>NC_058080.1:123216807-124666682 GCF_014858855.1 Bufo gargarizans
CATGGGTATGGGGAGGGGGGGGACTGTTTTGTTTGTCTCGTAAACTGACTTGAAAATCTCAATAAAAAAAAAAAATCTGATTTAAAGAATGTGGATGCAATAAGCAGAAGACAAAAGTCCCAGCCAACTCGTAAAAGGCCTGCTGAACACCTATCAATCAACCCTGAATTATTCATCACTGTTACAATGTGGGTCCAAAAAGTAAAAAAAAAAAAAACCCTAACTTCCAGTTTTTCACTAAGAACTTAAAGGGGGTTACAAGGAGTGAGAGAAAAGAACGCAACCGGCACTGCTACATGCACCCATGCAGTCACTGGAGCACATAAAACACTTGGATCCCGAACCTTCACGGTGGTGCTCTGTCGGTGATATAGTAGTTATGATGATAGCAGAAGAAAAAAGCACCGCGGCACTCACCACTGGTCACAAAGTTGCTGTTTGCAGTTTTATTTTTCAAATACACATCGTGGACGCAGACAGGACACGGGTGAATGAACAGGCTACAGCTGTTTCGCGCTGTGTTGCGCTTTGTCAAGGCTTGACAAAGCGCGAAAAAGCTGTAGCCTGTTCATTCACCCGTGTCCTGTCTGCGTCCACGATGTGTATTTGAAAAATAAAACTGCAAACAGCAACTTTGTGACCAGTGGTGAGTGCCGCGGTGCTTTTTTCTTCTGCTATCAACTTAAAGGGGGTTATCGAATGACTGAAGGCAAATATAAATTCCGGTTAGGCCTCATGCACACGGACATTTTTTTGGGCGGTCAGCAAAAACGGTTTCCGTTGTTCCGTGATCCGTGTCCGTTTTTTCTTCCGTGGGTCTTCCTTGATTTTTGTAGCATCCACGGACATGAAAAATGAAAAAAAAAAAAATCTAAGTCAAGTGTACTTTTGAAATTATAGGAAAAAACGGACACGGATCACGGACGCAGATGACAATCTTGTGTGCAGCCGTGATTTTTCACGGACCCATTGACTTGAATAGGTCTGTGAACCGTGGTCCGTGAAAAAAATAGGACAGGTCATATTTTTTCACGGACTGGAAACACTGATCACGGACGCGGATGCCAAACGGAGCATTTTCATTTTTTTCCATGGACCCATTGAAAGTCAATGGGTTCACGAAAAAAAAGGAAAACGGAACAACGGCTGCACACAACGGTCGTCTGCATGAGGCCTTAGGTTAACTATAGTATAACTATTAGATCTGGGAAAGACTGTGATGGTCCTACCGCTGGGACCCACAGCAATCATGAGAATAGGGGCCCTGTACCCTCTGCAGCCCCTTGAAATGAATGGAGCAGCCGGACTGGCATGCACATGGACACACTATATATTTCTATGGGAATTCCAGAGATAGCTGAGCGCTGTACTCCGGAAATTCCACAGAAATGAATGGAGCAACCATGTGCATGTGCGACGGGCTGCTCTGTTCATTTCAGGGGGGCTGCAGGGGGTACAGGCCCCTATTCTCGTGATTGGGGGGGGGGGGGGGTCACAAGGGTAGAAACCCCACTGATCTAGCTGGCTTTCTAGGAGACTGTCAATAGGGTCTGATACGGGAACTTAGACTGTGAGCTCCACTGGATACAGGGACTGGATTGATTACAATCAGGACCCAGATTTACTAATGGATCTGCACCTAGAATCTGTCTAAAAAGTGGCACAAACTGGTGCAATTAGGGTTTCGACAACTTTTTCTGACTTAATCGAAAAGGGGTCGATGCCCAAAATGTGTGCATTGTGCATTGTGCAACATTTCTGGAGTAAAATTCTGTCACAAAGTGGCTGGTTCAGAGTCAGAGAAAAGGGTCTATTCCTGCCCTCATTTAAAAGGCTGTCTCACTTCAGCAAGTTGCATTTATCATGTAGAGAACGTTAATACAAGGCACTTACTAGTGTATTGTCATTACCTACATTGCTTCCTTTTCTGGCTGGATTCATTTTTCCATCACATTATACACTGCTCGTTACCAGGGGTTACAACCACCCTGCAATCCAGCAGCGGTGGCCGTGCTTGTACACTATAGGAAAAGGCGCCGGCCTATCTGGTGGCTTTTTCCTATAGTGTACTAGCACGGCCACCGCTGCTGGATTGCAGGTAGTCGTAACCATGGAAACGAACAGTGTATAAATATGATGGAAAAATTGATCCAGCCAGAAAAGGAAGCAATGTAGGTAATGACAATACACTAGTAAGTGCCTTGTATTAACTTTCTCTACATGATAAATGCCAGTTGCTGAAGCAAGACAACCCCTTTAACATCCAGTCTGAGCCCCAGTGATAAATCTGGTGCAAATCTAGAAAGTGTGACGAAATTTACGTTATCTAAAGGTTTAGCAAATCTGTGTACAGCACTGTGGAGTATGTTACTGCAATATATACTATGGGATATAAAAAGTCCAAAATTTAGAAAATTGTAAATAATCCATCTAAGCATTCAGAGAGTCTGGAAAACAAGATATGTTTGGAATTATCAGGAATATCATATGTTGACTCAGACTGGTACCTAGCTCTCATCTAACACTAAGCTCACGGGACAGCACATACCCTACAATGCTTCCAGTACTGCACTTTGTATAGTAGCTGATGTCCTCCATCTGATCCACCTATGAACACAGCTTGCATCCGGCTCTTCCTGCATGTTGGGGGTTGTAGACACACATTCATTGCATCACCGTGGCCTCAGGCAGCTAGGACACGGGACAGCTGAATGTCACACCTGTTCCAACTTATCTGTACGACAGACGTCCTTCTTAAATGTCACTTGCACAAGGCCATTGCAGCTTACACGAGTGGCCTTCCACATCATGAAGAGAAGTCCAACCAGTGAAGACAACGTCAGTATGATTTCAGGAGATAACTATTACACCCTGACACAGGACTTCAAATGTGGGAACTCAAAAAGGCCACAATGAAATATACGGCGGCCCTTTTTCTATGCCTCTTAACAAGATTTGAAGTATCAATCTTCTAAACCATTAGAAAAAAGTCTCAACTAGTCCTCAGGTGATGGACAGCTTCAGCGGCAATTCTTTGCGCTTGCATTTTACATATATATTTTTTTCAATTGGTCTTTAACATTTTCAGCAATTTTTGTGATACATGTGGGTTAAAAAATAAATAAAAAATCAGTCTATTTGCAGACTGTCCCTCCTGAGTTCAGTTAGCGGAATATCGGATCTCCTGACCTCATAAACACCCATTTTAGTCTTCTTTCACACTAGTGTTAGGCTTGTCCGGCAGGAGAAAAGCGGTTTTTGGTCCAGCCGCTTCTCAGCATGTTTGCCGTGCTGCGGACGCATTTTGCTCCCACCCCCATTATAGTGAATGGGGCTGGGCCAGACTTCCGGCAGCACACGTGGGCAAGCGTTAGTACGGATCCGGTAGGCTATTCCCCTGCCGGACAAGCCTAACACTAGTGTGAAAGAAGCCTAAGCCACATTCTTTCAGTTTAAGAGTTTAGCTGTAATAAGTATTTATGAGGTTAGGAGATCAGAAATAAGGCTTCATCTGAGCCGACAGCAGACTCAGAATAGATCATCAATATAAAAAGCCAGGAGAACCCCTTTAATAGTAAGCAACACCATCATGTACCTCACACATTAACCCGGTATGTGAGGAGGTACTTGATGGGGTCACTTACAACTGTATCACTGTGGGGCACATGGTGTTAAAGGGGTTGTCCGGGTTCAGAGCTGAACCCGGACATACCCTTATTTTCACCCCGGCAGCCCTCCTGAGCCTCGCATCAGAGCATCTCATGCTCCGATGCGCTCCCGTGCCCTGCGCTAGATCGCGCAGGGCACAGGCTCTTGTGTTTTCAATAACACACTGCCGGGCGGTAACTTCCGCCCAGCGGTGTGTTCGGTGACGTCACCGGCTCTGAGGGGCGGGCTTTAGCTCTGCCCTAGCCGTTTTACTGGCTAGGGCAGAGCCAAATCCCGCCCATCAGTGCCGGTGACGTCACCGGGCTGCCTGTCAGCCCCATAGAGAGCCCCGGTACGTCACCGGAACTCAGAAAAATGCCTTTGCCCTGCGCGATTTAGCGCAGGGCAAAGGAGAGCATCGGAGCATGAACTGCTCCGATGCTCATGTCAGGGGGGCTGCCTGGGTGAAAATGGAGGTATGTCCAGGTTCAGCTCTGAACCTGGACAACCCCTTTAACCTCCATGAGCCATGATGTACCTTACACATTAGGCCAAAGGTAGTTTGGCACCTCATAATACCTAATAGTACCACTTAGCGCGGGGCCACTTGGAGTGGCATTGGGGCAGCCAAGAACTGCTCCAGGTTATGTTCATCCTGGCTTTCTAATGGATTGTGCGGTACTGTCCAGCTGCTTGATTTTGATGGAAATGAGTAGTTTCACCCACAAAACCAAATGTCCATTAAAAAAAAATCTGATTGTTAATGGCTGTGCAAGTTTGAGAGTCAGATTTTTTTATGGACATGCAGTTTTATCGGTGATACAGCAGAGTTTTTTTTTTGGCAAGGTATCATTTTGGTATCGAGAATCATGGCACTGGTATCATTACAACCCTACAGTAGACAGAGAACAAGCTGAAAGGAAAGAGTAGTGGACCTATCTACATTTAGGCTAGGGCCATACGACATGTGTCACACAACATATAGAGTACAACTACACTGCAACATGTATCGCGTGACATCTTGGATGGATTTTTTTAGAGGTCTCAGTGGGAGACCATAGACCATAGACTAGCATTATAAAATATGTCGCACGACATGTTGTCGTGCAGCCCTAGCCTTATGGAAAGGTGTCAGAAACACAACAGATAGGGTTGTCTGTCTGTATATCAATCTAGTAATAAATGGTCTTAACAGCATATTCTGGATCACATGGTGTGAGATGTACTTCATAATGGTTGAGATTTATCAAAACTGGTGTAAAGGAAAATTGGCCTAGTTTACCACAACAACCAATCGGATTGCACCTTTCAAATAAAAAAGGAGCTGGTTGCTATAAGGAACTAAGCCACTTCTCCTTTACATCAGTTCTGTTAAATCTCCCCCGATGTGCCACTGTACATGTAACAAGCTATGATTTAGGACACGAATATATGTCTGAAACCTGCAGGCATTATACTGTACTATCCTTATATACAGAGGTGCATATGGGGATGGTACAGCACAACGCCTACACGTATGTTGCTTTTAATATGATTAATTAAAGTGCCGGTGGCTGAAGAGGGATTTGTCCAAACACCTTTAACCTTTTTTTTATTGTCTTCATAAAAAAATGTTGATCCCCTTTCTCTGTACAGCTCTGAGATTCTCTAGTAGCAGTTCTGTATTTTTACTCTGTTAGGAATCTCAGTTGACGGACTTATATGAGTAAAATGCAATCATAAAAAAAAAACTGCCCCCGAAGGTGTACATGGCCTTTAAGAAAGTACTGCTCAATTCTGTATTGTAGAGCATTCTGCAGCATAGTACAATTCTTTAATGTAGGCTATTTCTCAGGGTTTCCAGTTTCTCGCTAAAATGGTAATGTGTGAGGTTTTTTTAATCTCGTGTTCCATTGTTGAGCTGTAGAAAATACATAGTGAAAGATGCTCCAAGCATCAAGGAAGAAAATCTCTCCTGTAACGGGAAACCATCAACAAGCTGGTATTGGCTGATCTGTTACTCTTACTGCTTATTTCTTGTGAACGTATTAGTGCTCTGCTGAGGATGCACTGTAGACCTTATTGGCTCATGTACACCCTAAAAATTACCCTCTATAAAGCCCCCCCCCCCCCCCCCCCCGCCCCCCGCTCAGGCTCAGGCTCTCTACCGCCAGTATACATATGGCTGGCAATTACCTGAAGATATTTTTCTCATTTTGGTTTAGCAATCCTAACTTTATAATTATTCTTCTCTTGCTATAAGGTCGCACATCCGCAAAATACAGATGCGGGCCATGTGCCATCCACATTTTTTATGTGGACCCATTAACTTAAATGAGTCCGTGGTCTGCATCTTTCAGCCATCTTTTTGTGGAAATGGGCATACGGATGCGGAAAGCAGCTTTTGCACAAGTATATCCATTCCACAAAATGATAGAACGTGTCCTATACTTCAATGCAATATGCAGACCACAAACTCATTGAAGACAATGGGTCTGAAAAAAATTGCGGATGGAACACGGACAGTATCCGTAAAGGCATAGGGTGGTGCACACGAGACCTAATAGAAATCAGTTATCTGTGCACTAAGATCCTGGTGAGCTTCTGGTTTGTGTTTATACACAACAGTCAGTCTGAACAGGGATCAGCCTGAACCAATGATGAGGCTGAGGGTGTATCTCAGACTACCTCAGACCGTCACCTGGTGTGGGGGCACTAAACCACCAGCATGCTGTCATGCAGCTGGGGATTAGGGTCCCAAACCTACCCATAGTAATATCCATCTATCTGTTCAAAAGAAAGTAATTGAAATTTAAACTTACAAGGAGAAGATCCTGGGACTCTTCTCAAGCAGCACTGGGCACATGCGCACTGCACCAATAAGGCTGTGTCAGTACAACTTACTCCGCTAAACAATGTTTATAAGGTCAGAGATAATAAGCCCGTCAACTGAGCTCACTGGTATAAGAAGTAAACATACAGAACCTGCTACTAGAGAATCTCTAAGCTGTACTGAGAAAGGGGATCAACATTTTTAATAAAGATGATTTGAAAAAATGATTTTTAAGACAAAACGAGTAAAATTAAATCATAAAAAAGAGCCCCCGTAAGTGTACATAGTCTTTAACAGATGCAGCACGGCTGCTTCGGTTTTCCTGGCAGTTATTTTTTTAACCTGGCTGCAGAGATAACATCATGTCAGCAGATTGTCTTCAATGTGCAGTGGATTCTCTTCTCCCAGTAAGATTGAATTTCATTGACTTTCTTATGCGGGAAAGAAAGGGTCTGTTATGGGCAGGTTTGAGACCCTAAACCCCAGCTGCATAATAGATGCTGGTGGTTAAAGGGAACCTGTCACCAGGATTTGGGGTATAGAGCTGAGGACATGGGTTGCTAGATGGCCGCTAGTACATCCGCAATACCTGGTCCCCATAGCTCTGTGTGCTTTTATTCTGTAACAAAAAAAACCCGATTTGATACATATGCAAATTAACATAAAAGAGTCATATCTTACTTGTGTGACCAGAGAAAGGTCATATTTTCAAGCTCTGACTTATCTCAGGTTAATTTGCATATGTATCAAATCGGTTTTTTGACACAATAAAAGCACACAGAGCTATGGGGACTGGGTATTGCGGATGTGCTAGCGGCGATCTAGCAACCCATGTCCTCAGCTCTATACACAAAATCCCGGTGACAGGTTCCCTTTAAGTAGCCCCAGACTGGGTAAAAGGTTCCTTTTAAGGATGCATTTATATACAAGTGTAGCAATATAGTAGGAAAAGCTGTGTATAAAATATATGTAGTTCCAGGAAATATCTGTACAACTTCTCCTTACACATACAAACCTCTACTGGGGAATTACAATAAGGGCTCACGCACACGGCTGTATTTTGCGGTACGCAAAAAAAAACTGACCTGAAAAAAATACGGATGACGTCCATGTACATTCCGTATTTTGTGGAACGGAACAGCTAACCCCTAATAGAACAGTACTATCCTTGTCCGTGATGCGGACAATAATAGGACATGTTCTACTATTTGTGGAATGGACACGCGGAAACAGAATGCACAAGGAGTAACTTCCGTTTTTTTCTGTACCCATTGAAATGATTGGTTCCGCATACGTCAGCAAAAAAAATGAAACAGACACAGAAATAAAATCAGTTTGTGTGCCCTAAACCTCCATTCTATTATTTAAGACTGCTGTAGACAGTGCTCTGTCAGTCCCGTAGAAGTGAATGGACTAGTGAACCGACATGCTCACTACTGCTCCATTCAGTTAGGGGACTTGGTGACCCCTTGCTTTTGGGATCGCGGGGGCTCAGAACCCTCATGTTTCAATACTTAGCGCCTATCCTGTGGAATACTGAATAAGATCCATGGGCAGCAGCTAGCCTGCTTGTTGACAATTTCCAGGTAGCATCAGAAAATCAAACTCTAGATTTGCCAGATACATTTGATGTCTATAGACTGAGCATTTCATACATTGCTGGGTATTCGTCCCACAACATTAATATTCATGCTGCAGCGAGAAAAGCTCTTACCATGTTTTCCCTTTCGATGCGTTGCTGGTCCTTCTGGCGATTCAGTGCGCTGTGGTACAGCCGGGTTGGGGTCGTGTTCAGTTTAGTCTTAGGAGTTAGGGTCTTGCCCTTAGACTTTGTGGCATGTCTGGACAGTTCTTTCAGCAGTCTCTGGTTCTCCCGGTCAATCTGTCTCACTTCATCATTTGTGAAAGAGTAGTTCTTCTTGAGTGTGATGGAAGGGGGATCAAGAGAAAACCGTTCCTGATCCTTCTTATCAAGGTGCATAAATGCTGCAAAAAACAGAAGCACTAACATAAAAACCATGATGGAGACTACATCTGTACCCATCATTTACTGACCAGGAATAGGTGTCCATCACATGCAAAGCGTGAGCCAACTGAAGCATGATTGACCACCGTATGGACTAGATGAAAATCTGCCACCCTAAGCAGGTCCGTTCCATCATACAAGGGTCAAGTTCCCTCATAGAACAGTAGACACACACGTGCCCTGCTGTTCATTCAGCTATATGGCGCTGCGGAATAAACAGCACTTGTCTCAGAGCCGAATGGAGGAGCAGAAACACGTATGTGTCTGCTGCTCCATTCAAACTCATAATTGGTCAGACCCCAAGCGGCTGGACCTCTGCCATTCAGTCAGTTATCCCCTACCCTATGAATAGGGGATAAGTTGTTATATTGAGACAACCCCTTTTACCCCTTTCAGGAACGGGGCAATTTTTTACTCCCTGCCATAACTTTTTAATTTATCTATCAACATAGCCATACGAAGGCTTTTGCGGGACAAGGTGTATTTTCTAATGGCACAATTTACTATTACTTACAAGTGCTCTTGTAATGTAGTGCTGCCACCTGCAGGCCTACATTGGAATATACCTGTTAAAGGCTTTGGAGCCTCAGTGAGCTCTGTCCTTTCACAGCAAACTTGGCGGCTATGGTGTCCGAAAAACCTAAAAAGTGGGTGCTATTTTTAAAGACCAGGCTTCTTCCGTACATGCATTGCGGATGTTCAGAAAGGGCTAAAGGTCAGTGTTTGATGTGTAAAGTGATAGTTTACTGCATTACAGGTAAAGTACCCTGAGCCAGTAGAGCACATGCTAAAGTAGCACAAAATGTTCTTATCTCTGTCTATTACATTTTTTATAAGTTTGGGTTTTAGAAGTTCCAATTTGTTAAAAAGCTACTGTCAGGAGAAACTGACCTGTTACATGTGCGCTTGGGCAGCTGAAGGCATCTGTATTGGTTCCATGTTCACACATGCTCACATTGCTGAGAAAAATCATGTTTTAATATATGCAAATGAGCTTATAGGAGCAACGGGGGCGTTGTCATTACACCTACAGGCTCAAAAAAAAATAAAAAATAAAAGGCTCAGTTCTCTCTGCAACTACCCTGCTAGCTCCACTCTGACAGAGCCAGACATGAGGACATTTTCACTGCCTGGCCCTGTCAAAGTGGAAAGGGCGCAGCAGTTGCAGAGCCTCTAGGTGTAATGGTAACGCCCCTGTTGCACACAGAGGCTCATTTGCATATATATTAAAACCTCATTTTTCTTAGTGGGCACATATGAACTTGGGACCAATATAGAGTCCTTCAGCTGTCAAGAGCACATGTAACAGGTCAGCCATTTCATAGGTAAAAAGATGCTGACAGATGCCCTTTAAATGGGTTATCCAAGACCCCGGGCCCCTCACACTAAATATACTTACCTGGCTCCCCGTGCTGCCGGGGGGGCAGGCGGGGATGGGTGCGAGGACCAGGAGCAGCACAGGGAGCCAGGTAAGTATATTCATTGTTAGGGGCATTTTATAGTCTTGGATAACCCCTTATGTACATGTGAGCCTACCTGAAAAATGTTTTGAGTTAAATAATGTACTAAATAATGCAAATGTATTATTTTATTCATTTATATAGCACCAAAATATGTCACTGTGCTGTACAGACTGAGATCACTCACATCCGCAGCTGTCCCCACAGTCTGAATTCCAAATCGACCTATCGGTATGGGAAGTTCCCAAGTCTATTACACAACCCTAGGTAAATCTAGGTAAAGTACATAATATAACCATTTTGTACCCGTGTATGAGACGTTAGGGAGGCAGCACCAGCAGCTTGCCCAATCTCCAGCTTGGTAAATTGGGCTCGTTTTGTAGGATACGGACTAGGCAGGCTCACGGTGCAGAAGGCCAGCTTAAAGGGGTGACAACTTCTCCTGGATTTATAAAATGTAGCCGCACTGGCTGTCACCCAGCTTTCCAGAAAACAGATATGCAAATTATTTGTAACTCCATTTTTATCGTTAGAATTGTTTTAAGTGAAATGCTTTGCACAATTTGGTGAGCTCAGTTGCAGGATCCCCCCCATGTACAGAGCCAATATGCTGCACCTGTTAACCCTATACACTACAAGTCCCAAAATACCACCAAGCAAAAAGCCACCGGTTGCCTAGATATGCTGAGAGCGCTGGCAGAAGCAATGGTGTCTATGACAACAAACACATGATCTCAGTGAGATAATCACGTATGTGACTCACCCCGTGAATACTGACAACATTACAAGCAGATGAAGAACCGGTATCGAGAAGATGCCTCAAGAAAACCAGACAAACGAAGCTGAGACAAGGGAATGTTCTTACAGGTTACTCTGAACCTAAAGCCCACGGAGGAATGCTTCAGA
Organism: Bufo gargarizans; assembly: GCF_014858855.1. NCBI lineage: Eukaryota > Metazoa > Chordata > Amphibia > Anura > Bufonidae > Bufo > Bufo gargarizans. Next base: position 123,227,660 of record NC_058080.1, read on the forward strand.
GAACTGGCCAAAATGTGTGACTTTTTGACGTTTTTAGATACCTTTACTACTGTTACAAGATGTATGTGGGGCATGGTCAGAAGGAGGTGGCTCAAGTAGGACCTTCTCGGCCCATCACATTTCACACTATGTGCGCCAGAAAACTGCAATCTACACCGGCTCCTTGACAGTTAGGTTTCTTATTATGACTAAGAATTAAAATTCCCTCCCATGTGGGTCACCGATAAATGCGGGTGGTCTGAGACGCGCCATGTGCTGTATTCATGCCTCAGTAACGCACTTAGGTGCAGGAGAGCATCCATGAGTTTACAAAGTCCAACTCCGCTGTGCTCCACATGATCAGGAACCACCCCACCAGAGAAGAGCAACCCTGCACTGCAGACATCTCCTCCAGACAGGGCGAGCAGACTGCATGGTGTCTCCATTATTCAATAATTGTATTTTATTATTAACACCGCACACACAATACGGTGAGAGGGGAGCGGGATAATATAATACAGGAGACAATGGAGGAAAACTAGGTAAACCACAGCAACCCTATAATAGAACAAGCAGCTATACGTTTATGAATATTAAACGCTTGTTCCTGGGCTGCCGATCACTGCTGACACGGCCTTATCTGCTGCACAGGAAAGATGATTTTTGGAACAAGCATTTATACAAACCCTCTTCTGTGATTATTGATTTGTGTAAAAAAAAAAAAAAAAATTTAATCAAGCCTTATTTCCATAATTCCTGAGACCTAAATATAACAATCACTATTGCAACTGGGGCCCCATGCACCTGAGGTCTTGAAACCTCAGTCCCGTCACACCATAAACTCTTGCTTTTTAGCAGATTTATATCAAATGCTTGCAATGCATACCTGCAAACAAATATCCAAGGAAAATGAAAAGCGTACCACCAATCTGGTGAAAATCTAAAGTCCACCAGTGCATTGTTTACATGGCTGCTGCAATGACATCTCATGGACAACACAAGACCGATACAGCACCTCAGAGGGCAGATAATGGCTGCAGCAATCACATCCTTTAAAGAGACGTCAACGCTGCAGCCAAGTAAACAAAGCACGGAAGGTGCACTGCTGCAACATAAGGGGGATTTACTAGATAAGGACTCCAGCTTCTAATATTCGTCCCATTCCCCTCTCCCCAGAAAAAGTTTTCTTGATCTTGAAACAGTTCTTTCAAGTTTTCCAAGCTGCAGACTTCATGTTTAGCTGCCCTCTAAGGCCTCATGCACACAAACGTATATTCTTTCCACGTCCGTTCCTTGTTTTTGCAGAACGTATACAGAACCATTCATTTGAATGGATCCGCAAAAAAAAAAAAAAAAACAGAAGTTACTCTGTGTGCATTCCATTTCCGTTCTGCCAAAAAATGGAACATGTCCTATTATTGTCCGCATTACGGACAAGGATAGTACTGTTCTATTAGAGGCCAGATGTTCTGTTCCGCAAAATACGTAATGGACACGGACGTAATCCGTATTTTTTTGCGGACCACAAAGTACAAATCTCAGGACATGTGATATTTGTAGACAGCAATAAGGGCTTTGTAAATAAGTATTACTACGAAAGGCCAGTGACTTTCAGTACGGTTACACCACGCCAACAATTAGCCTGCATGAGCAACGTGGAACCGTGTGTTCAGTCCAGAGTGACGAATCTTCTTCACATGCCAACAGCTCTTCACCCGGATTGCCAGTGAGGTGCCAGGAAATACTATTCTAATACTGTGATTGCTTCAGAGATAGGAGTCCTAGACAATGCTGCGGCATGTACATTATCTGTAAGGCCCCTCTCACACAAGCGAGTTTTCAGCGCGGGTGCAATGCGTGATGCGAAGGCATTGCGCCCGCACGGAATCCAGACCCATTAATTTCAATAGGGCTGTGTATATGTGCGTTGGTTTACACGCAAAACTGAACGCGATTGCAGACAAAGCTGAATGACTTTGTTTGCGAAATCGCCCATTTTTCACTGAACGCATTTGCAACGCATCCAGACCTAGTCCGCACACGCTCATCTGCAAGGGTCCTAATGGTTAGCTATTCCCCAATACAATGGGGCAAAATTTAAAGGGGTTGTCCAGGCTTTTACTATTGATAACCTATCCTCAGGATAGGCCATCAATATCAGATCGGTGGGGGTCTTTTTTAGAGCCGATACCGATAATAAAATTTGCATTTGGCGCTAGTATATTATAAATGTAAATTATAAATTAATAAAGCCCTTAGTTGGTAGTCAATTTATAATTTACATTTATAATATACTAGTGCCAAATGCCAATTTCCACACCATCCCCCCTTCCTCACTGAATTTATTAACCCCATCAGACCTCAGATCAGCCCTTTATTAATCCCTATCAGCCCTTTATTAACCCCTATCAGACCTCAGATGAATAAAATAAAAAAAATCCTCACCTCTCCTGCGCCGCGACTCCGCTTCATCTCCGGGTTCGATGTCTCGCTCCCCTGTGTTCTCCAGCCCGCACTGCACCGTCACCTGACAGCGCGCAGTGTTAGGTCATAATGCGCGCACTACATCCTGACGCTGTACAGGGTCAGGACGGTGCAGCACGGGCCCCATCAAAGAAGACCAGGGAGGGCGAGTATCGGAAGAGCTTGCTGCGCTTCTTCCCCGTTCCCGGCACCCGATGCATAATAGTACGCGCTTCCATAATGGAAGCGCTCAACAGTATTCGCTTTATACCCATTATCGGTATATTGCCATGGTTAGATGCCGATAATGTACAAATCCTGGATATCGGCCAATAATATCAGTACTTCCGATAATCAGTCGATCCCTACTTCTGAGCACGTCTTTTTGAGATGCTGGAACATTTGGAGGATCACTTTGATAGATTTAGAGAAAATACTGCATCTTCTCTCCTTCACAATGGTGTTGTGAGTACTGTATAGCTGCTAGGTTACACTATGTACACCTACATATCTGTGTGTGTATATACAGTAGGTGTTTGCCTGGATAGTTTGTACCAGGAATGTAACTACCGTAGCGGCAGACCATGCAACTGCTATGGGGTCCAGGGCAAGAGGGGGCCCAGTCTAAGTTGGGATTATCCCCTCTTCTACTGGAGGTGAAAACTTGGTAAGGAACAGCTTTTAGCAAATGAAGCAGTGGGAAAATGCCCTAGGGTCATTGAAAAGGGTTTAGGCAGAAACCCTTCTGTCCGGTGTGGGGGGCCTGGTTTTATCCTTGCTATGGGGCCCTTACTTCTCCATGCAACCCACTGGTTTGTACCTTTATACAGTATACACCAGGCCACAGTCTCTAGGGTCATTGAAAAGGGTTTAGGCAGTCCGGTGTGGGGGGCCTGGTTTTATCCTTGCTATTGGGCCCTTACTTCTCCATGCAGTATACACCAGGCCACAGTCTCTAGGGTGCTGCAGCTGTGGAAGAACAGATAGAAGTGGTTTAGGAGAATGTCAGCGTGGGTGTCATGTCACCAGCCCACTACGAAGCACAGGAGCGGAGATTACAAGGTATATCCGGCAGTGAGGAGGAGGGAAATCTTAACCACAATCTCAGGAAACCTGTAATTTCCAGGAGAAATGCGACCCACACTTATAAAGGCATTCTCCGAGCACAGGATACTATTGTGTAATATGCATCCTCACTGTATGGCTAAATAACGCACGTGAGCATAACACCTACCAACCAGGGTGGCCTTAGACAGGGACAGTTCTAGGAGATGGGTTTTATAGGCAGCTTTTACAGCATGGCTTTCCCACTGAGGCCAATACATTTACGTACTCCTAGAAAATGCCATCTGGGAATTTTTCAGCACAAAAAAAGCTAATAAAGTAAGAGTAACTGGTAGACAACCAATGGGCAAATGTTTAGAAAAATTCTTCTACATTAGTATATAGCAGTGATGGAGAACCTTTGAGACACCAAGTGCCCAAACTGCAACCCAAAACCCACTTATTTATCGCAAAGTGCCAACACAGCGATATAACCTGAATACCACAGTCCCATGTACTTTATCATGTACTGCCTACATTCAGTGCGCCGCCTGTGCTGTTCATAGTGTGCCCTGCGCTGATGAATGGCAGGAAAAGTCTAATGCCTACCAATAATACCAATATAATTTTTTCAGGGCGTGGGTGCCCACAGAGAGGGTTCTGACTGCCACCTCGGGCATCCGTGCCTATATATGTTCTACGTGGCCATGGTCATGTGTCACGCATTTCCCAAAGTCATTTATACTTGGTTCATGTGGCACCGTCCTGATGGGGAGTCCTGATATTTGGCACTGGCATTGGTATGAGCGACTGGTACAGAGAGCTGCTGGTGTACGATGACTCGAAAGAGATCTTGCAGTGGCTGAAAAAGTCAGTTGTGTGAAAGGAGACAGGCCATTGGCAAGCCTAGCAGCCTGGAAAATCCTGAGAGCCAGGCAGGGCGCAAGCTACTGACGGACCCAAGGAGTGATGGTTGTACCACTGCAGGCGGAATCCCAGGAGTAGTCAGTAGCTACCTCAGTGAAAGAATGGTCTGCTGTGGGTGGAAGACACAGCCCCCGTATACAGGTCAACCAATCTATTTCCATAGTCAATGGAACAGCGGTCACTGCTGGCCATCAGTGAATGAGAGGTCACATATTTGTACTACAGGTAGAACCCCTTTTTGGTGAAGAAAGATGAAATTCAGGAAGATGATGATAATGTGCTACTCAACTGTCCTGGATCCAGTACATAGCACTGCCTCACTCTCCTCTTCCTCTTCAGAGAGTGGGGTTGCTGCCACAATCCAGCGCGCCCTCATGTTATTGTCCAACATTTCCACTGTCCTGACTTTTCTGGGACTATTAACACTGCTACATCCACCCTGCTACAATGCAGTAACACTGCTATCCTGCAGCATGAAATTTGCTACTCCACAGCATCAACTCCGTTACACCACCGCCCTGCAACATTGTCGGCATTGCCAGCTCCATTATACCAGCTCCATATACCCTGATGCCCCAGCGCCACCTGTCTGTGCATGTAGCAGCCACCGGAAGTAGAAGCACTGTGCGCAGTGAGCCGGTGGCTGCTACATAATTTATTATTACAGGGATCGCAGGTCAGTGAATGTAACAGAGAATTAGATTGCATAAAAAGGGGGAATATAATGTAATTTTAACTCCTAAGACTCCTGTGCCCAGCCTTCTGTCTCCCAGGGAAGCACGAGTCCGAAGCACAGCATCTGCACAGCCCGTCTTTTCTAATGGACGGATGGCCCTTAGCAACTCTCTTTTGAAGAGTGCTGCTAAGGGCCATTTCAGCCCCAGTTTTCTACAAAAAATAAACGTTTTGGCTAAATAAAGTCTATTGCTAAATTGTTACCTATCACTTGCCCTACACTTTAGCAAAAAAATAAAAATAAATATGACAGTTATCCTTTAAGGGTTATCCTACAAACAGCATTTATCACCTGCTCACTGGATAGCCAATAAATGCCAGCTCACTGAAAGTCCACCCACTGGGACGCACTGAGATACCATGAATGGGGTCCCTGAGTTCCATCTGAATGGTCAGATGCTTTTTGTGGGATTACTCCTTTAACGGTCCCTTGGAGGATTAGCTTCTACCCAGTTTTTGAAGTCAGAGTATTTCTGAGCAGACTGCTAAGCAGCCTATACCTCTACTGTGGAAGACACAACAAGCACACCATCAGCAAAGGTCTCCATGAAGACGGCCAGACCACTGAGAGATGTTTAGAAAGTAAGCATTTAGCGTACAGTTTCACTTGGAGAGTTTTCTACAAAACAGTCTACATTTTGCAAACCAGCACCTAGACCTGAACGTATAGACATACAGCGTTATTCAATAGAATGTATCTGCATTGCGCCACCTGCTGTTTGTTCTTTCCCTTATGTTTCTGCCTAACTTGCTGAGGTGGAAGCACGTGCTCAATTCCATCCTTCAACTGCCACCTCTCATATCTATGGTTAGAAGCATTGACAGGTACGTCGAGAAAGTAGCAGCAAAAAGGACACGTCCTCTGAGAAAGGACACAACCCCTGAAAAAGCTGCCAGCTTCAAAATAAATCAGGGGATGTGTCAAATGCAGCAATGAATGGGGAGATCTCTGAACCCACATGAGGCACAGGGCTGGTTGTAGCTTTGTTAGAAAGCGATTGTCATGTAATGTATGTACATTAATCATGGGATAAACCCATTTTACCCCCTTAAGGACTCAGCCCTATTACACCTTAGGACCAGGCCATTTTTTGCAAATCTGACCAGTGTCACTTTAAGTGCTGATAACTTTAAAACGTTTTGACTTATCCAGGCCGTTCTGAGATAGTTTTTTTTCATCACATATTGTACTTCATGACACTTTTAAAATGAAGTAAAAAAAAAAATATCATTTTATTTATAAAAAATTAATAAAAAAATTACAAAAAAAAAATTGTTAAAAATTGCAAATTTCCAAGTTTCAATTTCTCTACTTCTATAATAACATAGTAATACCTCCAAAAATAGTTATTACTTTACATTCCCCATATGTCTACTTCATGTTTGGATCATTTTGGGAATGATATTTTATTTTTGGGGGATGTTACAAGGCTTAGAAGTTTAGAAGCAAATCTTGAAATTTTTCAGAAATTTTCAAAAACCCAATTTTTAGGGACCAGTTCAGGTCTGAAGTCACTTTGCGAGGCTTACATAATAGAAATCACCCAAAAATTACCCCATTATATAAACTACACCCCTCAAGTTATTCAAAACTGATTTTACAAACTTTGTTAACCCTTTAGGTGTTCCACAAGAATTAATGGAAAATAAAGATACAATTTCAAAATTTCACATTTTTGGCAGATTTTCCATTTTAATAATTTTTTTCCAGTTACAAACCAAGGGTTAACAGCCAAACCAAACTCAATATTTATGGCCCTGATTCTGTAGTTTACAGAAACGCCCCATATGTGGTCGTAAACAGCAGTACGGGCACACGGCAGGGCGCAGAAGGAAAGGAATGCCATACGGTTTTTGGAAGGCAGATTTTGCTGGATCTGTTTTTTGACACCATGTCCCATTTGAAGCCCCCCTGATGCACCCCTAGAGTAGAAACTCCAAAAAAGTGGCCCCATTTTAGAAACTACAGGATAGTGTGGCAGTATTGTTGGTACTAGTTTAGGGTACATATGATTTTTGGTTGCTCTATATTACACTTTTTGTGAGGCAAGATAACAAGAAATAGCTGTTTTGGCACTGTTTTAATTTTTTTGTTATTTACAACATTCATCTGACAGGTTAGAACATGTAATATTTCCTTAGACCAGGTTGTCACGGATGCGGCGATACCTAATATGTATACTTTTTTATTTATTTATGTAAGTTTTACCCAATGATTTCATTTTTGAAGCAAAAAAAATAATAATCATGTTTTAGTGTTTCCGTAGTCCGAGTGCCATAATTTTTTCAGTTTTTGGGCGATTACCTTGGGTAGGGTATGATTTTTGCGGGATGAGATGATGGTTTTATTGGCACTATTTTGGGGTGCGTGTGACTTTTTGATCCCTTGCCATTACACTTTGTGATGTAAGGTGACAAAAAAATTGTTTATTTAGCGCAGTTTTCATTAAAAAAAATTCACGGTGTTAATCTGAGGGGTTAGGTCATGTGATATTTTTATAGAGCCGGTCGATACGAACGCGACTATACCAAATATGTATACTTTTTATTTATTTATGCAAGTTTTACACAATAACCGCTTTTTTTAAACTAAAAAAAATGATGTTTTAGTGTCTCCATATTCTGAGCCATATTTTTTTTATTTTTTGGGCGATTGTCTCAATTAGGGGCGCATTTTTTGAGGGATGAGGTGACGGTTAGATTGGTACTATTTTGGTGGGTAAACGCCTTTTTGATCGCTTGCTGTTGTACTTTTTGTGATGTAAGGTGACAAAAAAAATTGTTTATTTAGCAGTTTTTATTTTTTACAGTGTTCGGCACACGACAGTATTTATTCACGGGGTTCCGTTGTTTCGTGATCCGTTTCCCTGTGTCTTCCTTGATTTTTGGAGGATCACCAGACATGAAGGAAAGTGAAAAAAGTCAAGTTTGCCTTGCAAATGATAGGAAAAAAACGGACGCGGAGATGACAATCTTGTGTGCCTCTGTGTTTTTTTCACGGGCCCATTAACTTGAATGGGTCCGCGAACCGTTGTCCGTGAAAAAAATAGGACAGGTCTTATTTTTTTTAACGGACTGGAAACACAGATCACGGACGCGGTTGACAAACGGTTCATTATCCAAGTTTTCAACGGACCCATTGAAAGTCAATGGGTCCGCAGAAAATCATGGAAAACGGAACAACGGACACAACAACGGTCGTGTGCATGAGGCCTTCATCTGAGGGGTTAGGTCATGTGATTTGTTTATAGAGCCGGTCGATACGGACACGGCGATACCTAATATGTACACTCCTCCCCCCCCCCCTATTTTTTACCAATTTTTTTTTTTACTTTATTTGGGGAAAAATGACGTTTTTGTTTATTTTTACTTGAAAGTTTTAATTTTGGGGGGGGGGGGGGGGGTTGAAACTTAATTTTTTAAACTTTTTTGTCCTTTTGGGGGTCTAATCCAGGGGGCTGGATCTCACAGGCTCGTCACCGGAAGGCATTCCTTAGGCATCGCGCTGCCTTCCTTAGGCATCGGGTGCCCCCCTACAGCCGCATGGGGACCCGATGGCACCGCCACACGCCGCAAACCGCAGGTCTGAATTGACGTGCGGTTTGCGGCGATCGCCGACAGGGTCCCCGCGCATTTAGCCGCGGTGATTGGAAATACACATGACGTACCGGTACGTCATGGGTCCTTAAGGGGTTAAAGTGGTTTTCCGGGATTTCAATACTGATGCCTATCCTCAAGATTGGTCATTAATATCCGATTATAGCAGGTCCAACTCTCAGCACCCCCGTCGATCAGTTGTTTGAAGAGGCTGTGGCCAGTAATATGTTCATTGGTCATATGGCCTATTTGCAGCTCAGTTCCATCCAAGTGCATGGGCCTGGGCTGAAATACCAAGCACTGCTGATCACCAAGTACAGTGCTGTGCAGAGGCTGCAGCGCTCGCGGGGCACCACCGCCTCTTCAAACAGCTGGTCGGCGGGTGTGCCAGAAGTTGGAATCCCACCGATCCAATATTAATGACCTATTCTGAGGATAGGCTATCAATATTGAATTCTCATAAAATACCTTTAAGGCTAGGGCTTTACAGTGACTTTTAGCCCCACATTAGTCACAGTAAAATTGCAGGGTGCCGCAACAGTCACACACCCTATAGACAATACAAGTACAGAAAATAGTAGCGGCTCACTCCTTAGTAGTTACAGGGTGGTGCTGCAAGCTCATATAGAGGGAATCACCCCACCCTCTGTTAAAAAGTGAATGTAACAATAGAAAAATGAGAAAAATGAGCAAGCACTCATACACTTGGCAACCAAATTGACATATGCAGAAAATATTTATTATTAAATCCCCATAAAATTCAAGTAATAAAAATAGTGTAATACAGCAATGACATACAAAAACTACAATCACATAAACTATAGTAGATATAATAGTATAGTTGATATTGTATTGAATGATAAAATATATGATAATAAAATATTCGATACTAATCTATAGTCGATAAATTCACTGATATAAATCACACACCAAAAACTTCAAGTATTGTCCAGGTCTTATTATATATGCTGTTATTGTGAAGGGGGAGGTAATTCCGCTGTGACTCTATCCCAGATTGGGAAAATGATTGTCACGTTAAATATTGTAGGTGTATTTCCCCTGGGAACGTAATGTATTCATAAAATGTCCACAGGAATCCTGATAATGTTGGAATAAAAAGTCTCTTATGGTATTTCCTTTTAAAGTCGAGGTAAACTTTAAATCGGTATTTGGCTTACCGTCTGGTGTCTGCTGTCTCCCTGTTGCTTGAGTGGAGCTTTAAATGTCTGCCGGCTTATTTGATCGCTCCTTCCAGCAAGTACAGGGTTGCAAACAATCAGCGCTCAGCTTGGCACGACATCTCTTGACGCAAACACAAATTGGATGAATTTTTCTTTGTGACAACGTGTTTTGGAATTTAAAGCTCTTTTATCAAGTCTCTAAGGTGAATAAGAAGGGGTCATGGATGAGCTCAAGGAGGGCCCTCCCAGCCACGACAGCATCACAGAGAGAGAGGATCCGCCCCCGGGACAGGAAACCTGCAGAATAAAAGGGTGGAGCCTTTGTATATATATATTTTTGTATTTATTTTTTTGCTACACCCAGTGCATGAGAAAGGAGGAACCATGAAAATCCCAGGGAGGAAAAAAGGAAGGGTGCTGTTGTGGGGTCTGGAAAAGCCGATTAACGGTAAGTGTAATCATCATTTTTCCCTTCCCCCACAACCGCACCACAGAGATTACAGAGAACACCCCTTCCTTAGAGGGGGCGTCACCACTTGAAGAACCCTGGTACCAAACAGGAGATCAGAGGAAGAATTCAGTTGGAGACGATAGTGCTTGTAGAAAGTTGAAGGAGAGGACCACGTGGCAGCCTTGCAGATTTGATCAATGGAGACATTAGATCTTGCAGCCCAAGATGTGGAGACAGCCCTAGTGGAATGTGCCTTAATAGAGCTTGAAGGAGGACTACCACAAAAAGAATAGGTTAGGGAAATGACTGATTTAATCCATCTAGCTAGAGAACATTTTGAGGCTACCTTTCCCTTGTTCCTCCCTGAAAAAAAGAACAAAAAGGAAGAGGATTCCCTACAATCCTTAGTTACATCTAGGTAATGCAAAAGGCATCTCCTAAAGTCTAGACAGTGTAACCTACTCTCCTCTTGAGTCTTAGGATCCAAAAAAAAGGTTGGAAGTACAATTTCATGAAGTCTATTAGTCCTATATGGGACCTTTGGCAAAAAGGCAGGATCTGGTTTCAGGACCACCCTATTATCAGCAATTGACATAAAGGGGGGGGGGGGGGGGTTTCTGGCAAAGGTAAAGCTAATCCTTCTGGCAGAGGTTAAAGCTAATAAAACTAGCATGAAAGTAAGGAGTTTTACAGAACAGGAAGACAATTGTTCAAATGGTTGATGGGTCAAAGCATTCAGAACTAAGTTAAAATCCCACAGGGCCATATTCAGAGATTTTACCAGTAGAATTCTGTTCACTGCTTTAAAGAACCTTTCCACCCATGGGTTAGAGGCAAAGTTTCTATGAAATAGGGCAGAGAGAGCAGATGCCTGAACTTTATAGTGCTTTTAGCTAGTCCCCCCGTCAGTACCATCGGAAAACAGAAGTTTCCGATGGTACAGAACCTGACCAGACTCCTAAAAATTCAAGGTATTTTCTCCAAACCCTAGCATAAATTGACACAGTTACCGCCTTTCTACTTTTTAACAAGGTGGACACTAGGGCCTCAGAAAACCCCTGTTTAGTCAATAGGGCCCTATTCCAGGCCGTTAGATGCAAACCCCTGACGTCTGTATGACACACTGGCCCCTGTTCGAGAAGATCCAGAGTCTCCGGAAGTATCCAAGTATCGACATCGTCTTTAGGAGAGAGAACCAAGCTCTCCTTGGCCGGAAGGGGGCTATTAGAATCATTCTCGCTCCCTCGTTCCTGATCTATTTGAGCACCAGTGGAATCAATTGGAAAGGAGGAAAAGCATAACCCGAGGGGAAATTCCACTTCAGGAGAAGAGCGTCTACCGCATACGGGGATTCCTTCGGGTTGAGAGAACAAAAACGGTCCACTTTCCTGTCTCAACTGGTGTCGACTTAGAAAATCCACCTGGACATTCTCTTTGCCGGTTATATGAATGGTGGAGATGTGACTGATTCTTCCTTCCAGATACAGAAACAAAAGAGTGGCTTCTCATGAGGGACGTAGATCTTGCTCCCCCTGGTGAATTATATATGCTACTGCCACCCGATTGTCTGACATTATTCTTATATGATCTGAATAAATTAGGGGTATCGCTTTCTCCAAAGCTAGCCTCACAGCCAGTAATTCCTTTCTGTTTGAGGAAAACGTCTTCTCTATCGGAGACCATCTCCCTTGAATGACCTGGTCTAGAAAGTGGGTGCCCCATCCAAAAGGACTGGCATCCGTAGTCAACACCACTGGACTAGCGAAATTCCAAGGGATTTCCTGATCTAAATTTGACTTCATCTCCCACCATGTCAGGCTTCTCAATGTTTTCTTTGAGATCCTTATTTCTGACTCCAAAGAACTCCCCCGTGTTTATTTTAGGGCAAAAAGGATCTCCATCTGTAAGGCTCGAGTATGCAATTAAGCAAATGCCACTGCTGTTATACAAGAGGTTAGGGACCCCAATACTGGCATGGCCATACGAATGGACAGACATTTTGATGTTTTTAACATTTGTAGCCTCGTCTGTATGTGTGTGATCTTTCTTTCCGTTAGAAATACCCTCTGGGCTAAAGAATCCAAGAGGAGACACAGGAATAACTGGTGAGTCTTTGGTTCCATTCAGAACTTCTTTAGATTTATCATCTACCCCAATTGTTTTAAGATTTTTGACACCTTCTGTACTGCTGATATACAACTTTGTTGAGAGTTTGCAATGATCAGAAAATCATCTAGGTATGGCAGGAATAAAATGTACTCTTTCCTTATGAAGGATGCCACCTCTGAAATTATCTTTGTGAATATTCTGGGGGCCATGGAAAGACCGAATGGGAGTGCCTGATATTGGAAATGACGTATCTGACCCCCGACTATTACGGCCACTCTGAGAAATTGTTGATGAGAGGGGTGAATGGGGACGTGGTAATACGAGTCCTTCAGGTCGAGGACTGCCATGAAACAACCCGGATACAGTAATTGGATTGCGGATTTTACAGTTTCCATCTTGAATTATCTCACAGCAAGGTGTCTGTCTAATGGTTTCAGGTTTATAATAGTGCAAAAGGTATTGTCCAGTTTCTTAACTAGAAAGAGGGGAGAATAATACCCGTCTCTGGTACTGGAATCAGAACCAGTTTCTCCTCTAATTCCAGAATCTTCACTTCCATTGCTGATAGACCCAATGACGACCCCTGAGGTTTTGTGATCTTGAATCTCTGAGGGGAAAATGAGCAAAATTCTAGTTTTAAACCTTCCTTTATTAGGTTCCGAACCCATCTCCCCCCCACACTTCTTCCCATGTGGAAAGGAAGAACTTTAGTCTCCATCCCACGAACTTCTGGCGTCATTGTTGTTGGGATGGTTTCTTAGGTTGAGAGGACGAATTTCCGAACAAAAAAACTCTGCTTCCAAACCCCCTAGATCTGGAATCCTGGCTCTTTTCGCTACCACGACTTCTCCCCCTGAACCCTGAGGAACGAAAGGGACATCTAGATTTAGAGAAGGAAATGGAGGCAAAACTTGTAGACACACCTGGAAATTTCCTTTTTTTTATTTTATCAGCTGCCTTCTCTAAAAGGGAGTCTAGTTCGGGGGCAAACAAGAATTCTCCCTGACAAGGGATACCACATAATCGTTGTTTGGAAGACAGGTCTCCTCCTCTCCAATTCTTTAACCATAGAGCTCTCTGAGCTAAATTGGAAAGAGAGGAGGCCTGAGCTAACAATCTAATAGAGTCCATAGAAGCATCATCCATAAAGTCTGCTGCCTTCTGTAAGGTAGGGATAAAGGCTAAGATCTGTTCTCTGGGGCATTTATCACATCTGGCTGCAACCGTAGATGCTACACTAGGTCTAAAAGCGGAGGTGGGTGCCTCCCATGTACTTTTAAGGCAGGAGTCAATCTTCTTATCCAATGGATCTTTTAGAAATCCCATGTCCTAGAATGGAAGGGAGGAATTTTTTGATATCTTGGAAATGGCAACATCGATTTTTGGTGCCTTATACCAAGAAGAGGCCTCTTCCTCAAAGGGATATCTTCTCTTAAAACTCCTAGGGTTAAATACTTTATCAGGTTTTTCCCATTCTTTACTAATGAGGGCAATGACGCTCTTATGTAAAGGGAAACATCTGCATTTCTTCTCTTGAAGTCCTTCAAATACAGAATCAACCATTGACTAATATTTTACATCCTCTAGTTCTAAAGTGGAAACCTAATGAGAGGATTTTATCTATGTATTGCTGGCACAGCCTTTTAGCGCAAGAGGAGGATAAAGGGCATCCACACAGCGCACATTCTTTGTTTTTTCGTTTTGGCAAAACCTTTCTGGGTCTTCTCTAAATATAAATAAAATGACCAAACATCAATTCAGTAAATAGAACTAGGCACTTACCCCAAATGTCTTCAAACATGAGCTTAAGTAACGGCGCAGGAACCTCTCCTTCTGCCGGGTCTATTTTCTTCCTCCATGAGGCTAGGAAGGTATTAGAATGTGAGACAGAAACAATATCACAGAAACTCTGGAGATATGGAAGGCGAACCCAACATTTAGAATTTACCAGCAGGGCTGGTATTAAACAGGAGAGAATAAATAAACTTCACAGGAGGCAGAAGCCCGGTATTGTTCCGTCACCGGTCTCACCAGACCTGCCGGTTTGCGCTCTGTTAAGAGATCCTCCTCTGGAAGCCATGCGCATCGAGCGCGATCCCCAAAACGGAAGCACGCCCGTAGAATGCACGCCACCAGAAGTGCGTCACATGGAACGCACATGCTTACCGGAAGTGTCCTCGTGAAGCGCGCTCTGCCCTCAGAATTCACATGCCGGAAAATGCCTCGATCCGGCCGCATGTATAGGAATGCATCACCCCCCTGGGGCTGCTTCCTTTTCTCTCTCCAGTGTCGCGTGGCCTTACTCCCCTGGAGGGGCACATGCACCCGCCGCAAGCACCGGATAGAGGCCCTCCACCGGCACCTAGGGTCCTGCCAGCACAACCTATGGGTGATAGACCCTAGCAGGTATGTTACCAACTAGTCCTCTAGAACCTCTGGGACTTGCAGACTAGCGGTACCTGAAAGAAAACTGCAGGTTCCCCGCTCCAGGGACAGGAAACCACTGAGGTGTGAGAAAGGCTCCACCCTTTTATTCTGCAGCTTTCCTATCCCTGGGGGCGGATCCTCCCTCTCTGTGGTGCGGTCGTGGGGGAAGGGAAAATTGTATCATCCATATGTGGTCGTGTTTGTGCCAGGAGATGTCTGAACATTGCCGAGTGCCAATTGTTTGCACCCATATGCCTATATCGTTTACTTTGCTCCGGAGGCTTGGCTACCCCTTGGGTTGAGGACCTTACGTCACTGACCTCTTGCAATTATATGCTTTATACTAATGTTGTGCCTATGCTTGCACAACACTCAAAGGTGAGCATGATCATCTGGTTTTAAATTCCAATTGATCAGCATTACCCTATGAGCGCCTGCTTCCTTTAGCCACGATTTGCTACACACCCTACGGAGGAGACCCGTAATTTTACTGCTACCTTTAAATGACCAAAAACCTCTCTGGAACTGTACCCCTAAGCTAAATGGCAATTAAAATTACACATTTAGAAGAATGTCTAGTCCAGTTGGTCACCTTTAGGGTAAACACACACATTCAGGATTTATGTGCGGACAACCTACACTTAGATCCGCAGGGAAATCCGTGTGGTCAATCCGAATCAATTGGTGCGGATTTAAGTGACTAGAGAAAATCCGGACAGGAAAAAATCATAAATTGACATGCAGCGGATTTTAAAATCCGCACCGTAGGTCAAAATCCGAGCGGAAAAAAATCCACATCGTGTGCATTGAGAATTTCAAATTCTCATAGAATACAACATAAATTACCTACAGTGCAATCCTAATCATGTGCACTTACCCTTATACTACTGAAAGGCAAGAGCCAGGCCTTGGCAGCCAAATCACGCACAATATTTAAAGTGTGCCTACAGCGCTCTAGAATCCATACCCCGCTGGCATGTCAGCAGTGTACTGGTATATGGATTCCAGCTGCACTGAGCGCTGTACAGGCCAGAGCACACATTGCTGCCCCTGCCTGTACCAGCCCCACTCTCCTAAACCCTGGCATAGATGTGCCACGTTAGGCTTTAGAGGAGCGGGCACAGGCAGCTCCTGTCCTGTGCTTGCTCCACTTCGCTCTGCCAAGCGCCTGCCCTGATGCAGTAGTAAAATAATACCGCCACCACCTGTGACCGGACTGGGGTTGTGGTATGCTGGGTCTGGTAGTCCTGCAATATTAAACCATTGGTGCTCAGTGTAATAAAGCATAAAACTGAACAGTCTGTGTAGAGAAGTCAAAGCACTCCCCGGTACTGTACACCTGCGGTCTTTATTGGCTCCATCACGGGAGTAAAAATACACATCAGCCGGCCAGCGGCCGTTTCACGTGCGCAGAGCTTTCTTAAGGCCTCTTGACAGAGAGCATAGCACATCACTCCTCCTGCCTACCGCTCTGCTATAGCACAGCTATGCCAGGCTTTAGGAGAGCAGGGCTGGTACAGGCAGGGGCTCAGATGTGTGCTCTAGCCTGTACAGCCTCAGTAGAATCCGTACTCCTATACACAACTGCCATGTCAGCGCTGGACAAGTGTACAGATTGCAAAGAACTCTTCATTTCTGGCACCGTGGCTGCCCAACAATGGGCACCCCCACCAAAACACAGGGCAGCCCCCACCAAACTGATACTGTTGACCAATATCTGTAGCCCAAGGAAACGCTTTAAGTAGAGCCAGAAAAATTAATCAACGAATCTGCTTTCCCACATGGATTTCAAAATGTACGCTTTTCACTTGACGTGGTTTGACATGCATACTGCACATTTTTTCCGATTTCCACTGGATGTTCAGGTGCCGATTGGTGAACTTATGCCAAGTGCAGCCCAATGACCCTCTGACAATCCTGTGTGACCTGAGGTTAGGGTCACACAACGTTATTCTGCGGCTGAAAGATACAGAGCAGCTACAAGAGAATCAGCCTCCGAAACCCAGACGCTTTTTCGGTATATTAGTTTTTCAGCAGAGTAAATCTCTGACAACCACATCCAAAGGATTTATTCAGCATGTGAGCAGGTGACCTTCTCACCATCAGCAAGGGTCGGTCTGACTGAAACGACCATATACTGATATGAACTATGTAGAATGTGGTCCCCCCCATCTCTAGAGCTGCTACATACATGGTGCTCATGCACATGTGGCTCAAAGCTCTACAGGCTTTTCCCAGCCAAAATTTCCCCTGTGAGGGGCTGATAACATAGCTGTTGACCGCCTTCCCATAAGCTGTAATAACTGTCCAGCCATGGATTTGGCTGGTATCATCTGATTGGCATACTTTTCCCCATAGAAAATTGTCTGGAAAATAATGGGGTCATTTATCAAACTGATGTAAAGTAGAACTGGCCTAGTTGCCCAGAGCAACCAATCAGATTCCACCTTTCATTTTAAAAAGGAGCTGTGAACTATGAAAGGTGAAATCTGAATGGTTGCTATGGGCAACTAAGCCACTTCTACTTTACACCAGTTTGATAAATGACCTCCTAAGTCTCTATAGTAGTAGATGCCTGGAACAATCTTCCAGCGGATGTAGGACAGACATGCCTGGGACAAACATATATTATCTATCCAATTATAAAAATAAAGATGGCCTCCGTTGTCTTTTTTGCTATGTTTCCATACTCTACCGTGTCTCTTCAATGAGAAATAATACCACCCCTGAGGAGCATCTCAGGCTCCATTCAGACGTCCGTAGTGCATTGCACCCCCAAAGAAATGCCTATTGAATAGGACATGTTCTATTTTTTTCCGGAGCTGCAGACCGGAAGATCGGCGTCTCGCTCCGGAAATGCGGATGCGGACAGCACACTGTGTGCTGTCCGCATCTCTTCCGGCCCCATAGAGAATGAATGGGTCCACATAATTGCGGAAAGGATGCAGACCCATTCTACGGATGTGCGAATGGACCCAAAGGCATTTCACCAGCCAACCAGTGTCCTGCTCTGTGATGATGAGGGGGAAACAACCCCAAACCAGCTCTCTACAGATGGGTGTCTCTGGTTGGCTGATATGAGCCAGTATGCATACTCTCTATCCATGGAGCACTGTCTGAAAAATGAATCTCCACCCTCCGTCAACAATGCAATAAATTGGGAGATCTTCACATAACATATCAACCAAAGCGTTCAAAACTGTACATGATAAAGACTATTGGAGTAGCCTTACCTTTCAGAAGCTGGTTCAGGTCCATGGCGTCCTGCAAAGCCTTAGGGTCAGATTTACCATCAAGCTCAGGATCTGTTTTTCAAAAATAAAGTTAATAAGATAACGGATTAAAAAAATAATAATAGTGGGAGTGGAAAAGTAAAGAGAAGTTAGAAGATGGCTACAATTACCACATGACTCCTGTCTGACGTTCTCTTGTCGCTTTACTTTAGCTTTTAGCGCCTCGCTAGTAGCCGCAATGTCAAAAGACTGTATCGGGCTGATGTCAGGGGTGGAGAGCGGGGTCACGTCAGTGACTGTGTCCTCTGACTCTTCAGCATAGTCCCTGAGGTCTCTCGCGGATGGTCTATGTAGCCTGCGCTCAGGAGAACGCAGAGAGGAAGGAGCTCTGTCTTTGGATGACTGATAGGACCTCGGAGTGTGGTCATCTGATGTGGTATCAGAAAATTCTGTATCGGAGCTGGAGATGGAAGAAGGAAAGTCTCTGCTGTGTTTTCCCGCAGTCTTCTTCCCAATATTTGTTTGCTTTGTAGGTTTTGGTCTGGAGCTGCGGCTCTCCTCCTCACTACTGTCATCTTCGTCTGGGTAGTAATTATCATCGAAGTCTCGTCTTATCTGGGGGATTCCTGTTGGAATAGTAGCTTCTATTCTCAAGCTCTGTGCTGAGCTCCTACCCGATTTTACAGCACTGCGGGGTCTTGGAGCGTCCAAGGACAACACAGTCCCTGAGAACTTAGACTGGGTTTCCTTTGACAGCTCTTTGCTGCTTGATCCTTGTGGTGGTTCTTCTCCTCTCTCACTGTCCTCTGACTCGGAATCATGATTATTTTGCTTGCGTTCGGATGTAGCGTGAACCGATGTAGTGACACCCGGTCGTCTCGTTTCCTCGTCATCACTGTCAAAAAAGGAGTGATCCACTTCACCATCATCAGAAAGATTTCCATACCGATCCATGATGACAGATCTGGAGGCAGAAGATAAAATACCGGAAATGTATCAGACTCGGACTCTTCTGTACTTCCACACATGTACAACCATTAGTAACATGCAGAACGTTGAATGGACTCTTGTTACAGCATGCTATGGATATGTTCACACCTGTCGAATTTGCCAGTGGCAGATCTCACAAGGATTTTTCTAAGAATTTCAGCCCTGGATTTTGAACATATACCCTACACAGGGATATTTCCCGGTGGGCCGATGCCAATGGGGCCACCTGAGCCCTCCTCACAGATGCTTGGCAAGCAGTTGGAGGTCCCTCCTGAATTCAACTGTATCACCATCCTGATGGTCATAGGGCAGTATTTTATGCTGCACTGTGGTATTTGGTTTTGCTGGGGCGGTATTTTGTGCTGTACGGCGGTATTGCTGGCCTCACATACTTCTGTTGTCCTGCCTGCACGTGGCGGGTGTTGTCCCTGCCTTCTGTCAGTTCAGACTCGCCTACAACTTGGGCCCACTTTCAGTTTTTCTTTCCAGGGCCACTTTAAGTTCCCAATCCGCCCTTGATTTTGACCACGGATGTGGAATAGCCTAATTGTCATTCCATAGGGTCAATCTGTGGCTTTTCAATGTGTAGATTAATAATTAATATGGTGGGGATTTAAAACATCTAATTCAAAAGTATTACAGAAACCAGGGACCAAACCAAGTGAACGGGAGCTGAGCGGCAGTACACCGACTGAGAACTTCCAGAGGCCCACATCTTGTAGGCAGGTCCAAACTGGCAGAAGGTTGGCCTACACAAGTAGATGGGCCCAACAAAAGTGGGCGGGGTCAGCGACGGCCTAGTGTAGCACAAAATACCTTCCCGGCAGAAAAGCTGCCCTTCTGTGGTGGCCATCAACAGCGGCCACATTCTGTCCTGCTCCTCCAATCGTCCAGCAGGGGGCTTAGGAGGTGGGATTCGGGCCACAGCACCAAGCCAGCCCTACCTTCAGCATGCTGCCTGGACTTCCCCCAGTAATGACCCCTACAGTGCTCCAGTAGTATGATCCACAAGTGGTCCAGTCATCATCTCCAGTATGCAGCCTGAGACACCTGCGCCATTTTTACACTGCAGCTTAGGAAAGTGGTCAGCAGACAGCCATGGGGGTCACATCCCCCTCTTCAGTAATCTACTGTATCAGGAGGGAACCAGCAGTCACTGGCCAGAAACATAAGTACCTGATGCTACCATTGAGAGCATCAGACGCGTCCCTTTTTTACCCCTGGATATGGATTGCAAATACATAGCTGGTTCCTGCATAATCAATGGGACGCTGAATACTTGGAGGCTGGCCGTGGATTCCGGTGGGGAATCAGTGTGAACATGGAGTGTGGCCGCCACTGGAGGTGTATACATGACATCCAGCAATGCCTGCACACACAGGGCAGTACAGGCGAGTACACACGACGCGGATGTCCTGTGCGGTCAGCTGTCACTCAGTGCTGTCAGAAGAAGACGCATCCGGTCTCCATGGAGACTGCATATGGGCGGGGCTCCGCTCTGTACAGCTCTGGTCAGTGGGCACACACAAGGAGGATTATAATATACAACCCACTGCAAAGCGTAAGACACACACTGACAGAAACCAGACACTAAAATAACGGCTTGGACACCGCTCACACCTGCGCCGTTACCTGCTCTAGTCCGCTGCCCGGGTTCTCTATAAACGCACAGATACCGCACGCTGCACACACGGCTCCTCCACTGCGCGCTCTACTCTCGTCTCCAGCTTTCTCACAACATAGCTCCAGTACAGTCTGCCACGAAAGCCACGCCCCCGGTAACCAAGACGTCACTTCCGCCACAAGGAAAAGCCCGGGCGACATTTTTCTTTAGGGCACGGGGGATATACATGGCGGGGGAACAGACTTGTATTATGGGAACATTTAGTAACGTGTGTGAGGATGTGATTCTGGCCTGCACGTGTCTCCACGGCTTATATGGGGACTTTTGAAACGTTAACACAATGTAAAAATACCACAAACATACATATTCAGCAATTTTCAGGCCTGAGATAATGGTGTACACAGGGTTGCATAGCTAGGGTCGCCAAAATACTGGCCAGGTTTATATGGGTGAAAAGGGGTCTGGTTTAAGGCCACAGCTTAAAGGGGTATTCCAGATATGTGGAACAGATTTTCGCTGCCGTATCGGAATTGGACCTCCACTGATTGGCACAAGGTTGCCTTCTCTGTGGAGTCTTATTTTCTGCTTTATCAGATGGATGGACGTCAGTGTGTCAGGCAGGGGCAGACTGGGAACTCAAAGTGGAACTGGAAAAAAACCTAAGTGGCGCCATGTTGTAGGGGACAGGGAAATACTTTGTGGTGCTCGCGTCCTAGGATTGGCATCCCACAAAACAAAAGCAAGAAAAGACCGGCGCTCACTATAAGTTGTCTGCAAAAAATTATTGTTTATTGTCACATAATCCTGTGACGCGTTTCGACACTCGCAGGTGTCTTTATCAAACAGGCTAAACGTGTCGCAGGATTATGTGACAAGAATTTTTTGCAGACAACTTATAGTGCGTGCCGGTGTTCTGCCAGATCTCTATACCTTGCAAAAAGTCTATACCGGAAGTGACGTGGCTGCACAGGAATCAGCTGGAGGAGGGTGTGCGCTGCGCAAGCGCACATCCACCGGCTTAGCAAAGAATCATTGCAGCGCCGCGATAGAAGTACTTTGTACGCACTTAGGGGTATAGGGATTTTGCAGCGCAAAATGTTGCATCAGATCTCCCTACCCCTGAGTGCGCAGGCGACTGGTGACCTCAGTATCCAGCACTCAGCTCTGCGGTAAGGATGAACTGCAACTGATTTGTGGGCGCCTGCGCACTCAGCGGTAGGGAGAGCTGATGCAACATTTTGCGCTGCAAAATCCCTATACCCCTAAGTGCGCACACACGGTGCATGAAGTACTTCTATCGCAGCACTGCAATAATTCTCTGCTAAGCCAGTGGATTTGCGCAGCCCCGCGCACACCCTCCTCCAGCTGATTCCTGTGCAGCCGTGTCACTTCCGGTATAGACTTTTCACAAGGTATAGAGATCTGGCAGAACACCGGTTCTTTCTTGATTATGTTGTAGGGGGAATCCAAGTTGACAAAAGGCAACAAGTTGTTGGGGTCAGCAATACCGTAGTGTAAAATACCGTCCCATCGTAACCATATACCACAGTGCAGCAAAATATACTGCTCCAAAAGCTGTCCTCTGTGGTGGCCATCAATAGCTACCATCTTCTGTCCTCCTCCTCTAGTTGTCTATAGAGCAGGGGGCCACAGCAGTTAAATTCAGGAGGGTATGTTCGGTTGCTGGCTGGGTACATAAGTACCTGATTCTCACAGCGTTACCACTGAGAGCTCATTATGTACCCTCATTATGTACCCGGCCAGTGGCACAGGGGAGGGCTCAATTGGCCCACTGGGCATCGACTCAACAGGAAATTTCTCTGTAAGGTTTATGGCCAATCTGACCCTGGTGTCAGGTGAGATATAAGGATGAGCAAATCGACTTCGGGTGAAATATACAAAGTCAATTCGCATAAAACTTCGTTCTAATGCTGTACGGAGCAGGAGCTCCGTACAGTTTTAGAATGTATTGGCTGCGATGAGCCGAAGTTATTGTTTGCGAGACTTCGCACAATAACTTCATAAATTAATTTGTACTGTAAAAAAAACATTTCCGGAACCCAAGTTCGGTTCCAAGGTACCTCATCAGAGCCAATACATTCTAATACTATACGGAGCTCCTGCTCCGTACAGTATTAGAACAAAGTTCTATGTGAATCGACTTCGGATTTTTCCCTAGTGAGAACAACACCCTGGCAGCGTCATGATCTGGGGAATGCTTTTGTGGAATTTTCTGGGCACACTCATCCATGTGGACCCCCAATCAGACCTCGGCTCAGACCCCAATGTAAATGACCCCCAATCTGACCTCAGATACGAGCCCCTATATAAATAAGACCCCCCCCCCATTCAGACCTCAGCTCAGACCCCAATGTAAACGACCCCCTGATCAGACCTCCAATGTTAGGCCTCATTCACACGACCGTATGTAATTTGCGGTCCGCAAAAAACGGATCTGCAAAAAATGCGGATGACGTCCGTGTGCATTCCGTATTTTGCGTAACGGAACAGTTGGCCCCTCCGTAATGCGGACAATAATAGGACATGCTCTATTTTTTGCGGAATGGAAACGGAATGCACATGGAGTAACTTCCGTTTTTCTTTTGCGGACCGATTAAAATAATTGGTTCCGTATACGGTCTGGGAAAAAAAAATGGAACGGACACGGAAAAAATTTACATTCGTGTGCATGAGCCCTTAACCACTTCAGCCCCGCTAGCTGAAACCCCCTTCATGACCAGAGCACTTTTTACAATTCTGCACTACACTACTTTCACCATTTATCGCTCGGTCATGCAACTTACCACCCAAATGAATTTTACCTCCTTTTCTTCTCACTAATGGAGCTTTCATTTGGTGGTATTTTATTGCTGCTGACATTTTTACTTTTTTTGTTATTAATCGAAATGTTACTATTTTTTTGCAAAAAAATGACATTTTTCACTTTCAGCTGTAAAATTTAGCAAAAAAAAAACGACATCCATATATAAATTTTTCGCTAAATTTATTGTTCTACATGTCTTTGATTTAAAAAAAATGTTTGGGCAAAAAAATAAATAAAATGGTTTGGGTAAAAGTTATAGCGTTTACAAACTATGGTACAAAAATGTGAATTTCCGCTTTTTGAAGCAGCTCTGACTTTCTGAGCAGCTGTCATGATTCCTGAGGTTCTACAATGCCCAGACAGTAGAAAACCCCCACAAATGACCCCATTTCGGAAAGTAGACACCCTAAGATATTCGCTGATGGGCATAGTGAGTTCATAGAACTTTTTATTTTTTGTCACAAGTTAGCGGAAAATGATGATGATTTTTTATTTTTATTTTTTTCTTACAAAGTCTCATATTCCACTAACTTGCGACAAAAAATAAAAAATTCTAGGAACTCGCCATGCCCCTCACGGAATACCTTGGGGTGTCTTCTTTCCAAAATGGGGTCACTTGTGGCGTAGTTATACTGCCCTGGCAATTCAGGGGCCCAAATGTGTGAGAAGAACTTTGCAATCGAAATGTGTAAAAAATGACCGGTGAAATTCGAAAGGTGCACTTTGGAATATGTGCCCCTTTGCCCACCTTGGCTGCAAAAAAGTGTCACACATCTGGTATCGCCGTACTCAGGAGAAGTTGGGGAATGTGTTTTGGGGTGCCATTTTACATATAACCATGCTGGGTGAGAGAAATATCTTGGCAAAAGACAACTTTTCCCATTTTTTTTATACAAAGTTGGCATTTGACCAAGATATTTTTCTCACCCAGCATGGGTATATGTAAAATGACACCCCAAAACACATTGCCCAACTTCTCCTGAGTACGGCGATACCACATGTGTGACACTTTTTTGCAGCCTAGATGCGCAAAGGGGCCCAAATTCCTTTTAGGAGGGCATTTTTAGACATTTGGATCCCAGACTTCTTCTCACACTTCCGGGCCCCTAAAAAGCCAGGGCAGTATAAATACCCCACATGTGACCCCACTTTGGAAAGAAGACACCCCAAGGTATTCAATGAGGGGCCTGGCGAGTTCCTAGAATTTTTTTTTTTTTGCATAAGTTAGCGGATATTGATTTTTTTTGTTTTTTTCTCACAAAGTCTCACTTTCCGCTAACTTAGGACAAAAATTTCAATCTTTCATGGACTCAATATGCCCCTCAGCGAATACCTTGGGGTGTCTTCTTTCCGAAATGGGGTCACATGTGAGGTATTTATACTGCCCTGGCTTTTTAGGGGCCCTAAAGCGTGAGAAGAAGTCTGGAATATAAATGTCTAAAAATGTTTACGCATTTGGATTCCGTGAGGGGTATGGTGAGTTCATGTGAGATTTTATTTTTTTACACAAGTTAGTGGAATATGAGACTTAGTAAGAAAAAACAAAAACAAACTAAAAATTTCCGCTAACTTGTGCCAAAAAAAATGTCTGAATGGAGCCTTACCAGGGGGGTGATCAATGACAGGGGGGTGATCACCCATATAGATTTCCTGATCACCCCCCTGTCACTGATCACCCCCCCTGTAAGGCTCCATTCAGACGTCCGCATGATTTTTACGGATCCATGGATCGGATCCACAAAACACATGCGGACGTCTGAATGGAGCCTTACAGGGGGGTGATCAATGACAGGGGGTGATCAGGGTGATCACCCCCCTGTCACTGATCACCCCCCCTGTAAGGCTCCATTCAGACATCCGCATGATTTTTACGGATCCATGGATACATGGATCGGATCCACAAAACACATGCGGACGTCTGAATGGAGCCTTACAGGGGGGTGATCAATGACAGGGGGTGATCAGGGAGTGTATATGGGTGATCACCCGCCTGTCATTGATCACCCCCCTGTAAGGCTCCATTCAGACGTCCGCATGTGTTTTGCGGATCCGGTCCATGGATCCGTAAAAATCATGCGGACGTCTGAATGGAGCCTGACAGGGGGGTGATCAATGACAGGGGGGTGATCAATGACAGGGGGGTGATCAATGAGTTTATATGGGGTGATCAGGGGTTCATAAAGGGTTAATAAGTGACGGGGGGGGGGTGTAGTGTAGTGTAGTGTTTGGTGCGACTTTACTGACCTACCTGTGTCCTCTGGTGGTCGATCCTAACAAAAGGGACTACCAGAGGACCAGGTAGGAGGTATATTAGACGCTGTTATGAAAACAGCGTCTAATATACCTGTTAGGGGTTAAAAAATTCGGATCTCCAGCCTGCCAGCGAGCGATCGCTGCTGGCAGGCTGGAGATCCACTCGCTTACCTTCCGTTCCTGTGAGCGCGCGCGCCTGTGTGTGCGCGTTCACAGGAAATCCCAGCCCTCGCGAGATGACGCATATATGCGTGACTCTGCGCAGGGCCGCCACCTCCGGACCGCACATCTGCGTTAGGCGGTCCGGAGGTGGTTAATAAGACCTCAGATCAGACCCCAATATGAATGACCCCCAATCTGACCTCAGATAAGAGGCCCAATATAAATAAGACCCTCCCATTCAGACCTCAAAGCAAATAAAAAAAAAATCAACTTGCCTCTCCTGCTCCCAGGATCCAGCTCTCCTCTTCTCTCTGCAGCGCACTGTGCTGTGCCCCGACGCGCACAGAGTGAGGTCACAGGGCGCCCACGTCCTCATGCTGTGCGCAGTCACAGCGAGCGGCTGAGGACCATGAAGTGGTGAGTACAGAGCCCGGGGAGTGCTGCATTCACCGCTTCCCGGTCCTCCGGTACTAATGAGCGCTACCATAATGGAATTCGCCCCATAAGACGCAGTGGCATATCCCCCCCCCCCCCACTTATATAATAAATACTACATTTGCAGCCACCACTAGAGGGAGCTCACCGCATAGGGATTTATGCTGCTCTCTTTGAT
Source organism: Bufo gargarizans (assembly GCF_014858855.1). Taxonomy (NCBI): domain Eukaryota; kingdom Metazoa; phylum Chordata; class Amphibia; order Anura; family Bufonidae; genus Bufo; species Bufo gargarizans. Next base: position 123,254,272 of record NC_058080.1, read on the forward strand.
TTGTAAATACGGTACATTTATTTTTTCCCCCTGCGCCTTTTTTGCAATATTTTTTATGCCATTGCAACTTTTAGTCGCAACTGACATTTTTACACTGCCCAAGTCAGTTTCCAAAAAGAGGACATGGCGAGGGAACATTCATCATTATTTACGCCAGAAACTGTCATAAATAATGACTGAAATCTACGGCAGCTATGAGCTTGAATAGATTTAAGTTTGGCGCATGGTCTGTCAGAGGAGGCATTTAATATATGATGTGGCTGCTCCTCCTCACAAATGACATGCCTCCGCTGGCAGCGCAGCCCCTATCAAGACCAGCATAGCACCTGCCACACACTTGATAAATCAGGGCCGAGGTGTTCTTATAGCAGGGATCAGCAACCTTCAGCTCTCCAGCTGCTGTGAAACTACAACTCCCAGCATGCAAACATGCTTGGCTGTTATCACAACTCCCATAGTAGGGAATGGGGCATTCTGGGAGTTGTAGTTTCAGAACATCTGGAGTGCTGAAGGTGGCTGAGCTGTTAGAGAGAGTGAAGCATGGTGTCTTTCTATGTAGCTAAACTTTATTCTCACCATATTACAGGAGAGTGTTAGGCTACATTCACACGACCATATGAATGAGTCCGCATCCGTTCCGCAATTTTGCGGAATGGGTGCGGACCCTTTTATTTCAATGGAGCCGCAAAAGATGCGGACAGCACACAGTGTGCTGTCCACATCCGTTGCTCCGTGCCGAAGCCCCTCAAAAAGATTAGAACATGTCCTATTCTTGTCTGCAATTGCGGAAAAGAATAGGCATTTTCTATGATAGCGGCGGTATGTGCGGTACACAAATTGCGGAACACACATGGGCCGGTATACGTGTTTTGCAGATCTGCAAAACACCACATTCGTGTGAATGTAGCCTAATATAGGAAAATACAGGTGGTGTAAACGGATGGCTTAATATACTGCGATGCAGAAGTACTGCAGTGTATTATACCAGCCGGTCAGGTGTTCAAACTCCCCAGTGAGTCTAAGGGTATGGATCCGACAGGCTGTTCACCATGCCAGATCCGTCCTGCGGCTATTTCGCCGTGCCGCCGCTCCGTCCCCATTGACTAGAATGGGGACGGGGGCGGAGCTCCGGCGCAGCATGGCGAAAGCCGCTGGACTAAAAAGTCAGACATACAGGACTTTAGTCCGACGGCTTTCACCGTGCTATGCCGGAGCTCCGCCCCCGTCCCCATTATAGTCAATTAGCGAAATAGCAGCAGGACGGATCCGACATGGTGAACAGCCTGTCGGATCCGTCCTGCCGCAAGTGTGAAAGTAACCTAAAAACATTTTTGAAAAAACAAAATCCCCCCAAAAATAAATTTTTTATAAACAATGTTTAGCAAAAAAATGACAAGAACTTTTAATGAAAAAAAGTCCCTGATAACTGGGGGGAAAAAAAATAAGAAAACACTATACATAATTGGTATCACTACAATTATGACCATAACAGAACAAACTATAAAACTATCTTAGGCTACTTTCACACTTGCGGCAGAGGAATCCGGCAATACGTATGCCAACTGATGGCATTTGTCAGACTGATCAGGATCCTGATCCGTCTTAAAAATGCATTGAAATGCCGGATCGGTCTTTCCGGTGTCATCCTGAAAAAACGGACCTGGAATTATTATTTTTTTCGGTCTACAGACCGGATCTGGCATTCCGGTATTTTGAATGCCAGATCCGGCACTAATACATTCCTATGGAAAAAAAATGCAGGCAATTCTTCAGTTTTTTGGGCCGGAGATAAAACCGTAGCATGCTGCGGTATTATCTCCGTCCTGAACAGTCAAAAAGACTGAACTGAAGACATCCTGAACGGATTACTCTCCATTCAGAATGCTTGGGGATAAAACTGATCAGTTCTTTTCCGGTATAGAGCCCCTGTGACGGAAAATAAAAACGCTAGTGTGAAAGTACCCTTATTACTTAGGCCTCATGCACACGACCGTTTTTTTTCACGGTCCGCAAAAACGGGGTCCGTGGGTCCGTGATCCGTGACCGTTTTTTCGTCCGTGGGTCTTCCTTGATTTTTGGAGGATCCACGGACATGAAAAAAAAGTCGTTTTGGTGTCCGCCTGGCCGTGCGGAGCCAAACGGATCCGTCCTGAATTACAATGCAAGTCAATAGGGACGGATCCGTTTGAAGTTGACACAATATGGTGCCATTTCAAACGGATCCGTCCCCATTGACTTTCAATGTAAAGTCTGGAGTTCTTTTATACCATCGGATTGGAGTTTTCTCCAATCCGATGGTATATTTTAACTTGAAGCGTCCCCATCACCATGGGAACGCCTCTATGTTAGAATATACTGTCGGATATGAGCTACATCGTGAAAATCAGATCCGACAGTATATTCTAACACAGAGGCGTTCCCATGGTGATGGGGACGCTTCAGGTTAGAATATACTGAAAAACTGTGTACATGACTGCCCCCTGCTGCCTGGCAGGTGCTGCCAGGCAGCAGGGGGCAGACCCCCCCCCTGTTTTTAACTCATTGGTGGCCAGTGCGGCCGCCCCCCCTCCCTCCCCTGTAGTTAACTCATTGGTGGCCAGTGCGGCCGCCCCCCCCCTCCCTCCCCTGTGCGGCCGCCCCCCCTCCCTCCCCTGTAGTAAACTCGTTGGTGTCCAGTGGGCCCCCCCTCCCTCCCCTGTAGTTAACTCGTTGGTGGCCAGTGGGCCCCCCCCTCCGTCCGCTATAGATAACTCATTGGTGTCCAGTGGGCCCCCCCTCCCTCCGCTGTAGATAACTCGTTGGTGGCCAGTGGGCCCTCTCCCCTCCCTCCCCCTCCTAATTAAAATCGCCCCCCTATCATTGGTGGCAGTGGTGAGTACCGATCGGAGTCCCAGTGTAATCGCTGGGGCTCCGATCGGTAACCATGGCAACCGGGACGCTACTGCAGTCCCGGTTGCCATGGTAGCTTAGCAATTTGTAGAAGCTTCATACTTACCTGAAGAGCTGCGATGTCTGTGACCGGCCGGGAGCTCCTCCTACTGGTAAGTGAAAGGTCTGTGCGGCGCATTGCTTATAGCACAGACCTGTCACTTACCAGTAGGAGGAGCTCCCGGCCGGTCACAGACATCGCTGCTCTTCAGGTAAGTATAAAGCTTCTACAAATTGCTAAGCTACCATGGCAACCGGGACTGCAGTAGCGTCCCGGTTGCCATGGTTACCGATCGGAGCCCCAGCGATTACACTGGGACTCCGATCGGTACTCACCACTGCCACCAATGATAGGGGGGCGATTTTAATTAGGAGGGGGAGGGAGGGGAGAGGGCCCACTGGCCACCAATGAGTTATCTATAGCGGACGGAGGGGGGGCCCACTGGACACCAATTAGTTAACTACAGGGGAGGGAGGGGGGCTGGCTACCAAGAAGTTAACTACAGGGGAGGGAGGGGGGGGGGGGGGCGGCCGCACTGGCCACAAATGAGTTAAAAACAGGGGAGGGGGGGGGGGTCTGCCCCCTGCTGCCTGGCAGCACCTGCCAGGCAGCAGGGGGCAGTCATGTACACAGTTTTTCAGTATATTCTAACCTGAAGCGTCCCCATCACCATGGGAACGCCTCTGTGTTAGAATATACTGTCGGATCTGAGTTTTCACGAAGTGAAAACTCACCTCTGAAAAAGCTTTTATGCAGACGGATCTTCGGATCCGTCTGTATGAAAGCAACCTACGGCCACGGATCACGGACACGGATGCCAATCTTGTGTGCATCCGTGTTCTTTCACGGACCCATTGACTTGAATGGGTCCGTGAACCGTTGTCCGTCAAAAAAATAGGACAGGTCATATTTTTTTGACGGACAGGATACACGGATCACGGCCTCGGCTGCAAAACGGTGCATTTTCCGATTTTTCCACGGACCCATTGAAAGTCAATGGGTCCGCGAAAAAAAACGGAAAACGGCACAACGGCCACGGATGCACACAACGGTCGTGTGCATGAGGCCTTATCCTTTAATTCCCAATAAAAAGTCTAAATTCAAAAACCTCATTGTCTCCTGCAAAGAAAACCCCCCACACAGCTCAACTGACTGAAAAATAAAAAAATTGGCTCTCAGAATATGATGACAGAAAAAACTAATGGAAGGCCTCTTTCACACGAGTGTGTCCGGATAAGGTCCGGATGCGTTGCGGCAAATCCGCGCGAGTAGGAACGTAATTGCAGTCAGTTTTGACTGTGATTGCGTTCCGTTGTTCAGTTATTATTGCGCAGGTGCAATGCGTTTTTCACGCGCGTGATAAAAAACTGAATGTGGTACCCAGACCCAAACTTCTTCACTGAAGTTCAGGTTTGGGTTCAAGGTTGTGTAGATTGTATTATTTTCCCTTAGAACATGGGTATAAGGGAAAATAATAGCATTCTGAATACAGAATGCATAGTACAACAGGGCTGGAGGGGTTAAAACAAATAAAAAATAATTTAACTCCCCTTAATCCACTTGTTCGCGCAGCCGGCATCTCTTCTGTCTTCATCTGTGAGCAATAGTACCTTTGATGACGTCACTACGCTCATCACATGGTCAGACACATGATCCATCACCATGGTAAAAGATCATGTGACGGACCATGTGATGAGCGTAGTGACGTCATCAAAGGTCCTATTCCTCACAGAACAAGACAGAAGAGAAGCCGGGCTGCGCGAACAAGTGGATTAAGGCGAGTTAAATTTTTTTTTTTTTTTTAACCCCTCCAGCCCTATTTTACTATGCATTCTGTATTCAGAATGCTATTAGTTTTCCTTATAACCATGTTATAAGAGAAAATAAAGATCGGGTCCCCATCCCGATCGTCTCCTAGCAACCGTGCATGAAAATCGCACCGCATCCGCACTTGCTTGCGGATGCTTGCGATTTTCACGCAGCCCCATTCATTTCTATGGGGCCTGCGTTGCATGAAAAACGCACAAAATAGAGTTTGCTGCGATTTTCACGCAACACACAAGTGATGCGTGAAAATCACGCTCATGTGCACAGCCCCATAGAAATGAATGGGTTAGGATTCAGTGCGGGTGCAATGCGTTCAACTCGCGCATTGCACCCGTGCGGAAAACTCGCCCGTGTGAAAGGGGGCTAAGGGAGGAGCAATCACTATGCCATCGCTCGTCCCCATGCAGCCTAGTTGTTTGCCGGTGCAGATCGCTATATAGCATGATCTGTGGCCATCAAGTGCTGATTGTTAAGCGTGCTTAAAAATCTGAATTGCCTGACGAATAAGCGTGCTGCTCATTCATTGGCCAATCGCCGGCAGTATTAGGGCTCATGCACACAAACATATTTTCTTTCTGTGTCCGTTCCATTTTTTGGGGGATGACCGTATGCGGAACCCTTCATTTTAATGGGTCCGCAAAAAAAATGAAGTTACTCCGTGTGCATTCCATTTCCATGTGTCCGTTCCGCAACAAAATAGAACATGTCCTATTATTGTCCGCATTACGGACATAGATAGGAGTGTTCTATTAGGGGCCAGATGTTCTGTTCCGCAAAATGTGGAATGCACACGGCCATCAGAATTTTTTTTTGCGGATCTGTTTTTTGCGAACTGCAAAATACATACGGTCATGTGCATGAGCCCTTAAACTGCAAGATGAACACTAACAAGAATTCATGCAAACGCTCGTTAACGACTATCAAGCCAGTGTAAGGCTACATGCACACAACCGTATGTGTTTTGCGGTCCGCAAAAAAAAGGATGATGTTACGTATGGCATCCGTTTTTTTTGCGGATCCGTTTTTTTTTGCGGATCCATTGTAATAATGCCTATCCTTGTCCGCAAACTAGAAAAAAATAGGACATGCACTATTTTTTTAGCGGAGCAACGGAACGGACATACTGATGCGGACAGCACACTGTGTGCTGTCCTTGTTTTTTGCGGACCCATTGAAATGAATGGGTCCGCATCCTATCTGCAAAAAAAACGGAACGGACACAAACAAAATACGGTCGTGTGCATGTAGCCTAATACTGCCCTAATAGAAAATACACCTTTTTCTATTGAATGCTTTTCAAAATCCTCCCCACACGTTTATATCTCTGCATCCCTAACGACCCGCACTATGCAATTGTCAATAATTTATCCTGCACAGTAAAAGACAAAAAAGAATGCAAAAAAAAAAAAAACTATGCCAAAAATGGAATAAAAAGCTATCAAAAAGTTTTATGTACCCCAAAATGATACCAATGAAAAGTACAAGTTGTTACGTACAAATTAGGCACCAAAGTGAACCTGTCACCAGGATTTTGGGTATAGAGTTGAGGACATGGGTTGCTAGATTGCCACTAGCACATCCGCAATACCCAGTCCCCATAGCTCTCTGTGCTTTTATGGTGTAAAAAAACGATTTGATACATATGCAAATTAATCTGAGATGAGTCCTGTCCCTGAGATGAGTCACGTACAGGACTCAGCTCAGGTTAATTTGCATATGGATCAATAAAAGCACACAGAGCTATGGGGACTGGGTATTGCGGATGTGCTAGCGGCCATCTAGCAACCCATGTCCTCAACTCTATACCCAAAATCCTGGTGACAGGTTCACATTAACACAATTTCATAGAATTTAAAATAAAAAAAGTTATGGGTCTTGGAATGCTGCCATGCAAGGTTTTACAGAACAAATGTAGTAAAACAATTATATATATATATATATATACACACACACACCTATGTTATTACTGTAATTGCACTGACTGAAAGGATAAAGTTATCGTTATTTATGCCACAAAGTGAACGTTGCAAAATTTATAACGTAAACACTCAGTGGCAATGGTGCCATTAAAAACTCAAATTCTCCTGCAAACAAAACAAGCCCTCATGCGACTACATCAAGAGAAAAATAAAAAATGTATAGCTGTATAGCTTTTAGAATGCGAAAAAAATAAAACTATAGCTTGGTCACTAAGACCCAAAACAGGCTGTTCACTAAGGAGTTAACTAATTAGGGCCGCATTAGTCGGTCTGCCGTGTTAGGCTAGGTCTACACGATGACATTTGTCGCGCAACAATTTTTATAACGGCAGTCTATGGTGTCGCACTGCAACATGCTGCGACTGCAACGCAACAGTCGCAGAAAATCCATTCTCCGTATGCCTTCCGTTTCTGTATTTCCATTTTTCCGTTTCATTCAAAGATAGAACATGTCCTATTATTGTCCGCATAACGGACAAGGATAGTACTGTTCTATTTGGGGCCAGCTGTTCCGTTCCGCAAAAAACGGAATGCACAAGGACGTCATCCGTATTTTTGCGGATCAGGTTTTTTTTGCGGACCGCAAAATACTTAAAAAGCCATACGGTCGTGTGCAAGAGGCCTAACAATGTAAACTGACTAAACGGTGCAGACCTATTTAGTTATTTGGAGCCCGCTGCAGCTCATATGGCTGTGTGGTACAGCACAAGCACACCCTGTAGTCAGACCCTAAGGCTAGGTCTACACGACGGCAATAAGTCGCACGACACGTAGGGCACTACTACACTGCAACATGTGTCGCGCTACAATTTTTATAATGGTAGTCTATGGTGTTGCACTGCGACATGCGGCATGCTGCGACTGCAACGCAACAGTCGCAGAAAAATCCATCTTGAATGGGTTTTTTGTGACTGTCATGTCGCAGTTGCAGTAGGTCGCATTATAAAAATTGTTGTGCGACAAATGTCGTCATGTAGACCTAGCCTAAGGCCTCTTTCGCATGACCGTGACGGATTGGCTCAGCGAAACTCGCACTATTTTGCAGGCAAGTTCCGTCAGTTTTGTCTGCGATTGTGTTCAGTTTTTTCTGCACGAGTGCAATGCATTTTAAAGGATTTTTCACGAGCATGATAACAACATCTCTTAGCAACCATCAGTGAAAACCGCATTGCATCCGCACCTGCTTCCGGATGCAATGCGTTTTTCACGCAGCCCCGTTTACAGGGCTGAGTGAAAAACGCTGAATATAGAACATGCTGCGATTTTCACGCAACGCACAAGTGATGCGTGAAAAACAACGCTCATGTACACAGATACATTGAAATGAATGGGTCTGGATTCAGTGCGGGTGCAATGGGTTCGCATCAGGCACTGCGCCCGTGCTGAAAACTCGCTCGTGTAAAGGGTGGGTTCGCATCACGCATTGCGCCCGTGCGGAAAACTCGATCGTGTAAAGGGGGCCTAAAAGTTGTAAAACTAAAAAACTTATAAATTTGGTATCATCGTAGTTGCGCTGACCCACAGAATAAATAAACCCAAAAGGGAAACCCAGGTAACACTGGTGTGTGTCAAAAGAGAATAAAGTGCTGGACAAAAGGCAATTCAGAAATGCCATTAATTCATCAATTAATAAAAATAACATATCATACAAACCCAAGAAGAAGCAGAGGGGGGCCAGGGCTAAAATCATCATAACTCAAGTAAATAATCCATGTCTATCTCAGCAAAGGGTTAATGAGCACGCCCACATCAAGCATAGTGCTAGGGCAATGCCACAGTGCATGACTACAAAATAATACATAAAGTGCAATGCAACAGTAAATGTCAGCCTGGAGGTAATTCACACACATAGCAGACCAGTGCTGAGCATGTTCTTAACTGGTGAGGTGGATCCGATAAGCTGCTTATCTGGAAGAGCTGGTCTTGCAGTGGCACAGATAGACAGCCGTGGTGTAGCAGAGCAGAGCTGTAGTAACTGAACTGGAGATTTGAACATAGCAGTGCTGATCTATTGGATTTAGCAGCTGGTATAGCAGAGCTAAGTGGCTGGTGTAGCAGAGCTGGAGTGCCTGTGTAGTCAGAGGTGGACTGATCATAGAGCCTACAGGGACATTTCCTGGTGGGCCAATTGAGCCCTACTCTCTGCCGCTGGCGAATTACTGCGCATGCCCCCCTACTTTTGTGGCCACCATCTCACTTCCTAAGCCCCCTGCTCCATATCTTAATCAGAGAGGACTGGAGGCGGACAGAAAATGGTAGCTATTGATGGCCACCAGAAGGACAGCTTTTTGGGCAACATATTGCGCTGCACTGTGGTATATGGTTCTGCTGGGACGGTATTGCTGACCCTGCCTACTTGTGTTGTCCCACCATCTGTCAATTTGCACCACCCTGTACAAAATGGGGCCAATATATATTTCTTTCCTAGTACCACTTAAAGGGAACCTGTCACCAGGATTTTGTGTATAGAGCTGAGGACATGGGCTGCTAGATGGCCGCTAGCACATTTGCAATATCCAGTCCCCATAGCTCTGTGTGCTTTTATTGTGTAAAAAAAACTAAAACGATTTGATACATATGCAAATTAACCTGAGATGAGTCCTGTATGTGAGATGAGTCAGGGACAGGACTCATCTCAGGTTAATTTGCATAGGTATCAAATCGGTTTTTTGTACACAATAAAAGCACACAGAGCTATGGGGACTGGGTATTGCGGATGTGCTAGCGGCCATCTAGCAACCCATGTCCTCGGCTCTATACACAAAATCCCGGTGACAGGTTCCCTTTAAAGTTCCCAGTCTGCCCCTGTGTATAGTAGAACTGGAGGGCCAATGTAGCAGAGCTGGAGTCTGTGAGCACGGACGCAGGAAACAACCGGTATAATGAGGTGGCGTCCTGCTGCAAAAAGAGACAGAGCAGGAGGGAGGCAGATCACAGCACTGGATCCAGGACAGGTGAGCAACAAATGGAAAAAGACATATAAAGGCTACAAGCACACGACCGTATATGTTCTGCAGTCCAAAAATGGCGGATCTGCAAAAAACTAAACATTGCGGAACCATTGTAACAATGCCTAGAAATGGACAAGAATAGGACATGTTCTATTTTGCGGGGCTACGGAATGGACATACTGATGCGGACAGCACACGGTGTGCTGTCTGCATTTTTTGCGGACCCATTGAAATTAATGGGTCCGCACATGGCAGTGTAGTTTTTGCTTAGTTACACATGGCAGTGTAGTTTTTGCTTAGTTTCCGCACCAAACATTCACTAAAATCCCAATTTTTTGTCACTAATTTTGACGCAGATTTACCCCAGGTCTCATCGTTTGTATTGCAAAGCGTGAAATCTGCACCAAAAATCCGTACAAACAATTGACATGCCACACTGCAGGTATATTTCTGCATGGAGATTTTAAAAATCTCATGTACAATGTCGCCCACTTAGCTGGTACAGTATTATATGGAAATCTGCACGGTACGCAGAGTGTGCATATACGGTGCCTTGCAAAAGTATTCACCCCCTTGACTTTTTTCGTGTTTTGGTGCCTCACAACCTGGAATTAACATGGATTGTTTGAGGATTTGCATCATGCAATTTACAGAACATGTCCACAACTTTGAAGATTTTTTTTTATTGTGAAGCAAACAACAAATAGGACAAAATAACAGAAAAAGTCAATGTGCATAACTATTCACCTTCCCCTAAAGTCAATACTTTGTAGAGCCAACTTTTGCGGCAATCACAGCTCCAAGTCACTTTGGATAAGGCTACTTTCACACTAGCGGCACGGACCTGCGGCAGGCTGTTCCGTCGGGTGAACAGCCTGTAGGAACCATCCCGCCGCTAGTGAACGTGTGCCGCCAGACTGCCGCTCCGTCCCCATTGACTATAATGGGGGCGGGGCGGAGTTCCCAGCGAGAGGCTGCCAGAATAAAACTACGACATGTCCGACATTTATTCCGGTAGCCTCTCGTCGTGCGCTGACGTGCCTCGCCGAGAACTCCGCCCCCATTTTAGTCAGTGGGGAAGGAGCGGCAGTCCGGGGGCACATGTTCACTAGCGGCAGGATGGATCCGACAGGCTGTTCACCCGACGGAACAGCCTGCCGGAGGTCCTGTGCCACTAGTGTGAAAGTAGCCTAAGTCTCTATGAGCTTGCCACATTTTACCACTGGGATTTTTGGCCATTCCTCCTTCCACTGCTCCAGCTCCTTCAAGTTGGATGGTTTGCGCTTGTGAACCGCAAGCTTTAAGTCTGACCACAGATTTTCTATTGGATTGAGGTCTGGGCTTTGACTAGGCCAGTGATGGTGAACCTTTTACAGACAGAGTGCCCAAACTTCAACCCAAAGCCCACTTATTTATCGCAAAGTGCCAACACGGTAATTTAACCAGAATTCTACAGTCAAACATAGGATATCTTCCATGTACTCTATCATGTAGTTATAATAGCCTGCTACATTCAGTGCGCTGCCTGTGCTGTTCATAGTGTGCCATGCTCTGATGAAGGGCAGGAAAAATCTAAGTCATATTAGTGTGCCATAGACTTTTTCCAGGGTGCGGGTGCCCACAGAGAGGGCTCCGAGTGCCGCCTCTGGCACCCGTGCCATAGGTTCGCCAACACTGGACTAGGCCGTTCCAACACATTTACATGTTTCCCCTTAAGGCCTCTTTCACACGAGCGTGACGGATTAGGTCCGGATGCGTTCAGTGAAACTCGCACTACTTTGCAAGCAAGTTCAGTCAGTTTTGTCTGCGATTGTGTTCAGTTCTTCAGTTTTTTCTGCGCGGGTGCGATGCGTTTTGATGCGTTTTTCACGCACGTGATAAAAACTGAAGGTTTACAAACAACATCTCTTAGCAACCATCAGTGAAAAACGCATCGCACCCGCACTTGCTTGCGGATGCAATGTGTTTTTCACGCAGCCCCATTCACTTCTATGGGGCCAGGGCTGCGTGAAAAATGCAGAATATAGAACATGCTGCGATTTTCACGCAACGCAGAACTGATGCGTGAAAAACCACGCTCATGTACACACAGCCCCATTTAAATGAATGGGTCAGGATTCAGTGCGGGTGCCATGCGTTCACGTCACGCATTGCACCCGCGCGGAAAACTCGCTTGTGTGAAAGGGACCTTAAACCACTCAAGTGTTGCTTTAGCAGTGTGTTTGGGGTCATTGTCCTGCTGTGGTAGTTCTGAAAATATATGAACCTGCGCTCTGCTATTTCTTCCATAGCGGTGAACCGGAGGGTCGCTGCGCATGCACTGTTCTGGAGATAGGAGCCAGACCCTGAGGTGGGACCTGCACCTCTCTGACATTGAGGGCATATCCTAACGCAGGGATCAGCAAACTTCGGCACTCCAGCTACTGTGAAACTACAACTCCCAGCATGCACACTTACTGGACAGCTCTTGTGTCTCCCATAGAAGTGAAAGGAGGATTCTGGGAGTTGTAGTTTCAAAACATCTGGTGTGCTGGAGGTTGCTGATCCCTGTCCTAGCGATATACGATATATATATAGGGAACAAGAATGTACATTGCAGACACCCATCTACGGGCTCATGACCGTATGTATTTTGCGGTTTGTAACACATGGATCAGCAAACAATTTGGATGACGTCCGTGTGCATTCCGTATTTTGCAGAACAGAACACCTTGGCCATAATAACAGTCCTATCCTTGTCCGTAACGCAGACAATAATAGGACATGTTCTATTCTCTCGCGGAACGGACATAGAGTCATTTCGGGTTTTTTACGCGGCATATAGGCTGCAAAAAATAATAATAAACGGGATGGACACGGAAACAAAATACGTTCTGTGCATACACTCTATGAAGCACTTCTGGACCTTCCCCATGTAAGTGGCAGGATGGTGTGCCTTGCCATAACATGTGTGGCACTGAGCCCTGCTGTGGTGGTGGTGACACCAGTGATGAATACTACAACTCTCAGCATGTGCCGCCGCCGCCGCATTACACGCCGCTCGTCCCCGCCTCACTACTGGACTGGGCGGGGGCAGTGCTGCTGACAGACCCCGGGATTAGGGAGGAGACAGCGCACAGAGTGAGCGGAGGAGAGGGACGCCGGCCCGGGGAGGGATGAGCAGCCTAGCCGCGGCTGGGGATGCAGGAGCGCTATGAATCTCCATGGGAGGCATGGCACAGCCGGCGGGGGCACACCGGACCGCAAGAGGGGAGCCCCGGGCCGCCCGCTCATCCCCGGGGCACAGTGCTGTCCACAGAAGCCGTGCCCCCCGCTCCAGCAGACCGCCGCCTCCCGCGGCTCGTCCTCCTCCCTGCTCATGCTGGCCGCAGTGTTCGGGCTGCTGATCCTGTCACTAGTACACCTGGGGCAGGAATCCGGGCAGCCAGGAGGGGGCGCTGCAGGGGAGCTGTGCCCCACTGTCCTGCTGCTCCGCTGCGCTGTCTACCTGGGGGCAGCCCTGTGCGCTCTACTGCTGGGGGCACTCTGCTCGCTGCACTGTGCCGGCCGCCAGGCTGCCACCCCGGACTTCACCCGAGCCAGGACCCAGACACAGGTGAGATCTCATCACACAGGTGGGCACTAATGGCACTGCCAATAGTAACCATTACAGGATTGGGGGCTTCATGTGCTTCTAGCATCTGGGGGTCGGCCAGGTAGCACACACTAGTGGTGTATATATATTATGTTTTACATGTAGACACATGCAATATCTAACCATTGGGGTAGTAACTTTCTGCATTAATAAGTTTTCACCTGTGGTTTGGGGGCCACAAGCAGGAATATAGCAGTGGTCCCCATGGTAACCTGTAACCCCATCTATAAAAGATTATTTTGGGGACGTTTACTCCATTTTTAACTTATGGTTTAGGCTACTTTCACATTAGCGTTTTTTTGCAGATCCGCTTCCGTTACAATAATACAACCGCATGCATCCATCATGAACGGATCCGTCATGTATTATGTCTTCTATAGCCATGATGGATCCGTCATGAACACCATTGAAAGTCAATGGGGGACAGATCCATTTTCTATTGTGTCAGAGAAAACAGATCCGTCCCCATTGACTTGCATTGTGTGCCAGGACGTCTTGCTCCACACCACATCACGGACAGAAAAAACGCTGCTTGCATTGTTTTTCTGTCCGCGATGGGAACGCAACGGAACGGAATGTATTTTGGTGCATTCCGTTTCGTTCAGTTCAGTTTTGTCCCCATTGACAATGAATCGGGACAAAACTGAAGCGTTTTCTTCTGCTATTGAGATCCTATGACGGGTCTCAATAGCGGAATTGAAAATGCAGATGTGAAAGTAGCCTTAGTCTTCTGTGTGTTCTCCGTTTTTCTTTGTTTAATGGCACCTGCAATCCAGAATTTTCTGCAGGGTTTTCTCTTAACCTCCTGATCTGATGTTTCCACTCCAATGGTGGGAGTACAGGATATTAACGGAGTGGTCTGACCCCTCAGAGCAGCCCCCTGCTTCCTCCTGCCACGGTAGCCTTGGCATTGGGGGTTAGTCATCCTGTCTAGGGTCGGACAACGTCATGAATTTAATATTATTTATAGATGAATTGACATTTACTATTCCGACGTATGTAACTGCAGCCAGTTATTTCCAGCAGTTGATGGGTCCATGGTGGTCTCTTTTTGTTACCAAGGATCTGGCCAAAACTAAATCGTCTTGTACAGTTTAAGATGTGGGCAACCGGCTCCATGGGTAACACCATAGATGCCACTCCATGGTGCCCGCTTGTCAAGTCTTTATATTTATGTAACCTTTGTGAGTGGTTGAAGTACAGCCCTTTGATGCATTATTTTTAGGTTACATTCACACGACCGTATGCGTTTTACGGTCCACAAATTGCAGATCAGCAAAACACAGATACCGACCGTGTTAATGTAGCCGGCCCTATAATAGAAATGCCTATTCTGGTCGGCGGACAAGAATAGGACACACTCTGTTTTTTGCGGGGCCGCATCTTTTGCGGCCCTATGAAATGAATGGGTCTGCACCCGTTCCGTAAAATTGCGGAACGGATGCGGAGCCAAAAATACGGTCGTGTGAATGCGCAATGAGGAGGAGACTGAGTCTTTCTCCGTGGGCGTCTCCTTCTCCCTGCCTGTAGCGCTGTCCAATCGCAGCGCAGAGCGTCACAGCCAGGGAGAAGAAGACGCCCACGGAGAAAGACTCAGTCTCCTCCTCATATCTCCCATGATCAGTATTGGCATACTGAACGGGAGAAATCCGGCGGGGCATAGGAGGCATATTTTAAAAAATGAAGCAGTGTGGCAGCATCAGCGGGGGGTACCCTGCAAGTACAGGTATAATCGTATGAAAGGTCCTCTTTAAGATCTTCAGGATGTGTCCCTAAATCTGGCACGTGTCACTTGCTTGTATTTGACGTTACAGCGACTTCCCTCTGGTAAATGAGCCCCAGTGTGCCCATGTGCACTGTGTCCTGAGAGTCGCACTACAATGACATGAAGACACAATGTCCATCACGAGGCATATATTTCTTTCTTGACTTAGTGTCCCCAGTGAGTGCCTCAGAAGTCTAAGGACAGAGAAGATAAGTGAGGAGCCCGGGAGGACCTCAATTATTACTTATATTGTTTATTGGACCCTCATGTTACGTGGTCTAGAAGTCTATGGAGGAGTTGTTTGGGCACGGCGATGACTCTGCATTGATTTGCAGTATTAAAGGGGTTGACCACCAATAATCTACCTTTTTGAAACCAGCACATTGATCTGAATACTTTTGTAATTAAAACTTCAGTTGAGCCACTGAGTCATTCTGTTTAATCTGTCTGTATGGCACCACCTGCTGTTTGTTCTCCTTATTTTTTTGTGTTCACCTCATTAACAAGACTGAGGTGGTCGCACATGCTTAGTTCCATTTTTCAACTGCCACCAGCCATGTGAGATGTTTGAACCTGTGACAGTTACAGGGAGAGAGCTGCAGTAGAAAGGACACACCCTCTGAGCTGTGATGGGGAGAAAGCTGCAGCAGAAAGACACGCCCCTTGAGCTGCCAGCTTGAAAAGATCTAGAAGAGATGAATAGGGAGACGTACAGGGCTGGTTCTAGATGTTAGACAGAGATTCTCGTGTACTATATGATGTAATAATGGGACAACCTCTTTAAATGGAAGCGTTGGAATGATGAAGACTATGTAGGACAGCATTATGTTGGTGTATGGTTGGTATGAGCGAATCGACTTCGGATGAAACATCCAAAGTTGATTTGCATAAGGCCCCATGCACACGGCCGTGTTTCACAGCCGTGTGCGGGCCGTGGAACCGCGGCCTGGATCCCTCCTGAGAGCAGGAGCGCACGGCGTCACTGGTTGCTATGACGCCGTGCGCTCCCTGCTGCCGGCTCAGTACAGTAATACACTGGTATAGATCGTACCAGTGTATTACTGTACTGTGCCGGCAGCAGGGAGCGCACGGCGTCATAGCAACCAGTGACGCCGTGCGCTCCTGCTCTCAGGAGGGATCCAGGCCGCGGTTCCACGGCCCGCACACGGCTGTGAACAACGGCCGTGTGCATGGGGCCTAATAATTATTTTGAATACTGTACTGAGTGAGCGCTCTGTACAGTATTAGAATGTATTGGCTCCTTTGAGCCAAAGTTATTACTTCGTGAAGTCTCGCGAGACTTCGCATAATAACTTCATTAATCAATTTCTACTGAAAAAAAAACCTCGGGTTCGGTTTCAAGTGCTACCACCAAAGTGCGAGTTCGGGAAATGTTTTTTACAGTATAAATTGATTTATTAAGTTATTATGCGAAGTCTCGCGAGACTTCACGAAGTAATAACTTTGGCTCAAAGGAGCCAATACATTCTAATACTGTAAGGAGAGCTCGCGCTGTACAGTATTCAAACAAAGTATAATGCGAATCGACTTTGGATGTTTCATCCGAAGTCGATTCACTCATCCCTAGTGTATGGCATAGTGTTTTTGTCAGTATATGCCAAGGATATTGAAGCTCGTATAATGTGATAGTTCCAGTATTAACCATACAGCAGGCATGGATAAGGTGGGGAGCTCTTGGTATAAATTGCTCTGTTTTGTACCTATGGAGGGAAAATTAAATTATACACAGTGCTCCCTAGGTAGTATTGCTAATAGGAATGGCGCTCACCTTGGGCTGTTGTTACTAATTAGGCACAAGGTAATGTGGTGAATACCAGGTATGGCTGGCTACTGCGGCTTTGAAAGCCCTGGACCATTGCCAAAACCCATTGTCGCCAATAAAGCTTTCATCTTGAACCCGTTGGCAAGATTCTGTTCCATTCTGCTGGCGGCGCGGCTCCATTTCTCCTCTCATTGGATCAGCGTGTACCTATGGATTTAGTAGAATATTATTTTTAGAGCGTTTTTAAGGGTTTTATCTGATTTAATATACCTTCTGTACATTTATGTAGGGATGGGCAGTGCTGGTGTGCCCTCGTGGTGGGATCCGCCTTCCAGGTCACATTCATTCACAGAGAATCCGATAAGGAATGTTCACATTTGGCAGATTTCCTTTCTAGATATTTTTCTGACTGAAATACCTCTGAATGGGGTTTTGTAAAAAAATAATATACACGCTGCAGGAATGTTACTCTTCAGATGTATCGTCAGTTACAGGAATTTATATTCATCTACAGGTAAATTATATCTGTATTATTAAAGCACCATTCATTCCGTGGCGCTGTACATATGAAAAGGGGTGCACATACATCATAAAAACAAGTACAATAAGTATGAACAAGATGAGTTACAAACTGGTACTGAAGGAGAGAGGGCCCTGTTTTACCTGTATATATTTCCTAAACCAGTCTGTGTTTGGAGGCCCCTGAGGAAGCCGTATGCCTATTGCTGAGTATTGTTGTTTCATGTTTTATCATTGGATGTCATGTTTTGATTTTTGCATGGATTAGTTTATTTTACTGTGTCCAGGTCTTCCTGATTGTCCTTATTTCGTATCCAGTTTGCACCCATTTATGGGGTGACATATACTAGTCCTACATAAGGTTTCTTTTATTGCATACAGCATTTTAAAAGGGTTTTCCAAGATTTTTTATTTATATTTTAGTATTTATTCACTGATGACCTATTCCTCAATATAGCTAGGTCATCAGTATCTGATCTGTGAGGGTCCGACACTTGGGACCCATGATGATCAGCTGTTTTATAAGGCACACTGCTGCCTTCTCGCAGCTCACCAAGCACAGCGCCCTACATTGTATAGTGGCTATGCTTGGTATTGCACTCATTCATTAAAGGGCTTATTCAGACGGCCTTATGTTTTGTTTCGAACCCGTTCCGCATTTTTGCAGAATGGGTGCGGACCCATTTATTTCAATGGGGCCGCAAAAGATGCGGGAAGCACACCATGTGCAGTCTGCAAATTGCGGAACGCACACTGGCTTATATCCGTGTTTTTCAGATCCGCAATTTGCGGAACTCAAAATGCATACAGTCGTGTGAATGTAGCCTAAATGCCCCTAGGCCACGAGATCTATGAATGTGTTAACACTTGTCTAGGGAAAGCAGAGAAAAGGCCTCCGCACTCACAGAAGGGCCAGTGCCTTCTCTAACAGCTGATCAGCGGGGGACCGGGGTGTCAGACCCCCACCGATTTATATACAGTCAGGTCCATAAATATTGGGACATTGACACAATTCCATTTTTTTGGGCTCTATACACCACCACAATAAATTTGAACTAAAACAAACAAGATGTGCTTTAACTGCAGACTGTCAGCTTTAATTTGAGTGTATTTACATCCAAATCAGGTGACCGGTGTAGGAATTACAACAGTTTGCATATGTGCCTCCCACTTGTTAAGGGATCAAAAGTAATGGGACAAAATAATAATCATAAATCAAACTTTCACTTTTTAATACTTGGTTGCAAATCCTTTGCAGTCAATTACAGCCTGAAGTCTGGAACGCATAGACATCACCAGACGCTGGGTTTCATCCCTGGTGATGCTCTGCCAGGCCTCTACTGCAACTGTCTTCAGTTCCTGCTTGTTCTTGGGGCATTTTCCCTTCAGTTTTGTCTTCAGCGAGTGAAATGCATGCTCAATCAGATTCAGGTCAGGTGATTGACTTGGCCATTGCAGAACATTCCACTTCTTTCCCTTAAAAAACTCTTTGGTTGCTTTTGCAGTATGTTTTGGGTCATTGTCCATCTGCACTGTGAAGCGCCATCCAATGAGTTCTGAAGCATTTGGCTGAATATGAGCATATCATATTGCCCGAAACACTTCAGAATTCATCCTGCTGCTTTTGATAGCAGTCGCATCATCAATAATTACAAGAGAACCAGTTCCATTGGCAGCCATACATGCCCACACTATGACACTACCACCACCATGCTTCACTGATGAGGTGGTATGCTTAGGATCATGAGCAGTTCCCATAATCTTCTCTTCCCATCACTCTGGTACAAGTTAATCTTGGTCTCATCTGTCCATAGGATGTTGTTCCAGAACTGTGAAGGCTTTGTTTAGATGTCGTTTGGCAAACTCTAATCTGGCCTTCCTGTTTTTGAGGCTCACCGATGGTTTACATCTTGTGGTGAACCCTCTGTATTCACTCTGGTGAAGACTTCTCTTGATTGTTGACTTTGACATACATACACCTACCTCCTGGAGAGTGCTCTTGATCTGGCCAATTGTTGTGAAGGGTGTTTTCTTCACCAGGGAAAGAATTCTTCAGTCATCCACCACAGTTGTTTTCCGTGGTCTTCCGTGTCTTTTGGTGTTGCTGAGATCACCGGTGTGTTCCTTCTTTTTAACCTCCTCAGGACCGCCGTTCGCAGGATTGCGTCCTGCCGGCGGCCCTGCTCTTCTGGGTGGACGCATATACGCGTCCTCCTGCGAGAGCCGAGATTTCCTGTGAACGCGCGCACACAGGCGCGCGCGCTCACAGGAACGGAAGGTAAGCGAGTGGATCTCCAGCCTGCCAGCAGCGATCGCTCGCTGGCAGGCTGGAGATCTGATTTTTTTAACCCCTAACAGGTATATTAGACGCTGTTTTGATAACAGCGTCTAATATACCTGCTACCTGGTCCTCTGGTGGTCCCTTTTGTTAGGATCGACCACCAGAGGACACAGGTAGGTCAGTAAAGTCGCACCAAACACTACACTACACTACACCCCCCCCCCCCGTCACTTATTAACCCTTTATGAACCCCTGATCACCCATGATCACCCCATATAAACTCCCTGATCACCCCCCTGTCATTGATCACCCCCCCTGTCATTGATCACCCCCCTGTCAGGCAGTTCAGACGTCCGTAAGATTTTTACGGATCCACGGATACATGGATCGGATCCGCAAAACACATGCGGACGTCTGAATGGAGCCTTACAGGGGGGTGATCAATGACAGGCGGGTGATCACGCATATACACTCCCTGATCACCCCCTGTCATTGATCACCCCCCTGTAAGGCTCCATTCAGACGTCCGCATGTGTTTTGCGGATCCGATCCATGGATCCGTAAAAATCATACGGACGTCTGAATGGAGCCTTACCAGGGGGGTGATCAATGACAGGGGGGTGATCACCCATATACACTCCCTGATCACCCCCTGTCTATGATCACCCCCCTGTAAGGCTCCATTCAGACGTCCACATGATTTTTACGGATCCATGGATACATGGATCAGATCCGCAAAACACATGCGGACGTCTGAATGGAGCCTTACAGGGGGGTGATCAATGACAGGGGGTGATCAGGGAGTGTATATGCGTGATCACCCGCCTGTAAGGCTCCATTCAGACGTCCGCATGTGTTTTGCGGATCCGATTCCGTGGATCCGTAAAAATCTTACGGACGTCTGAACGGAGCCTGACAGGGGGGGTGATCAATGACAGGGGGTGATCAGGGAGTTTATATGGGGTGATCAGGGGTTCATAAAGGGTTAATAAGTGACGGGGGGGGGGGGGTGTAGTGTAGTGTCCTGTCATTGATCACCCCCCTGTAAGGCTCCATTCAGACGTCCGCATGTGTTTTGCGGATCCGATCCATGTATCCGTAAAAATCATACGGACGTCTGAATGGAGCCTTACAGGGGGGTGATCAATGACAGGGGGGTGATCACCCATATACACTCCCTGATCACCCCCCTGTAAGGCTCCATTCAGACGTCCGCATGTGTTTTGCGGATCCGATCCATGGATCCGTAAAAATCATACGGACGTCTGAATGGAGCCATACCAGGGGGGTGATCAATGACAGGGGGGTGATCAGGGAGTCTATATGGGTGATCACCCCCCTGTCATTGATTCCCCCCCCCCTGTAAGGCTCCATTCAGACATTTTTTTTGGCCCAAGTTAGCGGAAATTTTTTGTTTGTTTTTTTGTTTGTTTTTTCTTACAAAGTCTCATATTCCACTAACTTGTGTCAAAAAATAAATCTCACATGAACTCACCATACCCCTCAGGGAATCCAAATGCGTAAACATTTTTAGGCATTTATATTCCAGACTTCTTCTCACGCTTTAGGGCCCCTAAAAAGCCAGGGCAGTATAAATACCCCACATGTGACCCCATTTCGGAAAGAAGACACCCCAAGGTATTCCGTGAGTGGCATATTGAGTCCATGAAAGATTGAAATTGTTGTCCTAAGTTAGCGGAAAGTGAGACTTTGTGAGAAAAAAACAAAAAAAAACAATTTCCGCTAACTTATGCAAAAAAAATAAAAATTCTATGAACTCGCCAGGCCCCTCATTGAATACCTTGGGGTGTCTTCTTTCCAAAGTGGGGTCACATGTGGGGTATTTATACTGCCCTGGCTTTTTAGGGGCCCGAAAGTGTGAGAAGAAGTCTGGGATCCAAATGTCTAAAAATGCCCTCCTAAAAGGAATTTGGGCACCTTTGCGCATCTAGGCTGCAAAAAAGTGTCACATGTGGTATCGCCGTACTCAGGAGAAGTTGGGCAATGTGTTTTGGGGTGTCATTTTACATATACCCATGCTGGGTGAGAAAAATATCTTGGTCAAATGCCAACTTTGTATAAAAAAATGGGAAAGGTTATCTTTTGCCAAGATATTTCTCTCACCCAGCATGGTTATATGTAAAATGACACCCCAAAACACATTCCCCAACTTCTACCGAGTACGGCGATACCAGATGTGTGACACTTTTTTGCAGCCAAGGTGGGCAAAGGGGCACATATTCCAAAGAGCACCTTTCGGATTTCACAGGCCATTTTTTACACATTTTGATTGCAAGGTACTTCTTACACATTTGGGCCCCTAAATTGCCAGGGCAGTATAACTACCCCACAAGTGACCCCATTTTGGAAAGAAGACACCCCAAAGTATTCTGTGAGGGGCATGGCGAGTTCCTAGAATTTTTAATTTTTTGTCGCAAGTTAGTGGAATATGAGACTTTGTAAGAAAAAAATAAAAAATCATCATCATTTTCCGCTAACTTGTGACAAAAAATAAAAAGTTCTATGAACTCACTATGCCCAACAGCGAATACCTTAGGGTGTCTACTTTCCGAAATGGGGTCATTTGTGGGGTTTTTCTGCTGTTTGGGCATTGTAGAACCTCAGGAAACATGACAGGTGCTCAGAAAGTCAGAGCTGCTTCAAAAAGCGGAAATTCACATTTTTGTACCATAGTTTGTAAACGCTATAACTTTTACCCAAACCATTTATTTTTTTGCCCAAACATAGTTCTACATGTCTTTGATAAAAAAAAAATATCAATTTAGCGAAAAATTTATATATGGATGTCGTTTTTTTTGCAAAATTTTACAGCTGAAAGTGAAAAATGTCATTTTTTTTGCAAAAAAATCGTTACATTTTGATTAATAACAAAAAAAGTAAAAATGTCAGCAGCAATAAAATACCACCCAATGAAAGCTCTATTAGTGAGAAGAAAAGGAGGTAAAATTCATTTGGGTGGTAAGTTGCATGACCGAGCGATAAACGGTGGAAGTAGTGTAGTGCAGAAGTGTAAAAAGTGCTCTGGTCATGAAGGGGGTTTCAGCTAGCGGGGCTGAAGTGGTTAAGAATGTTCCAAACAGTTGTTTTGGCCACGCCTAATGTTTTTGCTATCTCTCTGATGGTTTTTTGTTTTTTTCAGCCTAATGATGGCTTGCTTCACTGATTGTGACAGCTCTTTGGATCTCATCTTGAGAGTTGACCGCAACAGATTCCAAATGCAAATAGCCCACTTAAAATTAACTCTGGACCTTTAATCTGCTCATTGTAATTGGGATAATGAGGGAATAACACACACCTGGCCATGGAAAAGCTGAGAAGCCAATTGTCCCATTACTTTTGGTCCCTTAACAAGTAGGAGGCACATATGCAAACTGTTGTAATTCCTACACCGTTCACCTGATTTGGATGTAAATACCCTCAAATAAAGCTGACAGTCGGCAGTTAAATCACATATTATTCGTTTTTTATTTCAAATCCATTGTGGTGGTGTATAGAGCCAAAAATGTTAGAATTGTGTCAGTGTCCCAATATTTATGGACCTGACTGTATTAATGACCTAATGATCATCACTATTTACATCTTGGAAAACGCCTTTAGTAAAGATCCAATTACATTTAAATTATTGGATGTGCAGACTGTATAGTCTTTCTGTTATTTGTTGTACTACATGGTCTGCATGGACTACTGACCCTCACTGAATGTCATTTTAATGTGCCCCTTACCTTTGTATTTACTGTAGTCACAGAAATTTCTGCAACATACCTGCCAAGTGTGAACATATCTGAAAATATGGGAGCATGGCATGTAACTAGCAATCTGTCTCCCCCATGTCATCCATATATTCCAGTTAGTTGTGACAAGGTCCTACTGATGACTGGGCCTAAAATATCTAAAGCTTGCACTATAGCACAGACAGGGATCAGCAACCCCTGACACTCCAGCTGTGGTGAAACTACGACTCCCAGCATGCACAATTGAATGTCTGGTCTCAGATCTCCCATAGAAGTGAATGGAGCATGCTGGGAGTTGTACTTTAATAACAGCTGGAGTGCCATAAGTAGCTGATCCCTGGTATAGACCACTCTTGTATAAAAAGGATCCCCACATCACACTGAGAAATGGAGCACGTTTGTCACTTGAGTTGTGTCATGTCGTGTATATGAGGAACAGATACTACTGTGTAGGTGGCAAATGTGTGTCACAACCAGACAGCTGAGAAGCTCTGACAGAGGCCTTTCAGAACCTCCTCCTTGAATTTCTGTGTTGTGGTATTCAGCTCCTCCTCTCGTCAGCCTCTCTCAGCTGTCATGTCTTAATTGCTTCCCTTTAAATGCCTCCTCAGAATGCTTTTCTGAGCGGCTTATATTTCCTCCTGGAGTGTGTGTGCACGCTGACCTGTCCTCCTCTTTGCTTCAAAGCTAAGTGTACTTTTATATGTTTATATCTGTTTGCTGGATCCCAGATGACCCTGACTCCCTCCGTGTCTTGTGTAGGGAGCCGGTGGTCGTGTCCCCTCACTATTGTAGGGTGCTCAGGGCTTTATAGTCAAGGTTCGTGGATATGCAAACCTCCACCATTAGGATCTTTGCAT
Source organism: Bufo gargarizans (assembly GCF_014858855.1). Classification (NCBI taxonomy): domain Eukaryota; kingdom Metazoa; phylum Chordata; class Amphibia; order Anura; family Bufonidae; genus Bufo; species Bufo gargarizans. The sequence goes on from NC_058080.1 coordinate 123,278,552, forward strand.
AGGCTGAGCAGCCAGGGAAAGTGCCAGGTCTTCTGCAGGGGTCTCCCTTGGTTCCTTAGTTTTTGGATCCAGCGAGTCGTTTATACATGTTGCTTTGCCTTGTTACCTGTACACATTCCGTGACATTATAAGCCGCCAAAACCGTCTTAAGCATGGATCCGGTTTCACTTTTGGCTGAACGCTTCCAGGGTCTTTCATTGGAGGTAGCTGACCTCCGTAAGACTTTGTCTCAGCTTCAAGTGACCGGTTCAGCTTGCGTTCATGGAGCTTGTTCTGAGCCTAAGATCTCGCTCCCGGATACGTTCTCCGGGGGTAGTGAGAATTTTGTGCGTTTTAGAGAGGCTTGCAAACTCCATTTTCGCCTTCTTCCCCATTCTTCTGGTGATGAGGAACGGAGGGTGGGGATCATTATATCGCTGCTCAGGGGTAACGCTCAGTCCTGGGCCTTTTCGCTGCCGGAGGGGGCACGGCCCCTCCGTTCAGTGGATGAATTCTTTTTAGCCCTGGGTCAGATATATGATGATCCGGATCGTATTGCTCTGGCGGAGTCTAGACTACGTCTCCTATGCCAGGGTAAACAATCCGCAGAAATATACTGCTCAGAATTTCGGAGTTGGGCAGCTGATACTGGTTGGAATGATGCTGCACTCCGAAGTCAATTTTGCCATGGTCTTTCAGAGGGATTGAAAGATGCATTTGCCTTTCATGAAAGGCCTATTTCTTTGGACTCTGCTATGTCTCAGGCCGTTCGTATTGACAGGCGTCTTAGAGAGAGAGGAGAGATCTCTCCTTCCTGTCATACTCGGTCCCAGGACTGTGCAGCGGTCCCATTCTCTGCGCAGGGGTCTCAGTCGCTGTCAGCCCCTTCTGAGCAGGAGCCCATGCAGCTGGGGTTGATTGCTTCTGACAATAGAAGATTCAGCCCGCATGAGAGGGTTTGTTTTTGTTGTGGAGGTATTAATCATTTGGCAAATATTTGTCCCTCTAGGAGATTCAGGCAGTTCTCTGGGTATAATAAAGAAACAAAGAGGAAAAAATCTTTGAAAAATGTTCCGTCTGTTACTATTGGCAGGATTGAGGCGGAAATTGAAGATTTTCCGTTTGCTTGTAGTTCCCGTTTTGTCCTGCCGGCTAGGGTGGCGCTAGAGAGCAAGAACATTTTTTGTGAGATTTTTGTGGATAGTGGAGCAGCGGTTAATCTCATTGATAATCACTTTGCGATAACTCATGGTTTCCAGGTGTGCGCTTTGAGAAAGGATATTCCTGTGTTTTCTATCGATTCCGCTCCACTTTCTCAGAAGTCATTAAAGGGCATAGTTCACAATATCCGTTTAATTGTGAGTGATGCTCATGTTGAGGATGTGTCATGTTTCGTCCTTAGCGGTTTGCCGACTCCTCTAGTGTTGGGGCTACCCTGGCTCACTAAACATAACCCCACCATTGATTGGCAAGCAAGGCAAATAAATGGTTGGAGTGACTTTTGCAGAGAGAATTGCCTCACGACATCTGTTTCTGAGGTTGCTACTAAGACTGTACCATCTTTTCTCTCTGAATTTTCGGATGTCTTCTCTGAGAGTGGAGTTCAGGATTTGCCCCCGCACAGGGAGTACGATTGCCCTATTAATCTCATCCCAGACGCCAAGCTGCCTAAATCTCGTTTATACAATCTTTCCCAACCTGAGAGGATCGCTATGCGTACTTATATCTCTGAGAGTCTGAGAAAGGGACACATACGACCCTCAAAGTCACCTGTTGCCGCTGGTTTTTTCTTTGTTAAGAAAAAAGATGGTTCTTTAAGACCTTGTCTGGATTTCAGGGAGCTGAACAATATCACAATTCGTGACCCTTATCCGCTTCCTCTGATCCCGGACCTGTTTAACCAGGTTGTTGGGGCTAAAGTCTTTTCCAAATTAGATTTAAGAGGGGCATACAACCTGGTCAGGGTCAGAGAAGGGGACGAATGGAAGACGGCCTTCAATACCCCTGAGGGCCATTTTGAGAATTTGGTTATGCCTTTTGGGTTGATGAATGCCCCAGCCGTTTTTCAGCATTTCGTGAACAGCATTTTTTATCATTTGATGGGAAAATTTGTATTGGTGTATTTGGATGACATTTTGATTTTTTCTCCCGATTTCAAAACTCATAAGGAACATTTACGTCAGGTCTTGCTCATCCTGCGGGAGAATAAACTATATGCGAAACTGGAAAAATGTGTGTTTGCGGTTCCAGAAATTCAATTTCTGGGGTTTCTTCTCTCCGCTTCTGGTTTTCGCATGGACCCCGAGAAGGTCCGCGCTGTGCTTGAGTGGGAGCTTCCTGAGAATCAAAAGGCGCTGATGCGTTTTTTGGGTTTTGCCAATTATTACAGGAAGTTCATTTTTAATTATTCTTCTATTGTTAAACCACTCACTGATATGACCAGAAAGGGGGTAGATTTTTCTTCTTGGTCAGTAGAGGCGCGTAAGGCCTTTTCTGATATCAAGGAGAGTTTTGCTTCCGCTCCCATCTTGGTGCAACCTGATGTTTCATTACCCTTCATAGTTGAGGTTGATGCTTCTGAGGTGGGTGTGGGGGCGGTCTTGTCTCAGGGTTCCTCTCCTGCCAATTGGCGACCGTGTGCCTTTTTCTCAAGAAAACTCTCCTCCGCAGAGAGAAATTACGATGTGGGAGATAAGGAATTGTTGGCCATCAAGTTGGCTTTTGAGGAATGGCGCCATTGGCTAGAGGGGGCCAGACACCCTATTACCGTATTTACTGACCATAAAAATCTGGCCTACTTGGAGTCAGCCAAGCGTCTGAACCCGAGACAGGCCAGATGGTCGTTGTTCTTTTCTAGGTTTAATTTTGTTGTCACGTTCCGCCCTGGAGTTAAGAATGTGAAGGCAGATGCCCTGTCACGTTGTTTTCCGGGAGGCGGGAATTTTGAAGACCCGGGTCCCATTTTGGCTGAAGGTGTGGTGGTCTCTGCTCTTTTTCCTGAATTGGAGGCAGAGGTGCAGGCAGCCCAGTCAGAGGCTCCTGATCTTTGTCCTCCTGGGAGGTTGTTTGTGCCTCTCGCTTTAAGACACAAGATTTTTAAAGAACACCACGATACGGTCCTTGCTGGGCACCCGGGGGTAAGAGCCACACTGGATCTCATCGCTCGGAGATTCTGGTGGCCTGCGCTTCGTAAGTCGGTTGAGGGTTTTGTGGCAGCCTGCGAGACTTGCGCTCGTGCCAAGGTCCCTCATTCACGGCCATCAGGTCCTCTCCTTCCCTTACCCATTCCTTCCCGTCCTTGGACACATCTGTCCATGGACTTTATCACGGACCTGCCTCGTTCCTCGGGGAAGACTGTGATTCTGGTGGTGGTGGACCGTTTTAGCAAAATGGTGCATTTCATCCCTTTTCCTGGTTTGCCCAATGCTAAGACGCTGGCGCAGGCATTTGTTGATCACATTGTCAAGTTGCACGGTATTCCTTCAGACATAGTCTCTGATAGGGGCACGCAGTTTGTTTCCAGATTCTGGAAGGCTTTCTGTTCTCGCTTGGGGGTTCGGTTGTCATTCTCTTCTGCTTTCCACCCGCAGTCGAATGGCCAGACAGAGCGCGTCAATCAGAATCTGGAGACATATCTGCGTTGTTTTGTGGCGGAGAATCAAGAGGATTGGTGTTCTTTTTTGTCCCTTGCTGAGTTTGCTTTAAATAACCGTCGTCAGGAGTCCTCTGATAAGTCACCATTTTTTGGTGCATATGGGTTTCATCCACAGTTTGGGACTTTCTCGGGAGAGGGGTCTTCTGGTTTACCTGATGAGGACAGATTCTCCTCGTCTTTGTCATCTATTTGGCAAAAGATTCAAGAGAATCTAAAGAGCATGAGTGAGAGATATAAGCGTGTGGCTGATAAGAGACGTGTGCTTGGTCCGGACCTGAATGTTGGTGATCTGGTGTGGTTGTCTACCAAGAATATCAAATTGAAGGTTCCCTCCTGGAAGTTGGGTCCTAGGTTTATTGGGCCTTACAAAATCCTGTCTGTCATCAATCCTGTTGCATACCGTCTTGATCTTCCTCAGACTTGGAAGATCCATAATGTTTTTCATAAGTCCTTATTGAAACCTTATGTTCAACCCATTGTACCCTCGCCTTTGCCTCCTCCTCCGATTATGGTTGATGGGAATCTTGAATTCCAGGTCTCTAGGATTGTGGATTCTCGTCTTGTCCGCGGTTCTCTTCAGTACCTTGTTCAGTGGGAGGGGTATGGTCCTGAGGAGAGGATGTGGGTCCCAGTGACGGACATTAAGGCCTCTCGTCTCATCAGGGCATTCCATAGGTCCCATCCTGAGAAGGTGGGCTCTGAGTGTCCGGAGTCCACTCGTAGAGGGAGGGGTACTGTCACAACCAGACAGCTGAGAAGCTCTGACAGAGGCCTTTCAGAACCTCCTCCTTGAATTTCTGTGTTGTGGTATTCAGCTCCTCCTCTCGTCAGCCTCTCTCAGCTGTCATGTCTTAATTGCTTCCCTTTAAATGCCTCCTCAGAATGCTTTTCTGAGCGGCTTATATTTCCTCCTGGAGTGTGTGTGCACGCTGACCTGTCCTCCTCTTTGCTTCAAAGCTAAGTGTACTTTTATATGTTTATATCTGTTTGCTGGATCCCAGATGACCCTGACTCCCTCCGTGTCTTGTGTAGGGAGCCGGTGGTCGTGTCCCCTCACTATTGTAGGGTGCTCAGGGCTTTATAGTCAAGGTTCGTGGATATGCAAACCTCCACCATTAGGATCTTTGCATAGGCTGAGCAGCCAGGGAAAGTGCCAGGTCTTCTGCAGGGGTCTCCCTTGGTTCCTTAGTTTTTGGATCCAGCGAGTCGTTTATACATGTTGCTTTGCCTTGTTACCTGTACACATTCCGTGACAATGTGTCACAGGAGACCTATTAACCTGACTCTATGACCTACATCTCCTGGTAAGTTGTTGCTGTAAATGTTGTAAATTGCTCCTCTGAAGCGAATCTGTTCTCTGGTGCCCACTGCGTGTGCCCTCATTTGAAACCTACGCGATCTTGTGTGCCAGCTGCATGCTAATAATGACATTATCCAGAAACAGCGTTGTGTGGATGCAGGATGTATATGAGGCTTTGATGGATGCAGGGCCAAGGGTGCCAGTCTCTGCAATTAACCTATAGCCGACTTCCCTGGCCATAATTAGTGGTGTGTATTCCGCTTGACAAAGCCTAACATGGGTAATCTGCGCTGCCCATATCTGCAGAAGAGCAGAGCACTTGTAAGGAAATGAGGTTTAGAGACCTAATAATCCGCTTGTTGTCAGGGTACGTTCTCCTATAGATCCATTCTGTATAAAGAGTTATAACCGATCAAACTGCTGTAAAGTAGAACTGGCTTAGTTGCCCATAGCAACCAATGAGATTTCACCTTTCATTTTCCAAAGGAGCAGTCAAAAATAAAAGGTGGAATCTGATTGGTGTAAAGTAAAACTGGCTTAGTTGCCCATAGCAACCAGTTTGATAAATGACCCCAGTAATTTGTGATAGGTAATTGGTGCTCATTTTGAGTTCCAACGTGTATTATATTCCAGGGTTGACTTCATAATGTATCATAGTTGTGACTGGAAACCGTCAGCAATCATGTCGGGCACATAGCTAACAGATTAGGTCAGCTTTATGGAGAATCTGTCATCTATTATATGCTGTCTTATCTGAGGACCCCATAAACGGGTGACAGACTGATTCAAAGGCATGGTCACATACTAATTGTGTTCAATTGTTTTTTTTTCACCTTAAAGGGATTCTCTGGGAATTAATAAAACAAAATTACTGAAATATTACCATACTTTATTATAAATACATTCCCAAATACCTTTCATTAGTTATAATGGCTTGTTTTGTCTAGGGAGCAATGATCAGGGAAAATAAAATGGCCGCCGTCCTATTAGTACACACAAAACCTGTCCTAACCACATCAGGACAAGTTATTTCAGAGCACTGAGATAAAGAGCTGCCTCATCCTCCTCTCTGCTCTGCTCATCGGGGATTATGATCCCGAATACAGTTTAATATGCTATTCAGCTGAATCTCTATAGGAATGGCATTCATGAGGAGGCCTAAGCTCCATATGCTGGGGGTGCTGGCTGTGTATTACAACTGACACTTGGTACAGTGCCCGGGATCAGCGATAACTCTTATCCTGGTTATTTAACACCTCAGATGCCACAGTCAGCACCCATTGCGGACTCCTTGTGTCCTCCAATTGGATCTTCCCAGCTTTGATTGGTTGCTATGAGAACCTGTGGCCTTGTGAAGCTTCCCAGGCCTGTCATAATAAGCTGCCAATTAATATTCTAATGCAGTCTACGGTACAATCAGAAGATTGCATGCTTAAGTCTTCTGAGAACTGAAAAATTACAGTAAAAAAAGCTTTTTTTTAAAAATATTGGAAATTTAAAGCACCCACTTTCCAGTATATAAAAATAAAAAAAGTACTAAAATCTAAAAATATTTATCACTTTGTTCATTTTGCCCTGCCAGAAAACTTTATTAAAAAGTGATCAGAAGTGATATGTAGCCTAAAATGGTACCAATAAGTACGACAGCTACAGTCAAACTGCTGTATAGATGGAAATATAAAAAGTTCTGACGTATGTGTGATGCAAATAAATTCTTTCAGTTTTTTAAAGTAGTAAAACATAATAAAAACTATATCAAGTTTTATACTGACCTGCATGAATAAGGTCATCATGTGCTTTTTAGTGCACAGTTAATGCTGTAAAAATAAAACCTAAAAAGATGGTGGAATTGCGTTTCTTTTTTCAAGTTTTGGAAGAAAAAACATCCAGCTCCACGTCTAAGCAGGAAACACTTTTTTTATTGATGCGGTTAAATCCTGCTTAGACGTGGAGCTGGATGTTTTTTCTTCCAATATTTGTTCAACTGCAACCTCTTCCTTGTCTAGCAGAGGAAGAGGTGAGAGCTGCCTTTACCATTATTGTTCTTTTTTCAAGTTCAACTGCAAAAAAAGGGGGTCAGTCAGCACATCCGAATGTGCAGGTGCACGCTGCCATGACTAGAAAAACGAAGAAAAAAAGACTATTCAGCAGCACTCTGAAATCCCCAAAAAAGTACAATAATTATAGACAACATTCTGGTGCTAATGCTACACTTATTTTGCAAATTTGAGATTCTTGGCAAATTTTGTACAAAATTATTTGGGGCCCATCCGCCAAACGTCAAGGCGATCTCTATCAGACGGGAACCTAACACTAAATCCTACCTGTTGTTATGTGCCAAAATGGCCACCATAAAATTCAGAGAGTGCAGGTTCCACATGCATGCTGGGTCCACTCTGCTTTTTACCATTTTTGGTGCGCCATTGAATCCAGGGATGCAGGTACCAACATGCAAGCTGAGCCCACTCTATACTTCTCATGGTGCCAAATGGCTTCCAATAAATACAATGAGAGCAGGCTACAGCTTTAGGCCTCTTGCACATGAACGTATTTTCTTTCTGTGCCCGTTCTGGGTTTTTTTTGCGGACCTTATGCAGAACCATTAATTTCAATGGGTCCGGAAAAAAAACTGAAGGTACTCTGTGTGCATTCCGTTTCCGTATATCCGTTCCGCTAAAGGATAGAACTTGTCCTATTATTGTCTGCAAATAATGTTCCGTCGCTCCATTCAAGTCTGGGTCTTCAAAAAATACAGAATGCATACGGAATACACCCGTATGCCATCCGTATGCCATCTGTATTTTGTGGATCCATGCACGCTTTGCCCATGTGTTTACTGTTCACGAACATTACAGTAATGATTACTGTTTCCGGATCCTGCACAAAGGAAACGGGACAGATCCGTTTTGCAGCCCATAGACTTCTATTATGACGGAATGAATAATGGAATGCCTCTAAATGCATTCCGTCATAGAATTGCGTTATGGTCCATGGTAACAGAATCCATAACGCAATTCACCTTTTACCAACAAATGAAGTGTGAACGAATTTCATAAGCGGAAATTCGCTCATCTCTACATACAGCCAGGTCCATAAATATTGGGACATCGACACAATTCTAAAATTTTTGGCTCTATACACCACCACAATAGATTTGAAATGAAACTAACAAGATGTGCTTTAACTGCAGACTGTCAGCTTTAGGGCTCTTTCACATCTGCGTTTTTTTCTTCCGGCATAGAGTTCCATCGTCGAGGCTCTATGCCGGAAGAATCCTGATCAGTTTTATCCTAATGCATTCTGAATGGAGTGAAATCCGTTCAGGATGCATCAGGATGTCTTCAGTTCCGGAACGGAACGTTTTTTGGCCGGAGAAAATACCGCGGCATGCTGCGCTTTTTGCTCCGGCCAAAAATCCTGAAGACTTTAATTTGAGGGTATTTAAATCCAAATCAGGTGAACGGTGTAGGAATTACAGAAGTTTGCATATGTGCCTCCCACTTGTTAAGGGACCAAAAGTAATGGGACACAATAATCATAAATCAAACTTTAACTTTTTAATACTTGGTTGCAAATCCTTTGCAGTCAATTACAGCCTGAAGTCTGGAAGGCATAGACATCACCAGACGCTGGGTTTCATCCCTGGTGATGCTCTGCCAGGCCTCTACTGCAACTGTCTTCAGTTCCTGCTTGTTTTTAGGGCATTTTCCCTTCAGTTTTGTCTTCAGCAAGTGAAATGCATGCTCAATTGGATTCAGGTCAGGTGATTGACTTGGCCATTGCATAACATTCCACTTCTTTTCCTTAAAAAACTCTTTTTGGTTGCTTTTGCAGTATGCTTTGGGTCATTGTCCATCTGCACTGTGAAGCGCCGTCCAATAAGTTCTGAAGCATTTGGCTGAATATGAACAGATAATATTGCCCGAAACACTTCAGAATTTATCCTGCTGCTTTTGTCATAAGTCACATTATCAATAAATACAAGAGAACCAGTTCCATTGGCAGCCATACATGCCCACGCCATGACACCACCACCACCATGCTTCACTGATGAGGTGGTTTGCTTAGGATTATGAGCAGTTATTTTCCTTCTCCATACTCTTCTCTTCCCATCACTCTGGTACAAGTTGATCTTGGTCTCATCTGTCCATAAGATGTTGTTCCAAAACTGTGAAAGCTTTTTTAGATGTCGTTTGGCAAACTCTAATCTGGCCTTCCTGTTTTTGAGGCTCACCGATGGTTTACATCTTGTGGTGAACCCTCTGTATTCACTCTGAAGTCTTCTCTTGATTGTTGACTCTGACACACATACACCTACCTCCTGGAGAGTGTTCTTGATCTGGCCAACTGTTGTGAAGGGTGTTTTCTTCACCAGGGAAATAATTCTTCGGTCATCCACCACAGTTGTTTTCCTTGGTCTTCCAGGTCTTTTGGTGTTGCTGAGCTCACCGTTGCGTTCCTTCTTTTTAAGAATGTTCCAAACTGTTGTTTTGGCCACGCCTAATGTTTTTGCTATCTCTCTGATGGGTTTGTTTAGTTTTTTCAGCCTAATGATGGCTTGCTTCACTGATGGTGACAGCTCTTTGGATCTCATCTTGAGAGTTGACAGCAACAGTTTCCAAATGCAAATAGCACAAAAATGATGGTTCCCTGCTTCCACCACCAGCATTTCAATTCAATTCATTCCATATACCACGGCACTTGAGTGGCTTTTGAAGTGGCTTTTGAAGTGGGGGCAGTACTGCTGCAAACGGCAATAGGCAATCTATACATGTGTTCAGATTACATTACAGGGCAACAGGGAATTTTGGATTACCTGACCCTTCATAGGCTTTATGAGTATAGTACATCTGCCAGAGTCAGGCATTCAAATGCAGATGTCATTGGGATATGTTAGAAAGCTCGGAGTGCATTCACATGTGGCAGATTTAGTTGCAGAAATGTCTTCGACTGAAAATTGGTTTCCATTCATTTGAATAGGGCTTGCAGAAATCCATGTGTTTGCCGCGAATATAATTCCATTAGAATGAACAGAACTGATCTTCAGTTGCAGACATTTCTGCAACTAGGAATGCATTTGTGGCGTTAGATCCGGCAGAGAGCAGCCTTCCGTATTTCACCGGTACTGGCATTGTCTGATTCAACAGTTCACAGCCGGATCCCCATTGACTATAATGGGGCCCGGTGGTGATCCAACTGCATTCCGGCATAAAGCTGGGTTTTTGTCTGGCTGAGTGGCAGCATTTGTGCCGGATCAGGCATGCCGTAGATGCGAATGTACCCTCAGTCTGCAATGTATGAAGGCTTCCTAGGGATGATGTGCATGGAACTATATCTGAAGAAATTATGGTCTTTAGGGCTCATACACACAACAGTATTTTGCGTTCAGTATACTGACTGTTTTTTTAGTTCAGTATGCGGTACATATACTGAACCATTCATTTCAATGGTTCAGCAAAAAAAAAAACTGCTCCGTGTGCATTCCGTTTCAGTATTTCCATACCGTGAAAAGATGGAACATGTCCTATTCTTGTCCACAGATCACGGTGCTTGGCTCCATTCAAGTCAACGGGTCCGCAAAAAATGTTTCTTTGTAATTACTGTATACTGTACATGGCATACGGAAAAACAGAAAGGAAACAAACAAAAAACAGAACAACGGATCCGTAAAAAAACGGACCGCAAAACACTGAAAAAGCCATTTGGTCGTGTGCATGAGCCCTTATAAATAGGAGTCTCCTGGGGGCGGGGTCCGGGCGCGCGTATGTAATGCCCAGGGTTACATAGAACAAGGGCACTATTGCTGTGAAGTTTCTCTACCTCTGCCCACATGATCACAACATTGGTCAGATGCATAGGAATTTGTATAAAGGGGCTTTTGAAATGATCGGATAGTATTGAAAAGTTTGGTAATCAGGACCTCGGATGTCCATAGACATGAAATATTCATTGCTCACTTGAATTTGTTTTATTTTATTAATATGATGAATAGAATGTGTATCTCCATGTTAGTTTATCCATCAGTACCTAGCATAGTGATTTTATGTTGTAGTGGTTTCCTAATTGATCACAAGAACAGGGCTTCCCATATCCCCGCTTGAGTGGAGCCGCATGCACTTTGCTGCTCTATTCAGTGATTCTGGGAGGTTCAGGTGGAGTTTGCTATCCATTTTTAAGCTGTTTCATTTTATACATATTTTTTCATTCCCCCCCCCCCCCTCCCCCATTTTAAAACGTTCCTATTCAAATCAATTACTGTACATATGTTAAAGGGGATTTCACTTTTTGCCGTAAACATCTGATAAAGAAGATTCTTTGCCTCCATTATAGCAGCTGAAGCGGCTGCCTGTGACCACATCCAGGAGAATGAATGTGGAATTGGCCATGCATTTGCACAGCGCTCTCCAATGGAGTCCATGGAACTTACCTTAAATCTGTTGTCCATGCAGTATATATTCATGATAGGTCATCAATATTTGATCGGCGGGAGTCCAACACCCGGTACCCCCGCCAATCGGCTGTTTGAAGAGGAAGCAGCGCTCAATGTGAGCGCCGCTTCCTGGTCATTACACTACTTGTCGTCTCCTGTGGAGCGGTCGCGTATTGCGATTATAAGTACTCTCTCCATTCAAGTGAACGGTGCGAGTACTTGTCATTACACTGCACGGCCAAAACTTTTGAGACAACAGGCAGTGTAATGAACAGGAAGCAGTGCTCACAGGGAGCGCTACCTCCTCTTCAAACAGCTGATCGGCGGGGCACAGGGTGTCAGACCATCGCTGATCAGATATTGATGACCTTATCCTGAGGATAGGTCATCAATAAACTGCCTGAACAACCTCTTTAAAGAATTTCTAGACAGATACAGTATTGAAATGTTTGACTCCTTGTAAGAGGTGATATAAAGTGCTGCTACCCCGCTCTACTGTACTCCACTGCTGTGCATTGTGCTAATACAGGTGGCTGAGCCCTCTTGACAAGTCATATACAGTACAGACCAAAAGTTTGGACACATCTTCTCATTCAAAGAGTTTTCTTTATTTTCATGACTATGACAATTGTAGAATCACACTGAAGGCATCAAAACTATGAATTAACACATGTGGAATTATATACATAACAAAAAAGTGTGAAACAACTGAAAATATGTCATATTCTAGGTTCTTCAAAGTAGCCACCTTTTGCTTTGATTACTGCTTTGCACACTCTTGGCATTCTCTTGATGAGCTTCAAGAGGTAGTCACCTGAAATGGTTTTCACTTCACAGGTGTGCCCTGTCAGGTTAAATAAGTGGGATTTCTTGCCTTATAAATGGGGTTGGGACCATCCGTTGCGTTGTGGAGAAGTCAGGTGGCTACACAGCTGATAGTCCTACTGAATAGACTGTTGGAATTTGTATTATGGCAAGAAAAAAGCAGCGAAGTAAAGAAAAATGAGTGGCCATCATTACTTTAAGAAATGAAGGTCAGTCAGTCCGAAAAATTGGGAAAACTTTGAAAGTGTCCCCAAGTGCAGTCACAAAAACCATCAAGCGCTACAAAGAAACTGGCTCACATGCAGACCGCCCCAGGAAAGGAAGACCAAGAGTCACCTCTGCTGTGGAGGATAAGTTCATCCGAGTCACCAGCCTCAGAAATCGCAGGTTTACAGCAGCTCAGATTAGAGACCAGGTCAATGCCACACAGAGTTCTAGCAGCAGACACATCTCTAGAACAACTGTTAAGAGGAGACTGTGTGAATCAGGCCTTCATGGTAGAATATCTGCTAGGAAACCACTGCTAAGGACAGGCAACAAGCAGAAGAGACTTGTTTAGGCTAAAGAACACAAGAAATGGACATTAGACCAGTGGAAATCTGTGCTTTGGTCTGATGAGTCCAAATTTGAGATCTTTGGTTCCAACCACCGTGTCTTTGTGCGACGCAGAAAAGGTGAACGGATGGACTCTACATGCCTGGTTCCCACCGTGAAGCATTGAGGAGGAGGTGTGATGGTGTGGGGGTGCTTTGCTGGTGACACTATTGGGGGTTTATTTAAAATTGAAGGCATACTGAACCAGCATGGCTACCACAGAATCTTGCAGCAGCATGCTATTCCATCTGGTTTGCGTTTAGTTGGACCATCATTTATTTTTCAACAGGACAATGACCCCAAACACACCTCCAGGCTGTGTAAGGGCTATTTGACCATGAAAGAGAGTGATGGGGTGCTGCGCCAGATGACCTGGCCTCCACAGTCACCGGACCTGAACCCAATCGAGATGGTTTGGGGTGAGCTGGACCGCAGAGTGAAGGCAAAAGGGCCAACAAGTGCTAAGCATCTCTGGGAACTCCTTCAAGACTGTTGGAAGACCATTTCAGGTGAGTACCTCTTGAAGCTCATCAAGAGAAGCCAAGAGTGTGCAAAGCAGTAATCAAAGCAATAGGTGGCTACTTTGAAGAACCTAGAATATGACATATTTTCAGTTGTTTCACACTTTTTTGTTATGTATATAATTCCACATGTGTTAATTCATAGTTTTGATGCCTTCAGTGTGAGTCTACAATTTTCATAGTCATGAAAATAAAAAAAACTCTTTGAATGAGAAGGTGTGTCCAAACTTTTGGTATGTACTGTATGACAAGAAAGCTCTTAGGTCATATTCACATGTTAATGTCCATCTGTTTGTTAAAAAATTGGTCAGTGTCACATTCATGAAGTTGTCCATGAAGGGTCTGTTGTTGGTCCATGCGTCCATTTTGTGGTCTCGATGTCTCATGCGTTTGCCGCTTGCTCTGCTAGCTTGAAACTACAACAACATCTCCTATAAGTGGTCGGTGAACTCACACACAGGAGATGGACAACACACTGATATCAATACATGTGTGTGCTGTCCCTGGAGATATCTTTCCTTGGTCTGCTCTGTGTTCAGATGGAACATGAGAGGTGGCATCATTTCACTAAAGATGCTTCTCATACCTTCTTTCCATTGCAGATGGTGCTGAGGGTCTTGGTTTCTTCAGATGCAGGCTGCTTAGCGGAAGCATAGAACGAGTACATTGCACCCCACCTCTGATTTGGGGTGGCTATACAGAGAGCACTCCTCTTTGAAATGTATTGTTTCACAAGTATTATTATTGATGCCAGTGGGAAACCAAATCAACTTCAGGGACTGAAAATGATGTAAGGTGATGCTATTTTGTGTCTCTTCTAGCTGGCGAACCCTTGTAATTTGAGATATGTGTGGCTGATGTAACACCCCTCTAAGCATTTGTCCATAGTTTTGGTGCCTCTTGCTTAATTCTTAGCATTTTCCACAATTACAACATCATTGACTTCTAACCACATTGTGAATTCACAGCTGTGCACTAGTTATGTCTGCTGCTTATACACCTACAGTATGATGGCAAATTCTAGACGCTGGCTCCTGGTTCTTCCATGAAAATGTTTATTTCAGTGGAGAGAAAGAAATAAGTCACCGCCAGGGAGAGAAAAGAGTTAGAGTTATCCGTCATGTATAAATCCGATGAACATAGACATTAAAGGGGTTTTCCAAGATTTTACTACTGATGACCTATCCTCAAGATATCAGATACTGTTGACCTAACACCCGGAACCCCCACCGATTGGCTGTTCAGGAAGACAGAGGCGCCTGCAATACCGCTGCGGCCTTCTTGCTGCTTTCCCTAGGCCGAGTGAGTACAGAGCAGCTGAGTATTGGGCCCCTTTACGGTAAATAAAGCTGTACCGGAGCTATGTTGCTGGGATTTATCGGGGGCACTATATATGGTGGCAGTCTGCTGGTACCATTATTGGGGACTCGCGCAGTCTGGAATGCCAGTACTAATCAGTATTTGTATTCAAATATGTGTAAAATCTGTCCGATTTTTCAGGTCACGCTGCAGAAATAATCCACAGCATGTGAACATGTTCAGATGTATAGCTCAATAAATATGTGGTGTTGTGGGCCCTGAGACCATTTTATTTATTTATTTTCTTGCATTTACATGTTTGCAAGCTAGATTTTAGATCTAAACCGACGTTGTTCATGCCCCATGTATAGCCAGCTTAAAGGGGTTTTCTGGTTTGCATCGAAATCCTTTAACCCTTTCAGGACCAAGCCATTTTTTACCTTAAGGACCAGGCTATTTTTTGCAAATCTGACCAGTGTCAGTTTATGTGTGAATAACTTTAAAACACTTTTACTTATCCAGGCCGTTCTGAGATTGTTTTTTCGTCCCATATTGTACTTCATGACACTGGTAAAATGAAGTCAAAAAAAAATTTTTTTTTGCACAAAAAAAATACCAAATTTACCCAAAATTTGGAAAAATTTGCAAATTTCAAAGTTTGTTTCTCTACTTCTGTAATACATAGTAATACCCCTAAAAATTGTGATGACTTTACATTCCCCATATGTCTACTTCATGTTTGGATCATTTTGGGAATTACATTTTATTTTTTGGGGACGTTACAAGGCTTAGAAGTTTAGAAGCATTTTTCGGAAAATTTCCAAAACCCAATTTTTAGGGACCACTACAGCTCTGAAGTCACTTTGTGAGGCTTACATAATTGAAACCACCCAAAAATGACCCCATTCTATAAACTACACCCCTCAAGGTATTCAAAACTGATTTTACAAACTTGGTTAACCCTTTAGGTGTTGCACAAGAGTTATTGGCAAATAGAGATAAAATTTGAGAATTTCATTTTTTTGCCTAATTTTCCATTTTAACCCATTTTTTCCACTAACAAAGCAAGGGTTAACAGCCAAACAAGACTGTATCTTTATTGCCCTGACTCTGCCGTTTACAGAAACACCCCATATGTGGCCGTAAACTACTGTACGGCCACACAGCGGGGCGTAGAGTGAAAGGTGCGCCGTATGGTTTTTGGAAGCCAGATTTTGCTGGACAGTTTTTTTGACACCATGTCCCATTTGAAGCCCCCTGATGCACCCCTAGAGTAGAAACTCTATAAAAGTGACCCCATCTAAGAAACTACACCCCTCAAGGTATTCAAAACTGATTTTACAAACTTCGTTAACCCTTTAGGTGTTGCACAAGAGTTATTGGCAAATAGAGATAAAATTTGAGAATTTCATTTTTTTGCCTAATTTTCCATTTTAACCCATTTTTTCCACTAACAAAGCAAGGGTTAACAGCCAAACAAGACTGCATCTTTATTGCCCTGACTCTGCCGTTTACAGAAACACCCCATATGTGGCCGTAAACTACTGTACGGCCACACAGCGGGGCGTAGAGTGAAAGGTGCGCCGTATGGTTTTTGGAAGCCAGATTTTGCTGGACAGTTTTTTTGACACCATGTCCCATTTGAAGCCCCCTGATGCACCCCTAGAGTAGAAACTACATAAAAGTGACCCTATCTAAGAAACTACACCCCTCAAGGTATTCAAAACTGATTTTACAAACGTTGTTAACCCTTTAGGTGTTCCACAAGAGTTATTGGCAAATAGAGATGAAATTTCAGAATTTCAATTTTTGGGCAAATTTTCCATTTTACTTTTTTTTTTTCCAGTTACAAAGCAAAGTTTAACAGCCAAACAAAACTCATTATTTATGGCCCTGATTCTGTAGTTTACAGAAACACCCCATATGTGGTCGCAAACCGCTGTATGGGCACACGGCAGGGCGCAGAAGGAAAGGGATGCCATATGGTTTTTGGAAGGCAGATTTTGCTAGACAGTTTTTTTTGGGCACTATGTCCCATTTGAAGCCCCCCTGATGCACCCCTAGGTTAGAAACTCCAAAAGAGTGACCCCATTTTGGAAACTATGGGATAAGGTGGCAGTTTTGTTGGTACTATTTTAGGGTATATATGATTTTTGGTTGCTCTATATTACACTTTTTGTGAGGCAAAGTAACAAAAATAGAAATTCTGAAATTTCATCTCCATTTGCCACTAACTCTTGTGGAACACTTAAAGGGTTAACACAGTTTGTAAAATCAGTTTTGAATATCTTGAGGGGTGTAGTTTCCAAAATGGGGTCACTTTTTGGAGTTTCTACTCTAGGGGTGCATCAGGGGGCTTCAAATGGGACATGGTGTCAAAAATACCAGTCCAGCAAAAACTGCCTTCCAAAAACCATATGGCATTCCTTTCCTTCTGTGCCCTGCCGTGTGGCCATACAGCAGTTTACGACCACATATGGGGCATTTATATAAACTACAGAATCAGGCCAATAAATATTGAGTTTTATTTGGCTGTTAACCCTTGCTTTGTTACGGGAAAAAATTGATTAAAATGGAAAATTTCCCAAAAAATAGGTGTTTTGGCACTGTTTTTATTTTTTATTATTTGCAACGTTCATCTGACAGGTACGATTATGTGCTATTGTTATAGAGCAAGTTCCTACGGACGTGGCAATACCTAATATGTCTACCTTTTTTAATTTATCTAGGTTTTACACAATAAAATCATTTTTGAAACAAAAAAAATCATGTTTTAGTGTCTCTATAGTCTGAGAGCCATAGTTTTTTCAGTTTTTAGTCGATTATCTCAGGTTGGGCATCATTTTTGCGGGATGAGATGACGGTTAGATTGGTACTATTTTGGGGTGCATATGACTTTTTGATCGCTTGCTATTACACTTTTTGTGATGTAAGGTAACAAAAAAATGGCTTTTTTGACACCGTTTTTATTTAATTTTTTTTACAGTGTTCACCTGAGGGGTTAGGTCATGTGGTATTTTTATAGAGCAGGTTCTTACGGACGTGGCAATACCTAATATGTCTACCTTTTTTTAATTTATCTAGGTTTTACACAATAATATCATTTTTGAAACAAAAAAAAATCATGTTTTAGTGTCTCCATAGTCTGAGAGCCATAGTTTTTTCAGTTTTTAGGCGATTGTCTCATGTAGGGGCTCATTTTTTGCGGGATGAGGTGACGGTTGGATTGGCACTATTTTGGCGTACATGTGACTTTTTTGATCACTTTTATTATCTTTTTTGGGAAGTAAGGTGGGCAAAATTTCTATTTCCTCCTAGTTTTTATTTTTTTATTTTTATGGCGTTCACCGTGCGGGGAAATTAACATGATTGTTTTATAGATCAGGTCGTTACGGACGCGGCGATACCTAATATGTGTAGCGTTTTTTATTTATTTTATTTTTATTCAGTGATAAATGTTTTTTTTTATCTTTTACTTTTTTCACTTTTTTTAACATTTTTTTTGACCCAGACCCACTTGGTTCTTGAAGATCCAGTGGGTCTGATGTCTGTATAATACAGTACAGTACAATATACTATACAGTACTGCACTGTATTTTACTTACAGTTTGCCTGAACAGACCTATGCTTTCAGCATAGATCTGTTCAGTACCATGGACAGCAGGATGCCTGAGAAGGCATCCTGTTGCCATGGGAACCTTCCCCGTCTGTCACAACTGCGCAGACGGGGAAGGGTGAGGACGGGGCTGGCGGGGGGCTCTCTGGGGGCTCCCTCCCTCTCCCATCGGGGGCTGCAAAGGCACAGCAGCCCCCCGATCGGAGAGGGAGGGAGCTCTCTCTTACTGTTAACCTTTTCCATACAGCGGTCCGTACGGACCGCTGTATGGAAAGGGTTAAACGGCTGACATCGCATCAACGATGTCAGCCGTTTATACCAGGGTGCCAGCAATGTGCTGGCACCCTGGTATACCCACTGTACACCAACGATTATTGAAGGGGAGGCGGGCGGGGGATCGCGATCCCGCCTGCCGCACCGCCCGCCTCCCGCACGGCCCGCACCGCCCGCAACCCTCCCCTTGCACCACCCGCCCACATAATACTATTCAGGGGTGCAGGGGGGGGGTAAAAAAACGTGATTTTGGTAATTTTAAAGTTTCTGATCCCTGCGGTCAGGGACCGCAGGGATCAGAAACGGCATAAAGCGCTAAAAACCGCAGGTCTGAATTGACCTGCGGTTTGAAGCAATCGCCGATAGGGGGGGGTCACAGGACCCCCCTCGGCATTGACACTGGGTGCCTGGCTGTGTGTAACAGCCGGCACTCAGCGCTGTCACCATGTCTGCAGACATGGTGACAGTTTAATGCCATGACGAATATACTCGTCATGGAGCACTAACTAGCAGTGTTTTATGACGAGTATACACGTCATAGGTCGGGAAGGGGTTAAAATGATCATTTTATGAAGGTAGCTGTAATTTTTTTTATGAATTTCTTTTCCAATAGACAAACACATTAGTGGATTACAAAAGTGGGGATATAAGAATTGGAAGCTGTCATGGGCCAGAAATATTATAGCTAACAAGCCACAATCTGAATTATTACAAGAAAAAGCCAAGAAGATCGGTGATAGGAGACCCACGGTAGTTTTACAAAATAGTAACCAATATGAACAGATAAAACATATCATACACAAATACCTTCCCATATTAATGGATGATGATGATGTGTATCACATTATAAAAATGGCTGTCAGGTGGTCTACAGACGCCCACTATCTTTCGGTAATATCCTCTCACCCAGCCTACTCCCTCCTAATAAAAGTCGTGACAGATCTGTCATGTGGTTGAAACAGATTTTTTTATTCAGGTGCAGTTCACACCTTTTTTCATGATTCAGAAGGAAAATGTACCTTCCCTGTAAAGTGATATATCAACTGTCATTCTGAATGTGATATATATGATTATATGTGTGGACCGCCAGAAATGCTACATGGGGTCCACCTCCAGAAAATTAAAAACCTTCCATATGGCAAATTATCTGCTCTTAGGCAGCTATGCTGTCCCTCTTAGTCTTCTATAAGGAGAACCAGTACAAGATTCATGCAGCAGAATGTGTCCCACTAAACACCGGCATGTTTGCCGGAAAGTGGCTGGATCCTGGTCCGATTCCATTGTAGTTTCATGGGGATCCAGCGGTTCCCGGCATTATCTGAATGTGCCGGATATGGTGAACTCTACCAGGCTGTTCTTCTGCCAGATTTAATAACTCTAATGTGAACATACCCTTACCCTAAGTTCACACCTGAGCGTTTTACAGCGCGTTCAAACGCGCTGTAAAACGCTCAACACTTGAAAACCAATGCTTCCCTATGGGAATGGTTCTCACCTGGGCGTTTTACAGCGCGTACGATCGCGCTGTAAAACGCCCGACGCTCAAACAAGTACTTGAGCTTCTTTGGGGCGTTTTGATGCGCGTTTGTGGCCATAGGACACTGCAGTCAATGACACAAACGCGCGTCAAACGCGCGTTTACTATTACAAAAAACGCGCGTTTGGGAAACGCTCAGGTGTGAACTTAGGGTAAGGCCCCTTTCACACGAGCGAGTTTTCCGCGCGGGTGAAATGCGTGACATGAACGCATGGCACCCGCACTGAATCCTGACCCATTCATTTCAATGGGTCTGTGTACATGAGCGTTGTTTTTCATGCATCAGTTCTGCGTTGCGTGAAAATCGCAGCATGTTCTATATTCTGCGTTTTTCACGCAGCCCTGGCCCCATAGAAGTGAATGGGGCTGCGTGAAAAACGCAATGCATCCGCAAGCAAGTGCGGGTGCGATGCGTTTTTCACTGATGGTTGCTAAGAGATGTTGTTTGTAAACCTTCAGTTTTTTTATCACGTGCGTGAAAAACGCATCAAAACGCATCGCACCCGCGCAGAAAAAACTGAACGCAATAGCAGACAAAACTGACTGAACTTGCTAGCAAAATAGTGCGATTTTCACTGAACGCATCCGGACCTAATCCGTCACGCTCGTGTGAAACCAGCCTTACTGTGAAGTCTGGGCTCTCTGCTGTGAACACTCCCAAACCCATCCACTCCACTCTTGAGTGACGGCTCTGGTATACACCCAGGAGAGCGTTATAGCTGTCACTCAAGAGCAGGGGGGTTGAGGAGCATTAAGGGCAGTGTCCAGGACACTTCAAAGTAAGCGGCTGCTCATAGAACACTGTGTGAGCCCAATTAAGGTCTATTCTAGTCTTTCTATTGGTTTGTATGACCATTCAGCTAGGTATTTTTCATCTACTTTACGCCTCAAGGGGTCATAACTGCTGACAGGCTCACAATAACTTTTTGAGGCCATGTTCACCAATGACCACTGATTCTTCATGTAAGCATGTCGTTTTCTTCAAAGCACAGAACCTACATTACTCATCACACTGATTCTGAGTTGCACCTTATTTTGTTTGCTGGTGGAAATGGTTGTCAAGCCTGTCAGCAGACACATGCCGGACAGCTTAGCTGACCACCTAGAATGCGGTGGGATTGGTTGTTTTTCCTATGATAGATTATTGTGTATTTAGTCTTGTGTAAAGATGACGCCTCCCAGAATGCAGATGACCTGAACGTGGCCTGATATATTCTACAAAACTCCACGGCACACTACTTTAGCAGTTAACAATTGAAGTTTAATGTACCAGGGCTGAAACGATTACTCAATTGCTAAAATAAGTTTACTTTAGCCCTATAATGTAGATACTGTAAGCTTATAATTATTATTTTTTTTTTAAGCCTTCCAGCATGTATGAACGCCATCCAGATAAAATAAGGACTTTTCTCTTTCTGTAAAGTAGTACAAAAGCATAATCCCACAAATAATTGACAATTTAAATAATAAAAGCTCCTGCCTATGTGACGACATCTTTATCATTTTCTGGTACCTTCTACAGACAAAATATAATGTGTAAATTGAAGAGATGTGGAAAAGATGTATAGTGGGTTGGAGAAACCTTCAAGGGGGAATCTTTACTGAAAGGTTTGCATTCCACCCGTTCAGAACATGGTATGAACAGACATTGAACCAGCAGCATATTGGTCGACAGAATTGTGATTGTAGCTCTGGTCTATAGTGCGTGCTTTATTTCTGGTTCTCTAGAGCGAAATTAAGGGGATATTCCAGATTTGCAATTTTCAGCCTCGGTTAAGAGGAAGCAGCACTTACTAATGGTAATTATGTGTAATGCTCCGTTTTCCTGCACTCCATCGTGGTCATGTGACATTTCCTACTGTGTTGGTTTCCTATCCTGATGACATCACGTCAACATTTTAGGCGTGACAAGGCTTGTAAATAAATGCTAATGATCACTCATTGGAACGCTTGTTAATGATCATCTGGTGCCGCCAATTACCCGATGAATGAGAGAAATGCTCTTTCATCGGTTAATATGGTCGTTTGTGCGGTCACCTAAATCGTTGTTTGCCGGCAGCAGATGCTGTCTAAATAGCATGATCTGCTGCCAGCAAACAACAAGTGTGTATGGGGACGAGTGATGGCATTAGTGATCACTCCTTCCAATACTGTGGAGGAGATCGCTTCATGTAAATGCCATGGTCTTCACGACTATCGCCTGCTGAATAGGCTAGTGTAAAGGGTCCTTTAGGCTCTGCCCTGTCAACACTATATCTTCAGTGAACCTGGCCTCTGAGGGCAGTATTCTGCTCATTCTCCTGAACCCCGTCCTGTAGATGTGATGTCAGTAATGTTGCTGTGTCTTAGGGCTCATGCACAAGAACGTGTGCCGCCCAGTACGGGCATTTGGGATCGCAAGTAGCAGTCCCTAATGCTCGGGCACCGTCCACGTGGCTGGCTCAGACGGAAGCAGACCCACTCAACTTGAATGGGTTCGTGATCCGTCCGCACTGCACCTTCCGCATTGCGTACCCATTCAAGTGAATGGGTCCACATCTGTGATGCGATGAGCAAACAACCTTTCCGGTATATTGCAGACCCGCTGTTTGTGGGCCCTAATACAGGCACCGGACAACAATGGTCGTGTGTATGAGGCCTTAGGGCAGGGTTTTACCACCAGGGCTTCAAGCAGACTCGGATCTCTGATGTTTGAGCTGGGAGAGGAAGGAGAGGCAGAGACCTGATGCTACAGACACAGAGCGCCGAGATGTAAATGTGGAATTGCTTTGGAGGAGTCAAAATGTGCTCAGATATTCATCATCTGACTATATAATGCAGTAAGGTTGAATACTGGGGTTATAAAAAATGTTTGTGTAACCAGAAAACTCCTTTTAAGGCTACATGCACACGACCGTATGCGTTTTGTGGTCCGCAAATTGCGAATCTGCCAAAAAAACGGATGACTTTTTTATTTATTTTTTGCGGATCCAAAAACGGACAAGAATAGTACTGTGCTGTCCACAGTGCTCCTATCTGCAAAAAAACGGAACAGACACGGAAACAAAATACGTTTGTGTGCATGAGGCCTAATGCAGTAGATTTGTTCTACATCTAAACTGTATTATAGTGTTGAAATGTGATCATACAATTTAAAGGGGGTTTTATAGGCAGATGTTTTTTTTATTTTTTTTGGGGGGGCTTGTAAAAATCAAGGGGAAAAAGATAAAAAAACATCCTGAACGATATGATAACTAAATATGCGGATGTGATGGCTACATTTTATAAAAGAAAAATCACAGAAAATAATGCATTCATACAATAGATGCAAACATTATATATGGACTAAGCCCTCGCTCAGATATGATAAAATCTGAGACTCTCAGCCAGAAAAAAAAAAAAATATATATATATAATATATACACACGCCTAAAGAATTATTAGGAACACCATACTAATACGGTGTTGGACCCCCTTTTGCCTTCAGAACTGCCTTAATTCTACGTGGCATTGATTCAACAAGGTGCTGATAGCATTTTTTTTAAATGTTGGCCCATATTGATAGGATAGCATCTTGCAGTTGATGGAGATTTGAGGGATGCACATCCAGGGCACGAAGCTCCTGTTCCACCACATCCCAAAGATGCTCTATTGGGTTGAGATCTGGTGACTGTGGGGGCCATTTTAGTACAGTGAACTCATTGTCATGTTCAAGAAACCAATTTGAAATGATTCGAGCTTTGTGACATGGTGCATTATCCTGCTGGAAGTAGCCATCAGAGGATGGGTACATGGTGGTCATGAATGGATGGACATGGTCAGAAACAATGCTCAGGTAGCCCGTGGCATTTAAACGATGGCCAATTGGCACTAAGGGGCCTAAAGTGTGCCCAGAAAACATCCCCCACACCATTACACCACCACCACCAGCCTGCACAGTGGTAACAAGGCATGATGGATACATGTTCTCATTCTGTTTACGCCAAATTCGGACTCTACCATTTGAATGTCTCAACAGAAATCGAGACTCATCAGACCAGGCAACATTTTTCCAGTCTTCAACAGTCCGATTTTGGTGAGCTCGTGCAAATTGTAGCCTCTTTTTCCTATTTGTAGTGGAGATGAGTGGTACCCGGTGGCGTCTTCTGCTGTTGTAGCCCATCCGCCTCAAGGTTGTGCGTGTTGTGGCTTCACAAATGCTTTGCTGCATACCTCGGTTGTAACGAGTGGTTATTTCAGTCAACGTTGCTCTTCTATCAGCTTGAATCAGTCGGCCCATTCTCCTCTGACCTCTAGCATCAACAAGGCATTTTTCGCCCACAGGACTGCCGCATACTGGATGTTTTTCCCTTTTCACACCATTCTTTGTAAACCCTAGAAATGGTTGTGCGTGAAAATCCCAGTAACTGAGCAGATTGTGAAATACTCAGACCGGCCCGTCTGGCACCAACAACCATGCCACGCTCAAAATTGCATAAATCACCTTTCTCTCCCATCCTGATATTCAGTTTGGAGTACAGGAGATTGTCTTGACCAGGACCACAACCCTACATGCATTGAAGCAACTGCCATGTGATTGGTTGACTAGATAATCGCATTCATGAGAAATAGAACAGGTGTTCCTAATAATTCTTTAGGTGTGTATGTGTGTGTGTGTATATATATATATATATATATATATATATATATATATATATATATATAGTTAAAAATAACAAGCACGCTTTACCCTCCTCCCCATCTCCCAACGCTGCTGTCCGGTATCTGCTGCTGTCCACGATCGCTCAGCCAATCACTGAATTAGCAGTGACTGGCTGAACTGCTCTTTTTTGCCATTTCTGGTACGGTGAAACTAAGGCCTATTGCACACGACCATTTGGCCTTTACAGTGTTTTGTGGTCCGCAAAAAATACGGATGGCATCCGTGTGCATTCCGTTTTTTGCGGAACGGAACATCTGGCCCCTAATAGAACAGTCCTATCCTTGTCCATTATGCGGACACTAATAGGACATGTTCTATCTTTAAACGGAACGGAATGCATATGGAGTACATTCTGTTTTCTTTGCGGACCCATTGAAATGAAGGGGTAAGTATACGGAACGCAAAAAACAAAACAGAAAAAAAAAAAAACATTCTTGTGCAAGAGGCCTAAGCCTAAGTAATTAAAGTTTTCTAACCCCATTCACATGAAGCAGAATTTTTTTTTAAATGGATTTCTCCTATCGTTATGTAATGCGTGAGGTCCATGATGCCTATTAATATGTATGTATGTATATGGCCTGCACGCACACTTATTGCAAAAAGAGGCAGCTGTAGAACTTAGCTGTGGTTGTTAGAGGACCTGTCTCCTCTCCTGACATTGCCATATTTTAGTATTTTTTATTATTCCTGCTAAAAGTTATGAATGAACTACTAGCAGTTTGCAGTGAAGGTCCAGATGAGTGTTACCAGTTGGGGGTGAGTCCCTGCACAGTCTGCAGCACTGATTGGATAATGTCAGAACCTGCAGGGACACCACCGAACTGGTAAGGCTAGGGCTACACGATGACATGTGTGCGACACTGTAGGCCATCATTATAAAAATTGTCACGCGATAAAATGTCAGAGTAGTTGTGCCCTATGTGTAACGCGAGCCCTAGCCCAACACCCATCTGGACCATCAGTGCAACAAACTGCTAATAATTCATTCATAATGTTGAGCAGGAATAATAAAGGAATGGCACAAGATAGTCATACCGATAGGTGCTCTAGAATTGTTAGTACATGGAGGATGCAAGTAGTTACTAAAACAGACATGTCAGGGGAGGTTACCGGGTCCTCTTTAAGCAGGCTGTGCATATTGGGCCTCATGCACACGACCGTTGTTTGGGTCGGATGCAGAGCCCGTTCACTTCAATGGGGCCGCCAAAGATGTGGACAGCACTCCGTGTGCTGTCCTCATCCGTTGCTCCGTTTCGCGGCCCCGCTAAAAAAATATAACATGTCCTATTCTTGTCCGTGCTTTGCGGACAAGAATAGGCATTTATATTGCCGGCGCCCGTTCCGTTCCGCAAATTGCGGAAGGCAACACGGCGGCTTCCTTTTTCGCGGATCCGCGGTTTGCGCACAGCATGAGGCCTTAGATGTATGTCGGTAGAACCAATCAAGCATCTAATGAGATTGGGATGTTAGATTTCAACAAGCCCAGTCTTTTTGCTCTCTGCCAGAGTAGTCCAGCGGTGGCACACTCCCTTCTCCCTATACAGGAAGACTTACACGTTTGCCCAAGCTGAATGAGTATTTGGGGGTGGGGGTGAGATAAATGTTGGCCAGCACCTAATGGGGGAGATTTATGAAAACTAGTGTAAAGTAGAACTGGCTTAGTTGCCCGTAGCAACCAATAAGATACCACCTTTCATTTTTCTGAGCTCCTTTGGAAAATGAAAGCTGGCGTCTGATTGGTTGCTAGCGTCAACTTAGCCAGTTTTCCTTTACACCAGTTTTGTTAAATCTCCCCGGTGTGTATAACTATTCTTAACCTAAGCACATTGCCTGTAATCTTCTCTTTTCCTGTCTGTATAGAGTATATGACGCTGCTTAACCTCCTTAGCGGTAATCCTGAGTGTGGCTCAGGGTCACATTACACTGCAAGCTGCGGTAACCCCGAGCCACACTCTGGACCACCATGAGTTAATTTGAACAGTGCAGCAATGGATGCAGACAGCATCCGCATTTCCGGAGTGTGGCGCGAACTTCCGGCCGCAGCTCTGGACGTTTGTACCACTCCGGGTACAAAATTAATTAAGATATCATACCGCCAGGGAGGTTAAAGCATTTTGTCAGAAAATTTGCAAAAGATGGAACCGGCACTCAAAACACTTGTAGTTCACGTGGAGATAAAAGTACTACAATTTATTAGATGTACATGTGCATATATAACCTAAAATAACAATAACAATAAAATTATAATAGCAATAAAATTCTATACAGGATCGCAAATGGCTCTATGATCGCACAGGTATAGGTGTATCGGATTTCGGATCCGCTAAATCGAACCCACTGCATCTGTATCTCCCCTATGGGGGTGACTGTTAGATCGCAGTTAGTTCAGATAGAGCGGTTTCCCCAGCCCGACCTAAACCGTTGCCAGCAACACAGGTTGTATTGTTGCTATAGATGTCTCTATACGTCTTATGTTAGAGCCAAACAGATGGTAGATTAAGTGATGGATTAGATGGTATACATCTTCTCTTCTAGATGATCTTCCTTAATATAACATTCTAATTGTCCATCCAGTTTGTGATATTCTATTGTGCCAATGTGTCATATGCAGTCCCAGCCGTATTTCGGCTGTTTACCCCCAGGTGAAGGAGGCTTTGTGTCCTTATGCAATATCACCCTGGGTTCACACCTGAGCGTTTCTGAGACGCGCGTTTAACGCGTTTTTTGCAATAGTAAACGCGCGTTTGACGCGCGTTTCTGTGATTGACTGCAGTGTTGTCCAATCAGCAAATATCCCTGTGTATATGAAGTTTGGCCAATCCTAGCGCATTGGAGTGTGAAATTCCATGTGTGTTGGTAGAGTGTGTGGTTTGGAGTCATGGAATGCTATAGACGGCGACGTGTTGCGGCACTTGTTGCAGCTATCCACCTGGAACGCTTGAGGAGAAGGCGGGACAGCAGGCGACGTTTCTGGGTCCATCCTGTGATTGCAAATAGACAGGAGAGGGGCCAGTTCTGGGCACTGTATGCCAACCTCCGTGCCCATGAGGACCAGTTTTTTGACTACACCAGGATGTCCATCCACAGGTTAGTAGTATACGTGGTTGCAATGTTTTTTCAATGGTTAAGCTAAGTGTTTTGTGCTTTTTGTATTGTTAACCATGAACATTTTATTGTTTCCCAGCTTTGACGAGCTCCTGGTGCTGTTGTCTCCTCATTTGCAGCGTCAGGACACCTTCATGCGGGACTGCATCCCACCAGTGGAAAGACTGGTCATTACTTTGCGGTAAGTAGCCTATAATTGTGGCCATTTAAACCATTTGCAGTGTGTTGTGCCATGATCTGAGTTTCGCCCTGTTTCTCTTGCTGTTTGTGACGTATGAGTGTTTGTGCGGGGGGTATGTGATGTGTATGTTGTCAACGTGTGGCATAGATATCCCATACATGCATCATGTATCCACATTTGGCCATGTTTTACCCCTCACTTTCCAAAAATAGTCCAAACAGTTGTTTAAATTTTTTTAACTTTGGTGAATGTATTCACATCATACATTTCCAAATCAAATGTGTTTAAACTGTTTTACAAACAAAGGAGCAATGTAGTAAAAATAACATATAAATATGACCAACAATTTTCAAGATAAGTGCCCTTTTTGGCTCCCAAACCCTTGAGCCGGAGAATTTCCCTCTTCTCCGTTTCTCAAAGGGTTTCATGGGTATGATGTGTGTTGTGTCTGCCATGTCTCAAGAGGGTGTTGTATGTTACTTTGTGTGTATGTGTGTGCTGGGTATGTGTGAGGGTGTTGTTGTGCATGTTGGGGATGTAGTGGGCCATATTGTGGGCAATATTGTGCCCCATATTGGTGGCCATATTGTGGTGGCTGCTGTGGTGGCTGCTGTGGTGGCTGCTGTGGGGGATGCTGTGGGGGATGCTGTGGGGGATGCTGTGGGGGATGCTGTGGGGGATGCTGTGGGGGATGCTGTGGGGCAGTGCTAGACGTTGCTAGCTCGTAAGGGAGGCAATACTTGTCTATGGTGTTAGTCACCTCCTCCCTTACTTTGGTGATCAGATGTCTCGGCACATGCAGCATTTTCTCCTCTAGACTCAGGAGAAAATATGCGTCGCTGCTAAGTTTGGGCACAGGATGTGCCAGGGCATCTAGGCAGCCGATTAGGCGGTCCTCCTGTCTCTCAGTTCTCCTCCTTTTATGTCTGGTCTGCCGAGTTGCCTCTGGTACGGCTTGGACAGTCTGCATGGGGCTGACGAAAGTCGGAGTGGGGGGGGGGGGGGGCTGGAGGACTCATTGGCCCCATAGATGGGCCCGGCTCACTGTCGATTGTGCCCTCGTCCTCTTCCTCATCAGCTTGCGCCTGGCTGTGTTCCCAGCTACTATCGGTGCTGTGAAGTGGAAAATATAGGTAAGTATGTTCCCCATATGAAATTGAATGTATGTAATGTCATACCACATCCTCTCCTCAATGTGTATGCCCTTGACTCACCTCCGCATTTCGGTGCACGATATCAAAAAAGACATTTGTGCTGCATGCACATAACTGGAGCGTCCGCCTGGGGAGGATCCGCTCCTCTGCTCCTTTTGTTTGCGGCGATGGCGGATAAAGGCGTCTTTCAGGCTTTTCCATTTGCCTTTGATAGTGTTGACTATGAAAAACGATAAAAAAAGCATCCGTTAATATCTCTTTATTTTCTTACATTTGTTTCAGGTATTTAGCTACCGGACACTCATTGGCCAGTCTACACTTCGCCTTTCTCATTGGGAAGTCCACAGCCAGCATGATCATCCGTGAAACCTGCGTGGCAATTTGGGACGTCCTTCATCCTGCTGTGATGGCCCAACCACAGAAGGAGGACTGGCTGCAAATTGCGGATCTGTTTTTCGAATCCTGCAATTTCCCAAACTGTGTCGGCGCAATAGACGGGAAGCATATCCGCGTTCAGAAGCCCATAAGGAGCGGGAGTCAATTTTTTAATTATAAAAAATATTTTTATTTTGTTCTTTTTGCGGTGTCCGATGCAAACTATTGCTTCCGATACATTGATGTGGGGTCCTACGGCAGCAGCTCAGACTCCGCTGTTTTCGGGCATTCGGCCTTTGGGCAAATGCTCAATAATAATGAGCTGGACCTCCCGGGGAACACCACACTGCCTGGGACCACTTTTCCCGCTATGCCCTTCGTTTTTGTGGGGGACGAGGCCTTTGCGCTGGGGGAGCATCTGATGAGGCCGTACTCCAGCCGGGGACTCTCCATTGCCAGGCGTGTATTTAATTACCGGCTGACAAGGGCACGCAGGGTGGTGGAGTGCGCCTTTGGGATTTTAGCGAACAAATGGCGCTTTCTCCATTCGCCCATTTATTTCAAATTGGAGACCGCTATCTCGGCCGTGAAGGCAGCGTGTGCTCTGCACAATTTTGTACGTCTACGGGATGGCTTTAATTTCGAAGATTCCCTCAGCCATTCCTTGGAGAGTCGGAATCAGAGCGGTGTGCATAGGATCCGGCACGGTGCAGCTGTCCGGGACCACTTCAACACATATTTTGTGAGCCCACATGGGGCGTTATCATGGCAATTGGAAGCCATCTAAGTTTCTGTTCATTTATATTTTTGGTCTGAAAAGTGTGTTTACATATTATTTGATTTTCTAATTTGTTTGATTATGACTAGGGCTAAATGAAAAATTTGGAAACGATCTTTTGTGCATTTGTTTGTTTTTAACCTATATAGTGCCCCTTGAGGATGCCCCTATAGTGGCCATCAATAGTCGCCCATTAACAAGGGTTTAGAAATATGGGCGAAATCATGTGTCCCATTTAAGTGGCGAATACTCGGCCAGTAGAATATAAGCCAAGGAGGGTGAAATAACGGATCCCATCAAGGTGCCCAATACTGGCACGTTACAAACTCAAACACCTAACATATGCCTTGCCACCCAGAGCCCACAAACAGTCTCATTCTAAAAAGTACACAATATCAATAACAACTTAGGATTCAAATCCCTCAACCCAAACTTAGGCCTACATTTCAAAATGCCACTACATTTGCGGATTGAGAAAGAGCGCAGTCTGGCACAAGACAGTGGACCACTGCAAATTGATCATACTGGCCCATTGCATTGTACCAGAATGTGGGGGAGGGTGAACCAGGACAGTACTAAAAAATAAAGGGGCGAGGGGACACTATTACAACATGTAATGTGCACATTATTCTTTGTAAACTAAGGCCACTGAGTGCCCATATACAAGAACAGGGATGGTGATGCTGCGTCCCTCTAGCTGTTGCTAAAAAATCCCACTCCATGCATGCCTGCACAGGCTCCAGCAAGGAAAATACAGCCCAGCATTTGTGGAGGTGGTGTTTGACAACAGCTGGAGGGCTGCAGGTAGAGCTGGCCAGGGCTATTACATATAGTTGGGACACCACTGCACACAAGGAGTTTACTTTCACTTTACAACACACATGGAAATACCTTTTCCCTGTTTCACTGTCTTGGTGAAACTGCTCCAATCTGGCCAGATGCTTTTGGCAATATCCTCCCAGGCCTGCTGCCTGCTCCTCCTATTTTTGTAGTTGCCATCCTGCGTATCATACAGGCAGCGTTTGGCTTGCACCAGCCTGATGAGGTTCTCGGTGTCACAGAGAGACTCCTCCATGCTGGCTCCTCTCCAAAACTGTGCTTTGCACCTGGTGTTGTGCCTTTTCCAGCATGTTGCAAAATCCAAGACGCGCGTTTTATGTGTCAAAAACGCGCTAAAATCAAGCGTTGCGCGTTCCCATTGAAGTCTATGGGCCAAAACGCGCGACAAACGCCCAAAAAAAAGCTCAAGCACTTGTTTGAGCGTCGGGCGTTTTACAGCGCGTTTGAACGCGCTGTAAAACGCCCAGGTGTGAACCCTTCCCATAGGGAAGCATTGGATTCCATGTCTTGAGCGTTTTACAGCGCGTTTGAACGCGCTGTAAAACGCTCAGGTGTGAACCCAGGGTAAATCTATTCGAATAATTTCACTACTCGTGGTGTACCCCGATGCTTTGCCTCGTTCGGTGTGCGGGAATGTCTGCTGTGGCGTCCCACAGATCAGCTGTTCTCCGCTCCGGCGATGTTAGTTCCGGCTTGATCGAGATCTCGTCTTGCTTCCTGCGTGAGCTTGGTACAAACGTGAGTAGGATAATGCTTCTTTCGATAGTGCTTTTTTCGGTGAAGTCTCACTCAGATTTTCGTGTGTTAGTATATGGCCATGTATTGTCGAGATTCCTTATCACACAAGTATTCCGCCAGACGCGTTTCGAGACCCCCTTGTCTCTTCCTCAGTGGGTGACCTGTGTGTTATGTGGTCTCGACTTTATACCTTCCTCATTATCGTTTTAATTGATTTCACTTGGTATGTGAGGCTTGGCACTTATGACGTAATCCTCTAGCTATGCAAATTTTCCGTGCAGCTTCTCATGTGGCTTGTCATCAAGTAATTTTCTGTGCGATTTTTGTATGGTCTTAAAGGGGTTGTCCGGGTTCAGAGCTGAACCCGGACATACCGTTATTTTCACCCCGGCAGCCCCCCTGAGCCTAGCATCGGAGCATCTCATGCTCCGATGCGCTCCAGTGCCCTGCGCTAGATCGCGCAGGGCACAGGCTCTTGTGTTTTCAATAACACACTGCCGGGCGGTAACTTCCGCCCAGCAGTGTGTTCGGTGACGTCACCGGCTCTGAGGGGCGGGCTTTAGCTCTGCCGTAGCCGTTTTACTGGCTAGGGCAGAGCCAAATCCCGCCCATCAGTGCCGGTGACGTCACCGGGTTTCCTGTCACCCCCATGGAGAGCCCTGGTACGTCACCGGAACTCTGAAAAATGCCTTTGCCCTGTGCAATTTAGCGCAGGGCAAAGGAGAGCATCGGAGCATGAACTGCTCCGATGCTCATGTCAGGGGGGCTGCCTGGGTGAAAATGGAGGGATGTCCAGGTTCAGCTCTGACCCTGGACAACCCCTTTTAACTTCCATGTCCTTTCACATTATCATACAATTTTCGATCCAAATATCATTTCTCTATCAATATCTGTGCAAATGTATACGAGGAGAGCAATTCTCATTCTAATACAATAATACAGTACTATAATGATCTTCATACATAGCAATCCCTATGTAAAAATATATAACACTTCTTTACAAATAATATTTCTCGAAAGTGTCCTCCCGATAGTTTTCCTGAAAGACTCCACCGAGACCATCTCGAAGAATCTTCCGAAAAAAACGGTAAAGGCAACTTTCGAGCATTAAAATCTATCTAACACTAAAAATGAGTATCTCAGTTTTCTGAACATCATTGGGATCACCTCTCAGAATACTCCAATATTATCGAGAAAGGTTTTTAAATATTAATATGTCTTAGATCAAATTGCATATTATCTTGCTTGTCTCGATCTTTAATCAAATCCTCTCCAATATGCGTTTTTCATGCGTTTTATTTTTATGTTTTTTTTTCTCTTTTTTTCCTTTTTTTCTTTTCCACACCTGCATTTTTTTTCAAGAGTGATTTAGATAGCCCTATATATCTTATATATGTATAAAAAAAAAGGGATAATTATCACTTTTTGCCATTCCTAATTATATGGCGAATTGTCCATTTATCATTTTTTATTTTTATTTTTCTTAGCTCTAATTTTAGAGGCGTCCATAGGGATTTCTCTTTTATGGTGCTTTGATGTTACATGTAGTAGAGTTTTGGAATATTTGAATACATATTTCTGCTACTTATCTCTCACTCATCAGTATTCTTTATAGGTGTTATTGCTGTAATAGTATTGATATTAATATTGATACTTCAATTAAAACCAAAAATCTCCAGGTCTGAATTCAGACCTGCAGGGAGAAGGCTACCAAAATCATAAATCCTTCTCGATTCTGCCCGGGACATCCTCATGATCTGATTGCCACCCCTCCAGTGTGTGTCCACCTTCTCCAGGGCCACAAACGTATTGCCCCTGAGGTCACTATTATGTGCCACCTTGAAGTGTTTGGATAAGGAATGGTTCTCATATCCTTTTTTGATGTTGATTAGGTGTTCTGTTATTCTCACTCTCAGTGAGTAGTGAAATTATTCGAATAGATCGATATTGCATAAGGACACAAAGCCTCCTTCACCTGGGGGTAAACAGCCGAAATACGGCTGGGACTGCATATGACACATTGGCACAATAGAATATCACAAACTGGATGGACAATTAGAATGTTATATTAAGGAAGATCATCTAGAAGAGAAGATGTATACCATCTAATCCATCACTTAATCTACCATCTGTTTGGATCTAACATAAGACGTATAGAAACATCTATAGCAACGATACAACCTGTGTTGCTGGCAACGGTTTAGGTCGGGCTGGGGAAACCGCTCTATCTGAACTAACTGCAATCTAACAGTCACCCCCATAGGGGACATACAGATGCAGTGGGTTCGATTTAGCGGATCCGAAATCTGATACACCTATACCTGTGCGATCATAGAGCCATTTGCGATCCTGTATAGAATTTTATTGCTTTTATAATTTTATTGTTATTTTAGGTTATATATGCACATGTACATCTAATACATTGTAGTAATTTTATCTCCAGGTGAACTACAAGTGTTTTGAGTGCCGGTTCCATCTTTTGCAAACTTTATTCAGAACTAGGGGTGTTCCTTTTGATCCTGAGCACCAGGCGTGGTCAAACCAAAGTGAGCCAACTGTTTTGTCCTATTTCAAAGCAACATTTTTCAGAAAATAACTGCTTGTAATTCAGGCAGCATAAATAACTGTGATGTGGACTTTACTCAAGGTCTAAAACATTTACAGCGAGATTAGAGGTTTTCTCCTGATTACTTGAGAGCATTAGGGCTCATGCATACGAACTTATTTTCTTTCCGCTTCTGTTCTGTTTTTTTTTTTGTTTGTTTTTTTCAGACCGTATGTGGAACTATTCACAATGGGGCTGTAGAATATACAGAACTTACTCCATGTGCATTCCGTTTCCGTAAAAAAAAAAATGCAGAACTCACACGGAACACATCCGTATGTCATCCGTATTTTGCGGATCAATACTGTAGAAATGCTATGCTCAGCCCTTATTACTCATGTGTTTGGTGATTAATAAGTTACTGTTTCTGTATACAATCCTCAAAAAACGGATCAAATACAGAAACCATACGGATTTGTTTTGTGCAATAATGGAATGGAAGAGGACTTAAATCAGACAAAAAAAAACTCAAATAGGGAACAATGGATCAGTGAAAAACGGACCGCAAAACAACGGTCGTGTGCATGAGCCCTTAAAGAGAACCAGAGATGGTGAAAGTGCATTAAGTCGAAAAAGTGGAGAGATAGCTGCTCCTGTGCATGTCTCTGTCCCTTCACTTCTGTGAGAGCCCAGCATATTGTACTATTTGTGGTGGTACTATTTGTGGTGGTACTTGTAGGTGCTCAGTATGATCATTTCAGTTGTGTTTTCTTATAAGTATTATATTCCTGTGCTGCATTTTTATAAAAATGAATTGTCACAGTGCTGTCGGTTGTTCCATCAGCAGGAAAAGCATAGCATGCAGCTCTATCCCTGTCAACATTCACTGTTAAGGCTGGTTTCACACCAGCGAGTGTCACGCTCCGGACTCGCAGCGCAGCTCCCGTCCTGACATCACAGCACTGCCGGGGTTGCATAGCATTATATTGATTTATAATGCTATGTAACCCTTAGGCCTCTTTCACACGGGCGTCATGTTTTTTGCCCGGATAAGATGCGGGTGCGTTGCGGGAAAATGCATGATTTTTCCGCGCGAGTGCAAAACATTGTAATGCGTTTTGCACGCGCGTGAGAAAAATCGGCATGTTTGGTACCCAAACCCGAACTTCTTCACAGAAGTTCTGGTTTGGGTTAGGTGTTCTGTAGATTGTATTATTGTCCCTTATAACATGGTTATAAGGGAAAATAATAGCATTCTTAATACAGAATGCTTAGTAAAATAGCGCTGGAGGGGTTAAAAAAATATAAAAAATTTAACTCTCCTTAATCCACTTGATCGCGCAGCTGGCATCTCTTCTGTCTTCTTCTTCTTTGCTGTGCACAGGAATAGGACCTTTGATGATGTCACTGTTCTCATCACATGGTCCAATCACATGGTTCATCACCATGGTGAGGGACCATGTGATTGGATCATGTGATGTGACATCACCACAGGTCCTTAGCCGGCAGCTCAACATTACAGAAAACAGAGATCCGCAACTACGCGATCACGTGGACTCAGTGAGTTAATATTTTTTTTTAACCCCTCCATCACTATTTTACTTTGCATTCTGTATTCAGAATGCTATTATTTTCCCTTTATAACCATGTTATAAGTGAAAATAATACAGATCAGGTCCCCAGCCCGATCGTCTCCTAGCAACCATGCGTAAAAATAGCACCGCATCCGCACTTGCTTGCGGATGGTTGAGATTTTCACGCATCCCCATTCACTTCTATGGGGCCTGCATTGCGTGAAAAACGCAGCTTGTATAGAGCTTGCTGCAATTTTCACGCAACGCACAAGTGATGCGTGAAAATCGCAGCTCATGTGCACAGCCCCATAGAAATGAATGGGTCAGGATTCAGTGCAGGTGCAATGCGTTCAACTCGCGCATTGCACCCGCGCGGAATACTTGCCCGTGTGAAAGGGGCCTTAGGCTCCGGATGCGTTCAGTGAAACTCACACCATTTTACAAGCAAGTTCAGTCAGTTTTGTCTGCAATTGCGTTCAGTTTTTTCTCGCGGGTGCAATGCTTTTTGATGCGTTTTTCATGCGCTTGAAAAAAATATATTACGTTTTACAAACAACATCTCCTAGCAACCTTCAGAGAAAAACGCAGTACTCCCGGATTACGTCTGGATGCAATGTGTTTTTCACTGAAGCCTCCGTTCACTTCTATGGGGCCAAGGCTGCGTGAAAAATGCAGAATATAGAACATGCTGCGTTTTTCACGCAAAGCACAAATGAGTGAAAAGCACCGCTCATGTAGACAGATCCATTGAAATGAATGGGTCAGTATTCAGTGCGGGTGCTATGCGTTCACTTTACGCATCGCACCCGCACGGAAAACTCGCTTGTGTGAAAGGGGCCTTACAGTTCTGGAATGTATTGGACAACACTGACCTAATGCTGTTAGAGTTATCCAACACTAAGGGTTACATAGCATCATAAATCAATATAATGCTATGTGACCCCGGCAGCGCTGGGAGGTCAGGACGGGAGCTGCGCTGGAGTCTGGACACTCGCTCGTGTGAAACCAGCCTAAGGTCTCATGCACACAAACTTTGTTTTGGTCCGCATCCGAGATGCTTTTTTTTTTTGCGGCTCAGGTGTGGGCGCATTCACTTCAATGGGGCTGCAAAAGATGCGGACAGCACTTTGCGTGCTGTCTGCATCCGTTGCTCTGTTCCGTGGCCCAGCAAAAAAAAAAAATATCTCAGTTTTGCAGAAAAGAATAGGCATTTCTATTATGGTCTCCCGTTCCGTTCCACAATTTGCACACGGTCGGCATCCGTGTTTTGCGGATCTGCAATTTGTGTAATACTGTTCACTGATACATCCAATGCTTTATTCTGGCGTACCAAGCACCGCTCCCAGTAGGTCATCAGTATCTGTAGGAGTCCTCTAGTGTTCTAATCTTTGGTGTATTTTTTCTTCTTTGTACGGTGTCTTTATACATTTGTTCAAACTGCTTTTATAGTGACTTCTTGTCAAAACCTTGGAACAAAACAGTAGAAAACAATTAAAAACTGCAAATTCCTTCAGACGTAGGAATGTCTGCTGTTGTCACAACCAGTGTAATTATGGGGCTCCGCTATGAAAGCATCCTTATAAGGGTACTTTCAGACCTAGCAGCAGAGTCTGGCAGGCTGTTCCGGCAGGTGAACAGCCTGTCTGATCCGTCCTGCCGCTAGTTCACGTCAGCCCCCGGACTGCCGCTCCGCACCCATTGACTATAATGGGGGCGGAGTTCCGGTGACAGAGCACGCCGAGAGGCAGCCGGACTAAAAGTACTGCATGCAGTCCAGGGGCACACGTAAACTAGCGGCAGGACGGATCCAACAGGCTGACAAAAAAAATGGCGAATCGCGCAGTGTTTTTTTTTTTTTTTTTTCTGTTCTGGCATTCACCGCATAGGATATAATATATATATTTTTTTTATATATATATTTTAATAGTTTTAGACTTTCCGGACGTGGCGGTATGTAATATGTTTTATTGTTTATATATTTTATAAATAAAATTGGTAAAGTGGGTGATTTATACTTAATAGTTTGGTGGGTTTTGAACTTTCTTCTTCTTTTTTTTTTTATTTTTTACTTTTTTTTTTTTAATAACTATTTCCCTACCTTTTCAATACTGGAGGGGAGGGCGCACTGCGCCACCAATATTTTTAATACTGGGGAAGTGCGAGGGGCACACTGCACCAATGATAATCAACTCTTAATATGGGAGGTGGTGTCGGCAGAATCGGGCTACTTTCACACTGGCGTTTTGGCTTTCCGTTTGTGAGATCCGTTCAGGGCTCTCACAAGCGGTCCAAAGCGGATCAGTTTTGCCCTAATGCATTCTGAATGGATAAGGATCCGCTCAGAATACATCAGTTTGCCTCTGATCAGTTTCCATTCCGCTCTGCAGGCAGTGTTTTGGTGTCCGCCTCCAGCGTTTTGCTGTCCGCCTGACGAAACTGAGCCAAATGGATCCATCCTGGCACTCAATGTAAGTGAATGGGGACGGATCCGTTTTCTCTGACACAATCTGGCACAATAGAAAACGTATCGGTCTCCCATTGACTTTTAAAAGAGTTCACGACTGATCCGTTTTGGCTATGTTACAGATAATACAAACGGATCCGTTCATGACGGATGCATGCGGTTGTATTGTAACTGATCCGTTTTTACTGATCCGATTTTGCAGATCCATGACTGATCCGCCCAAAACGCAAGTGTGAAAGTAGCCTCACATAGCCGGACCCTGCCTCTGACAGGAAGCTGCGATCAGCGGCAGTTAACCCCTCAAGTGCGGCACCTGAGGGGTTAACTGCGGCTGATTGCAGCGCCCTGTCATAAAGGCAGGGTGCCGGCTATGTGATTCTGCCGCCTCCTGTATTTGTATTAATGTTAATTATCATTGATGGCGCAGAGCGCCTGCCCCTCCTCCTCCCGTCTCTCCTCATTGGCAGTGGCGGCACAGGGGGGAGGGAGAGACTGCTTCCTTCTCCCCTATGCTGCTGAGGGAACGTGGAGCGCGCTGACAGCAGCATGCTCCAAGTTCTGTGATATTAGATTGCGCAGCCCAGTATCGAAGAAATTGTATCGTATTGATTGGGTATTGAAATTTTGATACCTGAAACAACCCTAGTTTACTTTTTACTCTCTCTGTTCCTCCATGCCTTAAGTACTTGATAGGGCTCATGCACACGACCGTATGTATTTCGCGGTTCGCAGAAAACAAATCTGCAAAAAATACGGATGACATCCGTGTGCATTCCGTATTTTGCAGAACGGAACAGCTGGCCCTTCATAGAACAGTACTATCCTTGTCCGTAATGCGGACAACAATAGGACATGTTCTATTTTTTTGTGGAACGGACATACGGAAACGGAATGCACTCAGAGTAACAAAGGTTTTTTGGCGGACCCATTGAAGTGGATGGTTCCGCATACTGTCCGCAAAAAAACGGAACGGACATTGAAAGAAAATACGTTTGTGTGCATGAGTCCTTAATCCTTCCTATGCTAATCACAACATTCAGGGGCCTTTGTGAGGGAAAGGAAAGGAGGAGACGTGTGCCGAATGGAAATGAGCAAATGATGAATTCCGATGCTGGTTCCTGTAGGACCTCCTAACATAAACCGTGCCACAGCCTGCAGTCTCTTGTACTGTATAGAAGGATGCACTGATCAAGTAGGCCGCAGGTCAGTGATCAGGAGCCAAAACCAGGTGCAGGTCAAAATCGCAGAACAGGAGCAGATCTTTCCATTATACCTTATGTCTATGTAGGCTCCATTCCTGGTTTTGGCTGATAGAAATCACTGATAAAGGTCTCATGCATACGACCGTGCCCGTATTTCGGTCCTCCAATAGTTAATCACTTGAGGGTCCGCAATCTGGAAGGTGCGGCGTGGAACGGAGGCACGGAACTGACCAAATCACTAATTGTGTGAAAGCGGCCTATTACTGAGAATGGCCACCGCGGGCACATATAAACATGAGACAAACCCAGATGCCTTCAGCTGCCACGCACACATGTAACAGGTCAGCCAGTGTCATAGGTACAAACCTGCTGACAGATGCCTGGTAAATGCTGGGCCCTCTTTCATATGGGCACATAGCAGTGGCATGTTCTTGCAGTATGGTAGGTACTCTATTGGATCTGGAAGGGTAAAAGGCATTACGGCCAGCATATGCGTTTCCTTTTTCTGTATTCAGCTTTCTGGACGCCATGATGGAAGGATCAGCCGTTCTGTATTCTCACATATTTCTCTTGTGGATATACAAAAAGGTCACACAGCATGTTGGAAAGTCAGAGAAATCTAATAACGTTTAGTGAAGCATAACAGTAGGTCCGTTTAGTGGCCTGTAGTATGTTGTCCTCATTACTCTCTGCAGTCTGATTCTGTTATTGTTTTATTCACTGCAGGAACACTTAAAAAAAAAATCTTTTACTGTTCTTTATATTAGGCCTCATGCACATGAACAAGCGGTGTCCATGTTGCGGACCCCAATTTGCACGCGCACCGGCTAGGTGCCCTCCATCTGCGGATGCAGACCCATTCACATGAAGGGGGTCCGAGATCCTCATCCAATGGTCCGTAGTGCTTCCTTGGGCTTTTGATCCGTGCCTCTGTATCTTGCAGACCCATTCAAGGCAATCTTATTTTTTTTATAAATTTTTTTTTTTTTGAAAGCCCAAGGAACGCACTTTCTTCACCCGTGCAACAAACTTGTGCAGCGTGCCACACAAAAAACGTGTACTAGGTTGCGCTCAATCGCAGGCTCTCTCCATAAGAGGAGAGCCCCCTATAAACCATTCCCTGTCCCACCAGGCCAGAAGGCGCCTGCAAGAGACTGGAACAAGTGGCAACCCTCAGCTCGGGGTACGCCCGTCTGTGCTCCCAGGGCGTCAGTCAGGAGCTCCACGTAACCCTGAAAATCCTAGTGACAAACAAATGTAAAGTGCACACACAGTGAACAAAAATAAAGAAATAAGTGAATGTGTGCCATTACGGGCCGGACATTCAACCGGAATGATAAAAATTCCTCATCTTTTCTGGGCTAAAGCCGAGCAAAGAGGGGCGTGTGCGCTAAAAATGTGAGTAAATAAAGTGCTGTGCAAATGTGCCGTCACTCAGTGGGATGCCACCCCCAGTGAGTTCAGCCACCCCAGGGTCACCACTCCTAGGGGCCCTTCTGCACCTTGGGCTTTCAACGCAACCTGGCCCATGGCTTCGATCCAGCAGAGCCCTTGGTCACCTAGCATAGGGCACTAATGGTCCAAGCCATACACCCTAGGGATGCCGTGTCTTTCTCTGCCTCACATTCTGGTGGCCCGGTCCAGCCTCCAGAACTGATAAGAACAGATACTACACTTGATGTTCGCCAAAAGGCCGAGAAGCGATAGTCCTGCGGACCCATTCAAGGCAATCTGTGATATGGTATTCACACAGCTGGTGCCCGTATATTGCGGACCTTCTGGTTGAGGGCTGCAGTATGGGCATGGACCTACTGAGTTCATGTGCACGAGGCCTTAGGGTGTGTTCACATATATACGGCTTGGAACGGCTCCCAGCATTCGTTTCCTCATGGCATTCAACGGAAAAGCTTCAGAGAAACTGATACCAGAACTGATCCCATGGATTTCTGTGTGATCTGTCCTGGCACTCGCCAGACTGGTGCACACAAATGTCGTCACTTGTGTCTTTCCCCGGCATAAAACAACTAGTAAATGTGAACGCAGCCTTACAAATCCTGAATATTGAGACAGATTGACTTTTGTTGTTATAGCCCACACTGGGGATAGGAAGAGATTTGAGTGGATTGTAAATAGATTGGGAAAGCTACTAAGGGCCCAAACTGATGGATACAGTCTTAGGGCTCTTGCACACGATTGTGGCTTATGTCTGCTTCCGATCAGCATTTTTTGCGTATCAGATCTGGACCCATTCACTTAAATGGGGCTGCAAAAGATGCGGACAGCACATTGTGTGCTGTCCACATCCGTTTGTCAGTTCTGCGGCCCCACAAAAAAATATAACATGTCCTATTCTTGTCTGTTTTGCAGACTAGGATAGGACATTTGTGAAGGAATGAAAAAAAATTAAAAATGTTTGCAGACTCTCAGCTGATACGCAAATCGTGGACCCCCCCCAAAAAAGATGCATATCACAAAAAAGGCAATGAGCCCAAGTTCACACTCCAGTGAGCCAAAACCAGATGTGGGACCAAAACATAGAACAGTTGCATTTCCATTATGCTTTATCTTTGTGTAGGCTTCACTTCTGGTTTTGGCTCACAGTAAGGCCCCTTTCACACGGGCGAGTATTCCGTGCGGATGCGATGCGTGAGTTGAACGCATTGCACCCGCTCTGAATACCGACCCATTCATTTCTATGGGGCTGTGCACATGAGCGGTGATTTTCACGCATCACTTATGCGTTGCGTGAAAATCGCAGCATGCTCCTCTTTGTGCGTTGCGGTGTGATAATCCACGCAACGCAGACCCCATAGAAGTGAATGGGGTTGCGTGAAAATCGCAAGCATCCGCAAGCAAGTGCGGACGCAGTGCGATTTTCACGCACGGTTGCTAGGAGACGATCGGGATGGAGCCCCGATCATTATTATTTTCC
The DNA here is from genome assembly GCF_014858855.1 of Bufo gargarizans. Taxonomy (NCBI): domain Eukaryota; kingdom Metazoa; phylum Chordata; class Amphibia; order Anura; family Bufonidae; genus Bufo; species Bufo gargarizans. The sequence goes on from NC_058080.1 coordinate 123,321,150, forward strand.
CTTATAACATGGTTATAAGGGAAAATAATAGCATTCTGAATACAGAATGCATAGTACAATAGCGCTGGAAGAGTTAAAAAAATAAATAATAATTTAACTCTCCTTAATCCACTTGATCGTGCAGCCCGGCATCTCCTGTCTTCATCTGAGCTTTGTCCAGTAACAAGGACCTTTGGTGACGTCACAGTCATCACATGATCCATCACCATGGTAAAAGATTATGTGATGACCGGAGTGACGTCACCACAGGTCCTGTTCATGTGTTTAATGCTCACCCCAGGTCCTGTTCAGCAAAGGAGTCAGAAGAAGATGCCGGGCTACGCGGGCAAGTGGATTAAGGTGAGTTAAATTTTTTATTTTTTTAACCCTTCCAGCGCTATTTTACTATGCATTCTGTATTCAGAATGCTATTATTTTCCCTTATAACCATGTTATAAGGGAAAATAATACAATCTACAGAACACTGATCCCAAGCCCGAACTTCTGTGAAGAAGTTCGGGTTTGGGTACCAAACACGCGCGATTTTTCTCACGCGAGTGCAAAACGCATTACCATGTTTTGCACTTGCGCTGAAAAATCGCGGGTGTTCCCGCAACGCCCGTGTGAAAGGGGCCTAAGGGCTCATGCACACGACCGTGCTGTTTTTTGCAGTCCGTAAATTGCGAATCCGCAAAAAACGGATGCCGCCCGTGTGCTTTCTGCAATTTACGGAACAGGAGGTCCATTATAGAAATGCCTATTCTTGTCCGCAAAACGGACAAGAATAGGACATGCTTCATAATTTTTGAGGGGCCACGGAGTGCTGTCTGCATCTTTTGCGGCCCCATTGAAATGAATGGTTCCGTATACGGAATCAAAATAAGGCCCGTATACGGAAAGCAAAAAACATTTGTGTGAACGAGCCCTAACGGATGAAAATAACTGAAGTGTAAACTGTGCCATAAAATATCTACCATTTTCCTTTTTTTCTTGTAATTCAACAGGGACTAATTAGTTAAACCACTGCACAAGCCCTTTAATGGAGGTTAGTACTGATGAATTATCCTCTGGCTAGGTAATTGATACCACATCAGCGGGTGTCCGACTCCTGGCATCCCTGCCAGTCAGCTGTTTGAAGAGGTGGTGGCGCTTATGTGAATGCTACTTCCTCTTCAAAATGACCCTCGCGTCTTGCTTGTAGAGGCAGCACAGTGTAATTACAGCTGTATTATAACTACACTGCGCCGCCTCTACAGGTGAGATAACACGCAGGTAATTTTTAAGGGGAAGTAGTTTTTCGCACGAGCAACGCTAACTCTTCAAACATCTGATTGCCAGGTGTGGCGGGAGTGGGATCCCCCACCGATTTGATATGATGACTTAGGCTATATGCACATGACCGTATGTTTTTTGCAGCTCGCAATTTATTTTTATTTTTTTTTGTGTATCCATTGTAACAATGCCTAAAACGGACAAGAATAGGACATGTTATATTTTTTTTTTGCGGGGCTACGGAACGGATATTTGGATGCGGATAGCACATGGTGCTGTCCACATTTTTTGCAGACCCATTGAAATGAATAGGTACGCATCCTATCCGCAAAAAAAAACTGAACGGGCACGGAAACTAAATATGTTCGTGTGCATGAGGCCTTATCCTAAAGATAGGACGACAGTATTAAACCACTGCCTAATCCCTCTAATCCTCCATAGACTGTAGCCCTGATTTATCACACCCTGCACTCCAGAATTCTGGCTTTAAAAAGTAGCAAAATAGGGCTTTTGCAAATTTTTGGGCTCATTTGCGCAAATATTTTGCAACTTTTTTCACTTTTAGGCAAGGGCTACACGGTGACACTGGTCGCGGCCAGGATCACTAAGCAGTGGTGATCCTATAGAAATTAATGGGATCGCCTCAGCATGCGCAAGAAATTTAGCCGTGTTGGATTTCTTGCGACTGCCGTAGTGATCCCATTCATTTCTATGGGATCACCAGTGATCGTGGCCACGACCAGTGTCGCAGTGTAGCCCTCGCCTTACACCACTCGCACCAGTTTTGAAAATTGGGTGTGGTTGGCTAGGTTAATGAGTTTTAAGCCTCATTCACACATCAGTGTTTTGGTCAGTGATTTCCATCGGTGATTGTGATCCAAATCCAGGGTTGGAGCCTCCACAGACCTAAGGTATAAGGGAAAGATCTGCACCTGGTTTTGACTCAAAATCACTGATGGAAATCAGCGACCGAAACACTAACATGTAAATGAGGCATTACTCCAAATTTATCACGGAGACTCTGTCAAAAAATCTCAGTCCAGTACAAGGGTAGAGTAGGAAAACTGGAGTAGCTTTCCAAGACGAAAGTGGGGTATTCTGGTTACATTAAGCTATCCTCTGTCCATAGGGGATAACTATTAGATTGGTTTGGTTCCTACCGATCAGAAGAATAAGGTCCCCCTGTAGCCCCCCTGAAATGAATGGAGCCGCTGGTCGGGCATGTGTGCGTCCACTCCATTCATTTCTATGGGAGCGCTTTGTTCAGCTGTCTCCAGAACTCCCATAGAAATGAATGGAGCAGCCACACGCTCCGTAGCAGCAATGTAGCAAGGGTGAACCTTGGATTGCTGGCAGGAGTTAGAAGTTTGGTATGCCACAGATCCACGTGTGGATTAGCTGCATTCGCTAGTGCTCAGCACTGCAGAATCTATTTTGGTAAGGCTACATTCACCTTACTGGATACCGATCGTGTGCATCCCCCACTTTCTGTGGGCCCCATTGTCAAAATGCCTGTTCTCGGCCACAAAACAGGACACGTTCTATAATTTGCATCATGGATGGGGGCTGTCCACGGATGACATCCATTTGCTGTCCGCATGTTTTGTGGCCCCATCAAGGGAATGGTTCTGTGAGCGATCCGCAAAAAATGCTAAAGGGATGCAGACCAAATATGTGGCCTAAATGAGAGTCGCTAATTGTCTCATGAAGAGGATTTCTGATTATGGTGGAACATTCTGCGCGCTTGTATGAAAAGTAATGGGGATGTCCCATTGAAAACAATGGGAAGCAGGTGAAGGGGCAGAATATGCGCTAACAATCTGTAAAATTTCCGCCGTGTAAACATTTCTGTACGTTATATTTTCGTTCCCAAACAAAGAAACACCAGTCTAAAAAATGACTTCCAGTATATCCCATAGACTCTACATTTGATTCTGCAGTTTTTGTTCAGATGGGATAAAATTACTATTTTCTCAGAGTTCTCTTGATATTTGGTTGCTAAGAGATTTCTCCGTTGTGTGGAGCTCGGTGATGAGCCGAGGCAGAAGCCCTGGCCGAGGAACTCGTCTCGGGATTCCTCCCTGTAGAATTGTCCTATCCAGTCCCTTGTGATTGATGAAATTAATTGCTTCAGCTGTGTCTTGTGTGTTCTTGAAATAGATCGCCATGGTAACCTCCTGAATGGCAAGGATACATTGTATACAGTCTTATTTTACATAATTTGATTAATTTCATGAAAGATGGACAGTGTACGGTAAATTTGCTAAGGGGTTGTGTCATCTGAGAAACTGGTGGCATATCGCTAGGATGTCCACAATGGGGCCCTCACCGCACATGCACAGCCACCTCCAGAAAGTAGCTGAGTGCTCTCGTAAGCCCCATAGAAATGAATGGAGAGAGCCACCTCTACAGGAGTGCTGGCTATTTTTGGAACTCCCATAGAAATGAATTGGGGGTGGCTTTACTTGCTCGTTCCCACCTCTGAGCCCTGCACCTAGACCTATCCGTCATCGGTGGCATATCCCAGCGATATGCCAAAAATGTCTCACATGGGACAACCCCTTTAATGAATAAAAAGTATATTTAAGTTTTAGGGTCAAATCCCGATGCTATAAAAGACATTTTTTTAGCAGAATATAATGTATTGCGTTAGTGCATGCAGCTTATATTATAATTTTTTAGGCTGGTTTCATACAGGTTTTTTTGGCTTGTTTTCACACTTTTACATCATTTTTTGCATCAAACCGCTTGTGTGTGTGTGTTTTTTTTTTTTATATTTCATGCTTTATTTTATTTCATGCTTTATTTATAATTTTTTTTTTATTTGTGGCAGTCAGTTGCGTATTTTACAAAACCTCCATGATGGCGGTTCCAGAAAAGTGCAAAATTTAATATATATACAGTAGGTTATATCTGTCATTGTAATACTGCCTGTGATGATAATGAGGGGACTACAGAAATGTGATCTATACAAACCAAGAAGTGACGCCTATTATTAAGCTTTTCTGGGGTTCAGGGCTTAAAGGGAACCTGTCACCGGGATTTTGTGTATAGAGCTGAGGACATGGGTTTCTAGATGGCCGCTAGCACATCCGCAATACCCAGTCCCCATAGCTCTGTGTGCTTTTATTGTGTAAAAAAAAACAACTATTTGATACATATGCAAATTAAAATAGACTGTCTGGACCATAATAATTAAAAACACATTTGTCATAGAGTTTAACTTGCAGAATGATATCTTATAAAAAATGTTTGTTTTCCTATGATTTTTTTTTTTTGTACAATGCGAGGGACAAGAGCCGCTCAGACTGGAAGCCACCATACCACATTAATTACAGCGTGCCTCTCTGCGTTTTCAGTGATGTTATTGGGAAGCCTGAGGCTTTTTTCAGCTGGTCGACTGCATAGTCAAGTGTAATACTGCTAAGGTCATGGTTACTGGGTTTAGACTAAACATCAAAGTACCGTAGATATTTTTAGGTTTTACTGGCGTCTTATCATTGTCATCATCATTATGAATTCTGTCTGTGTTTATGGCTAATAATCCTATAACTAGCCCTAAACCACAATTATATTATGATGTTTCTAGTGCTAGGATTACACTTATGTGTCCCCAGTGTGAAAGAATGAATCCCTTTCCTTTGGGAAGGAAACCCCCCTTTAAAGGTGTTGTCACTAGTGATGATCGAGCATGCTTGGCCGAACACCTGTCGTCTCGAGCATTTCGATGCTCTGCACATGGCGGTACTCGGCTGAGTACCGCATGTGCTCGAGCGCCGTGCTCGAGTCTCCTCCTTGCATGTTCCTTGGCTGCTATGCAGCCAAAAAACGTGCAGGTAAGTACTGCCCTCACTGTAATGCCAGTAGCCATGTAATGCCATATAGCACCCGATGACGAATGTTCGGCTCATTCGTAATCGGGGAGAGCTGGGCATAGGAAGGGACATAGAGTGTAGGGAGTGTAATTGAATATTTTTTTTTTGTATAAAAAACATTTCAGAGACCTAAAAGGACTATTGTGTGTGACAGCAGCAATATATGTTTGTAGCACAAGTTGCGTTAAATTGCTCAGTGTTAGGGCTTGTTCACACGAACATGTGAAGCCCATGCTGTGAACCGCAAATTGCGGTCCGCAATACACAGGCACCGTCCGTGGGGCAGCCGCATGGGGATCGTGGATCCATTCACTTGAATGGGTCCGCCCTCCCTCCGTTCCGCAAAAAGATAGAACATCTTTTTGCAGTGCGGAGGCACGGAACGGAACCCCAGGAAGCACTCCGTAGTGCTTTTGTAGTGTTCCGTGCTTCCGTTCTGCACCTCCGGATTTGCGGACCCATTGATGTGAATGGGTCCGCATCCGTGATGTGGAATGCACACGGAAGCAGCACATGTTCGTGTGAGCGAGCCCTTAGGGAGAGCTGTGCATAGGAAGGGACAGACCGTGTAGAGAGTGTAATAGGAAGATTTTTTTTATACGAAAAACTTTAAAAGGACTTTTGGGTCTCTGAAAAGACTATTATGTGTGACAGCAGCAATATATATTTTTAGCGCATCCTGCACTAAATACCGTGTAATAGGCACCTGTGGACAGTTCAATTATTTGCGCCACATCTCCTGTGTAAAGTGTGCGCATCCCTAAAATATCAGTGACATCCAGTGTACCTTTTTCCGTAGACACTGCGAACAGTGACATTACCTGTGGTACCTGTCCTGTATAACGTTTCCTAATCACAAATACCTTTCTAAATCTTTTTGTGCATACACTTCCAAATCCTACGCTACTGTACGTGTGACATGCTTTCAAGAATATATCGCATTTAAAATTAAGAAGGTGAGCAGTAAGGGATGGGGAAGTGGGCGTGATGCTGATGGTGCATGCAGAGGCCGTGTCCCTGGGCGTGGAGAAACTGTGCTTGCTGCTAGAGCACAAGAAAAACAATCATCCATGATACCTAGCTTCATGTCCCAGTTTGTAGGGCAGCGCAGGGCACCACTCTCAAAGTCAGACCAGTGCGACCAGGTGGTCGTTTGGATTGCAGCAGATAATGCTTCCACTCGGTTAAGCACCACCCTGTCTTCCACCAAGTCCAGTCTCAGTAGCCAGGAGTCTGGTCATCACAATCCTCACCCTGATCCTCCTTCCTCCCACCATGTATAGTCTGGCCAAACAAGTGATCCCACACTTGCATATTCCGAGGACCTTTTCATCGCAATAACTTGATTTGGCCCTCTCGCCAAGCACGCTTGAAGAGGGACCTGAGATCTTGTGCCCTGATTCCCAACCTCTTGAGCATCCACAGTCACAAGAACATGACGGTGCGGAACGGCAATTAGTGTTTAATGATGTGGATGATGATGAGACACAGTTGCCAGTGAGTCAATCACAATTACTGTCTCAAGAGGTTGATGAAGAGGATGAGACACAGTTGTCAATAACTGAGGTTGTGGTTAGGTCAACAAATCAGGAGGATGATCAGAGTGAGGAAGTGGAAGAGGATGTGGTGGACAATGAGATCACTGACCCAACCTGGGAAGGTAGAAAGCCGAGCGAGTACAGCAGTACAGGGGGGAGGGATCTGCAGCACCGCAACAGGCTGGAAGAGGCAGTGGGGTGGCAAAACGGAGAAGGTGGGCCACACCAAACAGGCCCGCAACTGTTCCACGGAGCACCCCCTTGTGGAAATCTCCTTTGCCAAGAGGTAGATGTTCCGCAGTATGGCACTTTTTTTTTAGGAAAGTTCGGACGACAAAAGAATAGTAGTTTGCAACCTGTGCCATATGAAAATGAGCCGGGGCATGAACACTAGCAACCTCACCACCACCAGCATGATCTGCCACATGGCATCCAAGCACTGTAATAAGTGATACTAACGCCTGGGTCCACAATCTGTGTCTACGGGTCACACCACTGCTTCTTCTTCCCCTATGTTACGTATTGGCCAATCCCCTGTCGAAGGCGCAGGCCCGGATGCCTCCCGCACTGCACCTGGACCTTTTGCAAGCGCCATCCTCGACCACATCCACTTCCGTGTCCCAGCGCAGCGTCCAAGTGTCCTTACCCCAGGCCTTTGAACGCAAGCGAAAATACCCAGCCACCCACCCTCTAGCCATAGCACTAAATGCGCAGCTTTCTAAATTACTGGCCCTGGAAATGTTGCCATTTAGGCTTGTGGACACTGAGGCCTTCCGCAGCCTGATGTCGGCGGCCGTCCTGCGTTACGCAGTACCCAGCCACCACTATTTTTCAAGGTGTGCCGTGCCCGCCTTTACACCAACATGTGTCCCGTAACCTCACACGTGCCCTGACGAACGCAGTTACTGGGAAGGTCCCCTTAACCACGGACAAGTGCATTCGACCAGGGACGCTAGATTTCCCTGACTGCACACTGGGTGAATGTTCTGGAGGCCGGGAGTGAGTTGTACCCTGGGATGGCACAGGTGCTACCGACGCCAAGGATTGCGGGCCCTATGTCGATCAGGGTTTCCGCCAGTACCTACATTAGTGGCTCCAAACCCCACTTCTCCTCATCCACGTATACCTCCGATTCATCTGCGTGCAGCACCAGTCAGTCATCATTCGGTAGCTGGAAGCAGTCTAGCACTGCAGTGGGGAAGCGGCAACGGGCCGTGCTGAAGCTGATCTACTTAGGGGACAAACAGCGCATCGCCGTAGAGCTGTGGCAGGGGATAGGAGACCAGACTGAGCAGTGGCTCTCGCCTCTCAACTCCTAATGTTTTTGAGGGTCACCAGCAGGCCCTCGCACATAATGTTTTAAGGCCATCAATCATAATTTTTCAAGGGTGTGTATGATGCCCTCCTTTATATGTAACAAAGGGTGTATTGTAGTGCCCGTTCCTTGTAATTTTTGGCAGCCCTTTCACTTAGTGCATAGGCTTTATGAGTGTAGGAGTCCCACTACCTGAACAATTGTACCACAATGTGAATGAGGCCCTCCTTTATGTGATATACAGGTTGTATCGGAGTGCCTCTTCCTTGTAATTTTTGGCAGCACTTGCACTTTATATACAAGTAAATATACAGGAAAAAATGTTTCCTAACAATTTTTCATCTAAAATCCATTTTATCTTCGATTTTGTGCGTATTATTGTCAGTCTCTAAAAGTTGCGTGTTCCTGAAACATTTCGGTGGTGTTTCCATCAATTTCTGACCTTTTTCCTATGAACTAGGCACCCTCCCCTCTTCAGAGCAGGGGGTTCCTAGTTTAATGCTCGGGTTCTCCCATTGACTTCTATTATACTCAGGTGCTCGGTATAGCACCCGAGCATCCCGATGTGTTCGGCCCGAGCACTATGATGCTTTATCAACACTAGTTGTCGCAGCTCTGATATTGGTGGCATATTACTAGGGTATGCCCCGATGCCTGATAGGTGCTGGTCCCACCTCTGGGACCCACACCCGTCTTTAGAACAGAGCCTGCAAAGTGATGGGGGGCATAATGTGCATGCGCAGCCGCCCTCTATTCATTCCTATGGGAGCGTTAAATCCTAGAAATATGCCCCAAATGTCTGAGGTGAGACAACCGCTTTGTGCTTGATGTATACCCCTGTCAATCAAGAGGAGGGTATGAGTATGTAGAGCACAGGGGCGTTACATCGCAGTGCTCCAAGGACTCAGTCCATCCCCTCTGTGCTCAAACACGCTCATTTGCTCATGAATATAAAATCTCAGCAGCTGTTCCTAACAGCCATATGGCTATATATGTCGGTGGTCGGGCCTTTAAAGGGAATCTGTCACCTGCTTTTACCATTTTAAGCTGGCACCGTCGCTCCCCACGTCATAGTCTACCTTATGGTAATGCCCCGTCCTTCTTCCTGTCTGCGGGCAGAAAACTCGTGCAGGCGCGATCATCAACCTCCTGAGGGCAACAGCCTCAAAAGTCTTACTGGGCATGCGCCGAGCCCAGTGATGTGACCTGAGCGCTGTTGCCCTCAGGACGCTGATGATCGCGCAGGCGGTACTGCGCCTGCGCGAGTTATCTGGCCGCAGACAGGAAGGACGGGGCATTTCTATAAGGTAGACTGTGATGTGGGGAGGGAGCGGAACCGTTTGCCGGGCTGTGGGAGGTTACTTGATGATTAGGAGGCGTTCTTTGGCACTGCCGGGGGGCGTCACTGGGCACCTTGGACCCTAATTAGCATAACATAAAAATCGCTTTTATATCAAAACTACAAAACGAAATAAAGTAAAAAGACGACTCCTGGAAATAAGTCAACATAGCGATGGTGCCAGCTTAAAATGGTAAAAGCAGGTGACAGATTCCCTTTAAAGATGGTGCCCGCTCCTGAGAGTAATGCCGGTCACAGACATTGAACACTTCAGATGCCGTGGTCAATCCTGACCATGGGATCTGAAGACTGAAAACCCGGAAGTGTGCTAGCCTCTGTCCTCCTGAGTGACTGGAGGCTGTTGCTTAGTAATTTCAATAGTGCCCCTGCCTATAGCAAGGCTCGATAGAAACACAGTATAATGCTTGTTATAGTTCCCTATGGGAACTATAAAAAGTTTAAAAAATATATAAATATTTTTATAAATAGAAAATATATAAAAATTCTAATCACCTCCCCCCTTTCCCTAAAATGGAAAAAAAAGTAAATATATATATATATATATATATATATATATTTATATTTATACACACACACACACACACACACAGGTATCCTGGCGTGCAAAAATGCCCATACTATTAAAATATAAAAAATGTAATTCCATATGGAAAACTGTGAAACGGGGGGGGGGAGTCGGACCAGTTCGTTGTTTTTCAGTCGCTTCTCCTCCCACAAAAAATTTAATAGAAGTAATCAAACAGTTGTACACACCCCAAAAACGGTATCACTGAAAAGTACAGATCATCCCTCAAAAAAATTAGTCTTCACATAGCTGCGCATACGTAAATACAAAAAAGTTATATGGAGACTAAAATGCAAAAAACATTATTTTCAAGGTTTTTATTATTTTTCTTAAGTATAAAAATGCAATAAAAAAATACATATGTGGTTTTGCCAGATTCATGCTGACCTGGAGAATGAAAGTAACTGGTCAGTTTTATGATATAGGGAACACCGTAACCCCCCCTTCCAAAAAAAAAAAAGTCTTGAAATAGTGTTTTGTTTTTTTTTCTTTCCAATTTCACCTCATTTATAAAAACAATTCCCCGCTTCCCACCACATTGTATGCAATGGTCAGTAGTGGCATTAGAAAGGGCATCTTGTCCCGCCAAAAAACATGCCCTCATACAGCTATGTAAACAGAAAATTTTAAAGTTATAACTTTGGGAGGGCTGGGAATAAAAAACAAAAACAAAAAACAGGAAAAGGAATTTGCCCGGTCATAAAAGGGTTAATTTGCAGACAAATGAAATGTATTAGTTTAATATGCCTGGTTTAACAGAGGCTGTACGTACACATTCTTCGTTACAATAGGTAAGATAGTTTGTAGATATTATGACTGCTCGGTCCGCCATGCAAAAGTACAAGATAAAATAGCTGGACTGAGTTGATCAGCGGGCAGTAGGGTTATCCACGAGAGCCTGCACATGGAATCCAGCCGGTGCCATAAATGAGTCTGTGGCTGGAGGGAAGACCTCCGGCAGTGACATTATATTAGTGAATTGCAATGTTTATCAGTGTCTTCAAAGTTGAAGCACCTGAGTTTCCTGTAGAGCAAGTTGTGCTTTTCTTGCCGGCTTCCCAGCTATGTAAAGTCCTGCGTGTTTAGTATTTCAGTCTGTTTGCAAGGCCTTGGATGAAGATTTGCATCCAGAGTAAAAAAATATATGACAAAATATATAGTTTTGAAGCTTATACCAGGCGCACGCACAGCATGGAGCTAAATAATGATGGTGTCTAATGAATCTGATCAGTCAGCAATGTTCTTCAGTTAGTGTTGTTTGCTTCCCTTATAGCTGGAATCCGCATGCCAGGCAGTCCTGTAATGTGCTCGTGTGCAAAGATTAGAGGGCATGAGCTAGAGGCCTCCTGTTATAGAGCAGGAGAAGCTGAGCAGATTGATACAGTCAGGCCCATAAATATTGGAACATCAACACAATTGTAACATTTTTGGCTCTATACACCACCACAATGGATTTGAAATGAAACGAACAAGATGTGCTTTAACTGCAGACTGTCAGCTTTAATTTGAGGGTATTTACATCCAAATCAGGTGAACGGTGTAGGAATTACAACAGTTTGTATATGCGCCTCCCACTTATTAAGGGACCAAAAATAATGGGACCGAATAATAATCATAAATTTAACTTTCACTTTTTAATACTTGGTTGCAAATCCTTTGCAGTCAATTACAGCCTGAAGTCTGGAACGCATAGACATCACCAGATACTGGGTTTCATCCCTGGTGATGCTCTGCCAGGCCTCAGTTCCTGCTTGTTCTTGGGCATTTTCCCTTCAGTTTTGTCTTCAGCAAGTGAAATGCATGCTCAATCAGATTCAGGTCAGGTGATTGACTTGGCCATTGCATAACATTCGACTTCTTTCCCTTAAAAAACTCTTTGGTTGCTTTTGCAGTATGCTTTGGGTCATTGTCCATCTGCACTATTAAGCGCCGTCCAATGAGTTCTGAAGCATTTGGCTGAATATGAGCAGATAATATTGCCCGAAACACTTCATAATTCATCCTGCTGTTTTTGTCAGCAGTCACATCATCAATAAATACAAGAGAACCAGTTCCATTGGCAGCCATACATGCCCATGCCATGACACCACCACCACCATGCTTCACTGATGAGGTGGTATGCTTAGGATCATGAGCAGTTCCTTTCCTTCTCCATACTCTTCTCTTCCCATCACTCTGGTACAAGTTGATCTTGGTCTCATATGTCCATAGGATGTTGTTCCAGAACTGTGAAGGCTTTTTTAGATGTCGTTTGGCAAACTCTAATCTGGCCTTCCTGTTTTTGAGGCTCACCAATGGTTTACATCTTGTGGTGAACCCTCTGTATTCACTCTGGTGAAGTCTTCTCTTGATTGTTGACTTTGACACACATACATCTACCTCCTGGAGAGTGTTCTTGATCTGGCCAACTGTTGTGAAGGGTGTTTTCTTCACCAGGGAAAGAATTCTTCGGTTATCCACCACAGTTGTTTTCCGTGGTCTTCCATGTCTTTTGGTGTTGCTGAGCTCACCGATGCGTTCCTTCTTTTTAAGAATGTTCCAAACAGTTGTTTTGGCCACGCCTAATGTTTTTGCTATCTCTCTGATGGGTTTGTTTTTTGTTTTTCAGCCTAATGATGGCTTGCTTCACTGATAGTGACAGCTCTTTGGATCTCATCTTGAGAGTTGACAGCAACAGATTCCAAATGCAAATAGCCCACTTGAAATTAACTCTGGACCTTTTATCTGCTCATTGTAATTGGGATAATGAGGGAATAACACACACCTGGCCATGGAACAGCTGAGAAGCCAATTGTCCCATTACTTTTGGTCCCTTAACAAGTGGGAGGCACATATGCAAACTGTTTTAATTCCTACACCGTTCACCTGATTTGGATGTAAATACCCTCAAATTAAAGCTGACAGTCTGCAGTTAAAGCACATCTTGTTCATTTCATTTCAAATCCATTGTGGTGATGTATACAGCCAACAATGTTAGAATGGTGTCCGTGTCCCAATATTTATGGACCTGACTGTATATAGATTTTGTAGGAAAAGATTCAGTATAAGGGCTTATTCACACGACTATGTCTTTTTCAGTGTTTTGCGGGCCGTTTTTCCCGTATCCGTTTTTCTTTTTAGTTTTTTTCAGTAGTCGTTCCGTTTTTCCGTATGGCATATACAGTAATTACATAGAAAAAATTGGGCTGGGCATAAAATTTTCAATGGATGGTTCCGCAAAAACGGAACGGATACGGAAGACATATGGAGTACATTCCGTATGTGTTCCGTTTTTTTTGCAGACCCATTCACTTGAATGGAGCCACGGAACGTGATTTGCGGGCAATAATAGAACCTGTTCTATCTTTCAACGGAACGGAAATACAGAAACGGAATGCATACTGAGTACATTCCGTGTATTATATATTTTTTTTTTTTTGCGGAACCATTGAAATGAATGGTTCCGTATACTGACTGTATACAGAACGCAAAAAAATGCCCGTATACGGAACGCAAAAAACGTTTGTGTGAACGATCCTTAGGCTCCATTCACACCTCCATGGTGTGTTGCGGATCCGCAACACACCCGCCTGGCACCCCTATAGAAGTGCCTATTCTTGTCCGCAGCTGCGGACAAGAATAGGACGTGTTCTATCTTTTGCGGAGCTGCGGACCCGAAGATCGGGGCCACACTCCGCAAATGCAGATGTGGAGAGCACACTGTGTGCTGTCCGCATCCATTCCGTCCCCATAGAGAATGAATAGGTCTGCACCCGTTTCACAAAATTGCAGAACGGATGCGGACCCATTTGCGAATGTGTGAATGGAGCCTTAACTTGTATTCCATTCCTTCAAAGCCCAGAATGAGCAGGAATTTAAAGTCCAGGAGGAGGTCCTATCAGTGATTGACAGCTATCTCTGTACACACAGTCATAGAGGGGAGGCTGTCAATCACGGATAGGACCTTCTTGACTTCAAAGCCCAGAATGAGCAGGAATTTATATTGAATCTTTTCCCATAAAACTAATATATAATCTGCTCAGCTCCTCCTGCTCTATAACGTGCTGCCTGCAGATTGCGCTGCGTTTTTATGGTGACACGTTTGTTCTGAATTGTATTTTTATCACATATCATTATTGTGTTTTTTGAACATTTGTTTAAAAAAATTGCAGCTTATATGGGTTATGGCTCACTCCACAAACATATTTTGCATCCCTGTGCGATCCACATTTTTTGCAGATAGCACATGGAACCATTAATTTCTATGGGTCTGCAAAAAAGACAGACCGCCTCCGTATGTCCTTTCTGCAAATTATACAACGCGTCCTATTCTCCCTGTTGCAACAAGAATGGTCATTTCTAGTGAGAATAGTGGGGAAAATGTGCGTTTCATCTGGGAGGTATGTGTGTTTTGTGGACTGCAATCCGGCATGGTCATGTGCATGACTACTTATAATCAAGTTAAGCTTCACGGTTTGTGTCTACAGGCAGAAATGATTACTGCTTTCCTAGTAAATTGTGTACTGACTTTCTTACCGCTTACGACCAGGCCAGTTTCAGCGCTAAAGACCAAGCTTTTCTTTTTAACGTTTCATTATAAGTGCCCACGCGCTCAAAGTGCATTGCTGGACGTCTGAGGACTCCTTCCAGCGCTGTACCGAGTACTGGCTCTTAAAGGGGTTGTCCAACCCCTAAAATGCCTCCCCAAATGTACTTACCTCGCTCCCGGCACCCGTTTAGTTTCTGACGCCCGTCTGTTTTAGGGCTTGTTCACACGACCGTCCGCAAATTGCAGATTCGCAAAAAACGGATGACGCCCCTGTGCCTTCCGCAATACGCCGAACAGAACAGGAGGCCCATTATAGAAATGCCTATTCTTGTCTGCAAAACAGACAAGAATAGGACAGGACTCATAATTTTTGCGGGGCCACGGGACAGAGCAACGGATGCGGACAGCACACACAGTGCTGTCCGCATCTTTTGCGGACCCAGTGAAATGAATGGTTCCGTAAACAGGCCGTAGAAAACGGCCCGTATATGGAACGCAAAATATAATCGTGTGAACGAGCCCTAAGGCTACTTTCACACTCGTGTTTGGTGCAGATCCGTCATGGATCTGCACAGACGGATCCGTTCAGATAATTCAACCGCCTGCATCCGTTCCGAACCGATCCGTTTGTATTATCTAGAACATAGCCAAAACGGATCCGTCTTGAACACCATTGAAAGTCAATGGGGGGCGGATCAGTTTTCGATTGTGTCAGTGAAAATGGAACTGTCCCCATTGACTTACATTGTGTGTCTGGACGGATCCGTTTGCCTCCGCATCGTCAGGCGAAAGTAGTGTTTTGGTGTCCGCCTCCAGAACGGAATGGAGACTGAACGGAATCAACTGATGCATTCTGAGCGGATCCTTATCCATTCAGAATGCATTATACTGATCCGTTTTGGACCGCTTGTGAGAGCCCTGAAACGGATCTCGCAAACGGAAACCAAAACGCCAGTGTGAAAGTAGCCTTAGCCGTTTAGTAACGATGCTGCACAGCTCTAATTATCATGTTGTACAGCCACACGTGGGATGCAGCTATCTTGTGGCTGAGTACCACAAGCCTGAACAAGCCACAGAGGGATCACATTAAGTGATTGGAACCAAATTATTTATTCAGTGTTTGTTTGGATCCAGTCAGTTCAAGGGGTTATCCAACATTACAACAGCCCTCGCAGGATGGCAGACCCGAGGTAGTGATCATACTTTTGGGCACTGGGTTCGGTCTCTGTCACTCCACTGCCTTCTCTTCTTCTCCCTGGTGCACTGATATCAACATCCCGTTGTCAGGGCCAGCACCTGACTGCTGCGGCCAATAGCTGGCTGCAGCAGTGACCTGCCATGACAAATGGTCACATGACACAGTGGGGGCGGGTCCCCCCTGCAGGAAGCTATTAGCTAGAGCGGTTACGTTTTGGATGTTATCGGTGCTGGCCATGGAGCGATAGAGACTGGACCCATCGGCAGGGACAAGGCAAGTATGATCTCCACCACGGGTCGGCCACTCTGTCAGGTCTGATATAATGTTGGCTAACTCCTTTAGTGTGGTCCAACAGCGGCTTTCATGGTGGCCGTGGCACAGCTGCGCTATGTGGTGGTACACGGAGACCACTTCTGATATTTTTTTCAGCTTTCATTATGACCTTCCATAGAGATCAGTTAAAAATCGCCCAAAAACATAGATGCTAGCAGCAGTCCTCGTTTAAAAATTTTGATCTCCAGTTCTCAAATACACATTTCGGACCCAGATGTCCCAACCATAATGTGGTACAGAATAGAAGTGCAAAATCACTGTACATTTAATATGCACATGAAGATGATATCCTAGCATGATGAGATGTTCTAACGAGAGAGAAGCATTAACTAAAAGACAAATGGTCTAATTGCGCATCGAAGCAATCAGCCACATAGACGAGTCTTGTGGTGTAGGGGTGCAGAGCTAGAAATGGAGGAAAATACAGGTATTCATTTCCCAGGCTGCAAGACTTTCTGCAAGCTGCGGAAACAAAAAGTCACGTAAACAAGGATCTATGTCTTCCTTATGGTATTGTCCACTAAAGGCCATCAGCGAAGAAATAGTCTTTAGTGCCTGATATCGGTGCCAAAAAAGCAGTCGAAAAGGCTGAATAGGATTATAACCACTTCACAGTTTTCGTGTATGGTCCCCCATATGCTAGCAAATTGTTTGCAGGCCTGAAGGATAAGGCCATAAATGAAGCCTTATTCACACAGTCAGTGTTCGGTCAGTGATTTAAAAGGAGAGAAGCGGACAGCACACCTATTTCAGACCAGTGGTGGGTGCACGTCTCCAGGGAAAGTGGTAAGCTTCCTCTTGCTGGTCTGTTGATCCATATATGTAAGAAGAAGTATGGAGTCATCACGTCCTTTCTGTGAGATTTATTCCAGATGCAACGTTTCGGATGAAAAGGCTTTTCAGACGAAACGTTGCATCTAGAATAAATCTCAGAGAGAACGTGCTGACTCCATACTTCTTCCATCAGTGGTTGTAAGCAAACACCGGAAGTGGAGGCTACACAGAGATGAGATTTTAGAAGAAAGATCTGCACCAGGTCTGTGTTTAGAGCTGCACCTGGTTTTGGCTCACAATCACTGACCGAACACTGATTAGGTGAATAAGGCGTTGCAGTGGGATTAATCGATCCCTGGATAGGGAGTATTAATATTAAAGAGGACCTGTAGCCTCTCCTGATGTGTTTTTTGCAACTACTTGCATCCCCCTTGTTATAGTAATTTTGGAGCATCTATTCTTATCAGTTTCTAGCAGAAGGACCATGCTTAGCTCGGGTATATTTCATCTATTAACAGTGACCTCCCCAGTACCCTGCTGCCTTAACAGTGACCTCCACAGTACCCTGCTGCCTTAACAGTGACCTCCACAGTACCCTGCTGCCTTAACAGTGACCTCCACAGTACCCTGCTGCCTTAACAGTGACCTCCACAGTACCCTGCTGCCTTAACAGTGACCTCCACAGTACCCTGCTGCCTTAACAGTGACCTCCACAGTACCCTGCTGCCTTAACAGTGACCTCCACAGTACCCTGCTGCCTTAACAGTGACCTCCACAGTACCCTGCTGCCTTAACTGTGACCTCCACAGTACCCTGCTGCCTTAACAGTGACCTCACAGTACCTGCTGCCTTAACAGTGACCTCCACAGTACCCTGCTGCCTTAACAGTGACCTCCACAGTACCCTGCTGCCTTAACAGTGACCTCCACAGTACCCTGCTGCCTTAACAGTGACCTCCACAGTACCCTGCTGCCTTACAGTGACCTCCACAGTAGCCTGCTGCCTTAACAGTGACCTCCACAGTACCCTGCTGCCTTAACAGTGACCTCCACAGTACCTGCTGCTAAAGTGACTCCACAGTACCCTGCTGCCTTAACAGTGACCTCCACAGTACCCTGCTGCCTTAACAGTGACCTCCACAGTGGCCTTCCCCCTTAACGGTGACCTCCACAGTGGCCTTCCCCCTTAACGGTGACCTCCACAGTGGCCTTCCCCCTTAACGGTGACCTCCACAGTGGCCTTCCCCCTTAACGGTGACCTCCACAGTGGCCTTCCCCCTTAACGGTGACCTCCACAGTGGCCTTCCCCCTTAACGGTGACCTCCACAGTGGCCTTCCCCCTTAACAGTGACCTCCACAGTGCCCGCCCCTTTAGTACTAGGGCTACACAACAACATGTGTCGCTCGACATTTTGTCTCAACAATTTTTATAATGATAGCCTATGGCAGGGCTGGCCAACCTGCGGCCCTTCAGCTGTTGTAAAACTACAACTCCCACCATTCCCTGCTGTAGGCTGATGGCTGTAGGCAGACTGGGCATGCTGGGAGTTGTAGTTTTGCAACAGCTGGAGAGCCGCAGGTTGGCCAGCCCTGGCTTATGGCGTCGCACTGCGACATGTGACATACTATGACACGACAGTTGCAAAAAATCAGTCGCGTCAGTCGCAGCATGTCACATGTCGCAGTGCAACACCATAGACTATCATTCTAAAAATTGGAGCGTGACATTGGTGCGACATCAATGTCGTGCGACACATGTAGCAGTGTAGTTGTGCCTTATGTGTAGCCCTAGCCTAAAGCTGACCTACAGGAGTGAAGAAAAATGGCTGGGTTGTTATGGAAACCTGTAGTAAAGCTGTGTATGTGGAGACTAAGGGCCTGTGAGACTTGTAATGGCTAATGCAGGTCATTTTTTGGGAATATCTCAGGAACGGTACGTCCCAGAGAGCTGTGACCACCACAAGATTTATTTCCAGGTCGCAAGGGATGTGTATACCAAGTTTTGTTGAAATCGATGGTTGCGCTTTTGAGTGATTTCAGAACATACATATGTCCTTCTTTATATACTGTGTGTGTATGAAAAAAATAAATAAAAATATATATATATATATATATAAATATATATATAAAGCGAAGAAGTAGGACTGCACTCCAAAATGTAGCAAAATAGCAGTGATTTATTCACCCATGATATGGCAAGTCTTGCGACGTTTCGGCTCACAAGAGCCTTCCTCAAGCATAGTAACAGTGAAAATCAGAACATATAAAGGCATTTACAAAGTGTCCAACCCACAAAGGTGTGGTCACATTCAATTACAATTACATACATCTGGTTGAGATCAATAAAGTGCAAATACATAAAGTGACAAGTGCTGAATAATGTACAACTCTAGGGATGCCTTACCCTCAGCGAGAGCCAAAATGTGTACAATACTTTGTATAGGTAGATTCACAATTAAATAAGTGACTTATTGAATGTGGATCACAGAAATACGGCCTTCAGTGGCGATGGGGCCCACATATACCATCGCGTTCGTTGCGAGTCTTCAACTCATCAATGCGCATGTTCGCACTGACCTCATGGTGTGCGTCATAGTGTAAAATGTGCGCGCATGCGTACCATGCGATCGGCGCAAAGGCACCATTTTGCTTAAGGGAATCCACCCTACAATTCTATTTGCATTATATGTGACTGTTATATAAATAGGATCGCTATATAAACATGCGACCGCTGTAGGGATCTCCTACAAAAGCCAGCCTCTGGACCGGGATCCCGACCTTGCGAGCGAGACACCTGACCAGGGGGCCGTGAATGCCAGGGGAGAGCATTTCCATGATCTCCGCCGGCAGTCTATGCCCATTGCTGGTAATTAAAGCAGTCATGAAGAGATACTCACTCCCAAATAAACAGTCATATCATATAAATATAAAGGTACAGATGTATATCTGAAGTAACGCATGGATGTAAAGACGCCGATGTCCACGCTGGGCCGCATCGTCCACAAAGGCAAAAAATTCAAGGATCCACATCCAATAGTGTGAAAATATATAAAACCTAAAAACAAAGAGAGAGGAATAAATATTTCCAAATATAATACAGATATATATTGATCTTTTCACGGTTATCTTACACCAATATATCGATATAAGGAGGACAAGAACACATATATGCGATTGGACTAAGAACGACCCGCAGATCCACAACACTGTCACCTGAACTCGATGTTGAGACCCTTAGGGTGCAAGCTGTCAAGATCATAAATCCAGCGTAAGGCTACTTTCACACTAGCGTTGTTTTAATCCGGCGTTCAATTCCGACACTGGAACTGCCCGCCGGACCCGGAAAAACGTGTGAAAACGGATTACATTTGAATCTTGATCAGGCTTTCGATCACAATGGAAAAATGCATTGGAAAAAACGGATCCGCCATTTATGGACTTTAACTTTTTTTTCACATTTTTCGGGTTTAACATGCAAAAGCCGGATCCGTTTTGACTGAACACACAGGGCCGGATCCGGCGTTAATGCAAGTCAATGGGAAAAAAGCCTGATCAGGCGTTCAGTCAAACTGTTCAGGCTTTTTGGCCGGAGGTAAAAATACTGCATGCTACGTTTTTCTGAAAAGCCTGATCAGTCAAAAAGACTGAACAGAAGACATCCTGATGCATCCTGAAGGACTGACTCTCCATTCAGAATGCATTAGGATAAAACTGATCAGTTCTTTTCCGGATTTGAGCCCCTAGGACGGAACTCAGCGCCGGAAAAGAAAAACGCTAGTGTGAAAGTACCCTAACTCTCTTTTTTTCAAGAGAGTTAAGCGATCACCACCTCTTCTAGGGAGCCTGACCTGATCAATGATCCAACATCTTAGATCCCGCTCGGAGTGTCCTAGGGATCCAAAATGTCTGGATACTGGTAGATCAGTGCGTTTCTTCCTTATTGAGTTCCTATGGTTATTCAACCTAACTTTTAATTCTGTAGAAGTTTCCCCAACATATAATAGGTTACAGGGGCAGGCCAACACATATATCACATATGACGATGAACAGTTTAAATGGAACTTAATAGGGTATTCTTTATTTGTGAACGGATGTACAAAAGACTTAGCTTTGCAAATATGTCGACAATTGACGCAACCGAGACACGGAAAACATCCGAGGCCCGGCTGCGCCAATGTCCGCTGCACACTGATCTTCTTCGGACCTGTATCAGCCCTGACCAATTGATCTTTAAGGTTTTTATTTTTACGGTACGATAGAAGAGGAGGGAATTTAAATTCCGGAACATCTACAATGGCCCTGCTTAAGATACTCCAATTATTTTTGAGGATACGACCTATCTCCAAAGAACATTCAGAGTAGGTAGACCTGAATGGTATTCTTTGAGTTTTTTTGGGGGTAGTTGGTATTATTTCAGTATTCGTATCTAGAATTTTATTCTTGTGTGTATCTAATACACAATAGCCCCGGTCCCTGAATTTACAAGCCATCGTTTCCAATGTGTCTAACAGTTCAGTATGGTCAGAGACAATGCGTTTCGTACGTAAAAATTGTGAATAAGGAAGGTGTTTCACTAAACTGCGTGGGTGATTACTTTCGTATCGCAAAATAGTGTTCCTATCGGTCGGCTTAACATACAATCCTGTACCAATTGTACCATCGACCAATTTCACATTGGTATCCAAGAATGATAATTGTGTCTTGGAGTATGATACAGTGTATTGAAGATCCGGATCTATATTGTTAAGGTATACATGGAACTCACTCAATTGTGATTCCGTACCAGACCTAATCTAAGATGTTGGATCATTGATCAGGTCAGGCTCCCTAGAAGAGGTGGTGATCGCTTAACTCTCTTGAAAAAAAGAGAGTTACGCTGGATTTATGATCTTGACAGCTTGCACCCTAAGGGTCTCAACATCGAGTTCAGGTGACAGTGTTGTGGATCTGCGGGTCGTTCTTAGTCCAATCGCATATATGTGTTCTTGTCCTCCTTATATCGGTATATTGGTGTAAGATAACCGTGAAAAGATCAATATATATCTGTATTATATTTGGAAATATTTATTCCTCTCTCTTTGTTTTTAGGTTTTATATATTTTCACACTATTGGATGTGGATCCTTGAATTTTTTGCCTTTGTGGACGATGCGGCCCAGCGTGGACATCGGCGTCTTTACATCCATGCGTTACTTCAGATATACATCTGTACCTTTATATTTATATGATATGACTGTTTATTTGGGAGTGAGTATCTCTTCATGACTGCTTTAATTACCAGCAATGGGCATAGACTGCCGGCGGAGATCATGGAAATGCTCTCCCCTGGCATTCACGGCCCCCTGGTCAGGTGTCTCGCTCGCAAGGTCGGGATCCCGGTCCAGAGGCTGGCTTTTGTAGGAGATCCCTACAGCGGTCGCATGTTTATATAGCGATCCTATTTATATAACAGTCACATATAATGCAAATAGAATTGTAGGGTGGATTCCCTTAAGCAAAATGGTGCCTTTGCGCCGATCGCATGGTACGCATGCGCGCACATTTTACACTATGACGCACACCATGAGGTCAGTGCGAACATGCGCATTGATGAGTTGAAGACTCGCAACGAACGCGATGGTATATGTGGGCCCCATCGCCACTGAAGGCCGTATTTCTGTGATCCACATTCAATAAGTCACTTATTTAATTGTGAATCTACCTATACAAAGTATTGTACACATTTTGGCTCTCGCTGAGGGTAAGGCATCCCTAGAGTTGTACATTATTCAGCACTTGTCACTTTATGTATTTGCACTTTATTGATCTCAACCAGATGTATGTAATTGTAATTGAATGTGACCACACCTTTGTGGGTTGGACACTTTGTAAATGCCTTTATATGTTCTGATTTTCACTGTTACTATGCTTGAGGAAGGCTCTTGTGAGCCGAAACGTCGCAAGACTTGCCATATCATGGGTGAATAAATCACTGCTATTTTGCTACATTTTGGAGTGCAGTCCTACTTCTTCGCTTTATACAATTTTGGGGTTTGCCACTGCCCTGTGTTGGACCTTGCACCCGTACTCTGGTGGTGCTCCCACTGGACTTTTTTTATCTACTATATATATATATAAATATAATGTGTGGGTGTTAACAATTGAGGGTGTGCCCCTGCATGTTCTGATATTATCCAGTCAATGCTGTCAGTGTCAGACTGTACAGGGCCACACCCCCAACTGGTAACGCTCATCTGGACTTTTATTGCAAACTGCTAGTAATTCATTCATAATTTCTAGCAGGAATAGTAATGGAATTGCAGACCATAGCCATAACAATAGATTTATTACATGGGGAATGCAAGTAGTTACTAAAAAACATGTCAGGAGAGGTAACAGGTCCCCTTTAAAGGGGATCTCTCAATTCTCCAAATATCTGTTTTATACCTCAAAAATTTTATTTTATGGGAAATACAAGCATTTACTAAAACTGACCTGTCAGGAGGGATGACAGGTTCTCTTTGAAGGGGTTGGCCACTTTTTTTGAGGGCGTTTAGCAGCCCCTACCCTCCTTGGGCAGACCTGCAAAGAGGAGCATACTTGCCTGCTCCTCGCTGTGGGTCCTTGCTCATTCATTCTGCCTGGCTCAGATTCCCCGCTGTCAACATCTGCTGCAGCCAGTCGATGGCCACAGTGCTGACTGCCCCCCTTTGCATCACTTGCCCAATTAACATGACACAAAGGGAGCAAATCACCTCTATGGCCAGCAATTAGCAAATGTTGACATCAGGGGTTCTGAGAGAGACAGCCGAGGCCAGGAGGTGAAGAAGCTGGGACCCTGTGCTAGGGAGCAGGTAAGTGTGCTTCCCTTTGCAGGTCTGCTCAGGAAAGGGGGAGGTTGCCCCAAAAAAGTGGCCAACCACTTTAAAGTGTTTCGAAGCACAGATGCAACTATTTCACCAGAGACAATACTCACATATAATGATATACAGTATAACTATATTCCCGTTGGGTCCTAGGAGGAAGTCAGTGAGTTGGAATGCAGACATTTGTAGGCTGGGTATAATGACAGGAAAATAACCTGCAAAATGTCCAAGCTCTAATACTCGCTGATTTGCCGTGAAATCTTGTTCCGTGAAAAAAATCTGTATTGGTTGACTCTACAAAATCTTTGCTCCTTTGTGTAGACGTGATGGGTTCTCCTTGATAACTGTATCAAAACTTGACCTATAAAATATATGGGGTTCTAAATAACGTTTGAATTACTGTTTCAGGTGGGCCATCCAGTGTTTCCGCATGAAGCCAACCAGCATAGGCGAGTGGTGATCTGTCACAGCATGGACAAAGCTCTGAAGGAAGGTAAGCTTGGCTTCTCTTCTGCATAGTCCTTCTCCGGCCGTATTTTATTCTGAAGAGTTTAATCCGTTCCGATGGCTTCTCTACAACAGCCCGCAGGCACTTGATAGCAAGTTGGAAATGGCAAAGCGTGTGCAACAGACATTTGTCACTGTGGCAATGAAGAGAGTGAATAATAATTTAAGATGGCATGAAATGCCGTGCAAATCCCGAAGACAAAAAGAAGATAAATAAAATCAAATTTGCCATTGCAACATCCTGCACAATGCTGACAGAGAGAGAGCATATGAAGAATATTTCCGGATGGAATCACTGGTTGCGTCAGTTAATCATTAGCATGTGGCCTTCCACTCTAAGACTTTAGATTATAATTTTGCAGATAATTACCGTAGATATTGAATCTGGGCTTCAGACTACTGCGACCACTTGGTCCTTGCTGATAACTTTTATGTTTCAATAGTATTAAAGTTTTTCCCAATAATAAGGTACAGATTATATTGTGCACAAAATAAAGGACGTAGTGTCCAGTCAGGCAATCCAGACTAGGGCTGAAACGATTATTCGAATAACTCGATTAAATCGAGTCAAAAAATTCATCGATGCAGTTTCCCTGCATCGAGGAATCGTTTACATCACGTGATCACGGAGCGGGAGTGAAATTAAGCGTCTCAGTCACCGCTTCCGTGTCCTCCGGAGGCCAGAGAGGCAGGACTGAGCCGGCCGGCACAGCGGAGGGAGGAGGAGGAGGGAGTATCTCCCTCCCCACTGTGCGCGGCTGCCTCTGAAGACCAATGAGGACAGAGTAGGAGGAGGAGGGGAGGGACTGTGGCCACTGCGCCACCAATGAATGTGCCGGCCATATCCCACAGGGTCCCCCTCCTCCCCCCCATCATTGGTGGCAGTTTGCAGTTCCGATCGGATTACACTGCTGGGGCTCCGATCGGTTACCATGGCAGCCAGGAGTCACGCTGCTGAAGTCCTCGCTGCCATGGTATGTTAGTGAGCAGAGAGCAGCGCATTATACGATGTGTCACAATGGAAGTCCATAGGGATGGATCAGTTTTATCCGACACAATAGAAAATGTATCCGTCCTTCATTGACTTTTAATGGAGTTCATGACGGATCAGTCTTGGCTATTTTAGAGAGAATACAACCGGATCTGTTCATAACTGATGCAGACGGTTGTATTATCAGGACAGAATCGTTTTTGCTGATCCATGACGGATCTAGCAAAAACGCTGGTGTAAATGTAGCCTTAGTCAACTTAAACAGCTTGTCCGAGTTAAATAAAAAAAGGAAGAACCCCTGCAAAAGGTTTAAAATAACAAAATAATCATACTTGCCACATTTCTGCCCTGGCGCATCAGTATAGCGCTTTGGTCCTGCATTGCTGACGTGCTCTTCCCGGCTGCAGCGGTGACATTCCCTGCACACCACTTCACTGCTGCAGCCAGGAAAACAATCAGCGGCATGGAGTACTGGAACGCGATACTGGAAAAAAGCAGGAGAGCATAGTAAGTTTCCCTTCTTTAATGATTTTAGACCATTCAGAAGAGCTGCCCGAGTTCTCATTTAACTCTGACAGCCCCTTTTAATATCTGTCTGGATCAGTATACAAATAGCATTTACATCAGTCTACAGAATGTAATCCATATTATGAACATATGCATATATTTGTATTTTATTTTATTTTTTATGTAACAACCAATATATAAACATAATATTGAGAGAATCTAGTGCTTTACACTATTGGAAACAACTGATTTGGAATTTTCTGCAAAAGTGCAAGGCATTCAGCACTTCCAATAACTTTTATTTAGGATACACAGAAGATTTAAAATCCTAATTTGATTTAAAATTTTCTATGATTTCTAAATAAAGTTATTGGATTTTGATTACTGGATGCCTTCCACTTATGCAGCTTACTTTGTACCTTGGAGTAAACCCTGTTTGTCCATGTACGGATTTTTCCTCCCTCTAAGGCCTCTTGCACA
Organism: Bufo gargarizans; assembly: GCF_014858855.1. Lineage (NCBI taxonomy): Eukaryota > Metazoa > Chordata > Amphibia > Anura > Bufonidae > Bufo > Bufo gargarizans. Next base: position 123,347,215 of record NC_058080.1, read on the forward strand.
TGACCGTATGGATTTTGCGGTCCGCAAAAGCAGATCTGCAAAAAATATGGATGACATCTGTGTGCATTCCTTTTTTTGCGGAACGGAACGTCCGGCCCCTAATAGAACAGTCCTATCCTTGTGCGTATTGCGGAAAATAATAGGACATGTTATATTTTTTTGCGGAACAGAAATGCGGAAATACGGAAACAGAAGGTACTCCATGTGCATTCAGTTTTTTTGGCGGACCCATTGAAACATATCACTTTTTTTGCCGGCATATCTTATAAACTTGTCCCATTATTTTCATAAGTGCGGCCCTCCAGCTGTTGCAAAACTACAACTCCCAGCATGCCTGGATAGCTTACAGCTATTAGGGCATGCTGGGAGTTGTAGTTTTGCAACAGCTGGAGGGCCACAGTTTGGACATGCCTGCGTTAGACACTCATCTTTACAATCAGTATATTTCTATAAGGAGAGAAGCAAGTGCAGGGATCAACCAGAAAAAGCATGTAGACCATCTACTCCTGGAAAATAGATTGCACTTCATTATATGGCATCTGGTGTGTTCAACTGTCAGAATTTCTCATTTCTAGAAATGTTGTGCAGTATATAAAACATTCCAATATACTTTCTGTATCTGTTCTTCACTGGGTGCCAATGAGATGGCAGCTGGGGGCCTATAAATACAGACCAGCGTGATGCTCTGCAGTACAGAAGTATTTTAGTTTATTATACAAGTGATTGAGCTCATGGGAGTCCACTAGTGGGACTAAAATGAAAAGTAAAAATAGAAGGAAAAGCATTCAAAATATTTAAGAGAAAATAATAAAACAAAAAAAGAATTATAGAAAAAAGAAATACTCAGAATCGATGCTGCACAATCTGTAAAATTATCAAATTATTCAGCCTTTGTGGTGGACACCATAAAAAAAAAAATGCCATGGTTAGGCTAGTTTCACATTAGCGGCACGGACCTCCGGCAGGTGAACAGCCTGTCGGATCCGTCCTGCCGCAGGTTCACACGTGCCCCCACACTACCGCTCCGGCCCCATTGACTAGTCCGGGGGCCGGAGCGGCAGTCCGGGAGCACGTGTGCGCTAGTGGCAGGACGGATCCGAGACAGGCTGTTCACCCGCCGGAGGTCCGTGCCGCTAATGTGAAAGTACCCTTACTGTGTTTTTTTTTTTTTTGTTCATCGTGCCTTCAAAAAGGAATAAAAAGCAATCAAAAAGTCATAAATACCCCAAAATAGTACCAATGAAAATGTCGACAAATAAGCCCTCTCTCAGCTCTGTTGATATAAAAACAAGAATATTTCTCACAATATGGATACATAGGTACATTATTTTTCTGAAAAAGTATATTTTATTGTTCAAAAGTGGTAAAACATGAAAAATATTTATATATAAACTTTGTATTACAGTAATCATCATCATTATGAATGCCATAAGAACAAACCCCCAAATTATATGGAATTGCTGTTTCTCTTCCATTATTTGTACCCCAAAATGGTGCAATTAAAAAATACAACAAACCCCACAAAAGAAATACAGGCCCTCATACGGGTACGTCAACTGAAAACAAATGTTAGGACTCTCAGAAAGCACTCTAAAAAAAATGCCACATCCTGATGACTAAGATAGGCAGCGTCTTTAAAAGGTCAACTAAATATCAGTGCCGCTGTTGGATGCATACTTTCTAGTATTATATGTAGAGCAATCCAGCAGAATAATGTATTTCAAACAGTGCATTTATGTGCATGAGGAACACTGAAGCTTTTCCATTTTAGGGATGCCTACCTCAGGGGTGCACAACCTTTTTTGGTCTGGGGGCCACATTGTCACATCATGTTGTCACATCGCACTATTTCAAGGGGCCACAAAAAAAGTTAATCAGCATTTGTTTGCATCAGCCTATTACACAGGCTAATACAAAGTGACTGGGGAGGAATGATCGCTATCACAGTCATGCCTCCCTCATTCAGTTCTATCGATTATCGGTAGCAAATTCCTGATTATACGGTGAGATGTGCTGACGATAATTGTACATCTTTCATCTTAAAAAAATAAAATAAAATGTGAATCAGACAAATGAATGATTCCTTGTTTATCGGCTGATCAGCGGCACGATTATGCCGGCCAGTTATCAGGAATGAGCGCTCCTATGAAGACTTTTTCCCAGTAATTGTCCTGAATATCATGCCGTGTAACAGGGGCTTAGAGATTTCATGGTAAAAAAAAGATTTTTAACACGTTCCTGTGGTATGGGCCTGGCACTGAAGATTCATACTCTCCTGCTCCCTGCCGCTCCCGCTGTCTTCAACTTCTGCTTCTGGCGCTGTTTACATCCGGTTGGATATGGGCATAGTCACTTTTACCTCTCCAGCCAATGACTGGCTTCAGTGGTGATGTGGCCACAAGCGGCGTTTCACTGCTGAAGTCAGTTATTTGCTGGAGAGGTGCTTCGGGAGCAGAAGATGGAGACATCGAGAGCAGCACGGAGCAGGAAAGTAGGAATCTTCTGTTTGAGACCTGTTTTGCTGCAGGAACTTGTTAAGAAAGCATTTCAACTAGGAAAGTCCTTTAAGCGGCGACGATTCCTTCCTATTCACGAATGAGCGCTTTACTTCACTGCAGAGGACCGCACTCACTGGTTATTACCACCTTCTGCACCCCAAGATATACTGTAGGTGCCCTGCAATAACCAGTAAACATTTTCCCTGAGGGCTCACGCACACTGCAATTGTTTTAGTCTTTAGTTTTTCTTTTTTACATTTTCCTTTTTTATACTTTTTATTTGTATTTTTTTATTTTGTATTTTTTTAAAAAATGTATCATCACTTTATTATTTATTTAAAATATATATTTTTGCCACATAATGACAGTGAACAATTTTATTTTTCACTTTTCCGTTTTTATAGTTTTCTTTTACTTGTATTTTATTTATTATTATTTTTTTTATATATATATATTTTTGCAACACTGTATGGTCCCCCAAGAGGTCCTTAAAAGATCTCTGGGGGACATTGACTTGTTTAGTTGTTTTTTTTGGCAATTTTTTTTTTCCCTTTTTTTATTTGCATTCTTTTTGTGTTTTTAAAAAAAAAAAATTTTTTTACTTTTAATAAAAAAATAATAATAAATATATATATATATATATATATATATATATATATATTTATTTGCCACTTAATTTGTCCCCAGAAGGTCCATAAAAGACCTTTGGGGACACAGACTATTTTATTTTTTATTTTTTGCACTATTTCCACTGTAACTGGAGCATCTAAAGGAGCCTGCAGATGGGGCTTTGTACAGGGCAGAGCTGGTGAGGCTCTGCAGTCCTCTGCCCCTGACACAAGGGTGTGATCGCCGGGTCTAAACTGCACAGCACGCTGCTCACCTATCTGAGGAGAAGACAGATGCGCTGATACACTGCTTCTGCCTTCTCTGTGACAGCCGGGGACCCGTCCTGCCACTGCTACAGTGCGGAAGCAGGAGCTGTAGCCCTGCAGTTGTGCGGCGCAGCGGGCAGAAACACAGCTGATCGCACGATCGGCTGTGTTTCTGCCCAGCAAGACTGGGGGTCCTCAAACCATGGCTCTGGGGGCCACATGAGGCCCACGGGCTGCAGGTTGTGTGCCCCTGCCCCTACCCCATAGTAGAAAAAAATGGCCTGCTGCATGGTATTGCCGATAGGGAAGCCGAGCATTTTTCTGTATTTGATTTGTACACTTCACCATACTAAAAGATATTGACGATAGAACACTGTCTAACAGGCCATGAATTGGCGGTTGCATTGTAACTAATTCATTTGAGTAGTCTGCCATATGCAGCTATAGTGAAAAGTAAAGAAGTTTCTGTGTCCCCCGGACAGAATCCATCAGAAATATCTTCATACTAGTCAATGAATCATGGGAGACCTATGTGTTAGGACATCTGACAGCCCTTCACATTGTGGAAACATTAAGAGAAGCAATGACCGCCTGGCTTCTTGTGAAACAGAAGAGTTACAACAGATATACAGCAAGAGATCTTCACATATCTATAATTGCAATTATAGCCACATCAAGGCCTCTTCACACTGAACAATTTAAAGGGGCTGTCTCACTTCAGTAAGTGGCATTTATCATGTAGAGAAAGTTAATACAAGCCACTTACTAATATATTGTTATTATCCTTATTGCCTCCTTTCCTGGATTCGTTTTTCTATCACATTATACACTGCCTGTTTCCGTGGTTACAGACCACCTTGCAATCCATCAGTTGTGGTCGTGCTTGTATTAACTTTCTCTACATGATAAACGCAATTTACTGAAGTGAGACAACCTTTTTAACAGGCGAAATTTTATTGATATGCTGAGCCTCTAGGTGCTATGGGGGCGTCTTTTCAGCACCTAGAGGCTTGGTCTACTCACACAAAATGCCGCCGCCCAGCGCGTCCCTCCAGCCCGCCCATCTCCTCTGGAATGCGATTCTCCCTCTGAGCCAGCGGACGAATTCTCGCACCTGCGCCATGCGCGTCTGTATTCGGCGCAGGCGCAGTGAATGTCTGACCGCTCCATGCACAGACATCTCCACTGCGCCTGCGCCGATTATGTCAGAGTGCTCCGAGGAACAGATGGCGCAGCGGAGATGCCGGCGCAGGGAGCGTTCAGACAGTCACTGCGCCGACTACAGGCGCGCACGGCGCAGGCGCGAGAATTCGGGATTCTGTCATGAGATTTTAGGCCTATAACCTAAACATATGGCCAGGTCCGTCCAAATAGTATGAATCCGAAACTGTACTTATTAAATGTGCCTCTGGCTCTATTAGCCCATAAAACAGGTTTTTATAACCTGTCACTCACCTACCTGAGGTGCCCAAGGGGACGTCTCTTCATATAGGGTGCCCGGCTGCAGCCATCTCAGTCTGGTGCCCAGCGCCTTCCCCCTCCCGGTCTATAGTGCCGCCTTCCTCACCTCAGCCCCGCCTCCGCAATCGTCCGGTCCCTCAGGTTATGCCTAGTGCGCACGCGCGGGATCTGGCAGAGGGACCGGATGATTGCGGAGGCGGGGCTGAGGCAATTTCAACTGGGAAGGCGGCGCTGGGCACCAGACGGAGATGGCTGCAGCCGGGCACCCTGTATGAAGCGACGTCCCCTTGGGCACCTTAGGTAGGTGAATGACAGGTTATAAAAACCTGTTTTATTGGCTAATGGAGCCACAGGCACATTTAATAAGTACAGTTTCGGATTCGTGCTATTTGGACGGACCTGGCCATATGTTTAGGTTATAGGCCTAAAATGTCATGACAGAATCCCTTTAAGCATTGCATTCCACCTTTCTCTGTGCCTAAGGTCATGATACGACTGCCTAGAGGTCCACAGGTCCCTACTGTAATTCTGTATGCCTCAAAATGGCGGCTCCATTGGGCTCCACGTGTACACAGGCATGCTTTCCTAGAATCATGACTGGCAACGTACACAGGGCTTTTCTGTGTGCATCAGCCCTAACTGAGGTTTATTACCCAAACCTGACCCAGATAAACATATACTATAAAACATAACCTTTACCGATTCAAATTAAAATCCCTATCTGAGCGGATAGATGGTTAAAAATGGCTACGTCCAGTGCGTTTGCTGATTGAGACTGTATAGTGATTGGATGGTAGCGCAGGGATGTGCACTATCCCTCTAGGCCAGGCATGCTCAACCGGCGGCCCCCCAGCTGTTGCAAAACTACAACTCCCAGCATGCCCGAACAGCCTACAGCAGGGCATTGTGGGAGTTGTAGTTTTACAACAGCTGAAGGGCTGCAGGTTGAGCATGCCTGCTCTAGTACTACCAAGACATCATTGTCGATGGTGAGCTGACAACAAACTGAACCGAGTTTGCCATTTAATTCACTGGCAATTGAAGACTCCCTAAGGATAATGTAACACCATAAACTGGTTACATATTCACTAACACTGGTAGCTACACTGGACTGGAAGTAGACCCCTAAAAACTACTAACTGCCCCCGACATGTTTCACCAGTAACCCGCCTTCATCAGGGGTTTGGGCAGAATTTTCTATCCGCTCACATAGGGATTTTAATTTGTATCAGGAAGGTTATGTTTTAGAGTATATTTTTTTCTGGGTCAAGTTTGGGTAATTAGCCTTTCGGCTTCTAGTGTAAATTGTGTATACATGCCCACACCCTGATAGGGTCTGTTAGGGATTTTATTACTAACTGAGGTTTTAAAGTAGTTGGGCACTTTCTAAAAGATTCTCTAAAATGCCATCACCTTGTGGGCACTAACATCCAAAACCCCAAGCACCCTTACTACTTACCGGAGCACCCTGGTTCCGGGTCCCTCACTGTGCATGGATTCCATCTGTAAACAATGGACGCTGTTGGCTGCCCTGTCCATGGCCATCAAGATGGTGGCAGTAACATTGTTTCGTACATGAACCCTATGAATTTGGAAAACCGCTGCGGAATATGGTGGTGCTATATACATTTTTATTATTATTTACCCTCATGACTGAAGTCCCAGATGCATCTTAGAGGCATTCCGCTATTCATTCTGTCATAACAGAAGTCTATGGGCTGCAAAACTGATCCATCCCGTTTCTGTTATGCAGGATAGGACTCCCCTGCATAACGGAAACGGAACGAATCCGTTTTGCAGCCCTTAGACTTCTATTATGACGGAATGCCTCTAAAGGCATTCCGTTATGCATTCCGTCATAGAATGGCGTTATGGTCCGTGGTAACAGAATCAGTAACGCAATCTGCTTTTACCAGTAAATAAAGCGTAAACGAATTTCAAAATATGAAATTTGCTCATATCTAGTGTCCAACAACTAGGAAAAAAGGAAATTATAGAACAGGTTCTATTAAAATGCAACAATATTCTTTCTACTTCCACTACCCTGCCAACAGTCCTCATCCCCATCGCCTACTGAGCGAATACCGTATTTGTACTTGACCAGTCTGATTGTGCGTGCTCATGAGTAGGTCAGGAGAGTTGTCATCTGAGAGAGCTTTAAGCCAACTACAATCTTATAGGGGTTGTCAAAAATTAAATATTTTTATTGAGGTGTTTTATAGTTAATTTTATCCCCAAATTATTGAGCATGCATGATGTCATTAGCTGAAGAATTTCATATTTGGATAAAAGGAGACATTTAGTACTATTGTGATTCTATTATAAAGTTATTCATGGGTACCACTAGCATGTTGATTTTTATTCTATATTGTATTAAAATAGAACTTACTTGGTTCTCCATGTGCATGTTCCTCACCTCCAGTCCTCAGGGCCCACCTGCCGGACATGTTTTCAGGATTTCCTTAGTAACGAGCAGGTAATATACAGGTCCTTCTAAAAAAATTAGCATATTGTGATAAAGTTCATTATTTTCTGTAATGTACTGATAAACATTAGACTTTCATATATTTTAGATTCATTACACACCAACTGAAGTAGTTCAAGCCTTTTATTGTTTTAATATTGATGATTTTGGCATACAGCTCAAGAAAACCCAAAATTCCTATCTCAAAAAATTAGCATATCATGAAAAGGTTCTCTAAACGAGCTATTAACCTAATCATCTGAATCAACTAATTAACTCTAAACACCTGCAAAAGATTCCTGAGGCTTTTAAAAACTCCCAGCCTGGTTCATTACTCAAAACCGCAATCATGGGTAAGACTGCCGACCTGACTGCTGTCCAGAAGGCCATCATTGACACCCTCAAGCAAGAGGGTAAGACACAGAAAGACATTTCTGAACGAATAGGCTGTTCCCAGAGTGCTGTATCAAGGCACCTCAGTGGGAAGTCTGTGGGAAGGAAAAAGTGTGGCAGAAAACGCTGCACAACGAGAAGAGGTGACCGGACCCTGAGGAAGATTGTGGAGAAGGACAGATTCCAGACCTTGGGGGACCTGCGGAAGCAGTGGACTGAGTCTGGAGTAGAAACATCCAGAGCCACAGGCAGGACAGGCGTGTGCAGGAAATGGGCTACAGGTGCCGCATTCCCCAGGTCAAGCCACTTTTGAACCAGAAACAGCGGCAGAAGCGCCTGACCTGGGCTACAGAGAAGCAGCACTGGACTGTTGCTCAGTGGTCCAAAGTACTTTTTTCGGATGAAAGCAAATTTTGCTATCATTCGGAAATCAAGGTGCCAGAGTCTGGAGGAAGACTGGGGAGAGGGAACTGCCAAAATGCCTGAAGTCCAGTGTCAAGTACCCACAGTCAGTGATGGTCTGGGGTGCCATGTCAGCTGCTGGTGTTGGTCCACTGTGTTTTATCAAGGGCAGGGTCAATGCAGCTAGCTATCAGGAGATTTTGGAGCACTTCATGCTTCCATCTGCTGAAAAGCTTTATGGAGATGAAGATTTCATTTTTCAGCATGACCTGGCACCTGCTCACAGTGGCAAAACCACTGGTAAATGGTTTACTGACCATAGTATTACTGTGCTCAATTGGCCTGCCAACTCTCCTGACCTGAACCCCGTAGAGAATCTGTGGGATATTGGGAAGAGAAAGTTGAGAGACGCAAGACCCAACACTCTGGATGAGCTCAAGGCCGCTATGGAAGCATCCTGGGCCTCCATAACACCTCAGCAGTGCCACAGGCTGATTGCCTCCATGCCACGCCGCATTGAAGCAGTCATTTCTGCAAAAGGATTCCCGACCAAGTATTGAGTGCATAACTGAACATCATTATTTGAAGGTTGACTTTTTTTGTATTAAAAACACTTTTCTTTTATTGGTCGGATGAAATATGCTAATTTTTTTAGATAGGAAATTTGGGTTTTCATGAGCTGTATGCCAAAATCATCAATATTAAAACAATAAAAGGCTTGAACTACTTCAGTTGTGTGTAATGAATCTAAAATATATGAAAGTCTAATGTTTATCAGTACATTACAGAAAATAATGAACTTTATCACAATATGCTAATTTTTTTAGAAGGACCTGTAATTAGGGTCAATGCTTCAGGACTTATCACAGGTATTCATTATCTGGGATATTCTCAAATCATGCCCAGATGGGCCCTGAGGACTGGAGTTGAGGAATACTGCTCCATGTGAATAGATGTATGCCCCCATTGGTGCTGAGAGAATAAAAAGTAAGTTCTAGTGATAGAGTCCCATTATAGAATCAACAAATTGTTTGGGGCCCTTTCACAGAGGAGTTTTGACCAATGCCATGGCCTCATGTGGTACGTTTTCTTAAGGGTCGGAGTACCTGTAAGTGTCTATTCACGTAACGTTGGGGATATGTGGACACCTACTCGTTGGGAATAAAGTGCAATCATAAATTGTGACTGTTTAAATGTTAGATTATTTTAGCAGTTTACATGGAAATGAGGTCTTGTAGAGTCACAGAGCAGATTTCTTTGTTTTTGTTCATTTCAGCATGTTTTCTGAGCTACAGTGGCTGAAATGCTCTATTTGATTGCTAATGAGCGCATTTTATAGTACAAAATTTTAACTTAAAGGAGTTGACCAATTTCTGGTTACTCTTGACGGATGTGTTTGTGAGATGATTGTATGGCATTTACTAATATAGTCTTTGAGATTCTGTACCATTTTCTTTATTTCATAAGGTCTGCACCCTTGTGAATAGTCTTTTGTGCTGTCCACACAGAGATCCTGTCCATAAAATGGCCGCTGATGGAGGGTGATGTGACCAGGTAAATCGCCTCCATGTAAGGTCTCCTCCATTCAAAGACACTGCACCTGCACCAAAGGCCCAACTGAACAAGTAGATATGGTAGGTGCAGTTGATATGAATGAAGGAGGCATCACATGGTGGTCATTTGCCTGGTGACATGACCCTCCATCAGCGGCCATCTTATGGACAGGACCTCTGTGTGGACAGCACAAAAGACTTTGTAAACAGAGGAGTATACATTATAAAATATAGAAAATAGTGCAGAATTTCAACAAAGACTATATTAGTAAGTGCCATATACCGTAATCGTCTCACAAACATCGTTCAGCGGTAACCAGAAAGTGGCCAACCCCTTTAATGAAACCCTGTGAGCTCAGCCACTCTAAGCTAGTAATCATTTTTGCTGAATTCCCATCAAGACACAAAAAAATCGGAAATCTTTATCAAGCAGTTGGCAGTGTAGACTGTGTGGTTTAATAGACTGAAGTGTTTGAGCTTTGTCGTCATATCTGTTGCAGAGAGTGCGAATGACGATTCGATCAATAGCTCTTCGTTAAAGTGCAGTGTTACTGTTTGCGGATTATCTCGTGTTTTCTGACGCCAACAAGGGTAATGTGGAAAATGGAGTGGCTAGACAAAACGTAACTCTGTTCAGTAGACAATAATTTATTTAACCTTTTTTGCTGGGAATTTTGTTATTTTGTTCCTGCTAAGGTGGCTAGACAGTAGACGTATGTATGATGAGTCTCCTAGCCCTCACCCGCTCACAAATAAATGTCTGATCCAAACTCCATTATTTGCAGTCTGTTTTATTTATATAGGTTTATGAATGAGATGTGAACTCCCAATAAAGAGTCCAATAGTGGTGCCAAAAAGTCCACAAATCCAGGAAAATGCGCCTTCCATCAGGAGACACTTCTGGAGGTAAAGAGGGACACCCACACCAAACATCACACCCCTGTGTGGTCATTCTTTCTTCATTTCCAGAAGTGTCTCCTTGTAGAACTTATACTTTATGGACTTTTTAGTGGACTTTTTGCCACCGCTATTGGACTTGACATGTAAAGATATATTTGTTCCCAGAACAAGTCCAGCTTTTTATTGGTCCCCTTCTTAGGCTAGTTTCTCAAGCTTTGATGATGCGAACACCAAAGTCCCCATTTCTGGGAGCAGATTGTACTGTGTAAGCAAAGGATCTGCTGCCCAGAAACAGTGAATCTGTATAGGAACGAGCAATGGCAGTAGCGATCGCTCGTCCCCGCGCAGTTGATGTGATTGCTGAATATAAATGCTCTCCTCTCTCGCCTCGTCTGACAAAAAGGCAATTATTGTAAAGGAATGGTTTGTTCCCAAGAATTGCCTGTCTAGTTGGACAGTGTAAAGGGCCCTTAATTGACCCTATACAGCAACTTCGTTAGAGCTCAACAATTTTGGAGAGTCACATATTCTCCTGATGAGTAGTAATTACTAAGGGTCATTTCATGTCGAGAGCTCAGGAGGTCCTTCCAGATTTTAAAAAAATGTTGGCAGTGTAAAGGAAGAAAAGATCTTGAACTGCAGCTCACCTTAGAGATAGAGAAAAGAGTTTCTACAAAATTTTGCTTATCAACATTTAAAAGGGAATGTGTCATCAGAAAATGACCTAAGGTTTAAATATTTTTTTTTCTATCTTTAACATATTTTTTTTATGAATTTTGATGATGTTTTCAGTTTTCCATGTATTCCATATATTTAAACAAAAAATATTAAATCCAGCATTTTTTCACCCTGGCCACTAAGCCTTATAATAGGTCTGTACAGATCACTTTACTGCAATTAACTCATTCTAATCCTGCCTGTAATTATATAAGATGATGTAAGACGGGATCCACCATTCACAATAGCTGATTGACAGCTTATCTCTTCTTTCCTTGTACAATGACCTCTGCACAGGACACAGAACATGCCCAGAAAACTCTCCTATAGAAGTCAATGAGGTCCCCTCCTGACCATTGTGTCTATGGACCATGGGGCTGCCGTAAAGCAATTTTCTTAGGCCTCTTTCACACGGGCGTCATGTTTTTTGCCCGGATAAGAGCCGGGTGTGTTGCGGGAAATGCGCAATTTTTTCGCGCGAGTGCAAAACATTGTAATGCGTTTTGCACTTGCGTGAGAAAAATCGCGCATGTTTGGTACCCAAACCCGAACTTCTTCACAGAAGTTCGGGCTTGGGATTGATGTTCTGAAGATTGTATTATTCTCCCTTATAACATGGTTATAAGGGAAAATAATAGCATTCTGACTACAGAATGCATAGTATAATAGTGCTGGAAGGGTTAAAAAAATAAAAAAGTTAACTCACCTTATCCTCTTGTTCGCGTAGTTCGTTCCCGGTCTGTAGTTTGCTAGCTGTGGGCTTGGGCTAAAGGACCTTTGATGACGTCAGATCACATGCTCCAATCACATGGTCCATCACCGTGGTGATGGAGCATGTGATCTGACGTCATCAAAGGTCCTTTAGCCCAAGCCCACAGCTAGCAAACTACAGACCGGGAACGAACTACGCGAACAAGAGGAGAAGGTGAGTTAACTTTTTTATTTTTTTTTAACCCTTCCAGCACTATTATACTATGCATTCTGTAGTCAGAATGCTATTATTTTCCCTTATAACCATGTTATAAGGGAAAATAATACAGTGAATAGACTGTCACCTAGCAACCATGCGTGAAAATCGCACCGCATCCGCACTTGCTTGCGGATGCTTGCGATTTTCATGCAACCCCATTCACTTCTATGGGGCCTGCGTTGCGTGGATTATCGCACCGCAACGCACAAAGAGGAGCATGCTGCGATTTTCACGCAACGCATAAGTGATGCGTGAAAATCACCGCTCATGTGAACAGCCCCATAGAAATGAATGGGTCAGGATTCAGTGCGGGTGCAATGCGTTCAACTCACGCATCGCACCCGCGCGGAATACTTGCTCGTGTGAAAGGGGACTTACTGCTTTCTAAATGCTGTTAAGAACAGCTCAGACGAGATGGCTGCCCCCATAATCATGTTCAGGAAATAGAATAAAGAAATCTGCAATCAGAAAGTAATCTGCAATCTGATTTTATCTAGTAGATAACATTTTGGGTGACACATTTTCTTTAATGTCCATGTCCATGAAGCTTTCAGTGCCCCCATTCAAATTTCTCATTACAGTATAGCATATGGTGGCTGTTCTATCCATGATAACGGTTTTGCGGCTCTAGGAAATATTTCAGCCATGTATTAGCAAAGCCGTTTTTCTTTTTCTCCTCCACATTTTTTTCCTTTGAATAAATGACCACAGTGGGTTATTGGGAAACATTTCAGAAAAATGCATACTGTGCTTTGAAAAAATACACCACTGACCCAGAAAACATTTTTTAATAGTACATGGAGGTTTGAAAAGTAATTAGAAAGGTATTTTTTTTTCTTGTTCAGTAGTACAAAATAGTTTGTCTTTTTTGTTGTTGTTGTGATAGATGGGTCTTTATGCCATTTTTTGGTGATAGCGGTTTTTCACATTTATCCCAGCTAAAATAAATGGTCACTAACTTACCACTTAGTTTCCGGAAATTGTTGATTAGTCCTACAAATTGGCGAAGGAACAGACTGCCGGAGTTCACTGTATCTGGCATATATGCTGTCTTTCAGCCGAACAAAAAATGGTACATGTAGCATTTTTTGCCCGTCCGAGAGCGGGCATATATGCTGGAAAGTGGCAGGGTCCCCTCTAGAGCCCGTTGTAGATGTCAGATACAATGAACTCCGGCAGTCTGTTTCTCCGCCGCAGCAAACTGCCAGAGTTCACAACACAGATGTGAACGCGACCTTAGGGTTGTTGTCTTGCTGTATAACCCACGTTCTATTGATATTCAGCTCACGGTCAGATGTCCTAATATTTTCCTTTAGAAATTGCTGGTATAATTCATAACTCATTGTTCCATCAATGATGGCAAGCTGCCCTGGCCCAGATGCAGCAAAGCAGGTCCGAACCATGATACTACCCCACTGTGTTTCACAGATGGCATGAAATATTTATTCTGGAATGCAGTGTTTTACCTTTCTCCAAACATAACTCTTCTCATTTAAACCTAAAAGTTCTATTTTGGTCTTATCTGTCCACCAAACATTGTTCCAATGGCCTTCTGGCTTGTCCAGATGATCTTTAACAAAAAGGCATCAATGCACTTCTGGAGAGCAGCAGCTTTCTATCTGCAATCCTGCAATTCACACCATTGTAGTTGTTGACATTAGCTAATGGGAGTAAGGCCTTTTGCCTTAGAGGTTTCCTTGGATTCCTCCGTGACCACATGGACTATCATACGTCCTGCTCTTGGCATGATTTTTGATGTTTGACCACTCCTGGGGAGGGTATTGATGTTCTTGAATTTCCTCCATTTGTATACAATCTTGCTGACTCTTTAGAGATGTTTTTATAATTTTTTCCCAGCCTAATGAGCATTAGCAACTCTTCTTCTGAGGTCCTCAGAATTCTCTTTTTTTGTGCCATGATACCCTTCCACAAACAGACTTTGATAGAGCCCTCATTCTTTAAATAAAACAGGTCAACCAATTACTCCTGATTATTATCTCATTGATTGAAAACGCCTGACTCTATTTTAGCCTTCAAAGTATACATACTTTTGCCACTCGTATGTATAAATAATATACCGTATATTGTGGCCACATAAGGTCATAAAAGACCTTTGGGAGTTATTTTAACATATATTTGTTATTAAAAATGAATATGAGATAAGCAGGCACACTCTTATTTGGGTACAAGTATTATTTATTGATAATTTAATATATGTGTGATCTGGTAAAAAATTGTTGGTAGTTCCTTTTTAATAGAGGTATGTTGGAGTGGTGGTAAGTTTTTTCAGCACATTTTCCCTAAAAAATATGGATATAAAAATGGTGAATAGATGTTTTGAATATATATATATAAAAAAATTGTGGAAAATTGGGAAAAAAAAGCGGTTTACAGTTTTTCAGATGCAGATAAAAATCTTTCAGATGCAGATAAAAGATGTCTAAAAAAGGTAAATGTCCACAAAGTCTTTCATATAAAAATCACTGATCAGGATATAAATAACTGAAGATCTACAGGATGATCATCCACTGTTAGACAGGGTTGTTGTCCAGTGATGCCCCTTAGTGAAAATTAGATTGTCATTCTGTATAGGATCCCTGATGTGCCTTTTAGAGAATAACAGTTTATAACTGGTGGTAATTCTGTGGAGGAAAGTGGTGCTCTGTGCCTAGGTGCGGCGTCCCGCACTGTCCCTGGCTACAGAGATCACTTACCCTTCCCGGCGCTTGATCTCCTGGGTTCTCTGGTGATGGTCTGCTGTTCCTGGGAGGCTCCTGCGATCCAGTCCAGTTCTCCAGAGACAGCGGCGTGCCTCGTGTTGCCAGGGACGCCGGGGGGCGTGGTTCGCGCGTCTGGAGGATGACGTAGATGGTCACGTGATCACGGACTCTCTCTCAAGCGCCTTCACAGTGTTCTCCCAACTCTATGTGAGTGGTGAGTGTTCCGGTAATCCTCAGCTTCCTTAAACGCGTTTCGGGACTCTATCCCTTCATCAGTAAGTGGAGGATTATTGCGGATGCTGTGATTTTTATAGGGCCGTGATTAACCTGTTTGTTAACCAATTATTGTCACCAATAAAGTTACTATCTTATCTTGGTTGATGTATTCAATTGGTTACTTTATTTCAATGGGTGCATAAATATGTGGCTGGAGTAAAAGATGTATAGAGAAATCTTCTGGTTCTCAAAAAATAATGATAAAGTGTTTGAATATAAAAATAAGGGTTAATTGTTTTATTACAATTACATCCATTAGGTATTATTGTGTGAGTAGTTCAGTAAGAAGTGGGTAATGAAAATTATATAAGATAATATATGAAAAAGTTGAAAAATATAATAAAAATAAGTGGAAAAATATGAGAAAATATATATTCAAGTACATATAGGAATATATATAATTGATGGTGATTCTTCCCATAGTAAAATGATTGATCTAATTATTAAGGGCAATGTCATGATTATTCCCTATACTTCAGGAGGGACTTTCATATGTTCTATATGATGTGAGAGAATACCTCGCCCAGTGTCGTTAGGTATAGGAGTGCACCACTACATATAATATAGCATCACAAATCAATTTCTATGTGGATCTTTTTAGTGGTGTATAGAACTTATAGATGGGGGTATATTACAGTTTATGTATTTTTCTAGTTATAAGTGATATCCCATGATGGGGGTTTACTGGTTGTGAGCACGTACCAGGGATGAACCCATTATATCACTGGTCCGTAGCATAAAAGACCCAGTGATTTTTGGGATTAACATTCCTGTCTGTGTCAAAAAGAGGAGGATTCATTGTGTGAATATTGAAATCCCAGGTTGTGGATACATCTTCGGGATAGACCCATTGTATCACTGGTCCGGGGTATAAAAGACCCAGTGATTTTTGGGGTTAACATTCCCATCTGTGTCAGAAAGCAGTGGTGAAAATGTGGCTTAGAGGCAAGATTTGGTAGATCTAGAGGTATTTGTACATCTTTAGTTGTCAGCACAATCCCTTTTTTTTAACGCACAGTCGGAGGTATCCATTACATCACTGGTCCGTAATAAAGACCCAGTGAATATCCGGATTTGTTCTCTCTGTGCGTTTCCAAGGAAGGAGGATAGGGTACAAGGAGGCCTGAGTGAGTTCATAGTGTGAGATACCTTAGATACGGTAGTGATGTCAGTATCATTAAGGCCCATAATTTGCGACATATGTGTTTATTGAGTCTTTGTTGATGGGGTGGTGGGTATCTACACATATGGGTAGTCTAGTAGTTAAATGAGGGGCAGCCCCTCATTTAACTACTAGACTACCCATATGTGTAGATACCCACCACCCCATCAACAAAGACTCGATAAACACATATGTCGCAAATTATGGGCCTTAATGATACTGACATCACTACCGTATCTAAGGTATCTCACACTATGAACTCACTCAGGCCTCCTTGTACCCTATCCTCCTTCCTTGGAAACGCACAGAGAGAACAAATCCGGATATTCACTGGGTCTTTATTACGGACCAGTGATGTAATGGATACCTCCGACTGTGCGTTAAAAAAAAGGGATTGTGCTGACAACTAAAGATGTACAAATACCTCTAGATCTACCAAATCTTGCCTCTAAGCCACATTTTCACCACTGCTTTCTGACACAGATGGGAATGTTAACCCCAAAAATCACTGGGTCTTTTATACCCCGGACCAGTGATACAATGGGTCTATCCCGAAGATGTATCCACAACCTGGGATTTCAATATTCACACAATGAATCCTCCTCCTTTTTGACACAGACAGGAATGTTAATCCCAAAAATCACTGGGTCTTTTATGCTACGGACCAGTGATATAATGGGTTCATCCCTGGTACGTGCTCACAACCAGTAAACCCCCATCATGGGATATCACTTATAACTAGAAAAATACATAAACTGTAATATACCCCCATCTATAAGTTCTATACACCACTAAAAAGATCCACATAGAAATTGATTTGTGATGCTATATTATATGTAGTGGTGCACTCCTATACCTAACGACACTGGGCGAGGTATTCTCTCACATCATATAGAACATATGAAAGTCCCTCCTGAAGTATAGGGAATAATCATGACATTGCCCTTAATAATTAGATCAATCATTTTACTATGGGAAGAATCACCATCAATTATATATATTCCTATATGTACTTGAATATATATTTTCTCATATTTTTCCACTTATTTTTATTATATTTTTCAACTTTTTCATATATTATCTTATATAATTTTCATTACCCACTTCTTACTGAACTACTCACACAATAATACCTAATGGATGTAATTGTAATAAAACAATTAACCCTTATTTTTATATTCAAACACTTTATCATTATTTTTTGAGAACCAGAAGATTTCTCTATACATCTTTTACTCCAGCCACATATTTATGCACCCATTGAAATAAAGTAACCAATTGAATACATCAACCAAGATAAGATAGTAACTTTATTGGTGACAGTAATTGGTTAACAAACAGGTTAATCACGGCCCTATAAAAATCACAGCATCCGCAATAATCCTCCACTTACTGATGAAGGGATAGAGTCCCGAAACGCGTTTAAGGAAGCTGAGGATTACCGGAACACTCACCACTCACATAGAGTTGGGAGAACACTGTGAAGGCGCTTGAGAGAGAGTCCGTGATCACGTGACCATCTACGTCATCCTCCAGACGCGCGAACCACGCCCCCCGGCGTCCCTGGCAACACGAGGCACGCCGCTGTCTCTGGAGAACTGGACTGGATCGCAGGAGCCTCCCAGGAACAGCAGACCATCACCAGAGAACCCAGGAGATCAAGCGCCGGGAAGGGTAAGTGATCTCTGTAGCCAGGGACAGTGCGGGACGCCGCACCTAGGCACAGAGCACCACTTTCCTCCACAGAATTACCACCAGTTATAAACTGTTATTCTCTAAAAGGCACATCAGGGATCCTATACAGAATGACAATCTAATTTTCACTAAGGGGCATCACTGGACAACAACCCTGTCTAACAGTGGATGATCATCCTGTAGATCTTCAGTTATTTATATCCTGATCAGTGATTTTTATATGAAAGACTTTGTGGACATTTACCTTTTTTAGACATCTTTTATCTGCATCTGAAAGATTTTTATCTGCATCTGAAAAACTGTAAACCGCTTTTTTTTCCCAATTTTCCACAATTTTTTTATATATATATATTCAAAACATCTATTCACCATTTTTATATCCATATTTTTTTAGGGAAAATGTGCTGAAAAACTTACCACCACTCCAACATACCTCTATTAAAAAGGAACTACCAACAATTTTTTACCAGATCACACATATATTAAATTATCAATAAATAATACTTGTACCCAAATAAGAGTGTGCCTGCTTATCTCATATTCATTTTTAATTTCATATTTCTGACTGGGTGAGTCAGACCGGGCAGCTCTGCACCTCTACCATTTATCTGAGCAGTAGAGCCGTCTATTCCACTTCTCTATCTTGATATATTTGTTATTGCTTATTTCCCTAGTGACAGGGTGAGTACACCCTCCTGACTGCACTGGTATGGGTGACAGGGTGAGTACACCCTCCTGACTGCACTGGTATGGGTCTTCGAAGATCCAGCAGCTCTTACGGGTACAAAGAAGGACTGCAGCAGTAAGTGGCATTTTCTCTTCCTGACGTGTGCTCAGGAAGGCCGAGGTGGTAATAAGCAGTCCCTGCCTTCTGTCTGGGGGAATCTAGCTGTCTCTGACAGCGGACTCCCCCTCTCCTGCAACTTCCCCGCAGCTGCAGAGTTTGCAGAAACATTTCTAATATATGCGCATCAGTCTGACTTTTAAAGACATTGGGCAGCCCACAGGTGGTTAAGCCGAAGACTCCCAGGCCCAACGCAGACGTTGCAAACAGAGTTTAACTGCATGGTTGTGTAAAGAGATGCAGAGGATTTTGAGCTTTTGTATTTCATTTAGCTTCTGGGTTGACTGGCGAGATTGGTACACTTTTTTCTTTTAAATTTTTTCAGGCTGTTTGAGGTTTGCTGTGATTTTGTTGCCACTTTTCATAAGTGGTTTACTTTGCCAAATTTCAGGATGTTCGGGGAGGGCTGTCTTCTTGACATGAAATGACCCAGAGCTATAGCTACTTATTAGGAGTATTTGAGGATTTGTCACACTGCCTAGTTGTTTGTAGA
This sequence comes from Bufo gargarizans, assembly GCF_014858855.1. Classification (NCBI taxonomy): domain Eukaryota; kingdom Metazoa; phylum Chordata; class Amphibia; order Anura; family Bufonidae; genus Bufo; species Bufo gargarizans. Next base: position 123,366,638 of record NC_058080.1, read on the forward strand.
GCTCTTTTACAGTAATGATCAACTTCTCATTGAACTTTTGCCTGCATCTAAGGTTTACCAAAAAGTTGTAATTATTTTTTTTTTTTAATGACTGGAATTCAGAAATGCTTTGTCTGCAACTTGTGAACCTTTTATCATCCTAGATGTCAACAGTAAAATGCTTTTATGATATGGTTAGGAGCAGTACTGAACCTTCTGTGCACTTAGATATATACAGTAGGTATACACATGCTACGTAGGAGATTGTTAGTACAGAATTGATGCTGTATTCTCACTTCACTGCTTTAAAGTGCTGCTCACTGCAGAAATAATGGGGCTGAGCACACAGCTGCCTGTACTCGTATGTCGCGATAAACATTGAAAGGGAGTTCAATATTAATGGCCAGTCTTCAAGATAGGTCATCCATATCTGATCAGTGGGGGTCTGACTTCTGGCGCCCCCACCAGTCATCTGTTTGAAGAGGCTGTGGCTGTGTAATCTCCTTACAGCATACCACGCACAGCGTCATGTGTTTTTTTTTTTTTAAATATCATCTTTATTGAGATTAAGAAAGCTTATCTTTTCAGTGCAGGTGTCTACATTTCCATAGGTAAACGGTGTATGACACATATATTGTACATATCAAATAGTACATATGGTAAATGCATCATTAATACAAGCCCCCGCATTGGTGTTAAGTATTACGGAAATTATATTATCTCCTTTCTCCTTTTATATTAGCTAACTATAACCAATACTAAACATCCCCGAACTACTCCCCCCCCCCCCCCCCCCCACTTCGTGGTCATTGATACAATCAATCATCCCTAATGTCTAACAGTTGACCTTTTTCCGATTAATCAATCTATCTGTAAATTTTCCAGAGTGTTTGGTATTTTCCTTTTCAGGTACCGTTCCGAGTATGTAAAGGGCTTCATTGTCTCTACTAATTCTTCGTTGCTTAGGGCTATTTTTATGAATACTTCCCATCAACTGAAGAAGGTATCAATACATTTCCCTTTGTATTGTTCTGCTTCCGCCCTCTCATACAGAAAACATGACTTGGTGTGCAGGAAAACACTATTCATTGAAGGTACTATAGGTTTGAGCCATTCTCTAAAAAGACACCTCTTAGCTGCTAGTAACAGGAGATGTATGAGTGGGGTTAGTTTTTGCCTCTCGGGGGCCACCTGAAATAGCAGAAGCTCTGGGGCGAGTGAGATTTCGACTTTTAGGTGACGCTTAATTTGAGATATGACCAATGTCCAGAATTTTTTCGTCTCCGGGCAAGACCACATGCCATGGTAGAGATCTGTACCGCCCTCGCCTGTCTGGTTGAGGTGTCCGAGAGTCAAAACGAAAGCCATATATGGCCTTATGTATCATCCTGAAATACGTCTCCCTCCATCCCTCATTCGGTGTCATTTTTCTAATTGTCTCCCACCCTTTCAGAATGGTCTGTCGTATATCTACTGATGGGAATTCTTTCCCCCATTGTGAAAAAAGGCTTTCAGCTATTTGTCTCTGCTTCATATCTCTTATTCCCCCATACAACTCTGAGAGCGATTTCCCCCCGAGTCCCTGACCCATTAGTAGATAGAAGTCATTTATTTCCATTTCTCTTGCTAAATTTAAGACCCGTTTAGTTAGAAATTCCTTGACCTGTAAATATGCCAATAGATGTTGGTTTAGTAGCATTGGAAACCTGTCCGTAAATTCCATATGAGTAAGGTATCTTCCATTTTGTGCATCCCACATATCTCTCACATTACTGATCCCCAGCTCATTCCATTTTTTTGAAGTGCTTAGCCTCTATTCCTGCTGGGAATTCTGGATGACCCCATAAGCTCATGTATTTAGCTAGAGTGAAGGGTAGCGAAAACATTTTACTTATTGCTTTCCAACTCGCTATAGTGTCTGTTATTAAGAGGCTCGTTTTTGCCTCAGGGGGCATGGCACAGTACTTAGTGTTTAACAAAGCTGGCACAGACCAGGGAGCTACTAGTTGCTCCTCTAAGGCTGTATTAGTATAGTAGTGTGTTCTGAATATCCAATCTATACTATGTCTTAGAAGACTTACTAGGTTGTAGGCTCTTAGGGGGACTGAACTTCCCAGACATAAGTTTTTTGGTAGTTGTAGCTTTGCTAGGGAAATTCTGGATCCCTCTGGAGATCGGGGCATTTAGCATCTCTCTGTCTTCAGCAGAAAGTTTCGACATTTGGATTTTACTTAGCCAGTTTCTACCATCTCTTCTCTGAGAAGATTTGGCTGCATATAAGTCTGCATAGAATTCTCTCAGGATTTTGTTTATCTCTTCCAGGTGTGAGGTCAATTTCCCATTTTTTTCTCCTTAAGGGATTAAATGGTAGAAGTCAATCTTTGCCCTTTTGCCAACCTAGCTAGTAATCTGCCTGCCTTGTTGCCATAGCAGTATAAATGCGCCTCCCATCTCGTCATCGCAAAATTATCCCACTTTTTGAGCCAAGCTTTATAGTCTGCTTTGGCATTTTGCCATTTAATACGAGAGTCATGGGTATGGGTGGCTTGGAAGAGAGTAAAGGCCCTTTTTAGATCCCCACTCGGCTGATTTCCTTTATTCTTTTGCGTTTGCTGAACATGTACGCCATAATCCGACCCCTTATTACCGACTTTCCTGCATCCCATAGCAACTGGTGATCATCTATGTCCTTATTATCTTGTTCATATTCTAACCACCAACCCCTTAGGAAATGTTTGAATTCCTCATCCTTGAATAGTGCAGTTGGGAACCGCCAAAGGAAGTCAGTTCCTCGGGGAGCATCTCTTTTTAAAGTAATAGTCACCGGGGAGTGATCTGAAATGATCATATCTTCAATGTGTGGATCTGAGAAGTGTATTGATCCGGATTTGTCACATAATATATAGTCCAACCGTGACCACGATTGGTGGGCATGTGAGTAGTGTGTATACTCTCTCCCTTCTGGGTTTTGGATCCTCCATAAATCTATCATATCTGTGTCAGTCATGAGTTGTGTTAATCTGTTATCTATGTTTCCTTTTTTCCCTACCCTCCCTGGGCCCCTTTTCCTATCTTCCTCTCCATCCACTACAGCGTTCATGTCGCCTGCAAGTTTTCTTCAATTTCGTCGGGTCTTTGGAAATATCGCTAATTAATGCGTTAAAAAAAAGGTCGATCATATTCATTTGGACCATAGACATTGAAAATACGGATATCTCTTCCCCCGTCCGTTAGATGTAGTTTGGAAACCCTTCCCTGATTATTATGGGTAGCGTCATATGTTTTATAGTGATTGTGCTTTATGTTCTCTTGAATGGGACTGAGCTACAAATAGGCCATGTGGCTAATGAAAGTGACGTGACTGACCTAGGGAGAGGCTTCGGCAAGCCTCTTCAAACAGTTGATCGACCAGGGTGCTAGGTGTCTTGAGGCTAGGCCGTCAGTATTGAACTACCAGAAAACCCTTTAAAAGGGACTGTATCATTTTATTGATCAATGGGTTCCCTGTGGTCAGACCTTCACTGATCACACAAAAGCATAGGGCATGATCCATAGTACTAGTTAGGCTACTTTCACACTCGTGTTTTGGCTTTCTGTTTGTGAGATCCGTTCAGGGCTCTCTCATGTGAGGTATGAGGGGTTGTGCTCTCCCAGCGGGCCCTCCCTCCCCGGCGTTGATGCGATTGTGATCCCTTCCCCTGTCTGACCTCCATATGATCCGGGCTGCAGCCTCCCAGGCTCTGCGTCTGCTCTCTGTTGCATTTCACACTGGCCAATCAGCATTTAGTAGTAGAAAGATCCTGCTGCTGATTGGCCAGTGTATCTTTGGCAGGCAGCAAGAAGAAGAGCTATGTGCACACTCTGCATCAGCAGCAAGAAGTTAAAGGGTTATCCAACCAACCCCTACCCTATAATGCCCCCCAAAATACCTGGGCACTGTATGTGGGGTGTGAGAATTTTGGGGGACATAATAGGGGTAAGATAGCCCCTTTAACTCTTAGGATACTGTGTTTTTTTTTAGTTTTTCATTTTCTTCCCCATCTTCTTTCAGCCATAACTTTTTTTTATTTTTCCATTCACATAGATGTATGAGGGCTTATTTTTTGTGGGAGAAGTTGTACTTTAATATGACATACAATGTAGTGGGAAGCAGGCAAAAAAATTCCAAATGGGGTGGAGTTTGAAAAAAAAATAAATAAAAAATCTCCACCGTTTTACGGGTTTTGTTCCTACGGCATTTCCTTTGCGGCAAAACTAACTGGTGCCCTTCATTCTCTGGGTCAGTACAATTTACAATTATACCACATATGTATAGTTTTTTATATTTTTATGTATAAATAGTTTTTCAGTTACTGTAACAAAGTAGGTAAAAAAAATTTTATTTTTTTATTTCAGTAGGTCATGTATACATTTATTTATTGGCAAATGGGGCTGTGGCAGGGGAGGAGCCAGGACAGGAGGTGGGATGGGCCGGGAGTGGGTAGTGGGCTGGGTTAGTGGGGCCCAATTCAGATTGTTGCTATGGGGCCCAGTGATTTCTATGTACGCCCCTGACTGTCGGTTGTCGTATTCAGTTTATCCCAAACCACCTCTTGGGTTTAGTTCACTGTGGAGACTAGGTCATCTGGGCACTTTTTCTGATCAAAAACACATGCAGTACCAACTAAGGGCTCATTCAGACGACCGTATCAGTTTTTGTGGTCCCCAAAACACGGATACTGGCTGTGTGCATTCCCCATTTAGCGGAACGGCCAGTCTTATGTTAGAAATGCCTATTCTTGTCCGCAATTGCAGACAAGAATAGGACATGTTCTATCTTTTTTGCAGGGCCACAGTACGGATGTGGACGGTGTGCTGTCCGCATCTTATGCGGCCCCATTGAAATGTATGGGTCCGCATCCGTTTGGCTATTACAGTTGTCTGAATGAGCTCCAAGTGCGAACCGGAGGGAATGCTGTGTTAGCCATGTCGGTATGAAGTGACCCATTGACTATAACTGGTCAGAGTTCATCCTGGCTACGGTCCGTTCTACACTCAGACAGCACCTGGACGTGAACATTGGCCGTGTAAATGAGCCCTTACTCCAGCTCATGGGATACGAGATTATGCCAGTCATGTGCCGGCACATGCAAATATTGGGATTTTGCTGCCTGTATTTACTTCAGGGAGGATTTTTATAATCAGTCTATATGGGGACAATAGAGTTTTTTGCTTTCCATTGGTGGCTAGCTCTTCTAGCATCTTGGTTTCAGAAGCCATCTCTTATGCCAATCAAGAGCATGGAGATACCAAACAGCATGCCCACGTGTGACTGTAGGCTGTGGCAGTCATTCCTGTACAATAATTGTGTGGCGGTATTCCATCTTCCAGTACGGACAATATTAATGTAACGGTAATTGCCAATAACAAGTCTAATCTTGTGTATGTACGGTTATCTCACCCCTGTGCGTGGCGGCGTGACTGACCTCTGGTAATCTAATTAGCGGCACAGCCTGCTGCTTGCTGACTGATACACTTTTCTAGATGTCAGTGTGGAGATGACATTTTATTTGTAGCTTGTAGATTAATATGCCCTGACAGTGCGGTGAGGCTGCGCTGTCCATCCCGCATGCAGCTGTGACTCATTCCTGTGCTCATTGCAACCTTTCATCCATCTTCTACATTTCTAAGTACGTGTAATCAGAACCTATAAATTGGATCTTCTATAGATTAGCGGCAGCCGTTTTCTCACAGAATCCTGATCTATAAAAATGTCAAGATATGTACATTAATTTGCGGTGACATCCGCTTGCCGCTATGCTTACAGTAACCTGCCTGCAGTCTCCTCTAGACAAGGTGTTTGTTAGGAAATGCCAATTTAGCTTTCTGAATAACTTGATATTGTAAAGGATGGTTCTTGTAGGCTCCTAAAATGTAAATGTTTGCTATTTAAAGCTTATCTCTATTTGCCGCACAAATGTAAAGGGTGATCAAAGTTTGCTTAATTTTTCTTCTAAGCTATTATTTTTTGGGTAATATACTAGCTAATATATACTGTTCTGTCCTTCAACAGGATATGCCAACAATGCATACTGGTTGAGTCCCGCCTCTGGGACCCAAATCTTTTCGGAAAACAGGGTTCAGTGCCACCAGTTATGCAATGTGATGCTGCAAGCTGTCGCCTCCAACAATAGGAGCACAGGGTAGTGCCAGGCTGCGCGTGTTTGTGGCTCCGTAGACAGCTTTTGGACTTTTAAATGCCTTAGGCTACTTTCACATCGGAGTTTTGGCTTTCAGTTTGGGAGATCCGTTCAGGGCTCTCACAAGCGTCCAAAACGGATCAGTTTTGCCCTAATGCATTCTGAATGGAGAAGGATCCGTTCAGAATGCATCAGTTTGGCTCTGTTCAGTCACCATTCCGCTCTGGAGGTGGACACCAAAACGCTGCCTGCAGCGTATAGCTGTCCGCCTGACGAAGCAGAGCCAAACGGATTTATCCTGGCACACAATGTAAGTCAATGGGGACAGATCAGTTTTCTCTGGCACAATAGAAAACTGATCCGTCCCCCATTGACTTTCAATGGTGTTCAAGACGGATCAGGTCATGGCTATAGAAGACAAAATACAACCGGATCCGTTCATGACTGGTACATGCAGTTGTATTATGATAATGGGAGCGTTTTTGCAGATCCATGACGGATCCGCAAAAAATGCTAGTGTGAAAGCTACTAAGACATGAGGGGAAATAAACTAATACATGAGCAGTCAAATATACAGCTCCCTCAGATTGTCATAAAACCCATATTCCACCTGATAAGTGAATCCCTTTTGACCCATTTCCATCATTTATGGCATGTCCTATATATGCCATAAATATATTTTATTTGGATACACGTTCTAAAGGTTTTTTCTGGAGGAGATAATTTGTTTTTAAAAGGGTCAGAAAGGGATAAAACGAAACACTAGTCACCCTAATGGCTGGCAATGCCAGCTCAGTCAAAACTTGGCCTCAGCAGTAACCTACCTCAGTCATTGACTTGCTGAAAACAGCGGACTGGTATAGAAAAATCTGCTACCCAATCTAAGCCTTTTCATAGTAAAATTACACCCAAACATTTTAAAGAGTCATTGTATTTAATTTGATTTAATAGAGGATGGTGTAACCAGCACATTTCTATATTACTTTATTTAAAAAAATATGCCTTCATCCACCTGAGAGAAGCTGTAAGGTCATGGCCACTAGATATAGAAGATGGTAAAGAGGAGGTGGGGACGTGTCAGCGCTAGCTGAGATCGTGAGCCTCATAAAATAAATGCTTCTGAACATCACAGTAGCCTACTGTATGCCTGTAAGTGTGAGTTATCCCACCTTATCAGCTTTCCGAGCTCCCTAGAACAAAACAAACAGTGCATAAAGTACTGGCAGAAAAGAGATACCCCTGCTTCTGAGAGAAATGCATCTAACTGTGTAGCTGAAACAGACCAGCGAAAAAAGCTAGTAAAAGTCCCCCATGTAGTGTGAGTCAGAGGAGCATATAACTGCTACTGATAAATATAGGGGCACAATTACTGTACCTCTGTAGAGGTTATGTCTTCAGTAGCACTTTATGTTTGGGGGCACACATACAAAGGAACAAGGGGCAGCCTAGTTGGGTGGAAGGAGTTGTCTGACAGGGATTTGATAATGTAATCCTGTAGATCACAGGCAGGCCCAGCGATATAATAAGGCAGACCAAGCGGCTGCCTTAGAGCGCAGCGATGCCGAGCCAAGGGGGGAGGGGAGGCAGAAAACGTTGTTTGTTTTTTTTTCTTTTAAAATAAATCACTTGCTCGCCGCCGGCTGCCCGCCTGCGTCTGTTCTCTTCTGTGTGGTCCTAGTATCTTCTCTCTGGGCTACCGACAAGTTTGAGGACCTTTCCCGCTGAGCCAATTACTGGCCTGACACGTGACACAGCTGATTGGCTGAGTAGGAAAGGTCTTCAAACTTGTTGGGAGCCCAGAGAGAAGATACCAGAAGCACACAGAGAAGGGGAGCTGCTGCAGATGGGACCAGGGCCAGGTGAGCATAATGGTTTTTTTGCACAACATTAATAGGGGGATGGGGAGAAATGTGACATTCCCCCCCCCCCCATGTCACTTCCCCCCCCATGTCACTTCCCCCCCCCCCATGTCACTTCCCCCCATGTCACATTTCTCCCCCTCCAATGTCACATTTCTCCCCCTCCAATGTCACATTTCTCCCCCTACATGTCACATTCCCCCCCATGTAACATTTATTTTTCTTTTTTTCTACATGTCACATCAACCCCTCCTTTTTACATCACCCCCTTTGTGTCACATTTCTGCCCCATCCCCCTCCATGTCACATTTCTCAACCCCCTCCATGTCACATTTCTCAACCCCCTCCATGTCACATTTCTCAACCCCCTCCATGTCACATTTCTCAACCCCCTCCATGTCACATTTCTCAACCCCCTCCATGTCACATTTCTCAACCCCCTCCATGTCACATTTCTCAACCCCCTCCATGTCACATTTCTCAACCCCCTCCATGTCACATTTCTCAACCCCCTCCATGTCACATTTCTCAACCCCTCCATGTCACATTTCTCAACCCCCTCCATGTCACATTTCTCAACCCCCTCCATGTCACATTTCTCAACCCCCTCCATGTCACATTTCTCAACCCCCTCCATGTCACATTTCTCAACCCCCTCCATGTCACATTTCTCAACCCCCTCCATGTCACATTTCTCAACCCCCTCCATGTCACATCACCCAACCCCCTCCATGTCACATCACCCCCTCCATGTCACATCACCCCTCCATGTCACATCACCCTTTCCATGTCACATCACCTTTCCATGTCACTTTTCTCCCCCTTTCCATGTCACTTTTCTCCCCCTTTCCATGTCACTTTTCTCCCCCTTTCCATGTCACTTTTCTCCCCCTTTCCATGTCACTTTTCTCCCCCTTTCCATGTCACTTTTCTCCCCCTTTCCATGTCACATCACCCTTTCCATGTCCCTTTTCTCCCCCTCCATGTTACATCACCCCCTCCTTTTTACACCACCCCCACCAAGTTCGGGTGGGGCTCCAAAATGTAGCTTTGCTTGTGTTGGCAAAAATCCTCGCACCGGCCCTGATCACTGGACATCAGACTAGACTGCAGAAAATACAATGAAATGGCAGGTAATTCAGGCACTAGTAGAGAGTTCAGAGGCAGAACTGGAGCAATGTATTCATACTGCATATTACAGTAATTGACTGGCACCTTTATTGCATAGTATCAGTCAAATCTATTAGCTGAACCACTCATGACTCTGAATCTCTACCAGCGCCTGAATTCTTGGTTATGGATCTGACCTCCACAGCTCCAGGCAGTGGACAAAGCATTCAGCGGTACGGTGTCTGATCACGTGAGTGTACACACACTGGTTTCTTTACAGTACAGTTCTGTGCTACCTCATGGTATAGATTGCTCACAGGGCTGTCTGACCACCTATCTGCACAGGAGGCTGGACTGGTGGTCTGATTGTGAATAACATGACTGCTCATCATCAAAGGCTTCAAAATATCAGGATGTTTGACAGAAGTCCCGGCCGTTGCAATATGGCCAAAAGCAGCAGGGCTGCACAGATTACTAATAGAAGTAGTAACTCCTTGCTGTTTGGGTATGGCTGGGCGGCAGCGAGTTATCTCTTATTTAATCAACAGTCTGCAGGGACCTGCAGCATCACATCTGCAGCTTCTCCATGTGACCGTACGTATGACAGTCACCCAAAGGATGCAGCTGAATCCGAATACACTGCTGGAATATTCCTGTTGAGTTAGCGTTACTGAAGGTCTTCTTGAAGTGTCCATACTAGGGATGAACAAATAGATTCGTACAAATTAATTAGTCTTATCAAAAACAGTTTGGCAGCACAAGCACAGGGGTTGTATTTCCGCTACTAGAGTAGCAACTGCGCATCTGCCCCTACCCTTACAGGTAGCAGCGCATGAACAGCTGCTGCTTCAGAAGCAGAGCCTCTGCCCTTGCCCTACTATTCGGACCAGCAGCGCAGCACATGATTGGCAGGGTCGGCCGACATGTCCACCACTGTCAGTCAAGCATCTGGGCAGCTTCTTCACCTGCAGGACAGCCTATCTCGGATGAAGAGCTCTTGTGTTTTTTTTCTGGCGTTTTTGACCTATAGTGAAAGAGATGTAAAAACGTCTCAAAACAACACCAGTGCTACAACGTGCTGCCTTTTTGAAAAGATGCCTGAAAGACAAAAAGACCTCCTTATTAGCAAAGATACCATTTTGAAATGATGCTTTAGCCCTGCTTTCATATTTTCCATAGACCTTCAGCTATCTGGAGCTAGCAAGTCATACCAACACAAACCTTTGTGCCAAAGCAGCCTTAAGAGGGTTGTGAAAGAATGGTGGGGTTTTGGCAAACCCCCTAACTTGGCTGGACTTGCCTGCTTCCTGGGGCCGGCTCCCTACTCCTTGTCCCGGCCGGCGATGCTCTACTGGACACCCCTCAACATCCGGTTTGACATCCCCACAGCAAATCACTGGCTGCGATGGAGATTGGATCCCTTAGTGTCATGTCACCATTTGTCATGATATAATGGAAGCCGGTCGTTAAAATGGATGTTTTCAGTGTGGTAGGCCAGGAGGAGAAGGGGCTAGAAGCCAGCGCCAGGAAACAGGTAAGTAATCTTTCCTTTTCAGGTCCGGTCAAGTGGGGTTTTATCCAAAACTTTCTTCACAACCTCTTTGAGCAAATGTGTCTGGTTAAGCTGCTACCAGACCGTACGCTTCATAACAGCACAAAAATACGTTGTGCTCTTTGGATAATAGGATTGTTGACGGGAAACTCCAGACAATCTTCCACCTTTAGTTTACAAAGGAGCTCTGAAAAATGAAAGGTGGAATCTGATTAGTTGCTATGGGAAACTAAGCCAGTTCTACTTTACACCAGTCTGATAAATCTCCTCCATAGTCTAGTGCATTCATGACAAGAGTGCCCCCATGCTCATCAGGATGGTGACTGACTAGTTCCTCTATCTATATCTACATGAGGAGAGCATAAATACTGCAGTAGGTGGCCGGTATGTTTTTTCAGCACTGTTAATGCAGTGTGCTCATGTGGTTTCGTCTATTGTTCTGGAGGGTAAGGCTTAAGCAGGCTTCACACCTGTCTTGCAGCCTGTGTCTACAATTGCATCTTTCTCCAGCAGTGGAATCCAATTTGTGCCGCGATGATGATTATGTAGTGACGACGAGCTGTACCGTGCTGATGGGGCTTCCTGCTCAGACCTTCTCCTCCCTGAATACCAGGACACTGCTGGAGACTGTAGGACAGCTCCTGGTTGTGGATGTAGATTTATAGTTTTTTCTCATCTTCTCAATAGAAGCCTTTTTGTACATGTTTAGCAGATGTGAGAGGAATTATCTGAAACCCTTCCACAACATTTCACTTAGGAATATGACTGTGAAGACCCAATTATAACCTTGTGAGGTTTTTTGCTAGCTTTCTCTCAGTACAAGGAAGCATAGAATTATATATCCTCCTGTCAATTCTATACGTTCCGTCAGTAAGAAGCGAAACAAGAAGATCTGCCTAGTGCTCAGGGAGGACCATTCCTGAATGAGTTATGATGTATTGTGCACTGTTGTGGAATTAATGGTGCATCAGGCCTGTACACTTAATCAATCAGTTTCCACAGCTCATAAAACCAGACTGGAGGAGACAATAGAAATGCAGAGGATGATGCATTATGCTTGGGTAATGGCTCTTGAAGATGTGTGAGCAAATTAAATTCCAGGCACTTCTTCCTCTGATCAGTGAATTATGAACTATACCCCGATGCTGTATTCTAGGATTTCTTTGTGTCTTTTGTATATCGCATTGCTATTCAGCATAGTAGATCCACCACAGTTTCTGTTTTCAGATACGTGTGATGGTGTTATGTCTGTAGGTGTAGACAGTAGTCGCATTTCCACAAAACAAATGCAAATAAAAAAACTGTGCAGAAGATTTGTGATTAGTCTTAAATTTTGGCACTTACTGCTACATGTCAGACACTTTTGGATCAGCAAGTTTGGATCCACTGTGCCAACTAACCTGTTTGACGTAGGGGTAACCTAAAGGGCATTAGTCAAGCGCTTCCCTGGTATGTATCCTTTTACCTCTGTACAGGGATCTGACCTTTGCTGCAGGGAAGCAATTGAACCGCTACCTCCTGGGATAGTCCCGGTGTAGCTGGCAGCTGACCGACTAGGGTTCGGGACTCCAGTGCTGACAACGGGAGCTCAGGATACAGAAAATGCACCAAAACTACAGGAGCAGTCGGAAAAGTCAAGACTTAAATGCAAATGACTACATCTGGGCTGCACATTGTTTGTGTAAATGAATGAAGACACAGGACGGACCAGTAGGGTGGGTGGTAATGACGACACGGGCAGGCAGACTGGGTACATGACAGGAACACAAACAAGCCAGATGGACAGGATTAACTTAAACATGAACAGAACTGAAACTGGTAGTGTAGGAGTACACAGACAGGGTGGGTACAGGGCTGGACAAAAATGTGGGAGAATCACAGAAGCACTTGACTTTACCATCTTTGCTGGTCATTAGGAACCTCTAAAGCTCAGGCACCCTCAGCATCAGCATGGAGAGGGAGCCTTAAATACCCAGGGACCTCTAGCCATGGTCATTGACTGATTTGTAAGCACATATTTCCAAGGCCCTAAGGGGACAGAAGCATGGAGGTAGGAGCATGGTAAGTAGAGCAGCAACCTTGCCACAGGGCAGAACAGGGCAATGATGCCCATGGGCTGCTGTCTTAAATTTTTTTTTTTCTTATACCACCTCTTGGTTGGCTTACTTTAAATAAATATTGTTCTCCAAAACATAGTGCACTCTGGCACTTATAAAAAAGCATCAGGATCAACTCTAACAACCAGATATAATACCTGTTATGGCTGGTCTGGCTGAGAAAAATGATACCTTTTTATGTATTTATGTGGTGTCTTTACAGAGCGAGGTGCTTTTAGTTATGCGCAGATGAGCTCATTGGTCCACCGAAAGGAGGGCTGGAGCCCCTTGGAGCACCAAATTGTCACTACCCTATACCTGCTGTCACTCCCCCATTCCCCGTGATTGACAGCCCAGCCCGATAAATTTGTATTGTACTTTCCACTGTGACAAAAGTTGAAACATGTGGCAAAAGGAAAAACTTGTAAGACAAAGTACGGATGTAGCAGGGTTAACGTGCTTTATGAGACGATGGCTTTTGTTTCAAGATAACGCGATGAGTTAAGACATTTGAGTTAAGAGTGTGTGTTACCCCTGCTACATCTGTATACTTATTTTTTCCATATGTATCTGTTTAAAAGCACGTGGCTAATGATGGTCTATGAGCAGCAGGAGAGAATGTGGTCAAAAAACATTTTACCTGGTAGATCCCCTGCCGCTCCAGTGCTCCCCACCAATCGTTGTTGATTTACTGTAGCAGGGATATGCCATACAAAAGGGTTCATGCACATAACTGTATTTTGTATCTGTGTCCAATCCACATTGTTGTGGATGCTCACAGATCCATTAATTTCTATGGGTTCACCCAAAAACAAAACAAAAAAGCACATAGATGTAAGTTGTGTGCTGCCTTCATCTGTATGTCCATTCTACAAATTATAGAATATGTATTCTTGTCCGTATTGTGGACAGCAATAGAAATTTCTAGTGATGGGAGCGAGAATAGTGGGGATTGCATATGGAAGGTATCCATATTTTGTGGATCTGTGGTTTGCAAAACATGGGTTCCCTCTGTGTCCATATTGTTTTTCACTGATTTCGTTGTATACAAAATTGATAAAAGTTTTTGCAAAAAATTGATAAAACCTTGATGAAAAAAGGAGTTGCATTCTGAACTTGAACCTTTGCATGTGCAAAACTTGGATGCAACACGATTTGAGTATTTTCATCTGAAAGACGGGCATGGAGGTGTTGAATGAGGTGGTGATTCGTGAGTTTTATTGTTTACCATCTTAGCCATTGTGGGGATTCGCTCTGGTAGTTAGGATAAGCGGGCGCAGTACAGAGTACAAGTTCGTAATTCAAACTTCAGTGTTTGTTCACACATGATGCCAAAAACAAAACCTCACTTTTGCAGTGTTGGTGTTACTTCACACCCAATGGCAAGTTAATATAACAAAAGTCACCTTGGTGGCAGTTCTACCTCAGAAAGTTCAAATACCGGCTTTAGACAGCCTGTTCCCCTGACACACGGGTCTCCGCTCTCTAGCCCAGCACAGGCCTCAGATCACAGCACACAGACCTCCTGCACGCCACTGTCAGACAGAGGTAATCCTCTCCACCTGGCAGTGCTGGCTGGATTTTAAGCCTGGCAAAACCCGCCTGGAATGTGGGGAGTAGTCACCCACCCAGCACTTTGACTACTCCCAGTAACAGCCATCCTGGATCAGCTATTACAGCCATGCTAAGTACCAAGGTGTCAAACAGCAACTGCTGCTGACACACAACAAACGCCTCTTACTCCACCGAGGCCAGGAACCTCAGTGACACATACCTATCATCCATGGCGATTCCTTGTGCCCTCTTACACCATGTACAAGGAAGGGGCATTGGGGAGCAATTGGCTGTAAGACTAAACAGTACTCTGAATTGGACATAGTTGAATGTATTTTTATTCTCTCAGTTTTAAGGGGAAAAGGGCATCTTTTTGGTTTGGAGGCAATAAGTTACGCTTCTTTAGTTCTCTGTGTATAGCTTCACTTGTCAAATATGTGTCTCTTTTTATTGATCTATATAAAGCACAAGATTTTAGGAGGGTTCACTCAGCACTCTGAAAATGTAACAGCAGATGAAAAGGCACCAGTGTGTCCTTGCCATTGCTGCATGTCAGAATATGCAGGCACTTAAAGGAACATCTGTGCCTTCTCAAACAACTGATTTGCGTGGGTCCCGGGTTTCAGGCCCCCCACTCACGATCAGATACTGATGACCTATTCAAAGCAGAAGGGTTGAGCGAATCGAACTTTGGATCATAGCACTTTGTTTGTAATGCTGTTTCCATACAGCATTAAAATGTATTGGCTCCGTGTAGTAAAACTTTGTCTTAGCAGAAGTTGCACGAGACTTCCATGAATGAGTTGGTATTCCTATCTGCATATTTCAAAACATTTTAAAATGGGAATCCAATTTCTGCTTCGGTACTGGCTAGGGCTGCACAATATATAGAAAAAATAATCGAATCGTGATAATCGCCAAATGCGATATGGCGATTTGACCGACCCGAAAATACCGCGATTATGTATGAAGGGGCCCCGCGCACATAACTGGCTTTGTGTGTAAAGTATTTTACTACTATGTGAAACAAGCTCTCGCCTATTGATAAAAATGGCCTCCACAGATCCCCCACATAACAGCGTCCTCCACAGATCCCCCACATAACAGCGTCCTCCACAGATCCCCCACATAACAGCGCGTCCTCCACAGATCCCCCCACTTAACAGAGCTTCCTCCACAGATCCCCCCACTTAACAGAGCTTCCTCCACAGATCCCCCCACATAACAGAGCGTCCTCCACAGATCCCCCCACATAACAGAGCGTCCTCCACAGATCCCCCCACTTAACAGAGCGTCCTCCACAGATCCCCCCACTTAACAGAGCTTCCTCCACAGATCCCCCCACTTAACAGAGCTTCCTCCACAGATCCCCCCACTTAACAGAGCGTCCTCCACAGATCCCCCCACTTAACAGAGCGTCCTCCACAGATCCCCCCACTTAACAGAGCGTCCTCCACAGATCCCCCCACTTAACAGAGCGTCCTCCACAGATCCCCCCACTTAACAGAGCGTCCTCCACAGATCCCCCCACTTAACAGAGCGTCCTCCACAGATCCCCCCACTTAACAGAGCGTCCTCCACAGATCCCCCCACATAACAGAGCTTCCTCCACAGATCCCCCCACTTAACAGAGCTTCCTCCACAGATCCCCCCACTTAACAGAGCGTCCTCCACAGATCCCCCCACTTAACAGAGCGTCCTCCACAGATCCCCCCACTTAACAGAGCGTCCTCCACAGACCCCCCCACTTAACAGAGCTTCCTCCACAGATCCCCCCACTTAACAGAGCTTCCTCCACAGATCCCCCCACTTAACAGAGCTTCCTCCACAGATCCCCCCACTTAACAGAGCTTCCTCCACAGATCCCCCCACTTAACAGAGCTTCCTCCACAGATCCCCCCACTTAACAGAGCGTCCTCCACAGATCCCCCCACTTAACAGAGCGTCCTCCACAGATCCCCCCACTTAACAGAGCGTTCTCCACAGACCCCCCCACATAACAGAGCGTCCTCCACAGACCCCCCCACATAACAGAGCGTCCTCCACAGATCCCCCCACATAACAGAGCGTCCTCCACAGATCCCCCCACATAACAGAGCGTCCTCCACAGATCCCCCCACATAACAGAGCGTCCTCCACAGATCCCCCCACATAACAGAGCGTCCTCCACAGATCCCCCCACATAACAGAGCGTCCTCCACAGATCCCCCCACATAACAGAGCGTCCTCCACAGATCCCCCCCACATAACAGAGCGTCCTCCACAGATCCCCCCACATAACAGAGCGTCTTCCACAGATCCCCCCACATAACAGAGCGTCTTCCACAGATCCCCCCACATAACAGAGCGTCCTCCACAGATCCCCCCACATAACAGAGCGTCCTCCACAGATCCCCCCCACATAACAGAGCGTCCTCCACAGATCCCCCCCACATAACAGAGCGTCCTCCACAGATCCCCCCACATAACAGAGCGTCCTCCACAGATCCCCCCACATAACAGAGCGTCCTCCACAGATCCCCCCACATAACAGAGCGTCCTCCACTGATCCCCCCACATAACAGAGCGTCCTCCACTGATCCCCCCACATAACAGGGCGTCCTCCACTGATCCCCCCCACATAACAGGGCGTCCTCCACAGATCCCCCCCACATAACAGGGCGTCCTCCACAGATCCCCCCCACATAACAGGGCGTCCTCCACAGATCCCCCACATAACAGGGCGTCCTCCACAGATCCCCCACATAACAGAGCGTCCTCCACAGATCCCCCATAACTATGTCATACCCAGCCCCGTCAGCGGCTCATATAGGAAAATCCAAGCAAATAGATCTCTAGCACAATTCCCTTTTAAAATATCGCATTGCATATCGTTATCGCAATTTTTAGGGCCCTAATCGCAATTGCACAAAATTCCCATATCGTGCAGCCCTAGTACTGGCTGGGTACCTCAGTACCAAAGCCAACTTCTGATTCCTATTTCAAAATGTCTTTAAATATGAAGATGGGAATACCAAACTCATTTTCTGAAATCTTGCGCAACTTTGGCCAATACGAAGTTTAACTACATGGAGCCATAACATTTTAATGCTGTACAGAAACAGCATTATAAACAAAGTGTTTTAAAAATTCTACTTCGGATTCATGATCTTGAGCTCAATTCGCTCAAGCCAACACAGCATAGGGGAACTCCCTTTAAATGACTGTTTATGACGTCAGGAGATCAGAGATAAGCCTTCACATGAGCCCTCAGCTGACTTAACTCCGGAGGGACAGTCTGCAAATAGATTATTTTTTTTTGCATGTATCACAAAAACTGCTGAAGTTTTTTTCATAAAGACCAATTGAAAAAATATATATTTTGAGCCCAAACGGAGGAACATGTGATCATTAAAAAAAATTCCCAAGGGTAACCATAGCCTTTAAACTTTATTGAATAGAATTATGATGAATTGCCATCAAAAGCAAAGAAAATCATAATCATAAATTGCCCATTCTAGTCTTTGATATGTTGAAATGGTGGCTTCAGATTATCCTCAGAGAATCTAGCAGTAGTTTCTGTAATGGCCGATATGTAGCTTTCATTATATAAAGGAGAAATGTGACTACAATGCATATGAGTCTTCTTATTCATAAATGTATTGTTACAGTTTCCCACTTTCTAGGTTTTTTATGCTACAGAAGTGACTCGTTAATTAATCTCTGTTCTTCATGATGTTCCGACCTCACTTTTTTAATCTGGAGAACTTTATCTTGGTTGAATATTTTCAGAGCAAATGTTACCGCTCATTACCTCCTTCACTGAATACAATGCTCAGCAAAAGAACGGGAATAGGTGGCCGTCCTGCTGTTGTATTGTTAATGAGTTTTTATTGTGTGATGTGATGTGATATTTTTCACATACTGTGCAGTTGTCACCTTTCTGAATAGATAGGGTTTCAGTTCTATTTTTCTGTTTTTGTTGTAGGCAGTTTTATCTCATTATAACTAGCTGAAAACACGAAGAATAAAGGAAACTGCAGCAACTTAGCATTTTCTGAATAGTCGCACTACTTTCATAATTCTCTAGGGTGTCCCATCACATTTCAGCATTTTTGTTTTTTCTGGATTTTTTTTACCACATCGAACCATTTAGTGAACATTCAGTCCTTACAAAATAACCTGTTTACCAGTTACCACCACCCTGTTTCTCTCTGTTACTTACCTTTAAAGGGACTGTCTGAGATAATTAAACATTTGTTGGGCACCCCTGCTATGCCTTAGATTAAAATAAAAAGCATATCCTCACCCGTTTCTCCACTGCTGGTCCAATACTCCCACCATTGTTTAGACACAGGAACAGTGACTTGCCTTGATACGGATGTGACCACTGCAGCCAATCGCTGTCCTCAGTGGTCTACTGCTAAATCCACAGTAGTTGTGTGCAGTGTCATGACTGCATTTAACACCTCATTGCTGAAGCTACTGTAAGTCCTCAGCTGTAGACTACTGGAGTAACTTATACACTCACCTAAAGAATTATTAGGAACACCTGTTCTATTTCTCATTAATGCGATTATCTAGTCAACCAATCACATGGCAGTTGCTTCAATGCATGTAGGGTTGTGGTCCTGGTCACACAATCTCCTGAACTCCAAACTGAATGTCAGAATGGGAAAGAAAGGTGATTTCAGCAATTTTGAGCGTGGCATGGTTGTTGGTGCCAGACGGGCCGGTCTGAGTATTTCACAATCTGCTCCGTTACTGGGATTTTCACGCACAACCATTTCTAGGGTTTACAAAGAATGGTGTGAAAGGGGAAAAACATCCAGTATGCGGCAGTCCTGTGGGCGAAAATGCCTTGTTGATGCTAGAGGTCAGAGGAGAATGGGCCGACTGATTCAAGCTGATAGAAGAGCAACGTTGACTGAAATAGCCACTCGTTACAACCGAGCTATGCAGCAAAGCATTTGTGAAGCCACAACACGCACAACCTTGAGGCGGATGGGCTACAACAGCAGAAGACCCCACCGGGTATCACTCATCTCCACTACAAATAGGAAAAAGAGGCTACAATTTGCACAAGCTCACCAAAATTGGACTGTTGAAGACTGGAAAGATGTTGCCTGGTCTGATGAGTCTCGATTTCTGTTGAGACATTCAAATGGTAGAGTCCGAATTTGGCCTAAACAGAATGAGAACATGTATCCATCATGCCTTGTTACCACTGTGCAGGCTGGTGGTGGTGGTGTAATGGTGTGGGGGATATTTTCTGGGCACACTTTAGGCCCCTTAGTGCCAATTGGCCATTGTTTAAATGCCACGGGCTACCTGAGAATTGTTTCTGACCATGTCCATCCCTTCATGACCACCATGTACCCATCCTCTGATGGCTACTTCCAGCAGTATAATGCACCATGTCACAAAGCTCGAATCATTTCAAATTGGTTTCTTGAACATGACAATGAGTTCACTGTACTAAAATGGCCCCCACAGTCACCAGATCTCAACCCAGTAGAGCATCTTTGGGATGTGGTGGAACGGGAGCTTCATGCCCTGGATGTGCATCCCTCAAATCTCCATCAACTGCAAGATGCTATCCTATCAATATGGGCCAACATTTCTAAAGAATGCTATCAGCACCTTGTTGAATCAGTGCCACATAGAATTAAGGCAGTTCTGAAGGCAAAAGGGGGTCCAACACCGTATTAGTATGGTGTTCCTAATAATTCTTTAGGTGAGTGTATATCATGGTTTAAAGGGGTTCACCTGATGCTAACATCAGGGGGGTGTCCGGTTGAAATTGTGGGTATGTCAGAGTTTAGCTCTGAACCTGGACAACCCCTTTAAGACCTAGTTCACACCTCAGTGTTCTGGTCAGTGATTCCAACAGTGATTGTGAGCCTTAGGGCTCTTTCACACTCTTTTCTTCCGGCATAGAGTTCCGTCGTCAGGACTCTATGCCGGAAGAATCCTGATCAGTTTTATCCTAATGCATTCTGAAAGGAGAGAAATCCGTTCAGTATGCATCAGGATGTCTTCAGTTCCGGACCGGAACGCTTTTTGGCCGGAGAAAATACCGCAGCATGCTGCACTTTTGGCTCCGGCCAAAAATCCTGAAGACTTGCCGCAAGGCCAGATCCGGAATTAATGCCCATTGAAAGGCATTGATCCGGATCCGGCCTTAAGCTAAACGTCGTTTCGGCGCATTGCCAGATCCGACGTTTAGCTTTTTCTGAATGGTTGCCAAGGCTGCCGGGACGCTAAAGTCCTGGCAGCCATGATAAAGTGTAGTGGGGAGCGGGGGAGCAGTATAC
Organism: Bufo gargarizans; assembly: GCF_014858855.1. Lineage (NCBI taxonomy): Eukaryota > Metazoa > Chordata > Amphibia > Anura > Bufonidae > Bufo > Bufo gargarizans. The sequence continues at coordinate 123,387,263 of NC_058080.1, forward strand.
TTACCGTCCGTACGGCTCCCGGGGCGCTTCAGAGTGACATCAGGGCGCCCCAAGCGCATGGATCACGTGATCGCATGGCACGTCATCCATGCGCATGGGGCGCTCTGACGTCATTCTGGAGCGCCCCGGGAGCCGCACGAACTGTAAGTATACCGCTCCCCACTACTACTATGGCAACCAGGACTTTAATAGCGTCCTGGCTGCCATAGTAACACTGAACGCATTTTGAAGACGGATCCGTCTTCAAATGCTTTCAGTTCACTTGCGTTTTTCCGGATCCGGCGTGTAATTCCGGCAAGTGGAGTACACGCCGGACCCGGACAACGCAAGTGTGAAAGAGGCCTAAACCATGTGCAGGTCACAAACACAGAACAGGTGCAAATCTTTCCATTATACCTTATCTCCAAATATTAGTGTGTGAACTAGGCCTAAGCTTCCTCTCTTCCATCTAAAATCTCTAAACAATAAAAAGTACACTCTCTTGAATTTTGGGATACTGACTCTCCTGTTTGTTCCCATTTTTCTTTCAATGGTGCCTCCTCTTCCCCAATACTTTCCTTTTTGGCGATCTCTTATAATCTCTGGTATTCTGATTCAAACACAATGGGGTTTCTTTTTAAGGAAGACTATAGCTCAGAGTACACATCACTGACCTCTTATATAGTAATAAACCTGCCCTATTGTGTCACTTGTATAGGGGATTTATTAGGGCGAGCATGAATAATTGTTTAGTGCTAAACTGTACAAGTTGAGGATCTGCTTAAAGTGAATGTCCACCCAGTTGATTTCGTTTTAATAGTTTTAAATATGCATCCACATATTGGTAGTGGATATGAGGAAAAAAGTGCTGCAAAAACACCTGTAATGGGCTGCTTTTTGTGGACCTTCGACTGCTTTCAACCTTTGGATGTAAAACCCGCAGCGTAAATTGACATGCTGCAGTTTGGAAATCTGCTGTTCAGTTTTTCTGAAACAGATCCCCCAACTCGTTTGTATCCATAGATTTAAAAGAAACATACTGCTTCCCTGCAGCCACCACTAGAGGGAGCTGAGGAGGTAAGTGCAGAGCTCCAGACTGAACCTAATATTAGCAAATTATACAATAAACTCACAAGCTCCCTCTAGTGGAATACTTGTATATTGTGCTTTTTCAGGTTTGATTGCATGTCCTTAATTCTTCATCTTGTGCCTTAATCTTTTTCAGTGTTTGACTACAGCTACAGAGACTACATTCTGACATGGTATGGTGAACTCAGTAAAGATGGTGGTCAACTCTACCACTTGCTCTCTGAAGACTTTTGGGAGTTGACCAGACAACTGCGCAGTCGGCTTGCTCACATTGATGTTGTGAAGGTGGTCTGCAATGACGTTGTGAAGAACCTGCTCACACACTTCTGTGACCTCAAGGCTGCAAACACTAGGTAACAAACCGGAGCAAGCACCTGTAATCCTTCTCTGTGTGAAGTGATAATCTGTAGGAAATAATGAGAGCAAGGCGACGCTTTGGTTTAACCGTCTCAGGACTGGATAATTGGGGAAGGATGAAGACGCTGGTTATTTTCTGATTACAATGTCAGAAGCACAACATACAATCCTTTTACCATGTTGTCATGTGAACCCATGCCATGTTGGGATGTATAGAAGCCAAGGGTGGACTGGAATCTTAAAGTGGCCCTGGAAAAAAAAAAAAAAAAAAAGTGACTCCAATGTTGTAGGCGGGTCCAAAGTTACAGAAGGTGGGACAACAGAAGTAGGTGGGGTCAGCAGTCCTTGTAGTGCAGGACCAATTACCACCCCAGCAGAACCAAATACCACAGTCCAGCACAATATACTGCCGCCGCCCCACAGTATGAAGCTGTGCCTGATGCTCCTACATTAATTAATGTTGAGAGCATCAGATCTTTATGTACCTTGCTGACAACTAAGGAGGGATTAAGTGGCCCCCTGGGCAACGGACCACCTTGAAATTTCCCTGTAGGGTCTATGGCCAATCCGTCCATGATGGAAGCATGTCTCTGGTGGCTCCAGTCAGTTCTTTTGGAAGGCCGACATGTCTTCCTATGTTTCCTCTACAGCAACCATTGCAGGGAAAGTGTATCACTGGCTGCAATTCTACCGGAGACAGCAGATTATCATTGAGGCTTTTTAAGCTAGTATCCCTCAATCCTGATCACTGGGCTAGCTTCAGGGGAGGTCTTCATGAGGGTACCGTAAATGTTACTACGGTATGTAGATATACAGGGGCAAGTCTGTAATCCAGAAGGCTTGGATTTAAAGGGCATCTGTTGGCAGATTTGTACCTATGAAACTGGCTGACCTATTGCACGTGTTCTTGGCGGCTGAAGGCTTCTGTGTTGGACCCATGTTCATATGTGCCCGCATTGCTGAGAATAAATATATGCAAGTGAGCCTCTAGGAGCAATGGGGGCATTGCCATTATTCCTAGAGGCTCAGCGCTCTCTAACTGCTGCTCTCTCCACTTTGACAGGACCAGGCAGTGATAACATCATTACACCTGGCCCTTTCAATCAAAGTTCATGGGGCTCAGCAGAGAGCAGAATCTCTAGGAGTAATGACAACGCCCCCGTTGCTCTTACAGGCTCATTTGCACATATTATACCTTCAATTTTTTCAGCAATGCAGGCACATATGAACATGGACCAACACAGAAGCCTTCGGCTGCCAAGCGCACATGTAACAGGTCAGCCAGTTTCACAGGTACAAATCTGCTGGCAGATGCCCTTTAAAGGTAAGAGCCTTAAAATTGAGATATTGTCAAGAAGCATCGATTCTATAGGAGTTGACCAGTTCTAAAGAATCGTCTGTTTAGTCTATGTTTGAAATATACATTGCATTGCTGGTAAGGGCTTGTGTCTTGGCTTTCCTTTTGTTTCGTAGACTTATTCTCCTGACCGCATTCATAGGACTTGGCGGTCTGTATTTCCCGCTGTCTGTAGGACAGGTCAGGTGCCCTGCATCTTACATTCATGTACTGTTTGGAGTCCATGGTGTGCTTAGCTGCATTAATGTGAATAAAATGTAATTTTAGTGTTATTTCATTAACAAATTGTCTGGTTTACTGCTCTATAGTATGACATCGTCCATTATGTTTTCTATTAGCGATTACTGATTGTGAAGGTCGGTATTGATTGTATTTCTCGCAAAGTATTTCAGACTAGATAGATTGCTGCTTTCACTTCTTTATTGATTGGTGTTTCTTGTAAACTGAAGCCTTTATTTCGGGCTCATGCCCATGACTGCATGCATCTTGCAGTCCGCAATACGCTGATCCGCAAAAAAATATGGATGACATCCATATTGCATCCGGTGCCATTGTAATTATGGCTTTTCTTGTACACAAAACGGACAAGAATATGACATGTTCTATCTTTTTTGTGGGACTGCGGAACTGACATATGATTGCAACATCCTTTTTTTTTTTCAGACCCATAGGAATGAATGGGGTCAGTGTGCGATCTGCAAAAAGTGGTACCAAAAATACAGTCGGGTGCATGGGGCATTATGATGTGAAGATTAGATGGTGGAATATTACTTGTTTGTTTTCTTCTCTGCATAGTTCATATAGTATTCTTTGACTTTCTATAGAGCGGACAACATCTCTCTACTGGGTATTTGCAATGAACTAGAGTTCAAAAATGTAATCATCCATCGAGTTAAAAATTACTAGGGCATAATGTGGACTACAGGAGATCCGTATAATATTGTGGCATACTAAGTAGTCTCTTACCTTTGCTAAGGTGTATGCATGGCCCATCCCAGGGTTTATTTGTAGCGCGTCCATACTTTCAGTTCTGTTCTTTTTCAAATAAATTGATCATCTGGTTCACAAAAAATATCACATTAACTGGGGAATGAACAGGACACTTACATGGTGCCCTCCTTTTCCTCTGCGGATCTGACAATTCACAGGCTCCTTCTGCCAGCCAAGGTGGCCACACTGCTTCTCAGACTACCTGGGGGACATGTGCTTTAATAGCTAAAGACATTTCCTACTCGTCCTGCCCTGCTCTTGGCTTGGCCAGCACTGTTCACAGGAGGGCAGCAGAAAGGGTCTTGGACCACCACAATCGCAGTATGCGTCAGGCAGTAGCAAAAGCAGTGTGGCCATCTTAGCTGGCAGAATAGGAGCCCCGTAATTGGTGGATCTGCAGCTGATATCCGGCATCCATGATGTCATCTGAATGAATTTTAACCATACTTATTCATATATAATTGGGTAAATCCAACTGACTTGTTCAAGAAGACAGAGTAGTTGTCATAGTACCTTTTTTGTTACAAGGATTACTGAGTAATGTATATGGACTGTTTTCAAGTCTGCAGCTTAACAAGTGTATTAGCATGCTTTCCAAAATTTTAAGGGAATTTGTCACCAGGAAATTCATTGTTTAAGGCAAAAGCTCTTTTTCCTATAGTTTGCAAGCACTGCCACCGCTGCTGGATTGCGGAGTGGTCGTAAAAGTTATGTTTTTTTGTTTGTTTGTTCTTTTATGTAAAATTGAGAGAGGGGGTGATCAGATTTTTTTTTTTATACTTTAAAAAAAAAAAAATTGTAATCTTTAGTACCCTTAGGGAACTTGCATATGCAATCTTGTGTACTACTGCAGTCTGTGTGAGTTTTACATATATTATATTTAGCCCTGCCACAGCTATCTTCCTGTGACAGGCCTGGGCACCTTCATTTGGCCCCAGAAAGCCTTAGTAACTGATGGGAATCTTGCAACTTTTCGCGCCAGGCTCCAGTCTGAGGACAGAAGGATCACCCTCCATTTGTCTAATACCTCAAATGTTGTGGGCCCTATTAACTGTATGACTACCTTTAAATCCCCAGTTCAGAGGTGGACTGGCCATAGACCATACAGGGAAATTTCCTAATAGGCTGGTACCCAGGGGGCCGCTCAGGGCATCCTGTCTGCCGCTGACCTCTCAGTGGTAATTAACACTGTGAAAATCAGATACTCGTGTACTCGGCCAGTGGCTGCACATGTCCTCCTGGATTCAGCTGCTGTGGGCAGAAAGAACTGGAGGACAGAAAACAGTAGCGATTTGATGGCCACCACAGGGAGACAGCTTTTGGGGCAATATATTGTGCTGCCCTGGGGTATATGGTTCTTCTGGGATGCTATTTTGCGCTGTGGTATTTCTGACCCTGCCTAGTTGTGTTGCCCCACTGTCTGTTAATTTGGACCCGCCTACAACATGGGGCTGCTTTTTAGATATTTTGTTTCCAGGGCCATTTTGAGTTCCCTGCCCCAGTTTCAGGGCAAAACTGTTTATTCGACCCCTTATTATGGAGATCTGCACAAGGCACACAGCTTTATGGATCCTTTTTGTGGTGAAAATGCAAAAATATGTGTGTTCATTTAACTTCAGTTTCTTTCCCTTCCCTCTTGTTTTTGTTAATTTTTCTTCCAGACAGGATGAGCAGCCAAGACCCTTTGCTCTTCATTCCTGCTTAAAAAACACAGAAGCGGAGCTCCAGTTCCTGCAGACTTGCGCCAAGGTGCTAGTCCTCTGTTTGATGCCTAGCAGGGATGCACGGTCTCGTAGTCTGCGCATTGTTCTTTCTGAAATACTTGCCACCAAAGGTCTGTAAAATGATCAATTCACTGCCTTTGTGTTATTAGTCATACAGGTTATGGAACGCTATTTCTGTTTAAATGATTAAGTAAAATTAAATTTTCTTTTATGCACATTTGAAATGAAATGTCATTATTTGATACTCATCTTCATTTCTATCATTTACCAGATATTGAAAAATTGATTGTTTCTTTACTTAACAAGCACACAATCATTGCAAAAATGACGATCTATTCAAATAGAATCTGTTTTATTTGTTAGAAGTGATCTGTGTAATTCCTTACAGTATGTTTGTCCTCTAGTATTCAGTATATTGGGCAGACTGGATGGGCCAAATGGTTCTTAACTGCCGACACATTCTGTGTTTCTCTACTGTATGTTATATCAGCAGTTCATAAAGGGAAGGTTCAACCTTCTAAATAAATTATCATTCCAATGCATCTAAAAAGCCGAAATTTTAAATAGTCCTAATTAAAATAAAGTTTTGTATGTACAGCTCCTCTGGAGTCCTATGTGTTTCCATGATGACCGAGTACAGACACCTTTTGTTGTAGTTTGATCCTCCAGTCATTTTGCCATCCACGTGTCTCCTGCTATTTGCTGACCCAGCCAAAAGTAGTTTAGTTTAGCGTCTATTAATCAAATTTTAAAGAGAGAACAGTTGATCAGACATTGCTGTCTCTGGTTGGTTTGAAGAAAAAAAATGGGTAATTTTCGGGCTCCTAAGGGTACTTTCACACTTGCGGCAGAGAGATCCGGCAAGCAGTTCCGTCGCTGGAACTGCCTGCCGGATCAGGCAAAATGTATGCCAACTGATGGCATTAGTAAGACGGATCAGGATCCTGATTAGTCTTAAAAATGCCTGGTCAGTTGAAAATATGCATTGAAATGCCGGATCCGTCTTTCCGGTGTCATCCGGCAAAACGAATCCGGCATTTATTTTTTTCACCTTTTTTTCAGTCTGCGCATGCGCATGACGGATCCGGCACTAATACATTCCTATGGGAAAAAATGCCGGATCCAGCGTTCAGGCAAGTGTTCAGTTTCTTTGGCCGGAGATAAAACCATAGCATGCTACGGTTTTCTCTTTTGCCTGATCAGTCAAAACAATTGAACTGAAGACATCCTGATGCAAACTGAACGGATTACTCTCCATTCAGAATGCATGGGGATATGCCTGATCAGTTCTTTTCCGGTATAGAGCCCCTGTGACGGAACTCTATGCCGGAAAAGAAAAACGCAAGTGTGAAAGTACCCTTAAAGAGGTTTTCCGGTTTTCTAGTGGGTCTAAAAAGACAGAAGGTGGAGCAACAGAAACAGGCAGACCAGCAATACCACAGTGCAGTACAAAATACTACCTCATCAGAACCAGATACCACATTGCAGCCTAAATAATTGCTAAGAGCATCAGATCTTTAAGTACTTGGATAGCGGTCAAGAAGAGGGCATGGGTGTGGTCCTCTGAACATTGGACCACTGGGAAATTTCCCTGTAGGGGTCTATGGCCAGTCCGCCCATGCTGCCACCACACAGCCAGATGAGCAGTTTTACCCTCCCCTACTATGTCCTTCCCCCTCCCTAGTAGATTATAAGGCCTCACAGCAATATCAGTATGCTAATGAGTTCATGGTTGTGGTACGTGTTTTATATAATAAATGTATAACCCATTTTTAGATGTACAGCGCCATGAAATTAATGGTGCTCTCAAATAAGTACTACTACTATTAATTTTGTAATTTGTCATATTTACAAATTCTGCCTCTGTTGCCGAATGCATTTTAGGCTAATTTCACATTTGCGTTCGGGGCTCCGCTTGCGAGTTCCGTTTAAAGCATGGATGTCAAACTCATGGCCCTCCAGATGTTGCAAAACTACAACTCCCATCATTCCCTGATAGCTGTAGTATGCCCATGCATGATGGGAGTTGTAGTTTTGCAACAGCTGGAGGGCCACGAGTTTGACATCCCTGGTTTAAAGGCTCTCACAAGCGGCCCCGAACGCATCCGTCCAGCCCTAATGCATTCTGAGTGGATGCGGATCCGCTCAGAATGCATCAGTCTGGCAGCGTTTGGGCTCCGCTCAGCAGGTGGTCACCAGGGTGTCCGCCTGGCCATGCGGAGGCAAACGGATCCGTCCAGACTTACAATGGAAGTCAATGGGGACGGATCCGTTTGAATTTGACACTATATGGCTCAATTTTCAAACGGATCCGTCCCCCATTGACTTTCAATGTAAAGTCTGGACGGATCCGTCTGCGGCTACTTTCACACTTAGAATTTTTTTACAATATAATGCAGACGGATCTGTTCTGAACGGATCCATTGTCTGCATTATATGAGCGGATCCGTCTGGGCAGACCCCAGACAGATCCGCTCTGAACGCAAGTGTGAAAGTAGCCTTACATGACCCTGTCCATTCTCCTCTCTCCCACATCCATTTGTTGTACTAGCCAGTTCTTCTCGTCTGTGCTGTATTTTAGAGTGTGCATGTCCATCTTAGCAGCATGGGTGGAGAGTAGGTGTGTTCTTCCAGTCCTCTTGTTTTCCTGTGGTGGAGCAGAGAAGATCTGGATCATCAGATCTTCCATGCTCCAGAGAAATCAGAGGGACACATCTCATTCCCAGCTATGCTAACTCAATGTGCTTTCACGCTTCAGAATACGGCACAGACAAGAAGGCCTGTCTGCTAGCAGATGGGCACAGGAAGTTGGACAGAGGAGAACTGATGGGGTCATGTGTGTTCCATATTGGGCAGTAGGGGCAGAAATGGTAAACACAGTATATTACAAAATGTAAGATGGCTGCACTTTAAAGTTAGAGAGCTGATTGGTGCATATGGGAAACCGCCTTTAATGGGGTAATCCGATTTTGCATTTTTCAGAATCAATTGACTGGAAACAGCACATACTGCCACTTTCTAATAGTGATTGTTCATCTGTAGTGACCCCTTTTTCCTGCACTCCTTCGAGGTCACGTGACATTTTCCACTGTGTTGGTTCCCTATTCCGATGACATCACATTTATATCTGAGGTGGGCAAGGCTTGTAAGGCTCTGTCCTTTAGACACAACATCATCAGTGACCTTGCCTTTCAGGGAGGTGTTCTGTTCAATCTCCGCCCTGTAGACGTGATGTCAGCAATGATGTCTTAGGGTCCATTAATGTTCAGTGGGGTCGCAAAAGAGGCGGACAGCACAATCTGTTCCGCGGCTCCGCTCAAAAATAGAAATGTGTCCGTGTTTTGTGGAATCCGCAATTTGCGGACCGCAAAACGGTTGCAGACGTGTGAATGGACCCTTAGGATGTTTTTTTTCCAGCAGGGCTTCAAGGAGCCTTGGATGCAGGGATGTCATCAGAAATGTCAGCGTTCCATACAGCCAAACAGTTTGCCCCCATTTTTATTCACACTGTTTGTCAATCTGCTTAAATATGTGCCGGTTAATATGATTACAGGCATGCCAAATACTGTTTTGTGATATTTAACCCCTTCAGGACCCTGCCATTTTTCACCTTAAGGACCAGGCCATTTTTAGCAAATCTGACATGTCACTTTATGTGGTGATAACTTTAAAACGCTTTTACTTATCCAGGCCATTCTGAGATTGTTTTCTCGTCACATGTTGTACTTCATGACAGTGGTAAATTTGACTCCAAATATTAAATTTTTATTTATAAAAAAAAAACCTAAATTTACCAAAAATTAGCAAATTTCCAAATTTAAAGTTCTCTACTTTTATAATAGATAGTAATACCTCCAAAAATAGTTATTACTTTACATTTCCCATATGTCTACTTCATGTTTGGATCATTTTGAAAATGAAATTTTATTTTTTGGGTTTAGAAGCAAATCTTAAAATGTTTAAGAAAATTTCCAAAACCCAATTTTTTATGGACCAGTTCAGTTATGAAGTCACTTTGTGGGGCTTACATATTAGAAACCACCCATAAATCACCTCATTTTAGAAACTACACCCCTCAAGCTATTCAAAACTGATTTTACAAACTTTGTTAAACCCTTTAGGTGCCCCATGAGAATTAAAGGGGTTATCCCATCTTAGACAATGGGGGCATATCGCAAGGATATGCCCCCATTGTCTGATAGGTGCGGGTCCCACCGCTGGGACCTGCACCTATAAGGAGAACGGAGCAGAGAAAGTGGAGGAGGGCGCACTGCGCATGCGCAGCCACGCTCCGTTCATTTCTATGGAGCCACCGAAAATAGCCGAGCGCTGGCTCGGCTATTTCAGTCGGCCCCATAGAAATTTATGGGAGCGTTGGCCGCACATGTGCGGTGCGCTCCCATTCACTTCAATGGGAGAGGCGGGGAGCTGCGCCTGGTGGTGGTCGGACCCTGGGAAACCCGGGGTCCTCCAGCCACAACTCTCCCCGGCTCCGTTCTCATTGTAGGTGCGGGTCCCAGAGGTGGGACCCGCACCTATCAGACAATGGGGGCATATCCTAGCGATATGCCCCCATTGTCTAAGATGGGATAACCCCTTTAAAGGATAAATGGGAATGAAATTTCAAAATTTCACTATTTTTAGCAGATTTTAAATTTTTATCTATTTTTCTGCAACACATCAACGGTTAACAGCCAAGCAAAACTCAAAATCTATTACCCTGAATCTGGAGTTTACAGAAATACCCCATATGTGCTCAAAAACTGATGTATGGGCGCACATCAGTCTTCAGAGTGGAAGGAGCACCATATTGCGTTAGGAGAGTGGATTTAGCTGGAATGGTAATTGGGAACTATGTCGCATATGAAGACACCCTGAGGTGGCCCTACAGTGGAAACCCCCAAAAAGTGACCCCATTTTGGAAACTACACCCCTCAAGGAATCTTTCAGGGTGTGTAGTGAGAACTTTGACCTCAAAGGTGTTTCCTAGAATTAGGGAACACTTGGCAGTGAAAATGAAAAACATTTTCACAAAAAAGTAGCTTTTTCACTTTCCCAAAGGGTAACAGGACAAAATACACCCCACATTGTTCCCCATTTCCCCTTTAAATACGGCAACATCCCATATGTGCTCAAAAAATGTTGTATGGGCGCACAGCAGGGCTCTAGAGTCAAACAGCAAAATATGGATTTTGCTGACCTGAATTGGTAGACATTGATTTTCGGTGCCATGTCACATTTAATATTCCTGAGGTCCTCAGAAATGAAAAACCCCAAGAAGTGACCCCATTTTGGAAAGAGCACACCGGTGGAACAATTTAAGTGGTGGAAAGAGTACTTTTTAGCAAACGGGCGTCTCACAGAAGGAGGAAACACTTGTTAAAGGATTTCAAAGCACACATTTGTGAAAATAAAAAATTACTAGCAGACCCCAATTTTTCACTTTCACAAGAGATTGAAGGAGAAAATGCACCCTAGTATGTGTTCCCCCATTTTCTCCCCATTCAGGAAACACCCCATATGTGCTTGTAGCCTGCTGTATGGGCGCACAGCAGGCAAACGGCAAAATATGGATTTTGCTGGCAGGCCTGAATTGGCAGACATGGATTTTAGGTGCCATGTCGCATTTAAACAATTCCTGAGGTCCCCAGAAATTAAAAACCCCAAGAAGTGATCCCATTTTGAAAAGAGCACCCCCTGTATGAACATTTTAAAGGGTAACTGTCATGTTTTCATCAAAAATCAGTTTTAGCATATGTTACTGCTGCAGCAGCATTATGCATAAAGCAATCTTTAGTTTCTTCACATACCACTTGAGTTTGTGCCTTAGTTACGGCTGTTTAAACATTTACAATATGAGGACCTTCTCAAGATGGAGCCTCTGCCAGTTCTCTGAGGCCAAAACTGCTTTCCCTCACTTCCCATACACACTTCCTGTAGCCAGCGGCTCCCTGCCAGCCAATCAGATTGGATTACTGAGAGACACGCCTCCTCACTCTAAACCCTAATTCAGGCTTGCAGTATGGAAGATCGGCCCTCTGTCTTCTGTTTGTACTAAAAGCCCTAGCAACGTTTTTTTTGTTTGTTTTTTAATTGATAATTTTTATTGATAAATAAAACAAAACTAATTTTTCCATTAGATACAATAACAAAATCCCCAATAACATTAATTGAGATGAGCAGCAAATATGAAATATCATCCAGATACATTAGAATATGTGCAATACAAAGATTACAATAGTGATCTCAGCAGCGGAGATATAGGAGACAGCGGCAGACCCGCAATACCAATTCCATTCCTTTTAAGGGAGCAGTGGAAAGGGACAGGGGACATTAATGAAAGCTGTTATTATTAGGTAATTACAGATCTTTTGACTATCATTGACAAACTAACTCAGGTATACATGCCTAGCTCTAATAAACTAGCAAATAAAATAAAAATATGACAGCTACCCTTTAAGGGCTGGAAAGGGCACTTTTGACCTAATAGGTGTTTCACAGAAATGAATATGTAGTGGTTGGTGAAAAGTGGATCTGTAAGCTATGCAGACTAAATCAGAGATATAAGGTGGTAAAACTACAGGGTACATCATGGATGAAATTAAATTAATACTCCATGGATGAGTAGTAGATTTTAAAACACTCCTGCATGCACAGGCCAGGTTTTTCAGGGTAGGTTTCGCAGTGGTAAATGGTGTCTTTACTTGTCCCCCTTTTGGTACACACCCTGCATCTTTTTTGGGTTCTTCCACTTGACCTCGAAAATGTTGCCCTGGTAGAACATGGGCACCATTACTTCCTGAAGTACTGGGACCCTCCCCGGCCTAGCTTTGAAAAATTAGGGCCTTGATAACCACCTCTTGTAACTGAAGGAAAGTTCCTGTGTAGCCTGCAGATTAAAATGGCACGAATGCATTGCACATTGCCATCTGTACAATGTGTACGGACAGCTTTTTGTACCACACAATCTTCCCACTAACGCCTAGGATGGGGGAGCATTCTGGGGGTTCTATCCGGTAATCTTTCCCTTTTTGTAAATGCAGAACTTGTGGGTGTACCTGGAGCTACTCTTACAAAGTGTGTATATCTTTATGCCATATCTTGTCCGTTTGCTAGGCAGGTACTGGCGGAATCTAATCCTCCCTTTGAAAAGTAATAGGGACTCGTCTACACTGACATTTTTATCTGAGTTGTACACCTCAGGAAACCTGGTGTTAAAGTGGTCAGTGGGGGGGCTCGTGGCTTGCTCATGACTGAGTAGGACGTGCACAAGAGCGGCTCTCCCACCATTCCTGTTATCATAGCTGTCCATGGGAAAAGACACACCAGCACACCAGCCAGATAGGTCGGAAAATGGCTAAGGGTACCTCTGAGACAGAACACCAGCAAGAAAACATCAGCATTCAAAAGTTCTTCGGCTCCCAGCCTAACACAGCGGGACCGCAGGCTACTCCCAAGATTGCCACCGGAGCGTCTCTCTCAGCATTACATTGCAGCGCGCGTTCCTTACCTTCAGACGGAGACTCAGGAAGCCCTTACTCGTGCGCATCTGCCGGGGGATGGGACCTCCGGGCTCAGCTGCAAGCTTTACCCATGAAGGAAGACTTGGAGAAAGCCATTTTCAGGCTGGAACAGACCTACCACGCGGAGATGGAGTTACTGAAGGGGGAAATTAAACACTTGGGTCACCGTGTTGAAGCCTCAGAAAAGTCACAGCAGGCTATACACTTGCACTTAGATGATCATCAGAGAGTATTGAAGGCCCATCCCATTTACATAGATAATCGTCACCGCAGAAACAACTTGCGGATAAAAGGGGTTCCTGTAGGCCACGATCCAGTCTCTGTTTGGCTCCCTTTTAAACGGAGCAGTCCCACTCCCTATTGATCTGGACCGTATACATAGAGCTCTGGGCTCTAGACCAACTGACGTGGCTATACCCAGAGACATTGTGTGCCAAGTACACTTCTTTAAAATAAAGGAGGACATTCTGAAAGCTGCCCAACAGTCAAAGAAGCTGGAGATCGGGAGTTCTCATATTCAGATCCTGCCGGATCTTTCAAGGAGGACTCTCCAGCTACGCAGAGCAGTGAGGCCCATTCTTACCCTTCTAAAAGAAAAAGATATCCAATACCGATGGGGCTACCCATTCCAACTTCACGCCAGGAAAGAGGGAGATTCCGCGACATTCAATGACCCAGAAGATCCCAAGTTATTGGTGACTTTTGCTTTGCCAACGGTCTCCCTACCTGATTGGCCGACCGTATTATCTCCACTACCGTTGCCCGCAAGGGAGCGGTGGTCCCAGCTGTCCCCCAGATCATCTAAGTAGAGGAAGACACAGTAAATCATACCATTCTTCTCTACAATGTTATATCTAAGCTAATGCCTATACTGTTAAACAAAAGTTCGCGTTCGGTTCTTCTGTCTGAGAAGTTTTATGTGGAGGCTTCCCTTGGAAGGGCTCTCCGTGCTCCTTACCGCCATTTTGGTGGCGTGGGGGGGAGGGCCCCCTCTCGATCTATGTTAGGATCAGCCTCAGGAGGCCTCATGTAGCTGACAGGTGTGTAATATAGCTGTCAGTTAAATGTTGGATAGTTTATAACTTATCATTCATATTTGAAATAATTAATGTGCAGAAGTGGGGGAGGGTCTTTCGCTTCGTTGGGGCTTTCACTTCTCCCTTGCCTTCACAGGGTAGCAGGGGGCTTATTTCCCAGTCTGCTACTGATTTACTTAATACTTGTGCCATATCTTATTGGTCTACAAGAGTTTTGTGTTATGTTTGTTTGTCTCCCCTGGTTTCGTCTTGTCCTCTCTTTGGTCTTTTCCACCCTACTCTGTTCCTCAGTATACAAATTCCGCAATTAAAATTTCACAAATAGCACTATGGCCTCTATCAAGAAATGTTCATTCAATGCCAATGGCTTGAATGAACCTGCCAAGAGAAACCAAATTTTGTATAATCTTCATAAACAGGGGGTTACTATAGCCCTCCTGAATCGGTACTTCTCGGTATGGGCTCATAGCACATTTGCTGACTCCAAAGCTAGAGGGGTATCTATAGCCGTCCACAAGTCAGTTCCGTGCACCATACTGAATACTGTATCTGAAGGTTCAGGCCGGTACATTTTTCTTAAGATGTCTCTTTCCTCTAAGACTATTGTAATAGCGAATGTCTACTTCCCTAACACAGGACAGACCGCGTTCGCCTCCATAGTATTTGCCGCTTTGGATGAGTTTGCAGACTGTCTACCAGTCATCCTAGGTGGGGACATCAACTTCCCCTTGGACACTACGTTAGATATGTCTACAGGTAGGTCCTTTGTCTGCTGGGGTGGCTCGGGGATTCAGAAGACACCTACAATCCCTAAGATTGGTGGACATATGGCGTATCCTTTATCCCACTGCTAAAGATTTCACATTCTTTTCCTCCTCTCGTAACACATACCACCACCTTGACTATATCTTTCTTTCACACTCCCTTCTAGACTTGTGCCCTTTGGCGGGTATTGAACTCATTCTTTTCTCTGATCATTCCCTTACATGGATGGCTTTGGACATGGGAGACCCTACCCGCACTAGGAGCTCATGGAAGCTTAATGACAACATACTCAGGGATCCTGTCTGTGTGGCAGATATTAAATCCGCTATCTCGGACTTTGTGTAGGTACATAAATTGGATTCCTCTAGCGCAACCATTCAATGGAAAGCTTTAAAATGTGTGATACTTAGTAGACTCCTTTCGCGCGCCTCTAGACTTAAGAAAATGTGCTCTGCAGAGATTTGCACACTTTTTCAGAAATTGGCTATACTAGAGCGGAAACATAAAGGTTCCCTCTCATCGGTGGTTTATCAAGAGCTCTGTGATACTCGGTCGGTTCTAAGGAAACTAATTGATCAAAAATATTTAGGCGCCAGAGACAAACTTAAAAAGCTCTTCTATGAACAGGAAGATAAGAGCGGTAGATTGCTGGCAAGGATGTTGAGACAGAGACAAGCCTCCTCTTACATCCCTTCGCTTAACCGTAGAGAGGGTGGTCACATTCACGCCACTGGTGACATCTTACGAGAATTCCAATCTTATTACGAGGCTCTCTACTATTTGAAGGGCAAATATGCAGATCTCCACTTAGACATAAAAACCCAGAAAATCAGAAACTACATTTCGAAGCTAATAGGCCCTAACTCTCAACAGCGGACAGGAACACTCTAGAGGGGGAAATAACCTTACGGGAGGTCCAAGGGGTTATAAAAGACTAGAAGTAGGTAAGTGCCCGGGCCCTGGCGGATTCACACCCCGCTTTTATAAGAAGTTCCTCGATGATGTCTCCAACCGTCTTACCAAAATGTGCAACTCTCTTGTAGAGGGTTCCTCCTTCCCATCACAAGCTCTGACTGCACATATCTGTGGACTTCCTAAACAGGGCAAGGATCCCTTGGTCTGTAGCAACTACCGACTGATATCATTGATCAACATTGACTTGAAGATATGCGCTAAAATTGTGGACGACAGATTGAATAATTACATGCCCTCTTTAATACATAAGGATCAGGTGGACTTTGTTTCGGGTCGGGAATCAAGGGATAATACTATACGATCCCTGGTTCTTTTATAACTCGAGCCAATGCAACCAATTCCCCCCGGTGTCTTCTCGCGATTGATGCCGAAAGGCCTTTGACCGAGTGGACTGGGTCTTCCTGGGAGAGGCAATGAGCTTTTGGCTTGGGTCCCAACATGATCCACAGAATCCTTTCCCTTTATCAAAACCCTAGAGCTCAGGTTCAGGTTAATGGCTCCTTATCAGTCTCTTTTCAGATGCATAACGGTACCTGGCAGGGGTGCCCACTTTTCCCCCTACTATACATTATGGTCATGGAATTCCTGTCCAGAGCTCTCAGGATTAACGAGTCTATCAGTGGATTCAAATTAGGGAATCTGGAATCTAAAATAGCCATTTATGCTGACGACCTCCTCATCTACTGCTCTGAGCTAGTTGTTGGTCTCCCCAATGTCTTGAAGGAGTTCGTGACCTTTGGAGACCTTAGAAACTTCAAGGTAAACCTCTGAGATACTCAATATTACCATACCGTCTAACACTGTACACACACTACAGACTTCGTTCCCCTTTCACTGGATGCAGGGACATATAACCTATTTGGGCATGGCTATCCCTTCTCAACCAGCTAACCTCTACTCCAGTGTTTCCCAACTAGTGTGCCTCAAGCAGTTGCAAAACTACAACTCCCAGCATGCCCGGACAGAATTTGGCTGTGCAGGCATGCTGGGAGTTGTAGTTTTGTAACAGCTGGAGGCACACTGGTTGGGAAACGCTGCTCTACTCTACCTATACCTATATCTTGCTTTGGGAGAATACATACATTAAAAATGAATGTTCTACCGATGATATTGTATTTCTTCAGAACTATTCCCGTTCCATTACCATGTAAATTCTTTATGGCCTTCAGATCAATGTTCCTGGACTTTTATTTGGGCAGGCTCATCACCTAGGTTGGGTATGCGTTTTCTGGTTCAATCCAGATTGACGGAAGGGGTGGGGCTCCCTGATTTACAAATGTATTATAGAGCTGCACTCCTTTCGTATGTTTTAGATTGGTTCCATAGTGGTTTATCCAAACGCTGGATTCAGTTTGAAAGGAAGGAAGTTGGCTGCCCAGCCCAAGATCTCCCTTGGATCACTAAATCAAATAGACCCCCGCACCTTCCCCCCACTAACATGGGGAGTATTGCAAATGTGGGATAAATATGCTGTGTCCCTAGGTCTTACAACCTTTCCAGGACCCATGACTCCTGTATTTGATAATCCAGACTTTCCCTTGGGGATGGGACAGCTGACGTTGCTGGGACTCTGCAGGGAAGAAAACCCCTGGGCATATCAGTTTATTAGGAAGGATGCTACTGTACTCGTTTCCTGGGGGGAGCAACAGAGGGGCATGGGTTTCACTATATCAGTATTCAAAACGTCATATCTTTATTGGGTCCTATCACAACTCTATCTAGGGACATCACACGTTTTGAATCTCTCTACCTCCAAACAACCCCACCCACACATCTTGTGTCTCTGGTCTACGGGCTGCTCCAGGAGGACGGAGGTCCCCCATCTTCCCTGCCATATGTGTTGGCTTGGGAGAGGGAATTGGGAAGTTCCTTCCCTGCAGAACAATGGGAGAGAGCATTTACATTATCGCACAAATCATCCATTAGCTGCAGTTTACAGGAGACGAATTCCAGATTATGTCCAGGTGGTATAGGACACCAGCACTCCTACATTCTTTCTATCCTACCTGTCCGAACACGTGTTGGCGATATGAAGGCGAGGCGGGTACAATGGCCCAAATTTGGTGGCAGTGGTACCATCTGACTCCCTTCTGGAAGGCTTTGAAAGATCTGTATAATCAGGTGAGCGGTAAAGCAATACAGTGAACCCTCGAAGGGACATTGCTATCCATGCTCCCTGGTCCCATTTCTGCCTTAAAAAAGGGGCCTCTTCTTTGTGCAGGCTGCTCGCCTGGTCATACCCATATATTGGAAATCTCATGACGCCCCACACATCAGAGATTGGTTAGACACGTTCGAAAAGATCCGCAGAATGGAGGAATTATTGGTGGAGGATGAAGGAACGGATGAGATACCTTAAAACGTGGACCCCCTGTATTCTATTTAAGGGTTCTCAAGCGTATCAAACCTGGTTAGACCAGGTAGATTTCAGAGTGTAAATTCTGTATAGAACATAAAGATACCAAACAGTATACACATCCCCTTCTTTCCTTCCCCTCTTCGTCTATATGTCTGTTGTTTGTACTTTTACTTCTTCATGCTCACCGAATTAGGTTATTCATCTTACCAATAGTGGTTATCTATTTTACCAAATATGCATTTCATGTGAGGTGATGGACCACCATTAAATTTCCGAAATCTTCATAGAAGAAGATTTTGAAAAAATCTAGTTCAGTGACTCCCGCACAGTCTATCTGTATTCCGGAGCTGCCCTCAAAATCTGGAATTTGGGGCTGATAATCATCAGGGGGGGTGGGGTCCATATGGGATCACTCTGGGGGGCTGCCTAAGCTGCTGTGCTGGGGCACCTTCTAGAGGGTCCCTCATCAGCTGATGATGAGGGGTAGAGGAAAGTGGCATCCTCTTTTCCCTCACTGGCGGACTCCGTAACGGAGGCAAGCATGGCGTATCTGAGGCAAGCAACATCCAGTGTTTTTATATTTTAATGCATGTATTCTGTTATCCTTTATTTTTAGAACGGATGCAATTATTTTTTGGGGGATACTTATGGTAATTTTATATTAATATTATATTTTGTTTGAGCAAACTCTTAATAAATGATTTAAGGATATCTAGTTTCTGGACTGTTTCAGATGAAGTGCGCCTATCCATAATCAAATCAGTTTATTTTTTTTCTAATGTTTTTGTGACTGGGTGAAGTCGCAGAGATAGAAGCCCTTATCCAGGGTAACCGGAGGGTAAGCCGCTTTTCTATATATTGTAGTTCAAGCATGGCGTATGCCTCTTCAGCTGAGTGTGAGGGGTGTGTATTTTGTGTTTGTAATAAATTTGAAATATAGAGAAAAGGAGTAGAGAAAAAAGTTTATAAAAAAATTGCAGGATGCATGTGCGTGCAAAAATTACACAATCACTACCTAACTAAAATTGAATATATATATATATATATATATATATATATATATATATATATATATATATATTACATATTACACACACACAGTGGATATAAAAAGTCTACACACCCCTGTTAAAATGTCAGGTTTCTGTGATGTAAAATAATGAGAAAGATAAATCATTTCAGAACTTTTTCCACCTTTAATGTGACCTATAAACTCAACTGAAAAACAAACTGAAATCTTTTAGGTAGAGGGAAGAAAAAATATAAAAATAAAATAATATGGTTGCATAAGTGTGCACCCCTAAACTAATACTTTGTTGAAGCACCTTTTGATTTTATAGCACTCAGTCTTTTTGGGCTATGAGTCTATCAGCATGGCACATTTTGACTTGCCAACATTTGCCCACTCTTCTTTGCAAAAACACTTCAAATCTGTCAGATTTCAAGGGCATCTCCTGTGCACAGCCCTCTTCAGATCACCACACAGTTTTTCTATCGTATTCAGGTCTGGGCTCTGGCTGGGCCATTCCAAAACTTTAATCTTCTTCTGGTGAAGCCATTCCTTTGTTGATTTGGATGTATGCTTTGGGTCGCTGTTAATGCTGAAAGATTAAGTTCCTCTTCATGTTCAGCTTTCTAGCAGAAGCCTGAAGGTTTTGTGCCAAAATTGACTGGTATTTGGAACTGTTTATAATTCCCTCTAGCTTATCTAAGGCCCCAGTTCTATCTGAAGAAAAACAGACCCAAAGCATGATGCTGCACCACCATGCTTCACTGTGGGTATGGTGTTCTAGTGTTATTTTGGTGATGTACCGTGTTGTTTATGTGCCAAACATATCTTTTGGAATTATGGCCAAAAAGTTCAACCTTGGTTTCATCAGACCATAACCTTTTCCCACATGCTTTTGGGAGACTTCAGATGTGTTTTAGCAAAATGTAGCCTGGCTTGGATGTTTTTCTTCGTAAGAAAAGGTTTTCATCTTGCCACTCTACCCCATAGCCCAGACATATGAAGAATATGGGAGATTGTTGTCACATGTACCACACAGCCAGTACTTGCCAGATATTCCTGCAGCTCCTTTAATGTTGCTGTAGCCCTCTTGGTAGCCTCCCAGACCAGTTTTCTTCTAGTCTTTTTTTTATCAATTTTGGAGGGACGTCCAGTTCTTGGTAATGTCATTGTTGTGCCATATTTTCTCCACTTGATGATGACTGTCTTCACTGTGTTCCATGGTATATCTAATGCCTTGGAAATTCTTTTGTACCCTTCTCCTGACATCTTTTAACAATGAGATCCCTCTGATGCTTTGGAAGCTCTCTGTGGACCATGGCTTTTGCTGTGGGATGCGACTAAGAAAATTTCAGGAAAGAGCTGGAGCAGCTGAACTTTATTTGGGGTTAATCAGAGGCATTTTAAATGATGGCAGGTGTATGCTGACTCCTATTTAACATGGCTTTGAATGTGATTGCTTAATTCTTAACACATTCTGATTGTTTTCTTCTCTCCACCTAAAAGATTTCAGTTTGTTTTTCAAGTGAGTGGTACAGTTTATAGTCACATTAACCACCTCCGGACCGCCTAACGCAGATGTGCGGTCCGGAGGTGGCAGCCCTGCGCACGACGACGCATATACGCGTCATCTCGCGAGGGCCGGGATTTCCTGTGAACGCGCGCACACAGGCGCGCGCGCTCACAGGAACGGAAGGTAAGCGAGTGGATCTCCAGCCTGCCAGCGGCGATCGCTCGCTGGCAGGCTGGAGATCCGAATTTTTTAACCCCTAACAGGTATATTAGACGCTGTTTTCATAACAGCGTCTAATATACCTCCTACCTGGTCCTCTAGTGGTTCCTTTTGTTAGGATCGACCACCAGAGGACTCAGGTAGGTCAGTACAGTCGCACCAAACACCACACTACACTACACCCCCCCCCGGTCACTTATTAACCCCTTATAAACCCCTGATCACCCCATATAAACTCCCTGATCACCCCCCTGTCATTGATCACCGCCCTGTCATTGATCACCGCCCTGTCAGGCTCCGTTCAGACGTCCGTATGATTTTTACGTATCCACGGATACATGGATCGGATCCGCAAAAAGCATACGGACGTCTGAATGGAGCCTTACAGGGGGGTGATCAATGACAGGCGGGTGATCACCCATATACACTCCCTGATCACCCCCTGTCATTGATCACCCCCGTCATTGATCACCCCCCTGTAAGGCACCATTCAGACGTCCGCATGATTTTTACGGATCCATGGATACATGGATCGGATCCGCAAAACACATGCGGACGTCTGAATGGAGCCTTACAGGGGGTGATCAATGACAGGCGGGTGATCACCCATATACACTCCCTGATCACCCCCCTGTCATTGATAACCCCCCTGTAAGGCTCCATTCAGACGTCCGCATGCGTTTTATGGATCCGTAAAAAATCATGCGGATGTCTGAATGGAGCCTTACAGGGGGGGTGATCAGTGACAGGGGGGTGATCACCCTGATCACCCCCTGTCATTGATAACCCCCCTGTAAGGCTCCATTCAGACGTCCGCATGCATTTTGTGGATCCGATCCATGTATC
Source organism: Bufo gargarizans (assembly GCF_014858855.1). Classification (NCBI taxonomy): domain Eukaryota; kingdom Metazoa; phylum Chordata; class Amphibia; order Anura; family Bufonidae; genus Bufo; species Bufo gargarizans. Next base: position 123,409,005 of record NC_058080.1, read on the forward strand.
CATGGATCCGTAAAAAATCATGCGGATGTCTGAATGGAGCCTTACAGGGGGGGTGGTCAGTGACAGGGGGGTGATCACCCTGATTACCCTGATCACCCCCTGTCATTGATAACCCCCCTGTAAGGCTCCATTCAGACGTCCGCATGCGTTTTGTGGATCCGATCCATGTATCCATGTATCCGTAAAAAATCATGCGGATGTCTGAATGGAGCCTTACAGGGGGGGTGATCAGTGACAGGGGGGTGATTACCCTGATCACCCCCTGTCATTGATAACCCCCCTGTAAGGCTCCATTCAGACGTCCGCATGCATTTTGTGGATCCGATCCATGTATCCATGGATCCGTAAAAAATCATGCGGATGTCTGAATGGAGCCTTACAGGGGGGGTGGTCAGTGACAGGGGGGTGATCACCCTGATTACCCTGATCACCCCCTGTCATTGATAACCCCCCTGTAAGGCTCCATTCAGACGTCCGCATGCGTTTTGTGGATCCGATCCATGTATCCATGGATCCGTAAAAAATCATGCGGATGTCTGAATGGAGCCTTACAGGGGGGGTGATCAGTGACAGGGGGGTGATCACCCTGATTACCCTGATCACCCCCTGTCATTGATAACCCCCCTGTAAGGCTCCATTCAGACGTCCGCATGCGTTCTGTGGATCCGATCCATGTATCCATGGATCCGTAAAAAATCATGCGGATGTCTGAATGGAGCCTTAAAGGGGGGGTGATCAGTGACAGGGGGGTGATCACCCTGATTACCCTGATCACCCCCTGTCATTGATAACCCCCCCTGTAAGGCTCCATTCAGACGTCCGCATGCGTTCTGTGGATCCGATCCATGTATCCATGGATCCGTAAAAAATCATGCGGATGTCTGAATGGAGCCTTACAGGGGGGGTGATCAATGACAGGGGGGTGATCAGGGAGTCTATATGGGTGATCACCCCCCTGTCATTGATCACCCGCCTGTCATTGATCACTCCCCCCCTGGTAAGGCTCCATTCAGCCATTTTTTTTGGCACAAGTTAGCGGAAATTTTTTGTTTGTTTTTGTTTTTGTTTTTTCTTACAAAGTCTCATATTCCACTAACTTGTGTCAAAAAATAAAATCTCACATGGACGCACCATACCCCTCACGGAATCCAAATGCGTAAACATTTTTAGACATTTATATTCCAGACTTCTTCTCACGCTTTAGGGCCCCTAAAAAGCCAGGGCAGTATAAATACCCCACATGTGACCCCATTTCGGAAAGAAGACACCCCAAGGTATTCTGTGAGGGGCATATTGAGTCCATGAAAGATTGAAATTTTTGTCCTAAGTTAGCGGAAAGTGAGACTTTGTGAGAAAAAAAACAAAAAAAAATCAATATCCGCTAACTTATGCAAAAAAATAAAAAATTCTAGGAACTCGCCAGGCCCCTCATTGAATACCTTGGGGTGTCTTCTTTCCAAAGTGGGGTCACATGTGGGGTATTTATACTGCCCTGGCTTTTTAGGGGCCCTAAAGCATGAGAAGAAGTCTGGGATCCAAATGTCTAAAAATGCCCTCCTAAAAGGAATTTGGGCCCCTTTGCGCATCTAGGCTGCAAAAAAGTGTCACACATGTGGTATCGCCGTACTCAGGAGAAGTTGGGGAATGTGTTTTGGGGTGTCATTTTACATATACCCATGCTGGGTGAGAAAAATATCTTGGTCAAATGCCAACTTTGTATAAAAAAATGGGAAAAGTTGTCTTTTGCCAAGATATTTCTCTCACCCAGCATGGGTATATGTAAAATGACCCCCCAAAACACATTGCCCAACTTCTCCTGAGTACGGCGATACCACATGTGTGACACTTTTTTGCAGCCAAGGTGGGCAAAGGGGCACCTTTCGGATTTCGCAGGCCATTTTTTACACATTTTGATTGCAAGGTACTTCTTACACATTTGGGCCCCTAAATTGCCAGGGCAGTATAACTACGCCACAAGTGACCCCATTTTGGAAAGAAGACACCCCAAGGTATTCCGTGGGGGGCACGGCGAGTTCCTAGAATTTTTTATTTTTTGTCACAATTTAGCGGAAAATGATGATTTTTCTTTTTTTTTCTTTTTTCCTTACAAAGTCTCATATTCCACTAACTTGCGACGAAAAATTAAAAATTCTAGGAACTCGCCATGCCCCTCACGGAATACCTTGGGGTGTCTTCTTTCCAAAATGGGGTCACTTGTGGGGTAGTTATACTGCCCTGGCAATTTAGGGGCCCAAATGTGTGAGAAGAACTTTGCAATCAAAATGTGTAAAAAATGCCCTGCAAAATCCGAAAGGTGCACTTTGGAATATGTGCCCCTTTGCCCACCTTGGCAGCAAAAAAGTGTGACACATCTGGTATCGCCGTACTCAGGAGAAGTTGGGCAATGTGTTTTGGGGTGTCATTTTACATATACCCATGCTGGGTGAGAAAAATATCTTGGTCAAATGCCAACTTTGTATAAAAAAAATGGTAAAAGTTGTCTTTTGCCAAGATATTTCTCTCACCCAGCATGGGTATATGTAAAATGACAGCCCAAAACACATTCCCCAACTTCTCCTGAGTACGGCGATACCAGATGTGTGACACTTTTTTGATGCCAAGGTGGGCAAAGGGGCACATATTCCAAAGTGCACCTTTCGGATTTCACCGGTCATTTTTTACAGATTTTGATTGCAAAGTACTTCTCACACATATGGGCCCCTAAATTGCCAGGGCAGTATAACTACGCCACAAGTGACCCCATTTTGGAAAGAAGACACCCCAAGGTATTCCGTGAGGGGCATGGCGAGTTCCTAGAATTTTTTATTTTTTGTCGCAAGTTAGTGGAATATGAGACTTTGTAAGGAAAAAAGAGAAAAAAAAAAAAATCATCATTTTCCGCTAACTTGTGACAAAAAATAAAAAATTCTAGGAACTCGCCATGCCCCTCACGGAATACCTTGGGGTGTCTTCTTTCCAAAATGGGGTCACTTGTGGGGTAGTTATACTGCCCTGGCAATTTAGGGGCCCAAATGTGTGAGAAGTACCTTGCAATCAAAATGTGTAAAAAATGGCCTGCAAAATCTGAAAGGTGCACTTTGGAATATGTGCCCCTTTGCCCACCTTGGCTGCAAAAAAGTGTGACACATCTGGTATCGCCGTACTCAGGAGAAGTTGGGGAATGTGTTTTGGGGGGTCATTTTACATATACCCATGCTGGATGAGAGAAATATCTTGGCAAAAGACAACTTTTCCCATTTTTTTATACAAAGTTGGCATTTGACCAAGATATTTTTCTCACCCAGCATGGGTATATGTATAATGACACCCCAAAACACATTCCCCAACTTCTCCTGAGTACGGCGATACCAGATGTGTCACACTTTTTTGCTGCCAAGGTGGGCAAAGGGGCGCATATTCCAAAGTGCACCTTTTGGATTTCACCGGTCATTTTTTACACATTTTGATTGCAAAGTACTTCTCACACATTTGGGCCCCTAAATTGCCAGGGCAGTATAACTACCCCACAAGTGACCCCATTTTGGAAAGAAGACACCCCCAAGGTATTCTGTAAGGGGCATGGTGAGTTCCTAAAATTTTTTATTTTTTGTCGCAAGTTAGTGGAATATAAGACTTTGTAAGAAAAAAAAAAATAATCATCATTTTCCGATAACTTGTGACAAAAAATAAAAAGTTCTATGAACTCACTATGCCCATCAGCGAATACCTTAGGGTGTCTACTTTCCGAAATGGGGTCATTTGTGGGGTAGTTATACTGTTTGGGCATTGTAGAACCTCAGGAAACATGACAGGTGCTCAGAAAGTCAGAGCTGTTTCAAAAAGCGGAAATTCACATTTTTGTACCATAGTTTGTAAATGCTATAACTTTTACCCAAACCATTTTTTTTTTTGCCCAAACATTTTTTTTTTTATCAAAGACATGTAGAACAATAAATTTGGTGAAAAATTTATATATGGATGTCGTTTTTTTTGCAAAATTTTACAGCTGAAAGTGAAAAATGTCATTTTTTTGCAAAAAAATCGTTACATTTTGATTAATAACAAAAAAAGTAAAAATGCCAGCAGCAATGAAATACCACCAAATGAAAGCTCCATTAGTGAGAAGAAAAGGAGGTAAAATTCATTTGGGTGGTAAGTTGCATGACCGAGCGATAAACGGTGAAAGTAGTGTAGTGCCGAAGTGTAAAAAGTGCTCTGGTCATGAAGGGGGTTTCACCTAGCGGGGCTGAAGTGGTTAAAGGTGGAAAAAGTTCTATCTGAAATTATTTATCTTTGTCTCTCTCACAACTCTATCTAGGGACCGGCAACTCTATCTTCATTGACCGGCCAATCGCAGTGCTTCTGAGCTGCAGGGGGGGGGGGGGCAGAAAGCCACCATGCTGCCCTTGCCCGGCATGGATGCCTGCTGGTAAGAGCAGCCATGGTGCCCCGATTCCCCTGCGATCCTGCTCCAGCACCCGGCGGACCTTACGCCGTACATGTACGGCGCTGGTCCTTAAGTCACGTCCAGCTGCGCTGTACATGTATGGTGCAAGTCCTTAAGGGGTTAATTTAAAACAGTCTGGAGTTCAGATCTCACTCAAACCTGTAAAATAGTCTTTATACTAAAAGTTATGGTAGAAAAATAGATTTTTTTTACTTTCCAGATTTTTAGGTGAAATTTAAATTTTTTTGCAAAATTGTTACAAAAAAAATAACAAATCGAAAACCATTAATGTTTTTGTAACTTTCTTAGTATGAAATATCACAAAACAATATTTTGTATTCATAATAAGCTGTACGATATAGTGACATATTATTTGTTGATCAGTAGATGGCACAATTATTTTTCTTTTCATTTAAATAATATACCATTGTGAAGAAAATAGCTTTTTAAGCACAGAATATTCAGGCTTTTCAACAGAGCAGGTCTGTAGTGTAAAGGTAACTCTTCTGCCAGACATACAGGAAGTGTGGAGTTCAAATCTTGATGAATATCTGTTAAATAATTTCTTTAGTGAAATTCTATATGCTAGAGGAGGGACCCTCCCCTAACTCATCCAACACTACTTCATTAGTATTCACTGCATTGAAGTTAGGCTACTTTCACACATGAATTAGTTGCGGATCAGTCTGGTATCTGCACAGACGGATCCGCACCTATAATTCAAACGCTTGTATCCGTTCAGAACGGATCCGTTTGCATTATTCTTTTTTTTTTTAAGTCTAAAAAAAAAACGGATCCGTCCTGACTTACATTGAAAGTCAATGGGGGACGGATCCGTTTTCAGTTGCACCATATTGTGTAAGTGAAAACAGATCCGTCCCCATTGACTTACATTGTAAGTCAGGACGGATCCGTTTGGCTCCGCATCCAGAGCGGAATACAGCCGGAACGGAGCCAAACTGATGCATTCTGAACAGATCCTTATCCATTCAGAATGCATTGGGACTGAACTGATACGTTTTGAACCGTTTGTGATATCCCTGAAATGGATCTCACAAACTGAATTCAAAACGCCAGTGTGAAAGTAGCCTTAGGCTGGGAGGGGAAGGGGAGGCAGATACCTGATTCTACAGACACTCTCCATGAGTGTTGTGCTGGAATGTAAACATAGGGTGCAGGTCACAGGTGGCAATTATGCTGGAGAAGTCAAAATGCACTCGGGACGTCATCATGTGACTTGTTTAATGCAGTAATGTTAACTGTTGCTGTTATTTTTTTTGTGTGTGTAACAAGAAACCCCCTTTAAGGGCTCATGCACACGAACGTATTTTCTTTCTGCCTTCATTCCATTTTTTATGCAGACCATATGCGGAACCATTCACTTCAATGGGTCTTCAAAAACAATGGAAGGTACTCCCTGTGCATTCCGTTTCCGTATTTCCATTCCGCAAAAAAGTAGTGCATGTCCTATTATTCTCCGCAAATCACGGTCTGAGGCCCCATTCAAGTCAATGGGTCCGCAAAAAATACGGAACACATCCGTATGTCATCCGTATTTCATCAGTATTTTGCGGATCCATGCTGTAGAAATGCGATGCCCAGCCCATATTGCTCATGTGTTTGGTGTTTAATAACTTACTTTTTCTGTATATGATCTGCAAAAAACGGATCAAATACGGAAACCATATGGATATGTTTTGTGGAATGACGGAACGGAAGAGGACTTAAATCAGAGAAAAAAAAACCTCAGATACGGAACAACGGATCCATGAAAAACAGACCGCAAAACAACAATGGTCGTGTGCATGAGCCCTTTTGCGCTCGGGTACAGTAAATTTCATGTAATTTTGGTTTGGATTCCATATCTGTGTTTCCTGGCAATTTTTACTACTATAGACATGGGTAATAAATTTCACAAGTTTCATGGCATCATGAATGAATATTGTTCTGTCTGTTCCCTATGCAAGTTCTTCCATCTCACCGCTACTTCTTACTATCATACATTTGACATATTATCAAGAAGAAGAGAACAGATGGATGTATAAATGCAGGATCAGACTACATAGTTTGTTGTCTGTTACCATGGAAACTTACAACTGCATTTGTGCTGTAGATATAAAAGGGCATGGCATTTATATTTATTTAAAGGGAACCTGTCAGCGGGATTTTGGGTTTAGAGCTGAGGACATGGGTTGGTAGATGGCCGCTAGCACATTCGCCATACCCAGTCCCCATAGCTCTGTGTGCTTTTATTGTGTAAAAAAAAAACTATTTGATACATATGCAAATTAACCCGAGATGAGTCCTGTCCCTGACTCATCTCAGGGTCAGGACTCATCTCAGGGTAATTTGCAAATGTATCAAATCGTTTTTTTTACACAATAAAAGCACACAGAGCTATGGGGACTGGGTATGGCGGATGTGCTAGTGGCCATCTAGCAACCCATGTCCTCAGCGCTATACACACAATCCCGGTGACAGGTTCCCTTTAAAAGCGGTTTCATTTTACATTTAGGATGCACTGAGACAAGGCCTCTTGCACACGAACGTTTTTAGTTTTTTTTTTTTTTCGTTCCGTATACGGAACCATTCATTTCAATGGATCCAGAAAAAAAATGGAAGGTACTCCATATGCCTTCTGTTTCCGTATTTCCATTCCGTTCAAAGATAGAACATGTCCTATTATTGTCTGCATAACGGACAAGGATAGTACTGTTCTAATAGGGGGAAGCTATTCCTTTCCCCAAAAAACGAAATGCACACGGACTTCATCTGTGTTTTTTGCGGATATGTTTTTTGTGGACCGTAAAATACTGAAAAAGCCATACGGTTGTGTGCAAGAGTCCTAAAACAATGTTTGAGAAGTTGAACATATCCTGACTCTGTAAGGGCTCCTTCAGATGACTATAGGCCGTCTGTGTCCGTATTGCGGACTGCAAAGATGGGTCCACAAGATACGGGTGATGTAGAGCAGAGGCAAGGATTGGGAGCCTATGGAAACACTTAGAAGTGCTTCTGTGGGCTTTTTGGTCCGTGCTTCCACACTATTAGGGTCCATTCACACGTCCACACTTTTGGGTGCGGACCCATTCATTTTCAATAGGGACGCAAAAGATGCAGACAGCACACAGTGTGCTGTCCGCCGCCCCGAACCTCCGTTCCGCTTCTTCACAAAAAAATAGAACATGTCCTATAGGCATTTCTATTGGGGTGCCGGACAGCTTTACTTTCATGTGAATGGGCCCTTTTTAAATATACACTGCTCAAAAAAATAAAGGGAACACTTAAACAACACAATGTAACTCCAAGTCAATCACACTTCTGTGAAATCAAACTGTCCACTTAGGAAGCAACACTGAGTGACAATCAATTTCACATGCTGTTGTGCAAATGGGATAGACAACAGGTGGAAATTATAGGCAATTAGCAAGACACCCCCAACAAAGGAGTGGTTCTGCAGGTGGTGACCACAGACCACTTCTCAGTTCCTATGCTTCCTGGCTGATGTTTTGGTCACTTTTCAATGCTGGCGGTGCTTTCACTCTAGTGGTAGCATGAGATGGAGTCTAGAACCCACACAAGTGGCTCAGGTAGTGCAGCTTATCCAGGATGGCACATCAATGCGAGCTGTGGCAAGAAGGTTTGCTGTGTCTGTCAGTGTAGTGTCCAGAGCATGGAGGCTCTACCAGGAGACAGGCCAATACATCAAGAGACGTGGAGGAGGCCGTAGGAGGGCAACAACCCAGCATCAGGGCCGCTACCTCCGCCTTTGTGCAAGGAGGAACAGGAGGAGCACTGCCAGAGCCCTGCAAAATGACCTCCAGCAGTCCACAAATGTGCATGTGTCTGCTCAAACGGTCAGAAACAGACTCCATGAGGGTGATATGAGGGCCCGACGTCCACAGGTGGGGGTTGTGCTTACAGCCCAACACCGTGCAGGACGTTTGGCATTTGCCAGAGAACACCAAGATTGGCAAATTCTCCACTGGCGCCCTATGCTCTTCACAGATGAAAGCAGGTTCACACTGAGCACATGACAGATGTGACAGAGTCTGGAAATGCTGTGGAGAACGTTCTGCTGCCTGCAACATCCTCCAGCATGACCGGTTTGGCATTGGGTCAGTAATGGTGTGGGGTGGCATTTCTTTGGAGGGCTGCACAGCCCTCCATGTGCTCGCCAGAGGTAGCCTGACTGCCATTAGGTACCGAGATGAGATCCTCAGACCCCTTGTGAGACCATATGCTGGTGCGGTTGGCCCTGGGTTCCTCCTAATGCAAGACAATGCTAGACCTCATGTGGGTGGAGTGTGTCAGCAGTTTCTGCAAGACGAAGGCATTGATGCTATGGACTGGCCCGCCCGTCCCCCAGACCTGAATCCAATTGAGCACATCTGGGACATCATGTCTCGCTCTATCCACCAACGTCACGTTGCACCACAAACTGTCCAGGAGTTGGCAGATGCTTTAGTCCAGGTCTGGGAGGAGATCCCTCAGGAGACCGTCCGCCACCTCATCAGGAGCATTCACAGGCGTTGTAGGGAGGTCATACAGGCACGCGGAGGCCACACACACTACTGAGCCTCATTTTGACTTTTTTTAAGGACATTACATCAAAGTTGGATCAGCCTGTAGTGTGTTTTTCCACTTTAATTTTGAGTGTGACTCCAAATCCAGACCTCCATGGGTTGAAAAATGTAATTTCCATTAATTTTTTTGGGTGTGATTTAGTTGTCAGCACATTCAACTATGTAAAGAACAAAGTATTTCAGAAGAATATTTTATTAATTCAGATCTAGGATGTGTTATTTTTGTGTTCCCTTTATTTTTTTGAGCAGTGTGTGTGTATGTGTGTGTGTGTGTGTGTGTGTGTGTATATATATATATATATATATCTATATATCTCTCTATATATCTCTCTATATATATCTATATATCTATACACACACACATATTAGGTAATATACAATATTTATGTCTTTTATGTGTGGGTACTTCTCAGTTTCCTGCTGAGTAGTAGGCTCCATCTTCTGATACTACTGCAGGATGCTGACTATTCAAGTTGACAGCTCAGGTGTCCTTCATCTTGCCATGCCCTGATTTTGTTCCTTCAGTGCTGAAGCCTTTGGTGGAGCTGCTGAGTGATCCGGATTACATTAATCAGATGCTGCTCAGCCAGCTGGAGTACAGGGAACAGGTGAATGAGCGCCACAAGAAAGCCTATACATATGCCCCATCTTATGAGGAGTTCATCAAACTGATCACCAACAGCTCTGACATTGAATTCCTTAAACAGTTAAGGTACATTGATTTGATGCGTTTGTAAATCTCATCTTTTCATTATTTCAGAAGACTTTGTATGTTGCATTCATTTGAATAAGTAGAAGGGAAGAGATTAAATATGTTAAACTATATTAAAAATTAACTTTAATGGTTAATAAATAAAAAGACTGATGCAGAGAACAGCTCAGGCCTTGTGTTGTGTAGCGAGTGCACTCTGTATATTGTTGGTATACACACGGTCAGGGATCGTTTTCAGAGGTACATGGTATTTGGGTGCTTCACAGCCCTATATTATGGCTAGATGTTGCAGACCTCACCCTAATCCGAATGTGTAGTGGAACTACCGCCCTGAGGAGGGCGACCTCTAATCCGATGCGTGAACATTTCACTGCCCCTACCGGATGGGGGGTCACCCATCTCAGGGTGGTAGCTCGGATACACATCCGCATTAAGGTGAGATCTGTAACATTTATCCAGAATACCGTTTACCCCCTCAAAACGATCCCTCACAGTGTGCATACCAACCATATACGGAGTGCACTCGCTCTTTACTCCCTAGACAACAAAAAACCTAACTTCTATCAATATAACTCTTATATGGGCTCTCTACATCTACAGGTGAAAGTTCATTTGTTTCAGTAATGCAACTTAGGCCTCAAGCACACGACTGTTGTTTTGGTCCACATCTGAGCCGCCGTTTTTGCGGCTCGGATGCTGACCCATTCACTTCAATGGGGTCGCAAAAGATGCGGAGAGCACTCCATGTGCTGTCCGCATCCATTACACTGTTCCGTGGCCCTGCAAAAAATATATAACCTGTCCTATTCTTGTCCGTTTTGCGGACAAGAAAAGGCATTTCTACAATGGGCCTTCCGTTCCGCAAATTGCAGAAGGCACATGGACGGCTTCCGTTTTCTTACGGATTGGCGGTTTGTGGACCGCAAAAAAACGGAACGGTCGTGTGCATGAGGCCTTAACATTAGAATATTGTCAAAAGGTTCAATATTCTAGGGTCAAAGTGTCACCCTCTAGTCAGCTAATTAATCCATACCCCCTGAGCAAAGGGGAACCTCAAAATTGAGACTTTCATAAGCTGTAAGCCATAATCATCCAAATTATAACAAAGTCTTGAAATATCTCGCTTTACATGTAATGAGTCTCTCATATGTTAGTTTCACCTTTTAAGTTGTATTACTGAAATAAATGAACTTTGCACAATATTCAAATTTTTCAAGTTTCTCCTGTATATGTTTAGCATTTAACCAATTAAAGTTAATATTTAATATACCGGTAATTTAAAATAATTTCTCTCTCTACCCCTCTACTTACACATCACAATTTATTCTTGGCAACTAGTTTTTTCGCTTATATTGCATTCATATGAAACCCATATGAATAGGTATAGAGACCATAGGCTTCTGCTGTCTGACGTATAACAGGTTTGTGTGAGGATACCACGAAACAGATTTTTTGAAATAATTTTTATTGACTGTGGACTAAAAATATGAACTAAAACTAACCTCACCTAGGGTCAATTTACATTGAGTTTTTTTGGCGCTGATTTTGGAGCGTTTCTGCCTCAGTTAGTTCCAAATCTGCTCAAAAAAAGTCCTCAAAACAGCCTCCCGTTCATTTCGATGGGTAGTGGCACTTGCTGCTTTTCTTTTACACGTGTATTTTAAAAACAAGCCGTGTGAACATAATACAGAACACAGTTATCAAACTTGAACTGTGATATTGTGCTTCGTCACCTGTAGTGCTATAATGTGGGTGGCACCAGCCATTGAAATATTTCATGTACCATGACTACGTACAGGTTATAATTACCTTTGATATTCTGCAAAGTACCACAATTGCGCAGATCAGTAATACTGGTATATAATATCCCTGTGGAACCTGAGCCATAAAGGAATCTCCAAAATTAGAAAAACGTGGCTACTTTCGAGTACAGCGCATTAGCGGTCGTGTCTAGTATTGCAGCTCTGCAAGCTGTGATATCACACTCAATGATCTAAACGCTCATTAAAGCCATATTCTTATCAGATTGATAAGAATTTAGCTATAATGTATATTTATGAGCTCAGAGATAATAAAAAAATATATATTTTAACCCAAAATTAGTAAAAAGCAATGATACTATTGCCTCTGAAGGTGTTCATAGCCTGTTAAAGTGTCTCTTCTGGAAAAATAGACTTGAAAATGGCTATACCCTTAGAAGAAAAGGTCAGATGTAGGCCTCATGCACACGGCCGTTGTTTTGGTCCACATCCGAGCTGCCGTTTTTGCGGCTCGGATGCGGACCCATTCACTTCAATGGGGCCAGAAAAGATGCGGCCAGCACTCCGTGTGCTATCCGCATCCGTGGCCCCGCAAAAAAATAAAATAAAATATAACATGTCTTATTCTTGTCCTCGCTTTGCGGACAAGAATAGGCATTTATATTGAAGGCTGTCTATGCCGTTACGCAAAACACACCACGGCCGTGTGCATGAGGCCTTACCGTCATCCTTCTGAAGAGAATATCCAACATAAGATGGTAAATATAGGATTTATTAGGATTCTACCTGATTTCACTTTAAATTCTTTATATCTGTGCATCTGAATGTCTATGCACTTGTGCTATGTGTGTGTATACATTGTTGTGGTGACAATGGTTTGCGGAGAATCAATACAGATTTTGGAAGATGCGTATCTGTATTGGGATCATGATCCCGTAATGGCTTTGTTGGCAGTCAGTCTGTTATTTCTCTGAAGTATTTGAAAGCCACAGCAGGATGCCCTGGGCTAATGCACTTGAGAGGAGAAACTAAGGAGACGAATCAATGTGCTTATTGCAAAGTTGTTTTATCATAAAGTTTTCTGAGTTCCTCAAATGTCAATTTAGGGGTTAGTTGGATTAAATGTAGAGAGAGTTCTGGGTGTTCAGCTGACAGTCGTCTGTCCCAGTTCCTCCATAAGCTTGCAAGCTGGTAACAACATGCTTGATCCTTCTGTCCCCAAAACTGCTGTCAGAGGACACTCGGAGCCTTCCATACACACAGAATAGTTGGTGACTGTTGCTGAGGGTTCAACCAACTTCCTTAGGCCACATGCATGAGAAAAAGTTTTGTGTATGAAGGCACATGGAGTCCCTGCAGCCTTGTACTTTGGAGCTGTAGGCACACCATGGGACTTGTTTAAAAAAAAAAATCAGAATACCTGTCGTAAGAAGACACTGTAGACCCTCTCTGTGCTTGCCGTATTATGGTTCCATGCTACAGAGCTGCTATAACGTAGTAGGCGTGGGCCCTAAGCCTGATGTAACACTGGCACATGGCTTCCAAGTATAATGGATACACTGTGCTGTATCCGTACAATAGATATAGACAGTAAGTGATGAACTCCATTCACATACCATGGGCTGTTTGGTGTTGCCACTGTTAGTCATTTTGATAACGAGAATAGTGCTGCATGCTGCTGAAGGTGAAGGCACAATAGGTCCTGTCCAATCACACATTTTTAGCACGCTGATATTAGTTTTTGCTTTGAATATTTGGGTTAAGTCAGTGGCAACCATTTAATATGAGGATCACCACTACTATGATCTGTTCATGGTTTGTATACATTTCTACTTACATTTGTACAGCCATGTGAAAAAAAGGACACTCTTTCGAGATTTTATTAATCAGCACTTAAGACTTTTATGATCTTCACAAACGTCTATAAAGAAACAAATGCTCCACCAACTTACAAAACGTAAACCAACATTCAGAAAAATAAAGTACAGCTAGATATGTAAATTATTACAGGTGTGGTCTGCTTGGACACTAGGTCTTACCAAAAGAGGACGTAAAAGTGCTTTCCCTGCTGCCCTTTAAAAAGGCTCTTAGAGGCTACTTTTGGATAGTGTACCTCTTGTAAGAGATTGTTAACTGCTAGATATGCCTCTGTGATGCACTCGGACATTTTGGCCAGTTGACAGACTTTGATGGGGTACATCATTTGACTGAGAGAAGAAGAATAGTGTTTTTGATGATTTGCCCACCATCTAGGCTGTCCTGACCTAGCTGTTAGGTGTTGTTGGGAGCAATTTTTACATGAGGGCATGCACATGCAACGAACAAGCTCCAGGCGGCCCAGACAGACCAGTAGTCAGGATTGTTTGTGGGAGCTGCTTGTACTTGTTGACAGATCAGTATCATTGTCCACCATCCATACACAGGTGGCACCTTCACTATACACCACTGTCTCTGCCCGTATCATTTCCAGGTGCTTATCAGAAGGAAATTTGGTGTCACAGTGCCCATTACTTGTCCTGGCATTGACAGCCAGCCACCATCACCTTTGTTTGCAGTGGTGTTTTGAACGCTAAAACCTGTACTGCGATGGACTAGAACCATATCATCCTTAGGAACAAATCGAGGTTCTTTTTGGGATCCCACATTGGTTGGGTTTAAGGTATGGAGGCCTCGTGGTGAACGCTTTGATGCTGCCTTTGCTGTTGAGAGACGCACTGCCCTAACTGCTGGTGTGGTGATCTAGGAAGCTATCTCATAAGACAGTCGGTCAACCCTAGTAATCATACGTGGGACACTAACAGCTCAGTGATATGTGCAGGACATCTTGCGGCCACGTGTTGCTTCTCATTGCTTCCAGTTGGCATTTTTCAGAAGGATAATGCACACACACGTCCACACACAGCAAGGGTTTCCCAAGAATTTCTACCAGATTGCCAACTCTTTCTTAGTTTGCGGAGTCACCAAATTTAACGCCAATCGAGCATTTTGGGGAACAGTTTTATCCAATAAACGTATCCTTTCGCTCTAATAATGTAATCGCTTACAGATATGATCATTACATTCACAAATATAAAGTTTTATTCGAGTCCAACAACTCATTCTTGGTAAAAAGAAAAAAGAAAAATTGTCAATGAGTGTATATAATAATAATTTATAATGCTAACATATTCTCTGTTCTCTAATGGCTCATCTTCTGGCCAGGTGTTCGTGAAAATTGTGGGTGGCACACCAGGTGCCATTCACACACACTATGCTTATGTCTGTTACAGGTCTTGGATTCTCTCAGAATTGCGCAAGTGCCTAAATGCCACTAGCCAGATGGGCAAGGAAAGCAGCCAGGCGTTAAAATATTCAGCTCTAACATGACATGACGATTGTCACACTGGAGTCGTTTCCATGGATTCCTTTTCTTAGATAGAATACTGATCAAGTTATTAAGGAGATCACACATTCGCTTTGGCATCTTGTTCTTACTAGTTCGTGTCTCCGTAGAGGCTCGGGGTCTAAATGCTGGAAGCCTCAATAAGGACGGTAAAATGCAGCCATATAACAGCCTTGTGAAGCTGGAATGACTGCTGATAATGGATTTATTTATTTTTTCGGGGGAAAGGGGGTTGATTGGCATTTTCTCTCTTGGCTAATAAAACATTATGCACTCGAGTATCTATGCGCTTAATTATGTGAGGCTCAGCGGTAGGACATAATTTTGTTGCCTGGCGACTTATTGTTAATTTGATGTAAAAATAGCTTTTTGTGCCAAGTCCAGAGCTGCGGAGTGCTACTGACAGCAGACGTGATCTCCTTATTAGACCCCATCTAAAGTATGAGTTGGCACAATCGTTATCTATGATAGCGCACTGTTCTATTGAGCCTCTACTAAGCCAGACTCTGCTGCTGCACAAAATATAGGCCGCTGCAGGGATTTTCTAGTTTTTGATATTGATGGCCTATACTCGGGATAGGCCATCAGATCAGATCAGAAGATCATATGACGACCTGCATCCTAGCACCATTACCAGAACTACACAGCTACGTCCATTGTGTAGTGGACGGATCAAGTTACTGTAGAGTTGCTCCCATGCAAGTGAATGTTAGCGGCACAGCAGAGTAACGAGCTCCGCCCACTACACAATGGATGATGCTGGCGCTGAACAGAAGGGGTACAGGATGTTTTACTCCTGACGATCTGCTATTCATGACCTGTCCTGAGGATAAGCCATCAATATCAAAATCCTGGAAAACGCCTGTAAGTAAATACACCTAAATATCGGCTTCTCTCACCTGTTTAATTACAGATATAATCTTGTGATAGTCTGACAACGACTTAAAGGGATTGTCCATTTCCTCGCTGCTGTTGATCAGTGTGCCATTTGCTATTTTTTCATAAGTCACGTTCACAAACCTCTAGGTCCTGTCCATAAGATGGTTGCTGATGGAGGGTCATGTGACCAGTCTCCTCTATTCAAACACACTGCACTAAACTTCCAACAATGAAGAGCAGATGGTAGGTTCAGTGTGTTTGAATGGAGGAGACATCACATAGAGGTGATTTGCCTGGTCACATGGCCCTCCAGCGGCAAGACCTCCATGTGGACAGCGCAAAAGACTTGTCCAACAAAGGAGAAGACCTTATGGGGCAGAATGTCAACAAAGACTATATTAGTGTTATATAGACATCTTACATACACATTGGTCAACAGTGACCAGAAATTGGCCAACCCCTTTAGGTTTTTACTGTCCTTAAAGAAGAAGTCCAATCACTGTGATCTTAGAGTGCATTTTAGGTTCATCCTGAAATTTCACCCACAAGCTAAATATCCCTAACTTTTTGTCAGTAGTGTGTTGATGCCCTCCTAGTAAAGTAGAGATGAGGGTTATTGGCACAAAGTGAAAAGTAGATTCACACAGACAGTTAACCCTTTGTGATTGAACGGCTCAATATTTTGCAATAAAGATTATTAAATAATTTTTAGCCCAAAATGAGTAAAATGTAGTCATAAAAAAAAATTGTACACAGCTTTTAAATATACATAAGGCATAAGCAAAGGTATACTGGCCATACAGGATGCCCAGAAAGCCCAATGCGGGTTTTATTTACATGCTTCCTTCCCCAACAAAGGTTTATTTGTGCACACCGACTGTGGCAGAGCAGACTAGCAGGCACGGGCTTCTGATTTAGGTTTATCGGCTTCAGCTTGCTTGGTAATCTGCTAAGTATGCACGTAGCATCACACCGTTGATTAGATGAATTTATAGAAAACTTTCATTTTGAAATATGCCACAATATTTAGACATGTTGGTGTTAATATTATCGGGCACATTTACTAATACTGTCTACTGATTTAGATGAAGATAATGAGTGTCTGGTGGTAGATGATACATTTGGCCCACCTTTAGATTGTCTTGTCTGACGTTTATACCATCTATTAGTTGGCTTACGTTGCATCTAAATCCAGGGCTCCTCCTGACTAACCATGAGCACTTTTCCCCTAAGCCATGTTCTCTTCCCAGAAGAACCCGAACAAGTGTCTCGAACACTTAATGAATGTGAAGCAAAGCATGTACACCAGCTTTTTAGTGCAAATTGCACAAAATTCTGGCGCATTTTAATTAGTACAGTAACTCTAATCTATTGAAGGTGTTTCGACAAATTAAATGGGTTATCTGAGATGTGTTGCGTCTGTGATCCCAGACCCATGCTTGCACTGCAGGTTGAAATCCCAGTCTCTGATTACATGCCCAATGTACAGTATGGGATCGACGGGCATCTCATATCACCCTTTTAAGATCTTCCATTATGCCATTTTATAATATTTAAAAGGAACCATCCATGCCTTCTGCTCTGTTGTGTTTGCTTTGCATAATGGCATTATAACCTATATGCAACAAAAAAAAAGGTGATGGTTCTGATCTCACAGAAAAGTGGAACAATATGTCCTGGCATTAAAAATAAGTAGTTAGTAGGGGTTGTAC
The DNA here is from genome assembly GCF_014858855.1 of Bufo gargarizans. Classification (NCBI taxonomy): domain Eukaryota; kingdom Metazoa; phylum Chordata; class Amphibia; order Anura; family Bufonidae; genus Bufo; species Bufo gargarizans. Next base: position 123,426,483 of record NC_058080.1, read on the forward strand.
AGGAATATTTCATTTATGCTCGCAGCCTACCTCCGCTTTAAAAAAAACTCTAAAGTCCTGAGTGTCTATCTTCCGGTTTGTGGCATCTTTACTCCCTCCCAGACATGTTCACCTGCTCCATTGCAGCCAACCACTGTCTTCACTGGTGATGTATCTCTTGTGGGCATGTCACTGCTGAAGCCAGTCATTGGCTGCAGTGGAGCAGATGAACATGCTCATGCCTGGAGGGAGTAAACAAGCCGCAGACCAGAAGATGGACAAGCGGGAGCCATTGAACAGGCATGTAGTGATGGGGAGCAGCTAAGTATGAATTTTTGAATAGTGGAGGCATGGTGCCAGCATCAGTTAAAAGTTAGATATTCCCAGACAACCCCTTAAACTGGGCCCTTTTACACAGACTGACAGAGTGGGCCTCTTTCATGCGTCTCCGAAAATGCTCCTTTTGTCAGCAGAAAGTCACCCTGTGTAATAGGGAAGTGCTGCCGATAAGCAAGCAAACTGCATAGACATGAACATTTGTCTACAAACAGCACCTTTCTCTGCTGCATCTAAATGCTGCAAACCAGTGTGCAGTGATCAGGATTGCACCCCTATTCAGTAGCAATCGTTCCTCCCTCATTCTATTCATTATCGGCAAAACATCTATAATTACATAGGGAGGTTTGCTGAGATAATCGGGTGTCTTTCATGCAGAGGGGTCTGGCATCAGCTTTCTCCTTTCTGTGTGTTCTAGAAAGAACATGCATGTGTATGGTTTGGGAGTCAGGGGGGGAGGGGTCGGCAGGAGAGACACCTATCAGCCAAATAAGTGTTTAGCCGACAGTAATCTAATGTTTATGGTGAGCATTAGTGGTGGAGGCCTTGGGGCATTAGCTCTCCCTATAATCGCCCTGGCCAAGAGGTAGAGCATATACTCAGTCAGGACGTATTGCTGGCCTAGGAGGGCGTAGATCCATATGAGTCTTTACTGCCTTCCGTCTGTAAAACTACTAAATGTAAATGTTATCTTGATGAACTTTAGTTTTGTTAGCTACACAGGGCAAAGAGCTGTCCTATAACAGATAATGAAATGTTACTGTTCTCAGAATACTTGCACTGGACAAAATATTTAACTACCCTTTTTTGTCCCCTAAAGGTATCAGATTGTTGTAGAAATAATCCAAGCAACTACTATAGGAAGTTTCCCACAGCTGAAAAGACAAAAAGGTGAGTTTCCTGTTTTTTTGGATAAGCGTTAAACTCCAGACAAATACTGAGATCAGTGCACATCCATTACTGGATAAGAGGCTCTTGTCTTAGATATGGTCATGCTCATCACTGCCTGTTCTCCAGGACAATGAAAACTAAGCTACAGGCAGCATGTTATAGAGCAGGAGGAGCTGAGCAGATTGATAGATAGCTTTATGGGAAAATATTCAGTAAACCTTGTAATTTATTCATTTATTTTACTGCTCATTCTGGACTTTGACGTCCAGGAGGCGGTCAATCACGGATAGGACCTCCTACTGGACTTCACAGCCCAGAATGATCAGGAATATAAAATAATAAGTTACACATTATACTGAATTATAATTTTTTTTCACTCATAAAACTATATATCTGCTCAGCTCCTCCTGCTCTATAACATGCTGCCTGCAGCTCAAACACCATGTACAACCTGACAGGTTCCTTTTAATTATACATTCTGAATTGTTTCAAAGCCAAAAAAGGTCTGTTGTAAAATAAAATGCATTTATCAAACTTGATACAGGTGATGAGAAACTGCTTGCAAATAAAGAGTTATACGGTAAATGTACATATTGGTTGCTCCGGTTCTTAAAAGACTCAATAATCTTGAAACATGAAAAATACTATTTCTGCTTTTGTAGTACAAGGCGCTAAGATATTACTGTGGTTTTCATCTGACCCTTATTTCCCTGCTTATTTTCTTTGGCACATGGCCGTCCAGCTTATCCAATGACTCGAGTCATTCCTGTCTGTATCATGGATGGTTCTACAATGCTGCACTAAGTAACCGCTGACGACCACAACTATTATTCCTATTGCAGGCATAGGCAATCTGGTCACTGACTGGGGTGTTATGTCCCACCGTAATACCAGAGAATCCTGCAAGTGACCCAGGCCAATCACTTACTACTAGGGTCTAATTTTTATGGGTTGATCCATAATTAACCTATTAGACATTATTGAATCTGTGTGTACAAAGATGATAATGCAATTAAAAGACTGGAACTTTTCTTCATGTTATCACCCCTCTTTCCAGCGAGGAAGGTTATGTGCTCTGATATTCACATTTGAGATGGTGGACCTGTTTTATATCAGTGGGCAAAGGAGAATTACTCACCCACTGCACCTCATCAGGAAATTTCTCGACTCTGACTCAAATGTTTACTGGCATCTTACATCTTGGCGTCTTGGCTCAGCCTTGAATGAAATTGAGTGCTGGGTGGCATTTTCACAATGTGCCAGTTATCTCCAGCTTCAGAAAATATATGGATATAGAATATATATATATATATATATATATATATATATATATATATATATATATATATATATATATATATATTCTGATTTTGTGTTTGTCAAAAGTGTGAAAACTTACCTGGCAGATAAAGGGTTGAGGAGTAGATCACTCCTGTTGTCATCTTATCAAAGAAACGTTTACTATGCAAGTGGGTAATAAAATATAAAATCTCAATCTTTACCAATCTATCGAGTAGAAATCTGCCCTAATCCTTTCATTGTAATATCAGAGCCTACCGTTTCCCTTGAGGGAGAATTTCAATGAGCATGGCCTTAGAATTCTGTCTTCCATTGATTGCTCCTATCTGTATATTGGCTTCTCTTGTGAATTTGGTGAGGAGCAGGCTGCATGGTTGTAGATCAGTGCATTATTATGTAGTATTGCTCTACACAGGCATAGATAAAACTAACAGGGCCCCGCTCCCCTGATATCACTGCCAACATGAAGCCTATCAAAAATTCATGAATGTCCTGAATCGCTTAAAAAGGGAATTATTGCTCACAGCTGCTCTTTTATCTGCATCTCTTTTCTTGGTTCCACGTTTGGTACATTGACGCCCGCTTTCAGCGACTGTGTGATTACCCATGATAAAAGATGTGGACAACTGAACAGACTTGAAACGAGTTCCAGGTTTCCAGTAGACGTCTATTTCATTGTACTGCTGGAGAGATTTATTCCAATAAAGACATTGTAAGGGATCGCTCTCTCACAGGGGACGGCAATGACAGACTTCTCATCAAACAGGGAGTTTTTAAGCTCAAACAGTGCTTTATTTGTCACACAGCACATGGCACAATGAAGTCACAAAACAATAAATCCTTGCCCGACTAGGCACTCACTATACAGAAGTTTTCCCTAACTTACCTCTAGGTCAGCGGTTCTCAACCTAGGGGTCGCGACCCCTTTGGGGGTCGATCGGCCCTTTTCCGGGGGGTCGCCTGAGGCTTCCTATTAGGGCTGCACGATTGTAGCGTTACATTACCCTACTTCGTGAGATTTCCCTACCTCCTGACTTCCCGTCGCACTGCTAATGACAAGAGGAGGCGTTCCTGAGTTTTGACGATCTGTTAGCCGGAGTTAGCCGTGCTTGCGCACTGGGCTGTAATATTTCCCTACTAAGGCTCTCCTGCGCATGTGCAGTGTCCCGGTGTAAAGCTCAACTCCGCTGAGATTTTCCATAAACTGTCGGTTTGCGCATGCGCAGTTCGTCAAAACTCAGGAACGCCTCCTCACGGGAGGCATTAGATGTGCTGCAAAAAAATCTCCCACATTGGGCAGTTTCATCAGTCCTAGTTTATATAAAGAAAAAAACAATGTAACACCGACCTGGCTTTCAACGAAAGGGAGCTACAAGTGCGGGCACGGTAGGTGCATTTGTTGCGATCATTTTCAAGTGAGCCAGTCTTTTCATTCTACGGCTAATGGCAAAAAATTTAGTATCAATAGTTACTTGAATTGTAACATAAAAAATGCTATCTACTTAGTGACCTGCCAATTTGCAATATGTAAGGCTTCGTTCACACCAGCGTTCAGCCTTTCCGTTCTCCTGCTCCGTTATAGGAGCAGGAGAACGGAAAGGACGGATTGGGCACATAACTGAGGCGAGCGGAGCCTACGGACCCCATAGACTATAATGGGGCCCGTTAGGTTTACGCTCAGAAGATGATTTTGGAGCGGAGACAAAAGTCCTGCATGCAGTACTTTCGTCTCCGCTCCAAAATCATCTTCTGAGCGTAAACCTAACGGACCCCATTATAGTCTATGGGGTCCGTAGTACTTTTGTCTCCGCTCCAAAATCATCTTCTGAGCGTAAACCTAACGGGCCCCATTATAGTCTATGGGGTCCGTAGGCTCTGCTCGGCTCAGTTATGTGCCCAATCCGTCCTTTCCGTTCTCCCGCTCCTATAACGGAGCAGGAGAACGGAAAGGCTGAACGCTGGTGTGAACTCAGCCTAAGTTGTACCTCTAATCAAATAAAATCGCGAATCCGCAAACTTATATCAGACATTCCCCATTACAAAAATCGTAACGTATCCGCAGTTAGTGAACACTTTGCAGGAGTACATGGTGGTGAAGGGAACCATTTGAGAGCCGAAGGTATAGAAAGGGTCTTTACTCCAGCTAGAAGTGGTGATCTGAGGAGAAAGCTGCTTAATAGAGAAGCTTTTTGGATGTTTTTACTCGCCACGCGCTATCCTGAAGGTCTGAACAAGAGACAGGATCTCATATTGCAGTATTAACCTCATATTTGCCTGCCATTCATTTCTTTTATGCATTGTTAATGTGTCCTCCATATGTTTCATGTGTATTCCCCACCCCCTTTTCTTATGGTTGACACGTGTTCTGAGTCGGAGTAATCGGGTCATGTGACTCCATGATTGGGGTGTCAGGTGTGGACTAGCCTTTTTAACTGAGTTTTGAACACAAGGTTTTTGTCATGATGAAGAACCCTGATTTACTTGTGGTCTGAACCGCGTTACTGTAACCTGCGATGTCCTGTATTGGATGTTAATCGCACAATAAAGATTCCACCTTTTGCATCTTGGAAGCTGGATTTTTCTTGGTTTTGAATACTTACAAATGGACACCAGCAACATTACTGACATCAGGAGATGATACTTTTACTTCTGAGAACAAGCATCTCCCCTCAGCAGCTCCGTTCACACAGAGGACATGTAGAAAAGCCATTGTAAGGCTAGTTTCACACTAGCGTTCGGCTGTCCGCTCGTGAGCTCCGTTTGAAGGAGCTCACGAGCGGACCCGAACGCTTCCGTCCAGCCCTGATGCAGTCTGAATGGATGCGGATCCGCTCAGACTGCATCAGTCTGGCGGCGTTCAGCCTCCGCTCCGCTCAGCAGGCGGACACCTGAACGCTGCTTGCAGCGTTCGGGTGGCCGCCTGGCCGTGCGGATCCGTCCAGACTTACAATGTAAGTCAATGGGGACGGATCCATTTGAAGATGCCACACTATGGCTCAATCTTCAAGGGGATCCGTCCCCCATTGACTTTACATTGAAAGTCTGGACGGATCCGTCTGAGGCTATTTTCACCCTTAGCTTTTATATGCCAATATAATGCAGACGGATCCGTTTTGAACGGAGCCTCCGTCTGCATTAATATGATCGGATCCGTTCAGAACGGATCCAATCGAACGCTAGTGTGAAAGTAGCCTAAGTCTCTGCACAGTTAGTTTAAAACATGGGTACAGGGTGATACCATTTTTATTTTTGCATTGCATAAAAAATTTTTTTTATCAAGACCAGTGTTTTCTTTGCCGGTCTTGATTCTCCCTTTGCCACCAGAGGATGCGCCAAATGTATGCAGAAGCACACGCCTCTCAGAGGTTTGGCCAGAAAATTGCTGTAAATCACGATCTATGATGAGGAAGGGGGGCTTCTTCAGCATCCTGTATAGTGCGCAGTGTACCAGAAACCTAAAATGGAGCCGTCCCGCCTGGCGCAGACGGGTCAGTACAGCAGCTGTAGTACCGCACTATACAGTAATGAGGCGCTACCACACAACCAGTACAGGTGTTTTACCAGGGAAATGCCCATAGTAAGTCTAGAGTCTAGTTTCAACTTACAAAGGCCCATTAAAGAGACCATTGTAAGTTGAAAATATTGTATCTTTAGGCCATTGTATCTTCAGGGACCAAAATACAAAAGCTTCAAAACTCCCAGAGTCACAGACGAATAGATTTCCATGCAGTGGATCTTGCCACAGCAATACAAAAGTAAGAAAAGCAGCACCCCGATAAAATTACTGACTCCCTTCAAACGATTTATTGACTATGACTAAGGACACATAAGTTGTTTGAAACGCGTCAGCAATTTTATTAGGGTGCCATTTTTATGATTTTATGAACCTTCAATAAAGATTACAGGTTGGATTTTATCCGCTGCCGGTTCGTTCTGTTTGGAAGTATCTTGAGGGACCGCTGTATATATTTTTTCATGGAACTAGCAGTCTCTGTCAAACTCTACGAGCACTGGAGTTTTATCAGCATAGTGACGAACACACCCAGATCAAACGGGTACAAACGTGGGCTGAGCTCACAAAATCAGTCCAGACGGTGCCCTCTTGATGATCCCTCACATACTGCGGCTGGTTTGTCAGCTCTGTCCTGTATCATGTAGTGACCTAAATCGGAGAAACATGGACCTTTTTCTGCTCACAGTTGTGACTGGATGTAATCTGTATTCCTAGAAAGCTCCAGGATCTGACTCATTATTGACTTATAACGTAATTTTACTGAGAACATTATTTAAAAAAAAAAATGATACATTCTAATAAAAGGGCCGCGATTACGTCATGCATTCTCCTGCCAGCTCCCATAAGATACGGCAGTGGCAACTCGAAGCTGAGAGTTATATTCATCATTATATCATATTTTTCACCCTATAAGACACACCTGCCCATAAAAAGCACCTCGGTTTAAGGGTCCATTCACACGTCTGTATGTGTTTTGTGGATCCGCAAAACATGGACGCCAGCAATGTGTGTTCCGCATTTTGCAGACCGCACATCGCCGGAAAATGCAATTGCGGACAAGAATAGGACATGTTCTATTATTTTGCGGAACGGAAGTGCGGATCCGCAAATGCAGATGCGAACGGTACATTCCTGCCCCATTGAAAATGAATGGGTCTGCAAAATTGCGGAACGGATGCGGACCCATTTTGCGGACGTGTGAATGGACCCTAAAAGGAGGAAAATAAGAAAAATAAGTATTTTTCATCAGATATCAACTCAGACCCCCAATGTAAATCAGACCAAACCTCAAAGCCCCAATCAGACCCCCAATGTTAATCAGATTTTAGAACAGACCCCCAATGTTAATAAGTACTCCTATCAAACCTCAGATTAGACCTCCATTGTTAATAAGGCCCCTATTTGGACCTCAGATCAGACCCCCAATCAGTCCTTAGATGCTCAATTTTTATAAGACCTGCTCCAATCAGATCTCAGATCAGACCCCCAATGTTTGAGACTCCCAATCAAACCTTCATGTTAATAAGTCCCCCATGTGAATTAGACCTCAGATCAGAGAAAATAAATAAATCGACTTACCTCTCCTCCAGACGCCGCTGCTGTTCATGAGACCCAGTTCCCAGTAGATTTTGTTTTATAAGGTCTGTACTGTACTGAGCTGTGACATTTGTGCCTGTATACGGCCTGAGTTTATGTACCGCCAGGTCTGTGCAGAGCATGTAAATGTACTCCCCTCAGCACTTTGTGTTCATCTGTCCATAACCAGGCTCCAAATGGAACATCACAGCAGAGGCAAGCAGTTGTCACTGAATTGCCATAGAAAACCCTAAGTGAAGTAGACATTCATTCGCCTTTTGGGCGGATCCGTCATGGATCTGCAAAAACGGATCCGTTAAAATAATACAACCGCATGCATCCGTCATGAACGGATCCGTTTGTATTATCTGTAACATAGCCAAGACTGATCCGTCATGAACTCCATTGAAAGTCAATGGGAGACTGATCCGTTTTCTATTGAGCCAGATTGTGTCAGAGACTTACATTGTGCGTCAGAACGAATCCGTTTGGCTCAGTTTCAAACAGTGTTTTAGTGTCCGCCTCCAGAGCGGAATGGAGACTGATCGGAGGCAACTGATGTATTCTGAGCGGATCCTTCTCCATTCAGAATGCATTAGGGCAAAACTGATCCGTTTTGGACCGCCTGTGAGAGCCCTGAACGGATCTCACAAACTAAAAGCCAAAACGCGAGTGTGAAAGTAGCCTTACTCATTAGGAGCAAGTCATTTGAACATTGCTGCCCCGAGCGCATTTCCCGGATTACTCTGAGAAGATAATCAATACTCTGAGTATGTTAGCAAGTGTAATAAGCAGATGTACGTAGCTGAAACAACCTCCGGAGCCAGTTTGCTGCAGAACTTCAAATCCGTGTGTAAGTCCCTATGTACGTACTCCACTAAAGCTCATCATACAGAGTATAGCAAATCCACGTCTGATTCATTGATATAACCCTTTTACATGTGCTGGGGGTGAGGGCTAAAAATAAAAGGCTTTTGTCATATGGATGGCGACCATGTAATACTGCGTGTCAGATATGTGGCTGGATACAGCTCCTCCAGCCATAAGACCTTATAGGTGTTTCTGAAACAGACATCATGAGTCTTTCAGATGTGTCTTCAAGAATTTCTCTTGCGCAGAAATTTTGCAACTTTTTGCATTTTACACCACTCACTCCAGTTTTGATGAGTTTGACTCCAGATTTATCATTGAAACCTTTTAGAAAGTTGCAGACTCCAGTACAAGAGTGTTGAAGGAAAACTGAAGTATCATTTCTAGACAAAACTGTTATTTAAAGATGCACCAAATTGTTCTATCAATATCTTCAACTGCGGCACGCCGTTCATTCTCAGGGGCGCACAATACGATTACCCATCTCTGGTCCTGGCGTCTTTGATATGGTAGTTCTAGTCCTTACATCTAAAACACTGATCTCCTTTACTTATGGGGATCTCTTGCCTAAGTGTGTTGGAGGCCCTTTACAGGGGCTGAAGGATAGGTGCGAAGCGGATGTTGGCCCCCTTTCCGACACCCAGTGGGAAAATGTTCTGGCCTACACTCCGTCACTCTCTTTATCGGTGGCACAGCGTAGGTAACAGTTATATTTACTACACAGGGTGTATAGGACACCTCTTTTGCTATGTAAAATGAAGGCGGACACGGCCCGTATGTTGTCGTCATGTCCAACTCTCTCAGGCCTGTGGTCTGCAGTTTGCACCCTTTCGGTAGCCTAACATCATAGACTTCTTCCAAAAGTCCCCAGGGTTGGGCTCCTGGGCTGTGTAATGGACTTTCCTACTACAGATCTGATACAGTTGGCGCTTGCCAAGATCTTATATCTAACTAGGAAACTCATAGCTAAGTATTAGCTACAATCATCTGCTCCAGGGATAACAGAATTAATAAATAAAGGGGAATAACTAGAGTTGAGCGAACACTCGGATGTTCAGGTTCGAGAAGCTCGGCTGAAATTCCTGAAAATGTTCGGGTTTGTGATCCGAACTTCGCCCCGAACCCCATTGAAGTCAATGGGGACCCGAACTTTTCGGCACTAAAAAGGCTGTAAAATAGCCCAGGAAAGAGCTAGAGAGCTGCAAAAGGCAGTAAAATGTAGGTAAATCCCCTGCAAACAAATGTGGATAGGGAATAGGGAAATGAATAAAAAAAAAATATATATGTGTGTGTGTGTGTGTGTGTGTGTGTGTATATATATATATTTATTAACCAATATCAATTAGAGAGAGGTCCCATAGCAGAGAATCAGGCTTCATGTCACCCACGACTGGAACAGGCCATTGTCAGATATTTTTAGGCCCCGGCACCCAGACAGAGGAGAGGTTCATTCAACTTTGGGTTGCCCCGCAATATAATGGTAAAGTTAAAAAAAATAGGATTGAATGAGGAAGTGCCCTGGAGTACAATAATATATGGTTAAGGGGAGGTAGTTAATGTCTAATCTGGACAAGGGATGGACAGGTCCTGTGGGATCCATGCCTGGTTCATTTTTATGAACGTCAGCTTGTCCACATTGGCTGTAGACAGGCGGCTGCGTTTGTCTGTAATGACGCCCCCTGCCGTGCTGAATACACATTCAGACAAAACGCTGGCCGCCGGGCAGGCCAGCACCTCCAAGGCATAAAAGGCTAGCTCTGGCCACGTGGACAATTTGGAGACCCAGAAGTTGAATGGGGCCGAACCATCAGTCAGTACGTGGAGGGGTGTGCACACGTACTGTTCCACCATGTTAGTGAAATGTTGCCTCCTGCTAACACGTTCCGTATAAGGTGGTGGTGCAGTTAGCTGTGGCCTGGTGACAAAACTTTTCCACATCTCTGCCATGCTAACCCTGCCCTCAGAGGAGCTGGCCGTGATACAGCTGCGTTTGGCGACCTCTTGCGCCTCCTCTGCCTTCGCCTTGGGCTTCCACTTGTTCCCCTGTGACATTTGGGAATGCTCTCAGTAGCGCGTCTACCAACGTGCGCTTGTACTCGCGCATCTTCCTATCGCGCTCCAGTGCAGGAAGTAAGGTGGGCACATTGTCTTTGTACCGGGGATCTAGCAGGGTGGCAACCCAGTAGTCTGCACACGTTAAAATGTGGGCAACTCTGCTGTCGTTGCGCAGGCACTGCAGCATGTAGTCGCTCATGTGTGCCAGGCTGCCCAGAGGTAAGGAAAAGCTGTCCTCTTTGGGAGGCGTATCGTCATTGTCCTCTGTTTCCCCCCAGCCACACACCAGTGATGGGCCCGAGCTGCGTTGGGTGCCACCCTGCTGTGAACATGCTTCATCCTCCTCCACCTCCTCCTCGTTCTGGTCCTCCAGTAGTGGGCCCTGGCTGGCCACATTTGTACCTGGCCTCTGCTGTTGCAAAAAAACCTCCCTCTGAGTCACTTCTAAGAGACTGGCCTGAAAGTGCTCCTCCTCCTGCTGGGCCACCTCCTCTTCCATCATTGCCCTAAGTGTTTTCTCAAGGAGACATAGAAGTGGTATTGTAACGCTGATAACGGCGTCATCGCCACTGGCCATGTTGGTGGAGTACTCGAAACAGCGCAACAGGGCACACAGATCTCGCATGGAGGCCCAGTCATTGGTGGTGAAGTGGTGCTGTTCCGCAGTGCGACTGACCCGTGCGTGCTGCAGCTGAAACTCCACTATGGCCTGCTGCTGCTCGCACAGTCTGTCCAGCATGTGCAAGGTGGAGTTCCACCTGGTGGGCACGTCGCATATGAGGCGGTGAGCGGGAAGGCCGAAGTTACGCTGTAGCGCAGACAGGCGAGCAGCGGCAGGATGTGAACGCCGGAAGCGCGCACAGACGGCCCGCACTTTATGCAGCAGCTCTGACATGTCGGGGTAGTTGTGAATGAACTTCTGCACCACCAAATTCAGCACATGCGCCAGGCAAGGGATGTGCGTCAAACCAGCTAGTCCCAGAGCTGCGACGAGATTTCGCCCATTATCGCACACCACCAGGCCGGGCTTGAGGCTCACCGGCAGCAACCACTCGTCGGTCTGTTGTTAAATACCCCACCACAACTCCTGCGCGGTGTGGGGCCTGTCCCCCAAACATATGAGTTTCAGAATGGCCTGCTGACGTTTACCCCGGGCTGTGCTGAAGTTGGTGGTGAAGGTGTGTGGCTGACTGGATGAGCAGGTGGAAGAAGAGGAGGAGGAAGCCGAGTAGGAGGAGGAGGCTACAGGAGGCAAAGAATGTTGCCCTGCGATCCTTGGCGGAAGGACGTGCGCCAAACAGCTCTCCACCTGGAGCCCAGCCGCCACTACATTTACCCAGTGTGCAGTTAGGGAGATATAGCGTCCCTGGCCGTGCTTACTGGTCCACGTATCTGTGGTTAGGTGGACCTTGCCACAGATGGCGTTGCGCAGTGCACACTTGATTTTATCGGATAGTTGGTTGTGCAGGGAAGGCACGGCTCTCTTGGAGAAGTAGTGGCGGCTGGGAACAACATACTGTGGGACAGCAAGCGACATGAGCTGTTTGAAGCTGTCTGTGTCCACCTGCCTAAATGACAGCATTTCATAGGCCAGTAGTTTAGAAATGCTGGCATTCAGGGCCAGGGATCGAGGGTGGCTAGGTGGGAATTTACGCTTTCTCTCAAATGTTTGTGAGATGGAGAGCTGAATGCTGCCGTGTGACATGGTGGAGATGCTTGGTGACGGAGGTGGTGGTGTTGGTGGTACATCCTCTGTTTGCTGGGAAGCAGGTGCCAACGTTCCTCCAGAGGCGGAGGAAGAGACCGAGGCGGCAGCAGCAGAAGAGGTAGCAGGGGGAGCCTGAGTGAGTTCCTTGTTTTTAAGGTGTTTACTCCACTGCAGTTCATGCTTTGCATGCAGGTGCCTGGTCATGCAGGTTGTGCTCAGGTTCAGAACGTTAATGCCTCGCTTCAGGCTCTGATGGCACAGCGTGCAAACCACTCGGGTCTTGTCGTCAGCACATTGTTTGAAGAACTGCCACGCCAGGGAACTCCTTAAAGCTGCCTTTGGGGTGCTCGGTCTCAGGTGGCGTAGGCCAGTAGCAGGCGAACTCTCTTGGCGGCTGGTGTTCTGCTTTTGCCCCCTGCTCCCTCTTTTGCTACGCTGTTGGCTCGGTCTCACCACTGCCTCTTCCTCTGAATTCTGAAAGTCAGTGGCACGACCTTCATTCCATGTGGGGTCTAGGACCTCATCGTCCCCTGCATCGTCTTCCACCCAGTCTTGATCCCTGACCTCCTGTTCAGTCTGCACACTGCAGAAAGACGCAGCAGTTGGCACCTGTGTTTCGTCATCATCAGAGACGTGCTGAGGTGGTATTCCCATGTCCTCATGATCAGGAAACATAAGTGGTTGTGCGTCAGTGCATTCGATGTCTTCCACCGCTGGGGAAGGGCTAGGTGGATGCCCTTGGGAAACCCTGCCAGCGGAGTCTTCAAACAGCATAAGAGACTGCTGCATAACTTGAGGCTCAGACAGTTTCCCTGGTATGCATGGGGGTGATGTGACAGACTGGGCTTGGTTTTCAAGCGCCATCTGTGCGCTTTCTGCAGAAGACTGGGTGGGAGATAATGTGAACGTGCTGGATCCACTGTCTGCCACCCAATTGACTAATGCCTGTACCTGCTCAGGCCTTACCATCCTTAGAACGGCATTGGGCCCCACCATATATCGCTGTAAATTCTGGCGGCTACTGGGACCTGAGGTAGTTGGTTCACTAAGACATGTGGCTGTGGCAGAACGGCCATGTCCTCTCCCAGCAGCAGAGGGTCCACTAACACCACCACGACCATGTCCGTAGATGTTTTCCTCATTGTTACCGTTCACCACAATAAGAAATAAATTATTTGGCCCAATGTATTGAATTCAAATTCAGGCCTTTTTTTACAGACACCTAACACTATCTGGCTATCTATTTAGGTACCGTATTACACTAATACAGGCACAGCAGTAACCACAGATTTAGCTGAATATACATTTTAGGCCTAGTATTTAGGCCCTGGATGACAGGTATACGTTTACGGACAGAATTAGACTTGGAAATGCACGGTAGCGTGTGAAGTTATTGAGGATGACACTATCCGCACCTTCAATGTAATATACCCTTTTATGGATAAATTTAAACTTGGCCTGCTACAGCAGAAACCACAGATTTATGGAATTGCTTATTTGGCAATTGAATTTCAACCCAGAACAAAAACTGTGCTTTGTCGGACACTAAATAACTTGACCAGCCACAGCAGTAACCACAGATTTAGCTGAATATAAATTCAGACGGGCGTTGCGGGAAAAGGTGCGTTCCGGGAACATGCGCGATTTTTCCGCCCGAGTGCAAAACATTGTAATGCGTTTTGCACGCGCGTGATAAAAATCGGCATGTTTGGTACCCAAACCCGAACTTCTTCACAGAAGTTCGGGCTTGGGATCGATGTTCTGTAGATTGTATCATTTTCCCTTATAACATTGTTATAAGGGAAAATAATAGCATTCTGAATACAGAATGCATAGTACAATAGTGCTGGAGGGGTTAAAAAAAATTAATAATAATTAAACTCGCCTTAATCCACTTGATGGCGCAGCCGGCATCTCTTCTGTCTTTTTTGCTGTGTGCAGGAAAAGGACCTGTGGTGACGTCACTCCGGTCATCACATGGGCCATCACATGATCCATCACCATGGTAATAGATCATGTGACGGACCATGTGATGACCGGAGTGACGTCACCACAGGTCCTTTTCCTGCACACAGCAAAAAAGAAGACAGAAGAGAAGCCGGGCTGCGCGAGCAAGTGGATTAAGGAGAGTTTAATTATGTATTTATTTATTTTTAAACCCCTTCAGCGCTATTGTACTATGCATTTTGTATTCAGAATGCTATTTCCCGATCGGGCGCTCCTCTTACTGGTAAGTGAAAGGTATGTGCGGCGCATTGCTTATAGCACAGACCTGTCACTTACCAGTAGGAAGAGCGTCCGGTCGGTCACAGACAGCGCAGGTAAGTATAATGCTTCTAAAATTGCTAAGTAACCATGGCAGCCAGAACTGCAGTAGCGTCCTGGTTGCCATGGTAACCGATCGGAGCCCCAGCAATTAAACTGGGACTCAGATCGGAACTCTCTGCTGCCACCAATGAATTTAATACAAGGGAGAGGGGGCCGGGGGTGGCCGCGCTGGCCACCAATTAATTTAATACAGGGGAGGGGGTCCGAGGGGGGGTGGCCACCAATGAATTAAAAACCCTCAGGGGTTAATTGTGCGGATCACAGCCCCCTGTAAGAGATCAGGTGCTGCCAGGGAGCAGGGGGCAGTCATCTACACAGTTCTTAGTATATTCTAACTTGAAGCGTCCCCATCACCATGGGAACGCCTCTGTGTTAGAATATACTGTCGGATCTGAGTTTTCACAAAGTGAAAACTCAGCTCTGAAAAAGCTGTATGCAGACGGATCACGGACGCGGATGGCAATCTTGTGTGCCTCCGTGTTTTTTCATGGACCCATTGACTTGAATGGGTCCGTGAACCGTTGTCCGTCAAAAAAATAGGACAGGTCATATTTTTTTGACGGACAGGAAACATGGATCACGGACGCAGATGACAAATGGTGCATTTCCGAGTTTTCAACGGACCCATTGAAAGTCAATGGGTCCGCAGAAAATCACGGAAAATGGAACAACGGACACGGATGCACACAACGGTCATGTGCATGAGGCCTAAAAGTGGAAAACCTCTTTAATTAGAAAACATAAAACCGACTATCCCTCCACTTTCAGAGAACTGCTACCCAACATTTAGGGGGGGGGGGGGGAGTCAGTCTTCTGTGAAACGTTGAAGCTGTAATGTGGTTTATTAGAAGAAGCGCCTTAACGAATGAAAACCGACCACGTTTCATCACTTTATGCTTTACAGCTTGTTTATTGCACTTAAACTGAGACTTAGGCCTCATGCACAAGACCGTTGTGTGCATCCGCGTCCGTTCCGTCATTTTTGTCACAGTTTAGCGGAGGTCCCATTCATTTCTATGGAGCTGTGAAAAAAAAATGATAGTCCTCTGTTTTTTCTCCGCGTCCGTGATCAGTGATTCCAGTCCGTCAAAAAAATATAAGCTGTCCTATTCTTGTCAGTGGAAAATAGAGGACGGACCCATTCAATGGGTCCGTCAAAAAAAACGGATGCACAACTGGTATGTCATCCGCGTCAGTGTCCATTTTTTTTCTACAAGACCGTGGTGCAATAAAATTACACTTTTCATTAACCTTCCTTTTTTTCCCCTGTCAGGCAAAAAAAAAAGGAAGACCCAAGGAACCACAACTGAAGCAAAAATCGGACACGGACCACTGAAGCCAAATCACTGACAGTGAAAAAACACTGTTGTGTGCATGAGGCCTTACTCAGGTTCTCGGGTCATCAATATCAGATCAGCTGTATGAAGGGAATGCGCACACAGTACGAACGTGCCGTCTCCCATCTCCCTTCCTGCTCACTGCTGCTATGTATATGGCAAGCAGGAACCGAGAAGGCAGATGGCACACTTGCGCTGTGCGCGCCTTCCCTTCATACAGCTGATCAGCGGGATTGAGGATCTGTCATCAATATTAAGAGCCTGGAGAACCCCTTTAACCCTTGAACACTAAAGTAGTACTTGAAATATGCTAAAGCTAATACAATAATTTACCAAACTGTTGCCTAAGAGGCTTTCTCTATACAGGTGAAACCCGAAAAATTAGAGTATTGTGCAAAAGTCCATTTATTCAATAAATGCAACTTAAAAGGTGAAACTAACATATGCGATAGACTCATGACATGGAAAGCGAGATATTTCAAGCCTTCATTTGTTATAATTTGGATGATTATGGCTTACAGCTTATGAGAACCCAAAGTCACAATCTCAGAAAATTAGAATATTGTGAAAAGGTTGAATATTCTAGGCTCAAAGTGTCAGACTCTCAGCTAATTAATCCATACCCCTGAGCAAAGGGGACCTGAGCCTTTACATTGTCTCAGTATTTCAGTTGCATTACTGAAATAAATGAACTTTTGCACAATAGTCTAATTTTTTGAGTTTCACCTGTATGTGTGCACTGTAGTTGGGATTGATTTATGCTCTATTGTTTATTTCTGGCGCAGTAATAATGAGTAGGGTCATGATGTACCTTTTCAAACCTGGCTCTTAGTAAATTGAGCATTAGACTCCTGGCATCCACCAGCTTTGTGTGGCTGGCTACTAGAAGGTGAAGTTTCCACTAGTCTGTATCCCGTAAGGTATGTTCACACGTGGCAGACACGCTGCACAGTTTTCAACACTCAATTGTACGTGAAAGATCCGTAGTGTATTTTACAGCATTCGCAAACGATCTTACTAAATCTCATCCACACAATGCAGAAGAGTCTACATTACGGTAATTGCAATAATGCAATTCAGATCTAGAAATCTAAAATGTAAATGTACATGAAAGCAGAACGCAATGGTTTACAAATCTCATAGACCCAGATTTTATAGATCATAGAACACATATCGGATGTTAAAAGTGAAATTTTTTTTTACTCGTTTAGAACTCGATGGCACCAACAGATAAAGGGCAATGAAAAGCTGGAAAAGTACTACTTTCACACTGGCATTTTGGCTTTCCGTTAGTGAGATCCGTTCAGGGCTCTCACAAGCGGTCCAAAACGGATCAGTTTTGCCCCAATGCATTCTGAATGGAAAAGGATCCGCTCAGAATACATCAGTTTGCCTCCGATCAGTCTCCATTCCGCTCTGGAGGTGGACACCAAAACACTGCAAGCAGCGATTTGTTGTCTGTGTGACGAAACTGAGCCAAACGGATCCATCCTGACGCACAATGTAAGTCAATGGGGACGGATCCGTTTTCTTTGACACAATCTGGCACAATAGAAAACGGATCCGTCCTCCATTGACTTTCAGTGGTGTTCAAGACGGATCCGTCTTGGCTATGTTAAAGATAATACAAACGGATCCGTTCTGAACGGATGCATGCGGTTGTATTATCATTACGGATCAGTCTGTGCAGATCCATGATGGATTCGCACCAAACGCAAGTGTGAAAGTAGCCTTAGCGGCACTAATAAACAGCTGCAGGAGCAATTTGCTACTAAATCACAGGACTGGGTATGAACAACGTATACTATTAAGCTGGTAGCTCGGCGTGCTTGTCCTGTCTCAAGGTGTTGTGTCCTTTCTGCTGCAGCCCTCTCCCTGTAATTTGTTCGTTCCCAATAATCTCCCATGTAAAGGGACCTTAACTGGAGATTGTGCAGGTGGCCGTCGAAGAATGGAACGGAGCATGTGAATCCGCAATGTGACTGAAGTAGACAGAAAAATACAGAAAGGAGCAAACAGCAGGTGGCGCTATACAAATACATTTTATTGAATAACTCGGTGACTATACAGAATTTTTAATTACATGCAATTACAAAAGTTTTCCGATCTGGGTGCTGGTGTAGAATATTTTCCATAGCACACCCCTTTAAAAGGGGTTAACCTGGAAAAGATAATGATGACTAATCCTCAGGACAGATCATCATTATCACATCAGCAGGGGTTCAAGGCCTGGCATCCCTGGCAATCAGACGTTTTTAGGGTGCTGCCGCGCTCACCGAAGCTCCAGGAGCTTTTCAAGGGCAGCGCCATTCATTGTATAGTGGCTGTACTTGGTATTGCAGCCCCATTGACTTGAATGTGATGTCACAGGCCTAGGAAATGGCTGCAGTGGTCAAGGCCTCTTCTCACAGCTCATTAGCGGGAGTCCTGGGTGTTGCCCCCCTGCAGATATGATATTGATGACCTAGAATAAGTCATAAATATCTTTTCCTGGATAAACCCTTTTAATTTTAAGTTATGATATCTGGCCTAAGAACTCCTGTTATGTCTCACATGGTGAGGTGGATGCACAAAGCTCTCTGTACGGGGAAGTGGGTCTTGCAGGAAGGCGGCGCTGGTACGGCAGGATGAAGACGGATGTAACGGACCCGGAGAACTGGAGCTGCGAAATGTAGACCTGATGCAGCAGAGTTGAAATGGGACTGGTGCAGTTGAGGGCAGGCGGGCTGATACAGAGATGTAACAAAGCCGAAGCGGCAGAACCGAAGTGATGCAGTAGAGCTCGAGCAGGGTAGAGACACCTGGTATGGCAGCGTTGTTGTATTGGAGCAACTTGAATAGCAGAAGTGATGAGGTGGAGCAACAAAACACCGTGGGGACGATGTACTAATCCTGCTAATATTTACACAGCAAAAACTTAGGTAGCCTAGAGATGCGCCAAAATATAAATATCAGACACAATAAACACTAGATTTGCGGAAAAAGATTAGCTTGGCAAATTGGTCCAATTTGAGCCTTTTTCCCTGTAAGGTCTGCTTTCACACTGGCGTTTTGGTTTCCGTTTGTGAGATCCGTTCAGGGCTCTCGCAAGTGGTCCAAAATGGATCAGTTTTGCCCTAATGCATTCTGAATGGAAAAGGATCCGCTCAGAATGCTTCAGTTTGGCTCCGTTCCGTCTCCATTCCGCTCTGGAGGCGGACACCAAAACACAGCGTTTTGCTGTTCGTCTTACGAAACTGAGCCAAACGGATCCGTTCTGACACACAATGTAAGTCAACGGGGACGGATTCGTTTTCACTGACACAATCTGGCACAATAGAAAACGGATCCATCCTCCATTGACTTTCAATGGTGTTCAAGACGGATCCGTCTTGGCTATGTTAAAGATAATACAAACGGATCCGTTCTGAACGGATGCAGACGGTTGTATTATCTGAACGGATGCGTTTGTCCAGATCCATGACGGATCCGCACCAAACGCGAGTGTGACAGTAGCCTAAGCCACGCCATGTGAGGTGCCAAAAGCACAGAATAAATGTGGTGCCAGGTATGTGTGCCAGTTGAGCCCACATTCTGGCACGTTTACAGTAGCTTGGTAAATCGCCTCCAGTCTATTAGTTTCCGTTTGTATCTGTTGAAGCTCTTTTTCTGATACAGATCTCCAAACCCTCCATGGCATAGAAGCAGAGGATGGGATTCTGTTAGCCTCCAGCCACCACTAGGGGGAGCAGGCTGCATTGGGACATACCCCAGCTGTGGCCGCAGGCTGAACGCAGTGTTATAACAGTGCAGTTCTGACCACTACAAGGGAATCTGTCAGCAGGAAATTCAGGCACCAGTGAAACCTGGTAGCTTGGCTGAATTTAATGATACCTTTCACGTAACGATACTTTGCTTCTTTGTGGAGAAAAAATACTTCTAATGCATATGAGCACGGAGTTTGAGTCCAGGGCACTCTTGGCACCCTTGCTGTGTCTCTGCCAGGGGAGATGGTTATGCAGGAACCTCATCCTATCAATGAAGGCGAAGGAGGGGCTGGGGATGGAAGCAGGAGGTGCGAGGGTGCACAGAGTGGCTTGGGCCCACCCTCAGTGCACTAAACTGCTCATTTGCATATGGATTCAGGCAACAAAAGTATATTGTGTATGGTCCGCTTTCATCTCTGCACAGAAACCCTGCCCTTTGATGCCTTGATCTAGTTGGGCACCACGAGCATCAGGCCAGTAGGATGGCAAAGGTGGTTTGAGCCGGATGGGCGCACCGATTATCCATTAAAGGACTACAGCAGTAGATATCAACAGACACCTAGAAAGACCGCTTTGATTAATCAAATATCTAAGTCGCAGTGTCTGAGCTCAGGCTCTTCATTCCTTGGACAGCTCTGTGTCACTTTGTGGAATATCAAGTGCAGAATAGTTTACTTTTACTGTTATAATTGGATTTGCAATTGTATTTTTGTGTTGTCCCTTTCGCACACTCTCACCAGACCTGTAACTAAGCGTCCATTCACACGTCTGCAAGTGTTTTGCTGTCCGCAAA
This sequence comes from Bufo gargarizans, assembly GCF_014858855.1. Classification (NCBI taxonomy): domain Eukaryota; kingdom Metazoa; phylum Chordata; class Amphibia; order Anura; family Bufonidae; genus Bufo; species Bufo gargarizans. The sequence continues at coordinate 123,446,914 of NC_058080.1, forward strand.
TTGCGGATCTGCAAAACACTGACATCGGCCACGTGCGTTCAGCATTTTGCGGACCGCACATGGCTGGCACTATGATAGAAATAGCTATTCTTGTCCATGGCTGCAGACGAGAATAGGACATGTAATATCTTTTTTATTGGGGCCGTAGAACGGAAGTGTCATTCTGTATGTGTGGGAGTACATTAAGCTGCTGTGTGTAGTGCAATAAAAATGGAACCTGAAGAGGTTTTTTTCAGCAATAATGGACATACTTGTACATGACCAACACTGAATGCACATGCTCCCTTCATCAAGACTTGGCCAACTGTTGAATGTGGATTACAGATGCCATTATGGATAGATCTTGGTTATACCATTAAAGGGGTTTTCCGAGACTTTACAACTGATGACCTATCCTCGGGACACCTGGGACCCCCGCCGATCAGCTGTTTGAGAAGGCAGCGGTGCCCACTCAGCTTTTCCTAGGCCCCTGATGACGCGTTCAGGCCCTTTTCTCGAGCTGCACCTACTCTCTGGAAAGTTCTGCCCCAGAATATCAGACAATTCCCAACATCCCTACCTTCAAACGTGCCTTAAAAATATGTCTTTTCAGACAGGATTCCCCCCCCCCCCCCCTTCCTTTCCAACTCTTATTCTTCAGATATGAACTCGATCTTCTGACGGTTATCCCCACACTCAAATCACTAGAACACGTAGATCGGCCTACACCGTCCCTTTTAGTACAAAGATGGCTGGACTTTGTGATGTCCTTTGTTTTATACATGAACCCTCTGAATTGTAGAGCGCTGCGTAATTTGGTGGATCTATATAAATAAAGATTTGTATTATTTTTAATGAAATGAATGAGGATGAGCGTTATACTAAGCACAGCCGCCATACAATGTACGGCAATGTGCTTGGTGAGCACGGAGAAGGCCGCGGCACTCACAGGAGCACCTGTGCTTTCTTAAATAACTGATCAGCGGGGGTCCTGGGTGTCTGATCCCCACCGATCAGATACTAATGATCTATCCAGAGAATAGGTTATCAGTTATAAAGTCTTGGAAAACCTTTTTTAATGCCGTGTGCACATCTCTATTTTGTTCCATGTTTTATACATATGTATGGTATAAAGGTTAAACAGTTGCCTCAGATGGATGCTAGACAGCGGTATCTGTCACCGTAAAGGATCCATTGTTAAAATAATTTCATTTAATGCAGGGATGTCCAACCTGCAACCCTCCAGCTGTTGCAAACTACAACTCCCAGCATTCCCTGATAGCTGTAGGCTATATAGGCATGATAGAAGTTGTAGTTTTGCATCAGCTGGAGGGCCGCAGGTTGAGCATCCCTGATTTAATATATACTCTGGACTCAGCAGGATGGAAAAGTGCACTACACCATCCTTTTTCCTCGACATATGACACTTGATGTGAACACAGCCCAAGGGTCCATTCACACGTCCGTTGTTTCTTTCCAGATCCGTTCAGTTTTTTGCGGAACGGATGCGGACCAGTTGCGTACCCATTCATTTTCAATGGGTCCGGAAAAAAATCGGACAGCACAATGTGTGCTGTCCGTTTCCGTTGTTCCGTTCCACATGCCCGATAAAATATAAAACTTGTCCTATTATTATCCGCAAAAATCGGTTCCTGGTACAATACAAAGTCAATGGATCTGAAAAAAACGGATGACATACGGAAACATTTTCAGGAACAACGGATCCGCAAAAAAAGACCAAAATTCGGGATATAGAAAAATACTGACGTGTGAATGGACCCTAATATATATAGTAATGTAGTAACCGTTTTTGTTCTTCCTCTCCACAATTTGCTTAGAATACTGGGTGTCCTAGGGCTCTTTAACATTGGCGTCATTGCTTCCATTCATGGAGCCATTACAGCTATGATGGATCTGTTTACAGATGTATCCAAACAGATCTTGACAGGTCCCATTATTACAGAGTCCATAAGGTTTCCATTAAGGTTCTGGTATCTTTATTGGCAATCCATCTTTACATTAGTTTGACATATAGGAAGCTGGTGTCCAAATAGGAAGCTGGTGGCAGCCATGGTGTCCAAATGGGAAGCTGGTGGCAGCCATGGTGTCCAAATAGGAAGCTGGTGGCAGCCATGGTGTCCAAATGGGAAGCTGGTGGCAGCCATGGTGTCCAAATGGGAAGCTGGTGGCAGCCATGGTGTCCAAATGGGAAGCTGGTGGCAGCCATGGTGTCCAAATGGGAAGCTGGTGGCAGCCATGGTGTCCAAATGGGAAGCTGGTGGCAGCCATGGTGTCCAAATGGGAAGCTGGTGGCAGCCATGGTGTCCAAATGGGAAGCTGGTGGCAGCCATGGTGTCCAAATGGGAAGCGGGTGGCAGCCATGGTGTCCAAATAGGAAGCTGGTGGCAGTCATTGTGTCCAAATGGGAAGCTGGTGGCAGCCATGGTGTCCAAATAGGAAGCTGGTGGCAGCCATGGTGTCCAAATGGGAAGCTGGTGGCAGCCATGGTGTCCAAATGGGAAGCTGGTGGCAGCCATGGTGTCCAAATGGGAAGCTGGTGGCAGCCATGGTGTCCAAATGGGAAGCTGGTGGCAGCCATGGTGTCCAAATGGGAAGCTGGTGGCAGCCATGGTGTCCAAATGGGAAGCTGGTGGCAGCCATGGTGTCCAAATGGGAAGCTGGTGGCAGCCATGGTGTCCAAATGGGAAGCTGGTGGCAGCCATGGTGTCCAAATGGGAAGCTGGTGGCAGCCATGGTGTCCAAATGGGAAGCGGGTGGCAGCCATGGTGTCCAAATAGGAAGCTGGTGGCAGTCATTGTGTCCAAATAGGAAGCTGGTGGCAGCCATGGTATCCAAATAGGAAGCTGGTGGCAGTCATGGTGTCCATTGTCACAGTGACTTTATATGACCACTTCCCTGCAGTAGCATTATGGGGGTAAATGTTGTCTGAGACTCTCCCTAAACTATACTGAAGCTTCTAAGTAGACACCCGGTGTAAGTGAATGGAGCACAGGTAATGATACTACTCGCCAATCAGAAAATGAACTAGGGGCAGTGGAGAAGAGATGAGGTTCTTTTCTTGCATCCACTTTAATGCCTCTGCTCTCCCTCCAGGATAAATGTTTTCCACCTTGCTTCTCAGGGTAATTCAGTTAAGCGAATTTACATGTACAGTTTACTTTTCTTGTAAGTTGTTGCTGATCTTTTTTATCTGATTTATCCACAGATTCAAAAGGCAAGGAGACAGCAGCCATGAAAGCCGATCTGCTGAGAGCGCGTAATATGAAGCGATACATCAATCAGCTCACTGTCGCCAAAAAGCAGTGTGAGAAAAGGATCCGGCTTCTTGGTGGTCCAGTGTATGACCAGCAGGAAGATGGAACGTCAGATGATTCCGATTGCCCCCAAAGTCAGAAGGTACTGTTAGATACCTAAGTTATACTGCATTACAGTATGGAATAAAGTGGATCTAAATCTTTTTACTGGATTAAGTTGTTTAGTCATAAAGTAAAGCAATAACTAATGTCTGTAATGTAAACTTCTATCACCTGCATTGCTGGAAAATGGTGCATCAAAGTTTATATTGTGGTGGTCTTTGCTTTGTTCTAGGTCATGGTACCTATCATAGCGGCAGTGCATAAAATTGCTTAAAGGGAACCTGTCATCACCTTTATGCTGCCCGTACTAATGGCAGAATAAAGTAGAGACAGGCGAGTTGATTTTAGGGGTCTGTCATTTAAAAGTTAAAAGTAAGTGGTTGCCGAGAACCAACATCACAATCATTGCAGACTGGGCCTGGAAAAGAGTGCAGGCCTCCTGAGAAGAGTCATGGTGATTCATGAATTCCTGCTCTCCTGCCCACCTGCTGATGACTGACAGTCTTCTACCTAGTTTTCTCGCTTTCTCTCTAGGAGAGAACTGCCAATCATCAGCAGATGGGTGAGAGCAGGAGATTATGTATAACCAGGACTCTTCTCAAGTACATTTGACGCTTTTCCAGGCCTGGGCTGCAATGATTATGATGCTGGTTCTCAGCAACCACTTACTTTTTGCTCATGAGTGACACACGGCTTACATCAGCATTTCTGTCACTATTTTATACTGCCCTCAGTGAGGTCAGCATAAAGTTGATGACAGGTTCCCTTTAAGGACTCATATTGAGAGGGGCACAGCAATGAACTGTTTTATGCTATACATTCATAGAATTTGTCTGCAGGTGCCACTTGAACAGGTTGTGCACTCATTTCCAGACTTCTCAGACTGTCAGGACTCGTGTGGGTGATCATACTTACCTGATCCCCAGCGCTGGGTCCCAGCTCATTCGCTTACCAGCCTCCAATGCTTGTCTCCTTCCTTTTTGATGCAGCTGCAGCCAATCACTGGTCGCTACTCCCTTTGCATCATGTTAGATGGTCACACGATGCAGGGGGAGCAGTGTGCCCAGCGATTGGCTGCAGCTGCATCCAAGTTTACATGGAAGGACCCGAGACAAGCAGCGGAGGCCGGGAATCAAACGAGTTGGGACTCAGCATCAGCACCAGAAAACGGGTAGGTATGATCACCATGTAGTCCTGCCAGTCTGAGAGGTCTGGAAATTAGTGAACAACCCCTTTTTAAAGTAACTACATACAATTGTATTCAATTTTCATTAGACATTAATACTAGCATTATAAATCCATACAGAGTTTTATCATTTAACTCGATGATATGAAGACGATATAAAAGGAAGCACGAGGTTTGACGTTAAAAAAAAAAAAAAACAATGCAGCTCCTACTACTATAAGCTGGGGTAACATCTGGCGTCTCACATCTATGCCACTTTGAAAGTAATCAGCAAGGCTAGGACATGATGGCCTAAGAAAAAATTAAATTCTCTGAACCACAAGGCTAAGGTGGTTGTCCAGCTGTTTCTGTACCAAAAACTCAATAGTGCTATAAAATAACAAAATTATTAATACTCACCTTACTGACCCTGCCGCTGCTTTTGTGCTGCCACTTCCCAGGCCTCTGGTCCCTGTAATCTGGCCTCCTGTGGTGACATTTTGTTAAATAAACATTTTATTTGAAATTTTCAAAGAAATACAGTACAATAATAAAAGAAAAGAAACAAAAGCATAATTGAGGAAAATAGCAACGGCATCGAACAGATGTTAATACAATACAGCATTAAGAAATTTTAAACGCTGCACATTAGAACCCCCCTCTCCCCAAACAAAAAAAGAAACCATAAACGGTCTTCAAGAATGTCACTTCTTAACTTCTTCGGTCACAAGTAAAAATCATGTGTAAGTAATATCCATTACCAGGACTATTACAAGAGTCCATTGGGTCCCAGTGTTGGTACCAAGATGCAGAGGAGTAAGCAGTCATCAATGGTTTACTCTCTGAATGTGATAGGAAAACATCAGTAAAAGACCTTCACTTGTGAGAAAATGAGACTGAACCTCTGCCTCCCTGTCTTTCATCCTCGGCCTTGTCCATGAAGCGATAATGCTTAACCTGCTAGATCACTTCTCCCACACCCGGGATCGGAGGCCAAAGCCAGTATATCAAGTGAAACAAAGCCTGCTTTTGTGATGATCCATTTCGAGTGGATGGTCTCCAACACTCCAAAACAACTGCCACATCCCATGGGCCAAATTGGGAGAGAGCATTTAGGACGGGCGACCAATCTGGGTAGTCTGGATGAGGAGACAAATTGAACCCCAATACACATTGAAATATGTTTCCCTCCATCTTTCATTAACAATTACCTTTTTAATCCTGGAATTACCTCTGATATATTTCTGGAGATGTCCGGATCTTGAATATCCTTGGCCCAAAAATAGTGCCTAAGAATCAATGATGGTTGAGCCGTATTCAGGGGCGGATTGGCCATATACGTTACAGGGAAATTTCCCGGTGGGCCGATACCCAGGGGGCCGCCTGAGCCCTTCTCACTGCCAGCCAGTGGAAGTTTTTGGGGCTGTATTATGTGCTGCTGGCATCAGTATTTTGTGATGGACTGTATTTGGCTCTGTTGGGGTGTTATAATGTCCTACAATATGGTATTGCTGGCCCTGCCTTCCATCAGTTTGGACCCGACTGCAAAATGGGGCTACTTTTAGTATTTTTTCCAGGGCCACTTTACGTTACCAGTTTGCCCCTGAGCCTATTGGTCTGTATTGTGACATATAACATCTATAAAGAGGTATGTTTCGGTGGTAAATGATTAGAGTCAAAAACATTAGTGGTGCACTCCCCAGACAAGTCAAGTAACCTTGGCTAAACAAAATGCATAGAAGTATTGTGTGCCTCAGCGAAACTTATCCTGACATTCAGCTAGTGTGGATGGCGATTTAGAGTTTTGTAAAAGGAGTCAGTGGACCAAACTAGCCCCCCCTCCCCCTCCTCTTTCCTCTACTAAAACATGCTATTTGAAATACCCTGGGAGAACTCTGGATGTCCCCAAATTGGGAAATGTTTAGACAAAAGAAAAGGGAGTTTCAAGCCTCAAAAGGGACTGCCTTCCATGTGGCGATGGTGTCTTGAAAAATTTGACTTTCTAATGTTGTGTGTCAAGTTGGCATATCTGGTGTGTCAGAGGGCAGCTGGGGACCAAGGAAAAGCTAGTTGGGCCGCAAATCGTAGTTAGAATAAAAGTCAGAACACTGAATCCAATCTAAGCAATGTCTTAACAAGCTTGCCAGATTGTATAAGCATTGTCTGGGATATTGAGACCCCCTTTTAATGCTTAGTAACATTTGTTTTTTAAGGGCTATGCATGGGCGTTTATTTGCCCTAATCATTTTAGTGAAGGTTTAATGGAGGCAATGAATATCCTTATGCTTAAGAGGTATAGTTTGTAAGTGGTATAAAAGGCGACCAAGGCACATCATTTTTATAAGATGACATCTCACTGTAAGTCCACAACGTTTAAGGTCCGCCAATACTTAACGGATCAATGCGGGATAATTCAATGTATAAATCGATTTAGGGGTCTTTCCTATTTTTATCCCTAGCTAAGTGACAAAACTGTTAGCCAACTTTTACTTGGTAGTCTAGAAAGGTAGTTTCTGGAGCCTAGGAATGGAGCAAAAAGTCTAGTAACTCACATTTATTGGTATTGGCCTTAAAACATAGTAACATAGCTTACGTGCCCATGAAGCAATCTGCTAGGTGACCAAAAAGAACTGGCAGTCCTGTTTGGGGTCTAGAAAGGAAGATCCAAATGTCATCCGCAAACAAAGCCATTTTAACCTGGTGCAAGCCTGTCTGAATACCCTTCAAGAAATCAGAGGTCACCAAACAACGGACCAGGGGTTAAGTAGACAAGTTGAACAGCAAAGGAGATAATGAGCACCCTTGTGCTCAATATCAATATAGCATCTCAGGGGGTCCGTAAAACCCATTCATATGAGGATCTCCCCCATCAATCCCCGAAGCACATTATCAAATACTTTTTCAGCGTCTATGGTAAGTATGGCAGGGGATGGGTGGGTATCCGGGTACATTTTTATATTGTCTAGTACAGCTAAAACTTTCCTTATGTTGGAAACTGCAGCGCGGCCCTTTGTAAAGCGCACCTGACTTGGAGAGATGACACGTGGAAAGACTTGTGACATCCTATTAGCCAATATCTTTGAAAGTAGCTTAAGATTAACCTTAATAAGAAACATGGGACTATAGGAGGATGCTGGAGTCAAGTCCTTCCTGGGTTTCTGGAGGATTTTAATATATGCAGTGTTCATCTCACCAGAATTGGTATGCCCTGAAGAAAACTATTAAACTGTTTGAGGAGAGTAGGTGAAACCTACTGTTCTGACAGTAGCTTATAATACTGCCGAGTAAACCATACTGGACCCAGTGCCTTATGGGTTTTAAGGCCCTTGATGGTTGAATGTAGTTTACTCTGTGATATCTACGCATTTAGGGTGTCCCTTTCTTATTTTTTTTAATAAGGCTAGGTAGAGACACTGTATCTATCGGAGAATCTGGGGGGTGGGGAAGGGGGCTTCCCGTCGTCGTAAGCCCTAGTTCATATACCTGTTTTGCCGACTGTCATTCAGAGTTGTTGGGGAGGGCTGAACCAAATGGTGTATGCCTCGCTCAATCAAGAACTAAACTCAGTCAACTTTGATAGAACTTCTATCTTTTAGTTTGGAAATGCAAGATATAATTTGTCCTCTCAACACCACCTCCTGCCATATTCCAGAAAAGCTGTCAGAACTATGCTAACCGTTAATGTTTTGAAAATTGTTCCACCATTCTTTCAGCATTTCCCTAAAACAGTCATCAGCAGCTAAGAAAGCAGGAAAGCGCCATATATAATCTGACCCTCGGACTTGTGAATCCCTAATCGTAAGCAAGACAGGGGCATGGTCAGACATTATAAGCTCTCCAATGGTTGAGGAAAGTAATCTACGGACAAGTGGAGCAAGTGGAATATATAGTCTATTCATGACCATGAAACATTAGAATAGAAGGTATATTTCTCGACCCTCTGGATTAGCCAAACTACCAGGTCATGATCCCAAATAAAGAGCTTGAGTCATATACTTAGGTTTATGCGTGGCAGGCCCTACTGATCTAGAACTATGGTCTTCTTGCACATTTAATGACTTAAAATCTCCCCCCACAATTCTAGAAGATATAGAATTAGAGCTGAACATTGAACCTAGCATGGCTTAACAAGCTAGAAGATAGATGTGATCACAGACCTTTAATAACCAAATCCTTCAAACATATATAACGTAGACAGTTGCAAAAACTGTAAAATACAAATTGAAATAAATAAGTGCAAAATTAAATAGAACACTTCGACTAATCCTTCTGGCTATCTCATCCTTAGGCCTCATGCAAACGGCCGTTGTTTTGGTCCACATCCGAGCCGCAGTTTTGTCGGCTTGGATGCGGACCTATTAGCTTCAATGGGGCCACAAAAGATGCGGACAGCACTCAGTGTGCTGTCCGCATCCATTGCTCCGTTCTGTGGCCCCGCCCAAAAAATATAACCTGTCCTATTCTTGTCCGCACTTTGCGGACAAGAATAGGCAGTTATATTAAAGGCTGTCCGTGCCGTTCCGCAAATTGCGGAACACTCACGGACGCCTTCCGTGTTTTGCGGATCCGCGATTTGCGAACCACAAAACTCACCACGGTCGTGTGCATGTAGCCTTACGCAAAGAGACTTGCTTTCATCCAACATATAAGGGATTGTTCACCATAGAAAAATACCCCCTCCTGCCTTATGCTTATATAATATGGGTACCTTAAACCAAAACAACAATACTAGAGCACCCCATATGACAGCTTCAACTCAACCAAACTCTTCAAGTTACTCACTGCCAGCTAGAAAGAAATGACTGGAGAGTCTATGTAAACATTAAGTCCCAGAGAAGGCAGTTTCAGGGTGTGGAGTTGCCTTCAGGCGCTTTCTCTTTTAGGCGCAATAGATGAAGAGGGGGTCTGGAACCATTTCCTGTTGGACCTGGCAGACAGCGGCGTCTTTGCGAGATGGAGAGGATGCTGGGTAGCCAAGATCGAGCCCGTCAACAGCCTCCGATGACCAGTTCTCTAAGTCTTCTATGCGCTCTCAAAGGAGCTTGTTCTCCTGGATAGCAGTTTGCAGAGAGATCTGGTAGTTCTCCACTGTTTGTTCCAACTGCACAGTTCTGCTCTCCAATTCATCTAGCCGCTCTCTATGTAGATGAACGATGGACTTCAGCTGTTGGAGCAATGTCCCTAATGTAGCTGCCAGCGGGCTTTTAATGTTGGTGATATCAGTTTGGCCACTTCCATAGCCAGCGGACTACAATCAATAGTAGACAATATAGGGCAATTATCACCATCGTCAGTAAACAGTCTGCTGTGTCCAGGGAAGATTTACATTTGAGATACGGCAACATCCTCCTTGGTAATTTTAGGACCGTGTGGTGCAGGCTTGGTAAGTTTACCCCGTGGTTAGTAGAAAGCAGTCCATTTAAGACCTTGTGATAAGTCCGTCCTCTGTCCCTTCTTTGTTCAGGGCATAGGCTTATATGAAGTGAGACAAAAGCAAGGTTTTCATCAGGGATGCAGGAGCGCAAATACTCAGAGATCCTTACATGTCAGTGCCAGAATCAGAAGTCCACCTTGTGATGACGTTTTGACTTGGACACATGTGACTGCTGCACCTAATCACTGGTCTGGGCAAATGCCATTGAGTGAGTGCCCAAACATCATTGCTGGAGTCTTAGAAACAGAGACTGATGAGGGCCCCGGGAAGCGTGGGAGTGTTAAGGGATCGGTAAGGTGAGTATTACTCAGTTTGTTATTTTATAGTAATGTAAGCTTTAATTGAAGAAAAAGCTTCATGGGGGTTTTTAGAGTTGTGTCACAGTGCATGTCAGATGTTCTAAAATAATAAAAAAAAAAGTTTACTGACCAGTTATTCCCCTGCCGTTCTTGCTCCGCTTCGCCTCACTTCCTGAAAACCCCTTTAAGCTTTAGATGACATCAAGCTTTCTGCTTCCAGTTCAAAAGATAACATAAGAAGAATACAGGGAACATAGGCTATGTTATGAAAGTAGACTTCTTACCAATGTTGTCTCGATGTCTGTCAGCTCTCTATAGCTCAATAGCCAGTGGAAAAGATACGGCACTGCAATCTAGTAGATCTAATGAAAATTCATGTATGTCCCAGATAGGAAAAATCATGTGTAGTGTTCTCGCCTTTAAACACCTGGTGACCCAATAAGGAATTAAAAGCATGGTTTCATTAATCTGCATGGCATTTACTCTAATTATAGCATTATTATCGCCAAATCGAGATGTTTGTAAGATAGGGAATGTTAGGAAGCAACAGGATGCTGCTGTGTGCCCTGGAGAGCAAATCTATTAGATGCTGGAGTCATGCTTTCTGTCTCGCACGAAAAGGGCACAATGTGTAACCGCGAAAAGCTATTTTCATAAAAAATAGAAAAATGGAGATGAAATTCACCAGAGAGCAGTGACTTCTATAATGAGTAGGACTGTCACAGATTGTTATTTTTGTTGGTTACTGGAAATCTGTAGAAAGACTGGTATGTAAAGCAGGTCTTTTAAACGGTTTTGTTTTAGTTTTTTTTAAATACCCCCCCACCCAGCAGTGCCCGTGGAGAGATATATAGTAACCTGCTCACCACCCCTCCTTTCCGGTTCCATGTATCCCAGGCTGCCTTCCGGTCCCCAGGTTGGGTTACATGTAGCGCTGCAGCCAATTATTGGCCTCAGTAAAGACATGTCCCCAAGTGGCATAAGGCTACTAGGTCACATTCCGTTTGCGGGGCATGTCACCTCTTAGGTCAGTAATTGGCCCCACCGGTGCACAGGACCCCATATGTGTGGAAGTTGACAGATTGAGACCTGAAGTGCAGTGTAGACAGTCTGCAAGCCACAGAGCGGGAGCGGAGTGGCGGGGAGCAGGAAAGTAGGCAGCACGGTGGCTCAATGGTTAACACTTGGTGCCTTCCAGCGCTGTGGTCCTAGGCTCAAATCCGACCAATGACAACATCTGCATGGAGTTTGTATGTTCTCCCCGTGTTTGTGTGGGTTTCCTCCCACACTCCAAAGACATACTGATAGGGAACTTAGATTGTGAGCTCCATTGGGGACCGCCGGTTGATGATGTCTGTAAAGCGCTGCGGAATATAGTAGCGCTATATACCGTATGTGAGTAACATAAAAATAAATATATTTCCTCACAGGTACTGCAGAGTAGGGGGGGGGGGGGGGTTGAAAAAAAATAATCTTCAGAATTGTACTTTACTGACCAGCATCTGCCAAAAAAGTAATGTCATGTTGGATTTCTAACTGTGTGCCATATTATAGCCAATTATGGCTGATCTCAGTTTTTTATTCACTTTCTTTTTGTTAATTCTGTCCCTGTTTTGCCACTTCTGGAGTATGGAGAATTACTGTATGAGTATCTTTAGTGTATGACCAGCTTTTTTTTTACACTTTCATAAGACAGTCGTATAGGCCGCAGATCCAGACTTTATAGATGCCTGGTTATCGCACATCGAGGATTAAATCTTTTATCTGTAATGATTCCCCTGAAAATGTACAGCTCAATGAAAGGTATGACCTTTTAAAACATGGGCATGGCCTTAGAAGATCAGTGGGATGGATGTGTGCAGGTGACCTGACGTTCATGTTCATGAATAGTGCAGAAGTTGTTATACTCGGCCTGTAAAATGGCAATCGGTGCAGTGGGAGCTGACCAAAGTATGAAAAATGCTGCGGAACCTATAAGCGGTGTAATGGAATTGCTGTGTAAATCTGGCTGCAACTGACCATAATAATAATGAGTTCAGGGCCGTAGGTTAGTGCAGGGTTTGGGTTACTTGTACATGAATTTATATTAAAATTCTTTATTTTACAGTTTTTATTATATTTCCATTTTTACATTTCCACACAAACAGATGCTCCTCGTCTACAATGCCAGCAGGCAGCTCTGCCACAGAACAAGGGTTATTGATCTAATGCATCGAAGACGACAAAATGAAGCAACATTGAAAATTTCAGTCTGGATTGAAATATTCCACGTGTTGTGTCTGCAGCCATACGGACCTTTGTATGGCCATACCATTGGTATGAACTGCAGACAGACGTGGTGTTTATTCCCATCCTGCAATCTTCTGTCTTCCCTTCGGGGTTAAACCCAATTCTCCTGCATTGTACTGTACATTGTGGCAGATTTTCTAAATCAAAATTTTGCTGCAAATCTGCCACTTCTAAACATAGTCATGCTAAAAAGTTGGTGTGTTTTTATATTTTAGTTTATCCAGTTTGATGACATTCTGGCTAACCCATCATTCAGAGAACATTTTAGAACATATATGGAAAGGATTGATAAGCGGGTACTGATCAGTTTTTGGGAGTCTGTGGAGTACCTGAAAAATGCAAATAAGGTAAAAAAATAAAAGCTCCTGTGCATATTTAATACTGTGCTATTACTGACTGTATATGGCTTGTTTTGTAGTCAGTGACTTTTATTTTTTCCTATAAACTTGGCAGGTTGTCAAACATTTTATGAACATGTTTTATTGAATGCCTTGTGCTTCCTAAATTCTGAAGACCAAGTAGTAATGAGAAAGAGGGGTTGTACTTTAAAGATGACCTGTAAACGTTCCCGACCTGCTTGTTTATAGTAACTGCTTGCATTCCCCATGTAATAACAATTCTGGAGCATCTATACTTATGACTCTGTTTTGTGCCATTCCTTTACTATTCCTGCTAGATGTCCTGAATGAATTGCTAGCAGTTTGCAGTGAAGGTCCAGCTAGGTGTTACCAGTCAGAGGTATGTCCATGCATATTCTGCCAGTGTCAGACTATGCAGGGACACCCCCCCCCCCCCCCCCCTAACTGGTAACACCAAACTGGGTCTTCATTGCAAACTGGTAGTAAGGTACAGCATAGTCATAACAATAGATGCCCCTGAATTGTTATTATATGGGGAGAGGTGCATGTCAGGAATGTTTACAGGTCATCTTTTAGAGGGTTTCTGTCGCTAGAATTAACCTTATTAAACTGGCTGACATTATTGATGTGCTAATGTCAGCAGACCCCAACTCTACTATTCTTATGCTTATTGATGGCCTCCCTCATGGCACAATTTAAACTTTTATGATGTGCAAATAACCTCTAGGAGCAGGGGAGGGGGGCGTTGCTCCTGCTCCTAGAGGCTCTGTTCTCCCACCTCATGTCACACCCTGCCATCCTTGATTGACAGGGCCAGGCAGCATTAGTCTTCTCCTGCCAGACCTGTGTGCTGGGTAAATCTCGCGCTTGCGCAGTGCCTTTTACCCAGCACACAGGGGCGGCAGGAGAAGACTAACGCTGCCTGTTCCTGTCAATCAAGGATTAGCAGGGCGTGAAATGAGGTGGGAGAACAGAGCCTCTAGGAGCAACACCACCCCCCCCCCCCCCCCCTGCTCCTAGAGGTTAATTAGCATATCATAAAAGTAAGAATTGTGCTGTAAAGGGGCCATCAATAAGAATAGTAGAGTTGGGGTCTGCTGACATTACCACATCAATAATGTCAGCCAGTTTAATAGGGTTAATTCTGGTGACAGAAATCCTTTAAAGGCTCTTGTGTTATATAATAGGTGCTCATCTTCCCAGCCTCCAGCGTCAGACTGGGGTACAATGGGCAGATCAGAGGAAATTCTGAAGGCCCACACTGATAATTTCCTTGTGATCTTTATCATTGCACACACACAGGGCAGATCATCAGATAAGTTTAATAAGTTATTTCTGAATGTGCCCTTAAGTAAGACACCCTACTGGCAACTGAATGGATCCAAAGTCTGCTTCAAATGGGGTTGTATTTTGGAGTCCATTACTATGCCAAAGCCTGGGTCCACTGGGGGATCCTCTGGTGAGCTACCCTGCTACTGCCAGTCTAAAGCTGACCATACACATTATACTTTTGTTTGCCGAACCCACCAAGAACAGCGGAGTTAGGCTCCTTTCACACTAGCGTTCGTCGGTCCGCTCGTGAGCTCCGTTTGAAGGAGCTCACGAGCGGTCCCAAACGCCTCCGTCCAGCCCTGATGCAGTCTGAATGGAGCGGATCCGCTCAGACTGCATCAGTCTGGCGGCGTTCAGCCTCCGCTCCGCTCGCCTCCGCACGGACAGGCGGACAGCTGAACGCTGCTTGCAGCGTTCAGCTGTCCGCCTGGCCGTGCAGAGGCGAGCGGATCCGTTCAGACTTACAATGTAAGCCAATCCGATTGAAGATGTCACCCTATGGCTCAATCTTCAAACGGATCCGTCCCCCATTGACTTTACATTGAAAGTCTGAACGGATCCGCTCAGGCTGCTTTCACACTTAGAATTTTTTCTAAGTTATTAATGCAGACGGATCCGTACTGAATGGAGCCTCCGTCTGCATTAATATGATCGGATCCGTTCAGAACGGATCCGATCAAGCGCAAGTGTGAAAGTAGCCTTAGCCGACACGCGCGTGTGTGGGAATCTTTTGACTCCTTGGGGGAGACGAGGATTAGGTGAAATAAATATTTTTGCCTGATTTTTTTTATTTTTTTTATTTTGTTCTTCGGGGAGACGAGCCAAAACTGTCTGGCATTGGCTATCTCCGCTCTTCCCATAGCATTCACAGTATGGGAGAGATGAGAGAGATGGCTTTCGACCGAACAATAGTTTATCTGACAGCTATTGAATGTGTATGGTTGGGTTGTTGGTAGAAAAGTCTGGAGCTCCACTATTCACCCCACTTCATATCTGAGAACATAATAGACATTGCTTGAAATGAGCGTTCTTCACAGAATTTTGTGGTTGGGAGCTGACTGCTTTATTGGAATGTAATTTTGCATCAGTAAAACTTTACCTTACGTTAAGGCATGCTTGTTTCCCCTTCCCCCAAGTCTGAAATACCTCAGTTGGTTGGTGAAATCTACCAGAACTACTTTGTGGAGAGCAAAGAAATCCAAGTGGAGAAAGCACTTTACAAAGAGATCCAGCAAAGCCTTGTTGGCAACAAGGGGATCGAAGTCTTCATCAAGATTCAGGCTGATGTGTATGAGACCCTGAAGGACCGCTTCTACCCCTCATTCATTGTCAGCGATTTGTATGAACAACTCGTCCGCAGAGAAGAGAAGTCCTCCTGCATGTGTGCCTCCGATGACAAGGATGAATTGGTGAGTCCCTTTTTAGGACTGATGCTTGTTGTCTGATATTTGAGTTCATGGGTTAAAGCTGCATCTCCTCTACATCAGAAGAGCTGTATAACACTTTATTTTCCGTAATTTGTTGGGACATTTTTATGTACGGTACATAACACAAGGTTCTGCAGTTTCTCATATTAACAATGTATGAATGCAATGGAAATAGTAGAAGAGCAAGTGTAATGAGGCATAGTGAATGCTTCAATGAGGGGTCAGTAACTTAGTAGAAGATGCCTGTGAGCAGGGATGGGACAGTTCTTATCAAGACGGGCTTACAAAGTTTCTTAATTTTTATTAATTTTCTTTTGAAAATTTTGCAAAAAAATGGATATAACCTTTGAGTTACTGCTGTACTGGGATGTCACAAAATGATTGGATCTTCTATAAGTTATAGGATTCTCTCATACAGAAACTTAATCTGTGCATTAAGTAGGAGGAAATGGATCATGATAATGCAAGTGTGATCTTCAGATCACACCCTAGATCAGATGCCAATAACAGACCTCATATCAGACCCCCGATCAGACCCTAATATGAGACCAAAAATAACTAAATAGACTTACTTGTCCTGACGGCACTGCCCTGTGACCTAGTGTCGCACAGCTTCAGGTCATAGAGTGCACACTACGTCCTGATTCTGAAGGCAGACTGTGCGGCTCCCAGAGAAGACCAGGGAGTGGTGAGTACTGCCAGCTCAGCACTTCTCACCGCTTTATGCATCTACTGCATACCAATGAGCGCTTACATAATGGAAGCAATCAATAGCATTTTCTCCCCACTTTCTCATAAAATGAAAAATACAGTATATACTGTGCTTGGCATGGCTTCACTCCCCGTGCCTCCAACTATCCTCCTTATTATCTCCATCCATATCTCGATATAGGGAGATTTAGAGTCTTGAGACTATTCACACGTGAATATGAGCAGAACAAGCTAAAGGGATCTAGATATCTAATGCTGGTATCTGCATTTAAAGCCTTAATTGCTCAGTATTCAACATCCTGATGTGTTATTTAAAGTCCCAACAGAGAAATGAATAAGTGGGAAACCTCGGTTAGAGCATACCTGCTTGTCGGGCAGTCCTTTTTTCGGCTGAGGATGCATGGGGGCTTGGCACGGCCTCCTTGGTCTCCATAGAAGACAGCAGTAAGGGAAGGTTTCTGCTGCAGTAAACTGCATCCTGGAAAGAGACACAGTCATCTATATGCAGGGAGGGGGTAGGCACAGCTTTAAGGATAGTTCAGGCATTATAATCTGGTACATGTTCTCTCCTTGTTTAGATGCAGGTGTGTGAAGGTGTGGAAGGCCTCCTGGATGAATGCAGCAGCGGCATCACGGAGCAGGCTAGCTATGCTGTCAACAAGCTACGTCAGCTTACAGAGAAGCTGGATTACAAGAGACAAGCGCTCAACTCCATCATTAATGCCCCGAAACCTGACAAGAAGGTACATACCGCACCTCATCTGCTTTTCTTGGTTAAAGGGGTATTCCGGTTACCATAAATATAACTTATGTTTTAGACTAATTCATCATCAAGAATTACCTAATGTAATGTAAATTTCACATATTTACTGTTCAGTAGTTATAAAAGTAGTTTTCTTCCTCTTCTACTCTTTGTGTGTCTTCCTAAATTACCATGCCATCGACCTGTAGTTCTGAGCCTTTGTTAGGTCGAGCATGCTAAGGATACTTTCACACTAGCGTTAGAAGAATCGGGCAGGCACTTCCGTTGCCGGAACTGCCTGCCAGATCAGGAAATCCGTATGCAAACGGACATAATTTTTTCCGATCCAGATGCGGATCCGTTTGACAAATGCATTGAAATACCAGATCTGTCTCTCCAGTGTCATCTGGAAAAACGGATCCGGTATTTCTTTTTTGAAGGTCTGCGCAGACCAGAAAACCGGATCCGTCAATGCGCCAATTTCCTGAGCACTTGGTACAGGATCTGGCATTAATACATTTTAATGGAAGTTATTGCTGGATCTGGCAAGTGTTCTGGAATTTTGGACTGAGAAAATACCGCAGAATGCTGCAGTATTTTCTCTGGCAAAATACTGTAAGAGTGACTGAACTGATGCATCCTGATGCATACTGAATAGACTGCTTTCCATTCAGAATGCATTAGGACAAAACTGATGCGTTTTTTCTTGTTCTGGTATTGAGCACCTAGGACGGAACTCAATACCGGAAAACTTTAACGCTAGTGTGAAAGTACTCTTAGTGTGTTCCTATCAGTTCTCTAGCTAAATGTCTTGTGAAACAAAGGGCGTGTTAGGCCTTTTTTCACAGCGATTGCTTTATCATGTGGGGGTGAAAAGGCTCCCCCTTAGCTCGAAGTTGGATCAGGACATCTGCAGTGGCCGTATACTTATTAGGGGGGAGGCTCAAGGGCTATGGAGTCGCGGCTTTTCATTACAGCGCCGCAGTCCGCCCCTCCCCCCTTCTTCTTCTTTCTCTATTTGAATCGCGTGCGCGAACGGAGCCTCGGCGCGAGTGGGGCTTCGCTTCCCGCTCCCCTCTTATTCCCGCCTTCCAATTCACAAGAGCCTCGCCACCGCTGCTGTCTTCTGTGACGTTGTTGAATCTCTCCTGCCACTGTTGCTGCTCCTGCAACACTGCCGCACTGCCTGTCTTTGGTCTGGTAGGACTGTTAACCCCTCCTGGCACCAGCCCCTAGCCTGGACAGCTTCCCCCCCCCCCCTTTTCTGCCAACCTTATCACCAACATGTCTGACCCCTCAGGGGCCTCTAGGCCCTGGTATCACGCCTGCACTGCCTGTGAAGCACCCTTTCCACGGGGGCAATCAGAACCGCATTGCTCTGCATGCCAGGCCCTAATACAGGGTCTGCCACTTGCTGTGCTGCCCCCTGTTTCCTTGGATCCACCTGATTGGGCAAGATCCCTGTCCCAGGCCGTGGAAAGTCTCACTCATGTTGTGTGCCGCCTTGTAGACACACAGCCTGCCATGCAGTCTGCTACACCCCCTGACGTACCCTCCGGATCCGGTACTTCTGGCGATCCAGGGCCCGTCACCTCCAGAAGCGCTCTAGGACGGAGTGCGCGTCTTCCTCAGATGCGTCCCTGTCTCCTCCGCGGGTGCGTACTCAGTCGGGTCCCTCCTCCTCACAGGACATGCCCTCTGAAGGAGAATTGGTGGATTCGGATTGAGACACGGACTCAACATTGCTGTCCAAGCTAGCCTCTGCTGTGGGTCACCTCATTACCAGTATTCGCGATACCTTTAAAATTCACGATGACCCTCCCAGCACTGACAAGGCCGGTGTGTCCTTTTACCACCCCAAACAGGCGTCCACGGTTTTCCCCCTCCATGCCGACTTCTCGTTGGTGGTCTCTAAGGCTTGGACTCGCCCCGCTGCCCGTTTTACTCCCCCTAAGAAGTTGGATATCTGTTATTCCTTTTCCAGCGGATTGCATCTCAACTTGGGCGTCTCCATCTAAGGTCGACCCTCCCATGGCCCGCTTGTCTAAAAGCACGGCCATCCCTGTGGCGGACGGCTCCTCCCTTCAGTCCACTGAAGACCGTCGCATGGAATCTCTTACAAAAGCCATATTTGCCGCCTCCGGTTCAGCCCTCAGACCAGTCTTTGCTTCCGCCTGGGCCGGGAAGGCGGTCTCTGAGTGGGCTTCCCATCTGGACCAGGAACTTGATTCGGACGTCCCCCTTCAGGACCTCCGTTCTTTAGCCCAGCTTGTTGTTCAGGCAGGGAAATTCATTTGTGAGGCCTCACTTGATGCGGGTGCCCTCATTGCTCGTTCCTCTGCTCTGGCGGTCTCGGTCAGGAGGGAACTTTGGCTAAAAGTTTGGATGGCGGATGCTGCTTCAAAACGGTCTCTTGCCGGACTTCCCTTCGCGGGTTCCCGTTAATTTGGGACCCGCTTGGACGAGCTCATTTCTGAAGCCACGGGGGAAGGGGGGGGGGGGGGGGAGCACCCATCTTCCCCAGCCTAGGACCAAGAGCACCACTCGAGGCAGTCCTGGTTTCTCTCGTTTTAAGTCCTCCCGCAGGTCCTCCGGCCTGCGACCGGTCCGTCCTCTAATTCCTCCCAGGATAGGTGTAAAAAGCCCTTTTTTCGGACTCAACCCTCCTGGCGTAAGTCCCAACCTGCTTGCCCCTCCTCGGCCAAGCAGACTTCCACCTGAAGGTGCGCCCCCACCTCCTTTTCAGGGATTTCTGGCAGGGACATGTCTTCGACGCCTGGGCACTCCCGTGCCCCGAGGGACCCCCAGTGTGTGGCCGCCTTCTCCAAAGTCATTCGCACCCTTCTGGACAAGCGTGTGATTAATCCAGTTCCTCCAAGGGACAGATTCAAGGGGTTCTACTCAAACCTTTTTGTGATCCCCAAAAAGGAAGGCTCGGTGAGACAGATATTGGACCTCAAACGGTTAAACCGGTTTCTCCGGCTTCGCCGGTTCAGGATGGAGTCCCTCCGATCCGTGGTGGCTTCTCTGGAAAAAATGTTTGTCGTCTATCGACATCCAGGATTCTTACCTCCACGTCCCGATCGCACGGTGTCACCAGCGTTTCCTTCGCTTTGCGGTGGGGAACGACCACTATCAATTTGTCCCCCTCTCCTTTGGCCTGGCGACGGCTCCTCGGGTGTTCACCAAGATCCTAGCCCCTGTCCTCGCCTTGCTCCGCTCCAGGGGGGTTTTTCTACTTCCCTACTTGGACGATCTGCTCATCAAGGCGCCCTCCTTTTCTCAGACGTCCACCAGAAACCTCTCGCTGCAAACCCTGGAGCGGTTCGATTGGATTATCAACCTTCCCAAGTCTTCGCTTACCCCTTCCAGACAACTCTTCTTCCTGGGGATGCTGCTCGATACAGAAGCGGCGGAGGTTCGTCTCCCACCGGAAAAGTGTCTGACCCTTCACCGTTCGGTTCGGACCCTTCTTCTCCACCGCCGTCCGTCCTTCCGGGCCAGCATGTGTGTATTGGGACAGATGGTGTCCTGCTTCGAAGCGAATCTGTTCGCGCAATATCACTCCCGCATCTTCCAGGCGGCGATCCTGTCTGCGTGGGACAAGTCCCCGGAGAGAGTCTGGACCGGCCCTTCCCCCTACCTCCCCATGTTCGGACCTCCCTCCTCTGGTGGTTACGGATCCCCCTCTAGGGAAAATCCTTACTGGACTCCCCTGCTTCGGGGCCATCCCGTCCTTGTCCAGTCGGACAACGCCACAGCCGTGGTGTACATAAATCATCAGGGTGGCACTCACAGCGGAGTGGCTATGCGGGAAGTGTCTCACATCCTAAACTGGGCGGAAACTCATGTTCTGGCCCTGTCGGCAATTTACATCCCGGGGTTGGAAAACCGGGCGGCGGACTTCCTCAGCTGGATCACGATCGACCCGGGCGAGTGGTCTCTGCACCCCGACGTGTTCGAGTCAATTTGCCTCGTTGGGGTCGTCTGGATGTGTATCTCATGGCCTCCAGGTTCAACCACAAGCTTCCTGTCCAGGTCCAAGGACCCGAGGGTGTACGGCGCCGACGCTCTCGTTTTTCCGTTGGTGGAATTTTCCCTCCTGTATGTGTTTCCGCCCCTTCTGCCGCGGGTTCTCCGGAAAATCGCAACAGAGGGCGTGCCTACGATCCTGATAGCCCTGGATTGGCCTCGCCGGCCTTGGTACGCCGACCTAATGCTGCTCCTGGGAGACGCGCCTTGGCCGCTGCCTCTAAGAGAAGACCTTTTCTCTCAAGGGCGATCTTCCACCAGCATTTAGGGTCGCTACGTTTAACGGCATGGCTGTTGAGACCGCAGTTTTAACGCGAACAGTTTTTTTTTTGGCAGATGTGGTTCGTACCATGATCCGCGCATGGAAGCCGGCCTCCTCCAGGACTTGGTGGTTTTACCTAGGTTTTTGCGAAAATCTGGATGTTCATCCTCTTCGTTTTTCCCTTCCCACGATCCTGTCCTTCTTACAGTCTGGCCTGGGTCTCAGCTCGTTAAAGGGTCAGGTCTCGGCGCTTTCCATCCTCTTCAAGCGTCCTTTGGCCCTTCTCGGACCTGTCAAAACCTTTATCCAGGGAGTCGCTCACTCTGTTCCCCCGTATCGCTCTCCCATTCTGCCCTGGGACCTTAACGTCGTGCTCTCGGCGCTCCAGTCCCCTCCCCCTTTGAGCCGTTACGGAGGGTTTTTCTTCGCCTTTTGTCCTGCAAGGTCATTTTCCTTGTGGCCATCACGTCCCTACGACGGGTGTCTGAATTGGCGGCACTTTCTTGTACTGAGCCCCTTTTGGTCTTCCACCAGGATAAGGCTGTTCTCCGTCCGGTTCCTTCCTTCCTTCCTCCCGAAGGTGGTCTCCGCCTTTCACCTCAATAAGGACATCGTCCTCCCTTCCCTTTGTCAGTCTCCTTCTTGCCCTCGAGAACGGGAGCTTCACCGCCTGGATGTTGTTAGGGCCCTGAAGATTTACCTGGAGGTCACCGGACCTTTTCGGTGCACGGACTCTCTTTGTGGTTCCGGAAGGTCCGCGCAAGGGGTTGGCCGCGTCCAGGGTGTCTATTGCCCGCTTCATCAAGATGGCTATTGCCGAGGCTTACCGCGCCAAGGGCAAGGAGACGCCTTTTGGTGTTACCGCTCATTCTACCAGAGCCGTCGATGCCTCTTGGGCTCAGAGGCATCGGGCTTCAGCTGAACAACTGTGTAAGGCGGCCACCTGGTCTTCCTTGCACACCTTCACCAAGTTCTACAGGGTGAACACCTATGCATCGGCGGATGCTGCTTTGGGCCGCCTGGTCTTGCACGCGGCGGTTTCTTGATACCTCCGGTGGTTTCGCCTTGGGCTGTAGTCCCTCCCCTCTTGGACTGCTCTCAAACGTCCCAAGTTTTCCTGTGTCCCCCAAGGAAATGGGCAAGAAAACGAGATTTTTGTAAGACTTACCAGTAGAATCTTTCTCGCTCTTCCTTGGGGGACACAGCACCCACCCATTGTTCTGGTTTACCGTTAAGGTTTAGTTGCCCCTGTCGGGTAGTTGACTTGTTTGGTTTCACATGGTTGGTCATTGCCTTTTTTTTTCACTACTTGGACACGCAACTGGTAGTCTCTCTCTCCAGGCTGAGGGTATAGCTGCTGGAGGAGGGGCTTAACAGTTTTGACTTAGTGTCACGCCTCCTAGGGAGTTGAGCTATAACCAAGATTTCCTGTGTCCCCCAAAGAAGAGCGAGAAAGAGATTTTACTGGTAAGTTATACAAAAATCTTGTTTTTTTGCATTCAGAGTTTACCAGTGATGCTAACTAAATATAAAAAGTCAGGACATTATAATTAGCTAGTCTTCTAATTAATACTCATTTAATATGTACTTGTTTTATCAGGTAGGTAGATAGGTCAATACTGTAGATAGATTCTTTGTGGCTCGATTAAAAAACAAAAATTAAAAAAAAATTGATTTTAGTGTTAAATAGGTAATCTCATCAGCGTAGTAGAACCATTCAGATATGAAACATGTTTTTCACGGTGATGTATATACTCTTGATTTTGTGTTACCATCAGTTTACCCTTAAACATAAAAGTGGATGGAGTGAAGACTATTTTTACGGACATTAAAGAGGAACTTTCATCAGTTTAGCCCTAGTCTAATTATGGTCTTACCTTATAGGGCAGCCCCCCACTGATGGCACTTTCCCAAACTGTCATGGCATCAGTGGGAGCCACCCTATAAGGTAAGACCATAATTAGACTAGGGCTAAACTGATGAAAGGTCCTCTTTAACTATGATGTGTTTATAAAGATGTGAATTAAATATCATTAGTTGAGCATTCTGTTTCATATTGAGCTGGGAAAAAGTGAATAGCGATGCCTTGGTGTCATGGAAACGGCAGGCTTGAGTCCTACTAATTAAAAGCTAATTAGGAAGATTTTTGGTTCCATGTTCCCATAGTTATTGGTTACCCATGGTGCGCTGTGATTTCTGTTGAAAAGGAATCTATCACCATTGTTACTTAATTAAAAATATTCATTAAAAGTATAGTTTTATCATGTGGGGGCAGCCATATTGGCTTTATCTCCATGGAGATGGTGTTCACTGCAAGAGAACACGAATGAAATATGTCCCTGTTCGCTTATATTGGAGAGTGTAATACACAGGGAAGAGGGTTCCCTACGCTGGCATTAAAGAACTGGCATCCTCTTCTAGCAGCCATAGTGATTCTATAATAGAAGCGTCTACAGCCACC
Source organism: Bufo gargarizans (assembly GCF_014858855.1). Lineage (NCBI taxonomy): Eukaryota > Metazoa > Chordata > Amphibia > Anura > Bufonidae > Bufo > Bufo gargarizans. The sequence continues at coordinate 123,470,783 of NC_058080.1, forward strand.
CTACTTTTTAAGCCGGAGTGGACTGGGAACTTAGTGACCCTGGAAACAAAAAACTAAAGTGGCCACCGTGTTGTGGGCAGGTCCAAACTAACAGAAGGGGGAGCGACACGAGTAGGCAGGGTCAGTAATACCATAGTGCAGCACAAAATACTGTCCCAGCAGAACTGAACACCACAGTGAAGCATAAAATACCTACCAGAAGCTGTCGTTATCTGGTGGCCATTAGTAGCTGCCACGTTCTCTCCTCCTCTTTCTTCAGTAGTCTCTATGATATGTAGCAGGGGGTCTAGGAGCTGAGATTCAGGGCACAGCGCCAAGCCGGCCCTACCTTCTGCATGCTGTCTGGACTGCCCTAGTAATGACCCCTATAGTCCCCTCTGTAGTATGCTCCAAGTAGTGGCCAAGGAAAGAAAGAAATAAAATACCGGAGTCTCACTAAAAGTCTCTGGTGCAGGTCACAGGTCTCCACTGGCCTACGCGCTGAGATACTTGTGTCCCTGTGCCATTTGTACACTACCTTTTATAGTGACCTATGAGGGTGAACAGCAGGGCAGGGAGTGAGGGTCCCATTCCCGGCTGCAGTAGTCAACTGTATCTCCACCCTGAGGACGGCGATATAATTCAATTCCAATGGGCACCTTTGGTCGGTTACATAGGTATCTGATGCTCCCAGCGTTAATTAATGCTGAGAGCATCAGACCATTATGTACCCAGCCCACAGGGAAATTTTATTTTTTGGTCTATGACCAGTCTATTGTCCCAAATGTCTTTACTTGGTCAAGTGTTGTTACTGTCTGGTAGAACACTTTATTGTATTTTCAATAGATCATTTCCAAGTTAAAGGATGAAATAGTTCTAATGGAGAAAGAACAAAGTGATCTCGATCTCCATATTTCCCGGACAGATCTGTGGTGTGAGAACCTTGGTATGTGGCGGGCACTTATTAACATCAGTGAGGTGAGTTGTGTGGTCAGAGATAAAAATACTGCACTTTGCATAGTTCCCATCTAGAACTTTCAAGTAGAGGCATGTATATGCACAGTTTTATCACTCACAGCAAATTATGGACAGTCTAAGGTTGTACTTGTGCCAGCATCACAGGGACATATCTGGGATTTTCACTGCAGGACTCAGGTTCTACTGTCCAAAGTGTTCTTCCCTTCAGCCATATCGAAAATAACATACAATAAAGCATTATTATATGTGGCGTTTCAAGCTTCTTTATTTTGGATACAGGACCAGCATTATCAAATATTATATCTACCAAATTCAACGGTCTGTGTCTATATTCCCTTCTGCACGCCACCAGCTTTCAACAGACATTGTATTAATCAGTAGTACAGTGTGTGTATATACGGAATAACATTATGTCTGGCCATTATATCACCTGTATCTGGTATTTTCTTTAGCAGTTTCCCCCTGTGCTTGTTGAATATCTGGTTTGCAGCTTTCTCAGACATAGTGGGTGGAGACTAGCTGCCATCTACTGCACACACAGAAAGTAGAGGAAAATATCCTACCTATAACAAAATAATAGCCATTTTAGCTTCTGCTTTTTTTCTAAACTTCTAAATATCAAATCTGCAAGTACAGTGGATATAAAAAGTCTACACACCCCTGTTAAAATGTCAGGTTTCTGTGATGTAAAAAAATGGGACAAAGATAAATCATTTCAGAACTTTTTCCACCTTTTAATGTGACCTATAAACTGTACCACTCAATTGAAAAACAAACTGAAATCTTTTAGGTAGAGGGAAGAAATAATATAAAAATAAAATAATATGGTTGCATAACTATGCACACCCTTAAACTAATACTTTGTTGAAGCACCTTTTGATTTATTACAGCACTCAGTCTTTTTGGGTTTGAGTCTATCAGCATGGCACATTTTGACTTGGCAAGATTTGCCCACTCTTTGCAAAAACACCCCAAAGCTGTCAGATTGCGAGGGCATCTCCTGTGCACAGCCCTCTTCAGATTACCCCACAGATTTTCAATCGGATTCAGGTCTGGGCTCTGGCCGGGCCATTCCAATACTTTAATCTTCTTCTGGTGAAGCCATTCCTTTGTTGATTTGGATGTATGCTTGGGGTCGTTGTTATGCTGAAAGATGAAGTTCCTCCTTATGTTCAGCTTTCTAGCAGAAGCCTGAAGGTTTCGTGCCAATATTGACTGGTATTTGGAACTATTCATAATTCCCTCTAGCTTATCTAAGGCCCCAGTTCCATCTGAAGAAAAATAGCCCCAAAGCATGATGCTGCCACCACCATGCTTCACAGTGGGTATGGTGTTCTTTTGGTGATGTGCAGTGTTGTTTTTGCACTAAAAATATCTTTTGGAATTATGGCCAAAAAGTTCAACCTTGGTTTCATCAGGCCATAACACCTTTTCCCACATGCTTTTGGGAGACTTCAGATGTGTTTTTGCATAATGTAGCCTGGCTTGGATGTTTTTCTTTGTAAGAAAAGGTTTTCGTCTTGCCACTCTACCCCATAGCCCAGACATATGCTGTAGGCCTCTTGGTAGCCTCCCAGACCAATTTTCTTCTAGTCTTTTCATCAATTTTGGGGGGACGTCCAGTTCTTGGTAATGTCACTGTTGTGCCATATTTTCTCCACTTCACTGTGTTCCATGGTATATCTAATACATTGGAAATTCTTTTGTACCCTTCTCCTGACTGATACCTTTTAACGATGAGATCCCTCTGATGCTTTGGAAGCTCTCTGTGGACCATGGCTTTTGCTGTGGGATGCGACTAATAAAATTTCAGGAAAGACCAACCAGAGCAGCTGAACTTTATTTGGGGTTAATCAGAGGCAGTTTAAATGATGGCAGGTGTATGCTGACTCCTATTTAACAGGATTTTGAATGTGATTGCTTAATTCTGAATACAGCTACATCCCCAGTTATGCAACCACATTATTATTAGTTTTTGTTTTCTTCCCTCTACCTAAAAGATTTCAGTTTGTTTTTCAATTGGATGGTACAGTTTATAGGTCACATTTAAGGTGGAAAAAGTTCTGAAATGACTTACCTTTGTCTCATTTTTTTACAGCACAGAAACCTGACATTTTAACAGGGGTGTGTAGACTTTTTATATCCACTGTATATCAGCAATTTTGGAGCAAGCAAAGTACCAAAGTACCAATACATAAATTTTATCACTTTGGACGTGCTGACTCCATTTTTTTTTTTCTCATCTCCGGTTATGTGTTTTTTTTTTTTTTTATGCATCCTTTGTTTTAGTCATAGCTACGCTAAATGGCTTTTGTATTGGTACGAAACCTAGATAACTGAATAAAGTTGAAAACATTGGACCTCGAGCATTTCTGGCTTTTCTGCAAATTTACTTCATATTATCAGCTTTTGAGTCCTGCTGTGCACTCATTTGGGAAGGAGATTTTGCAAATGTTGCTTTCTAGGTTATTTTCTATATATTATTATATATATTTTTGCAGGTATCTGAAGAGAATGGAGAACAGATGCCAATGTACTTTGTATTAGTAAGTTTACCAGAGTCTGGAGAATTGGACAACAAGAATTGGACTGTACTGAGGAGATTAAGCGAATTTCAAAATCTGCACAGAAAACTTAGTGAGGTATTAAAATGTTGTGTTTTAGGTATTACTAAAAGTATAATGAAAAATAAATCATACTGTCATTTTCAGGTTCAGTGTGTTGGCCAGCATGGTCTGTTCTTTAATACTGCACACCAATATATACTGTACAACCAAAATAGCCTAAAATAGCAAATGCCATATAAAGTAACGCAAGGCTAGCAGTGTTGAACACATAAATAAAAATATTATCTTTGTTAAATACGACAATACAAATAATTGAGAAATGAATAAAAGCCAGATTCAAGAGATTAAACGCAGCAAGACAGTATAGAGCAGGACGCCTCTTCCCCACATCGGTAAGGAAGCGTTTCAGAAGCAACTCCAGATGGTTGTAAATATGAGCAGCATAATAATCAAAATGTATGTAAAAGGACCTATAGAAAAATAGGTGACTACATACTGTCAGTAGAAACATGCATAATGTAACCACATGTGGTGTTAAATACATTTATGTTAAAAAAGATAAAAGTATTATACCTGTATTGGCTAACCAAAAGGGAGGAGCTGAGCAGACTGGTATATGAATGTAGAAAAACAGAAGGCATAAGGCCCCTTTCACACGGGCGAGAATTCCGCGTGGGTGCAATGCGTGATGTGAACATATTGCACCCGCACTGAATCCGGACCCATTCATTTCTGTGGGGCTGTTCAGATGAGCGGTGATTTTCACGCATCACTTGTGTGTTGTGTGAAAATCGCAGCATGCTCTATATTCTGCTTTTTTCACGTCAACGCAGGCCTCATAGAAATGAATAGGGCTGTGTGAAAATCGCAAGCTTTCGCAAGCAATTGCGGATTCAGTGTGAGTTTCACGCATGGTTGCTAGGAGATGATGTTAGTAAATTGATAAAAGTCAATTTACTGTATCTTCCCTTATAACATGGTTATAAAGGAAAATAGCATTCTTAGTACAGAAAGCTTACTAAAATGTGGCTTGAGGGGTTAAACAATAAAAAATAAACTCACCTCATCCTCTTGTTCGCGCAGCCGACATGTCTTCTTTCTTCTTCTTTCAGGACCTGCAAAAGGACCTTTGATGACATAATCTTCTATCTTCATTCAGCACGTGGTGAGCGCGATTACGTCATCAAAGGTCCTTTCAACCCTATAGCAGATAGTGCCATCTCTGCATTGGTGCTGTGAGTAAAAAAAAATGGGGGATTCAAGTTAAAGTAGAAAAAATGGTCCCGACGTATTTCTGTTGGTCGGTTATTTCATCAGGGGACACAAACACAAAAGGTGGCCTCAGTGCTGGTAAGCAAAACACACACCTAGGTATCTTAGGTGGAAAATATAGCAGTGCTACCCCCAGTGGCGAAACTAGAAATTACTAGGCCCCACATCAAATTTTTGAAGTGCCCCCATCCCCCAGAAACTTCTTCGCAACACCCTCCTCCCATGCAACCCCCACTCCTGTGGCTAGTAGATAGCTCTCTCAGATGGGGCCCGGCAGCCGCTCTGTCCATTTCCTACAATGTCTCTGTATGTGTCATTTTATAATACTGTTGAGGCGGTCCTGACAATAAAGTTTAGTACTCATCCTGGGTGGGCCCCTTCTGAGTTCAGGCCCCAAAGCAGCTGCTTCCCCTATAGCTACACCCAGAAGTGCATAATTTGGTGTCACTTCTGCCCAAAAATGACAGGACGCGAGCAATAGTAATATGAATCTGTAAGGGGATATGTAGAGAATGCTATATCAGAGGGATGAAGCCGAGGTGGGGACTATCATATAAAGCAACAACATTTTGTTGCTCATTGAGCCCAGGGTTTTTTAGGCGAAAAATCCACCAGGCCTCACGCTGAAGGATTTTTTTTTGGCCCAGTTGCCTCATCTTGAGAGGGGTAGAATCAGTTTGATTCCCGTGAACTTGAATATAATTAGGATATATTAGTTTATTTACAAATGCCTATCCAGGCAATAGAACCTGTCTTCACCCAGGTGTAAATTAATACTTCACTTTTATTTTAATACAATTAAAACCTAAATGCTAAGTGTGTGCGAGGTGCACTCTTTTATTGAACTTAAACAGAACCAAAAAATTAAGGGGTGTTAAAAACACAGTACACCACTTCTCTGTGAACGCCAGTCTCTGTATGCGCGATTGTAAACGCCCGTACAATCGCGCATACAGAGCGCTCGTTTCAGAACGCTCAGGTCTGAACCCAGCGTAAGGGGCCACGCACACTGTTGTCTAAGGGCCCACGTTTTTTTTTTGTTTAGTTTTTTTGCAAACCCATTGAATGGTTTCGCCAAAAAAAGGAAGTTACCCAGTGTGCATTCCATTTCCGTATGTCCGCTCCCCCAAAAAATAGAACATGTCCTATTATCGTCCGCAAAGAAGGATAGAACTGTTCTATTATGGCCAAGGTGTTCCATTATGCAAAATACCGAATGCACACAGATGTCATCCTTATCTTTGGCGGATCCGTTTTTTGCGGACCGCAAAATACATGCGGTCGTGTGCATGAGCCCTTACAAAGATATCGTTACATGACAAATCTCCAACAGGGGGCATTTTAGTGCTTTTTCTCTTATGGTCTGTGAACGGCCCCTTACCCTTAAAGGGGTTGGTTTCATTGAGACTATACAGAAGTTGTACATCTTCCAAAATCTGCTGGGGGACTCCTAGTTCCCTACTTTCCTTCCTGTATATGAACTGGAAGTGTTTATGCCAGCGTAGTTTTCTTCTAAACTAATTGATATCTCTAAGGCCTCATGCACACGACCGTTTTTTTTTTAAGGTCCGCAAAAACGGGGTCCGTGATCCGTGACCGTTTTTTCGTCCGTGGGTCTTCCTTGTTTTTTGGAGGATCCACGGACATGAAAAATGAAAAAAATATCTAAGTCAAGTTTGCCATTGAAATGATAGGAAAAAATGGACACAGATCATGGACGTGGATGACAATCTTGTGTGCATCCGTGATTTTTCCCGGACCCATTGACTTGAATGGGTCCGTGAACCGTTGGCCGTGAAAAAAATAGGACAGGTCATATTTTTTTCACGGCCAGGAAACGCGGATCACGGATGCGGCTGCCAAACGGTGCATTTTCCGATTTTTCCAGGGACCCATTGAAAGTCAATGGGTCCGCGAAAAAAAAGGGCACAACGGCCACGGATGCACACAACGGTCGTGTGCATGAGGCCTAACCCCGTTAAATAGGCAAAAGGAGGACAGGTTGAAAATCTGATGCCAATCAGTTATGGCAGATTTCATAGTGGATAAGATTGACCCGGCTCTTAAAAATGTTGATTTGTGGGCTTAGGTCCTCTGCCCCGACCTTTCTGAGAGCCCTTGCCACTACCATGTTCTACCTCTTCTGGAACGATTGTATTGATATCTGACGTTTCCATATCACTAGAGCTGCAGTCTATGTCAGGTTTATTATTAGTAGGAGAGGGTGAGATCAACGACAGAGTAGACTTGTCCTTGACTTGTCGTGTCGCAGTCACAGCATGTCACATGTTGCAGTGCGACACCATAGACTATAATTATAGAAATTGTTGAGGCAAGATGTCGCACGACACATGTCGTCGTGTAGCCCTAGCATTAAAGGGGCAGGGCACTGTGGAGGTCACTGTTAAGTGGGCAGGCTGCTGTGGAGGTCACTGTTAAAGGGGCGGACACTGTGGAGGTCACTGTTAAGGGGGCAGGGGACACTATTAAAGGGGGAACTACTGTGGAGGTCACTGTTAAGGCAGCAGGGTACTGTGGAGGTCACTGTTAAGGGAGTGGGGTACTGTGGAGGTCAATGTTAAGGGGGCTGGCCCCTGAGGGGATACTGTCAGTATCTTTTAACGACACATACAATTAACAGTGGCGTACTGCCAATATAGGCAGACCACGCCGTTGCTATGGGGCCCGCAGCACAGGGGGGCCCGGAGCACATGGAAGGCTCCGCCCCCTACTCTGCACAAGACAGTGACAGACTCAGTGTATTCATAGTTTCAGGCGGCGTTCTTGAACTTCTCCCTCAACCCCACCCATTGTTCGGGCTGCATCTCCCTCCCCGGCAAGGATCCTGCTGCTGCTGATTGGCCAGTGTATCACGCAGCAGGAGCAGCGCAGCCAGGCACACATAGAGACTAGGGTGGCCACTGGCTTCACGGACCTCGCCGGCCACGCCCCTAGAACTTACAAACCACGCCCACCTCCGCGAAGCCACGCCCCCATCGCCTGCCGGGAAACGGGTGGAGGAGAGGTAAGAACTTGTGGAGGGGTCATGGGTGTCCTGGAGGGACAGTAGTAGTTATTAACGGTAACCCCTTTCAGCAGTACCCTATTCACAGTATTTATTAACCCTTTTCAGCAGTCCCCTGAGGGCTTAATAAATACTGTGAATGGGGAACTGCTGAAAGGGGTTAATAAATACTGTGAAAGTGTGAAGGGCCTTCACATAGACCCTTCAGTCCCCTCTTCACACTTATTTATTTCCCCCTTTCAGCTGTTCCCAGGACCCACACAGTAGGTATTTTCAAAATTACCAGCGCCTGCCCTTCCCCCCCCCCCCCCCCCCCTTTGAGCAATCCCCGACGGCCCACAGCACAGACCAGGGAGTACCTCAGCTGCGCTCCTCAGAGTCTGTTCCTCCACTTCCTGCGTGGCCGCGCCTGCACAAACCAGAATTGACTGGCGCGATGCAGGCGCTGCCGGACGTGCGACTGTCGGTGCGCTCTACGCCGTGATGCGAGTGATCCTTAAAGTGCCCCGTACTCGTCGAGTCTAGAGTCGCTGATGCCCACACAGCCGCCACTGCCTCCCTCCCGTCACGCAGATTAATACATCCAGCGACATAGGGGGGAGCAGCCAATAGCAGGCCACAATGGGAACGAGCCTCCCTAGCATCGCGGGTGACGCTAGGGAGGCTCATTTCCGACGCAGCCTGCTATTGTCTGCACCCCCCCCATTGGGCATAAGTATTAACTGTATGCGGTGCCTGGGCAATTTGGGGGGGCATAATAGGGATTAGATAGCCCCTTTAACCCTTAGGATACCAGAGGTTTTTTCATTTTTGCATTTTATTTTTCCTTCCCTATCTTCCTTGAGCCATAACTTTTTTTTGTGGGAAAACCCAACAATTTTTCCACCTTTTTAGGGGTTTTGTTCCTACAGCTTTACCTTTGTGGCAAAACTGACCTGTGCCCTTCATTCTCTGGGGCAGTACGATTACAACGATACCACATATGTATAGGTTTTTTATGTCTAAATAGTGTAAAAATACATTAACACTTTGATAAAAAAAAAAAATATAACTTTTTTACATCACCATATTCTGACCCCCATAACTTTTTTATAGTTATATGATCTACTGAGCTGTGTGGGGGCTCATTTTTTGCGGGATGAACTGTAGTTTTTATTGATACCCTTTTGGAGTGTGTGTGACTTTTTAAATCACATTTTATTACATTTTTTGGGGTGAGAGAAGTGATGAAAAAATGGCGCTGGTAACAAAGCTGTGTCAGGCTTTACCGCAGTGGGCACAGGCAGGAGGAGTGATATATATGCGGGCTCCTTCCCTGCACTCGTTCAGTTGTGCTCGCATACATATGGCGCCCTGTGCCCACTTTGCTAAAGCCTGACATCGCCCATTTATGCCCGACTTTACCAAAGCAGACAGGCAGGAGCAGTGATGTGTGCTGTACATGGCTGAGATCCTTACTCCCATACAGAGAGAGTATGGATTATAAAGCGCTATAAGCACCTGAATTCAGCACCTATTTCTTAAAGGTTTCTAACGGTTTCAGTAGAACATGTATACATTTTTTTTATTGGCAAATGGGGGTGTGGCAGGGGAGGAGCCAGGAGGTGGGATGGGCCAGGGGTGGGTAGTGGGCGGGGTTGGGGGCCCAATTCAGACTCTTGCTATGGGGCCCAGTGATTTCTGTGTACGCCCCTGCATACAAATATTAAATGAAATAGATGAAATATACCCGTACAAAGCCGGGTGCTTCTGCTAGTAGTTTAATATAAAAAGCTCAAATATATTGCTCAAGAATAACAAACGTGTAAACTTACTACAGAGAGCCATGGGTAGTGAATACAATCATCTTCTGAACCCACCTCCCAAGGCTACGGAATCTGGCAAAATGATCTGACTCTTAGCCAATTCTGACCAGGCAACGACTGCAGCATGGGAAATCATTTCCCGACACTGGGTGATCCTGAGGCTGTACCCTGACTTAAAATTTTTGGCGACACATATCCTATACCGCAATATGTGTGTGCTCCATCATGCCACCTACATCACAACATGTCTGTATTATATTATTCACATATCTACTTTTATATACCTGTACAGCTTCTTTTTTACATAATTTCTATGCCTAAACCTCTTCTAAATCCTTGTTGTGCTTTTTAAACTAGAACAACCATGTTATTGTATCGAGTGGTGCCTTCTCTTTCTTGTCTTATTAAAATACCTTCTGATTATTGCCATGTATTAAGCCCTAGCGATTCACTGTGTTCGCACCCCTTACTTATCTATGGCTGATATTAAGGTTTTATCTCAGTCGTCAGCATCGCCAGGGAGTATGGGGGTTTGCTCACCTCAGCCCTTTTCGTCACACTTGCAGCCCAGCCCCTATTACCATGACACCGTGTCCTACTTGGTACCACATGGAGGACAGATTGGGTGGAAGTGACATAAATCATGCACTTTTTTGGGCAGAAGTGATGCCAAATGACCCATGATCCTACATCGCGACTTAATCTGACGCCTACCCAACTTACTAGCCTACTAGCTTACAATACAGCACTTTCCTAGTGTTAAGCCATGCCTTTACCCCAGCCAGCCATACGCCTATAGGGTGGTAGCACTGGTTTATTTTCACCTGAGATACCTAGGTGGATCTTTTGCCACCTTTTTGTGTTTGTGTCCCCTGATGAATTTGGAATAACCAACAAACAGAAACGTGCCAGGACCATTTTTTCTACTGCAACTTGAACCCCCCATTTTTTTAACTCACAGCACCAACGCAGAGCTGGAACTATCTGCTATAGGGTTCAAATAGGGATTCCTAGTTATTGATTAGGGATAGTCCAGAGGGGCGGGTGCTCTGACTATACTGGACAAATCAGTTCTGTCAAGGCCAAGAAGGGGCACACTATTTTTTGGGTTTGAAGTCAAGGAGCCGGTCCCATCATTGATTGATTGACAGCTTCCCCTCTATGACTGTGTATACAGAGATAACTGTCAATCACTGCTAGGACCGCCTCCTCGACCTTAATGCCGCAAACAGCTTACAATGGTATAAAATAACAAAAGGTTTCCAGTACACCCACGTAGTAGCACTGACTTTATTCATGATGGTCATGATAATTCATTTGGATTTTTACTTCCCTTAGTGTTTTCCTTCATTGAAGAAGGTGCAGTTGCCTTCTCTCAGCAAACTTCCCTTCAAGTCCATAGACCAGAAGTTTTTGGAAAAGTCAAAGACCCAGTTAAACAACTTCCTACAGGTACGCCTCAATATACTTCATATATAGTAACGATGAGTCATCGCCTTCCTGACTTGTCCTGCTTAGTGACACTACAATAAATAGAAGAGCTGCACAACATAAAGTATTCAGTATAATATCTTCTAAAGGGTATTATTATGAAGGCTTTATAATTATTTATTATCAGTATTCCTTTACTATAATGGCATCCAATCTGAGAACACCATTGACAGAATAACAGCAGATGTACATTGTGCCCACATTCATCCTTACAGACCTTGAAATTGTACTTAGAGGTTGTCCATATTATGGAATCATGAGTTCCTTCCCTTCCAGCAGTGGAGAGTGGCTGCAGATAGCACCTCTTGGACCTGGAGGTCTCCTTATGTCTGTGCATTAGGCCCCATGCACACGACAGTATTTTTTCACTGTCCGCAAAACGGGGTTCCGTTGGTCCGTGATCCGTGACCGTTTTTTCGTCCGTGGGTCTTCCTTGATTTTTGGAGGATCCACGGACATAAAAAAAAGGTCGTTTTGGTGTCCGCCTGGCCGTGCGGAGCCAAACGGATCCATCCTGAATTACAATGCAAGTCATTGGGGACAGATCCGTTTGACGTTGACACAATATGCCCCCATTGACTTTCAATGTAAAGTCAGGAGTCCCTTTTATACCATCGGATCGGATGAAGGGGTTAATTGTGCGTATCATAGCCCCCTGTAGGAGATCAGGGCTGCCAGGCAGCAGGGGGCAGCCCCCCCTCCCTCCCCAGTTTGAATATCATTGGTGGCCAGTTCGGCCCCCCCTCCCTCCCTCTACTGTATTAATAATATTGGTGGCACAGTGTGCGGCCCCCCCTCCCTCCCTCTATTGTAATAATAACATTGGTGGCCAGTGTGCGGCCTCCCCCGGCCCCCCCTACCTCCCTCTATTGTAATAATAACATTGGTGGCCAGTGTGCGGCCTCCCCCGGCCCCCCCTCCCTCCCTCTATTGTAATAATAACATTGGTGGCCAGTGTGCCCCCCCAGCCCCCCCCCCCCTCTATTGTAATAATAACATTGGTGGCACAGTGTGCGGCCTACTCCCCCCCCACACAGCAGTAGCGTCCTGGTTGCCATGGTTACCGATCGGAGCCCCAGCGATTAAACTGGGACTCCGATCGGAACTCTGCTGGGGTTAATTGTGCTGATCACGGCCCCCTATAAGAGATCGGGTGCTGCCAGGCAGCAGGGGGCAGTCATGTACACAGTTCGTAGTATATTCTAACTAGAAGCGTCCCCATCACCATGGGAACGCCTCTGTGTTAGAATATACTGTCGGATCTGAGTTTTCATCTGAAAAAGCTTTTATGCAGACGGATCTTCGGATCCGTTTGTATGAAAGTAACTTACGGCCACGGATCACGGACACGGATGACAATCTTGTGTGCATCCGTGTTCTTTCACGGACCCATTGACTTGAATGGGTCCGTGAACCGTTGTCCGTCAAAAAAATAGGACAGGTCATATTATTTTGACGGACAGGATACACGGATCACGGAGGCAGATGACAAATGGTGCATTTTCCGAGTTTTCAACTGACCCATTGAAAGTCAATGGGTCCGCAGAAAATCACGGAAAACGGAACAACGGTCACGGGTGCACACAACGGTCGTGTGCATGAGGCCTTACACTGAGAGACCATTAATTAGAGTTATGCTTCCTTTTCCCCTTGGTGGCGCTGCAGGGGAATTATAAGGGGTATTTCCCATCTTAGAAGGACTCCTCCTTCCGCCTGGATGCAGTGGCCAGAAATGGTTGGGAATACAGAATACAGCCAAGCAGGTTGTATTATAAGGTTTCTGTGGCTCCCATACAAGCTAATAAGACTTATGAAAACTGTGTAGCTTCCGTAGTTCTGCCCACATGTGTATGTGGAGTTTTACCCCATTAAGGCCTTGTTCATACAATGTGGTATTTTTCAAAAGTAAGGAGTAATAAAAAACTTCCCTTTGTACTTTTCCAAACTGTGCTGTGTGGACTTGGTCCAGCAGTTTCAAAAGCTAGACAGTGTTGTATTGTGTTTGTGGCTTGGCAATTTTGTAAGCATTATGTTACTGTATATACTATATATTCCAGTAGTATCTCACATTCCTATCACTAATGATGTCATCTGTTCTTTGCAGAAGCTGCTTTCTGATGAAAGACTGTATCAGAGCGAGGTGCTTTATGCCTTTTTGAGCCCCTCTTCAGAGCACCTGAAAGTCATTGACGTCCAGGGCAAAAAATCTTCCTTCTCACTCTCTTCATTTTTGGAAAGACTTCCTGGAGATTTCTTTTCCCACCAAGAGGTCAGTAAACCCTGGCTATAGACTTGTGATGTCTATATATTACTGACATAGCGCCAATTTTCAGTGAGGAATACAGGCTGAGCGAGTCATTGTAGTTTAGGCATTTAATGGTGGTGATCAAAGGTAAGGTTTTAAATTATAATTTGTATTTTGGATCTCATTAGTATTATGTTATAATGTAATATTCATAATATGTGCTTTGTGATGGGTCAGGTTTTAAATCCATATGATTACGGAGGTCCACTTTGTGATGTGCAGATACTGAGTGTGGACTGCATTTTGTGACGTGCTAGTTCTAATTATTGTATGTGGTTGTATGAAAGTATAGTTGTGCAATGCTGGAATTTATTTATGACTTGTTTTTAATGCCAATATACTTGAGACCTCATACACATGTGTATGTACTCTGCAATACGCAAAATACAGATACCGTTTGTGTCGCATCATCATTTTTTGTGGACCTGTTGACTTCAGTGGGTCCGTGGTCTGTATTTTGTGGACAAGTATAGGACGTGTTCTATCTCTCTGTAGAACTAATATATGGATGCAGAAAGCACCTAGATCATCTACGTGTTTTCCACCTCAGTAAGTCCATTCTGCAAAATGCGGATCTCGTATCCATTGAAGTCTTAAAAAATAAAATAAAAAGACAACTAACAGATACAATTGTGTCCATGAGGCTTAAAAGTGCTGTCCAAAAAAGAATGTTCTAACGGTGTCCTCAGAGGGGCTCTGGCCATAGGCTTGATCAGCTTGACTGTAATTGGACCTGTTTTGTTACCCCCTACAAAAACGGTGTCTGACATGGATCTGGGGGAATAAAGTCTGTCGTCAGTAGCTACCCCCCCAAAATGTGCTACTAGAGAGAAACAGAGAGCTACTTTGCATAGATGTCTGCCAAACTCCCCATAGAAATAACATGCTGTTTAGGGAGATAGCCGGCGGCTTGTTTATGGGCATGATGCATTTCTTATATCAAGCAGACAAACCCACTGTAGGGACTATTTATTAGGAAGCCATTCCACTTTTCATGTTTTTGGGGTGTTGGAAGAAGCCAGAGTGACAGGAAGAAACCCATGTCCTATTTTTGAATTTCACTGCATTTGCTTGATTTTATGGTATATGCCAGTGTTCTTTACAGTGAGGTCATGTGCCGCTCGCGGTGAGGTCATGTGTGGATTGTCCTGTGTAGATTGTTTTCTGGGTTCTGATAGCTTTAAATATGTGTTCAATTTCTCATTGTGGTGACATTGACAAGTTCTATGTATTCTAATCTATTATGTGCAAGATGGACCATTTCATATACATATATATATTCAGAGTTTTGTTCTGGCTCAGTGTTATATTGTCATTTGTATGTTTTCAGATTTCTATTCATTTTATTAAGGTCCCAATACAAATGAATTTAGTGTAGCATCTTTTTTTACCACTGTTTTTAAGGCCACCAGCAGTTTTTGCCACGTTTCTTTCAGGCTTTTTTTGTAAACGGTGTGTTTGCCCACTAGGATTTTTGAGAGAGAAGTTGATTTGAAATCACCATAAAAAACTGCAAATGCTCCATGCTGCGTTTTTTTTTTAAAGAAGCCAGAATGACAAAAATGCTACATAATGAACAAAAACACCAGGAGGGAAAAAAGTCCTTCATTTCATATTTCCCATAGATCTTCAACTAACATCTCAAGCTGGCTTTCCACCACAAAAAAATGCAGGTGCAAAAACAGCAGCCATGCCATGTTTTTATCATCTTTTGGGATCTGTTACTATTTTAGATGAAAAGCAAGGGTTGTTTTCCAGCTCACCTTCCAATTTTTTTGTAGCCCCATGCACGAAGTTGGTCGAGTCAGTCCATGTACTGGTTGTATGTAGCACATTGAAGGAAATATACTCCAGCACGGTTCCAATGTCTTTATAGTTGCACTTTATTTTTCAATTCTTCAAACAGCAGTAGCAAGTGCAGATAAAAAACTCCACCTCCACCACAACAGTGCTGGAGTATATTTCCTTCAATTTGCTACAACCATTTTAGATGGTCTTGTAGTGCAGATTGAGACGTGTATGAGGCCATGCGGGGGCCGTGTATGAGGCCATGCGTGGACCGCGTATGAGGCCATGCGTGGACCGCGTATGAGGCCATGCGTGGACCGCGTATGAGGCCATGCGTGGACCGCGTATGAGGCCATGTGTTGGCTCTGATGGTATTTAGTTTCTGGCTTTGTCCAGTGTGGTATCAGATGTAGATTATGACCGTTGTGATAGCTTGTACAGATTGCCACTATCAGACCATCATCCGGTCTTTTGTTGGTCCTAAACCTTGTGCCTTTGTGTACTATTTTTAGTACCAGAAATGTGTTGCTGTGTAAATGTTCAGCTATTATATTATTGTAGTGATGCACTCTCTTTTAGTTGTGACATTGGGTGTTTATTTTAATAATGGTGTAAAAGCTCTTAATACTGGTGGCATCGCATTAAGCTGGGTTTACACAAGGCACATGCCACGTACAGCCAAAATCCTGCCTACCTGCAGCAGCGAATCGGCAACCAATTTTGCAGGTAAAGCCAAGGCCTCACCTTCAAAATCATGTGGCCATTGGCTGCCACAGGTGGGAGGAGTTTTGTCCACGTTTGGCAACCGCCACCAGATATAAACCCGGTCCTAGTTTCCGAATAGTGTTCAAATTTATAATAATATGAATGCTGGTGCAGGTTCTTTTTAGTTTTGGCGTCATGTCCAGGTCTGTGTGTCATTGCTGCGCAGGTTCATCTGCACTGTCAAGACCTCATTATTGTTAAGCTGGTGCTTAATCCGCTATACAGTATCTCCGTGTTGTCGGGCACTGACACCTGCTCCCCATTCGCACTGTGATGTGCAGCTACTACTGACGTTTCAGATCTAGGTTTTGAGCAGTAATCTAATGTCCTTGTAAAGCCATGTGCAGGGTCTTCTCATAATGATGTCCAAGTTCCCGTCGGCATTGTGATGTCAAAGGCTTTATGGGGTATTTTAGGATTTGGTCTTATTTTAATTAACCCATCTAGTGTGTCGTACCTAGTAAAAGGATAATTACTTAACTGCTTGGCTCCATTCGGCGATCTTCCAAGTGTAACTGTCATTCTTATTTTTTCTTTTCTTGTAATGTATAGGGGCAGTGATACTGACGATGTTTGTATTTTACTTTAATTACTGAAATTGTACATTTCTATTAGAAATTCATCTAATTAAAGTATATAACAAAAACGGTCAGTATCACTGCCCCTACAAATTACAAAAAAAGAATAACAGTTACACTTAGGGTCCAGTCAGACGACTGTAAGGGCTCCATGCCCGCAAACGCAAACCTATTGACTTGAATTGGTCTGCGATCCACAAGATTCAGAAACAGAACATGTCCCATCTTTTGCGTAACGAAGGGATGGATCGGAAGCGCTTCAGTGGGCTTTCGGGTCTGTGCCTCCGCACCAGGAAAGATTGGACATGTCCTATCTTTTTCCATATGTTGTGGTTTGCGAACCCTTTCAAGTCATTGGGTCTGCATCCGCAAACGGAGGGCTCATGGCTGGAGCACCGTGCATTGTGAACTGCAATTTGCGGTCTGCAGCACAGGCACGGAGCACTTATGTTCGTCTGAATGGACCCTTAAGGACACATCTCAGCTTAGGCCGGTCATTGGCTGCAGCAGCTCATGTGACCCCGTTCGAGCCCTGGCTGGAAGTAAAAAAACCGGGGACGGCGGTTTGCTGAACGAAGCCAAAGCAGTGGGTAGCAGGTGAGTACAATTCTTTTATTAGGTTTCACATGGCAGGGGTGGCCAACCCGTGGCTCTTGAGCCACATGCGGCTCTTTGCTTCTTCAAGTGCGGCTCTAGCTGTGGAGCCGGGAAGCAGTCAGGCCGGCTCACTCTCCACCCCATTGCTCAGATCTCTTTCCCTGATCGGGCACTGTTGCTACTTTGCAGCTCCAGCTCACTCTCCATACGTCCTGATGCACACAGTGTGAGAACGTAGTACATGGAGACACACACTACGACCTGACGTGGTGCTCATCAGGTCACAGTGGAGAGAGTGTCAGACCTGCAGAGTAGCAGGAGCCCAGTGCCTGATCAGGAGAGGGAAGAGATTTTTTTAAATTGTAGATCTGAGCATGGGGGTCTGATCTAAGCATGGGGGGTCCTGATCTGAACATGGGGGCTCTGATCTGAGCATTGGGGTTCAGATCTGAACATGGGGGTCTTGTTTGAGCATGGGGGGGTCAGGTCTGAGCATGGCGGGGATCTGAGAATGGGGGGGGGTCTGAGCATTGGGGGGGGAGATCTGAGCACTGAGGGTCTGACACTGGGAGTCTGATTTGTGTTGTCTGATCCGAGCATTTGGAGGTCTGATGAGGTTTGGGGATCTTATTTTAGGTCAGATGAGGATTAGGGATCTGATTTAGGAGTCTGATCTCAGGTCTGATGAAAAATATATTTTTTTATTTTTTTCTCTGCTAATGAGCAGGTGCATCTTGTAGGGTGAAAAATACGGTGACTCGTGTGTAAATGTATAGCTCGTGGTTCCTGGTAGTCATACATTATATTATTTTTTGGCTCTTTTTGTCTGGAAGGTTGGCCACCCCTGTGCTATGGGATTAACTAAAATTGACCAAATCCAGGAAATCACCTTTTGATGTCTCATGAAATGTGTCTTTATGGTATTGTACAGTCCTCTGCTTTACATAGTGATCCATTAATATAGATTGTTACTCGGATTACTATTACTTTTTGGTCTGGAGCCTACCAGCTAATCCATGGTGATTCCAGGGCCTCACAATGAACAGATACTACCATGCAGCGCCCATATTATCCCCAGCAGCGCCAACCAAATACCACCATGTAATGCACATAATACCACAGTGCGGTCCAAAATACTTTCATAATGATTTGTGGTGGGAACAAAAGCAATCTGAGCAGTGATTGTAATCATGATGTTGCTTGTGATTGCTGGTTTGATGTGAAAATAAGAACAATGCAAGCTATTTAATGATTACATTGCTCACATCGCTTTTATTTTCAACTCAAATCATCAAGAATTGTATTGAGCCATGTATTTATTGTGATTGGATATAGGGATACAGTACTTCTGCGCTGCTTCTATTGTCTGAGAGTATTAGTACCAATGAGTAGCAGTAAATTGCAGTGGGGGGCCCTTCTCAGCATCCCAGTACCTCTGTTTGTGTCCTTCTCCAGTTGTCGGTAATTAAGGGTGTATTCATACAGTCGTGTCCATTTTGCAGACCGCACACCATGGATCTACTAAATATGGACACCGGTTGTGTGCACCCTGCATTGCGGTGCAGATCCATTGTCTTCAATTGGTGTGGATCCATTGACTCCAATGGGTCCATTATCCACAAGTTGCAACCAAAGATAGAACATGTCCTATCTTGTGCAGCGTGCCCGAACGGACTTGGAAGCACATGGAAGGGCTTCTGTGCAGACACTCCGCAAAGGATCACGGACCTATTGAAGTCAGTGGGGCCGAACAGCAATGCATGCCCATGTTTTGCAGATCCATGGTTTGTGATCTGCAAAACAGACATGGCCGTGTGAATGCACCCTAAGACATGGGAGAGGGGGCTGAGGAGGAGAGACGTGGGCCACAAGGCCAAGAAGATTGTATTTAGTCTGTGCTGCTGTGTGTCTGCGAGGCTTGGGTATTCCTCTCGGCCCACATAGGAAGGGAAGGCGATGATGGCCAAGGGCAAGACCCTCCACAACATTTCATGAGGTCTCTGTAAAAGTTGCTTTCTGTTGGTGCAAGGATTTTTATACCTATAAAAATAATTTAAAAAAGGGACAAAAATCATGTATTGACATTTTACCATGGGGGTGGCACCACACATTTTGAGAAGCACAATTTAACACCATTTATGGCCCGACAATACATTGATATGAATTGCAGAAGAATCCAGTCTAGAAGGACCAACTACTACTGAGGACACTCCATATAACACAATGCAGCTTTAAATCTGTCTAGTGCTTGCTTCCCTCAAAAGCCTGAGTGAGTATGCCAGGTGGGCACTAGTGGACGAGGCCAACAAGAGGCCTGTGTCAATACTGAAGTAATACTGCAAGAAATTTAGACTAGCACATTCATATTCATAGTCATGAGGGTAGCGCCTCTTTTAGACTGAGCAACGCCCATCTGCCTGGGGCTTCTGAGCAGAGTATAAATGTAGCTGGTTCCGACACTGCCCAGAAAATGTAGGCTTAGGTAAGTCCAAGAGAGGCGGTAAATTAGTGTTAGGTACCCGTCTGCGGAAGCCTGGTAGATGGGCCCGACACAAGTTTGATCAAAATGTGCGCTAAGAGCTTCCATTTTCCCATTTATAGTAGGTATAATACGGCTTTAATTTAGAATGATCCCCATTTCTCAGCTCTATTGTTTGTATGTGTAAAGTTGTGCAGCCATTTTTTAATCAGTACTGAAGTAGTAAACCGTGAAATGTACAAACAAAGCGAAAGGTCGAATGTGACCAAAATGATTGTTTTGGGCCACAAAAACTGTAGGCGACCCCGAACGCAAGACATGAAGTATGCTGTGGGATACATAAAAATCCAAAAACCTGCTGCGTTATGCAAGAGAACTGTAAATTAGGAAATTATTTTCTTTACAGTCAGACTATAAATTCCGAACTTAAAGCCAAAGGTGAACAGCAATGTCTTAAATGCATCCCTTTTCTGTCTCTTGGAGACTTTTGAGATTTTGTACCCACAGTTGTGTGCATAATAAAAAATGTCCAATTCACAATATTGCCAAGTATTGCCTTTTGGACTAAACCCATGAGCATGTAATTTTATCATGTTCACTAATAACCCACAGCTTTATTACATTTGGCCAGCTTATTACACATAGTGCTGCTTCCTATTGCTGATCTGCAGGGAAGCAGTCGCTTTGGAGCAGAACGTAATGTTCTAGTGCCTTCTGGCCTTCAGATTCGCCTCTACACAAGCGCATGTCACGAAGGTGGCGCTATTCCTTGCAGGTCTCCCTGCTTACTGAGGATTTAGCAGCGTTCTTGCCTCCTGGGATAATGGGACTTTTATATATAATGTGAAATGTCTGGTATTTGTACCAGATAAATGTGATGCCGTCAAGTCCTCTTTTAGTGACGCCGCTTCAAGCACATCAAGATGTGATTTATAGATTCAATTCCAGCTATCTATACCTTGTATGTAATGTGTTCACGTCACCGCATCCCTGTGCCATAGTGCTGCTTAGGTTAGAATTACTTTGATGCATGGATCCATCATAGTGACTCACACTGTCCAGGGTTAAAGCTTCTAGGTATTCGCGTTTGTCGATGTCTGTCATAGAGGCACAGTTGTCCTCAAGATAAACAGTGTGTGATGAAGGTCTCGGCTACTGATGTAATAATGCAATGAGTAGATCTTTCTTAGTGACACATATTTTCTAATAACTGTGATGCGTAGGCCTCGGTCATATTTCAACAAGATGACAGCAGATTACCAGGCACGTACCATTAATATAATAATGCCATATTAATATAGTGCCAGCATATTCCGTATTGATTTATAATTAGGATAAGTGGCGAACAAGTAAAATAACATAATAAAAGCAAATGAATGAACAATGAGACAAAAGGAGAGCGGATCCTTGTGATGGCAGTGAGAGTCGCCAACACAATGTGATGCCACAAGGGAAGCTGGGTGAGCACAAAGGTCCGGTATGTGACCAGGTCAGGTTGTGTATGGGACTCTGTGGCTGAAATAAAGTTATGTGACTTAAAGGGGTTGTCTCACTTCAGCAAATCGCATTTATTACATAGAGGAAGTTAATACAAGCCACTTACTAATGTATTGTGATTGTCCATATTGCCTCCTTTGCTGTTTGGATTCATTTTTCCATCACATTATACACTGCTCGTTTCTATGGTTACGACCACCCTGCAATCAATCAGTGGTGGTCGTGCTTGCAGACTATAAGAAAAAGCACTAGCTGATGTGCACTCCCACGATCCCAGCCAGCACTTTTTCTTAAGTGTGCAAGCACGACCACCACCTATGGATTGCAGGGTGGTCATATACAAAAAACAGTGTATATAATGTGATGGAAAAATGAATCCATCCAGCAAAGGAAGCAATATGGAGAATCACAACACATTAGAAAGTGGCTTGTATTAACTTCCTCTACATAATAAATGCTATTTGCTGAAGTGAGACAACCCCTTTAAGCCTTCTTGAAGAAATGTGTTTTCAAGACATGCTGAAAATTGTTAATTTTAAGAGCAAGTCTAGAAGACTGGTGAGTTCGGAGAATGGGCCAGCAAGAGATGTGTTGCAGATGGGAGGGAGAATGAGAGTGGTGGGTCACTGGATGAGTCAAATCCACAAGTGAGTCTTCAAATGGAGATGAGCACCGAAATATTTCCGCATGGAAGGCTGGGGTGTCTCCTGATATGGGGAGATTTACAGTACTGCTTCCCTTTATCTTATATACCTGAGATATGTGGCCATTACAGACTTCCCTGGAACCCTACAAATATTCCAGAATTGTGTTGCTACTAAGATGCTAGTAGGATAAACTACATACATGGACATAACACAGATTGATAATGGTTTGCAGCACTGGAAATACAATGTACCGGGGTGGGGAACCTTTTTGCTGCCGAGGGCCATTTGGATATTTTTAACATCGTTCGGGGGCCATACAAAATTCTAAACTTAAAAATTTGACTGTAGTTGGTCAAACATAAGTGACTTAAGGGTAAGTTATAGTAATTGCGCTTCAATTTAAAAAAAATCTAGAGCGCTGTATTTTTGCAGCACAAAATGGCGCCCGCACTATATATATTACATATAGTACAGGTGCCATTTTGACCACACATAGCAGTCTTATTTTTAAGGTACATGTTACATAAGTTACAGAATGTTACATATTTAGTTCTTTATTTGTCATTAAAGGCAGCCAAGCTTAACCCTGGGGGGTCCAGATGGGGGTTCGCCCAGCTTTCACTCTGCCACTGTTCCTGCTTCTTTCTTCACAACTGTCCCTGCCTTTGTCCCTTTCTCAGTCTCAGATCTGCCGCCCACCTCCATCAGACTCCTATCAGACCTTCTAGCCTCAGATTAGACCCCAATCAGACACTCCCAAGCTTCAGATCAGACTCCCAGCAGACCCCCCAGCCTTAGACCAGACCCTCATCAGACCCCACCCCTACTTTAAGAATATCATGTGTCTGTAGATGATATAACCAGAACCATTTGCCAAAGGGCCAACTGTCCTCCTGCATGAAGCTTCCTTAGCAGCAAGGGCCCGAGGACAGTAGCACCACTTTCAACTGTATTTGCGTCCTCAGGACAAGGACACATTTTAACTTATGGTAGAACATGGAGGCATCAGTTCTCTGGGATCACTTGGAATTGCAGCGTCCAAATATAAGGCATGGAGTCCCTATATATTGACGAACGTGATCTGCAAACGCCTATGTTCTGTTCACAGTCCAGCGGTCAGATGGCAAGTCTCTGCACATGTCAACACCACTTGTCATGGTCATGGTTTTTGAACACCAGATTTTAAATCTCCTTGCCTCTGGTTCATAAAATGTTTAGGATGAAACTATCCATAGCAATGAATAAATTAACAATGCTCACCTGTTGGGGACACTCACAAAACCTTTGCACTGAGCCCACCAATTTGTTAAAACGGCCTTGGCCATAACTGTAGTTTTCTCGTAACCACACTGAAAACTTCTGCTCACGTACTTCTTTCTGGTCTTCTCAATGACAGTCTGATATTCCCACCATGCAATTGGATGGTTTTGTCTAGGGCTGTGAGGGCTCCGTTCAGTCGTTTACTACTTCTTGCTGCTTGTTCAGGGTGTACCTTACTTGCTTTTATTTGCAGAGCCTGGTGTAGCCTATTAACTTTTGTCTACACAGGATGAAGTTGAAGAAGACAGTGACTTATATGACTACGGGGATGACGTGGACGGGAAGAAAGATGCCTTGGCTGAGCCATGCTTCATGCTGATTGTGGAGATTTTCGAGCTGCGGGGAAGTGAGTTTTATCTTTTTTAGTTGAACGTTTTGTACATCCCATTGTTCTGCTCACTTCAGAGGGTCCCCCCCCATTTTTATATGCATATCATATGTACAGTGCATACCACATTATGAGGATTCCTAGAAGCCACACATACCGTATACAGTACTCATTACCAATCAGAACGAATGTTCTCCTAATTATTAATCGTTCAGTTTTTGTCCGCCCTCCAATCCATGCTGTGTATCTGAGCGTCACTTATAACCTTTTATCCTGTTCTTTATGATTCATCAATAGGCTGAATTTTAATGAAGCCACATGGCAGTAGGAAAGGAAGCAGGGTAATGGGGTGTATAATTCATCATGGCATCATTTTTAATGCTGTGTGCCTTAATCATAGCTTCAAAATCCTCCTAAATGAGCATGGCTTTCTTGTATATGAGCACTGCATTGTGACAACCTGCTCATTGCATGTACTGTGAAAGCAAAAAGCCAGTCATCTGGTGCCGGCGCGGCTCTCGGCAGTAGGAGGCCTGCCTATTATTGTTTGCAGGTAAGGAGCACTGGAGGAGTCATCAGGGAGCAATGTTATCACAAATGTTCTTAAACTCTTCAATCTTCTCAACCAATTTACTCCAGTCAGCCAATTCTCATTTTGTACTAAATGGAAATTTCATGCTATTTATGTCATTTAAGGGTGAAATTCTCTGCAGTTTTACAAAGTGTTTTTGTGTTTCATTGCAGTGTTCAAGTGGGTGAGAAAAACCCTGATTGCATTGGTACAAATTACATTTGGAAGGACCATAAACAAGTAAGTAGATTCATGCTGCACATTATCCTGTTCTGCTGATAGTCATTTTCCATACCACTTTACACATCACATGGCCTGATTAAGTTCCAAAGCGGGACCGAGACGTCCGTTAAGTGTATGAACCTTTACGTCTTGATCTCTCTTTGGATTTGGTTGCCTTCTTGTGATGGAATGAACCTTCTGTGAGCACTGAACTTTGGCGAGTTCAAGTTTTACATTACTAAAGTTTAGACTTCTTTTTCAGCCCCAGCACATTTCCCCAGGTTTGCTCAATCATCCTCTGTCCTTCCTGGTTTTCCTGATAAATAATGGAGATGCACAGACCTGTGATGTTCTGGTCTCCATTATAGTGGTTCTTGAAAACGGCACACTCATTACAATATGGTCACCAATTTAATGAACACATTTCTACTGGTTCGTGTGCTTTTAAAGGGGTTCTCCACTTAGAACAATCTCTACTTGTTAGAAGGGTTTCTTGACACTAAGCTTATTACAAAATGTTCCTCTACTAAAGGCGGATTTACAAAGCATAATTGTCGGGCAGATTATCGGAAACAAATGTTACTACGAATGCTCCTTCCCCATACTAGGCCCATGTAAATGTGCTGGCGGTCCCTGGATGAACAAGCAAAATATTCATTCATCTGGTGAAATGATCTTTCATGCAGCACATGAGATCATCATTTCTGGGCAGCAGATTGCATTGCAGAACGAATCTGTATGAGAATGGGTGATTGCAGTAGCCATTGCTTGTCCCCGTGCAGTGGAGGAGATTGCTCTATATAAATGCATCTCTTCATCTCCACTATTATTCTAATTCCCATGTGGTGGCACTGCAGGAAAACGGAACATTTATTGCAAAGATTCCCTGCACATTCGATCGCAGAGGTCTACATGTGCTAGCCGAGTAAGCAGTTATCGGGAAGGAGCAGTCCCCTATGGGCTTACAGCTAATGAAAACCCAAAAGTCAGTATCTCTGAATATGTGAATATTATATGAGACCAATTTAAAAAAAAAAATTAATACAGAAATATAGGCCTACTGAAAAGTATGTCCAGTATATTCAGTCAATACTTGGTCGGGCCTCCTTTTGCATGAATTACTGCATCACTGCTGCGTGGCATGGAGGCGATCAGTCTGTGGCACTGCTGAGGTGTTGGAAGTGTAAGTTGCTTTGATAGCGGCCTTCAGCTCATCTGCATTGTTGGTGTCTCTCTTCTTCCTCTTGTCAACACCTCATAGACAATCTATGGGGTTTAGGTCAGGCAAGTTTACTGGTCAATCAAGCACAGTAATACAGTGGTTATTAAACCAGTTATTAGTACTTTGGCAGTGAGAGCAGGTGCCAAGTCGTCCTAGGAAATTAAATCAGCATCTCCATAAAGTTTGTCAGCAGAGGGAAGTATGAGGTGTTCTATAATTTCCTGGTAGACAGCTACGCAGATTTTGAACTTGATATAACACAGTGGACTAACATCAGCAGATGATATGGCCCCCCCAGACCATCACTGACTGTGGAAACTGGACCTCAAGCAACTTGGACGTTGTGCCTCTCCACTGTTCCTCCAGTCTCTGTCAAATGCAAACCTTTCTTTCATCCTACAACAGGACTTTGGGCCATTGAGCAACAGTCTAGTCCAGTGATGGCTAACCTTGGCACTCCAGCTGTGGTAAACCTACAACTCCCAAGATGCCCCCCTAGCTTGGCTGCTCTCAGAACTCTGTAGAAATAAATGGAGCATGCTGGGAGTCGTTGGTTTACCACAGCTGGAGTGCCAAGGTTAGCCATCACTGCTCTAGTCCTTTTTCTCCTAAGCCTAGGTAAGACACTTCTGATGTCTCTGGGTCGTGAGTGGCTTGACACAAGTAATGTGACAGTTGTAGTCCATGTCCTGAATACATCTGTGTGTAGTGGCTCTTGAAGCACTGATTCCAGATGCAGTCCACTCCTTGTGAATCTCACCCAAATTCTTGAATGACCTTTTCTTGACAATCCTTTCAAGGCTGCAGTTATCCCTGTTGTACACACTTTCTTTCCCCACTCAACTGTCTATTATTATGCTTGGATACAGCAGCTTCTTTAGCAATAACCTTCTGTGGCTTTCGCTCCTTGTGGAGGGTGTCAAAGACTGTCTTCTGGACGACTGTCAAGTCAGCCGTCTTCCCCATGATTGTGTAGCCTACTGAACCAGACTGAGGGACAATTTAACCAGGCTTAGGGACCTTTGCAGGTGTTTTGTGTTGATTAGCTGATAAGAGTGTGACACCATGAGTCTACAATATTGAACTTTTTTACAATTTTCTGAGAATTCTGACTTTTGGCTTTTCATTAACAGTAAGCCATATTCCTCAACATTAAAAGAAATAAACATTTGAAATAGATCACTCTGTATGTAATGAATCTATATAATACATGTTTCACTTTTTGAATTTTTTTCAGTGCGCATGCAATTTCAGTTAGTTTTGTCTGCGATTGCGTTGCGTTGTTCAGTTTTTTTATGCGTGAGTGCAAAGCGTTTTAATAAGTTTTGCACGCACGTGATAAAAAACAGAATGTGGTACCCAGACCCGAACCCGGACTTCTTCACTGAAGTTCGGGTTTGGGTTTGGGTTTGGGTTCGGTGTTCTTTAGATTTTATTATTTTCTATTATAACATTGTTATAATGAAAATTAATAGCATTCTTTAACACAGAATGCTTAGTAAGAGGTCCCTTGAGGGTTAAAAAATAATAAAATTACTCACCTCATCCACTTGATCGCGCAGCCGTTATCGTCATCTTTCTTCTTCTTGCAGGACATGCAAAAGGACCTGCGCTGACGTCATCACGCTCACCACGAATGCTATTATTTTCCATTATAACCATGTTATAATGGAAAATAATAAAGTGAATGGACCTCATTCCTATTTAATAACATCATCTCCTTAGCAATCATCCGTGAAAATCAAATAGCATCCACACTTGCTTGCGGGTGCTATGTGATTTTCACGCAGCCCTATTCACTTCTATGCGTTGCGTAAAAACCTCAGAATATAGAACATGTTGAGATTTTCACGCAACGCACAAGTGATGCGTGAAAAACATCGCTAATGTACACAGGCCCATTGAAATGAATGGGTCAGGATTCAGTGCAGGTGCAATGCGTTCATCTCACGCATTGCACCCCTGCGGAAAACTCGCCTGTGTGAAAGGGGCCTAAGACTCTGCTCGCAACTGGAATTTGCCTTCTGTTTGCAGGTTGGGACTATTTCCCAACATACCTGAGAATCCTGGTGATATATTTTAATTAAGAATATAAAGTTGCTTTTTGTTTATTTTAGATACATTGGAACAGATGCAGAGGTGTATGTGTGTGTGTATATATATATATATATATATATATATATATATATATATATATATACATTTTTAGAATATTTATATATATATATATATATATATATATATATATATATATATATTGACTTTGAACATTCTAAGTAAAGTATGGATATGCCTTAGGCTCCATTCACACATCCGCAAATTTTGCATATTCTCTTAGTGCCGGCAATGTGCGGTCCGCAAAATGCGGAACGCACATTGCTGCTGTCCGTGTTTTGTGGATCCGCAAAACGCACACGGATGTGTAAATTGACCCTTAAAGGGGTTTTCCAGAATTTTTATAGTGATGGCCTATCCTCAGGGTAATCCATCAGCATCTTCATCCAACACCTTGCATCAACTGTTCACAAATAGCTCTGGCACCGGAACTACACAGCTTAAGGCTTAATGCACATGAACATTGTTTTGGTCCGCATCCAAGCCGCATTTTTTGCAGCTTGGATGCAGACCCATTCACTTCAATGGGGCCGCAAAAGATGCGGACAGCACTTTCCGTGGCCCCGCAATTTCGCGGACCAGAATAGGCATTTCTTTTATGGGCGGCCCGTTCCGTTCCGCAAATTGCGGATCACACACTGGCGGCATCCGTGTTTTGCAGATCCTAAATCTGGGGACCGCAAAGCACGGTGCAGTTGTGCGCATTAGGCCTAAAGCTAGTTACTGCAACACTGCTCTCACTGAAGTAACCGTGGTAACCAGCTCCGTCAGCTAGACATCAGGAGTTACGACCCCCACCGACCATATAGGCCTGCTGAGGATAAGCCATCAATATAAAAATCCTGGACAGCCCCTTAAATCCATTTTAGTTTTACATGTGTAACTATTATGTACTGTTGTATGCCCATAATAACGACTGCGATCTGTCATATGTTAAATGCATATTCCAGTGTTATCTTATGAGCAGAAACCGATTGACCCTTTAAACTGCTGTTATTCCACCAGTCTGCAGATTGTTGTTGTCTGTGCTGTAATGGACGTGGATGATTTATGTGTCTTATTTCATGCAGACAGATCCGAGACACAGTCAATTGGATTTTCAGTGAGCAGATGTTGTTGTACTATATCAATGTGTTCAGAGATGCTTTCTGGCCTAATGGAAAACTGGCTCCTCCAAAAACCTCAAGAACAGAGCTGCAATGTCAGGAAACCAAACATAAAGCACAGCAAAAACTACTTGAAAACATCCCTGGTGAGCAGACGTCCGTGGTGGGCATCGCTCTGATCATTGATCGCATCACATCGTGCGGCCCCATAGAAATGAATGGGTCTGCAATTCCGTTCTGCAAAATGCGGAACAGAATTGCGGACGTGTGAATGGACCCCAACACTGTCCAATCTGACCCCTTTGAGAAGAGGGGGGGGGATGGTAACACCCACTTAATTAGCTCATAAACTGCTAATGACAATAATAGAGGAATGGCGCACATAGTTCTAAGAAAAGATGCTCCAGAATTGTTATTTCAGGGAGAATTCAGTGACTAGAAGCAGACCTGTCAGGAGAGGTGATACTTCCTCTTTAATGACACAGTATTAAGTGACTATACTTCACATTTTAGGCTACTTTCACACCTGCGTTTAGGTGCGGATCCGTCTGGTATCTGTACAGACGAATCCGCACCTATAATGCAAACTGCTTGTATCCATTCAGAACGGATCCGTTTGCATTATCATGAACAAAAAAAAAATATATATATACTTTTTTTTGTTTGTTTATGATAATGCAAACGGATCCATTTTGACTTGCATTGAAAGTCAATGGGAGGGGGATCCGTTTTCAATTGCACCATATTGGGTCAGTAAAAACGGATCCGTCCCCATTGACTTACATTGTAAGTCAGGACGGATCCGTTTGGCTCAGTTTCGTCAGACGGACACCAAAACACTTTAAGCAGCGTTTTAGTGTCCACATCCAGAGCGGAATGGAGGCTGAACGGAGCCAAACTGATGCATTCTGAGCGGATCCTTATCCATTCAGAATGCATTGGGGCTGAGAGCCTTGAAACGGATCTCACAGGCGGACCCAGAAACGGCAGTGTGAAAGTAGCCTTACTGTTGTATGACGATAAGTTATATTTTTGTGCAAATAAGCAACATTTATAAGAAGCTATCCGACCCTGCACCTTCTTGTAGCCGCCCTGGTTCCAGTGTTCATCGAGGCACGCGGTCTTCTAGAAGTGCCGTCTCCTGTGGGCCTAATAGGGTATGAACACAGGGAGGGTGAAGGTCCTGCAGTAATTAAATAGACCATGGCTGTGTAAGGAGCTGCTTCTAGGACATGCTGATGGGTTTAACCTGAATTAAAAGCAGATTAAGTGGCAGCTAATTTCACTTCCATCTCCTCTGGGAAATGAGAATGCAAATTATTACTCAGAAGTTGTAAGAGAGGATATGAAGTTGTCCTCCAGGCCTAGAAGACACTAGTGTGATCCACGTGGTTTGTCTTACAGATGCACTTCAGAACCTGGTTGGACAGCAGAACGCACGTCACGGTATAATAAAAATATTCAATGCGCTGCAAGAAAACCGGGCCAATAAACATCTGCTCTACGTAAGCTATGTGATTATTCCTCCGCCAGTGCTATTTTATGTACAGTAACTTTTCACACTTATGGGATTTTCCATTCATGCAGAACATAAAATATAAGATACTCTGAACATGAAACCTTATTATATTTAAGATTCTGAGCTGCAGATCATGACCAATACGTAAAGGGGTTCTCTGGGAATAAGTAACTTTTAGTGATGCCCACAGCCTGCGTCCGCTATGGGAAGAGTCATATTTACCTGCTCCGTCCTGCGCGCTGGCTCCAGCATGTCTAGCGTCCATTGCGCGCTTGTTTGATTCCTCCCCAGCCTGGTCACCTGCTCCACTGCAGCCAGTGGCTGGCTTCAGCCGTACCAGTGGTGCAGGTAAGCAGGCTGTGGACGTTACTGATGACAATCAGATGAAAGACCCTAAAGGGGCTGTGCTAAAGTTGAAATACGTGGCTGCTTTCCTCCCAAGGCAATGCCACACCTGCACAGGTTAAGTGTGGTATTGCAGCTTGAGTGGAGCCAAGCTGCAGTAACAGACACAACCTGTAGACTGGTGTGGCGCTGTTTCTGGAAGAAAGCAGACATGTTTTGGTAAAAATTTGATACAGCCCCACTTATCAGTAATAATTTTAAAATATGCAGTGTATGTCCAGCAGTGCACTAACACTAAAGACTAAGCAGTGATGCCTAGTTTTATTCATAAGGGGCAACTATTCTACTGTCTGTGTGTCTTCCAATGTTCTCTGTATTCAGCTGGAGTGGCACCTTCCGTCCCAGTATCTATACTACACCAGTATATGTCAGATTTGTAAATATTCATACAGTCGCCTTTATTTTAATTGTGGCAAAAGGGGATGAGCTGAGGGGATGAACCATTCCAGTTTAAGGGCTCATTCAGACGACTCCAGTGTTTTGCGATTTGCAAAACACGGATACCAGCCCGTGTGTGTTCCACAATTTGCGGACCGCACATGGCCGTCACTGAGACAATAGGACATTCTCTATCTTTTTTGCGGGGCCACGGAAAAGAACTATGTATGCAGACAGCACACAGTGTGCTGTCCGCATCTTTTGCAGCCCCATTGAAATTAATGGGTCCGCACCCGTTCCGCAAAATTGTGGAACGGATGCGTACCCATTAACATAGTCGTCTGAATGAGCCCTTAAGGGGTACTCCAGGTAAATCCACTGGATAGGTTATACACATGGTGGTGATCACTAGGACACCTCGCCCTCACCACCAGAGGTTAGAAGGGGGACGATAGGTCTCCTCCACAACCACATTGAGCAGTTTGGTGGCTGAGTATGTGCAGTGTCATGGAACATACAGTGCTGCCCATAATTATTCATACCCCTGGCAAATTTTGACTTAAAGGGAACTTGTCATCTGGATTTCGGGTATAGAGCGGAGGACATGGGTTGCTAGATGGCCACTAGCACATCCGCAATACCCAGTCCCCATAGCTCTGTGTGCTTTTATTGTGTAAAAAAAACCTATTTGATACATATGCAAATTAACCTGAGATGAGTCAGAGCTTGAAAATATGACTCTTCTCTGGTCACACAAGTAAGATATGACTTTTATGTTAATTTCCATATGTATCAAATTGTTTTTTTTACACAATAAAAGCACACAGAGCTATGGGGACTGGGTATTGCGGATGTACTAGCGGCCATCTAGCAACCCATGTCCTCAGCTCTATACCCAAAATCCCAGTGACAGGTTCCCTTTAAAGTTACTTTTATTCAACCAGCAAGTAATTTTTTGACGGGAAATGACATAGGTGTCTCCCAAAAGATAATAAGACGATGTACAAGAGGCATTATTGTGGGGAAAAAACATTTCTCAGCTTATATTTACATTTGAGCAAAAAGTGTCCAGTCCAAAATTATTTATACCCTTCTCAATAATGAATAGAAAAGCCTGTATTGGCTATTACAGCAATCAAACGCTTCCTATAATTGCAGACCAGCTTTTTGCATGTCTCCACAGGTATTTTTTTTCATCTTTAGCAATGAGCTCCAAATCTTTCAGGTTGGAGGGTCTTCTTGCCATCACCCTGATCTTTAGCTCCCTCCACAGATTCTCAATTGGATTCAAGTCTGGACTCTGGCTGGGCCACTCCAAAACGTTAATGTTGTTGTCTGCTAACCATTTCTTCACCACTTTTGCTGTGTGTTTTGGGTCATTGTCATGCTGAAATGTCCACTGGTGCCCAAGGCCAAGTTTCTCTGCAGACTGCCTGATGCTATCGTTGAGAATCCTCATTTATTGCTCTTTTTTCATGGTGGCGTTTACTGTGATTAGGTTCCCTGGTCTATTGGCTGAAAAACACCCCCAAAGCATTAGGTTCCCACCACCATGTTTGACAGTGGGGATGGTGTTCTTTGGGTTGAAGGCTTCTCCTTTTTTTAAGCCAAATGAAGGAAGCATCATTGTGACCAAACAATTACATTTTTGTTTCATCTGACCATAACACAGAAGACCAGAAGTCTTCTTCTTTGTCCAGATGAGCTTTTGCAAAGGCCAAGCGATCTTTCGTGTGCTATCTGGAGAAGTGGAACCCAGCAGTGTGCAGTGTCCGTTGGATTGTCTGCCTCGAGACATTGCCACCAGCAGAGCCCAGATTCACCAGGATGGCCTTGGTGGTGATCCTTGGATTCTTTTTCACCTCTCTTAACTATCCTCCTGGCCAGCACAGGTGTCACTTTTGGCTTCCGACCACGTCCTCTGAGATTTTCCACAGTGCGGAATATCTTGTATTTTTTGCTCAAATGTAAATATAAGCTGAGAAATGTTTTTTTTCCACAATAATGCCTCTTGTACATCGTATTATTATCTTTTGGGAGACACCTATGTCATTTCCCGTCATAAAATTACTTGCTGGTTGAATAAAAGTAACTTTAAGTCAAAATTTGCCAGGGGTATGAATAATTATGGGCGGCACTGTATATATGCATATACGTGTATTGTCTTTAATCCATTGCAAAAATGCAGCGATCCCATGACTGATGATCTTTTTGTGTGTTTTCTCCCAGGTATTGCTTGAAGTTCTTCTAGTAGAGTTGTGTCCAGAATTAAGGACTCATTTAGAGCAACTGAAAGCTGGTCCAGTGTGTGACAGCACAAAGTGAACCACTACTTCTAATGTCTGTGTAACAATAGACATGCTGATTACTTTCCTCTTTTCCATAGAGGGCCAACTGAGGACTACTTATTCCCCTGTGTCTTTTTTGTTTGTTTTATGTGACATTACGGACAGGGAGGCTACTCTAGTACTTGTAGAAGATAATGCTGCATTGATAATCGGTTTTATTTTAGAAATGTTACATGGTTATCGTTCTCTCTAGAATAAGACCCACAATGTTAATATACTGTCCGGCCTCATTCACACGTACATATGTACTTTGCGGTTCACAAAACACGGATCCGCAAAATACGGTTGATGTCCATGTTGCATCCGACATTTTATATATTTTTTTCTTTTCCCAGATCCATTGACTTGCCCGTTGTCCCAATTTTGCAGCCACGTATAGGACACGTTGTATCTTTTTGCAAAACAGACGTCCTCACATGGAAGGGTCTGTGTGCTTTTTGCACACATATGTCCGTTCTGCAGAACTTGTCCTATTGGCAGCAAAATGCGGTCCACAGACCCACTGAAGTCAATGGATGCAACATAGTCGTTTGCACGAGGCCTAAGGAATGGGGGCATCTTTTAACCTGTTCAGTGGAACGTTGGCACTGGACACACACGACATTCAAGGAGCGTTATGTAAGATAGAGGCAAGACAAAACTGAATGTTGTACAGATCATTTCCTCATTGAGGATCTTGGACATTCCTTTGTTATTTCCGGTGTATTGAAGAATGTTTTGTGCAATACTTTACGTAATGTAATTGTGAATATTTTATTCTTTATTGCTTTTATTTTTACCAAAGACTGCCCATTATTTAAACTATTTGTAAGCAATAAATAAAAAATGAACTGATTCCTGTTTACTGCATCATTGACCAGAAATCCACTGCACAGGAAGGGAACTCCTTCTCCTAGACCCCGTGGACCCCTTCACACAAAATCAGGAGGGTGGGAAACGCGTTACTCAGTGTGTGCATTTAATATTGTTCACAAATCATTGTGGCTTGACAAAAGATCTTGCGTCTAATGTGCAGGATGGTGATGTGACTGTAGTCCACGCTGATGAATGTGAAGAGATAAGTCAGTCTGAAGCGCTAGAGAAACTCACTGCTATAACTTTCCGTATATTACATCACACTGGAGATCACTGGTTACCTCTGCATCAACACAGGACGCCTGAAAGATAGAAGTTGTTAGAATCACATTCCTGATCAAGACCTGGAAGGCTGGACCAGTCACGCTGGTATGAGGTTTGTGCAGACTCTTTGTAGTGGAGGGAATTTTGCTCTACACGCCACAACAAATATTACAGAATGCAGATTTGAGTGCATCTATTTTTTGGGTGAGCTTTTGAAAATATGTACCTCAAAATCCACTGTGACCAACTCTTATTAAAGGCAGGCAATCTATTAGTACTGTCACTGGTGATCTAGTGTCCTATATATCAGTGTTCCTCAACTCCAGTCCTCAGGGGCAAGCTGCCGGTCATGATTTGAGAATATCCCACAGAATGAATACCTGAGGTAAGTCCTGATAAATGGACACTAATTATATCACCTGCTCAATACCAAGGAAATCCTGAAAACATGACTGGTAGGTGGGCCCTGAGGACTGGAATGAAGGAACTCTGCTATAGATTATGCCTCAGCCCAGTACAGTCAATGGACCATCATTACACCAATGAAACGCTCATTCGACTGACAGCGATTGCTTTTCACCTCCTGAAATAAGCTGCTGCCAGACACCTCTGACGACGGCTTATCTCCCTTGAAAATAAGGTATGGGCATGTTTAAATCCAACAAGCCTCATCCTTCTTACCCCCAACATCTTATGTACATCCAATATTTTTTACACAATTGGCAGGCTCAGCTAAACTTAGTCTAATGTGTATGGTCATCTAATGGTTCTGGTCCCACCACAGGGTTCTGGTGTTTTCACAGCAATACTTGGCACTATTCTTGCAACTAGAAACTCAAAGAACCGAGTCAATGATTTGTTGGGATCTGTCATGGCTTCATTAAGAAGAGAAGGCACTGCCCTGAGCTGAAATCTCAAGACCTTTATGAAAGTGCTATATAAATGAAAGTACCTTTTTTGAAGTGTTCTTCACATAAGGAATAAATGACGACACTGCCATTTTAGCAAAGGCCTCCTGAAGCATTGGTGATATTTAGACCTTTTTACATAACTCTTAGGAATTCACGTGCTTGGTGATGACGTGCGCAGCAGGAATCTGTGAGTTGTTTATACAGTAACGGCAGCTATACACATTCGTCTGACGGCTATCTTGCCCGATTTCCCCAAACAGCTGAACATGCATGTGTATTCAGTAGGGAGAGCGGCGAAAGTTGCTGCCGTCTTATGAAAATACTCACTCCACCCGATCTGTCTTTTCCCCAGCTTCATCTGTCGGGAGAGTCAGGAGCTCCTCATACACATTAGAATGTCGGCCATTACACTAATATGTATGAGGGCTTTAAGTGTTGCCATAAGTGATGGGGATTGTGGTTGTACGTGTGTGGAATTGTATGTAGTCTTCTGCAATTTGTATAAAGCATCATTATTACTGCTTACCTTTCTGTAGTATTGTTTTGCTGCAGCTGTGTCGGTCTTTATGCCCAAACCAAGATGGAGACACCTAGCTAGGTAGAAGTTGGCCATAGCAATTCCTTTGGCGATGTACACAGGAAGACAATCTTCTGCATTTTCTAGAAGGTCAACCTTATCATATTGTATAATCCTATGAAAATTAACGAAATAAAGTCAAGTATAGTAAATGCACATTAAAGGGAATGTATCACCTTGAATTGTAACCAGATGGAGCAGAAAATGTTGTGGGCAGCCATCTTGTCTGAGCTGCTGGATTAGAGAAAACCACCAAAAATTTAAAAAGCATAAAAACTTGATTTAAACTATTATTATTATTGATACATTCCCTTTATCATCTGTCACCCCACACTCATAGTAGTTCATGTACTCATTACACTCCAGTTGTGACCAGTTATCAGTTTATAGAATAGAGGGTGGAAAAGACAGATCAGTGTTGACAATGATTTCATACATTTACTGTACCTTTATATTCTCTATTCTATACCTTTCCTATAAAAAAAAGATTTGTAGTTGCCTTAGAACAATCATTTATCCTAATGTCTCCTTGCCTAACCTGTTCCACATGCCATATGTCCCTTAGCAGAAGCGGCTAGGTCAAACCCTCTAATGATGACAGTTTGAAGGGCCTGGCATACAATATATACTCTTAGGCTAGGTCTACACGACGATTGTTGCACCAATGTCGCGCAACAATTTTTATAATGGCAGTCTATGGTGTCGCACTGCAACATGTCGCATGTTGCATTGCGCAATAAATGTCGTCGTGTAGACCTAGCCTTCTACTACTCAACCCCTTGTTCTCCACTTCTCTTACCATGACACTTAGCGGGTCATTTAGTCTGCGACTTCTCCCCGCTCACCCCAGATCTAAAAAAGGGGGCGTAGCAGGGAAGAGGACGAGCCGACAGGCCCGACTCATTTACCATTTTCTACAGCTGTTTTAGGCATAGAAAATGCTCTAAATGTTAGATAGCTCGGAAGCTGTCTTACATTTAGAAGTGGCAGAAGATCCGCCAAAGTTATGTAGAAGCTGGTGCCTCTTCATAAGGGCTCATTCAGACGGCCGTATGTGTTTTGCGGTCCACAAATTGCGGATCCACAAAACACAGATACCGGCCTGTGTGCGTTCCACAGTTTGCGGACAGCAAATGTGCCCCTTAGGCCTCTTTCACACGAGCAAGTGTTCCGCGTGGGTGCAATGCGTGAGGTGAACGCATTGCACCCGCACTGAATCCCGACCCATTTTATATCTATGGGGCTGTTCAGATGAGTGATGATTTTCACGCATCACTTTTGCGTAGCGTGAAAATTGCAGCATGTTCTATATTGTGCGTTTTTCATGCAACGCAGGCCCCATAGAAGTGAATGGGGCTGCGTGAAAATCGCAAGCAAGTGCGGATGCGGTGCGATTTTTCACGCACGGTTGCTAGGAGACGATGGGAACCTGATCATTATTATTTCCCATTATATAACATGGTTATAAGTGAAAATAATAGCATTCTGAATACAGAATGCATAGTACAATAGGGCTGGAGGGGTTAAAAAAAAAATTAAAAAAAAATACTCTCCTTAATCCACTTGTTCGCGCAGCCGGCATCTCTTCTGTCTTCTTCTTTGAGGAATAGGACCTTTGATGATGTTACTGCGTTTATCACATGGTCCATCACCATGGTGATGGATCATGTGATGGGCGTAGTGACGTCATCAAAGGTCCCATTGTACTAAGGTTCACGTCACGCATTGCACCCGTGCGGAAAACTCGCTCATGTGAAAGGGGCCTTAGGCTCCTAGCAGAAGAACAATCTCTCTTTTCCGTACGCCTCCCACAACGGCACTTCAGCAGGAGGGAACCCCGCCCCCAGGGACAGGAAACGACGTAGAAAGCAGAAGAATAAATGCCTCCTCCCCATTACCTTCTCCAGTCGTTTCCTGTCCCTTGGGATGAGTGGAAAGCGGGCAGGTTCTCTCCTGCCAAAGTTTCATGCGCCCAGCCTGCGGTAAGTATTCCCTGCTCGGCAGGAGGGCTGAGGTAGAGCAGCGGACGCTGGGGGCGAGATACGGCTCCCTCCGCTTGCTTTCGGCGTAAGTCCTTACTTTAGGCAGCCCCGGACGGTGCACCGGCTCAGGTGATAGCCACTTGCAGGGCCAGAAGGCGCGCGAGATCTCTGGGCCGGGATCTCGCGAGACCCGGTCACGTGACTCCGGCTGGACATGTGACGCGCCGGCAGGTCATGTGACCCGGAAATGATTCAAATAGCG
This sequence comes from Bufo gargarizans, assembly GCF_014858855.1. NCBI lineage: Eukaryota > Metazoa > Chordata > Amphibia > Anura > Bufonidae > Bufo > Bufo gargarizans. The sequence continues at coordinate 123,508,941 of NC_058080.1, forward strand.
GCGGGAAATGAAGAAAACGCCGCTCAGTGTCTCCAGCAGAGCAGCAGTGGGATCCCTCAGCATGTCTCTGCAGCAGGAGAAGCCTTCTGATGCCCCTAAGGCCCCCAGTCCGGTAAGCCTCCTCCTCTGGAGTGATTTTATTTTTCTCTTCACCTGAGGGTTTATCCTGGTGACGGTTGCCCCACTCCTTCGCCTATAATAAAAGGGAGCCCTTGCCCCTTTTTTGTGTTTTTTCTTTCAGAATAGAGAATCTGGAAGGAGTGGGGAATCAGCACAGAAGAAAAAATGTGCTATTTGCAAAAAGCATCTGGCAGCACATAGTAAAAAACCTATCTGCCAGAAATGTACGGACAAAATAATGATCGAGGATTCCCCTTCTCTTGTGGAGAATTTACGATCCATTATAAGAGAGGAAGTGAGCTCAGCAGTGGAATCAAAGATGGCATCCCTTTCCCAAAAACCCTCCACCTCTAAGGTGGTTTTGGAGCCCCAGATAGAATGGGATATGGAGGACGACGATGTTAACGATTCGTCTGACTCAGGATCCTCCTCTGATGAAGAAATCAGTGGTCCGTTATGCTCAGTAGAGGACTCTGACGCCCTCTTGAAAGCGATAAGATTAACTCTTAATATCGAAGAAACGAGACAGTCACAGTCAGTCCAGGATCAGATCTTCAAAGGGCTGGGTGATAGGAAGAGGAGAGTATTCCCGATCCATGACAGGATCCGTAAGCTTATACGGGATGAATGGAAGGACCCAGAAAGAAGGGCTGGTACTTCAAAAATCTTTAAAAGAAAATATCCCTTTAGCGAGGAAGATTCGGCTCTTTGGGATAAATCTCCAAGGGTTGACGCCCCTGTTGCCCGAATTTCTAAAAAAGCAGCCTTACCCTTTGAAGACGTCGGCTTATTGAAGGACACTATGGATAAAAAATGTGAATCCGTACTTAAGAAGGCTTGGGAATCCAATACCGCCATGTTGAGACCTAGCATAGCTGCTACCTATACTGCTAGATCCCTGTCTCTCTGGCTCTCCCAGCTGGAGGAACACCTGGTCTCTGACACCCCCAGAGAGGATCTCCTGGCCTCCTTGCCGATTTTGAAACGGGCCTCTAATTTTCTGGCAGATGCTTCTGCCGACCTGGTAAAATTATCAGCTAGGTCAGCGGCTCTTTCTAATAGGGCAAGGAGATCAATTTGGTTACGCTCTTGGTCAGGTGATACTGCTTCTAAAAATAAACTCTGCAGTATCCCTTGTGAGGGAGATCGTCTTTTCGGTTCTGTCTTAGATGACATTTTGGAAAAGGCCTCTGATAGAAAAAAGGGGTTTCCTCCAGAGTCCAGGTTCTTCCAACAGCGTCGTTCCTTTCGCCCCCAAAGAAAGGGTAGACAGGACCGTAGGAAGAAGGATCCCTCTATCTCCTGGCAGTCCTCAAAAGGGAGAGGTAGAAATTTCCTCTTTAATCAGGATAAATCCACAAAACAGTCCTCCCAATGACGCCAGCAGTCCGGTGGGGGGGAGATTGAAGGAGTTTGTCTCGGCTTGGGAAAAAATCTCAAATTCAGCCTGGGTCCTAGATGTAATCCATCAGGGATACCAGCTGGAATTTTGCACTCTCCCTCCAGACAGATTTGTTCTGAACAAAAGGTTAAAATCAGATCACAATCTTTTAGAGTCTCAGATTGCGCTTTTGTTAGAAAAAAGAGCAGTGGTTCCAGTTCCCGCGGACCAGGAAAGAAGGGGATTCTATTCCCCAATTTTTCTCATAAAAAAACCCAATGGCTCTTTCAGAGCGATTATCAATCTAAAAGGCCTCAACAAATACATAAGATACAAAAGGTTCAAGATGGAGACAGTAAAATCTACAGTAAACCTTTTAACCCAGGGCTGCTCCATGGTAACGCTCGACCTGGCGGACGCATATTACCATGTTCCAATTCATCAGAAACATCAAAAATATCTACGTTTCACCATTTTTCAGGGGGAGCGTCTTCTCCACCTCCAGTTTCAGGTGTTACCCTTTGGCCTGGCCTCTGCACCCAGAGTGTTCACAAAGATCGTTGCAGAAATTTCAGCCTTTTTTCACCAGAAGGGGATAAGCTTCATACCCTATTTGGACGATTTTCTCATTACAGCAGCCTCCCCGACTCAACTGCAGCTACAGGTGAAGTTCGTCCTAGAGACGTTAACGTCGCTGGGTTGGAAACTAAATCTAGAGAAATCAAATCTATCACCCAGCCAAAAGATGATCTTTTTGGGTATTCTTCTGGATTCCACCCAAATGACCTCTTTTCTTCCAGAACAAAAAGTCCAGGACATCAGGTTAAGAATTTCGGTCTTTTCAAGCCAGACGAAAGTCACGTTCCGGAGGATTATGAAGATTCTGGGACTCATGACATCAACGATTCCTGCGGTGAGATGGGCCCAGGCTCACGGGAGGCCTCTTCAGGAATTCCTACTAAAGAAATGGAACAAAAGCGTCTTCTCCCTAGAAGAAAGAGTTACCCTACCTCCAGGGGTCAGGCTCTCCTTGCAGTGGTGGCTGAACGAGAGAAACCTGGTCAAGGGGGTCCCTTGGAGACTCTTCAATCAAATTGTAGTAACAACAGACGCAAGCGGGGGAGGCTGGGAAGCCCATTGTCAGGGTCAGTTGTTGCAGGGATCCTGGGACGCAGAGACCCTTCCCCTTTCTTCAAACGCCAAAGAACTTCTGACTGTATTTCTGGCCCTAAAATCCCTGGCTCCAATCATCTGCGGACAAAATGTAAAAGTCCTCTCCGACAACTCCACCACAGTGGTATATCTCAACAAGCAGGGGGGCACAAGAAGCAGTTCCCTTTGTTGGATAGCATCTCGGATCTTTTCTTGGGCAGAGGCAAACATTCAGTCCATAACCGCGGTCCATCTAAAGGGGGACGAGAACACGCTAGCGGACTTCCTGAGCAGGAAGAGAATTTGGCCAGGGGAATGGAGCCTCAAAAGAGCAGTGTTCCAGAACATCTGCAGCAGATGGGGAGTCCCAAGACTAGACCTCTTCGCTTCCCAGAAAAACAAACAGGTGGACCTTTTCTATTCCCTTTCGGCGAGGGACCATCCGGTGAGAGTGGATGCCTTAGCGGGTGGCCTTTGGGGCTGCTATATGCGTTCCCTCCTTTCCAGCTGATACCAAAGGTTCTGGCAAAGATAATAGAGGAACGAGCCCATGTCATCCTAGTGGCTCCATACTGGCCCAAAAGGCCCTGGTTCTCCCTCCTTCTGAACCTCTCCAAGGGGGACTTCTGGACCCTTCCTCTGTCTCCAGACCTTCTCCATCAGGGCCCAGCCTGGCATCCGGCAGTCAGCCAACTAAAATTGACGGCTTGGAATTTGAGCGCTCCATTTTGAAGTCCAAGGGTTTCTCGGATGCAGTGATTTCCACATTGCTCTCTAGCAGAAAACAAGTAACTTCCAACATCTACTGGAGAACTTGGAAAGCCTTCCTTTCTTTTGCCAAGAAATCCTGGAATCCCACTCTTCCCCCAGATATGAGGGTAATCCTGGACTTCCTTCAGAAAGGGCTGGGAAAAGGTCTTCGTGTTAGTACTATTAAAGTCCAAATTTCAGCCCTTAGTGCCTTCCTGGATATGAGACTAGCGGATTTGGATGTGGTCAAGAGGTTCATAAAGGGAGCCAGCAGACTTCACCCGGTTGTTAGATCCACGGTTCCGCCTTGGGACCTTAATTTGGTCCTTTCTGTCCTTATGGACCATCCCTTTGAACCTCTTGAGTCAATCCCCCTCAGGTTGCTATCCTTTAAGTCCGCTTTTCTCATAGCTATCACTTCAGCCAGAAGGGTAGGGGAGATCCACGCTCTATCATGCAGGCCTCCATATCTAACCATCCTTGATGATAGGATTATACTGAGACATGAGCCCTCTTTCTTACCGAAAGTTTTTTCCAAATTCCACTGCCAACAGGAGATCTCCTTACCTTCCTTCTGCGCAGGGGCTAGGTCTTCAAGGGAAAGACACTTTCACCATCTAGATGTACGTAGATGTATTCTGGGCTACCTGGAAGCCACCAAAGGACTACGAAAATCCGACCGTCTTCTGGTCCAGTATGCAGGCCAAAATAGGGGGCACGCAGCTTCAAAAATTACTATAGCCCGTTGGATAAGAATGACCATTGCAATGGCCTATACAGTTAAGGGTCTTACTCCTCCAGGGGGCCTTAAGGCCCATTCAACCAGAGCAATCTCCACCTCCTGGGCAGAATCTGCCTCCGCCTCCTTGTCACAGATCTGCCAGGCCGCTACATGGGCTAGTCCTTCCACCTTTTTTAACCATTATAGGTTGGATGTTCAGTCCAACTCGGATTTGTCGTTTGGACGTAAAGTCCTGTCTGCGGCAGTCCCCCCCTAATGGATTCCTTTGTTATTCCTCCTGCTGAAGTGCCGTTGTGGGAGGCGTACGGAAAAGATGATAATTACTCTTACCGGTAATTGGATTTTCCGTATAGCCTCCACAACGGCACTGAGTTTTTTCCCACCCATTATTTTCTTACATACTTTGTCTATTATAACTTGATTTATATCTCCCTACAAATAAAAGGTTACTTCTTCAGCATCATCCTGGTTCCTTTGGTACTTACTGGAGAAGGTAATGGGGAGGAGGCATTTATTCTTCTGCTTTCTACGTCGTTTCCTGTCCCTGGGGGCGGGGTTCCCTCCTGCTGAAGTGCCGTTGTGGAGGCTATACGGAAAATCCAATTACCGGTAAGAGTAATTATCATCTATTTCCTCCCGAACACTAGATATGTGGAGATGCTCCTGAAACTAATTCACAGGACATATCACCCCCACCCAGGGATATAAAAATGGTATTTTTACCACTTTTGTTTGTTTTAAATGTGGCACCTCAGGGGCACATTTATACCATTGCATTTGGCAATGCCGACGTATACAGCAGATTTGGGTTGAAGTTCACAAATTTGCCACTCAACACCTAAATCCAAACGCTCCCTTAAAACACTTGCTCATGGATGGTCATGGGTTTTATAGACCAAACACAATCCAATATACCTATTTTTGCTACTGCATATAGTTTCATCCGCAGCCAAAAAGACAATATTCCAAGTCTGGAAACAACCTTCATTTAACTTTAATTATTTTTTATTATGAAAATGGATTAGATGGAAGCTACCAAGCATAAGGAGCAGAAGGCTAAGTTCTTCTTCACCATGTGGGGTATATACGTTGCCTGGCTTCCGGAGAACGGCACTCCTTTAACCACACGGTACCAGGATCGGCTACTGACAACCCATCAGTTTCTGTCTCTTGTCTTTACATCAAACTGTCATGATATACCCTATCCTTTTGTATCCTCCTTCAACCAAATTTAAAGTGGGGGTTCTTGCATCCAAAATTAATGGGCGCCTTGAGTTTCAGTAGGGCTGCACGGTTATCGGAGTCCTCTGAGGCCACTCCAATATGGGTTGGGTAGGAGGGTGGTGCACACCAGTAGATTTTTATTTAATTTTTTTTACGAACAACTGTCAGACTGATAATGATGTCGCACATGATATACTGTATGCACCCGTTCTTTTGGCACACTTTGAATATTAAATCTGCCCCATGATGATTTTAGTCCGCTCAGGCATTCATCAATAGCAGCCCAGCACATTGCCAGCAGCATTATTATATCGTAGTGCCCTAAGTGGCGCTGGCTGAAGGAGAGATGATGATGATACAGGGTTCTACAAGTCCGGAAATAATGAATCCTATGCCTCACCGTTGGTTTAAGAGCACACCACACTGAAAGATATGCTCATGTGTCTCGTGAACCACGTATAACAGTAACATGAGCACAACAAGACTAAGTGAAGCTTTTGATCACTTCTGTGAAAACCTCCTTCACCAGTGAGCCCCACCTCGCAATTTGGGAAGCACTGGTCTAATGGTCCATTCACACGTCCGTGAATGTGTCCGCACCCGTTCTGCAATTCTGCGGAATGGTTGTGGACCCTTTCATTCTCTATAGGTCAGGAATGGATGCGGAAAGCACACAGTCAGCCAAAGCGCGGCCCCGATCTTCCAGCAATTGCGGACAAGAATAGGCATTTCTATGGGGGTGCCGGACGGGTGTATTGCGGATCCGCAATGCACTACGGACGTGTGAATGGACCGTAAATGTGGGAGTTCAGCCACTGACATGGTCATCAGTCCCATTAAAGAGGGCATCCTATTCTTTTTAGCTTCTACACATGATCTGATCCTGAACCTAGCCTCCGTTATCTCAGTACTGGGCTGGCCCAACTTAGAGGGAGAAGTACGGGAATGATGAAGATACAGAGTACAGCCCTCTGCAGCAGCACCCATGCTCACCTTGCACTACATTCAGATGCCTACTCACTGTGGTCATGTAGTGAGGAGGAACACGGGATTCGGACTCTCATTCTAGAGAGCGGTGAAGGACCCAGCAATGAAGGGCACAACCCGCAATCAGTGTTTTCCAGTAGAATAAATCATGTAGTAAAATACTAAATCTCCTGCCCCAGCCACGTGGTCTTACTTCTTGGCTAGCTCAGCTGCCTTTGTATACAGCTTCCTGCTGTAGTAGTAGCTGACCAGGTGCCCCTGTGCATACACGCTTCCACGTTCCGCTGCTTCCTTCAGGCACTCCAGTGCAGAGTTCAGATTCCGCTGTATTCCCAGGCCATACAAATACATCACACCGAGGGCTCCCTGCGACTCCACGCTGCCATTACCACAAGCCTCTGAATGCCAGAAGAAAGCCTGCAAAACAGCAATCATTTATATCCTAAGATCTTAAGAGAAGACTATGGGGCAGATGTCCTAAGACTGGCTAGTAGTGTGCCACTCTTGGGCCACCTGCACACATTGCATTATATGTGTGTGTTTTTCCTGCACGGACTCCCATGCAGAAAAACCGCAGCAAAGTGCAGGAGATTTCACAAATCTGATACTCTTTGCAGATTGTCTCCGTGCAGAAATTGACCTGCGGGGTGGATTTCCAAATCCGCTTCATGTCAACTATGTTTGCAATTTTTGCTGCGGATTTCACCCTGTCATAAATATGATGTGGGCGGACATACATGTAATAAATACAATAGAATGATAAGTGCTGTGTTTCCGTAGTATAAAGGTACATAACGTGCGAGTTCTGCTGAAGAGAAGGTTCCTTCACCAAACGGCTGATTGCATTGAAGCCGCCATTCTATCCCAGCATGATGGAGCCTCTGCCAGCTACAGAGGGGCAAATAGACAGTTCTCCTCATCATCCTGTCGTATCGGACACCTCTGGCTGCCATGTGCAAACTTGAAAAAAAAAAAAGCCTCTGCTACCCAACTGGATACTGGAGGGAGAGAATTATTTTTGGCGGGCAATTTGAAAAGTTTTTTAAACAAAAGAGATTTCAGTATTCAATGTACTCCACTCCCCTTGTTAATTCCAGCCAATGGAAGAACTGGTATTTGACTGGGCCGACTGGAAATTGGAAACCGATCCTGGTTCTATAAAAATGTCTCATGGACACATTTTATTTCTTAAACCGTGTGGGAGTTACAGCCAAGCGGACAGGTATGCAATGTCCTTCCCCTTCTCCCGCAGGCAGTACGTACTTTTTACAGTATTTTTTTTTTTTATTATTGCTCTTTATGTATGTTATTTTTAGTTAGTCTCATTTTACATCAGTTTTTTGTAAGGACTGCACCATTTTTTTTGTGCATAAAAAATTTACTTTATAAGTCCGCCTTGTTGCTCTAAATCAGGAATGCCTAACCTGCGGCCCTCCAGCCTACAGCTATCAGGGCATGCTGGGAGTTGTAGTTTTGCAATATCTGGAGGGCCGCAGGTTGGACATCCCTGCTCTAAAGAATCCATAGCTTGAACATGTGATTGTGTGATCGCTTGTGAGCAGAACGTTTATACATAGTTTTTGCAGCGTTTCCGACTGTACGCTAACTTTGCTGCCTGAGAGTGTGGTGTGCGCAGAGTGAGAGCTTGGAGGTAGTCTGGTCACGGGAATGCGACGGTGCGTATGTGGCACACTCTTTTACCATGAAGGGTGAGATCTGCGGCAAAACTTCGTCAAATGTGCACAAAAATCCACAATAAGAAATTGCAGATTTTGGTGTGGATATGTTGCAGAAACACACAGAAATCTGCACGGAAATTAGTGTTGATCTTATGTGCGTTCACCCGAATTGTGTGCAGGTGACCTGAATCAGAAGCTTTGCACGTGTCTGAATAATTCTGGTGCCTCTCAAGCACTAGAAACTGAAATCTACCCCTAGGACCTGGGATAGATTTCAGGTACAATTAATGCTATCTTTCGTTGCAAAAGTCATGGCCATGTAAGCCCCGCCCCTCACACTTTTAAAAAATGGTGCAAAATTTAGCCCTCCACAAAAAAAATGACTTTGTTAAATATCCCTTAATATACGCGTGCAGTAAAGTATATCTATGTATCTGGATATCTTTAATTCTAATGTAATTAGGGAAGCTGGAATCTTTTATCCTATAAATTGTGATCGTACTTTAACAAAATAATAGCTTTAAAGAAAATCTTTACTAACACATTGGCTTTAGGCTACTTTCACACTCTCGTTTTGGCTTTCAGTTTGTGAGATCCGTTCAGGGCTCTCTCATGTGGTCCAAAACGGATCGGTTTTGCCCTATTGCATTCTGAATGGATAAGGATCCGCTCAGAATACATCAGTTTGCCTCCGATCAGTCACCATTCCGCATTTTCTCTGGCACAATAGAAAACTGATCCGTCTCCCATTGACTTTCAATGAAGTAAATGATAGATCCATCTTGGCTATGTTACTGATAATACAAACGGATCCGTTCATGATCGATGCATGCGGTTGTATTATTGTAACGGATCCGTTTTTGCAGATCCATGACGGATCCGCCCAAAACGCGAGTGTAAAAGTAGCCTTAGTCAGGTGCCATAGTGCTGGGACCGATGTCTAGAAATTATAGCACACTCTCTAGCAAATCAAATAGCCTGAATCTCTAGGTCCAAAAAACATTATCTTTAACATATTTTTAACATTGCCAAAACGGATCCGTCATTAACTCCATTGAATGTCAATGGGGACGGAGCCGTTTTCTATTGTGGCAGATTGTGCTAGTGAAAACTGATCCGTCCCCATTGACTTGCATTGAGGTAATGACTGATCCGTTTTGCTCCGCATCCGCAGGACGGAAAGCAAAATGCAACATGTTGCGGTTTGCTCTCCGGTCTGGGAACGCATTTTGGAGCACTCCGTTCTGTTCAGTTAAGTTTTGTCCCCATTGACGATGAATAGGGACAAAACTGAAGTGTTTTTTCCGGTATTGAGCCCCTATGACAGAACTCAATACTGGAAAACTTTAACGCTAGTGTGAAAGTACCCTTAGTAAGTAATGGTATATCCTAGCACTAAGCAATTTAGATGAGGACAACGGACCTCCCACTCGCTGATTTTGGACAATACGGCGCCCTTTGCTGGGACAATGTGATTAACCTTTTGCAGATGCTTGTTGGGAGGTCGGGAGTAGAACATTCCTAGGACAGTCTGGGCTTTCATGCTGGCTTTGGGGTTTCCATTATCTGCAGCGATCAGCCACCATCTAGAATGAAAGGAAACAGAAGATGTGAAAGAGAGAGGCCGGCTGCTCCTCGAGTGCCTCAGTGACAAACAATCACCTCTCTGCTTCTTCGTCAGAGTGACGCATCCCGCAGCCTTCATAACACGCTCGCCCTAGATTGTACGCAGCTGCATATTTCAGGTGCTTGGCTCGGTGGCTGCTGGAGCTGATGATCCTCTTCATGAACTCCACTCCTCTCCTCTGGAAGATAACATCTTGTGCTTATTTACATCCTCGTGAAGAAAACCGCACGGCACGCAAACATTATAATAAAAATAATTACTTTTTCTGTGGCAGTGCCAAGATGTTCTCCTATTTTCTCAGGTTTTTCTTTTCTTAATATATATATATATGTCGACTGTTGTCCCCCTTAGCACAGCGCAGCTCTGAAAAACCCTGCACAGTCCTGTATTCTATGGTTGGCCATTCATTTCAATGGACAGCATGTAATACTACATTTCCAATGTGGCCTATCATGGCTCCAACTGGCTACCTGGGTTGATGAAGCCAGACGTGCTGAGCGCCAGCACCAGGCTGACTTCAATCTAAAAATTACCCAGGAGATTGTTGTGATGAGAAAAACCTATTTCATTAAAGGGATATCTCAGCACAGTGAAAACAATAATCCTATACTCCCCTCATTTGTTCCGATGATGCTCGGGCCCCGCAGCACTTCACTGGGATTTCCGCTCGACCAATCACTGGCTGCAGAGATGACCCGCCACACACAGGCGTGCGCACGGGGTGTGCCGGGTGTGCCTGGGCACACCCTTATAGTCACCTCCATGCTCACTGCCCGCTGCTGATTCCCCTGTCTGTTATGCTGCCGCCGTCCGCCGCACTGTAAATTAATTAATACCTGGCTGTGGGCGGGCGGCGGCTAGTATTCACATAGGGGGTGGAGTCCTGGACCCAGCGGAGGCAGAGAGGGAGCCGTACAGTGCGTGCTGTGCGGCGCAGGCTGAGTTGACGTGACGTCACGTAACGCTGCATCTGTGTGTACCTAGCGCGCCGGTAAGTGGCTGAGGGTTGATTTGTAACCCACAGTGCTACGCCTCCTCTGTTGTCCCCTGTATTACCCTGATACCCCTCAGTTATATAATATATCTGAGGGGTAATATAACTGAGGAGGGCTAGGCTACTATCAGACATTATACAGGGGTAATATAACTTATCTTACCCCTCACCCCTGTATTATGTCCCTGATGGCCCTCCTCAGTTATATTACCCCTGTATAATGTACCCTGATACCCCTCAGTTATATAATATAACTGAGGGGTATCAGGTTAAATTATACAGGGCAGGGTAATATGACTAAGGGGTATCAGTGTACATTATTATACAGGGTAATATAACTAAGGGGTATCAGGGGACATTATTATACAGGGTAATATAACTAAGGGGTATCAGGGGACATTATCATACAGGGGTAACATAACTGAGGAGGGCTATCAGGGATCATTATTATACAGGGGTAATATAACTTATATTACCCCTGTATAATGTCCTTGATAGCCCTCCTCAGTTATATTACCCCATGTATAATTTACCCTAATACTCCTTGGTTATATTACCCCATGTATAATTTACCCTGATACCCCTCAGTTATATTACCCCCTGTATAATATCCACTGATAGCCCTCATAAGTCATATGTAATCCACAGGTCCCCCATAACAGTGTGTCATCCACAGATCCCCCATAACAGTGTGTCATCCACAGATCCCCCATAACAGTGTGTCATCCACAGATCCCCTACCCCCATAACAGTGTGTCATCCACAGATCCCCCATAACAGTGTGTCATCCACAGATCCCCCATAACAGTGTGTCATCCACAGATCCCCCATAACAGTGTGTCACCCACAGATCCCCCATAACAGTGTGTCATCCACAGATCCCCCATAACAGTGTGTCATCCACAGATCCCCCATAACAGTGTGTCATCCACAGATCCCCCATAACAGTGTGTCATCCACAGATCCCCCATAACAGTGTGTCATCCACAGATCCCCCATAACAGTGTGTCATCCACAGATCCCCCATAACAGTGTGTCATCCACAGATCCCCCATAGCAGTGTGTCATCCACAGATCCCCCATAGCAGTGTGTCATCCACAGATCCCCCATAGCAGTGTGTCATCCACAGATCCCCCATAGCAGTGTGTCATCCACAGATCCCCCATAACAGTGTGTCATCCACAGATCCCCCATAACAGTGTGTCATCCACAGATCCCCCATAACAGTGCGTCATCCACAGATCCCCCATAACAGTGCACCCGCGCACTGAGGAGAGACTGAAAGCAGGGGAAGATCCGCGGAAGCAAGCAGAGAACGGCAGAGCAGACGACTGAATGGCTTCTTTTGTAAAGTAAATTATTTTATTATAGTGCTGAAACTGCTTTAAACTCTAAAGAAAAGTTTTGGAGAGTGTTTCTCTCTTTCTCAGGTCTGAAGCAATACCGAGGAAGAAAGGAAGACTCTTGAAAGCTTGTCTTTTAAGTATTAGGATAGTACAATAAAAAGATATCCCTGCATACCGCAATACTCTCGTATTTTGTAATCTTATTTATATATACTTATTTAGGTTTTTTCCAGTAGTATGATTAAGTGGTGAAAATTATTAGTGACCCCTTCATTTTTGACTGTGGTATCTTATGTGCCCCCCTATATATTTTTCCTAGGCGCAGAGGCAGAGTCACGACAACGCTAGGGTGAGACCCGGCCTGTGTGTGTATGTATATGATTATATATATATACACACACACACACACACACGTGTGCAGGGCGTGTGTGTTTGTGCTTTAGGCTACTTTCACACTAGCGTTCGGGTTTCCGCTCGTGAGCTCCGTTTGAAGGAGCTCACGAGCGGACCCGAACGCAGCCGTCCAGCCCTGATGCAGTCTGAATGGAGGCGGATCCGCTCAGACTGCATCAGTCTGGCGGCGTTCAGCCTCCGCTCCGCTCGCCTCCGCACGGACAGGCGGACAGCTGAACGCTGCTTGCAGCGTTCGGGTGTCCGCCTGGCCGTGCGGAGGCGTGCGGATCCGTGCGGATCCGTCCAGACTTTCAATGTAAGTCAATGGGGACGGATCCGTTTGAAGATGCCACAATGTGGCTCAATCTTCAAGCGGATCCGTCCCCCATTGACTTTACATTGAAAGTCTGGACGGATCCGTACTAGGCTATTTTCACACTTAGCTGTTCTATGCTAAAAATAATGCAGACGGATCCGTTCTGAACGGAGCCTCCGTCTGCATTATTATGAGCGGATCCGTTCAGAACGGATCCGCCCGAACGCTAGTGTGAAAGTAGCCTTAGGGTGCACACTTTTCTGACCACGAATTTAAAGAGGACCTTTCACTATTTTAAAAACTAACTATATAAGTGGGCAGAGCGGCGCCCAGGGGTCCCCCTGCACTTACTAGTATGTCTGGGAGTCTCAGGCTATGAACTGTGCGCTGCGATTGGCCAGCGCTGCAGCAAGGGACAACCCTAATACAAAAACTCCGCCCAGTACAAAGGAAGGAGCTGCAGACACCGGAGCCTATACCGGGCGAACGGAGCAGCGCCCAGACATACTAGTAAGTGCAGGGGGACCCCTGGGCGCCGCTCTGCCCACTGATATAGTTAGTTTTTAGTTTTTAAAATAGTGAAAGGTCCTCTTTAACATGAAATTGTCAAATATGATGACATTTCCAACAAAGGCTCCTACAGAACCTCAAAAGAAAATTTGAACAGCGCTTCACCTGCAGTTATTCCTCTAGCGCAAATGTAAAACTGCTTCAATATAAAATGACTGCAGCAGTTAAAGTGCAAATATGCAAGGCACAGGATACGTCGTTAAGGCAGCATGGCCTAAAAAACATACTTTTTTGGCTGCATTGTGTGTGCAGGATTTAGTAAATTTCTATTCACTAATGCAACATCTCGAAATCCGCCAAAACACTCCATGTGAACATGCTCTTAGGCTTGGTTTACACAGGGCAGTTTGATGCGGTTTTTGGTCTGTTAATCTGGCAGACCATCTAGTCAACAACAATACTTACAATGGACTCGGCTTTATGCAGAAATATGCCAACAATATTATATTACATGTATAGTTATATTATAGTTTATGTATCACCTATGTGAAATATTTACTGTAACCAAAGAGGAACTATGAATGAAAGTGAAATGGGGATCTGAAGACCAGCCACACCACAGATGGGAGAGATTATGGACATGCCTGATTTTTCATAAAGGAACAATGTAAGAGCTCCGAGATGTGTGCCGGGCTATGCTATGACAACTGGGGCAGACAGTGACCGGTGCATTAAACCCTGCACTCTGAGTCCCAATGATAGTTTGGATTCACAATCCAGTATAATTGCCTGAATCTACAGCAGAGATCTTCTGGAGAGCCCGGTACATCACTGGATCGCCTTAAAAAGCCTTTGCCCTGCGCGATTTTGCTCAGGGTAAAGGAGAGCATCGGAGCATGAAATGCCTGGATGAAAATAGGGGTATGTCCACATTCAGCTCTGAACACAGACAACTCCTTTCATTTCTAACAGCTATATGTCCATTCTGGTCTTTTATGAAGGCCTGGAATGCCTCTAGTTGCTACTAATCCAGAGATATGAGCAGTTAAAGAAGCCCACCCCCCTCTTTCCCCTTGAGCTCGGGCAGAACAGTTAGGTGCTTTCTCCAAAGCCTGGGCAAAACTATTAGTTGGTTAAAGAGGTTGTCCCATGAAAAATATTCTACAGTTTTCAAACCAACACCTGAATTTGAATTCTTTCGTAATTGTATGTAATTAAAAATTTAGCACAGCCACTGATTTATTCAATTAAATGTGCTCATGCTCAGTTTCTCTTAGGGAGAGAGGGGACACGCCACCTGAGCTGTGATAGGCAGAGCATGGACACGCCCCCTGAGCTGCAGAAAAAAAAGACACGCCCCCTGAGCTGTCAGCCTGATATAAATGTAGCAGAGCAATGAATGAGGTGGTCTCTGGATCCATGTGAGGTACAGGGCTGGTTCTAGCTGTGTTAGAAGGAGACTGTTGTGTACTTTATAATGTCTGATTTTGGAGCAAGTGTAAGCAGCATCCCAGGTACAGTGTAACAGCTTTATGCATCACCTGTCTAGAGCTGTCAGCAGTTCCGAGGGATCAACACATAGGAGCCAACACAATACACACAATACGTACTTGATCTTCTTGAGTTCCTAGACCATCATAATACATTACTCCTGCTTGGTATAAAGCCTGATAATCCTCATCTTTGACTTTTTCAAAGTGAAATAATGCATCTTCATACCAGCCCTGAAAGGAAGAGCATAGTGGAGCTGTCAGTACTGGACATTCATGCCGCCCTGTATGCAAGCGGTTACGTGATAGCTAACGGAGGACTGGTAGCACGATGTACATCACATATAATAACAATTATTTACAGAAAAAAGTTTTTACATGCGACTGTCCATACAGCTTTTTTAGCCATTGAAGTAAATGGGAAAAAACACTGTAAAATCATGACAAATAGAATAAAAACAGCGTGGTTTTCAAATATAACATGCAACAACTAAGGCTACTTTTACACTGCCGTTTCTGGGTCCGCCTGTGAGATCCGTTTCAGGGATCTCACAAGCGGCCCAAAACGGATCAGTTCAGCCCCAATGCATTCTGAATGGATGCGGATCCGTTCAGAATGCATCAGTTTGCCTCCGATCAGTCTCCATTCCGCTCTGGAGGTGGACACCAGAACGCTGCTTGCAGCATTTTGATGTCCGTCTGACGAAACTGAGCCAAACGGATCCGTCCTGACTTACAATGTAAGTCAATGGGGACGGATCCGTTTTTACTGACACAATATGGTGCAATTGAAAAACATTTTATTTTTTTTGTTCATGGTAATGCAAACAGATCCGTTCTGAACGGATACAAGCGTTTGCACTATAGGTTCGGATCCGTCTGTGCAGATACCAGACGGATCCGCACCTAAACGCAGGTGTGAAAGTAGCCTAAAGAAATCCTCTCCTGACGTGCTTTCTATTAATTCCTCACTAAATAAAGACTCTGGAGAATCTTTCACAGACCCCTGATCGTGTCAGACTTTGTAGGGACACAACCCTTAAAAAGAGATGTTGTAACATGTAGGTGTAAATTTAGTCATACAATTCAAAGAGGAACAACAGAAGAACAGCACAGCACACAGTGTTAACCCTTTCTACCGTGTAGGTTTTTAATTTTTGCCTTTTTGTTTGGCGCTTTCTGCCTTCCCAGAGCCATAACATTTTTACTTTTCTATTTACATAGGCTTTATGAGGGCATGTTTTTTGCGGGACAAGTTGTACTTTCCGGTGCCTCCATTTAATATTGTATATGATGTAGAAGGAAGAAGGAAAAAATTCCAAATGGGGTGGAATCGGAAAAAGCAATTCCACCACAATTTTATGGGTTTGTTATTTACGATGTTCGATATGCAATAAAACTGACCAGTTTCTTTCATTCTCCTGGTCAGTACAAATCCGGTTATAACTTTGATGTATAGTTTTTCTTGCGTTTTGATAAAATAATACAAACCTTAAAAAAAATCTGTTTTATTTTCTCGTCGCCATAATCTGTGCTGTGAGGGCTCATTTTTCTGCAGGTCGATCTGTACTTTTCATTGTTACCATTCTGGGGTGTGTATGACTTTTTGATGACTTTCTATTTGATTTTTTGTGGGAAATGAAGCAACCAAAAACAGCAAATCGGCAATTTGCGGAACGGAACAGGAGGCCCATTATAGAGATGCCTATTCATGTCCGCAAAACGGACGAGAATAGGACATGTCTCATAATTTTTGCGGAGTCACGGAACAGAGCAACGGATGCGGACAGCACACACAGTGCTGTCCGCATCTTTTGCGGACCCATTGAAATGAATGGTTCCGTATACGGACCGTATACAGAATCAAAATACGGCCCGTATACGGAACGCAATAAATGTTTGTGTGCATGAGCCCTTAGCAGTGTGGGTACGGCAAAGCAGGCAGGGAGCGAAACCTCTGGGTGCAACTGCACAGCCCTTCTTGCACACAGGGGCTCATTTACATATTATAAAAGATTATCAGCTGGGAGGTGCACATCTCCTATGTCTGCTGGATTAATGCCCTTTAAGAGTTAAACATGTTGAGTCTAAGATCCTACATCATATTTGATGAAAGCAATGAATGAATGTAGCCGCTGGAAGGACAACCACAGGTAGTGCATGTTGTCCACATCTACAGGAAAGCGCTTTACCTCCTCAAAGCAGAGCTGTCCCAGAAGGAAGCGGGCCTGTTTGTCTCCTTTTTCAATCCTGTCCTTTAGATACTGCTCAGTAGTTTCTAGTAAACCAGCACGACTATGGCCTGTGAAGAAATAGACACGTCCTGCAATGAGCAATTTTATTCGTTTTCTCTGTTAGTTTACTTTAAAGTGGAAAAGGGCTCTGCTTTTCCCCAGAAACTGCGCCATTCATATCCATGGGCTCTTGTTCTCTTTATGGGGCTGTAAAATAAAAAACTAATTGTATGCGGCACTACCAGCGTATGTTTCCACCTGGGATCCCCTTCAAAACAATGAATTAAAAGTCTCCTTTATGAAACTGATTGAGGTAAAAGAAAATGAAAAGCTATGGGCAGTTTTTTTTATTTTTTATTATTGTATTGTACTCATTTTAAACTTAAAATAATTTTTTCAATTGGTCTTTATTAAAAAATTTGGACCCCTTTTCTCCGTACAAGGCTGAGATGCTCTAGCAGCAGGATCTGAATTTTCTCTCTGTTCTGTCAGGCAGATCACCTGTCGGCTCCTTATCTCTGACCTTCTAAACATTATGGTTCAATCCTTATCTTACTGTTAAGAATGTGGCTTAGGCTACTTTCACATTTGCGTTTTTGCTGTCCGGTTTTAAGATCCGGCATGGGATCTCAAAATCACAGCAAAAAGCATCCGTTTGAATAATACAACTGGCTGCATCCGTTCAGAACAGATCTGGATGTATTATATAGAAAATGAGCATGCCGTTTCCCATGCTGCACACAAAAACGTTGCTTGCAGCGGTTTTGTGTCCGGTATGGGAATGCAACAAACTGTAACAGAATGCATTCTGGTGCACTCCGTTCCGTTTGTTCAGTTTTGTCCCCATTAACAATAAATGGGGACAAAAACTGAAGCGTTTTCCTCCGGGTTTGAGATTCTCTGCCGGATCTCAAAATCAGAAAACGCAGATGTAGAAATAGCCTTAAAGGGGGTTGTCCGAGATATGAAAAAAAAATATAACACTGTAAATCTGATGGGCAGCAATATATACCTAAGCTAAGCAAGTTTAGGCAAAAAAAATATATATTTCCCTGGTTCTCGTCTGGCCCTCTGTTTACATGCAATAAAAACAATCTCTGCCCCTCTCCCTGCTCTGCTAAGGGAGTGAATACAAGAGCTGCCCTGAGTGACATGTCTGCCTGCTGGGAGACTCTGCAGCATGTTGTATGTGTAGAACTATAAGTCCCAGCTGTATAATAACACTGCTAAGGGAGTTGAATACAAGTGCTTCCCTGAGTGACATGTCTGCCTGCTGGGAGACTCTGCAGCATGTTGTATGTGTAGAACTACAGGTCCCAGCTGTATAATGACACTGCTGATACACACAGGATCTTCTACCTACCTGTTTTTGTGCAATGCTCTGCAGAATTCCTGTCAGCTCTGTGTCTGCAGGGTGAGGACTTTGAAGTCAAGGAGGTGATCCTATCAGTGACTGACAGGCTTCCCTCTATGAGGAGGAGGTCCTATCAGTGACTGACAGCCTTCCCTCTATGAGGAGGTGGTCCTATCAGTGACTGACAGCTTCCCTCTATGAGGAGGTGGTCCTATCAGTGACTGACAGCCTTCCCTCTATGAGGAGGTGGTCCTATCAGTGACTGACAGCCTTCCCTCTATGAGGAGGTGGTCCTATCAGTGACTGACAGCCTTCCCTCTATGAGGAGGAGGTCCTATCAGTGACTGACAGCCTTCCCTCTATGAGGAGGAGGTCCTATCAGTGACTGACGGCCTTCCCTCTATGATGAGGTGGTCCTATCAGTGACTGACGGCCTTCCCTCTATGAGGAGGTGGTCCTATCAGTGACTGACAGCCTTCCCTCTATGAGGAGGTGGTCCTATCAGTGACTGACAGCCTTCCCTCTATGAGGAGGTGGTCCTATCAGTGACTGACAGCCTTCCCTCTATGAGGAGGTGGTCCTATCAGTGACTGACAGCCTTCCCTCTATGAGGAGGTGGTCCTATCAGTGACTGACAGCCTTCCCTCTATGAGGAGGTGGTCCTATCAGTGACTGACAGCCTTCCCTCTATGAGGAGGAGGTCCTATCAGTGACTGACAGCCTTCCCTCTATGAGGAGGAGGTCCTATCTGTGACTGACAGCCTTCCCTCTATGAGGAGGTGGTCCGATCAGTGACTGACAGCCTTCCCTCTATGAGAAGGTGGTCCTATCAGTGACTGACAGCCTTCCCTCTATGAGGAGGTGGTCCTATCAGTGACTGACAGGCTTCCCTCTATGAGGAGGTGGTCCTATCAGTGATTGACAGCCTTCCCTCTATGAGGAGGTGGTCCGATCAGTGACTGACAGCCTTCCCTCTATGAGGAGGTGGTCCTATCAGTGACTGACAGCCTTCCCTCTATGAGGAGGTGGTCCTATCAGTGACTGACAGGCTTTCCTCTTTGAGGAGGTGGTCCTATCAGTGACTGACAGCCTTCCCTCTATGACTGTGTATACAGAGATACAGAGGTGGGACCTGCAGCTATCAGACAATGGGGGCATATCCTAGCGATATGACCCCATTGTCTATGATGGGAATACCCCTTTAAGTCTAGTGTAAGAAACATCAGGCTAGATAAATTCCTCCGACAGTCTCTAATCTTGGGCACTATAATAAGGTTCAGATCTCTTACCTTGTACATCCTGAGGAAAACCAGGCATCTGGCAGACACTATACAAGATGTCATCTTCTCTTCTCTTGGGCAAAGGCTCCGAGTTCAGTTTCTTCATTCTGCAGCCAGCAGTAATCGGTGGGCCGGTGTGACGATTTACTGAGATTTCATAGCACGCGGAGTACAAGCTGCCTGGAGAAAACAATCCATTACTTGTATAGGGATACGTTATAGCTGGAGCTTTCTATGTAAAGTATATTGGAGGAGGAACACACCGTCCACCTTGTAGGACCGTGTAGTCTGCTCTCACTCGCCTCTGCTATGTCTTTATAGGGGCCAAAGCTTTGATGTTTGCCCCAGGCCCAGTGCATAGACATAGGCCTGTTTCACATTTGTGTTTAAGCGATTCCTCTGCTTTCTGGCACTGTGGCAAGGAAGCGCATCGCTGTCCAGCCCCATTCACTATAATGACTATGCCAAGAAGTGGCCGAACAAATATCGCTGTTTGCCGGGTTGCGGCCAGACCTCCGCTGGTCCCCATTATAGGGGAGCTTCCAGCAGTGCCGCATCCCCTGCCTGGATAGCAAACACAAATGTGAAACTAGCCTAAAGCTGTCCATATACCATCAATAGCTGACAACATTGTGTCTCCTGAATCCCACACACCCGGTTTGGCCGAGTGTTGTCAGTGAGGAGAGAACTGCTGTCGGGCAAGTCTGGCGGCATATCTCCCAGGAGAACAAAAGGATCAGGCAAAAAATTCAGTTTGCCTGATCCCTCTCTCCTCCCACATCACCTGACGGAGGAGAGATGGGAGAACCCATAAAAATTAGAATTAGTAATCTGTATGGGGCCTTTAAAGAGGTTGACTCATCTGAGGAACTAGCGTTAGGATATATCACCAATGTCAGATGCAGGTCCCACCTCACAGGCCCCCAAAAGTGAGGGAGAGCACACTGCATAATGCTCTCCATTAATTTCTTATGGAAGTCCCATAGAAATGAATACAGTGGGCACCTCGTAAGTGCAACCACCGCTGCATTCCCTTCTATGGGACTGCCAGTGCTCAGCTATTTTCAGCAGTCCTATAGAAATGGAGGGCGGCCACGAATGCGCAGCTGCTCTCCGTTCATTTCCAGGGTCCCAATGAAGAGATAGGTGGGACCCGCACCTATCTGATATTGGTGGCAGATACTAGCGATATGCCACCCATCAGATGAGAGAACCACTTTAAAGGGATTGTCTTTGTCTTGTCATTAAAGGATTAGTGTAACAGCGGTAAATGTGATCGATAATCTCTCGTGGTGCCCAGTCCTTGTTTACATGACATACATCGCCTATCGTATGGGTCATCAATGTCAGATCAGGAAGGAAAGGGGGGGGGTACAACTCCTGGCACCCTACCAGAAACAAAGTAGTGGAAGGAGCTGGAAGCAGAAGGCTCCATACACTGTGTAGTGGCCGTGTCAGGGAACTGCAGCTCAGCTCCCATAGTGGTACCAATGAAAATATCAACTTACTCAGCTCAGTCTTTGTAAAAATAAAAAAGTTATGTTTCTAAGGCTACTTCCACACTGGCGTTTTTGCTGGATCCGGCAGGGTTCAGCAAAAACGCTTCCGTTACTGATAATACAATCTTCTGCATCCTGTATGAACGGATCCGTTTGTATTATCTGTAACATTATAAAACAAAACATGCAATGCAACAGCTCTCTGCAAACCAAATAAAGTACAAAAATGCATAATAATTGCTAATGCTGTGCTTATAAATTAGAGATGCTTGGCAAATACATTTTGTACAAAATTATTTGAGCCCGTCTGCCGCACGTCAAGGCGATCTCTGTTAGACGGGTTCCTAACACTAAATTTTACCTGTTATGTGCCATAACAGCTACCATACAATTCAGGGAGTGTAGGTTCCACATGCATGCTGGGCCTGCTTTAATTTTTGTCATTTTTGGTGCCAAAATGGCCTCCATTATATCCAAGGAATGCAGGTACCAACATGCATGCCGGCCCACTCCACACCACTCCTGGCGCTAAATGGCCACCAAGGACTGCAATGAGAGTCCACCTTATACCTCTCCTGGTGCCATATGGCCTCAGTGAGTGAGGGGGAGCAGGCCAAGCTGTATACTCACGCTAATTAATATCAGCCTACGGGGCAGACGGGCTGGTCAGGAGTGCACGACTGGGGAGGCAGCCACACCTCCAGTACAAACTGCAAAGAAAAAGGGGTTCAGTCAGCACATCCCAATGTATATATATGATCTGTAACATAGCCAAGACGGATCCGTCATGAACTCCGTTGAAAATCTATGGGGGATGGATCTGTTTTCTATTGTGGCAAATTGTGGCAGAGAAAACCGTCCCCATTGACTTGCATTGTGGGTCATGACGGATCCGTTTTTCCCAGGACGGAAAGAAAAATACAACATGTTGCGGTTTGCTCTCCGGTCTGGTAATGCAGCCAAACGGGATGGAATGCAGTTTGAAGCTCTCAGTTCTGTTCAGTTACGTTTTGTCCCCATTGACAATGAATGGGGACAAAACTGAAGTGTTTTTTTCCAGGATTGAGACCCAGTGACGGAACTCAATACTGGAAAACGCTAGTGTGAAAGTAGCCTTAGGCTATAGCGGAATTATATATATTTTTTTAAACGGTACCTTATTTTTCAAAACGGCATAATAGCTGTGCTTCTTTGTGCAATCATAAGAGATAGGTATTTTTGGGGCTTCCTTAATGTCCCTTTCAGCCTAAGTATTCAGTTTCAACTGCACGGCTAGATGCATTTCACTCAGAATCAGGGGGCGTATCCCATCTGCAAAATCTGCCAGCACTGTACTGCTGTGACGTCCTTTCCCTTACTTCCCATTATGTTTGTTTTTAGCTCTGGAGCTCATAGAACAGACAAGGAGAGGGAAATCACACTTAGGGCTCATGCACACGACCTTAGCCTGGTTTGCGGCCAGTGAATTGCGGATCCGTAAAATGCGGATACTGGCCGTGTGCGTTCCACATTTTGCAGAACAGAAAGTCCTGGCCTCTATAAATCATCCATCTGCACCATGTATAAGGAGATGCAGTATAAGCTGTTAATGCACTGGTACCATACCCCTGCACTCCTACACTCCATAAACCCCACTATTCCATCAGTCTGCTGGCGATGCTTGAACGATGTAAGCCATAATCATCCAAATTATAACTAATAAAGGCTTGAAGTATCTCGCTTTCCATGTAATGAGTCTATCTTATATTTTAGTTCCACCTTTTAAGTTACATTACTGAAATAAATCAACTTTGCACCATATTCAAATTTTTCGAGTTTCACCTGTACTTACCCCGCTCCCTGCAACGCTCCTGGTGTCGAGGGGAGGCAGCCAATGGCAGACGGGGACGAGCCTGCCTAGTGTCGAGGGTGACACTAGGGAGGCTTGTCCCCATCCCCGCCTGCCATTGGCTGCTCCCCACGACACCGGATGTTCTGTGTACAGGGAGAAGCAGCGGTGGCGGTGCGGGGATCAGGAGCAGCGCAGGACGCGGGGTAAGTATATTACCTGTGAGGGGCCCGGCACATGGGGCGCTGTTGTATGATGTTGGATAACCCTTTTAAGTGCTTGAAAAAAATACAAAAAAACATGGGTTTCCAGTGTTGTTCACACCATTTTTTATACTGTAACATTTAAAACATTTTTCTTTTGAGGGAGGAGCAAGAAAAACGCCATACCCCGATCATTCTGCATTCTGAAGACACCGCAATCCCCATATCGGGTGCACCACCAATGAGGCGAGGTGAGGCGCCAGGTAGGGACAAGTGGGGGGGCAGCTGCAGGGCCATGGGCATTCTGGAAGTGGTCATCTCTGCATATACAACTGCATGACTGTCCTCAGGGCAGCGATACAGTTGAACGCTGTGGCAGGGCACACGGACGCCAACACAGGTGACGCAATGACATCATCATCATGGCGCCTCCTAAGCCAGGCAGCATAACAGCTCAGCGCACTTGATTTATTGTTTTTATTTGGCAGCATGCTGTTGGGCCACTATGAGGGGGTCATTGTTTTGTAACTGAAGGGAGCAGTATGGAGATATTGGGAGAGCCAAAAAGGGGAATTTTTGTACTGGCACACATAAGGGGGCATTTTTTTTGTACTGGCACACATTTTTTTGTACAAGCACAGATTGTATTTTTTGTACTGGCACATATTATAGGGGGAATTATTACTTCTGAGGCACAATGGGGGCATTACTACTATTGGGTGCACTCTGGCAGAGAATCATTACTATTGGTGGGACTTTTGGGAGCACTGTTACAGTCTGGGGCACCCTGGCACAGTATCAGCTTAGCACAATTCTTTACAGCACTATAAGTGTCAGGGACACTACTTACTAGGTGAAGTTATTTTTAGGGCACTATCTGTGTGGTACTAGTATGTTCAGGTGGTCTGTTTCTGCAGTATAGTATTGGAGAGTAAAGTGGCCGCAGTATTGAGGGGGGCAGAATGGGGTGTTCAGAAGGTGGAAGGATGATGGAAAAGTAAGAAACTAAGATGTCTGTCAAACTCTGGTGAGACGAGACTGAAAGAAATCATCATAGTGGTCTGGTCTGAAAGGAGAAGATGAGGAAAGAGAACGTCTACATCAGAGGAGACATCACTGGATGTAAGAGGTATGTGGACCTGTATTAGGGTGCATTCACACATCTGTAAGTGTTTTGTAGTACGCAAATTGCGGATCCGCAAAACACGGATACTGGCCGTGTGCGTTCTGCATTTTGTGAACCACACATGGTCGGCACTATGATAGAAATGCCTATTCTTGTCTGCGATTGTGGACAAGAATAGGACATGCTCTATCTTTTTTTGTGTGGCCGCGGAACAGAACCATGGATATGGATAGCACACGGTATGCTGTCTGCATCTTTTGCGGCCCCGCTGAAATGAACGGGTACGCACCTGTTCCGCAAAATTGCAGAACGGATGCGGACCAAGAAACACGGTCGTGTGAATGAATCCTTACCCTGTATGTTCTGTAGCGCTGTATGTAATGTTTTCCAAGTACGGCTTTAAAGGGGTTGTCCGCTTTTTTATATTAAAGATCTATCCTCAAGATAGGTCATCAATATCAGATGCCCCCTGCCGATCAGCTGTTTGAACAGACCGCTGCGCTCGTACAAGCGCTGCCTTCTCTTCACTGTTTACCTTCTTATTGCGACGATGAGCAGGTAAACAATGAAGAGAAGGCAGCTCGTACAAGCGCTGGTCTGTTCAAACAGCTGAGGATAGGTCATCAATATACAATAGCGGACAATCTCTTTAAGGCCTCTTTCGTGTGAGGGCCGGATAGGATGCGGGTGCATAGCGAGAAAATTTGAGATTTTTCTGCGCGAGTGCAAAGCGTTTTAATGCGTTTTGCACGCACGTGAGAAAAATCTGCATGTTTGGTACCCAGACCCGAACCCGGACTTCTTCACAGAAGTTCGGGTTTGAATTAGGTGTTGTGTAGATTTTATTATTTTCCATTACAATACGGTTATAATTCTGCGCTCATCACATGGTCCGTCACATGGTAATGGGCCATGTGATGAGCACAGTGACGTCACCAAAGGTCCTCAAAGAAGAAGAATAAAGATGAGCCGGGCTGCGCGACCAAGTGGATGAGGTGAGTTTAATTTTTTATGTTTTTTTCTAACCCCTCCAGCCCTATTGTGCTATGCATTCTGTATTAAGAATGCTATTTTTTTCCCCTTATAACCATGTTTTAAGGGAAAATAATAAAGATCGGGTCCCCATCCCGATCGTCTCCTAGCAACCGTGTGTGAAAATCGCACCGCATCCGCACTTGCTTGCGATTTTTACGCAGCCCCATTCACTTCTATGGGGCCTGCGTTACGTGAAAAACGCTGAATATAGAGCTTGCTGCGATTTTCACGCAACGCACAAGTGATGCGTGAAAATCACCGCTCATGTGCACAGCCCCATAGAAGTGAATGGGTCTGGATTCAGTGCGGGTGCAGAAAGGCTAAGTGCGCCCCTGTCCCGGTGTACTGCACGGTCAGGCATTGTCTAATCTGGAAATCAGGAATTTTACAAGGGGGGCGCAGGAAAGTATTAAAATCTTAAATATTGCCATATACTGCCTTTCCCTCCCTCACGCCCTGCCAGTGAGGGATATTAGATTGTTTGGGGCCCCATGCATTTATTATCTAATTCTGAGCCTAAATAAAAAAAAATATCAAGTTGCAGGAAAGTCGCACGAAATGTTAGAACACATAAGGCTGGCTTCAGGTGCTGATACCGGAGAAGCACACTTCTCTGCCTGCTCTGTGCAGGACTTGCTGAGACTTGTAGTCCCCGGTGTATAACGCAGGTCTGGAGTATGGTGCCAATACCCACCTTATTCTTCACCTACACCTTCTCCAGAGATGACAATGCGGGGCCCCGGGCCACAGGACACACTCACCGGGGGGTGTACGGCCAACGTAACTCACATGACCGCTGTTTGGTCTCCGTGGTAACTGTCGCCTGGTAACCTACAGTCTGTATCACGTGCTCCAGGAAGCCGGCGAGGGGCGTGGTTACGGCTCTGCTCCAATCAGTGAGCGTCAGGTGGCCTGGGTTCTCCCTGTGGTAGCGGTACCGGAGCGGCTGCTGCCTGACTGACTACACAGGAGACCCTGCGGTATTCTTATGGCCTGTGTGCACGGTGCCGCGCTCATAGCCTGCTGAGGACCGTAGTCACCAAGGGGAAGACGTTCTGTTGTTTCTAAAATGTTCTATCAGATTTACAATGTATTAAATAACAAAAAAAAAGTAGGTTTCTTATGTGATTTTTAAAACCACAAGCCAAAAAATGAATTTAACAAACTTTCCTCCTTTAATTCAATGTAGATAAATTGCAAGCTGGGCAGTTTTTGGGCTCAGAATTGGTACTAAAATCCACCTAAAAAAAACGCATGAAGATAGCATAAAGGGATTGTTCAGACCAGGGACAGAAAGAGCTGTTTGGAGTTTTTTTTAAATGGAAATGAAATTTACTAATGCACTTTAGGGCTGCATGGTGACGTATGCCGCCCCAATGTCGTGCAACGTTTACTGCAATGATTGTCTACGGCGCGGCACTGCGACACCACCGTCACTAATATCTATCCAGTGCGACACCACCGTCACTAATATCTATCCAGTGCGACACCACCGTCACTAATATCTATCCAGTGCGACACCACCGTCACTAATATCTATCCAGTGCGACACCACCGTCACTAATATCTATCCAGTGCGACACCACCGTCACTAATATCTATCCAGTGCGACACCACCGTCACTAATATCTATCCAGTGCGACACCACCGTCACTAATATCTATCCAGTGCGACACCACCGTCACTAATATCTATCCAGTGCGACACCACCGTCACTAATATCTATCCAGTGCGACACCACCGTCACTAATATCTATCCAGTGCGACACCACCGTCACTAATATCTATCCAGTGCGACACCACCGTCACTAATATCTATCCAGTGCGACACCACCGTCACTAATATCTATCCAGTGCGACACCACCGTCACTAATATCTATCCAGTGCGACACCACCGTCACTAATATCTATCCAGTGCGACACCACCGTCACTAATATCTATCCAGTGCGACACCGCCGTCACTAATATCTATACAGTGCGACACCACCGTCACTAAAGTCTATCCAGTGCGACACCACCGTCACTAAAATCTATCCAGTGCGACACCACCGTCACTAATATCTATCCAGTGCGACACCACCGTCACTAATATCTATCCAGTGCGACACCGCCATCACTAATATCTATCCAGTGCGACACCACCGTCACTAATATCTATCCAGTGCGACACCACCGTCACTAATATCTATCCAGTGCGACACCACCGTCACTAATATCTATCCAGTGCGACACCACCGTCACTAAAATCTATCCAGTGCGACACCACCGTCACTAATATCTATCCAGTGCGACACCACCGTCACTAATATCTATCCAGTGCGACACCGCCGTCACTAATATCTATCCAGTGCGACACCGCCGTCACTAATATCTATCCAGTGCGACACCACCGTCACTAATATCTATCCAGTGCGACACCATAAGCCAGTGATGGCAAACCTTTTACAGACCGAGTGCCCAAACTGCAACCCAAAACCCACTTATTTATCGCAAAGTGCCAACATGGAATGTAACCTGGATACTGCAGTCCAATCTAGTATATCTTCCATGTACTTTATCATTTAGCTATAATATCCTGCCTACATTCACTGCGCTGCCTGTGGCGTTCATAGTGCTCCCTGCGCTGATGAATGGCAGGAAATGTCTAAGGTATATTGGTACACCATAGACTTTTTCCAGCGTGCGGGTGCCAACAGAGAGGGCTCTGGGTGCCACCTCTGGCACCCGTGCCATAGGTTCGCCATCACTGCCATAGGCTATCATTACAATGCAGTGCAGCCCCTCACTGTCCTCAGGAGAGGCCACCCAGTTTTCATTGCTGGCTGGGCACAGCGCCAGGCGTTTTG
Source organism: Bufo gargarizans (assembly GCF_014858855.1). Lineage (NCBI taxonomy): Eukaryota > Metazoa > Chordata > Amphibia > Anura > Bufonidae > Bufo > Bufo gargarizans. The sequence continues at coordinate 123,537,060 of NC_058080.1, forward strand.
TAGTGGCTGAGTACGGTATTGCAGCTTTGTTCCCTTCAAGTGCAGATTTCATAAGTAAAGGATTTCCCAAGAAATCACAAATGTCACAGAGCAGGCAGTGGTATAAAAAAGAAAGTACTTCCTTTTTAAATGGCCATCCTGTGATTGACTGCAGCAGCGCACGTGGCATTATTGGCAATGCCCTGGCTGGTGGAAATCACGCCAAGGACTAGAAAATGGAGCAAGGTAATCCATCGAGCAAAGCCGCAGCAGCGGGAAGCAGGCGAGTGTGAACAAATCTTTTGGGAGGAGATGCCTGTTAGGGGGGCCATTTTCGTGTCTTACTCCCTGCCTTCCCAGAGCCATAACTTTATTATTTTTCAGTTCAGATAGATGTTTCCAGGTCTTGTTGTCACCATATAATAAAGCATATGGGCTGAAAAAACACAATTGTGCCAGTTTTATGGGTTTAGTTTATACAGCGTTTCCTATGCAGTAAAACTGACCTCATTCTCTGGGTCAGTATGATTACAGCGATACCATATTTAGGCTTATTGCACACAAACGTGTGCGCCTCGTAGCCGAATTGCGGACCGCATTTGCGGATCCACAATACACAGGCACCATTCCGTGTGCATCCCGCATCACAGATGCGGACCTATTCATTTCAATGGGTCCGCAAATCCGGAGATGTGGAATGAAAGCACGCAACGGAACCACAACGGAGTGCTTCCAAGGGGTTTCGTCCCGTACTTTCTTTCCACAAAAAAAATATAACATGTCTTATCTTTTCGCAGAACGGCCGGATCGTGGACCCGTTAAAGTGAATGGTTCTGCGATCCACTGCCCTACGGTGGGTGTTCCTGCATTGCGGCCCGCAATTTTCAGGCCACAGGGCGCACGCGTTCATGTGCAAGAGGCCTTAAATAGTTTTTCTTGTGTTTTAATACTCAAAAAATTTGAACTTTGCAATATTCTGAAATGTCTGTGAAAAAGCAGGCACCTGGCTCTATGGTGCTCACTCTGGAGCAGGAGCCATCTTTAAAGACATCTGCTGTACATGTACAACACATAACGTTAAAGGGGAACTAAGCCCTGAAAAAAACAGAGCACAATACATTTAATCCATAGTGCACACACAGCTACTGGATGTCTACAAGATGTTTCCCAAACTGCTACCATAAGTAGTTTAGGAGAGATCTTGCAGACAAAGATCCCCCCCTCATTCACGACAACAGATTGTGCTGTGTTATCATGATCTGCTGCAGGCAAACAAAGTGTTACCGAGTGTTTCACCATTTAGTATGTACGGGTGACTTGCATTATTCCTTCCCATGTGTATAACCTTACATTTGTGAGTGTTAAGCCTCATCTGCCACTTCTCTGCCCAAGCCTCCAATCTATCCAGATCCTTCTGTAGCCATATATTGTCCTCTTCTGTGTCAATTAATTTACAGTTTAGTGTCATCTGCAAAAAAATTATATTTTACTGTGCAAGCCTTCTACAAGATCATTAATACATATATTGAAGAGAATAGGGCCCAATACTGACCCCTGAGGTATCCCACTAATGACAGTGACCCAATCTGAGTGTGTACCGTTAATAACCACCCTCTGTTTTCTATCACTGAGCCAGTTACTTACCCACATACAGACGTTTTCTCCCAGTCCGAGCATTCTCATTTTATATACTAACCTTTTATGTGGTACAGTGTCAAATGTTTTGGAGAAGTCCAGATATACGACATCCATTGATTCGCCGCTGTCAAGTCTAGAACTAAGGGCTCTTTCACACTTGCGTTCTTTTGTTCCGGCATAGAGTTCCGTCGTCGGGGCTCTATGCCGGAAGAATCCTGATCAGGATTATCCCCATGCATTCTGAATGGAGAGAAATCCGTTCAGGATGTCTTCAGTTCAGGACCGGAACGTTTTTTGGCCGGAGAAAATACCGCAGCATGCTGCGCTTTTTGCTCCGGCCAAAAATCCTGAACACTTGCCGCAAGTCCGGATCCGGAATTAATGCCCATTGAAAGGCATTAATCCGGATCCGACCTTAAGCTAAACGTCGTTTTGGCGCATTACCGGATCCAACGTTTAGCTTTTTCTGAATGGTTACCATGGCTGCCAGGACGCTAAAGTCGTGTAGTGGAGAACGGGGGAGCAGTATACTTACCGTCCGTGCAGCTCCCGGGGCGCTCCAGAGTGACGTCAGGGCGCCCCACGCGCATGGATGACGGGATCGTCATCCATGCGCATGGGGCGCTCTGACGTCATTCTGGAGCGCCCGGGAGCCGCAGGGACTGTAAGTATACTGCTCCCCCGCTCCCCACTACTACTATGGCTACCAGGACTTTAATAGCGTCCTGGCTGCCATAGTAACACTGAACGCATTTTGAAGACAAATCCGTCTTCAAATGCTTTCAGTTCACTTGCGTTTTTCCGGATCCGGCATGTAATTCCGGCAAGTGGAGTACACGACGGATCCGGACAACGCAAGTGTGAAAGATGCCTTACCTCCTCATAGAAACTGATTAAATTAGTTTGACATGTCCGATCCCTCATGAAGCCATGCTGATATGGCGTTATTTGCTTATTTTCATTGAGATCCTCCAAGATAGCATCTCTTAGAAAACCTTTAAACAGTTTTAAGACCATGATTGGCTTGGGAAACACAATCCGTACGTGACTAGTCAGGCACATTTCCTGGGACGACCGTATCATAGTAATTTCAGATCAGTCAGCTTGTATCTGATCATTTGAGTACATGTACATTAGAGCTATGATCAGATAGAACTGACTGTATCATAAAGTACAGGGTGACCCAGGAGAAAGCAGCCCGTCTCCAATATCTCCAAATCAAACAGCCTGAGGCTACTTTCACACTTGCGTTGTTGTTTTCCGGTATTGAGATGCGGCAGAGGATCTCAATACCAGCAAAATAAGGTTTCCGTTTAGTCCTCATGCGTTCTGATTGGAAAGAGATCCGTTCAGGATGTCTTCTGTTTCTGCAGCATTCCGTTTTGTGACCGGTCACAACTGCTGCAAGCTGCGGTTTTGTGTCCGGTCATAAAAATGGATCTGGCACTGAAAACAATGTAAATCAATGGTGAAGGATCAGTTTTTTTAGGAGCCAAAAAAAACAGATCTGTCACCCATTGACTTTCAATGTATTTAGTGAAGGATACGTTGTTTTCCGTTTTGATTTCACACAACCGCATCCTAGCGGAACAGATGCATCCTGATGTGCAAAATCAAAACGGATCAGTTTTCCGGTATTGAGATCCTCTGCCAGATCTCAATACCGGAATTAACAATGCAAGTGTCAAAGTAGCCTAATAATAAATCTGGCTTAGTTGCCCATAGCAACCAATCAAAGCTCAGCTTTCATTTTTTCAGAGAACTGTAGGAACTGAAAACTGAGCTCTGATTGGTTGCTATGGGCAACTAAGACTGATTTATTATTCATTTTGATAAAAGTGACCTATTAGTAACATAGTACATAAGGCCGAAAAAAGACATTTGTCCATCCAGTTCGGCCTGTTATCCTGCAAGTTAACCCAGAGGAAGGCAAAAAAAAAACCCTGTGAGGTAGAAGCCAATTTTCCCCACTTTAGGGGAATAAAAAATTCCTTCCCGACTCCAATCAGAATAAATCCCTGGATCAACGATCCCTCTCTAGTAGCTATAGCCTGTAATGTTATTACACTCCAGAAATACGTCCAGGCCCCTCTTGAATTCCTTTATTGTACTCACCATCACCACCTCCTCAGGCAGAGAGTTCCATAGTCTCACTGCTCTTACCGTAAAGAATCCTTTTCTATGTTTGTGTACAAACCTTCTTTCCTCCAGACGCAGAGGATGTCCCCTCGTCACAGTCACCGTCCTGGGAATGAATAGATGATGGGATAGATCTCTGTACTGACCCCTGATATATTTATACATAGTAATTAGCTCTCTTCTCAGTCGTCTTTTTTCTAAAGTGAATAACCCTAATTTTGATAATCTTTCAGGGTACTGTAGTTGCCCCATTCCAGTTATTACTTTAGTTGCCCTCCTCTGGACCCTCTCCAGCTCTGCTATGTCTGCCTTGTTCACTGGAGCCCAGAACTGTACACAGTACTCCGTGTGTGGTCTGACTTCTGATTTGTAAAGTGGTAGGACTATGTTCTCATCACGGGCATCTATGCCCCTTTTGATGCAACCCATTATCTTATTGGCCTTGGCAGCAGCTGCCTGACACTGGTTTTTGCAGCTTAGTTTGCTGTTTATTTAAATTCCTAGATCCTTTTCCATGTCAATGTTACCGAGTGTTTTACCATTTAGTATGTACGGGTGACTTGCATTATTCCTTCCCATGTGCATAAATTTACATTTGTCAGTGTTAAACCTCATCTGCCACTTATCTGCCCAAGCCTCCAATCTATCCAGATCCCTCTGTAGTAGTATACTGTCCTCTTCAGTGGTAATTACTTTACACAGTTTAGTGTCATCTGCGAAAATTTATACTTTACTATGCAAGCCTTCTACAATATCATTAATAAATATACTGATGAGAATAGGGCCCAATACTGACCCCTGAGGCACCCCACTAGTGACAGTGACCCAATCTGAGTGTGTACCACTAATAACCACCTGTTTTCTATCCCTCAGCCAGTTACTTACCCACTTACAGACGTTTTCTCCCAGTCCGAGCATTCTCATTTTATATACTAACCTTTTATGCGGTACAGTGTCAGATGCTTTGCAGAAGTCCAGATATACGACATCCATTGATTCGCCGCTGAACTTACCTCCTCATATAAACGTATTAGAACTTACCTCCTCATATAAACGTATTAAATTAGTTTGGCATGACCGATCCCTCACGAAGCCATGCTGATATGGCGTTATTTTCTTATTTCCGTTGAGATGCTCTAAGTGTCAGAAAGATGGTGTTCTCCCTGGAACAGCGAGTAGTGATTGTGGAAGGCGATGTGCGAAGCAGAATGATTAAGGAAACGCAAGACACCTTTGCCGACAAGTCCTCAGGAACAACCAGCTAAACGTTATATTCAGAGTCTGGTTTGGAAACATGAAGAAAGCGAGGCCTCCATCGATCAGGACGGCTGACATTGTACATGACATTCAGCAGCGGATTGCAAGTAGCCCCCAAAAATCAACTCCAAGACTGTCTCAGCAAGTTGGTGTATCGGGAATGATGAGTCAGCGAGGGTCAAAATCTCTGAACCTGAAACTGTACCGAACGTGTGTGCAGGAACCGAAAGTCTGAGAAAGCTAAACGCGGAAATGACTGGACTTGGTTGCTGACAGCCATTCATTGAAATGGGGCGACAAAAGATACAGACAGCAAACCATGTGACGTCCGCATCCGTATGTCCATTCAGTGGCCCTGGAAAAAAAGATAAAACGTGTCCTATTGTTGTCCATTTTGTGGACAAGGATTGGACATTTCTGCAGGAGTGGCGTGCACTCGCCCAGTATCCGTGTTTTGCGGACTGTAAGGCCCCTTTCACAAGAACGATATGGATTGGCTCAGGGTGCGTTCAGGGAAACTTGTAACATTTTGCAAGCAAGTTCAGTCAGTTTTGTCTACGTTTGCGTTCAGTTTTTTCCACGCGGGTGCAAAGCGTTTTTCACGCACATGATAAAAAAGGTTTACAAACAACATCTCCTAGTAACCATCAGTAAAAAACGCATCGCACCCGCTTCCTGATGCAATGCGTTTTTCACTGAAGCCCCACTCACTTTTGTGGGGCCAGGGCTGCGTGAAAAACGCAGAATATAGAACATGCTGCGTTTTTGACATAACGCAGAACTGATGCATGAAAAAATGTACACAGACCCATTGAAATGAAGGAGTCCGGATTCAGTGCGGGTGCTATGCATTCATGTCACACATTGCACCCGCGCGGAAAACTTGCTCGTGTGAAAGGGGCCTAAAACTGACACAGCTGTGTGCATGAGCCCTAAGTCTCCGATTTCTGCTGCAGAGTCCATGGTAAACACGTCATGATTTTTCCGTGTCTGAACACACCTTTTTACGCGTAATGAACGTGCTCCACCAACTTATTACCCTGTTCCTCAATTTACTATTCCCCGTGCAATGTGCAATCTGATATCATTTGCTACTGAGACATGCAGGGTGTATTCACACACTCTGAGATCATACAGGACTGGGGCAGAAAAAGTGTACACTGAATGCAGCAAACATTACTAGAAGGCTACAGGCACACAACCGTGTGCCCCCCGTGGCCATATTGCAGCCCACATACAGTGGGTCCGCATTACATGGGCACTGGCCATGGGTCCACAATCACGGAGATGCAGAACAGAGGCACGGATCGGAACCCCACGGAAACACTACGGAGTGCTTCCGTGGTATTTGTGGCCGTGCCTCCGTGCTGCAAAAAAGTAGTGCATGCACTACTTTTTTGCAGAAGTGAATGGGTCTGTGATCCACATGCGGTTGCCTGACGGTCTGTGCTCGTGCATTGCGGACCGCAGCACGAGCATGGAGCCCTTACGTTCGTGTGCATTTAGGCCTCGTTCACACTTCAGTGTTTAGTCAGTGATTTGTGAGCCAAAACCAGGTGCAACTCTAAACACAGAACAGGAACAGATCTTTCCCTTCTACCTCATGTCTGTGGAGGCTCCACTTCTGGTTTTGGCTCACAAATCACTGACCAAACACTGAAGTGTGAACGAGGCCTTAGACTAATTCAGGGCAGGTACCTATTCTGTATGTTGGACGTTTTGCCATAGATTTTCCCTACTAGTGCGGGGTGTGACCTCCACTCGAATGTGCCGTGTTTTGCAGTCCATAAATTGCGGATCCGCAAAACACGGATGCCGCCCGTGTGCCTTCCATAATTTGCAGAACGGAACAGACGGTCCATTATAGAAATGCCTATTCTTGTCCGCAAAATGGACAAGAATAGGAGATGAGCTATAATTTTTGCGTGGCCACAGAACGGAGAAACAGATGCGGACAGCACACGGAGTGCTGTCCGCATCTTTTGCGGCCCCATTGAAGTGAATGGGTCCGCACCCGAGCCGCAAAGAAAAAAAATGAACAGGAGCATATGCTTCTCACCTGCCTGGGAGAACCCGTGCTCCGGCCAATTGCGGTTAAAAAAATTCTAGTGAAATGAACTGTTAGTTTCATGCTCTTTATTGGCTTCATCCTACCGTATAAATGACAGCGTGGAGCAGGCAACCACTGGAGAAGCCTATGTTGCATCTTCTTCAGATCACACACACACGCGGTCATGACGCGGTAAAGGACTGCACAGCTATCTGTGCGTGCAGCGGTTTTAGTCCGGCCCGATTCTCAGCATATTTGCCGGGTTAAGGTTGGTGGGCATTCAGGCAGCGTCTGGCAATGCCAGAGCCAGGCTGTTCCTTGCCAGATCTCTGTATGGCTGCATTCACATCTCCGTTTCGAAGATACGGTGCAAATGCCAGCCTAACAAAAAAAAAAACGTTGCATGCAATGGTTTTTGTCTGGCATTTATGCTGGAAATTGGCCAGATTACCTCTAGACTCCACTGCAGTCAAAGGGGGTGAAGTATAGGATCCGGCTCTGTGCCGAAACAGCCCGCCGGTCTCCAAATGGACATTTGAACGTGTGAAAGTAGCCTTACAAGCGTTTGTATCTGCCGGTGTAAAGGTTCTACCGGTTACCCGATGAACGAGTGAAACGCTCATTCATCGGTTAATATGCTCGTTTGTGCATAAATCGTTTGCAGGAAGCAGATCGTGTTGCCTAAACAGCCTCTACTGCCGGCAAACAATGACTCTGTATGGGGACGGGCAATGGCATTAGCAATCACTCCTTCCCATACTGTTGAGGAGATCGCTGTATGTGAATACAAAAGTCTCCTTCACTGCTTGCTGGGAAGAAACGTTCCCTCCTGACAATCATCTGGCAGTGTAAAGGGGCCTTTAGACAAATGTAACAATATTCTGGCAAAGGCCAATATTAGTTTTTGCTCCTGCTAAGTCAGTTTCAGAAATCCAGCTCCTATGGAGTACTTAGGCTATTTTCACACTAGCGTCTTTGCAGGGTTCAGCAAAAACTCTTCCGTTACTGATAATACAACCATCTGCATCCGTTATAAAATGATCCGTTTGTATTATCTTTAACATAGCCAAGACGGATCCGTCATGAACTCCACTGAAAGTCAATGGGGGACGGATCAGTTTTCTATTGTGTCAGAGAAAACAGATCTGTCCCCATTGACTTGCATTGTGGGTCATGACGGCTCCTTCTTGATCAGTTTCCCAGGACGGAAAGCAAAATACAACATGTTGCGGTTTGCTCTCCGATCTGGGAAAGCAACCAAACGGAACGGAATGCATTTTAGAGCATTACGTTCTGTTTTGTCCCCATTGACAATGAATGGGGACAAAACTGAACAGTTTTTTTTCCGGTATTGAGGCCCTATGACGGAACTCAATACCGGAAAACTTAAATGCTAGTGTGAAAGTAGCCTAATCTGCACTTCACTCCTGACCTGCCGTAGCAGTGGTGGAAATAAGTCAGAACCTGTGCTACCCTGACCCAAGTGCAGTGCACCGCTTTCCTACATGTGGCTCAGTCCGTCAGACAAATGTGAAGCCAAACTCCCATCTGCCCTCTGTTGATAAATCGGCCTATGTGTGGCAACACCCTTGGGGGTAGTTTCATACAAGACTGGCATGTTCTGCGCTGTTCTTGATATTCCCTACGCTGATGGAGGATGCACCCGTTTTATGACGAGGCGCAGGCCTCATCACAAGTTCCGCAATTTTGCAGAACGGGTGAGGACCCATTTATTTTCAATGGGGCCACAAAAGATACGGATAGCATACCGTGTGTTGTCCACATCCGCACTTCCGTTCCGCGGACCTGCAAGAAAATAGAACATGTCCTATTCCTATCCGCAGCCACGGACAAGAAAAGGAATTTCTATTAGAATGCCAGCCATGTGCGGTCCGCAAAATGCGGAATGCACATGGCCGGTGTCCATGTTTTGAGAATTCCGCAATTTGAGGACCGCAAAACACTTGCGGACATGTGACTGGAGGCCTCTTTCACACGGGCGTCATGTTTTTGGCCCGGATAAGATGCGGGTGCGTCGCGGGAAAATGTAAGATTTTTTTCTGCACGAGTGCAAAACATTGTAATGCCTTTTGCACGCGCGTGAGAAAAATCGGCATGTTTGGTACCCAAACCCGTACTTCTTCACAGAAGTTCAGGTTTGGGATCAATGTTGTGTAGATTGTATTATTTTCCCTTATAACATGGGTATAATGGAAAATAATAGCAAATAAAAATAAAAAATAATTTACCTCACCTTAATCCACTTGTTCGCGCAGCCCGACTTCTCGTCTGTCTTCTTCTTTGAGGAATAGGACCTTTGATGATGTCACTGAGCTCATCACATGATCTTTTACCATGGTGATGGATCATGTGACGGACCACGTGATGAGCGTAGTGACGTCACCACAGGTCCTTTTCCTGTGCACAGCAATGATGAAGACAGAAGAGAAGCCGGCTGTGCGAACAAGTGGATTAAGGGGAGTTAAATTTTTTATTTTTTTAACCCCCCCCAGCCCTATTGTACTATGCATTCTGTATTAAGAAGGCTATTATTTTCCCTTATAACCATGTTATAAGGGAAAATAATAATGATCGGGTCCCCATCCCGATCGTCTCCTGGCAACCGTGCGTGAAAATCGCACCGCATCCGCACTTGCTTGCGATTTTCACGCAGCCCCATTCACTTCTAAGGGGCCTGCGTTGCGTGGAAAACGCACAATATAGAACATGCTACGATTTTCACGCAATGCGTAAGTGATGCGTGAAAATCACCGCTCATCTGCACAGCCCCATAGAAATTAATGGGTCCGGATTCAGTGCGGGTGCAATGCGTTCACCTCACACATCGCACCAGCGCGAAAAAGCCCGTCTGAAAGAGGCCTTAGGCGAATCCTACGGCAGTCGGTGCTCCTAAACAGAAAGATTTCTGGCTTAATTTGCACCAGAAAACTGTGTTAATAAAGATACCTTTGTTGAGGTGGCTGGCCGCACACCCTTTTGGGCAGCATAAAAAAGCCACTTGCAATTATTTTTTTTAAAGTCACATGTAAAAAGTCGCACTTTTTAAAGCCACTTTTCAAGTGCAAAGAAATGAATCTGCCCCAGTATTCCTTGAGTTTGCATTATCGTAATTTGCGCCAAAGTTTTATAAAACATAGCACACTATTTGATAGAGAGATCTAGAGATGTTAGTCCAGTTTTTGTACCCCACCAGCCTGTTGACATTTAACCCTTCAGATGCTGTGGTCAGTTGTGCATCCAGTGCCGAATACCCCTCCCCCACAAAGGGATTACGGAAGCCATTGTGAAAGCTTCCAGTCCTGCCATAGTAAAGTTCCTTTTAAGCTCTTGTGGTAAACTATTGCAGTCCATGATACAAGCGATCTGATCATCACATGTACAAGTCCCCTTGGGGCCTAAAAATAAAGCTAAAAAGTTTTTAAAAATACATATATAAAAAAAAAACAAGACAAAAAGAACTAAATATTCAACTCACCTTTTTCCATTTTATAGATTTAAAAATAAAAAAATAAAAGCTTATTGGTGTTGCCTTATCCAAAAATGCCTTAAAGGGGTTTTCTGAGATATTTCAACTGATGACCTATTCTTGCTATCTGATCGATGGGGGTCCACACCCCTGCTGTTCTCAGCTGTTTGAGAAGCCGCAGCGCTTGCAGTAGCGTCACTGCCTTCTCTCAGCTTACAAAGCGCAGCGCTGTCCATGGTCTAGCAGCGTGAAGGTGACATCACTAGCCTAGACAAAGCTACGAGAAGGCCCCGGCGCAGGCGCACTATGCTCAACGAAGTCGCTGCCAGGAGTCTGCGGCGCATCAGGCTGAGCCTAGTGTGCAGGCGCCGGATCTGGCAGAGGGACGGGAGGATTGTGGAGGCGGCGCTGTAGACAGGGAGGACGGCGATTAAAACTGGGAAGGAGGCGCTGGGCACCCTGTATTAAAGGACGTCCTCTTGGGCACCTTAGGTAGGTGACTGACAGGTTATAAAAACCAGTTTTTGGGGCTAATAGAGCTACAAGCAGGGTTAATAAGGCCAGTTTGTGTTATTAGTACGGACATGGGCATATGTTTGGCTTATAGGGCTAAAATCTCATGACAGAATCCCTTTAAAGGGGTTATCCAACACAATAAAATAAAAAAAACACAATGCCCTCCTATGGAAGATACTTACCTGCTCCGCGGCACCCACGTCCCTCTGGATCCCAGCATGGCCGCCACTACATCTCCCCGCCGCACAGATCAAAACATCCAGCAACGGGCCAGCCAATAGCAAGCCGCGATGGTGACCTGCTTCCCTAGCATCATGGGTGACGTAAGGGGGCTGGTCACCGTCGCAGCCTGCTATTGGCTACATCCCCCCCCCCCCCCCCCCCCGTATGTTTTGATCCGTGCGACAGGAAGATGCAGCTGTGCAGGGATCTGGAGGGACGCGGGTGTCGGGGTCAGGTAAGTATCTTCCATAGGAGGGGCCCGGGCATTGTGGGGGGTGTTTATACTGTTTTTATTATGTACAATAATAGAAAAAATAAATCACAATGCCCAAATCACTTGTTTTATTTGCTTTGGTTTTTTTTTGTCGGGCAATCAAAGTCATAAACACCCCAAAATAGTATAAATAAAAACTACAGATTGCTCTGCAAAAAACCCAAACCTCTGTATAAATGTGGTTTCTCGGTCACTGTGCCGATCCTAAGAAGAAAGGTTCTGTTATTTTACCGCACAGTGAATGCTGTAAAAACAAAATAGCATTTTCTTCCATACCCCCCCCCCCCCCCCCCATAATAATTTTCCTGCCTCCCACTACATCATATGGAATATGAAATGGTGCCAATAGAAAGTACAACTTGTCCTGCCAAAGCAAACCCTCCTAGGGGTGTGAGGGAGAGTTAACCCCTTGTTTTTTGTTCTATGTTCTTTTTTTCTGAAAAAATAAAAACACATATGCCAGAAGTAGGCAAATATAAAAGAGAACTGCAAACAGCTAGTGCGAGTGCCTGACCCTACAGTGGCTGTAATGGGGCCCTGGCCTTGTGCTCATGGCCGGTGCCTACAGGTTATCTATATGGACCTCCTGGAACGTGACGAGCCGCCCGGAAAGCTCCTTCCGCCTCATTGTACTTCCTCGTACACATACGTGCACAGCACAGCATGCAGCAGCTCCCGCCTCCTCCCCCACTCTCCATCTGACAGGAGCCTACGTGCCGTCTCACAGCTGCCCCCATGTCAGCCGAGCAGCCCCAGCCGCTGAGGCTACGTGACCACAACACAGCCTCAGGAGAGAGGAGGACCCTCCGCAGCCCGGCCAGCCAATCAGCTGCCGCCAAAGGTGGGACTCTGATAGCGCTGGCCAATCATCTCGCTTGTTGCTCCATGTGCTGGTTGTTTGAGTACGTGCCGGAGGGCGGGGCTTTCGTGAGGTCTAGAATTAGAACAGTGGAGAGCGGAGACTTTATCCTCAGAGCGCTGGCGGCGCACAGGGGGAGAGGACCGCGTGTTGTCATCGCTATTCGGGGTGCACGTAGAAGATGCTGCAGGACGAGGTGAGTGCCGCTGGCCGATAATAACCTGATGTTAGTGACTGCAGTTTGCCGCCCGACTAACTGGGGACTTTCCTGTCAGTTTTACAGCCTGAGCGAGCTGATGGAGCCCGGCGGAGCGGTGAATTATGCCGGGGACGCCCTCGGTCAGACCCCCGCACACATGGCGGCACACTGGGGACAAGCATTCTTCCTTCTCTGGCAGCTGCGGACAGGAGTGGACATTAACCAGCAGGTAGAGCTCCCCCACTACATATTGCCAGGGTTTGTAGTGGTCTGTGGTATTACTGTGAGCATAAACCCACCTTCAGTGACACGCAGGTGTGCGACTGCTGCAGCCAATCATTGTCCTCTGCTTTACACCGCTGAGCACAGTGACTGGTTGCGGCTGCAGTCTGTAACCAAGAGGCAGGAGGACCTGACCAGCACTGCAGGGAAGGGTTAAGGATAAGACAAATTTTTTTTTTTTTTTGGACTTTTGCGGGGGTTGTTATAGGCTGAGTTCACATCACCCTTTAGCTTTCATTTCTGTGAGAAGAGGGGGAAAAAAAAACGGATCCTGTTGCATCAGTTGTCATCCGTTTGAGCCATTTCCATCTGAGATCCGTACTGCATGCAGGATAGGTTGTCAATAGGTGACTGGTGGAAGGCCAGCACCCGTACCGCCGCTGATCAACCGTCACCAGTCATTGCAGCACTGCTCCCACTACTGGTGACGGAGCTGCAGCTGATCAGCCCATACCTGTCCCCACTGATCACCTATTGGAGGCCTATCCAGAGGAAAGACCACTACTTGGAAAAGGCTGGACAACCCTTTAAGTCAATCTAATGACTAACGCCGTGATCTGATCGATGTGGCTAAAGATCACATCAGTGACTCAATGTGCAGGCGATTTGGCTTCCCACACATTGCTACTAATAATGGGCCCCAGCGCTCTGTCGTGTCCCCTCCACTCAGATCTTCACATTTCTGAGCCATGCTGTTATGTTCCCCTTAGGCTTGTTTCACAGAGAACAGCCTTCCACAGTTATATGCATATGGCATTGCCAGATGTTACCGGAACGTCTGCCAACCCCTTGTCTATAATGGGGTTTGGCGGAGATCTGAATATCGGCATATATTTGAATTAGGCCACAGTGGAATTCTCATGCTCCACGGCATAAGCGGATGGGTCAAACACCACAAATTCCCAGATATAGGGCCCAATATGAGCACCCCCACCGATGTTGCTCTCCTAAATATGAACACTGCTCTACAGGAGCAGCTGCTTAGGTTACAAAGTTTAAAAATGGTGTTCTGGTGATAGCCAGTATGCTGCAGTTTTATAAAATTTCACATACAAATTTATATATTAATTCTAGCATGTGGACAATAGTTCAGGCAAGTCCGAGCTCAGTTTGTAGTCGGGCTAAGGATCCACGGCTCCATTTACCAGCTTTCTGATGTAGCTTCTGTCCAGTGCTGCACGGAGTCGGCTTTGTCTACATTCACTCGGTGGAGAATCAATTAGAAGGGATGTGCCCATAGGGAGTTCTTTATAGTTTCCTGTCCATGCAGGGAGTGCCTATAAGAAGTTTCCCTACGCAGTCAAAAAGATCAGCTTTCACTCTATATAGTCCTGTGCTGGTCACTTCAGGTTCTGTAGGATTACAAACTGCACGTCCGCAGAAGAGCTTCGCCTCTGCTTAGAGGGTTATGTCTTCCAGTCCTAATCACTTGTTCTCCAAATAAAAAGTCATTACTTTTATTAAAACATCACTTTTATACGGTGGATTTGGAATCTGTCACTTTGTTTTAGGCTTTTGTACCTTTTATCTATTGTTGTCCTTTTTCTTCTAGGATTTCTTTGGAGAAACCCTGATCCACAAAGCGGCCCGTTCTGGGAGTCTGGAATGCCTCAGCGTGCTTGTTGCTCATGATGCTAGACTCGAGTAAGTGTTTTAGGTCTTTGATCTGGTTATGGTAACCCTTACCCTGCTTTCACACCTGAGCGTTTCTCAAATGCGTGTTTTTGTCGCGTGTTTTTATGCGCGTTTTTTGCAATGGTAAACGCGCGTTTGTGTGATTGACTACAGTGTCCTATGGCCACAAACACGCGTCAAAATGCCCCAAAGAAGCTCAAGAACTTGATTATGCGTCGGGCGTTTTACAGCGCGATCGTACGCGCTGTAAAACGCCCAGGTTAGAACCATTCCCATAGGGAAGCATTGGTTTTCATGTGTTGAGCGTTTTACAGTGCTGTAAACCGCTCAGGTGTGAACTTAGGGTTAGACCAGGGGTGGCCAACCTGTAGCTGTTGTGGAACTAAAACTCCCAGCCTGCAAACTTCCTCGGCTCTTCTCAGAACTGGATGGTGCATGCTGGGAATTTAGTTTCACAACGGCTGGATTGCTGACCCCCTTCTTAGACTGAATTGTAGAGTATGAGGTGACCATCTTTGTTTTACTCTACAGCGTCTGTAATAAGGAAGGACTCACAGCCGAAGCTCTGGCATTGTCCGGTGGTTTTGAGGAATGTGCTAAATTTCTGGCAGCTGTAAAACATACCCAAGATACGTTCTCTGGAGTGCAGTCATCAATGCAGGATTTGAAGGAGACAACTGGTATCAAGAGAGGACAATGTAGCAGACCCCCTGCTTATGGAAAGAGGAGATTGTCAGATGGTGAGTATTTTACCATGTTGAACGTTGTAGAGGTTTTAGGGCTGATGCACAAGAGCGATATTTATGCGAGTTCTGGCAGTGGAAATTGACATTTTCCTTTTTTGCTTCAGTATGCTGCAATTTTGTTAAATACTTGTTCTTTTTCTGGGCTGATGTCATCAGTTTTCACTAATGTGAAAATAAATTTGAATTTATAATGCTGTGTGTTCCTGCCCAACTTCAGCTGTACTGACAGCATTATGAGTACAGCTAAGGTCAGGCAGGAACACCCAGCATTATAAATCATAAGGCCCTATGTACACTATTCTCGGTCCACATCTGAACCACATTTTACAGATTGCAAAGTGTGCAATAAGCCCATGAACTTCAGGTATATTAGAAATATTTTCTGCACTTCCAATAGGTTTTAATAGTTTTGTTGTAAGCTTAGGTACACTTTAAGACTGGCATATTATACACCGTCCTTCATCTATCCCCCACTGTCAGAGACACCACAATCATTAAGAGGTTCCTATCTTAAAGAAGCACTCCCACAATATTCTGACCTGTTAGAGAGGTACATGATGTCATCTGTAGTGACTAATCTTCTTACCAGTTACTGTATTTGCGTTATCCCCTCCCTTCTGATCCTCAGCTGTGTCAAGTGACCAGCCATCAGGCTTTCCAAATAATGCAGCATCTTATGTGTGGACAGGAAGCCAGTTTCTCTATGTATTCCTATGGGATCCTCAATGTCAGTCTCATAGGAATGAAAGAGAATTAACTGACTTTCTGTGATGTCAGTTGGAGATCAGAGAGTTGGTAACATGACACAGCTGAGGATCAGAAGGGAGGTTATAACTCAAAACAGTCACTGGTAAGAAGATTGCCTTCACTATTAAATCATGTACCTCTCCAACAGTGCAGGTCTGTGTGTCAATGCAAATCTAAACTAACAAGGGAGCTGGTGCAGGTTTCCAGCGTTGATTATAATAAATGGGCTGGCCATGGTCACCACAGCACAATATTTTAAAAAGTGGCAAGCAGGGCTCTAAACACCAAACTTTTAAACTTTTTCACAACTAAGTGTATAAAGGCTTCTTAAAATTCACTTTCAAGACTATAAATTGATAACAGCTGGAGCTATAAGGAGACCCCCCCCCCCCCACATATAGTGAACCAATTCCAGTAATAAATGGAAAGCAGACCTGTGATACATGAGCAGTGACAAATGTTTCTTATCTTCTTTACAGGACTCTTGTAGATGGACACACGATTTCCATATGTACTTGGCTTTACTCTGCTTCCATGAGGAGCTCTTACCTACTGGCTCACATTAAGCTGGATTACACTACAGCCTCTCTGCTGGACAGAAGAGGCTTCATGGAGGATGCAGGCTGGACCATTTTGTTTTTTATGACTTTTCTAAACTGTATTTTTAAATAAAAAAATTGCATACATTTTCTCCCAATTTCTGGAGTAATACAGGTGCAGTAATTGGCACCAGAATGCCCCATACACTAAAATGCAAATGTACAGTAACATGGCCAACATCGGTTATGACATATCATTTGCCTAGGTCACTGGGTAGCAGTGGTAGATGATGCAGGCTTTTGATCAAAAGCCAGAAGTGGATCCATTAATTCCTATTGGACTTCCAAAAATAGCAGAACGCGCTTTTTAATTTTTTTTTTTTTAAGAACTTTCATAGAAATTAAGTGTTCCGCACATGCACAACTTCCCCTCTTTACTTGCATGGGCCTGTTGGATATAACTGTGGGTCTTAGAGGTAGGACCCATGATCTGCCATCAAATCAAAGTCCCAGATGAGGCATGTCTGAGCACTACCTTCTCTTCAGTTTACCTGCTCGCCATTGCAGTGGTGAGCAGCATAATTACATCTCTGCCTTTCCATTCACATCAATGGGACAGCTACTTCCTATTCAAGTCATGGCATAGGACCACCAATATGATATTCATGAGGATAGCTTAGCAATATAGTAAAGTCGAAAAACCCTTTAAACGTAATACTTTTGTCTAGAAATGCCACTCCAGTTTTCTACCCCACCCTCATACTAGAGTGGCTTTTATTACTTTTTTCCCCCAGACATAAATCTGGAGTGAAACTCTAACATAGCTAGTTGCACCCACTTTTCAAAACTGGAATGAGCCGTGTAAAAATGCAAAAAAAAAGTTTTTGCACAAGTGATCAAAAAGCCCTACTTTGCAACTTTTTCAAGACTGAATGCTGAAGTGCAGGGTGAAATAAATTCCCCCTTAGATGTTATGAATTAAATTGATAATGCAATGAATAAATATTATTGACAGCAGATTCCCCCTTTAATTATTTATCTTGCAAATCAAAAAATGTTGATACAACAAAATATTAAAATAACCTTAAATTAAAGGGGATTGTCTGAGTAATATTTAGAGCCTATCCTCAGGATTGGTAGGAGTCTGACTCCCCTCCGTCCTCCTAGAGCAGGCATGCTCAACCTGTGGCACTCCAGCTGTTGCAAAACTACAACTCCCAGCATGCCCTATCAGCCTACAGCAGGGCATTGTGGGAGTTGTAGTTTTACAACAGCTGGAGGGCCGCAGATTGAGTATCACAGCCTCCTCCAAAATATATCAAGCACTGTCCACTGGATACAGGCTGTGCTTGATATTGAGACTTAGATGCTCCTAGGGCAGCGGTCAGCAACCTTCGGCACTCCAGATGTGTTGAAACTACCACTCCCAGCATGCTAATTTACTTTTATGGGAGTTCTGAAAATAGCTAAGCAAGTGTGCATGCTGGGAGTCGTAGTTTTACAACAGCTGGAGTGCCGAAGGTTGCTGATCCCTGTCCTAGGTTGTGTGACTGATGAATGTGACGTCACTGTCCTAGGCAGACACTGTGGCACTCAGTGACGCAGCCTTGTCAAACAGCTGATCAGTGGGGGGTCCTGGGCGTCTGACCCCCACCGATCAGATATCGATGACCTATCCTGAGGATAGGTCATCACTATTAAATACCCAGACAACCCCTTTAACCGTTAACCAGTATTAAAAGACTACAGGTCGTTGAGGTAAACAGAGATTGTAATAAGCATCGGCAGTCCAGAAATCGTTTCCCTTCCATCCGCACCATCCCTATGGCAAAACATAAAATAAAAATCAGCTTCTGTATTCTTTAAAGCATAATATTTAATCCAGAATATAGGATTTTACATTAGGCACAGTGAGATGTGGTACATATAAATTCTGCATGCTCCAGTTTCTAATCGGGAAGCTGCAGGCGTTGCTGGCTGCAACATATACTTGAGACCCCGAACTTTGTTCAGCAAAGGTGTGTTTAATAAATAATGGACCAGAATATATTCGGATAAACCGGTATTCACATCACGTTAGGGATGACCCCCTTATTGTGTACATCCTCGCCGCTATGACAGTCAGTTATTTTACTCCAAGGCTACACGCACACGACCATGTGTGTTTTGCGGTTGTCAGTTTTTTTGCGGATCCATTGTAACACTTGCCTATCCTTGCCCGCAAAACAGACAAGAATAGGACATTCTATATTTATTTTATTTTTTTGCAGTGCTACTGATGCGGATAGCACACGGTGTGCTGTCCACATTTTTTTCAAAATGCAAAATACATTCGTGTGCATGTAGCCTTAGGGCTCTTTCACACCTGCGTTATAGTCGTCCGGCATAGAGTTCCGTCGTCGGGGCTCTATGCCGGAAGAATACTGATCAGGATTATCCTAATGCATTTTGAATGGACAGTCCGTCCTTCAGGATGTCTTCCGTTCCCGAACGGAACGTTTTTTGGCCGCAGCAAATAGCGCAGCATGCTGCGCTTTTTGCTCCGGCCAAAAATCCGGAACACTTGCCGCAAGGCCGGATCCGGAATGAATGCCCATTGAAAGGCATTGATCCGGATCCGGCCTTAAGCTACACGTCGTTTCGGCGCATTGCCGGATGCGACGTTTAGCTTTTTCTCAATGGTTACCATGGCTGCCGGGACGCTAAAGTCCTGGCAGCCATGGTAAAGGGGAGCGGGGGAGCAGTATACTTACCATCCGTGCGGCTCCCGGGGCGCTCCAGAGTGACGTCAGGGCGCCCCAGGCGCATGGATGACGTGATCGCATGGATCACATGATCCATGCGCATGGGGCGCTCTGACGTCATTCTGGAGCGCCCCGGGAGCCGCACGGATGGTAAGTATGCTGCTCCCCCGCTCCCCACTACTACTATGGCAACCAGGACTTTAATAGCGTCCTGGCTGCCATAGTAACACTGAAAGTATTTTGAAGACGGATCCGTCTTCAAATGCTTTCAGTACACTTGCGTTTTTCCGGATCCGGCGTGTAATTCCGGCAAGTGGAGTACACGCCGGATCCGGACAACGCAAGTGTGAAAGAGGCCTTAGGCAAAAGTTCAGAACTAAAAATACCTTAAATGGCACCTGTCACTATGATCAGCCCTATTAACCCAGGTATACTGCTTGGTAGGGATGATCATGGCGAGTGCAATTCTTATGTTGCAGAGAAATTTATACAATTTACCATAATGCTAATCAGGTGATCTGAGCACCGAGGGGCTGGCCTAGTCCCTCAGAGCAGCGCTTCATCTCCTCTTCTCCCCCACTGTACCAATGCATGGCCGTGAAATCTTGGGCATGCTTTGGCGATAGTACTATTGGTGCATGCGCAGTTCTAAGAGCAGGGACAGCCAGCGTCAATTGTACTGTAGCTGGCACATGTATGAGATTTCATGACCAGGCCTCAGAGCAGTGAGGATGTCTGGTCTTGTCAATCAGTGGTAACAGGGGAGAAGAGGTGGAGCGATGCTCTGAGGGGCTGGCTGCCTCATTAGCATAGTGATAAAAGTATGAATTTCTCTGCAACAGTTACACTCACCATGATCAACGCATACTGCCAGATGTGACAAATGCTCTCATGAGGACAACCCTTGTCCATATACCCAATTATTTCAAAAGGACATAATAAACAAGCTATTGTAAGCAGCATGCAGGGGAAAAATGGGGGACAGGTGGGGCTCAGGGGGATGTTAACACGGTACAGATGCGTTCATGAGTAAATCTGTGTTATAGTTAAATCAAAGGGGAAGAGAGGTACATAAAAATCCCAATCGCCCCCTGCAGTACCTGGTCAGCCAAATTCAAACCAACATGCTTCAGAGAAAAAGCAGATTTTATTTACCAATTAAATCCATATAAAAGCTGAGTCTGCTGAATTCATTTCAGGGGGTATGTACCTCTTCTTCAGGAGACAGAGGACCATCTATTGAAAGAACAACTCCCACTCTGGCATACTTGCTCCACCCATAGATCATGATCATTTATCTGAATGGGTCTGGCTAGCCCCAGTGTACTGCAATAAAAACTGCCCTTTGCAAGGGGTGTTGGTAGCCATTCTCCCAAGAGAAGGGGGTTGTGACTAAGGCCACCTGCACACGATTATTACATCCAGTACGGATCATCCAGAAAAACGCAGCATATTACAGTACCAGCAAAGTGTACGAGATTAGACAAAGCTAATGTACATTTAGCTTTTTCTCTTAGCTGCGGAAATAGACTTGCTGTGTATAATTTCAATTGTTAATGCGTTATTCTTATGTGGATTTCACCCTTTTCTATGGAATGATGAGATCAACACAAAAACTGCATCAAAAACACGATAAATAAAGCGGATTTCTTGCTGATTTACCGCATACAAATCTGTACTGTGTGCAGGTACCATAAAGCAGTTTTCACATGTCATGGTCCATGTCCAGTTCTTGACTGGTACTTTGTCTATGTCTGACGAATCTCTTAAAGAGGACCTGTCACCACAAAATGCATTGTAATCTGAAAGCACCATGCTGTAGAGCAGGAGGAGCTGCGCAGACTGACATAGTTTGTGGGAAAAGATTCAGTAAAACCTGTGATTTATAACTTCTTATCTTTGCTTTTTCCACCTCCTGTGAACAGCTATCGGTACAGGAGGGAGGGGTTACCAGTGACTCATAGGACTGTGTATATGTGTGCATAGAGATGGCTGTCAGTCACTGATAGCACCTCCTCCCGGTGCGAATAGGTAATCACAGGAAGTGAAAAAAAGAGATATAAAAGTATAAATGACAAGTTTTACTGAATCTTTTCCCACAAAACGATATATAATCTGCTCAGCTCCTCCTGCTCTATACCGTGCTGCCTTCAGATTGCACTGCATCTTGTGATGACAGGTCCTCTTTAAAGTTATAATATCTGCACTCTCTATTTTCAGTTTGCAAATTACCTTAAACTGGTTGGTTGGCATGTAAAACAAGGACCTCCTTGTTCAGAAGCAGTGCCACTGCTGTGTGAGGTGTTGCTGCTCAGCCCCACTCACTTTAATAGTCACGAGATGAAATATCAGATGTAGCCTATGGCCAAGAGTGGCGCTGTTTCTGGGGAAAAATCAGGTCACTCTTCAATTTCGCCGTCTGTCCTGTTCTGACACTTTCCAGTCCCCAGACAAGTTTAGTTTCCTGGTCCCTCTCAACATACAGAAAATGACCACACAACCAATCACTGACTCATCCTAGCCCCAGTCACCGCCTGTGTGTCAAAGGGAACCAGGTACAGTCAGCGGGCCCGGAAGCAGAGACAGTCAGCGGGCCCGGAAGCAGAGACAGTCAGCGGGCCCGGAAGCAGAGACAGTCAGCGGGCCCGGAAGCAGAGACAGTCAGCGGGCCCGGAAGCAGAGACAGTCAGCGGGCCCGGAAGCAGAGACAGTCAGCGGGCCCGGAAGCAGAGACAGTCAGCGGGCCCGGAAGCAGAGACAGTCAGCGGGCCCGGAAGCAGAGACAGTCAGCGGGCCCGGAAGCAGAGACAGTCAGCGGGCCCGGAAGCAGAGACAGTCAGCGGGCCCGGAAGCAGAGACAGTCAGCGGGCCCAGAAGCAGAGACAGTCAGCGGGCCCAGAAGCAGAGACAGTCAGCGGGCCCAGAAGCAGAGACAGTCAGCGGGCCCGAAGCAGAGACAGTCAGCGGGCCCGGAAGCAGAGACAGTCAGCGGGCCCGGAAGTGCCAGAATGGGAGTGGTGGGGGATCAGTAGGGCGAGTATGCCTTGTTTCCAATTATTTTAGATTGTTTCAAGCCCTTTTTTCTTTTTTTTCTTTTTTAAATAGTAATAGAAAACTACCAGATAGTTTAGATACCAAGTTGTAAACTAATAAAAAATCTTTGACTATACCTTTTCCACAATGGTTTGTAGATCCTCCGCTCCTTTGTAATGTGGATCTAAAATCAGGAATTTGATATCTCCAGTTGTCTCACTCCAATTCACTCCAAGAATCGTATGTGCCAGCACACCTCCCCCTGAGCAAAGAAAAAGGTGTGTTGAAAGGTTTAAATTATACAAGAGGCTAGTGATGTTTTCAAGGTATTAAAGGGGTTGTGCCAAGGGAAGGGGGGAATGTGATCAAACAATTTTTTTAAAATTAACCATTTATTCCCCTGCCACAGCTCTGGTCCTCCCACTCAGTTTCTGTTGCCTGCAGCAATAACACGCCTGTATACCCATGTGACCTCTGCAGCCTATTACTGGCCTCAGCAGCCACTTAAACAGGGACTGGCAGAGCTGACCGGAGTGACGCTGGAACAGCAGGGGAATAAACCAGTAAGTAGTGCTCCTTTTATTGTTTTGACTCAGCTTGGACAACACCCTTTACATATAGGATGACATTTAATTAGCTAATCCTTAACAATTGAAATCCCGCAGCGCTGCTCTGGTTCTCCCGGCTGCGCCAGTGACACCATGTTGACAACACAAAACCATTGCAGCCAATCACGGACCTCATCGGGTGCACCACTGAAGCCAGTCACATGTCAACACGACGTCACCCCTGCACCAGAACTGGAGTGGCAGTGCCAGATCTGTGAGGTAAGTACGTACTTGTTCTTTATTTCAGGTGGTTCTGATTGACTTATTTGGGAGAGTGTACTGGGCATGCTCTGTGACATGAGCAGATTTCAATGTGGATGGAGACAAACTATGGCCATCGCCAATTGTGAATGGTGGAGCATTTGTTATCTAGCTAGGTAATATTTTCCATTGTAATCCTGCCTGTGATGATAATAAGATGATCTGAAAGTGATCTGTACACAACAGGAGGTGTCAGCCCATTATTTAAGTGGACAGAGTAAAAACTGCAGGATTTCACAAATAATTTTTAAATATTAATAAATGACCTGGGGGGAGGGGGAAGAAACCCCAAACATTTGCTTTAAATGACAAACGCTGATAATAGATTTCTGTTAAAAAGGTTGTCTAGTCTGTCTTTCTTTTCAAACAGAATCCCGTTCTGACACATTACTGGGTCCCACACCGATCGCCGCTTCCTGGTCCCTCTTTAGACGCAGGAAGCTGCTCAAATCATTGCAGGCTGAGGAGGGGCACCCGGGTCTTCAGTCTGTTTCTTGGTCCCTCTCGACACATGAAGCGTCAGGCGGGAGCAGCAGAGGATCCGTGCGGATCACATTCTTTTTTTTTTACAGCATTCTGAGCCTGTTATATGTAACGGCTGGAAAAAACCCTTTAGGCTAAATGCCCACAATCAGGAAGGATTGCGAATTTTCTGCCCGGATTTGCGTGCGGAAAATCCGCATCGTAGGTCCTGTAAATTGTATTCTATGAGAATTTGAAATTCTCAAGCACACGATGCAGTTTTTTTCTGTGCAGATTTTGACCTACGGTGTGGATTTTAAAATCCACAGCATGTCAATTTATTTTATTTTGCCTGACCAGATTTTCTCTATTCACTTCAATGGGGAGAGTAAAATTCACACAGCAATTGATGTGGATTGTCCATACAGATTTCCGTGCGGATTGTCCGGACATAAATCCTGAACGCGTGCATTTACTCTTGCACTTTTTAACTCTCACCAATCATCACTGGAGTTCCTTCCGTCTGGAAGTGAGTAACAAGATCCCTCCCTCTGGAGGCCAGTTCTGAGCCCTGGCTGTGGAAACAAAAAAGTATGGTCACTGGCAGCATCACAGCTAGAATAACATGAAAACACACGGCATCAGCAACTTCATTTTATGGCCATCTTGTCACATGAACCGCTTTGTCATTTTATAGTTTTACGACACAAAGGTAAATTATTAAATAGATTCCACACTAAATTGTACCCAATTATCTTCCATGAAGAAGAAAGCTGCCCACGTGTGATCTATGCAAACGTTATCACCCTCTATTACCACGTCTGTATGTCTGGCTCAGCTACTTAGTATTGCCGTGTAGTCATTGTTCAGGCTGCCTATTTTGTATGTATCAGTGCTCACGTCTGTCTGAGCGCCGCTACGTACAGTGCTCCAGTGATGGAGAAAATAAGCAGTCTGGGTTACAGCCCAAATTCACTGCTGTGTAGCGACAGTGGTAATTTTATCATGAGGATACATTGCTTTAAAGGGCATCACAGACAATAGGGGCCTATCGCTAGGATGTGCCCCCATTGTCTAATAGGTGCGGGTCCCACCTCTGGAAACCGCACCTACAATGAAAAACAGAGATAAACGGAAATGTGCAGCTGCCCTCCATTCATTTCTATAGGGCCGCAAAAATAGCCAAGCGCTGTCGCGGCTATTTCCATCTGCCCCATAGAAATGAATGAAAGCGGGGGCCGTGCATGCGCGGTGTGCTCCTATTCACTTCTAGAGGAGCAGCACTCGGTGGTGGATGGACCCCGGGAAACCAGAGGTGGGACCCACACCTGTCAGACAGTGGGGGCATATCCCAGCGATATGCCCCATTGTCGGTGATGGGAATACCCCTTAAAAGTTATTAACTCACTACACAACCCTTTAAAGACTCTGTGCCTTACTTTTACAAGGCCTCAGCGACATGGTGGAGTTACCCCATAACTGATGCAAAAAATGAAAATCAGTCAGAACCAGCCCTGTACCTTACCTGGATCCAGAGATCTCACCATTTATTGCCCTGCTAGATTCTCTTCAGGTTAGCAGCTCAGGGGCGTGTCCTTTGTCTTGTCAGGTCTCTTCTGCTCTAGCTCATTCCCTATCACAGCTTAGGGGGCGTGTCCTTTGTCTTGTCATGTCCCTTCGGCTCTAGCTCATTCCCTATCAGAGCTTAGGGGGCGTGTCCTTTGTCTCGTCATGTCCCTTCTGCTCTAGCTCATTCCCTATCACAGTTTAGGGGCGTGTCCTTGGGTGCTGCCACACAGCACAGTTGGGATGCAGTTACAACAATCATGCATTCACAACGCAGTTTTTAAATGTAGCCAGCTGCAATTCATTAAATCATTTATATAATTTCTGCTAGGCAGAACACCGGTGTTTAATTAGGTGCCAAATTGGCTAGTTTCTATAACTGCATTGCGAATGCATGTTTTTTGATGCAGTAACTGCATACTTTAAACTACATACAGTTTTTAACTGTCTAACAACTGCGCTGTTAGGCAGCACCCTAACAGTAGATCCAGCTGGTGGTAATTTAAAGATGGAACTGAGCATGTGCAGCCACCTCAGCAGATGGACATGCACATTACTATACGGATTAAAAACTAGGGGTCACCATTATAAAGTAGACTGAATATCTCACAAATGGAAAAAGCTTTGTAGCAGAGAGTAAATTACAAAATTTACTTGCAGATTTATATTAAAAAAACATTTAATGGTGGCACAACTCCTTTAACTCTGATCCTGGAAGTTTAGCCCCTTAGATTCTACGATCCATGCTGTCCAGAGAGCGCAGTTATTGCGGGATGTCAAAGGGTTGTTACAGCTTCTAGGCCTAACAATAGTCCCTAGCCTGCTACATACCGCAGTGCTGGTTGGCTAGAAGCTGCAGAGTGGCATTTCTTTTTTTTTTTATAATTTTTTATTTTGGTAATACTTTTTTTTTACACTTTGTGTCCCCTATAAGGTCATAGAAAACCCTGTTCAGCTTTACTGCAGAGCTGATCTGGGACTGCTAAGAACCAGGAGCTTGTGCAGATACCCAGCCCCTGGCAATCGCTGATTGCTAGGAGTGTAGCTGGAAGCGGCATTGCCACATTGTGATCTGCAAATATAGCGATGGAGAAGATGGAACCGATAAAAAAAAAAATAATAATAATGTTATTGTCTTTCCTAAGAGGAGCCCAGCTGCCACTGACCATGGGTTACCCGCTCTCGCAGCTGCACAATTGTTGAACAGTTTCAGCGATTCATTTCAGTGGAGGATATGGACAACACATGGATCCACAGATTTTTTAAGTGTCTGCTCACACATTAGTGATTTTACTGACCAAATCAGAGACATGCACTACTTTGGTCCGTGGCGCATAAAAGTAACGCCCATTGAAGTCTTTGGGTCTGTAAAAAAAACTACTGACAGAACACAGATGGCGTCCGTGTTCCGTATGTTTTTTCACGGACCATTGGTAGGAGATGCTCTGAAAATTAATTTTCAGCTGAGCAGTGTGCGTGGAATACGGGCAATACATGTAGGACTTAAACGGACACATGGCAAAACACAGATTTTTCATGGACACCTTCATGGATGAAACGCATAATGATTTTCCACAGACGTCAAACGGACACAGAAATGTGAGGCCTAAAGGGTTAGGAGAGGACAACCTGCCGCCAGACTGGTGGCTTCTTGTCACGGATGTTCCCGCGACAGGTGGCAGGAGATTGGCAAGACTGGCAATACATGGTTTGATTTGACGTGTTTTCTGTTTGCATCATATGACGTCTGTTTTTTCTGATGCTTGCCGCACCTTCTTTCCCCAGGTGTGGCTATTAGGGTCATTTAACCTTCTCTATTTATAGTTGCTTCTCCCACAATGCTGTGCGGTTTATAGCTTCTGTTTGGACCTTTGGATAGATTGTGGTTGGATCTCGGCTGAGTTCCTGGTGCTTCCATTGTTCCTTTGAAGTTGTCAAGTTTGAAGTTTCCTTTTTATATTTTGTTTGGGTTCTGAGTGTTGCATTTCCCTATTGCTTGTATTAGGCCTTAAGGAGACCCTCGTTCGTCCTTCCTTTTGGAGGAACAGGTAGTCTCATCCCTGCCATTAGTACCAGGGTCCTATAGGGCTTGATAGGACTCTAGGTATTCCTGCGTTTGGGGTCTGTTTATACTGGTAGTCAGTCAGGATTTTGGTTAGGGTTTTGACTAGGTGTCGTCCATTTTCCTTCCCTAGTTCTCAGGCCCGATTCCCTGTTCCCCCCTTTCCCTCCTATGCTCGGTGTGGCGTTTCCCTCCCACACCGAAGCGTGACACTTCTCTATAGGACTTGCAAAATGCCAGGAAAGCACTCCTCTACCAGTGAAACCGTTTGGACTAGGGACTGATATATTTACCTGTCTGACACGTTGGGGGCAGATTTACTAATTAAATGGAGCCAGAATTCTGGTGTACATGCTAAGTGGCAATTAGGTGTTTTAGACACTTTTCATGCCTCTCTCAACAAGTAACATGCCTTAGGAGAAATGGGGTATCGTTTATGGAAAGGGGTGTGGCTTAAAGGGACCGTTCCAAGTTATAACGCCCCCTCCCCCAGTGCCCTTAGTGGTGCAGCCCCAATCCTCACCTCCAGTTTCCGCTCACAGGCTATAACGGTGACATAGCTCTATAAAAGGTACGTGACCACTGCAGACAATTACTAGCCTCAGTGGTATACAGCATAAGATCACTGATGCTAGTGATTGGCTGCAGGGGTCATGCGTAATATACAGCAACGTCACTGCAACAGCCTGTATACAGAAACCAGAGCTGCAGTGCTGGAAATGGCAGCAGATTAAGTGGTAAATATAAGGGATTTTATTCATTTTGGGCATGGGGGAGTTTCCATTCACTGACATCAGAGATTTTGAAAATGTCGAGAAACTAAAACATTCTAAATAACTTCATTATTCAAACATATTCTGATTCTTCTATAAATGCATTTGGTGCCAATTTTTATCTAGAAAAAAAATAAAAAAGTCACTCACTTTACAAACATAATTTTTGAAGTAACACCGAGCAGCTGGTCAAGCACCAGCTGTACCTCTATTGAGCCAATCCATTGCCGGGATCCAACAAAGCTTGAGGGCTTGTCTCCAACGTCAACCAGAGCCTGTTGGGTAAAGATGGTATCCATCAAAATGGAGTAGGAATCTCCAGACATGAAACCCCGTCCTGTATTTCACACTACACTGGTAAGAGAGGTGACCAAGAACCCAATGGATACTAGTGCCCTGAAAATAGTCTCTGCTCAGTAAAGGACACATGAAAGCCCACCTGGAGTTAAAAAAATAAAAATAAACTCTCAGACTGAGAAACAAGATTTCCTGTTCTGATGAAACCAAGACTGAAACTTCTTGGCCTCAATTCTAAGGGCTCGTTCACACAAACGTTTTTTGTGTTCCGTATAAGGATTCTGTAGCAGTAAGGTCAAGCAGAGGCACACAGAATTATAAATCAGTATAATGCTGTGTGCTCCTGCAAGACCAGCAGTGTCCAGAACGGAGGGTCATGCTCACACATGGAGCGCGATACCCGCACTGTCCATGCTTGGATGACACAGCCCTAAGGTCAACTTTTTTTTTTTCTTTCTATAGATTTGAAGAAAAAGGAAAACTGTTTAGAGGTGTACAGTAAAACTATTACATTGGTTAGAAAATCCACAGCAGTTATGCCTACGAGCTATATTACTGGCAAATTTGTACTTTTCATTTAGTAACTGGTATCAAATCAAGAACATTTCTCTGCGCAGATCTTTGTGTGCCCGCTCTGGAGGGCAGTAATCATACATACCTGCTGGATCTCCCTGTGTGTTGGAATGGATCTGTCGGTATAACCTTGGTATTTAAACCAGGAACAGATGGTCTGGAGAGAACGGTAGGCACAGCCCCAGCCACTGTCATCCATACGGTCCTGCATGTAGTGATGGTAACTGTAGATTCCCTGTACCATGGAGAGCTACAGAGAGAAGACAGATCACTGGTATCACTGACACATGTACCAGTATATATATATTCTACAGTGATTAACTGGACAATCCTGTTAATAAGCCGAGAAGGCTGCCCTGTGTGCACACACATACACAGCATTATCCTGTATGTGCCGCGGCAGTGCCTTGTCTTTGCAATGGATATTTTGGCTGCGTGGCTTGTACAAGTTCCACAGTGCACACTACCTCTACCGGGACGGGCAGCCGTACAAGCAAAATCATGAAGACGATCATAAAATGCATCAGCCTTTTTTCTAGTCAAGTCCCAAATAAATCTGGCGGACTGCCTAGCACTATAAATAACAGAGGAACGGCACAAAGACATGTCAGAAATGGGGACAGGTTATTATTTAAAGGTGTTTTCCTATTTGAGCAACCCTAGGGGTACTTTCACACTAGCGTTTTTCTTTTCCGGTATTGAGTTCCGTCACAGGGGCTTAATACCGGGGAAAAGAACTGATCAGTTTTATCCTAATGCATTCTGAATGGAGTGCATTCTGTTCAGGATACATCAGTACAGTTCTTCCTACGTTTTTTGGCTGAAGAAAATACCGCAGCATGCTGAAGTTTACTCTCTGGACAAAAATCCTGAACACTTGCCGGAATGCTGGATTCGGCATTAATTTTCATTGAAATGTATAAATGCCGAATCCGGCATTAAAATTGCCGCATTGACAGATCCGTTCTTCCAGTCCGCGCATGCGCAGACCTTTAAATCTGTGAAAAAAATATATATACACCGGATCCGTTTTTCCGGATGACACCGGAGAGACGGATCCGTTATTTCAATGCATTTGTCAGACGGATCTGCATCCGGATCCGTCTGACAAATGCTATCCATTTGCGTCTGGATTTCTGGATCCGGCAGGCAGTTCCGGCGATGGAACTACCTGCCGGAATCCTCTGCCGCAAGTGTGAAAGTACCCTTACGTTCCTTGACCATAAGCTGATCACAAAGTGTTTTCCTGCAGGGACCCTAAGCGATCAGCTTTATGTACTGTAGTCTGTGTGGAAAATTTTCAGAAATTGTTCCAATTGCCTGCAGCGCTACCAAAGGGGAAATTAGGCGTTAAGCCTCATCCACACGTCAGTGTTTCATGGACGTGTGCTGTACGTGTTCTCCACGGACGGCACGCGTCCATATTATTTTAATGTGTTTTAGCACTGTAATCAGTGTTTTAGCACGGTCCGTGGGTCCGTTTTTTTTTAGCACAGAAGCATTCTCTATTTTGTCCGTGTTCATGGATCCATCATGGCCGTTATAGTCTATGGGTCCGTGAAAACCAGGGATGACATCTGTGTTTCACAGATCATTAAGAGATTCTTAGAAAATTATTTTTCAGCTGCTCAGTGTCAGTGAAACACGGACAGCAAAAAAAAAAAAAAGACACACGGACCCAACATTGATGCATCACTGACCACCTGATCACGGATTTGAGCACAGACATGTGAATGAGGCTTTACACAGGGAACATTCAAATCAGTGCCGTAATACAGGACAGGACTGGTCCTCCAGAGAGAATTATTATTTTTATTTTTTATTGGACGACCCCTATAATTGCTATCCTTGCAAAACTACTGCAATTTACCAGGCAAATTCTGCAAAAATGTAAGCAATTAGAAATATAACAAAATGTAGTTATCCTTTATAGGAGTTACCCGAGCTGTAGAATAGGTTATCAATATCAGATCGGTGAGGGCCCGACACCCACCCTGACCTGCGTATGAAGCTGTAACACCACAGCGCCATACACTGAGTAGAGGCCATTTTCAGGTACTGCAGCTCAGTTCCACCATTTAATGGATAGATTATCAATATCTATAACCTGCAGGGGCGGACTGGGAACTCAAGTAGGTGAGGCCAACACATGGAGGCAGGGAGTAGAGAAATAGGCAGGGACAGCAATACCGTAGTGCAGCACAAAATACCACCACAGCAGAAACAGATACCACAATGCAGAACAAAATACTGCCATCCCTGCTGCAGTATTCAACTGTAAGGCCTCTTTCACACGGGCGTTGCGGGAAAATGTGCGGGTGCGTTGCGGGAACACGCGCGATTTTTCCGCGCGAGTGCAAAACATTGTAATGCGTTTTGCACTCGCGTGAGAAAAATCGCGCATGTTTGGTACCCAAACCCGAACTTTTTCACAAAAGTTCGGGCTTGGGATCGGTGTTCTGTAGATTCTATTATTTTCCCTTATAACATGGTTATAAGGGAAAATAATAGCATTCTGAATACAGAATGCATAGTATAATAGCGCTGGAGGGGTTACAATTTTTTTTTTAACTCACCTTAGTCTACTTGATCGCGAAGCCGGCATCTCCTTCTGTCTTCATCTTAGCTGTGTGCAGTAACAGGACCTGTGGTGACGTCACTCCGGTCATCACATGGTCCATCACATGATCTTTTACCATGGTGATGGATCATGTGATGACCAGAGTGACTTCACCACAGGTCCTGTTCCTCCACACAGCTAAGATGAAGACAGAAGAGATGCCGGCTGCGCGATCAAGTGGATTAAGGTGAGTTAAATATATATATATTTTTTTTTAACCCTTCCAGCGCTATTGTACTATGCATTCTATATTCAGAATGCTATTATTTTCCCTTATAACCATGTTATAAGGGAAAATAATAATGATCGGGTCTCCATCCCTATTGTCTCCTAGCAACCATGCGTGAAAATCGCACCGCATCCGCACTTGCTTGCGATTTTCACGCAACCCCATTCATTTCTATGGGGCCTGCGTTACGTGAAAGATGCAGAAAATAGAGCATGATGCGATTTTCACGCAACGCATAAGTGATAAGTGAAAATCACCGCTCATGTGAACAGCCCCATAGAAATGAATAGGTCGGGATTCAGTGCGGGTGTAATGCGTTCAACTCACGCATCGCATCCGCGCGGAAAACTCGCCTGTGTGAAAGGGGCCTAAGGACCAATATACAGTAGAATTCAGAGGGAGACCTGCAGCCAGGGCCGTTTCTAGGGGCGGGGGGACGGGCGGCCGCCCGGGGCGCTGTCAGAAGCAGGGGGCGCCCGTTGAGGTAAAAATAAAAAAATTTGGGTTATGTGATAAAGGTTCGGGCGGCCGGCCGCCCCCCTCATGCTGAGCCTCCTGAGCGGCCGGCTCAGTGCTGCGCAGCCTGCCTGCGTTGCAGACTGCTGAGTTGTTAATGTAGCGTGGCCGAGCTCTGTTCGGTCCGGCCCGGGGTACAGGAGCATTTGTTTCCTGTACCCGGCCGGACTGAAAGGAAGTGCACACTAAGTGAGCACTTCCTGTCAGCCGGGTACAGGAAACAAAAGCTCCTGTACCGCGGAGCGAACAGAGCTCGGCCACGCTACATTAGAGGTGACATTGACAAGGGGGAGGAAATGAGAGTGACAAGGGAGGGGAGGGGGGGGGAAATGAGAGTGACAAGGGAGGGGGGGGAGAAATGAGAGTGACAAGGGAGGGGGGGGGGAGAAATGAGAGTGACAAGGGAGGGGGGGGGAGAAGAGAGTGACAAGGGAGGGGGGGGGGAGAAGAGAGTGACAAGGGAGGGGGGGGGAGAAGAGAGTGACAAGGGAGGGGGGGGGGAGAAGAGAGTGACAAGGGAGGGGGGGGGAGAAGAGAGTGACAAGGGAGTGGGGGGGAGAATGAGAGCTGACAAGGGAGGGGGGCGGGAGATAGTGAGGGACAAGGGGATGGGAGGGTGAGGCGAGAGAGTGACAAGGGAGGGGGGGAGAAGAGCCATTGACAAGGAGGGGGGGGGAGAGAGAGTGACAAGGAGGGGGGGGGGAGAAGAGAGTTGACAAGGGGGCGGGGGGGAGAAGAGAGTGACAAGGGAGGGGGGGGAGAAGAGAGTGACAAGGGAGGGGAGGGGGGGAGAAGAGAGTGACAAGGGAGGGGGGAGAAGAGAGTGACAAGGGAGGGTGGGGAGAAGAGAGTACAAGGAGGGGGGGGAGAGAGAGTGACAGGGAGGGGGGG
Source organism: Bufo gargarizans (assembly GCF_014858855.1). Lineage (NCBI taxonomy): Eukaryota > Metazoa > Chordata > Amphibia > Anura > Bufonidae > Bufo > Bufo gargarizans. Next base: position 123,570,264 of record NC_058080.1, read on the forward strand.
GGGGGAGAAGAGAGGAGTGACAAGGGAGGGGGGGGAGAGAGAGTGACAAGGGAGGGGGGGATAAGGAGTGACAAGGGAGGGGAGGGCGAAGGGAGAGTGACAAGGGAGGGGGGGAGAGAAGGAGGATTGACAAGGGAGGGGGGGAGAAGAGATTGACAAGGGGGGGGAGAAGAGAGTGACAAGGAGGGGGAGAAGAGAGTGACAAGGAAGGGGGGAGAAGAGAGTGACAAGGGAGGGGGGGAGAAGAGACTGACAAGGGAGTCCGCAGAGCCAGACCAAGAGCCAGACTGCAGCCAGAGACCAGATCATCTAATTGTCCTGGTGGTAAGTAGACAATGCAATATGTGTAATATTTAATTGTTTAGTTATTAATACTACATTTTGCGGACCACACATTGCCGGCAATAAGAGAATATGCCTATTCTTGTCCGCTATTGGGGACAAGAATAGGACATGTACTATTTTTTTTCAGGATCGGAATTGCGGATCCGGGTCCGCAATTCCGGATCTGATAAGGGGGGGGGCGTCAATTTTTATCTTGCCTAGGGCGGCAAAAATCTGGTCAGACTTACTGACGTCACGCGCCTGATCCTCCCACTAGGCGGCGCAGGCGCGTGACATACAGTGAGTGAGTGAGCGCCGCACTGCCTGCCTGTTACCGCCCGCCCTGAGCCCCTGAGCAGTGCTGATGCCTGCTGTGAGGCGAGTGATGGTCTGGGGGGGAATTAATTACAATGGGGGGGCATTAATTACAATGGGGGGGCATTAATTACAATGGGGGGGCCTCTGTGGGAGACATGAAAATGGGGGCCACTGTCACTGTGGGGGACATTAAGTTTAATAAGGATCACTATGGACATTATTTAGAATGGAGGCTGCTGTTGTTGTCATTACTCATTATAACTGTATAATGTCTGATAGGCCTAGTCCTGAGCTGAGTTATATTACCCTGCCCATGCCCTGTATAATAATGTACCCATCCCTGATACCCCTTAGTTATATTACCCCGCTGGAGTAATATAACTAAGGGGTATCAGGATACATTATTAGACAGGGCAGGGTAATATAACTCAGGACTAGGCCTATCAGACATTATACAGTTATAATGACATCCACAGCAGCCTCCATTCTAAATAATGTCCATAGTGATCCTTATTAAAAATAATATCCCCCCACAGGCAGGCAGTGCGGGCGGCAGCGCTCACTCACTGTACCTCACGCACTGCGTGACGTACAGTGAGTGAGGTGAGCACCGCCGCCCGCACTGCCTGCCTGTTACCGCCCGCCCGGAGCAGTGCTGAGAAAGAAGCCTGCTGTGAGTGAGAGCCTGAGTCTATGGGACAGAGGGTCACTGGGTGCGTCACTGTGACTGTCCGTGCAATGTGGTTCCACATTTTTTACAATGGGGAGACACTTATTTAATCGAGCAGTTGTGAGGGGGGGGGGGGGAGTTTTTTTGACACTCGCCCTGAGAGAAATTTTACCTACAAACTGCACTGCCTGCAGCCACCAGCCAGGTGTATAAGTACCTGATGCTCCCAGCATTAATTAATAAGAGCATATGATAGTTATCTACCCCGCTGACGGCCATGAGGAGGGCTTGGGTGGTCCCTTGGGCATCAGTTAAATTTCCCTGTAGAGTCTATGGACCCTGATAATCTGGAGGTTTCCTTTGCAGCAGAAAAAAGAGGAGCTGAATAATCTATTATACAGCAGTTTCTAAAGTCTAAATATAAAAAAAATTATAGAACAAGCAAAATAAATATTTTCTCTGATCAACTGATGGACTACTATATGCCCAACGTGAGGTACTTCCGATTTTGGCGATATTACAGTAATAATTCCAGCTGCGGGTGCTCTTTACAGCAATACTCACAATGCCTCCCTCCAGAGATGGATGGTTTAGGTGTACATGTGTGTTTCGAAGATATCCATCTTTGTACGGCTCATCTGGAAAATGATAGGCATTGGCTCTTTTGAAATATGGCCTGTCGAGGGGCACGTTAAACTCACCATGTAACACCTGAAAAACGGATAGAAACAAGGAGTTACAAAACAAAGGCATCCAACACCATGTTTCTCACTTAGGTTAAAAGGGGTTGTGCAGTCCCCAGAATAGGTCATCAATATCAGATCGGTGGGGGTCTGACTCCCAGCTGTGTGAGGGGGAAGTGGCACTTGTGGGGGCACTGCCTATGCTTCAAAATTACCTGCGCGTCGGCTCACTTGTAGAGGTGGTGCAGTGTAATTACAACTGCTCATACCATTCAAGTGGCCTTAAAAAAAACGACAATGTGGGGAGGGGGAAATCGGGTAGGAACAGTGAAGTCACCATGACCAATCTGGTTGTAGACAAAGTGTTACATACATTTTAAAGGGAATTTGTCATCAGAAAACGACATATTGTTTAAATCACTTTTTTTTTTTTTTTTTTTTTTTTATGTTTAACCCCTTTAGGACACAGCCTTATTTCACCTTAAGGACCAGGCCTTTGCGGAGCGCGGCCCCAAACTTCGGGACCGCAGCTCCGCAAAAGATAGAACATGTCCTATTCTTGTCCGCCGCCGCGGACAAGAATAGGCCTTTCTATAGGGGTGATTTGAGCAGGCACCTGATGATTTGAGCAGGCACCTTGTTCCGATCACAGCCCGCCGGGCGGCGGTGATCGGAAGTACACATGACGTACCGGTACGTCATGTGTCCTTAAGTACCAGGACAACATGCCGTACCGGTATGTCATGTGTCCTGAAGAGGTTAAACAAATTTGTAAAGAATTTTTGATGTTATTTTTAATTTTCCATGTCAATACCATAAAATCCTGCAGTTTTCTCACTGGATGCTAAGCCTAAAAACAGGCACCACTTCTTGGTCTGTACAGATCAATTTACTGCAGTTATCTGCTTATCTGTCATTCTTAGCCTGCCAGTAATGATATCACCTATGTGTATAGATAAGATCCACCATTCAAAATAGGCGATTGTCAAAGCTTATCTGTTCTTTCTTGTACAATCACCTCTGCCCAGGTCACAGCATGCCTAGAAAAGTCTCTCATAGAAATCTGTGAGGTCTCCTCCAGATCATTGTGTCTATGGCTAATGCTTTCTGTTTTGTTAAGAACAGCTCAGGCAAGATGGCCGCCCCCATAATAATGCTCAGAAAATAGAATAAAAAAAATCTGCAATCAGAAAGTAAAAACAGATAATAAAAAAAAAAGGATATGTGTTTTAACTAGCAGATAAAATATTTGGTGGCACATTTCTTTTAAATGTTTTTTTTCTGCGTAAGATGTCAATTTAAAGTTTTGGTGACAAGGGGGGTGGGGGTATTTAATGTGTTGTCCCACTTTAATATTTACTATATCTGAATATTCAAAATCCTAAGCAACCAAATTGATTAAAAAAACATCATTGTTAGGGCTCGTTCACACGAACGTTTGAAGCCCGTGCTGTGGACCGCAAATACGCGATCCACCCGTTCCGCAAAAAGATAGAACATGCTCTATCTTTTTGCGGTGCGGAGGCACGGAACGGAACCCCAGGAAGCACTCCGTAGTGTTTCCGTAGGGTTCCCTTCCGTGCTTCCGTTCCGCATCTCTGGATTTGCCGACTCATTGTGCTGCCCGTTGCCTTATTGCGGACCGCATTTATGAATCCGCAATACATGGGCACCGTTCCGTGTGCATTCCGCAAATGCGGTCCGCAATACGGCAACCGGCAGCACACGTTCGTGTGAATGAGCCCTTAGGCCTAAGTTCACACTTTAGTGATTTATTTCAGTGATTTTTAAACCTAAGGTAAAATGGAAAGATCTGCATTTGTTCTGTGTTCTTGACCCACACTTGGTTTTGGCTAAAAATCACTGATGGAAATCACTGACCAACACGGATGTGTGAAGTAGGTCTTAGGTCATGCAGTGGTCATCTGCCTGTATACACAACAGCTGTCAATCATGTCAGGTTCAGGAAAGCAGTGGACGCAAATCTGAAAACGTCTGGTGTGTTTTAGCAGCCGTTATACAAATGGCGCAGTGTTTCTTTGGGCTTTTTAGTATAAAGGCTCAGCATCCAATTTACATTCCCCAATCCCTCATTATAATATTACTGGCGCCTTCCCACCTTCCTATAATCTTCTAGCTGAGACTCGGCCGCTCCTGCAGGATACACCACAGTGACCAGTTCTCTCCTTCCGGGTAACATGAAGTGAAATGGTTCAGCCACGCAAATGGCAGTTCCTTTCATATATTTCAGCAGGCACTTCTCCATGTCAATCAGCTGCTGTGTAAGCTTGTTCACAAGGATCTTCAGTACCCTGTTCAGAAAAAAGGCAAAAAAGCCCCCAATTACCATCACGCAGTAAAGACCCCAGCAGCAGTCTAGTAGGTGCATACAGACCTGCCCCACTTCTCTTCTGCAGGGACAGACGCAGCCGTATCCATGGGCAGGGTGACGTTCACAAGATGATGACACTGGGTGTCGTATTTAATGGTTGGAGCCACTGCTTTAGAAGACGTCGACATTTCAAACATGGGGCTGAGGTTCACCACCTGCTGCTGACAATGGATACAGAATGAATTTCTACCGTTCATCTATTAGAATGATTAATGCCACAGACTAGACAAGAAAAAAGCCCCTTTCATATACTGCAGTTCTCTTCTGGCGAGATGACCCTAGCCTGACTCTGCCGTATGCTCTTGGTCCTCACGTGTATTCGCCCCATTACATTTCAATGGACCTAGCCTGTGGATTTTCAGACAATAATGAACAAACTGCAGGATTTTAAATCCTTAACACGTTCACTATTCTGCACCTATATTTTTCTTTGAAATATTTTGCTTGTGAAATACCCATTGTGTTTGTTTTAAAGGTGTAGTCCAAGTTCTATAGACACTCGGGCAACCCCTGTAAGCTGCCTAAAATTACCAATGAATGCAGAGCTGGAGAGGGTCCAGAGGAGGGCAACTAAAGTAATAACTGGAATGGATGGACTACAGTACCCTGAAAGATTATCAACATTAGGGTTATTCAGTTTAGAAAAAAGACGACTGAGGGGAGATCTAATAACTATATATAAATATATCACGGGTCAGTACAGAGATCACTCCCATCATCTATTTATCCCCAGGACTGTGACTGTGATGAGGGGACATCCTCTGCGTCTGGAGGAAAGAAGGTTTGTACACAAACATAGAAGAGGATTCTTTACGGTAAGAGCAGTGAGACTATGGAACTCTCTGCCTGAGGAGGTGATGGTGAGTACAATAAAGGAATTCAAGAGGGGCCTGGATGTATTTCTGGAGTGTAATAATATTACAGGATATAGCTATTAGAGAGGGATCGTTGATCCAGGGAGTTATTGATTGCCTGATTGGAGTCGGGAAGGAAATTTTTTTCCCCTAAAGTGAGGAAAATTGGCTTCTACCTCACAGGGTTTTTTGCCTTCCTCTGGATCAACTTGCAGGATAACAGGCCGAACTGGATGGACAAATGTCTTTTTTCAGGCTTATAAACTATGTTACTATGTGTATACTCTTCCTGCGCCGAGCTCCAGTCTTGCTCTTTGGCGGTGCTGCACAAAACGTCTCTGCTGCAGCCAAGAGGAGGACGTCAGCAGCTGGAGGACCAGAGCTCAGTGCACATTTCTAGTTTAGCCCACTGAAAGAAATGGGAGTCATAATAAATCCCCCCCAACTGTGTCTTGTTGTTCCATCTGTATTCATATTCTGACACGTGAGAAGAAGACACTGATAGTGGTTCATGAGCCAACTGATTCCTCAAATAAAATGCTTCAGCGATCTGTAGGCCGTGAAAAATCCTCTATTCTCCATCAACATGTGTTATACAGTGCAACCTACACTTGGAGAACTGGTGGTGCTCCCATGTCATGGACTCTCCAGCTATTTATGGACGTACTTAAGGCTAAATACTGTGAATTACACATAAAAACTGCAAAATATATATCAACACCTGTAAGAATAATCTATTTTCTGTGCACCTCATACCGTTTCATGCAACTTTTTCTCCTTCTTTTTGGAAGATCTGCGTCTGGAATCATCATCATCATTTCTGGGAAAAATTAAAACCGAATTAGAATTTCGATAACCATCAGCATAACTATATCATGAACAGAGATTACATTTTCCTCACTGAATAAAACTGAAGATATCTCTGCAAGGGGAGTCATCTGTCAGGTCGCGGGGTGATGTGTTGACTCCGGAGTTAGGCCATACGTACAATGAAGTTCTGCTGACGTGGAATACCAAGGATTCAGACAGAAGCTTAGAGGAAAGATTACCAAGCGCTTTCACCAGGGCCTTCTTGCAGGAGGATTCTACATAAAGAAACAGATTAGTTTATCTTTACATGGTTATAGTTTTCATCCGTTTAATAACCAATGCACACGCTCTCTCCGATTTCCAGGCCAAAGGGCCCTCAGTGACCAACAAACTGCATCCACTGCAAGAAGCACATTAAAGGGGTATTCCGGTTTCGGATGTTATTCCCTGTTCACGGGATAGAGGATAACTATTAGCTCTGTGAGGGTCCTGCCACTAGGATCCCCACTGACCACAACAGAGACCCCATATCCCATGGAGCTTCCCCCCTGAAATGAACAGAGTGGCTGGTTGGGCATGTGTGCAGACGCTATGTTCATTTCTAAGGGCGTTCTAGAGACAGCGGAGCACTGTACTCTGCTATCTCCATAACTCCTCTAGAAATGAACAGAGCGGCTGTGTGTATGCCCGACCAGCCACTCTGTTCATTTTGGGGGGCTCTACAGGGGTATGTGGTCCTCTTTCTCATGATTAGTGGGGGTCTCAGCGGTAGGACCCCACTGATCTAATATCCGCAGGATAGGGGATCATTTCACATACCCAGAATACTCCTTTAAGGAAGCACCCTCGCAAGTTTGCAAGTTTTAATCATCAGTTTTGGCTTTAAAAAGGGCTGTCTCACTTCAGCAAATGGCATTCATCATGTAGAGAACGTTAATACAAGCCACTTACTAATATATTGTAATTGTCCATATTGCTTCCATTGCAGGCTTGATTAATTTTTCCAGCTCATTAAACACTGCTCGTTTCCATGGTTACGACCACCCTGTAATCCAGTAGCAGTGGCCGTGCTTGCACACTATAGGAAATAGCTCTAGGCTATGTGTGCTCCTATGGTCCCGGCTACCAGAGAGGCTGGCTCTTTTAACTATAGTGCGCAAGCACGACCACCACTGCTGGATTGCACGGTGGTCGTAACCACAGAAACAAGCCGTGTATAATGTGGTGGAAAAATGAGTCTAGCCAGCGAAGGAAGCAATATAGACAATCACAATCAGGGGTGCACCACCAGTGAGGCGAACGTCTCCGGCAGGGCCAGGTAGGGGCAAGAGGGGGGCCGGATAGGCCATGGAATATTGCAGATCGAGATCCCGCAAACGTTTCTTTATAGATATAAAAGTAGCCCTCTTCTTCTGTAATTCTGCTGAGAAATCCGGGTATAAGGATATGTTAGCAGATCCGAAAGTGATAGTCTGCTTGATCCTTGCCTTTGAAAGGATGAGATCACGATCCCGCCAATTAAGCATGCGGGCCAAGAGTGGTCTTGCAGGGGCCCCAGGTGGAGGCATCCGAGCAGGAACCCGGTGGGCTCTCTCCACTGCATAGGCCGCCGAGAATGATGCGTCCGGGAACGTCGACTTGAACCAGTCCTCTATAAACGAGGCAGGATCAGAACCCTCAGACCGCTCAGGCATTCCCAATATGCGTATATTATTTCTTCTAGAGCGGTTTTCTAGATCGTCACATTTCTGACGCCACATGTCGACCGCTCCCTCCACAGCAGACATCCTAGCTGCCAAGGGTCGGGTCGTGTCCTCCAGCTCAGATACTCTTTCCTCTGTTAGCCGAACCCGCTCCCTCAATTGCTGAACATCATGTCGCAGGAGGCCCAGGTCCACTCTGACCTCCTCTATCTTGCCTGTGAGCGACGACTGGCATCCCATAATAGCTGCCATCAGCTGACTGTGAGAAGTCTGCAGGGTGAGTTCGGGTTCCCCCTCCGTCTCGGTCGCTGAGGTCTGGCCAGCTTGTCCCCTGGTTAGCAGAGCGCGAGGAGAGGATGGAGCGGCGGCGCCATGCTGCGACTCTTGGCGGGCAAATTCCTTCAAGCGGTCCGCCGCTTGTTGTGCCTTGCTGGGACCCATGGCCAGTCCGTATGATCTCCGGGGGTTCCTTGGCTCAGGTCAGAGTAAAAATATCCTTGTTACCAGCTCAGGATTGCTCAGGATGAAGTTTTGGAGCCGGAGCCGCTCTCAGACACGTCCGGCCATGTCGGCAGTTAGCCACGCCCCCCACTCATGCGGATCTTAAATTGGTCTAATAATAGGTCATCTCTGAAACTCTGGGTCCAGCAGGAACAAGAACTCTTCCCGATGGACTTGTTGATTGCTCCATGGGTGACTCAGGACAATAGACCACCATTAGAGGAATGGCCCTTCCAAGTTCGTAAAGCTCTTACTCAATGGGACAGCTGGGTCTTGAAGTTTCAGATATCACAGAGACCAGGTCCTATGACGCCCCTCATGGGCAATCCTGCTTTCACCCCTGGATAAGGGGAAAATGGGTTCCTAATATGGAATAGATCTTCGTATCCCAGGGTCCTTGATGCCATGAAGAATGCAAAAGTAGTGTCCTACGAATCCCTTGATCTGGATGACTGGTTTAAAGGCTCTTTGTGGCTCACGTATGTTCAGCTGAAATCGTACCTAAATAGCTTACTCAGCCACAAACTTCATCATAACTTGACAGACTTTGACACCCTTTTTCTAAAGCCCGACACTCACTTTTAAGATTCTCTCCAGGTGGTATTACTGCCCGAAGACTCTTCACTGGATGTTCCCTAATGTATCCAGCTTATGTTGGAGATGTGGACAGGAGGGAGGAGGGAACCGTGTTACATATATGGTCTTGCCCTACTATAAGCAAATTCTGGGACCAAGTGCTCCAGGTTTACGGCAAATTTTCAGGGAAGAAAGTGCCCAACCTACCCAAAGTGACTCTTCTCTCGCTAGTACCAGTGACTTTAGCCCAAATGAAGAAGAGTGCTCTGAGGTTCTTCCTCACAGCAGAACGATTAGTGATACCGAGGCACTGGAAGTCGAGGGATCCGTCTTCTCTCTGTAAATGGGCTGCTGAGCTCCGATATTTATTTAGAATAAAAGGACGGATAGCATACTCTCATGATTAGGGGGGATAGGTTCTATACTAGATGGAACTCTTTCTCTCTCTATTCCTTTACTCCACAGAGTTCTCCAGGCTTTTGGGAGAGCTTTCCGAGTGATGTTAAAGGGAACCTGTCACCAGTTTTATGGTGTCCTAACTAAGGGTAACATAAATAAGTGACTGATTCTTTTAGCAAAATACTGGGTCACTTTCTTTAATTGACCCAGTCAATCTGCCAACATCTTGTATTGAAAAACTCCAGCTGATAATGATGAGTCCTGAATTTTCATGAGCTCCTGACTCTCCCCGCCTACCTGCTGCTGAATGACAGTTTTTTTCCATATGAATCAGCAGCAGGTGGGCAGGGGAGTGGCTATAGCTCTGAATTAAATATACGCTGGACTCAATGACATCACGCTGGACTCAAATCAGCTCATTAGCATGCAGCATCTTTGTGTATATATTATCAGGTAACCATCTGTCACACCAGTAAGTGAATACATCTAAGGTACTTTTTAGTAGTTAACGATTGTATATAAATTAGTTAGATTATAATCAAATATCCACATGACAGGTACCCTTTAAGAAACTAACATAGTGGCATTATCATATATCGATGGGACTGGGGCGAGTGTGTCATCTAGGCATTAGCAAAAGGAGTTGGTATAAAAGACTCCTTACCTCCTCCCCCTGGCCTTCATTCCTTCCCCTCATTCCTCCCATAAGGCCTCATGCACACGGCCGTTGCTTTGGTCTGCATCCGAGCCGCAGTTTTGGCGGCCGCAAAAGATGCAGACAGCACTCCATGTGCTGTCCGCATCCGTTGCTCCATTCCGTGGCCCCGCAAAAAAAATATAACATGTCCTATTCTTGTCTGCACTTTGCAGACAAGAATAGGCAGTTATATTAAAAGGCTGTCCGTGTCGTTCCGCAAACTGCGGAATGCGCACGGACGCCATCCATATTTTGCGGATCCGTGATTTGCGGACCGCAAAACATACCACGGTCGTGCGCATGTAGCCTAACACTTACACTATTTTCCCCCTTTTTTTTTCATTCCACTTCTTTTCTTTATTTTATACGGTTATTGGTTTACACTTTGGATTTAGCTATTTCTGATGACATTTAAAGAATTGCAATAGCTGTCACTAGAACTAATACATTTCCACCTTATGTTTTTTCACTGATATAGACTGACTCTGAATGTATATGTACTAGTTGATTTGAAGCCTATTTATCTGGATATTACTTTGTGTAATAAAATGAGAGTAAACAAAGATTCTGAAAAACCTGCAAAATACTTGTAAAATCTCTGCTCATTTAGAGCTTAGGAGTCATGTGGGCGGTCCTAACCAGTGATTGACAGCTATCGTGGTATGCCGCATCATACATTGTCATGAGCAGACATGTAAATGAATATTTCACAAGTTTTGCTGAATATTTTTCTATAACACTATATATCAATCTGCTCAGCTCCTCCTGCGCTATCACATGCTTCGAGACTGTACGATTTTATCTGGTTGAGCTGCAGTTTTAATTGGTATCGTGTTGGGGAACATGCAACTTCTTGATCATTTTTTATAAAAAAATTTGTGGAATAAAAGTGACCAAATAGAAAAGAGTTATATCCAATCCTAGCCACAGGAGGCGGGTGTCAGCTGTATAACATAGATGGCACCCGCTATGTATTCACTTGTGAGCCGGCTCCATCAACAATTTGTGCACCAGTTACATACATCTATGTCTGAAAGAGCAAAGGGAAATAAGTGCCACACAGCAAAGTCCGAGGTAGTCTGAAATCCACCCCCCAGTATCACCGTGGATTTAGGCTTCTGCTCTGTACCGCCCCCATGCTTTAGGCCTCTTTCAGACGGGCATTGCGGGAAAATGTGCGGGTGCGTTGCGGGAACACCTGCGATTTTTCCAACGCGAGAAAAATCGTGCATGTTTGGTACCCAAACCCGAACTTCTTCACAGAAGTTCGGGTCTGGGATCGGTGTTCTGTAGATTGTATTATTTTCCCTTATAACATGGTTATAAGGAAAAATAATAGCATTCTGAATACAGAATGCATAGTAAAATAGCGCTGGAGGGGTTAAAAAATAATATAATAAAAATAATTTAACTCACCTTAATCTACTTGATCGCGTAGCCCGGCATCTCTTCTGTCTCCTTTGCTGAACAGGACCTGTGGTGAGCATTCATTTCAGGAACAGGACCTGTGGTGACGTCACTCTGGTCATCACATGATCCATCACCATGGTAAAAGATCATGTGATGGAACATGTGATGACCGGAGTGACGTCACCACAGGTCCTGTTCAGCAAAGGAGACAGACGAGATACCGGGCAGCGCAATCAAGTGGACTAAGGAGAGTTAAATATTTTTTTTTATTTTTTTTTACCCCTCCAGCTCTATTTTACTATGCATTCTGTATTCAGAATGCTATTATTTTCCCTTATAACCATGTTATAAGGGAGAATAATAATGATCGGGTCTCCATCCTGATCGTCTCCTAGCAACCGTGTGTGAAAATCGCAGCGCATCCGCACTTGCTTGCGGATGCTTGCGATTTTCACTCAACCCCATTCATTTCTATGGGGCCTGCATTACGTGAAAAACGCACAAAATAGAGCATGCTGCGATTTTCACGCAACGCATAAGTGATGCGTGAATATCACCGCTCATGTGAACAGCCCCATAGAAATGAATGGGTCGGTATTCAGTGCGGGTGCAATGTGTTCAACTCACGCATCACATCGGTGTGTGAAAGGGGCCTTATACTGCAGCTCTGTAGGCTCAGTTAGTTTGCTGTGTACAAGCACAACCCCATTACACAGGAGGGAAGTGCATGTTGAGTAGATTTCCCTTACAGCAAGTCAACAAGGCTTATAATTGAGCACAACGTAAGAAACACCAAAGTTAATCCGGCCTGAATTTTAGGAAATTACAGCAATAAATCTCCAATCTTTGTTTCTTAGAATCAGATTAAATAAGAACATACCATCAGCTGTGGCCAATGGAAATGACAGATTCAGCCCGCCACGTATCCTAAATAGGACGTCTGGAGCTTCTGAGATCACCTACAGAGTGAAAAGGAAAAAATCAGTCTGCACATTATCAAAGAGAAACCAACCGGAAGCAACACTTAAAGGGGCTCTTCCCATCTCATACATTTATGGCACATCCACAAGAAATGAAATGGATCCCAGGGGAGGGATGTGCACTAATCTGAAGAACGGGGGTCCCCGGTCCTCTGCCTCGTGACATCTACCTCCATTAGCTTCAATGAGTGTTACAAAAACGGCCCACCATGCTTCACAGAAATGAATGGAGAGAGGCATGCAAGCATGGCCGCCTGTCCACTCACAGCCGTCACGAGACGGAGTTTGGGGGACCAGAGGTGGGACCTGCACCCGTGTCGTATTCTGTGCATACGCCATAACTGTACGAAATGGGAACAAGAACATTAGACAGGTTTTCCAGCTTCTAACTCCAGTTTCCATATGCCCCGCAAAGTGCACCACAAAACTATCAAATTCAATTACCTCCATTATTTTTAGTACATTTGTCTTTGGAAGCTATAACTTTTCTTTACATTTCATTACGTAAACAATTTTACACCTTTTTCAGTGACACGTGGGACTTTTTTTGTCATTTTTAGGCTTCATGCACACGACCGTTGTGTGCATCCGTGTCCGTTGTTCCGTTTTCCATGATTTTCTGCGGACCCATTGACTTTCAATGGGTCAGTTGAAAACTCGGAGAATGCATTGTTTGTCATCCGTGTCCGTGATCCGTGTTTCCTGTCCGTCAAAAAAATATGACCTGTCCTATTTTTGTGACGGACAACGGTTCACGGACCCATTAAAGTCAATGGGTCCGTTAAAAAACACGGAGGCACACAAGATTGCCATCTGTGTCCGTAGGCTACTATAGCACAGACGGATCCGCAGATCCGTCTGCATACAGATCCGACAGTATATTCTAACACAGAGGCGTTCCCATAGTGATGGGGACGCTTAAAGTTAGAATATACTAAGAACTGTGTACATGACTGCCCCCTCCTGCCTGGCAGCACCTGATCTCTTACAGGGGGCTGTGATCCGCACCTGAGGCCCCCCCCCCCCCCCCCCTTTATTAAATTCATTGGTGGCCAGTGCGGCCTCCCCTCTCCCCCCCCCCCCCCCCATCATTGGTGGCAGCGGAGAGTTCCGATCGGAGTCCCAGTTTAATTGCTGGGGCTCCGATCGGTAACCATGGCAACCACGCTACTGCAGTCCTAGTTGCCATGGTTACTTAGCAATTTTAGAAGCATTATACTTTCCTGCGCTGTCTGTGAACGGCCGGGCACTCCTCCTACTGGTAAGTGACAGGTCTGTGCTATAAGCAATGCGCCGCACAGACCTTTCACTTACCAGTAGGAGGAGCGCCCAGCCGGTCACAGATAGTGCAGGTAAGTATAATGCTTCTAAAATTGCTAAGTAACCATGGCAGCCAGAACTGCAGTAGCATCCTGGTTGCCATGGTTACCGATCGGAGCCCCATCGATTAAACTGGGACTCCGATCGGAACTCTCTGCTGCCACCAATTATTGCGGCACCTGAGGGGTTAATTGTGCGGATCACAGCCCCCTGTAAGAGATCGGGTGCTGCCAGGCAGCAGGGGGCAGTCATGTCCACAGTTCTTAGTATATTCTAACTTGAAGCGTCCTCATCACCATGGGAACGCCTCTGTGTTAGAATATACTGTCGGATCTGAGTTTTCACGATGTAACTCAAATCCAATGGTATATTCTAACACAGAGGTGTTCCCATGGTGATGGGGACGCTTCAAGTTAAAATATACCATTGTATTGGAGAAAACTCCGATAGGGACTCCTGACTTTACATCAGTCAATGGGGGACGGATCCGTTTGCAATTGCACCATATTGTGTCAACGTCAAACCGATCCGTCCCCATTGACTTGCATTGTAAGTCAGGACGGATCCAATTGGCTCCGCACGGCCAGGAGGACACCAAAACGACTTTTTTTTTTAACTTTCCTTCATGTCAGGTGATCCTCCAAAAATCCCGGAAGACACACGGAAGAAAAAACGGACACGGATCACGGAACAACGGAACCCCGTTTTGCGGACCGTGAAAAAATACTGTCGTGTGCATGAGGCCTTATTTGACACTTTTTTTTTATTATTTTTTTAACATTCTTTTTATTTCTTTAATAGCACAAAATGCCACTACAATACTTTTATAAAAGGGTTTTCAGAGACTTTTTTTTTACTGATGACCTATCCTCTGCATAGGTAATCAGTATTTCTCCTTTTACTAGACCGAGTGACGACACGTTCATGTGTCACGTGGCTTACGCCTCTATGGGGAACCCAGCTGTAATTGACAGCCCGCAGCTGCAGGATTAGGGTCTGGCTACACGGTGACAAGAGAGGCACGCAACGTTTCATATAATGAATTTTAATGGAGTCGCTATGGAACATGCTGCAACATGACAGTCACAAAAAGTCCATCCAAGTCGGATTTTTCCGTGACTGTCCTGTCATAGTTGGAACATGTGTCATGTTGCATTACAACACCATTGAAATACATTATTAAATGCCGGACGACAAGTCGCCATGTAGCCATACCCCTTTGTGGCTCGCGCCACATGTTCCTTGTAGCAGGAACGTCCTTTAAGAGTTAGATGCTGACCGTCCTGATGTTTAAAGTCTATGGGCAATCGCTAAGCGGTTAAGGCCCTGTTCACACTTGTGCTGTGGTTCTAGTTTAAAAAAAAAACCCGGATCCATTGTAAACGACTGCTCTAAATCATTCATAGACGAATATCGTTAAAGGAAACCTGTCACCAGGATTTTGCGCATAGAGCTGGGGACATGGGCTGCTAGATGGCCACTAGCACATCTGCAATACCCAGTCCCCATAGCTCTGTGTGCTTTTATTGTGTTAAAAAACAGTTTTGATCTATATGCAAATGACCTGATATGAGTCCTGTATCCGGAGATGAGTCAAGCGGAAAGGAGCCCAGCACCGCCCCGCGTCCTCCGAATCTCCTCCTTGCTGGCTGACGTGACAGAGCTGGAGCGCCGAAATCTCGCGATGCGCGAGCTAGCGCATGCGCAGTGTCGGCATCATGTTCATTCCCTGTACTGGCATCAGCACAGGGAACGAACTACGCATGCGCATCGCGAGATTTCGGCGCTCCAGCTCTGTGACGTCAGCCAGCAAGGAGGAGATTCGGAGGACGTGGGGCGGTGCTGGGCTCCTTTGCGCTTGACTCATCTCCGGATACAGGACTCATATCAGGTCATTTGCATATAGATCAAAACTGTTTTTTAACACAATAAAAGCACACAGAGCTATGGGGACTGGGTATTGCAGATGTGCTAGTGGCCATCTAGCAGCCCATGTCCCCAGCTCTATGCGCAAAATCCTGGTGACGGGTTTCCTTTAACTCTCGGCCTGCAGATGGTGATCAGAAAGGAAAACTGCATGAGGTTACAGCTGTTGTCTGTCCTGGGTCTTTCTGCAACCGATGAGCTAAATAGCGCAATTCTGGCCTTAAAAAAAGAAAATTAAAAAGGTAAACCTAACAGAAACTTTCTAATCCAATGAGAGCTAGAAAAATCCATGGCTGCATAAAGGCCACATGTCAGTGTTTGATCAGTGATTGTGAGGGGAAGGTCAGCAACACGGAGCAGGTGCAGATCTTTCCCTTAGGGCTCATGCACACGACAGTGTGGCTTTTTCAGTGTTTTGCTGTCCATTTTTTATGGATTCGTTGTTCCGTTTTTCCGTATGCCATATACAGTATACAGTAATTCGAAAAAATTGGGCATAACATTTCCAATAGATGGTTCAGCAAAAATGGAACAGATACAGAAGACATACAGATGCATTTTTCTGTATGTGTTACCTTTTTTTTGCGGACTCATTGACTTGAATGGAGCCAAGCACTGTGATTTTCGGACAAGAATAGGACATGTTCTATCTTTTCATGGTACGCAAATACTGAAACGAATGCACATGGAGACACTTCAGTTTTTTTTTTGCTGAACCATTGAAATAATTTGTTCAGTATATGTACCTCATACTGAACTAAAAAAAGCCAGTGTACTGAACGCAAAATACTGTCGTGTGCATGAGCCCTTATACCTTATCTCTGTAGAGGCTCCGATACTGGTTCACAATCACTGACGTGTGAAGGTGGCCGAGCTAGCAGGCATAGCATCTGAGGGCATCCTCATCACCAGGGTGGGCACCAAGAGAAAGAGGTGCCAGACAGCACAAGCAATAGAGGACCCATGACACTCAGCTGGTGACAGTGGGGGCCCTTTTTGTCAGGGGCCATTATGTCCTGACAGCCCCAGGTTGCAAACGTCTGATCTTCACAATAGAGGGGTCCAAGCTGCCTTCTGACAGCACATCCAGAAACCCAGCTGCTATATGTAGTGTCACCAGTGCCATATGTTATCACGTGATTGGGCCAATACATGGAGCAACATAAAGCAGAAGCCCTAGAAATGGCTCCTCTACTACATATGTCGCTGCAGCTCCACTCACCATGCTGACTGTCTCCGGGATGCTGCTCTCGCTCCTCTATTCCTAGTCTCCCGAGCGCCGCTTCCGCCTCTCTGCGGCACACGTAGAATACAAACCACGCATGCGTGATAGATTCACGCAACACTCCAAAACTACATGTCCCAGAATGCACAGCATGAGCGGAACTATTGACTCTACGGGGAGTGCAGAAGAAATGGGCCATGTCTTATCGTTGAAAGCCAAACATGTCTTCTAGACATATAACACTGCCTTTTAATGTCATTTATTCATTTTAGTTAGAAACACGTAATGCTATAATGTGTTGTGTTACTGTGTGAGAATCAAGTGGCAAGTCCGGCATCCCCCTTTCTTGAACTATTCCGTTTCCATGGCAACCACTGGTAACAAACTGTCAGGAGCAGTGATCTAGAGACCTGAGGAGGGTGCTAGAGCTTGAGACATACAGGATCAGGTACAGTTATTCTGTGGGGGTATATTGGGGTGCTGTCCTAACCCCCAGAGTGTAAAGCAAGCCTGATCTGTGCCTCATCCTAAAACTGGGGGGTCCTCAGTAGGATCCTGTGTCACTGCCCCATCCATCATGTAATATGGGACATCAGATGTGGACTGCTGTAATATCCCTGCACCAAGAGCTGCATTATAGAGCTCCAGAGCAGTCGCTCACTCACAGACCATTAAGGGGCGAGCAGGCTAATGTCACTCTTGTGTTTCTTCTTAACATAATAAAGTAAAGGTTCTCCAGTGGATCCTGCTCAGGTCTGAGCCTCAAATTGTAATCATGTTTGATGTGTGCTGGAGAGCTGTGCTAAGAGGCATGTAGTAAAGCACTGTGTTCCATGTGTCCAATATGTCTGCCAGGTAGTCATACCTCTGATGGGAGGGAGTACAGCCAACCTCAGGCTAGAGAAAGACTAAATGAGTACTGAAAAAAACACGAAGGACAGGGATGCATGTGACATGGCTATGATGTGGAAAATTAAAGTGTCACTCTTGTTTTAAAAAAAAAACTTTTGACATGTCACAGTTGGTGTTTCAAAAATTTGGATTGGTCGGTGTCTAAATGCTAAGAGCTCCCACCGACAAGGCCTCTGCCACCTCATATAACATAAAGGTCTGTGAGGTGACTGTTACCATGGGCGTAACTACCGGGTAGCAGCCATAGCAGCTGCTGTGGGGCCCAACAACTGAGGGGCCCATCTCCACTCTGACATATGGTGCAGTTAGTGGTGAAGTCTATACAGTGCCATGGAAAATGTAATACAACCCCATTTTAAGTTTTACTATGGGCCCCTGATTACTTCTTCTGTTTTCATTATCCCTTCTGTGCTGCACCACTTTTTGCATTTCTAAGTGTGCTGTGACATCAATTCATTATCACCATACTGTGACATCAAATGTGCATTGTACTTGAACTTGACATCACTGTTTCTATATGTTGTAGCATCACAGAGTAGATTATCCCTGTACTGTGACATCATTGAACTGTGACATCACTGTGTACGTTATCCCTGTACTGTGACATCACTGTGTGTACTATCCCTATAATGTAACTTCACTGTGTACGTTATCCCTGTACTGTGACATCACTGTGTACGTTATCCCTGTACTGTGACATCACTGTGTACGTTATCCATGTACTGTGACATCACTGTGTGTACTATCCCTATAATGTAACTTCACTGTGTACGTTATCCCTGTACTGTGACATCACTGTGTACGTTATCCCTGTACTGTGACATCACTGTGTATGTTATCCATGTACTGTGACATCACTGTGTGTACTATCCCTATAATGTAACTTCACTGTGTACGTTATCCCTGTACTGTGACATCACTGTGTACGTTATCCCTGTACTGTGACATCACTGTGTGTACTATCCCTATAATGTAACTTCACTGTGTACGTTATCCCTGTACTGTGACATCACTGTGTGCAGTATCCCTGTACTGTGACATCACTGTGTGCAGTATCCCTGTACTGTGACATCACTGTGTGCAGTATCCCTGTACTGTGATATCATTGTGTGCAGTATCCCTGTACTGTGACATCACTGTGTACATTATGCCTGTACTGTCACATCACTGTATTTATTATCCCTATACTCAGGGGCGTAGCTATAGGGGGTGCAGAGGTAGCAGTCGCTACTGGGCCCAGGAGCCTGAGGGGGCCCAAAGACCCTTGTGCCAAATTAGACACTGGCATTATAGAAAGTGCATACTGGTCAATTTACACCTCTGGCTGGAGGGAAGGAGTTAGGTCAAGAATTTGGCATGGGGGGGTGCCCTTTCAATGTTTGCCTCAGGCAGCAGGAAGGGTATGTGCTCCCCTGCCCCTTGCCAACAAGCACTAAGGGACGGGGGCCCGAGCTAAACTTGCACCAGGGCCCATGAGATTTTAGCTACGCCCCTTCCTGTACTGTGACATCACTGTGTGCAGTATCCTTGTACTATGACATCATTGTACTGTGACATCTGTGTGCATTATCCCTGTGGATTAGGGAGACCAACCATAAGTGTTCCTGAACATGTTGCTGAAAGTGGATATGGTGGAAAGGAGTCCCATTCCAAGTTATGCTATGGAGCCCCATGGTTACTTGTTACACCCCTGACTGTTACCATGGTTTTCAAACCAGCACCTGGATCTAAATACTTTTGTAATTGCTTGTAATAAAAAATTTGGTATAGCCAGTGAGCTATAAAATGTATCCGTACAGCGCCACCTGCTGTTTGTTCTTTTCCTTATTTTTTCTCCACCTCACTGAGCTGGTTGAATGTGCTCCGTTTACATCTTCAACTGCCACCAACTGTATGTTCTGTTAGAAGCTGTGGCAGTCACATGGAGAGAGCTGCAGCAGAAAGGACACGACCGCGAGCTGGCAGGCTGCAGATAATCTAGCAGAGCAATTGGACCAGGGAACGTGGAGATCTCAGGACCCGTGAAAAGTATTGGGCTGGGTCTAGCTTTGCTAGAAAGGTATTGCCATGTACTATGTGATGTCTGATTTTCATTTTTTACATCCATCGTGGCATAACCCCTTTAAAGGAGTATTACCATCTGGACATTTATGGCATATGAATAAGATATGCCAAATATTTACTGTCTTCAGACCAGCAGGGAACCAGTAGGTGTCAGAAGAAATGTATCGTTAGCCGGTGTGCGTTCTGTGTGACGCCCCTGGTTCAGATGAGAAGCAGCGCTCCTTAGTCCCTGTTAATAATGTATGCTCGCTGTACATGTGCTGATAAATAATTCCTCTGCTTTGACACTTTCTATTTTCACGGCTTTGTGATAACAAGGCCGATCGTTTCCAGAACAGTGTACGCTCTTCAGTGTATGGTTAACAGTCATCAGCCTCAGTGTCACCTGGTGAGGACATTACGCTCCTGTTCACACATCTGGGACTGCAGCATCCAGGTATTCCACACAAGGTGCTGTCTGCATTTTTGGTGGACCCACTGAAATGAACGGGTCTACGTCCGATCTGCAAAAAATGCGGATTGGATGCAGACCAAAAATACGGTTGTGTGAATGGGGCCTAATACGGCACCACATACCTCTTAGGGCTCTTTCACACCTGCGTTCTCTTCTTCCGGCATAGAGTTCCGTCGTCGGGGCTCTATGCCGGAAGAATCCTGATCAGGATTATCCCCATGCATTCTGAATGGAGAGAAATCCGTTCAGGATGCATCAGGATGTCTTCAGTTCCGGACCGGAACGTTATATGGCCAGAGAAAATACCGCAGCATGCTGCGCTTTTTGCTCCGGCCAAAAATCCTGAACACTTGCCGCAAGGCCGGATCCGGAATTAATGCTCATTGAAAGGCATTAATGTCGTTTCGGCGCATTACCGGATCCGACGTTTAGCTTTTTCCGAATGGTTACCATGGCTGCCAGGACGCTAAAGTCCTGTTTGCCATGGTAAAGTGTAGTGGGGAGCAGTATACTTACCGTCCGTGCGGCTCCCGGGGCGCTTCAGAGTGACGTCAGGGTGCCCCACGCGCATGGATGACGTGATCGCATGGACACGTCATCCATGCGCATGGGGCGCTCTGACGTCATTCTGGAGCGCTCCGGGAGCCGCACGGACTGTAAGTATACTGCTCCCCCGCTCCCCACTACTACTATGGCAACCAGGACTTTAATAGCGTCCTGGCTGCCATAGTAACACTGAACGCATTTTGAAGACGGATCCGTCTTCAAATGCTATTAGTTCACTTGCGTTTTTCCGGATCCGGCGTGCAATTCCGGCAAATGGAGTACACGACGGATCCGGACAACGCAAGTGTGAAAGAGCCCTTACATCCAATGATGTCACCTTTGTTGTAGACGTTCTCTTTCCTCATCTTCTCCATTCAGACCAGACCACCATGATGATTTCTTTTAGCCAACTCCAGAGGATGGCAGTACATAATTGGTCCTGTTTGCCCTCCTGACTTACGCCCCTGGTCACTAGGATATTGGACTATTATCTGAAGTAATACATGAGTAACAGATAAGTTGGGTCATTTATCAAAACAGGTGTGAGGTAGAACTGGCTTAGTTGCCCATGGCAACCAATCAGATTCCACCTTTCATTTTTGACAGCTCCTTTGGAAAATGAAAGGAGGAATCTGATTGGTTTCTATGGGCAACTAAGCCAGTTCTACCTCACTGTCATGGAACCATGAACCAGACGTACAACAAGAGATAAGTGGAAATAAGAAGGCTTTATTGAAAATCAAGCTGTAAGGCAAAAGTCCAAACGGATGGCTAAACCGAAGCAGGGTCTTGCGAAGCCAGAGGTCAGGAACCAGAAGGGTAGTCAGACGAAGCCTGGATCAGGAACCAGCAGGGTAGTCAGACGAAGCCTGGATCAGGAACCAGTAGGGTAGTCAGACGAAGCCAGGATCAGGAACCAGAAGCAGCAGCAGTCTTAGAAGCATGTGAACACAGGAGGACCAAGCAAGGAACTGAAGCCACAGACCTCCTATATATATGAGCTAGGCATCCAGCTCCTCCCAGTGGGAAGGAGAAGCCGCAGGGTGGGAGGCTACAAGAAACCCAGAAACCAAGATGGCCGCCAGCACATGTCAAACGAAGGAGAACAGCAAGAAGGTAAGACCATGACAGTACCTCCCCCTCAAGGGCCCCTCCTCTGCGGAGTAAAGAACGGTTTCTGAGGGAAGCGTGCGTGGAAGGCTCGGAGCAAGGCAGGAGCATGGACATCTGCGGAGGGAACCCAGGAACGCTCCTCTGGACCATAACCACGCCAATGGACCAAAAACTGCACCCGACCGCGGACCAGGCGTGAGTCCAGGATATTGCTCACCTCATACTCCTCACGATTGCCCACTTGGACCGGACGAGGCCGAGGAACCGAGGAAGTGAAACGATTACACACCAGTGGCTTCAACAGGGAGACATGAAACACGTTGGAGATCCGCATGCCAGGAGGAAGCGCAAGGGCATAGGCTACCGGGTTTACCCTGCGAAGCACTCGGAAGGGACCAACAAAGCGAGGCGCCAGCTTGGGAGTGGGCACTCGAAGGTTGAGGTTGCGGGTGGACAACCATACGCGGTCTCCGACCTGGTAGGAAGGAGCGGGCGCTCGTCTGCGATCAGCCTGGAGTCTCTGGCGCTGCGCAGAGACCTCAAGGGACCTCTGGATCTGTACCCAAGAAGCACGTAGGACGGAAAGGTGATCCTCCACAGCCGGAATATCCTGGGGAGAGAATACCTCCGGTAACACGGCAGGTTGGAACCCATAATTGGCCATGAAGGGAGACGTCCCAGAGGAAGAGTTCACCGCCGTGTTCCTGGCAAACTCAGCCCAAGGCAGGAGGTCAACCCAATTGTCTTGGTGATCGGAGACATAGCAACGAAGGAATTGCTCCAAGGCCTGATTGGATCGTTCTGCGGCCCCATTGGACTGAGGGTGGTAGGCCGAGGAGAAAGAGAGATGAATCCCCAACTGGGAGCAAAAGGCGCGCCAGAACCTGGACACAAACTGACTCCCCCGATCCGACACAATCTCCTTGGGCAAACCGTGCAACCGGAAGACCTCCCTGGCAAATCGAGGCCAACTCTTGTGCAGAGGATAACTTCTTGAGAGGAACACAGTGGCACATCTTGGAAAACCGATACACAATCATGAGAATGACCGTATGGCCTCGGGATGCAGGGAGGTCCACAATGAAATCCATCCGCAGGTGTGACCATGGACGCTCCCCGGTGGCTATGGGTTGCAAAAGGCCCAACGGAAGGTGCCGAGGGGACTTACTCTGGGCACAAACGGAGCATGCCGCTACATATGCGGCGATGTCGGAACGTAGAGAAGGCCACCAGAACAGACGTGAAACAGCCCAGGACAGCTGATTCTTTCCAGGATGCCCCGCGGCCTTGGAGTTATGGTAGGTTCGCAACAACCGAGTGCGCAACTCCTCAGGCACAAAACATCTGCCGTTGGGTCTCCCAGAGGGATCACCAGATTGAGCCGCCAAAATCTGCTCACCCAGGGGAGAGGTCAGGCTGGTGCGAATGGCGGCCAGGATCTGATTCGGAGGTATGACCGAAGTCAGAATCGACTCCTCCCCGGACAGCTCGGAGTACTGCCGTGATAAGGCATCCGCTCTGATGTTCTTGGAACCGGGTAGGTAGGAGACCACGTAATTAAAACGTGACAAGAACAGAGCCCATCTGGCCTGACGTGGTGTCAATCTCTTGGCCTCAGAGAGGTAGGTCAGATTCTTGTAGTCCGTCAGGATGAGAACCGGAACCACCGAGCCCTCGAGCAAGTGCCTCCATTCTTTAAGGGCCTGCACGATGGCCAATAACTCCCTGTCACCAATCTGATAGTTGCACTCCGCGGAAGACAGTTTCCGGGAGTAAAACCCACAAGGAAGCAGAGGACCCTCTGGTGTTCTACGCTGAGACAGAAGGGCGCCTACTCCCGTCTCAGACGCGTCCACCTCGAGGACAAAGGGCAACCCAGGGTTGGGATGCGACAGAATCGGAGCCGACACAAAGGCGGACTTTAGAGCCTCAAAAGCTCGGATGGCCTCGAGCGGCCAGACCTGGGGATTACTGCCCTTCCTGGTTAGATCCGTGAGAGGCTTGGTTAGCATGGAAAAGTCCCTGATGAACTTCCGATAATAATTGGCGAAGCCCAAAAAGCGCTGCAGGGCACGAAGACCACTGGGCTGGGGCCACTGTAAGACAGCCGAAACCTTCTCAGGATCCATGGAGAACCCCTCAGCGGAAATGATGTAACCTAAGAAGGTTACCTGGGATCGGTGAAATTCGCATTTCTCAAGCTTACCGAACAGCTTGTTCTCTCGTAACCGTTGCAACACTCGTCTGACATCCAGAATGTGGGCCTCCATAGATTCAGAATATACCAAGATGTCATCCAAATAGACCACCACACACTGCTGCAACAGGTCACGGAAAACATCGTTGATGAATTCCTGGAAGACTGCGGGCGCATTGCACAACCCAAAGGCATAACCAAGGATTCATAATGACCGGTCCTGGTGTTAAACACGGTCTTCCACTCATCGCCCGCCTTGATCCTTACCAGGTTATATGCCGCCCTCAGGTCGAGTTTGGTAAAGACCGTGGCCCCTTTGAGGCGATCGAACAGCTCGGAAATCAAGTGTATCGGGTAAGCGTTCTTGATCGTGATGCGATTGAGACCCCTGTAATCGATGCAAGGCCTCAACTCACCGCCCTTCTTTTTCACAAAGAAAAATCCAGCGCCTGCCGGGGACGAGGATTTGCGAATGTGTCCGCGTGAAAGCGCCTCCCTCACGTACTCCTCCATGGCCTCATTCTCCGCTACCGACAGTGGATAGACTTTGCCACGAGGAGGAACGGCACCAGATTGTAACTCTATGGCACAATCGTATGGGCGGTGCGGAGGTAGGGCAACCGCACGCACCTTATCGAATACATCCCGGTACTCCTCGTATTCAGGAGGCAACAGAGAGTCCGAGGAAGTACACAGCAACTTGACAGGCCCATGGATGCAACTAGCCCCACACTGCGGTGACCACGAGAGGATCTCGGCCGATCTCCAATCGAAAGTCGGATTATGCTTCTGGAGCCAGGGGTACCCCAAGACCACCGAGTAGTGTGGAGACGAAATAACCTGGAGACAGACCGACTCTCTGTGAACGGCACCAATGGCCATCCCCACTGGAAGGGTCTCCTGAGTCACGTGTGGCGGCAGAAGGGGTCTGCCGTCTATCGCCTCAAGAGCCAGTGGGGAACCTCGAGGCTGCAGAGGAATGGAATTGGCGGCAGCGAACACACTATCAATGAACAAACCACCAGCACCAGAGTCCACCAACGCCTAGGTCGTCACCGAGCCCCCGACCCAGGAGAGGACAACAGTAATCAGTGGTTTGTCAACACGGGAAACCGGGGACGAGGAGACTCCACCCAAGATCTGCCCCCGACAGGATCTCAGGTGCGAGCGTTTCCCGGACGGTTCGGGCATGCCAACCGAAAATGCCCACCGAGACCACAGTACATGCATCAGCCCTCGCGTCTCCGGAGTACCCTCTCCCCCTCGGACAGGCGAGCAAACCCCAGCTGCATGGGTTCACCCCCAGACAAGTCATCCCCAGGAGGCGTGGGAGGAGAGGGAGGCACGGGTGGGACAGCAAACATAGGCGCCAATCTGTTAGAAGACCTCCGCAGGCTCTCCTTAAAGGAAGGTCTCTCCCTGAGTCTGGTGTCAATCAAAATCAGGAAAGAAATAAGAGACTCGAGCTCCACTGGTAGGTCCTTAGCTGCAACCTCATCCTTCAAGGCATCCGAGAGACCATGAGAGAAAGCAGCGACCAGAGCCTCATTATTCCAGCCCACCTCTGCTGCCAGGGTACGAAACTCAATGGCGTATTCAGCTACGGATCGTGAACCCTGTCTGATGGACATAAGGAGCTTCGCAGCAGAGGCAGCACGAGCCGGCACATCGAATACCTTCCGAAGAGAAGCAACAAAACCGGAAAACTCGGCAACCACCGGATTGTTGTTCTCCCATAAAGGGCTGGCCCAGGCCAAGGCCTTGTCCGAGAGCAGCGAGATCAAGAAGCCCACCTTTGATCTCTCAGTAGGAAAGGCATGTGGCAGCAACTCGAAATAAATGCCCACCTGGTTAAGGAAACCTCGGCACTGAGTTGGCTCTCCCCCAAAGCGCTGTGGAAGGGGGGCAGAACCGGTCATACCCCGAAACACCGCAGGCGCAGCAACAGGTGTCGGGGTAGACTCTGGCGCAACAACCGGAGCGGCAGTAGGAGCGGGCCCAGGAGCGACAACCGACCCATCGGCAACGGAAGCTAAATGAGCCGTGCGTTCAAGCAGGGTTTGCAACGCCACAGCGAACCGACCCAACAGGTGATCCTGCTGATCAAGTCTGGCAACCAACGTAGGTAGCGAGGATGGCCCTATACCGTCAGAATTCATGGCTTGGTCCTAATGTCATGGAACCATGAACCAGACGTACAACAAGAGATAAGTGGAAATAAGAAGGCTTTATTGAAAATCAAGCTGTAAGGCAAAAGTCCAAACGGATGGCTAAACCGAAGCAGGGTCTTGCGAAGCCAGAGGTCAGGAACCAGAAGGGTAGTCAGACGAAGCCTGGATCAGGAACCAGCAGGGTAGTCAGACGAAGCCTGGATCAGGAACCAGCAGGGTAGTCAGACGAAGCCAGGATCAGGAACCAGAAGCAGCAGCAGTCTTAGAAGCATGTGAACACAGGAGGACCAAGCAAGGAACTGAAGCCACAGACCTCCTATATATATATGAGCTAGGCATCCAGCTCCTCCCAGTGGGAAGGAGAAGCCGCAGGGTGGGAGGCTACAAGAAACCCAGAAACCAAGATGGCCGCCAGCACATGTCAAACGAAGGAGAACAGCAAGAAGGTAAGACCATGACACTCACACCTGTTTTAAAAAATGACCCCTAAGGAATCCAGATTGCTGCCTTTTTTTAATTTCCTTTCTGACCGCTGTCAGTGGTTAAAATTACACTGAAATACATTGTCAGGACCGCAGTGCGCAATCCTCTCCATTATGTTAGCACACCGGGGGAAGGAGGGTCAATAGGCAAATAAAGAATAGTGATACAGACTCCTTGGGCCCCATCTATCAAAACTGTAACAGGAAAACTGTCTCAGTTCCCCATAGCAACCAATCAGAGCTCACCTTTAAGTTTTTAAAGTGTTCTGAAAAAATTAAAGGTGAGCTCTGATTGGTTGCTATGGGGAACTGAGACAGTTTTCCTTTTAGACAGTTTTGATAAATGAGTTCCGATATGTGAAGCACTACTCGTGTATATGACTGCAGATAATAGTCCATAATCGTGGTGACAGATTCCCTTCCAAGGGACTGTCTAACAATTTTGCGGTTTGCTAACTAACCTGTCACCTAGAAAACACATATTAGGCTACTTTCACACTAGCGTTGTTTAAATCCGGCGTTCAATTCCGACACCGGAACTGCCCGCCGGATCCGAAAAAACGTGTGAAAACGGATTACATTTGAATCCTTATCAGGATTTTGATCACAATGAAAAAATGCATTGGAAAAAACGGATTCGCCATTTATGGACTTTAACTTTTTTTTTCACATTTTTCGGGTTTAACATGCAAAAGCCGGATCCGGTTTGACTGATCCGGCATTAATGCAAGTCAATGGGAAAAAGGCCGGATCCGGCGTTCAGTCAAAGTGTTCAGGATTTTTGGCCGGAGGTAAAAATACAACATGCTACGGTTTTCTGAAAAGCCTGATCAGTCAAAAAGACTGAATTGAAGACATCCTGATGCATCCTGAACGGATTGCTCTCCATTCAGAATGCATTAGGATAAAACTGATCAGTTATTTTCTGGATTTGAGCCCCTAGGACGGAACTCAGCGCCGGAAAAGAAAAACGCTAGTGTGAAAGTCCCCCTAGACCTGCAGCATTCCCTTACAGCAGTCTGTAGCTTGACTCCACAGTTGCTTTTGTCCTTAGTGTTAGATGTGCCTAATGCCAGAAAAAAGACTTTCATTCCCCTGCCTGCATCATGTAACTTTGGCTCTTGAAGTCAAGCTTGCCGCGTCCCCTTTCCCGCCCCTTAGCATTTGATTGATAGAAGTTCTAATTCCTATCATGTCGGACGCAAGATCTAAATCTTGTGTACACGCCGCGCCCCCGTCTTGCGCATTTTTCTCTGCCACGTGCATGAGGCACAGGCTAGCGTGCATAAGTGCGGCAGTAAACATTCAACATAACAATGCGCAGGCGTGGGAAAGACGGGGGCGCGGCGTGTACACGAGATTTAGATCTTGCGTCCGACATGATAGGAATTAGAACTTCTATCAATCAAATGCTAAGGGGCGGGAAAGGGGACGCTGCAAGCTTGACTTCAAGAGCCAAAGTTACATGATGCGGGCAGGGGAATGAAAGTCTTTTTTCTGGCATTAGGCACATTGACACCAAGGACAAAAACAACTGGAGTCAGGCTGCAGACTGCTGTAAGGGAATGCTGCCGGTCTGATATGTGTTTTCTAGGTTCCCTTTAAAGGGTTTCTACCACCAGAAATACTGTTATGTAGCTGACTGACATTAGCAATGCGCCCATGTCAGCACTACATAACAGTATGTTTCTTACCTTTCTCCCTGCAGCCATTCTGATAAAATAACCACTTTTATAATATGCTAATGAGCCTCTAGGTGCTATGTGGGCGTAAAATCAGCACCTAGAGGCTCCGTCTACTCACCCTTTATCCCGCCTAGGTCTCCTGTTCTGCCCGCCCCACTCCTCTTGATTGATGTCACGGTTCGCAGCATCGCTGGTGAAATCCCGCGACTTCTGTATTCGGCGCAGTGAGTGAAGGCCGCTCTCCTGATGACGGCTTCCTCACTGTGACGTAGTCGGCGCAGGCTCAGTGAGGAATCCGGCACCAGGAGCGCATCATTCACTCAATGCGCCTGCGCCTAATACAGAAGTGAACGGCACAGGTGCGGGATTTCGTCAGCGATGCTGCGAATCGTGACATCAACGGCTGCAGGGAGAAAGGTAAGAAACATACTGTTGTGTAGTGCTGACATGGGCGCATCGCTAATGTCAGTCAGCTACATAACAGTATTTCTGGTGGTAGAAACCCTTTAAACCAACATATTGAAATATAATCCTTTGTTCTAATCAGTTTTTGTTTTCTGATGCTATATTATTTTATTTTCATGATTATTGGGGAAAAATGACACGATATTCTGGAAAACCTGTTCTAGAGATTAGCTTTACAATAGACACCTGGGTAAGAAAATAATCCACAAAACAACCCATTGACTTCTATGGGAGAGTTTTGTGTAAGGCCTGATTGAGACGCCTGTATTCCTTTCATGTGCTATCCTCCTTGTGTGAACAGGCTGCTCACGGACCCGTAGAAATAAATGGTTTGCCATACAGTCCCGTAGTCTTTACAGCATGCTTTAGTTTGTTCTGTGTCTAATGGAACACAGACCTGGAGACCATGGTCTGTGTCATACGTGGACATATGGACCTCACTGCATATTAAAAATGGCCCTGTGTGTTACAGCCACAACTGGGAAACATTCTAATATGACAGTCTGAATCCGGCTATATGTGCAGAGGTCAGGGAGGGTAAGCAGGGGAGCTGCCTTCATCACCTGTGGTCAGTGGTGGATCCTGTGTAATCACCAGCTTTATAATGGAGGAAATACCTTGATTGTAAGCATGGTCGTATCTAAAAACTCATGGGCCCTGGTGCAAGAGTTCAGCCCCTTCCCTCAGTGCTTTGTGGCCAGGGGCAGGGAAGCACATAGCCTTCCTGCTGCCTGAGGCAAACATTGAAAAGGCACCCCCCTCATGCCAAATTCTTGACCTTCAGCCAGAGGTGTAACTTGACCAGCATGCACTTTCTATAATACCGGTGTCTTCTTATGTGACACAAGGGTCTTTGGGGCCATCAGGCTCCTGGGTCTGGTAGCGACCTCTGAACCCCTTATGATGATGATGATGATGTATAGTCTTGTGTACATGCAGTCTTACCCTTAGGCTAGGTCTACATGACGACATTTGTCGCGCTAATGTCACGCGACAATTTTTTTAATGGCTGTCTATGGTGTCGCACTGCAACATGCAACATGCTTCGACTGCGACGCAACAGTAGCAGAATATCCATTTGAGATGGATTTTTCTGCGACTGTTGCGTCGCTGTCGCAGCATGTCGCATGTTGCAGTGCGACACCATAGACAGCCATTAAAAAAATTGTCGCGCAACATTGGTGCAACAAAATGTTGCGCGAAAAGATGTGCCCTATCTGTCGCGCGACAAATGTCGTTGTGTAGACCTAGCCTTAGGGCCTCGATGCACTTATAGCTACACCCCTGATTGTAAGGCATTTTGAATACCCAAAATGGTATTCTGCAATGGATCCATTCAATTTAAAAAGGCAAATGGAGTCTAAATGACTAGACTCTGGACTCTCTGTGACCTGCTTGCAGTTTCTGCCTTTTCTGCTGGACAGAATAGCGGGGTAGCATAGCCCCCAACAGAAAAGCCAAGGAAGGGCCAAACACGGTGTGAGCCCAGCCTAATTCTGCCTGTGATGATAATGAAATGACTGCTGAGAAGTGAACTGTACAGAATAGTGTTTGTCAGCCTATGGGAATAGCAGTATGAGCAGCAATATTTCACTTTATTATTAGAACAGATAGTGAAATAGAAAATGACCTAAAAAAAAAACTTTCTCCCATAGGTTACAAGGCGTGTTATCTCTGCACTTCCAACAATGCCTACAGAAGGAAAATCAGATATGGATAGGATCGGTCTGTTCCGTGAAATGGGCTACATTAGTATAGGAGACAATTATGTCACTCCCGGTTCTAGTAAGTAAACTTTATCAGATTTTATATATATTATATTTGTAAAATAAGAACAATTTCAAATGCTTGTGTAAATAACTCCATAAATTAAGCAAGGGTTGTATGAGATTGATTCTTTACACAAACAGAGCCACTCATGCAGCTCTGTCCCAAAAAGTGGAATCTGATTGAAGTCAGCCATAAATCTACATAGAACACCATAGAAGCTTATTTTCCAATGCTTTTTTTGTTTTTATGTAAAGGTTTCCGCTCTTTTCTTCTGTAAAAAAACAACTGATGACACCTTTCAAAATTCAAACATGATACAACTTAAAACATTCGCTTGATGGTGTATTTTACTTATAATAGGACAGTATTTTCAACATCTAGAGATAACATTTCATATCTCCTCACATGTCTTTATTAATCAATACTTACATTTCTGGGAAATAAATAAATCTCTGTGTTATGGTGTTTTGCTGTTACTCTGTTATTCCTCCTGGAAATGTAAGTATAAGGCCTCATGCACATGACCGTTTTTTTTTTAAGGTCCGCAAAAACGGGTTCCGTAGGTCCGCGGATGCACACAACGGTCATGTGAATGAGGCCTAAATTGAATGTCGGAACAGAACTTATTAATAAGAGGAATCCATGGTAGTTCATGAAGTTGTCTAACTATGACTATATTATTTTAGAACCATTTAATGAATCTGCAAGTAAGAATAGACAGATGCTTCCTGGTGGTGCCAAATCCATGGAAAACACATTAGGAGGCTACTTTGATACACAGTTCAAAAGAACTTTTGAAGGAGAAGCCTACTCAGATCCATTAAAACATAGGAGACAGTATCGTATGCAGCAGGCCAAGAAGAACTTAGGAAAAGCATTCCTCCCATCTAATGGGGAAAAAAAGCCGTAAGTTAAACCGCTCTGGAACTTGTATAGTCCTGTAGTGTAAAAGGTTGACTAATACAATGGCATAAAATAGCTGTGTAATGGTAGAGTCATACTACTAGCAGCGTACCACACAGAAGCTCCTGTTCTCTACGTAGAAAGTGATTTACAGCTTTCAGGATCTATTTGTAATATATATATACATATAACCAGGGGGAGGATAACATGGACTTCTGTGTAGGTTTTCAATCCCCCTTCTACCATCAATCAGACATACTTGGAAAACTTTACAGACCGTGGATCAGACCGCTATGATTTATTTCAGCCTTGTCTCATCTCTGCAGAGTTAAACAGACATGTTAGTTTCCTACTTTTCCATCATACTCCCACCTTCTGCCACCCCATCTTGCCATCCCGCCATCCCCAATATGTGCCCGCTATGCTCCCCAATACAATACTGCAGAAACAGTCCCTCTGAAAATATCAGTACCACACAGCTAGTGCCCCTTCAATAATTCTTGACACACAGTGCCCTACAAAATAACTAATAGTGTCGTAAACATAATGTCCTTCAAAACCAATTGTGGTAAGTTGGGGGTGCCCCCCACAGTAAGGCCCCTTGCAGACGAGCGTGTCCGGATTAGGTCCGGATGCGTCCCGGTGCATTGCGGCAAATCCGTGCGAGTAGGAACGCAATTGCAGTCAGTTTTGACTACGATTGCGTTCCGATGTTCAGTTTTTATCGCGCGGGTGCACAGAAGTTCAGGTTTGGGTTAGTTGTAGTGTAGATTGTATTATTTCCCCTTATAACATGGTTATAAGTGAAAATAATAGGATTCGGTATACAGAATGCATAGTACAAATGGGTTGGAGGGGTTAAAAAAAAATAATAATAATCATTTAACTCACCTTAATCCACTTGTTTGCGCAGCCAGTATCTCTTCTGTCTTGTTCTGTGAGGAATAGGACCTTTTAAAGACGTCACTACGCTCATCACATGGTCCGTCACATGATCCATCACTATGGTGATGGTTCATGTGACGGACCATGTGATGAACGTAGTGACGTCATCAAAGGTCCTATTCTTTACAAAAGAAGACAGAAGAGATGCCGGCTGCGCGAACAAGTGGATTAAGGGGAGTGAAATTTTATTTTTATTTTTTTAACCCCTCCAGCCCTATTGTACTATGCATTCTGTATTCTGAATGCTATTATTTTCCCTTATAACCATGTTAGAAGTGAAAATAATAATGATCGGGTCCCCATCCCGATCGTCACCTAGCAACCGTGCGTGAAAATCGCACTGCATCCGCACTTGCTTGCGATTTCCACGCAACCCCATTAATTTCTATGGGGCCTGCGTTACGTGAAAAATGCACAAAGAGGAGCATGCTGCGATTTTCATGCAACGCACAAGTGATGCGTGAAAATCACCGCTCGTGTGCACAGCCCCATAGAAATGAATGGGTCTGGATTCAGTGCGGGTGCAATGCGTTCACCTCACGCATTGCACCCGCGCAGAAATCTCGCCCGTGTGAAAGGGGCCTAATAGTGCTCCCTAAAGTAACACCAATAGTAAAAATTCTCTGCCAGAGTGCACTTAGTGTTAACAGTGACCCCGAAAGTAATAATGCCCCCATAGTGCCCATACTAGTAATCATCTTCCCTATAGTCACCCAGTAGTAATAATTCTCCTTATAATGTGTGCCAGTAGAGAAATTCCCCCTAATGTGTGCCAGTACAAAAATACCCGCTTTAATGTGCGCCAACACAAAAAAATAACCTTTATAATGTGTGCCAGTACAAAAAATATTCCCTTATTGTAACAACGGTTGTGAATCGCCAGTGTTCGCCTACTTACCACCGCGGTCCCAGGCTCCATGCTCGGGCGAGTACTGCCCTCCCTGGCCACCTCTGTCTTTGCCCGTGTCCAGATGCATTACAGGGCAGGTAGCAGCGGTGATCTGCTGCCAGTGTCTCTCCATGCACTGTCCAGTCCTGGACTCTGTGTTTGCAGATGCTGTACTTTCTGGAATCCGCTCCACAGTTTCCTTTCTACCCTGGACACAATATGCTTTCTAGCCTATTTCCTGTAGCACCTTGGAAAGGGCCAGCGCTCATCACTTCCTGTGACATAAGGGTTTTGCACATGTAACCCGTGTTACTAATCCCAGCCACCCTGCACCTGTTTTAGTGGTCCAGCCTGGTCCCAGGTGCCTAAACGTCAAAGGTCCTTGTGTCCTTCAAAGGTTGCTGTTATCTGTGCTTATGTTCCTGTATACCTGATCCATTCCTGTGTTTCTGGACTCTGCTGCCTGTTTGATCTTTACCTGCTTTGCCTCGACTCTCCTGTTGCTGATCCGGATTGCCTGACCTTTACCTGTGCCGCCTGCCCTGATCCATTGCTTGTTTGACTTCGCCTCTGCCTCATCCTTCGGTCCTGCACTGTTGCTCCTAGTTACCACTCGGTCTGCTGACTATGACTGTACCTCTGGTACCTTGCACTAGTACCCACTTGGACCAGCTGCCTTGTGTGCCAATCCTCCTCAACAGGTAGTGACCTGGTGTTCCTCTTGGGAAAGTCTATCCCCACCATCAAGGGTAAAAGGAAGAGCGAGCAGTTCACTTAAACGCCCTTAGAGGAGGTTGGTCACGTGGCACAGTGGGTTATACCCTCTGGTTTGTGACACTTATAATGTCCTCCTTATAATGTGTGCCAGTGCAAAAAATGCCCCCTTATAATGTTTGCAAGTGCAAAAAATGCCCCTTCTGTGTGCCTGTACAAAAAATACCCCCTCTTAGTGCCCCCAGTAGAGCCAATGTCCCCCATAGTGCTCCCTATAATGTGTGCCTGTACAAAAATATGCCCCCTTATGTGCCAGTACAAGTGTCGTCCGTATAAACAATGCCCCTATAGTGCTCCTCTGTGGTGGTCCAACAGCTTGGTGCCAAATAAAGAATAATAAACCCTAATACTTACCTCCAAGCCACTGTCAGTGATGTGGTGCAGGCCTCTTCTGCCCTGTTTTCTGAGCTGTACGCTGCCTGACTCAGGCGGCGCGATGATTATTCTGTCATCGCACCGCGTGTGCCGGTCTCTGATAGGCTCAGGCCTAGTACCTGTAGTCTCTCAGAGGTAATGGCGGGGCAGGGAGGATGATGATACATAATTGAGGGGGTGCATCCCTGTCCTAGGGGCCTGGTCGCAATAGTGACCATTGCAACCCCTATTATTGCACCATTGGCACTTACTAATGTATTGAGATTGTCCGTATTACCTTTTTTGCTGGCTTGATTCATTTTTCCATTACATTATACACAGCTCGTATCCAGGGGTTAAGTTCACCCTCCAGTCCAGCAGTAGTGGCCGTGCTTGCATAGTATAGGAAAAAGTGCTGGCCTCTCTGGTGGTCAGGAACGTGGAAGTGTGCATAGGCGCTTTTTCCTATACTGTGTAAGCACGGCCACTGCTGCTAGATTGCAGGGTGGTCACAACCCCTGGCTACTAGCAGTGTATAATGTGATGGATTTTCCAGCTTCTGCAAGTGTAAAGAAAAAGACAAAGGTACCATTACATAAATGTATAGGTTTGATTGACTCCCTTTGTATGATGCCTTGTTTACATCGATTCTCGCACCCTTCTTTACATCACCCATACTGTACTCTCACACGTATGTCCTTACAATTCCCCCATATCTGATCTGTGACACGTAACCACAAATACAAAGGGCACAACTCAAAGCTATGAGCTCTTTGGGATTTGTGCTCAGGGGTGGTCTGGCCATACAGGGAAATTTCCCAGTGGGCCGATGCCCCGGGGTCTCCCCAAGCCCTCCTCTCTGCTGCTGGCAGGGTACCCAGCCAGCGACAACACATGCCCTCCTGAATTCAACTGTTGTGGCCCACATCTCACCTCCTAAGTCCCCTGCTCCATATCTTAATCAGAGAGGACTGGAGGAGGAAGACAGAAAACGGCATCTATTGATGGCCACCACAGAGGGCGGCTTTTGGAGAAATATATTGTGCTGCACGGTGGTACTTGGTTCTGCTGGGACAGTATTTTGCGCTATGTTATTGTTGACCCCGCCTACTGGTTTTGCCCCACCTTCTGTAAATTTCTACCCACCTAC
The DNA here is from genome assembly GCF_014858855.1 of Bufo gargarizans. Taxonomy (NCBI): domain Eukaryota; kingdom Metazoa; phylum Chordata; class Amphibia; order Anura; family Bufonidae; genus Bufo; species Bufo gargarizans. Next base: position 123,605,926 of record NC_058080.1, read on the forward strand.
AAGTTGGGGGCCAGTTTTAGCTTTTTTCCCAGGGTCACTTTTAGTTCCCAGTCCACCCCTGGGCTTACGTACCGCACATTGAAGATCACTTCACTCTACACTAGTACCCCTGCTTTTCTCCCCAGTTCAGTAATAGTAAGATTGCTAAAATAGATACATGCCAGGTATTAATACTACTTATAGTTCTGGTTTTTATTGTTCGATATTTTAGATCTGGAGCTGGCAGCTTTTATGGGACACTGAGTGGTCCAGTTCCAGCCCTCAGTGCAGAAGTGAAACCAAGAAAAGCTTATACTGCACCAGGCAAAAATCTCTACACAAACCCTCCTAAGCAAGGCACAGGATTTGGGTAATGTATTGCAGTCTTTTTTTACATCACTTGTCTCACAGTGTGCATGCTCATGACCGAATCGCTTTCTTCTTTACAGATACCCAAACCTCACCATTGGCAAAAGCTATACGTATTCCTCCGACAATTATGACATATCCAAAGAGCTCATGAGGGTAAAATCACGTAGGGCTAGCAGTTGTCCACTCTGTCAATTTTTTTTGTTTTTACTCTCTTCATTTGACTCTTTTCCTATTGGCAGAATACAATGTCTTAACCAAAGGCTGTATTACACTGCCTGATATTTTGGCAGTGCGAGCACCGATGCATGGTTACACAGGCCAATGCAAACTGAATGTGGGAGGAATGAGGAAGTTGTTCCTCCCTCCTTCAGTTCTAATGATTATTGGTAGCACATCCCTAATTACACAGGAAGATGTGCTACCAATAAATCTTTCATCCTAATAAAAAATGGCCATACATTATACAGGCCACCTATCAAGAACGAGCGTTCCTATGAATGCTTGTCACTGATAAGTGGCCTAAAAATTGTGCAGTCTATCTAAGGCTGGGTTCACATCTGCGTTGTGAACTCTGGCACTGTAATCCGGTCACTGTATCTGGTGTACATGCCAGGTTTCAGCTGGACAAAAAATACTACAGGCAACATTTTTTGTCCGGCTGAAAGCTGGCATATATGCCAGAAAGTGGCAGGATTACGAGGGGATACCATTGCAGTGAATGGGGATCCAGAGGTGCACGGTGGTATCTGGTGGTAACCACATATGGGGAACTCTGCTGGAACAAACTGCCAGAGCTTACAGCGCAGATGTGAACCCAGCCTAATAGGGCCTTAATGTTGATACTGGTTAGTAAAAAAGATGAACAAACGTGCATACAAAGGATGATCAGTGGGGGCAACTTTTAGCAGATAGCAATGATTTTTATCTTTTCCTTACATTTTTTATCAATCTATTTTTAAGAAAAAAAATGTCTTTTCATTCCAGCCGCAATTATTATTAGATCATAGCAAATGTAATCACAAAGCACAATAAAAATCAAAAATATTGCAGTTTTCATATCGTCCACCAGATGTCAGAAAAGCAAAGCTTGCTGTTTTCAGTCTGATGGTTATCAGTAGGGATGAGCGAATTTCCTATTTTTAAATTCGTTTTCGCTTCGTGTTGTGGTATTTACTGAATGGCGTTATGGATTCCGTTACCACGGACCATAACGCAATTCCATGATGGAATGCATAACGGAATGCCTTTAGAGTCATTCTGTTATTGATTCCGTCATGATAGAAGTCTATTGTCACGGCTGAGGATGGGGAAAGCCCTCAGCCGTGCGATGCCAGAAGATGTTAACGGCTGCTCGGCCAGGACGAGAGAATTAGGGAGCAGGTCACCTCCTAACACATCCCTAATCCGTCCCTAACTCCTAGCTGCATGGGCCGACCTTGAAGGTGCTCAGGAACCTCGGATCCCTACTCACCCTCCGACCGGTCCCTGAACTAGGAGTGAAGGGCAAGACGACCTGTTCCTTCTGGACACGGAGGAACAGGAGTCTCACTGGCCAAGCTGCAGGAAAAAGGGGAACAGAAACAGGCCTATGGATATGGCAGGTGCTGCACTAGTTCCAGCCACCTGCCACAGCCTTGCTGACTGGATCCATGTGCAGGCAAGCTGAAGTCCACAATAATACAAATAGAACTCAGCACACACACATCCACACACAGGAACCCAGATCCATAGCTGCACAGAATAATAAAGGAAAACATAAACTGAACATCACACAAACTTAAACTTATATAACACAGGAGGCTACTCCAGCTTAGCCAAGGCTGAAGAACCCCTCAGACTGGAGATCAACACAGAGGCTTTATAGGCCCAAGTAGTCACACCCACACAGACACACCCAGTGTTCACACACACAGAAGGGAATTAACCCTTCCAACACCAGGACGTGTAGTGAGACCACATAAAGGAAAATACACACAAATACTCACTGCAGCTGTTACCGATGACAACGACATGTGTGGCAAACGTGTCCTGGGACCCGGCCAAAAGGCCGAGACACTGCCACCACATGTACATCAAACCAAACGTTGCCACGGGCAGCTACAGTGAAGGGAAAATGTCAGAGTGCACACCAAACATAAAACAGAGTGCACACCAGACATACAGAGTGCATACATACACACACACAACCCAGGTGTAACTGCATGCACTTGACAGTAAGCTACCTAGCACCAGCTCCGGCTGCTATACTGCCAAGTACAATCACATGTTGCCAGCGGCAACCACAAGTGAGGCAACAAACTAGTGGCCCTCATCTGTGGCTGAACGGCAACAGCATGTGGACACAGGAGTCACGACCATGACCATGGCAGTGACATCTATGGCCTGCATAACAGATCCTTGCATAACGGAAACCGGACGGGAGTCCTCTCCTGCATAACGGAAACGGGACGGATCCGTTATGCAGCCCATAGACTTCTATTATGACGGAATGAATGACGGAATGCCTCTAAAGGCATTCCGTTATGCATTCCATCATGGAATTGCGTTATGGTCCGTGGTAACGGAATCCATAACGCCATTCAATAAATACCACAACACGAAGCGAAAAACGAATTTCAAAATATGAAATTCGCTCATCCCTAGTTATCAGCCTGGTTATTTCATTATCATTAGTAAGTGGAGGTTACATTGACAGAATGATGTTTCCCACCTAATTTCCTCTCCCACCTTTTTTTCATTCTTCTATGTTTCCCTTCTAACCCTTTATTCTTTGATGTTTTATGTAATTATTTTTGAAACTTGAAATCTAATAAAAATAGGTTAGAATGTCAGTTTTTGTCACTGTACGCTGCTGACAATACACAGTGTCACATATTCACCCACAAGAGGCGTCAAAAGACAACACAGGGTTTGCTTTACTGCTTTGTGCAGCTGTCACTTGCCAGACTGCAGAGGTGGTCTCACCTTTATAGTAAACTGTAATACATATATCATTCTATTTGTATGTCCAACAGATAATCCCAGCAGACGTTCTTGCTTCCAATATGTTATATTCTTTATTTCATCTTCAAAACACATCCTGTAATTTTGTTATTTTTTTAAAATGAAATAAAGAATATAACATATTGGAAGCAATAACGTCTGCTGGGATTATCTGTTGGACTTTGGTATGGGGATTGTCCCTTCCCGTGCAGCGTGAATAAGGATTGTGAGCTGTTGAATCTTTTTTCACTTCTATTTGTATGAGCATCCACTTCTAATGTAGGCCCCCGCCAGCATACATATTAGATACATACATATTGGTTGAACCCTCCAATTTCAGTAGGACCTGCTGAACATCTAAACTTTACAGTGGTGTCTCGATTCTCTTCTGATGGCAGATGCTGGGGGGAAGAACTGTCAGGCATTTCAACAAGCCCGATCCTGTGTTCTCACATGAGAAGATAAGCTGCCACCAGATATGTTATCACTTATTCCCCTCTCCCTATTGAGAAAACATGCACACTTAAGGAATAGCGGTCAGCTGGAAACTTGTTTATCCGACAACTATCTTCGATATATCTCCTGCACTCACACAAAAAAAAACATCCAGAGACCTTGCTCTTTGGCCCGTGTTTGGTTGGAGCCCCTTTATACAGTATTGGGAGCACATGTGCCTCCCAGCATCCCTTTACTTGTAGTATAGCAGTATGCCACTAAAGGTGGCCATAGACGTGATATATGTATCTGCAGATCCAGCATAGTGAAGTAGCATCTCCTGTGAATCTTCTGAGTATGACCACCACGAACATCAAATTACCAGCAGATCTCACCATATGTACCTGGATCTGCAAATACATATACCATATCTATTGGCAGCCGGCTACTAAACACAGCCGTCTTATTAATGTATGTGTATGTGCGTCTAGTAATGTACCGCCATGTCATATACACTGATTATACAATTTTGCGTTTTTCGATGATAGAAAGAAATGGACAGTCACAAATCAAAACTTAAAAGTGGCGCTTTTAGACTAAACCTTTATCCGAAGGAATATTTTGACATAAATCCCTACCGGTCGGACAAGTCTTTACCACCACTGAAGAGTAAGACTGAGAAAAAAGTTAATGTGAAGCCATTTAAACCAAGCTCACCTGCTAAGGCGGTAGGTAGAAATGTGTGACAGATCACCTTGCTATAGTATAAGCAAATAGTGTAAATTTTTTCAAAACTTGATATGATAAAGCTGTATCGTTTGAAAGATACTTTTTAAATGAAGACCTCCAGTAGGAACACTACTTTTCATCATAGCGCTCACATCCCTGCAGCCCATTATCATGTATGCTTCATATCAGATGCTATCTGAATTTGAGATTTCATCCTGATTTCTGTTTTATGTAAGCAACATATCTAGCAGGCTCCCACATCAGAGGGTTAAAGGGAGTCTTTCACCTATACTGACTGTTTTTGAACACTAACACCATTCTCAGCATTATAGTACCCATATGTGAATGCTACTTACTGTTTAGCTTTCCGTCACTTATTTCCTTCAAAAAACACTTTAATCCAATATTCAAATTAGGTCTGAAGGTGCCCAGGCCCCTCTTCGCTATTCATATGAAACACCTCCCCTTTAAACACTCAGGCCCTAGGTTCTTCTTATTACCGCCTCCCTTCAGTGTGAAATGCCACGCCTGCGCCGTTCATCCGAATCGCTGAGCACAGCATTACCCATTATGGGCATCGGCATCTGAGCTTTTATTGCACATGCGCTGGCCCCAACATCCCGATCTAGCCAGCGGAAGTAGCCGCCAGCTAGATCGGGATGTTGGGGCCGGTGCATGCGTAATAAACGCTCGGATGCCGATGCCCATAATGGGTAATGCTGTGCGCAGGCGCGGCGATTCGGATGAGCAGGCACGGCATTTCACACTGAAGGGAGGCGGTAATAAGAAGAACCTAGGGCCGGCCTGAGTGTTTAAAGGGGAGGGGTTTTATATGAATAGTGAAGAGGGGCCTGGGCACCGGCCGCTTGAACGCCGCCCCTGGGCACCTTCAGACCTAATTAGAATATTGGATTAAAGTGTTTTTTGAAGGAAATAAGCGACGGACAGCTAAACAGTAAGTAGCATTCACATATGGGTACTATAATGCTGAGAATGGTATTAGTGTTCAAAAACGGTCAGTATAGGTGAAAGACTCCCGTTAAGGCTACTTTCACACTAGCGTTTACATTTTCCGGTATTGAGATCCGGCAGGGGATCTCAATATCGGAGAAAAATGCTTCAGTTTTGTCCCCATTCATTGTCATGGGAGACAAAACGGAACTGAACAGAACGGAATGCTCCAAAATGCATTCCGTTTGGTTGCGTTTCCATACCAGAGAGCAAACCGCAACAAGATGCAGTTTTCTTTCCGTCATGGGATGTGGAGCAAAATGGATCAGTTTTCTCAGTTACAATAGAAAACGGATCCTTTCCCCATTGACTTTCAATGGTATTCATTACGGATCCGTCTTGGCTATGTTAAAGATAACACAACCGGATCTGTTTATACCGGAAGCAGACGGTTGTATTATCAGTAACGGAAGAGTTTTTGATGATCCCTGCCGGATCAGGCAAAACGCAAGTCTGAAAGTAGCCTTACTTGTTAACCCCACAGTGTAACTTAGTTAACTTAAAAGTGTGACAACTGACAAGCTTTGCACATTGTTAAACTAAGCCAGTGTGATAAGCGTGTGTGTTGTTTTAACATCTGCTACATCTGTACCAATCCCATGATTCCTCAGCACAGCATCTCATAAGCTGGAGGCATCAGTACCATCTCTATCTGCTGGCTGTATCTGAGAGGACAGTTTGATAATTATCTTTCCATCAACAGCTCTGAACCCGGACATACCCCCATTTTCACCCAGGCAGCCCTCGATATGAGCATTGGGGCATTTCATACGCCGATGCTCTCGCTTGCTCTTCACTGTATCGCGCAGGGCAAGGGCTGTTTGTTTATATTTGTTACACTGCTAGGCAGAGGTTTCCGCCTAGCAGTGTTCACAGTGACATCACCGGTACTGATGGGTGGGCTTTAGCGCTGCTCCAGCCACTTTACAGGTTAGGACAGCGCTAAAGCTTGCCCATTAGTGCCGGTGACGTCACTGGGCTGACTGCTGGGTGGAAGCCTCCTCCTAGCTTTACCCATGGAGAGCCTGGTAAATCACTGAATCTCAAAAAAAAAAGCCTTTGCCCTGTGCAATTCATCCTCAATAACTGGGTTAGGAGTTTGTGTGTCCCCTTGACAAAAAAAAAATTGATATGAAACTGACACATGGAATTCCTGAATGGAACACATGGGAATGTTTTGTGCCGAGTTCTCTTTAATGGAAACTTCACTCACTCACCAATGCTGTAAAGTGTTATTGTCATTTCAAAAAATGTTTAACAGGTCATAGTTACACAGCAAAGTTTTTATTGGTGGGGGTCTGGATGCCGAGATACCTACTGATAAACTCTGCCTCCTATTTATACTTTACCAAGCACAGCACATTAACTTGCATGGTGGGAGAATTGGTACTGCAGCTGAAATGCCATGTGTGCGCCATGGCCTCTTCAAATAGTTGGTCGATGGGGGTCCTGGAAAATGGCTTTGTCTGTATTAGTTATCTGCTGTAGCTTTATATTTGTGGACAATTATGTGTTGCTATGTACTAGGATAAATACACAGTTTGCCACAAGTTGTCCAGTAATATTAAATTATTTTCTTGCAATTGCTGTGGTCAGCCAGGTGGCATGAAGGCAGGAACATTTGACCCATATCCATCTCACTCCAATGATTCTTATGGAAAAAGACCTACAAAGAGTGCAAGTGTTGTCAGAGGAGGGAAGACTTTCCAGCCTCCAGCGGGGCCCAAATCATATCCAATAAAAAGCATATTGGAATCACATGTTATAAAGTAAGTGCCATGGATATACTAATGAATTGGATTTCCTTGTTTTGTTTTTTTGTTGTTGCTTTTTTTAATTCCCTTCCTACACAGTACCATAAATATATGACATGGCAAGTAGCATGTTCCTGCACCATGCCATACATTTATGGCATAGCGATGGCATCAGCAGCTGGTGTCAGCTGTAACATACATCTGACACCCTGCAGAAACAGCCCAGATTGAAGCTAGCACTGTTCCCAGCCATTTAACCCCCAATATGCCACAGTCTATAGATAATTGGTTTACAGAGGGAGGGGGCTCCCTCTCTACCCCATTAGGCCCTATGCAACGTTATTGCAGGGTTCCAATGGTTGATATGGCAGGTGTCAGTGTAAAACAAAAAAAACAATATCAATTTGAATCAACACGGTTGCACTGAATTGCAGAATTATCATAGATTTCCCCCCACAAGGTGAACTCCATAAAAAATAAAAAGTACTGACAGAATTGCTAGACAAAATTGACAGAATTTGGCCACCTCGCCTCCCAAAAAACTGAATAAAAAGTGATCAAAATGACATTTGTACCCCAAAATAGTACCAATGGAAATGACAACTCATCATTAATAGAGCACCTTCAACAGCAAAAATAAAAATAAAAAAGTTATAGCTACCATAATATGGCGACACAAATTAAAAAGAGATTTTATGGTTGATAAGTAATAAAACATAGAAAACTATATAAATTTGGTATTGTCCCAATCATATCAATCAGCAGGTACAGTTGTTACCGTATTTTTTGCCCTATAAGACGCACCTAGGTTTTAGAGAAGGTAAATAGGAAAAAATATATTTCATCAGACCTCATCTCCGAGCCCCAATGTTAATCACACCTCAGCTCAGAGTCCCACTCAGACCCCAATGTTAATTAGACCTCAGCACAGACCCCCAATCAGGCCTCAGATCACACCCCCAATGTTAATCAGACCTCACATCAAACCCCCAATGTTAATTAGACCCCAGCTCAGACCACCAGTCAGACCTCAGATCAGACCCCCAATGTTAATGAGACCTCAGATCATACAAAAAAAAAAAAGAAATCAACTCTCAACTCACCTTTCCTATTCCAGCTACTGCTCCTGAGATCCTGCACTCTTCCTGCTGACCTGTGCTGTGACCTGACATCGCAAAACGTGAGGTCACAGAGTGCGCCTACATTCTCACGCTGTGTGCAGGTCACAGCACACGATGTTGCCAGCAGAAGACCAGTGAGCAATGAGTAGAGCCAGTACAAGGAGTGCTGTATTCACCATTCCCCAGTCTTACCGTACTAATGGGCGCTTCCATAATGGAAGGACTCATTAGTATTCACCCTATAAGACCAGTGGTTATTGCAGAGACCAAGCATGGAATCTGCCTTTGATGCATCAGGAAGCTAACTTCTTTAGTGAATACCTCAGACTGCAGAAAGCCCAGTGGGTGAGTGCAGAGACCGAGCCCGGAATCTAATCATAACATGATGGCCACCATGTAGTTAACTTGTGGCAGAGTCATCACCTCCAGCTGTATCCCATATTCATTGCCAGGACACAGTGAGACCCCCACTATAGTACAGTGATCTGCAGAGGCGCAGCGCCAACTGATGGCTGAAAATGAAGCTGAAAAGGATGCACAATGCCATCAGATGGAAGCTGAAATGGAGGCACAGCACCATCAGATGGAATCTGAAATGGAGGCACAGCGCCATCAAATGGAAGCTGAAATGGAGGCACAGCGCCATCAAATGGAAGCTGAATTGAAAAGTCTGGAAAGGCAAAAAGAAGTTAAGATCATTGAAGCCAGACTCAGAGTACACGAAGAGGATATGAATCAGAGTAGTCATAGCTTCAAATCTGTACTAAGTGAAGAAGCAGACTCCTACTTTACTACATACTCCCAGGAGAATGGAAGGAAATCTTCAGCACTTAGTGAAGAAATAATTTATTATCCTTCCATCCCTGCTTACAGTGGCGTACCGTCAATATAGACAGACCATACACTGGCTATGGGGCCTGTGAGGTTAGGGGGCCCGGCCAGGCTGCATGGCTCCGCCCCCTTTCTGACCTGAATACACGCTGCATTAGTAACAGTAGAGAGATAAATACCGGCAATGGAGCGTTTGGGTCGGCAGCCGAGTGTCAATGAGGGGCCCATTGCCACCCCAAACGCTCCAGTGCCATTACATATTTACATTTTCATTTGCCATTATGCGCAGTGCTAGTGCTGCGCTGACAACAGCAGGCTGGGCCCCGAGTGGAAGGAGGGAGAGTGAGCAGCCGCTTCCTCCAATCAGGTAGCAGCTCACTGCCTGATGTGCCTGCTCCTCTGTGATGTCTTTGGTGGAAGTTTGCTCCCACAGCTAGCAGCTCGGTAAAGTACCAGCCCTGTATTTACTTTTATCAGCAGTGATGACCCACATGCTTACCTCTGTGTCTTCCTGCCCTTCTCTTTGCTTGTTAACCCCTTCACTATTCCTAGGCTGTGTGAGAGTGCAGAAGGAAATAGCAGCAGAAGCGCTCTGCATGATAGAGGTGAGAGGAGCTGACAGGAAGACGGGCTGTTTGCTGCAGCAGGGTGACTGTACTTAGAGCTGTTAGGGTCAGAGTCAGACAGGCGCCTCAGCTCTGCTCACTGTAGTGCATATATATTCTTTCATATGGGACCTGAGGCATGTGCTGGATGCTCCATCCAGATAGACTACCCCTGAGTGAAGGATGGGACATGACTAAAATTGCTTAATAACAAAGGGAGAAGTTGAGCTGTGAGACAGAGATCTAATGCTGCGGACCTGCAGAAGATCTGTTCCAGGGGTCAAATTGACCAATGTGGACAGTTCTGCTGCAGTAATTAACCCTATAGGCTCTCCTCTGATTTACACCTATCATAAAATAAATACAACTTAAAGGGTAAGGCCGAGTTCATATCCCATTTTTTCCATGCGTTTCATGTATAAATACAGTGGCATCCTTCTTCATAGAGTTTGAAAGAAAAATGAATATGTTAACGTATACGTTTTTTCTACTAGACTCTGCAGGATAGAAAGCCTAACCTTTTATTTAGCCCCTAATGTACCCCGCACCCTTACTAATCAGCTTTAATAATTGTACTTTTTATTGGGGGGACCCAATTCTGAGTTTTGCTATGGGGCCCCATGATTTCTATGTATGCCCCTGCCTGCTCAGAAAGACAAAGAGAGGGGTAGTCCAGTGTTAGGAAAAAGGTGTGTGGATTTACCCTCTATCTCTACCAGAAAAGAAGAAGAAAGAGACTCACCTAATTCAGAACTAAGTGAGAAAATAGAACCAGACTTTTTTATTTCTAGATGCCACGGCAATGCTCAGGAGAATGTTACAACCATTGTCCCAGCAAGACCACAGAAAACAGTCCTAGCTAGACTTCCCATTCTGGAACCTACTGTGGAACTCAAGTTTTGAAATGATCATTGAGCATCATTGCTTCAGTCCAGTCGACAAGTTATTCTACCTTCAGAGATATATTGGTGGGGAAGCAAAGAAAGTTTTTGAAGGTAACTTCTATAGTACAAAGAGCTTTTAGAGAGAAATTGAATAACTGGCCTAAAATAGGTCCTAAAGAACACTTCAGACTCCAAGAGTATGGTGACTTCCTGTAAGCATGCTGCAATGCCATCCCATATGTTCAAGGACTGGAAATACTGAACGACTATCTAGAAAACCAGATGATGCTAACTAAGCTACCTGAAGAAGTGGCTTCAATATGGAATCGCTATGTGACTGAACAGTTAGATCTAGGCAAGAATTTCCCAAGTTTTAAAGAGTTCTCTGAGTTCGTCAATAAGGAAGCACAGATAGCATGTAATCCAGTAACAGCATCTTATGTCTTAAAATCCTTAGAAGAAAGGCCTGTGAGAGAGATAAGACGCGCAAGAGCAACTAGCTTTGCAACCAACACAGCAGCTAAAGGTCCAGAAACCTACGAGAGCAAGTCTAAAGTCACTACTGTGATCAGTAGAGAGACAGAAGCGACAAATCTTCAGACTACCTTCAAATGTATGTTCTGTGGAGAGAACCACTCCATACACAAGTACCAACAATTGAAGGAGAAGCCCCCAGATGAAAAGAAAAGTTTTGTACTGGATAACCAACTGTGTTTCGGATGCCTAAGAAAAGGCCATGTTACTAAGGAGTGAAAGAAAAAGGCCAGATGCAGCGTTTGCAAAGGACGCCATCCTACACCACTACATGAAGAACGTCCAAAGAAAGATAAATCATCAATACCTATTACTGAGGAAGGAAAGAAAGTATCAGTATTCTCTTGCAGAGTGAGGGAAGGAGAAAGTAATGGCACATCAATGGTTGTACCAGTGTGAATTTCAAATCCTAAAAAGGAGGAACAAGAAGATATACGCCTATACGCTACTGGATGCCCAGAGTGACCTCACCTTCATTGATCAAGAAATCTGCAAGAAATTACAAGTGGCTACAGAACCAGTGAAGCTCAAACTCACCACAATGACGGGGAGAGACACATTAGTGAACAGTCAAAGGACTGAGAGTTAGAGGACTTCATTCAAACTTCACATTAGATCTACCTCCAGCTTATACAAAAGACAATATACCTCTAGATCAAGATCACATACCTACCTGTGAAACAGCTAATAAATGGGATCACCTGTCATATCTTATGAAATGTCCCCACTAAAGGAGTTTGGTGTTGGACTGTTGATAGGCTACGATTGTCCCGAAGCCTTGGTACCATGAAAGGTAATCACAGGAGGAAAGGGTGAACCCTACGCTGTTCAAACTGATCTAGGATGGGGTGTTGTTGGAGGAAAACAGAACATCGCAAACTCAAGACAGGTGACAGGATTGTGTTCATCGAATATCTGCCCAAGAGTTACCAACTGTAAGTCCAGCAAAATAATCAAGATCCTTGAATCCGACTTTGCAGATATAAGTTCTAAATAAAAGAGTGTATCCCAAGAAGACATAAAGTTCGTACACACTCTAGAAGAAAGCAGCAGAATCAACAAGGTCATCTTGAAATGCCCTTACCCTTTAGAGAACGACCTTGTCTGCCAAATAACAGAAATCTTGCCCTAGCAAGATTGAAATGTTTGAAGAAAAGAATGGGAAGAGATCCCAAACTCAAGAATGATTATTTTAAATTCATGGAAGGCATCCTCGAAGAAGGACATGCAGAGAAAGTTAATAACCAACCTAAAGAAGAAGTGTGGTACATCCCACATCAAGGTGTTTACCACTCAAAGAAACCAGATAAGATTAGAGTAGTATTTGATTGCTCAGCAAAGTACGATGGTGTTGTATTGAATGATCATCGACTAAAAGGACCAGATCTTACAAACACTCTGCCTGGAGTACTCTGTAGATTCAGAAAGTATCCTGTAGCGGTCATATGTGACATTGAAAAGATGCGTGACGATTTCATGTGAAGAATGAAGATAGAGACTTCCTGAGGTTCCTATGGTGGGATGACGGAGATGCAGAATACAGAATGAAAGTACACTTGTTTGGAGCAGCATCGTCTCCAGGTTGCGCCAATTATGGTATGAAGGACCTGACCAATCAGAATGAAAAGGATTGCCCATCAGCAGCAAATTTTCTGAAGAAAAACTTTTATGTAGATGATGATCTCAAAAGTCTAGAGTAAACAGAATCTACAATCAAATCTACAAAGTGAAAGAAAGCCAAGAGTTATGCGCAAGAGGAAACATGTGCCTTCATTAATTAATCTCTAACAAGAGAGAGGTACTGGAATCCATCATTGACTCTGATCGTGCATCATCAATGAAGAATGTAGATCTCAATTCTGATCATCTTCCAGTCCAGAGCTTCTTGGATTGGGATGGAATGTAGAGAATGACAAGTTCTTCTTTGAAGTATCTATTGAAGAGAAAATTGTAACTAGACGTACCATTCTTTCCGCAGTGGCTTCTATATTTGATCCATTGGGATTTTTGGCCCCAGTAATCATCAGAGCAAAAGAAATACTACAAGAATTATGCAGACAGAAGTTAGGATGGGATGAACCCATACCTGAAAATTTGAGGCCAATGAGGGAGAGACAAATAGTAGACTCAAAAAAGACATAAAAGGAAAACGTCTCACTACTCCACTCAAGTTGGAACGTCCTATACAGAAGTTAGTTGTTCTACTTGGGAGTGATAAAAGACACTTGGAAGTTGAGAACCTGATGGAAAATTCCTCAAATTCATGTTCAAGTCCTACCAGTAAGAACACAGAATTATAGGTAATTTTGGTGGGAGTATAGCTGGCCAGGCAAGACCTGCCCTAGGTTGCTAATATAGCTTATAAGTGTATACAGCTAGACCTGCCAATAACCTTAATACAGTTCCTATGTTTATGTGTTAAAGACAAAAGCAGAGTTATTTACAGTGACTTCATGTTTGGATGTCATATAACTGTTATATATTGTGTTCACAGAAGATTTTTAGATTTAAGATTAATTAAATGGATGTGAGGTAAGCTCAATGACACAGCAGAAATAACAGAAAGCATAGAGTTAAACTGTTGTTGCTGAGCAGGAGTTTTGACTAATCACAGCCAGCCTCACACACAGCCTGTATGGGAAATTCCCCTACCAGGAGCTGCTAGAATTATTACACCAGAGGAGAAAAGCTGAACAGACATTCACTCCACTAAGAGCTGTGTTTTATGGGAGAAGAGAGGCCAAAATATAATGTTATATAAGTTATATAATGTTCCTACTGTTTATATAGTGATTAGAACTGTATACTGAACCAGTTATATGTGTGTTTACTTACAGTTCCACCAATTGCAAACTACAAAGTTCTCAGTCCAAATTCAAATTCCATATTTAAATCCAAATTGCATACAACCATACAAGATCAAACTCAACCAATCTGCAAATAGTTACTGCTAACTGCATACTGCAAATTGCGACCAAATTCAGCAAGTGAACTATTAGTTAGACCTCAGATATACCTCTCAGAGAGATCATAAAGTGCTTAAATAACTTAAAGTGAGAGTACAGATACTCAAGAGAGAATTATATCCACCATTTTATGTTAAATGACAAGATTGAACAGTTGAACCACCATCTTATGCATACCGCCATTTTGTGATACTTTATTCAACACGTGTTTTGTACATGGACTATCTGCTACGGAGGCGGCAGTGTTATAAGAACAAAAGTTGAAGTTAATAAAGAAGTTATTGCAAGCATTTGGTGTGATTTTTAAACCTATTGTTTTCATAGAACGGCGCTAGAGAAATTACAGAGTAATAGACAGTCTGTTTGGACAAAGTCAGAGATATCAAAATTCTTCTAATGCCACAGCGCAAAAGGCACTTCATAGTGCTGTGCCTGCCACATTGATGCCTATGAATCCTCATGATGGCGTCCAATCTTCTTTCTGAAGTTGTGTGCATCCAACATAGAGTCATACCTTCACAAATTCATCATTGTGATGTCATCCAGTGACATCCCAGCTGTAGGCCTAGTTCTAGAGCATTCTATTCAAATGTGGAGAGATCACAATACTCTGCCAAGATGAAGGCTGTAACAATGGCAGCTGGCAGCCGCCAGCGTGCAGCGCATCCTGCTATGTACCTCAGTTGAACTGCATACAAGGCTCCTCTTCTCCGCTGCAGGCTCCGGACTCACTTTCCTGCGCGGGCGGTGACAGCTTCAGTTGCACCTTGTAGGAGCCGCACACGTCCGGTTTCTTTAAGGGTTCGTGCACGCCCCTGATTCCGCCTTCTCTCCATTCCCGGCCAGGCACCACCTTTATAAGGGTGCTTCCACCTGTGATGCCTGAGCAATATTGTAGTTTTCTACAGCAAAGGTTCCAGCTTGTCGTTCCTGTGTTGATATCCTGCTTTCAACCTTAGCCTGTATCCTGACATCATCTCTGCCTGATCCTCCTGTACCTCGCTGCTCTCAAGTGTATGATTCGGATCTGTCTGCTGTTCAGCTTGTTACTCCTGCTGCACCTGAGCTATTCAGCTCTGATGTTCTAACAGCTCCAGCTCTGCTAAATCACTAACTCAGCTCTGCTTCATCTGACTCTGCTGCTGCGCTCCTCCCATCCAGTGATAGCTCGCTTCACCTGCCTGTATCCCCAGTGCTTGCACTGGAGCGTTCTAGCCTGCTCGGCCAGCTGCCACTTAACCGGGACCACTCTTGCGGCAGCGCCCTGATGTCTCTCCTGCAGCTAAGACCAGCTTCCGCATCTTGGAGCGGGATAAAGAGTGAAAACCAGGGAAACACTTAGATTCCGCTCCCAAGTTTGGCTCAAAGCGGGTCCACACCCGTTGGAGCGTTACAGTTTGCTCAGGCCATGGACCCTGCTGGCAAGCCCAAGCCTGTGGTGCAAGATTCATACCAAGAGCTACAACGCCAGAGCGAACACCAAGCTGTTCTGCTGCAGTGTCTGAACACGATATCTGCCCGTCTACATCTACACCTGCTCCTGCCGTACCAAAAGTCCCAGCAACTCCTGCAAATCCTGTTGCGTCGTATTCACACCATGGCACAACTGCTATCCAGCTGCCTTTACCTCCACCCTACAGTGGCGATCCGAAAGCCTGCAGAGGGTTCCTGAATCAGTGCTTGATCCACTTTGAGCTACATGGAGACAAGTTCCAGTCTGACCGAGCGAAAGTAGCTTTCATAGTCTCTCTGCTTTTTGGAGAGGCTCTAGCCTGGGCTAATCCTATATGGGAGCGAAGCGGACCTGAGACGGCAAACCTCCAGACCTTCCTAACTGTTTTCCGTACAGTGTTTGAGGAACCAGGTTGTGCCTCGTCTGCAGCCTCTGCGCTCCTTCGTCTGCGTCAAGGCGCAATGACAGTGGGACAGTATGCAACTCAGTTCCGTACTCTGTCCGCAGAACTGTCCTGGAATGATAAAGCCCAACATGCCGTATTCTGGGAGGGTCTTAGTGACCGTATTAAAGAAGAACTTGCTGGAAGGGATCTTCCTGTCTCTCTGGACGCTCTGGTCACATTAGCCACACGTATTGACGTGCGATTTTGAGAACGTTTCTCTCAAGCCGCATGGGTGAGACGGACATCTAGACTCGCACCTGTCTTCCAGAGGACTGTTCAGACTCCGGCTGCGGTTCCGCCTGAAGAGCCTATGCAGGTGGAGCGCCAGCGGCGACGAGCAGAAGACTTGTGCCTCTACTGTGGCGGAAAGGGTCACGTTGTTCATACCTGTCCCCAGAAGGCGGAACACTTCTGCGCCTAGGCTCTATGGGAGAAGTGACCCTAGGCGAAAGAGACAATTCTCCCAAACTTCTTGTTCCTGTTCTCTTGTCCTCTGGGAAAACCAGTATATCTGTACCTGCCTTCCTGGATTCCAGAGCAGCCGGAAATTTTATTTTTCAAGCCCTGGTGACCCAGTGCCAGTTATCCACCACTCATCTGGCGAAGCCTCTTGTGGCAACTATTGTTAATGGACAACCCCTGCCCAATTCATCACGGCTCCTGTTAAACTCCAAGTCGGGGTGCTACATTCTGAAGAAATATCTTTCTATGTCCTGCCGGATTCCACGGACACAATGATTCTGGGATTGCCCTGGCTACAGCAGCATTCTCCCATCTTAGACTGGCATACAGGGTATTTTCTTCGCTGGGGTCCTCAGTGCCATTCTTCCTGTCTGTCGGTGGTTCGCCCAACGTCTCCTCGTCCGGTCCCTATGAAACTGTCTGGCTGTCTGGTCTGCCTCCGCAATATGTGGCATATGAGGACATTTTCTGTAAGAAGAGGCTGTGGCCGAGTATGTTAAGAAAAAACGGCGGGAGCCGGTTTCTTCTTCGTGGCCAAGAAAGACGGGTCACTCCATCCGTACATAGATTATCGTGAGCTGAACAAGATCACGGTCAAGAACAAGTACCCTCTGCTTCTGATTTCTGAACTGTTTGACCGTATCCGAGGTGCCCAGATATTTTCAAAGTTGGATCTGCGTAGTGCGTATAACCTGATCCAAATCCGTGAAGGCGATGATTGGAAGACCGCGTTCAATACTCGTGATGGCCACTATGAGTACCTGGTCATGCCGTTCGGCCTATGCTATGCTCCTTCGGTTAATCAAGAATTTGTGAACGATATCTTCCGGGACCTGTTGTAGAACTGTGTAGTGGTGTATCTCGATATTCTCATCTATTCCCCCAACTTGACCACTCACCGGAAGCAAGTGCGCCTGGTTTTGCAGCGATTAAGGGAGAATGTTCTGAACGCTAAGCTCGAAAAATGTCTTTGAGCAGTCCACCTTTCGTCCTGAATTGGCCTCGTCCTCAAGGTCTACGTGCCATTCAAAGGTTCCTGGGGTTTGCCAACTTCTATAGACTTCTATAGACAGTTCATCCCAAACTTCTTTTCCCTCACAGTTCCTATATCTGCTTTGACGAAGAAAGGGGTGGATGCAAAGAAGTGGACCCCTGAAGCTGAGTCTGCTTTTCTGCATCTCAAAGACTGCTTTGTCGCTTCTCCTGTTCTCAGTCATCCGGATACCTCCAAGCAGTTCTTCCTTGAAGCTTCCTCTATTGGAGCAGGTGCCATCCTGCTACAGAAGAACTCCAAAGGGAGATTTGTCATGTGTGGTTTCTTCTCCAAGCTCTTCTCTTCTGCGGAAAGAAACTATTCCATTGGCGATAAAGAGCTGCTGGACATCAAAATGGCCTTGGAAGAATGGAGATACCTTATGGAGGGGGCTCTACATCCTGTGGTGATATACACTGACCATAAGAATCTGACATATCTACAGTCTGCACAGTGTCTAAATCCACATCAGGCTCAATGGGCACTTTTCTTTGCCAGATTCAATTTTCTTCTGCATTTCCGACCGGCTCATAATAGTGTAAAGGCTGATCAGATTGAAGAACCTCAACATATTATGGAACCGTCTTGTTTGGGTTCTGTGGCGCCAGTCCGTGTGAGAGATATTCCTCCCGGGAAGGTCTTCATTCCGCAGGCCAAGAGGAGGAAAATTCTTTCTTGGGTACATTGCTCCAAGTATGCTGGTCACCGTGGGGTGCGTAAGACCCTTGATTTGCTGTCCCGCCACTATTGGTGGCCGACCCTACCCAAAGATGTCCGGGAGTTTGTGTCTGCCTGTATTTTCTGTGCTCGCTACAAGGCTTCCCGAACCAAACCCACGGGCTTGCTACTACCATTACCCATTCCTGAAGTCCCCTGGCAGCATATCGCTATGGACTTTATCACAGATCTCCCGTCTGGCTGTTCCGTAATCTGGGTAGTGGTAGACAGATTTTCCAAGATGGCACATTTTATTCCGCTTCCTGGATTGCCTTCTGCTAATCGATTGGCCTGTCTGTTTATAGAACACATCTTTCGCCTTCATGGTCTACCTCTGCACATTGTGTCTGATTGCGGGGTACAATTCACTTCCAAATCCTGGCAAACGCTCTGTGAGCTACTTGAGGTCAAGTTGGATTTCTCTTCTGGTTACCATCCTCAGTCTAATGGGCAATTTGAACGAATTAACCAGATCTTGGTGAACTTCCTACGTCACTTTGTCTCTGCTCAGCATGATGACTGGGTTCGGCTCCTGCCTTGGGCGGAATTCTCTTACAACAGCCATTCCGGAGAATCTACGGGCTCTTCTCCCTTCTATATAGTGTATGGACTTCATCCCCGTACTCCTTTTCCCCTGTCTGCATCTTCTGAGGTACCAGCTGCTAATTCTTTGTTCAGAGACTTCCTCAGCATCTGGAGACAGACTAAGGACTCTATCTCTCAGGCAGTTACCCGTATGAAGAAGAATGCAGATACCAGGCGTAGACCACCTCCTCAGTTCTCTCCTGGTGACAAAGTCTGGCTTTCCTCCCGCAACATCCGCATGAAGGTACCCTGTTACAAATTTACTCCCCGGTTTCTGGGCCCATTTGAGATCCTAGAGCGCATCAACCCTGTTTCCTACAAACTCCGGCTGCCTCCTACCCTCTGGATTCCAAACTCCTTCTATGTATCTGTCTTGAACTTGAAAAAATTGGTCCTCAACTCCTTTTCCAGAACCCCCTCCACCACTACTTCCGTTCCTACTGGGGAAGAATCTGAGTTTGAAGTACAGAACATCCTCGATTTCAGGGTAGTTGGTAGAAAGAGGTACTTCCTTGTAGATTGGAGAATTATGGTCCTGAGGAACGTTCCTGGGAGCCGGAGGAAAATGTACATGCTCCGAATATTCTCAAAAGATTTTGTTCAGCACGTCAGGACCAAGAAGAAGACGCTGGCATCCTGCTATGTACCTCAGTCGAACTGCATACAAGGCTCGTCTTCTCCGCTGCAGGCTCCGGACCTGCTTTCCTGAGGGCGGCGACGGCTTCAGTTGCACCTTGTAGGAGCCACACGTGTCCTGTTTCTTTAAGGGTTCGTGCACGCCCCTGATTCCACCTTCTCTCCAATCCCAGCCAGTCACCACCTTTATAAGGGTGCTTCCACCTTCCTGTGATGCCTGAGCAATATTGTAGTTGTCTACAGCGAAGGTTCCAGCTTGTCGTTCCTGTGTTGATAGCCTGCTTCCGACCTTAGCCTGTATCCTGACCTCGTCTCTGCTTGATCCTCCTGTACCTCGCTGTTCTCAAGTGTATGATTCGGATTGTCGACCACACCTTTGTCTGCTGTTCAGCTTGTTACTCCTGCTGCACCTGAGCTATTCAGCTCTGCTGTTCTAACAGCTCCAGCTCTGCTAAATCACTAACTCAGCTCTGCTTCATATGACTCTGCTGCTGCGCTCCTCCCATCCAGTGATAGCTCGCTCCACCTGCCTGCTCGGCCAGCTGCCACTTAACAAACAGGGACCACTCTTGCGGTAGCGACCTGGTGTCTCCCCTGCAGCTAAGACCAGCTTCCGCATCTTGGAACAGGGAAACACCCCGTTTGAAAACCAGGGGAACACTTAGTAATGAGGAACACATAGTAATGAGGATGTGCGATCCAGATTCTCTCTCCCATATTGAAAACACTTAGATTCCACTCCCAAGTTTGGCCCAAAGCCAAACCGGTAAGTGGCACAGCGGGTCCACACCTGTTGGAGTGTTACAAAGGCCAGATTATTTTAACCACTTAATAGCCAGAGCATCTAATATGTTAATGAACTAAGATATATATATTTATATATATATATATATATATATATATATATATATATATAGTGTTTGTTTAATGGATGCAGATTTTCAGTTTTCGAGAATACATTGATTTTTACCTTTACAGTACATTTTCTGCTTCACATTTTTAGTTTGATTTAGTTGCTGATTACTTTTTTTGTAATCTGTTAGGGGTCAGATCTTTATATTATATAAAAGACTAATCCTTTAAATAAAATTACAGAATTTGAGATGCAGATGCTGCAGAACCTCTTTTCTAAAAAGTAAGGATGAGATTGCTGTCCACAGCTGATTGCTTGAATAAGGCCTCGTCCTTCTGAAATTAAGGTCTGCAGTATATGAGATGTGTATTTTTGTGTTGTGCCCACACTGGTGATTGCGAAGGGGGTTGCAAGTGGTACGCAGCCATAATACAGCCCCCAAAGTAGTCTATAGGGTCTTACTGTACCCAAGGGCGTAACTAGGCACAGCATTTGGAAACACCCCAAGCAACTTCCCCAAAACCTCTCCTTCTGCAGCGAGTCCTGCACTGTTCAGGAGGAGGAGTCAAGAGTTTACTAACCAGTGGCTGATGAAAGCACCCCCTCCCAGGCTCCTTCCCCTTATTAATTACCCCCCTCATCTACATGCAGCAGCTTCCTGATAGTCCTCTTCTCTCTGAGGGTTTGGGTCACTGTAGTTTATAATCTTCTAACCTTCCACTTACACACAGCAGCAGTGAGTGCTGCAGATACAGAACAGCAGACCAAGTTTATATGGAGACAGGACCTCATATACACAATGCAACTAAGCTGCAGTCACTGATCATAGACCCAAAGCCGAATATCTTCTTGGGAGTATAGTTTCAAAAATGGGGACATTACTGGGGGTTTCCATTATACTAGTACCACAGGGGCATTGCAAATGCGACATGGCATCCAGACCCATTCTGGCAAAATCTGTGTTTCAAAAGCATAACGGTGCTCCTTCCCTGAGCCCAGCCAGGTTACAACCACATATCGGGTATTGTTGTATTTGGAAGAAATTACATAATAATGTTGGGGGTGATTTTAATCCAGTTAAACCGAATACATATTATTGGAAACGCGTAGTATTTCATTTTCACAACCCAATTCTAGTAAATTTTATGAATTCCTTGAGAGGCGTAATTTGTAAAACAAGGTCTTATGGAAGGGAGGCTGGTCTGATTTTTGTTTTTCTTTTATTACTTCCTGTGTTCCAAAAATGGATTCAAATTGAAAATCTGCAAAAAATGTACCGTATTTTTCGTCCCTTAGGACACATCCCCCTCCCCCAAAAGTGGGGGGAAAATGCCCCTGTGTCTTATGGGGTGAATACTAATCAGCACTTCCATTATTTGCTGATTAGTACCGGAAGACCGGGAAGCGGTGAAATCTCTGTAGTCACCGCTTCCTGGTCCTCGGCTGTCGGCTGTGCAGGGAAAAATACGGTATTTATTTTTTCATCTCTATTGTGTTAATTTCTGTTAAATATGTAAAGGGTTAAACTTCACAAATGCCATTTTGAATATCTTGAAGGGTGCAGTTTAAAGGTGGGGTAATTTATAGGGGTTCTAATATAAAAGTACATTTGAAAAACTATGCCAGCATAAAGTGGAAAAATGGTAAATTCAGATTTTTAACTATTTTGTGAGGTGTGACTGTCTTAAAAGAAATTCCAATTTGGAAAATTGAACATTTTGTTAAATTTGTATTAAATTGTGGATTATTTTTATAAGTGAAAAAATATACTGACCAAAATTTACCATTAACATGAAGTACAAGGTGTACCATTAACATGAAGTACAAGGTGTCATGAAAAAGGTCTCAGATTTGCTACGATAAGTAAAAGCATTTCAAAATTATTGCCACATAAAAGTAACACATTACAGATTTGAAAAATGGGTCTGCGTCCTTAAAGTTGTTGTCTGGGAATACATGAATTCTAACAGTTGTAGGCAGCCGGCCTCTTGTACTGAAGGGATCATACTTACCTGCTCCCTGCCGCTCCGGTCCTCCAAACTGGCTCCCACATCTCCATCTTCCGGTTCCCAAGAGACACATCCTCTTCAGCAGTTGTCTGAAGAGGATCAGGTGACCATGCCCATGCCGGGAAGAAAGCAAACATTCCTCAGACCAGAAAATGGAGACAAGTGAGCCAGCGCAGAGGACTGGAGTGGCAAGGAGCAGGTAAATATAATCCTTCCAGTACAGGAGGCAGGCTGCTTGCAACTGTAACACTTGATGTATACCCAGGCAAACCCTTTAAGGAGTTAATGAACTAGCCTTTTTTTCTGAAGGGTGGTGGTGTGATTGGTGTTTGAGATTTCATAGCTGAAAATTGTTAGATTTTTGTATAATTGTAACTTTGTAATATTTATGTCCATTTCATTGTAGGTTAGTGACCCCAGTAAACTACAAGACAGTAACTCTGATGTCATACTGAAGGCTGGTCCAGTATCACTATGTTTAATGCCAATGTACACGTGACAATGTAAAGACAACCGTTCCATAAAGCACATGTTCAGTTTATATTTTTTTCTAAATAAAATACAGTGTAAGCTTTATACATCGACATTCATTGTTATTTCTAATGAAATTTGATTATTCTGGATCACTTAATGCCTTGTTACATGGAGCGAATATCGTACAGATTCTCGTGCATGCAAGTGAAGAATTGTGTGATGTAATAAGTATGAATGATTCAAAGACGAGAGACAAATCACTCGTTTCTCATCCATCTTGATCTTTCAGCATGCAAAAAAATTATTGTTCCTCGTTAAAAGATCTGTTCGTATAATATGGAGTCGTCTACTTGCTAACAATCTCATACATTCCTTTTGACCAAGCATCTGTCCCCCATCTTTATTTATAATAACAAGGAACGATTTAAAAGAACGAGTAACCACCCCAAGTACCAACGATTATCTATGTGTATAATAAGCAGACTTTTTGTCGTTAACAAGTCGCCACATTTTTGACCGTTTATGGTGATCTGTATGACATCAGCTGGTGTAATAGTACCATTAATGTAGCAACAGAATGGCTGGACCACTAAAATACTGCATGACAAAGCCAGTACCCGGCTCCAGCAGATTCAGAGCTTCGTGACTGATACGTGACTCAGGGAAAGGCTACATGCACGCGACCGTATGCGTTTTGCGGTCCCCAAAAAACGGATGACGTTCCGTATGGCATCCTTTTTTTTTGCGGATCGTTTTTTTTTTTTTTGCGGATCCATTTTAACCACTTAGCGCTACGCTAACGCCGAAAGGCGTCATCTCTGCGGCGCTCCCAGGCTACGCTAACGCCAATAGGCGTCATCTCGCGTGAGCCGAGATTTCCTGTGAACGCGCGCGTTCACAGGAACGGGAGGTAAGCGAGTGGATCTCCAGCCTGCCAGCGGCGATCGCTCGCTGGCAGGCTGGAGATGTGATTTTTTTAACCCCTAACAGGCATATTAGACGCTGTTTTGATAACAGCGTCTAATATACCTGCTACCTGGTCCTCTGGTGGTCCCTTTTGTTAGGATCGACCACCAGAGGACTCAGGCAGCTCACTAAAGTAGCACCAAACACCACTACACTACACCCCCCCCTGTCACTTATTAACCCTTTATAAACCACTGATCAGCCCATATAGACTCCCTGATCACCCCCCTGTCATTGATCACCTCCCTGTCATTGATCACCCCCCCGTAAGGCTCCATTCAGAGGTCCGTATGATTTTTACGGATCCACGGATACATGGATCGGATCCGCAAAACGCATACGGACGTCTGAATGGAGCCTTACAGGGGGGTGATCAATGACAAGGGGGTGATCACGCATATAGACTTCCTGATCACTTCCCTGTCATTGATCACCCCCCTGTAAGGCTCCATTCAGACATCCGTATGATTTTTACGGATCCACTGATACATGGATCGGATCCGCAAAACACATGCGGACGTCTGAATGGAGCCTTACAGGGGGGTGATCAATTACAGAGGAGTGATCACCCATATAGACTTCCTGATCACCCCCTGTCATTGATCACCTCCGTCATTGATCACCCCCCTGTCAGGCTCCATTCAGACGTCCGTATGATTTTTACGGATCCACTGATACATGGATCGGATCCGCAAAACACATGCGGACGTCTGAATGGAGCCTTACAGGGGGGTGATCAATTACAGAGGAGTGATCACCCATATAGACTCCCTGATCACCTCCGTCATTGATCACCCCCCTGTCAGGCTCCATTCAGACGTCCGTATGATTTTTACGGATCCACTGATACATGGATCGGATCCGCAAAACACATGCGGACGTCTGAATGGAGCCTTACAGGGGGGTGATCAATTACAGAGGAGTGATCACCCATATAGACTTCCTGATCACCCCCTGTCATTGATCACCCCCTGTCATTGATCACCCCCCTGTCATTGATCACCCCCCTGTAAGGCTCCATTCAGACGTCCGTATGATTTTTACGGATCCACGGATACATGGATCGGATCCGCAAAACACATACGGACGTCTGAATGGAGCCTTACAGGGGGGTGATCAGTGACAGGGGGGTGATCACCCCATATACACTCCCTGATCACCCCCTGTCATTGATCACCCCCCTGTAAGGCTCCATTCAGACGTCCGCATGTGTTTTGCGGATCCGATCCATGTATCCGTGGATCCGTAAAAAATCATACGGACGTCTGAATGGAGCCTTACAGGGGAGTGATCAATGACGAAGGTGATCAGGGAGTCTATATGGGTTATCACCCCTCTGTCATTGATCACCCCCCTGTAAGGCTCCATTCAGACGTCCGCATGTGTTTTGCGGATCCGATCCATGTATCCGTGGATCCGTAAAAAATCATACGGACGTCTGAATGGAGCCTTACAGGGGGGTGATCAATGACGAAGGTGATCAGGGAGTCTATATGGGTGATCACCCCTCTGTCATTGATCACCCCCCTGTAAGGCTCCATTCAGACGTCCGCATGTGTTTTGCGGATCCGATCCATGTATCCGTGGATCCGTAAAAAATCATACGGATGTCTGAATGGAGCCTTACAGGGGGGTGATCAATGACAGGGGTGTGATCAATGACAGGGGGGTGATCACCCCATATAGATTCCCTGATCACCCCCCTGTCATTGATCACCCCCCTGTCATTGATCACCCCCTGTAAGGCTCCATGTAGACATTTTTTTGGGCACAAGTTAGCGGAAATTTTTTGTTTGTTTTTGTTTTTTCTTACAAAGTCTCATATTCCACTAACTTGTGTCAAAAAATAAAATCTCACATGAACTCACCATACCCCTCACGGAATCCAAATGCGTAAATCAATTTCCGCTAACTTGTGCCAAAAAAAAAAATTCTAGGAACTCGCCATGCCCCTCACGGAATACCTTAGGGTGTCTTCTTTCCAAAATGGGGTCACATGTGGGGTATTTATACTGCCCTTGCATGTTAGGGGCCCGAAAGCGTGAGAAGAAGTCTGGGATCCAAATGTCTAAAAATGCCCTCCTAAAAGGAATTTGGGCCGCTTTGCGCATCTAGGCTGCAAAAAAGTGTCACACATGTGGTATCGCCGTACTCAGCAGAAGTTGGGGAATGTGTTTTGGGGTGTCATTTTACATATACCCATGCTGGGTGAGATAAATATCTTGGTCAAATGCCAACTTTGTATAAAAAAATGGGAAAAGTTGTCTTTTGCCGAGATATTTCTCTCACCCAGCATGGGTATATGTAAAATGACACCCCAAAACACATTCCCCAACTTCTCCTGAGTACGGCGATACCAGATGTGTGTCACTTTTTTGCCGCCTAGGTGGGCAAAGGGGCCCACATTCCAAAGAGCACCTTTCAGATTTCACAGGTCCTTTTTTGCACATTTTGATTTCAAACTACTTACCACACATTAGGGCCCCTAGAATGCCAGGGCAGTATAACTATCCCACAAGTGACCCCATTTTGGAAAGAAGACACCCCAAGGTATTCCGTGAGGGGCATGGCGAGTTCCTAGAATTTTTTATTTTTTGTCACAAGTTAGCGGAAAATGATGATTTTTTTTTATTTTTTATTTTCCCTTACAAAGTCTCATATTCCACTAACTTGCGACAAAAAATAAAAAATTCCAGGAACTCGCCATGCCCCTCACGGAATACCTTTAGGTGTCTTCTTTCCAAAATGGGGTCACTTGTGGGGTAGTTATACTGCCCTGGCAATTTAGGGGCCCTAATGTGTGCGAAGTAGTTTGAAATCAAAATCTGTAAAAAATGGCCGGTGAAATCCTAAAGGTGTTCTTTGGAATGTGGGCCCCTTTGCCCACCTAGGCTGCAAAAAAGTGTCACACATCTGGTATCGCCGTACTCAGGAGAAGTTGGGCAATGTGTTTTGGGGTGTCATTTTACATATACCCATGCTGGGTGATATAAATATCTTGGTCAAATGCCAACTGTGTATAAAAAAATGGGAAAAGTTGTCTTTTGCCAAGATATTTCTCTCACCCAGCATGGGTATATGTAAAATGACACCCCAAAACACGTTCCCCAACTTCTCCTGAGTACGGCGATACCAGATGTGTGACACTTTTTTGCCGCCTAGGTGGGCAAAGGGGCACACATTCCAAAGAGCACCTTTCGGATTTCACAGGCCATTTTTTACACATTTTGATTTCAAACTACTAACCACACATTTGGGCCCCTAAATTGCCAGGGCAGTATAACTACCCCACAAGTGACCCCATTTTGGAAAGAAGACACCCCAAGGTATTTCGTGATGGGCATAGTGAGTTCATGGAAGTTTTTATTTTTTGTCACAAGTTAGTGGAATATGAGACTTTGTAAGAAAAAAAATAAAATAATAATAAATCATCATTTTCCGCTAACTTGTGACAAAAAATAAAAAGTTCTATGAACTCACTATGCCCATCAGCGAATACCTCAGGGTGTCTACTTTCCGAAATGGGGTCATTTGTGGGGTTTTTCTACTGTTTGGGCATTGTAGAACCTCAGGAAACATGACAGGTGCTCAGAAAGTCAGAGCTGCTTCAAAAAGCGGAAATTCACATTTTTGTACCATAGTTTGTAAACGCTATAACTTTTACCCAAACCATTTTTTTTTTACCCAAACATTTTTTTTAATCAAAGACATGTAGAACTATAAATTTAGCGAAAAATTTATATATGGATGTCGTTTTTTTTTGCAAAATTTTACAACTGAAAGTGAAAAATGACATTTTTTTGCAAAAAAATCGTTAAATTTTGATTAATAAAAAAAAAAGTAAAAATGTCAGCAGCAATGAAATACCACCAAATGAAAGCTCTATTAGTGAGAAGAAAAGGAGGTAAAATTCATTTGCGTGGTAAGTTGCATGACCGAGCAATAAACCGCTAAAGTTGTGGAGTGCCGATTTGTAAAAAAGGGCCTGGTCACTAGGGGGGTATAAACCTGTGGTCCTTAAGTGGTTAATAATGCCTATCCTTGTCCGCAAACTAGAAAAAAAATAGGGCATGCACTATTTTTTTGGCGGAGCAACGGAACGGACATACTGATGCGGACCCATTGAAATGTATGGGTCCGCATCCTATCCGAAAAAAAAACGGATCGGACACGGAAACAAAATACGGTCGTGTGCATGAGGCCAAAGTTGTAGATCAAAGTTATTTAGCAGGTCTGGGTCCCATAAAACAGGATATAAATTATTACGTTTATGTCCCAGCTTAGTAAAGATCCTGTGTTATTAAACCTGTGCAGTGCTGGATAACTGGATAACTACGTATGTATTGAAAAATATTGCATGTTATATATTTTATGTGTCTTCATGGTTTGACACTACAAATAAACCTTGTGTAGTCTGATTCTGCAGTCCTTTTCCCTTCCATGTGCCCCATATGTCTTGCTAATTTATGATAAATGTATGCTAGAAATAAGTAGGGAACAGAAGGAAGAGAGAATGACAGCAGGATCACACTATACAAGGTGTGTTAAAGGATAACTGTAACATTTAGACCCTAATTTCAATTTTCATATATGTAGTTACTAATAACATGATATTCCAGAATCAGTTACTATAAGACTGACTTACCCCATATTTAATAAGATTCACTCATTAGCAACCAGTCTGCATAAAACTGCAATTTTACTATTCAGTTAAGATGGCCGCCACTGCCCTCACCCTGAGGCTAATCCTGTCTGCCTTCACTACCCACAATGCATTGAGCTCCTCACATGCACTAGCCAGTAACAATTGCCTCCCAAAAGTGTCAGTAACCAGAGCCCTCCCCCCTAAAGGATTAATCTCCTGCAGCACAAAGGGGTCCTCTTACCACATGTTGCTTTCATTTATACACTGAGCAGATGGCAGCTCTGCTGAGTAAGGGAGCGTCTGCCAAGCGCAGGGACAGGGAGAAGTGCACACAGCCCAGGCACTGTTATCAGCTGCTGGGGAGGACCTGGCTGTAATCATTTACTTACAGTCCCTGGCTGTCAGTAATGTGACCTTGCACGCTGCGTGCTTCTGCGTGCTCCGTCTATGAACAGATAGACGGACGTTGCCTAGCAACCCTATTTTAAGCACAGGTAAAAATAGGCAGTACAGGGAACAAAACTGTGGAATTAAGGGGTAATTGAGTACACAGTGAAAAGTTGAAATAGGGCCACCAAGGTGATATTAACCACCTCCCGTCCGCCCATAGACTATAAACGTCCAGGAGGTGGTTCTCTATCTCCTAATGGACGTTTTAAAACGTCCTTTCAGAGATCGCAGCTGCACGCTAATCGTGCAGCTGCTGATCGGGTTGCCCGCTGTCGGTGAAAGCAGGGCAAACCTTAGAGAAGGCAGGGACAGTTCCCAGGTGTCCCTGCCTTCTAGATTGCTGTATACACAGCGCCCACCGAAGGCTGTGCATACAGAGCAGGAAGCGCTATACGCTTCCTGTTCCGGCCCGGCGGTCATGTGATCGCCGGGACCGGAGAGTGCAGGAGCTGTGTGAGGTCTTTCACAGACCTCGATCAGACCTGCACTGAAGGTTTACAGCGCTGTATTGCACTGTACAGCCTCTCTGGGGGGTGCATTTCTTCTGTAACTGGGGCTACTATGTCAGCCCCAGTTACAGGAGAAATCAACAGTGAATTTTTTTTTTAAAAAAATTCAGTAAATGTCCCCCAGAGGTCTTGTATGACCTTTTGGGGGACGCAAGGTGTAAAATAAAAAATAGCCAGTCTATGAGCTGTGTGCTGCGATTGGCCAGCGCTGCAGCAAGGGATACGCCTCATACAAAAAATCAGTCCAGTACAACAGAGGGAGCTGCAGACACCGGAGCCTATACCAGGCGAACGGAGCGGCGCCCAGACATACTAGTAAGTGCAGGGGGACCCCTGGGCGCCGCTCTGCCCACTGATATAGTTAGTTTTTAGTTTGTAAACTAGTGAAAGGTCCTCTTTAAGTAACTTAAGGGGTGTCGTTTCTACATTGGGGTCATTTATGGGGGTATCCACTATGTAGGCCCCACAAAGTGACTTCAGACCTGAACTGGTCCTTAAAAAGTGGGTTTTGGCATATTTCTTAAAAATTTTAAGAATTGCTTCTAAACTTCTAGTCCCTTCTAACATCCCCAAAAAATAAAATGACATTTCCAAAATGATGCCAACATAAAATAGACATATAGGGAATGTTAAGTAATAAATATTTTATGAGGTATCACTTTTAAAAGCAGAGAAGTTGACATTTAGAAAATTGCGAATTTTTCAAAATTGTGGGTAAATTTGGGATTTTTTCATAAATAAAGGTGAAATATATTGACTCAAATTTATGACTAACATGAAGTACAATGTGTCATGAGAAAACAATCTCTGAATGACTTGGATAAGTAAAAGCGTTCCAACGTTATTACTACATAAAGTGACATGTTAGATGTGCAAACATAGGCCTGGTCAGGAAGGGGGCAAATGGCCCGGATGGCAAGTGGTTAATCACCACAATCCAATACTCCAAAAAAAAAAAAAATACGACAGTTATTCTTTAAAGGGCTATTCGTATCTCAGTATTCCCATATTTGAATACCCCTCAGATGTGGCAGCCAAAGGTGGCAGGGATTACGGAAACTGCCAGGCAGGCTTTGATACATTGGGGGTCATTTATCAAACAGAAATACTCCTTAATTAGGTATATTGAGGAACATGGATTAATAATAATATTAATGTTCTAACACCAACCATCTGCTGAAAGGTAGCAGAGGTAGTGAGCTCCATGGCGGTTTTGTGGCTCATGTACGGTCAGCCCAGCAGAGGCCGGGAGGGGAGGGGCCAGCTACAGGTTAAAAGGCTTGTGCCAGCAAGCGGGTGTGTCTTTTCTCTGAAGGAGGGTCACATCGTGCCATGTGTTTAGAGGAACCTGCAACCTCCTGACATCATTGCCCTCCATGTGACTACAGCAAAGAACTCATCACCACCCAAAGGACTCCTATACCTGGTAAACTGACTTTTGTTCTGTTTAATCCTGTTTTACCACACCATCTGTATTTGTACAAAGAAAAGTCCAGCTCACCCAATTGTTCAAACACCTGCGTGCATGGAAAAGGCTGGCAAGCCCATATATTCTTGATATGAAAGCACAATGAAATTCCAGCACTCACGATTTTGGTAGCTAAAATCTTCGTCTTTTATTCAGGCAGTAGACATGTAAACAGGACATCCACCCACAAGTGCAGCAACCTTGACGCGTTTCGAACAGTAGTTCTTAGTTGTAACAACTGGTTACGTGGTTGTTACGACTAAGAACTACTGTTCGAAACGCGTCAAGGTTGCTGCACTTGTGGGTGGATGTCCTGTTTATATGTCTACTGCCTGAATAAAAGACGAAGATTTTAGCTACCAAAATCGTGAGTGCTGGAATTTCATTGTGCTTTCATATCATCTGTATTTGTAACCTCAGACCACTGTATATATTCTTTGTGTATATAGTGTTTTTTCTAGTGAGCCCTTAAGGCAATTAAATATATAATTTTATCTTGCGCTGTCTTGTATCTCGATCACGAATCCCCACGTTTCAGCCTAGTTATACGCTGCCGCTGGTTGGTTTCTTACCCTATATAATCCCGTTAGCGTACCGGGCTTATATCAAACAAGAAACCGATGGCAGTCTTCCCAGGCGGAGAACATGCTGTTTCACTGGGGCAGTGGAAAGGCTCTCTCAGCTTGTTGCCTCTCTGTGCCTGTGTGGACAGAAGGTGTCTGTGAAAACTGTACCAAGACTGACCTTACCCACTCCTCCAGGAAGGCATAACGTCACGCCTTGGTAACCAGTGACCATACCGTATCTCGCTGGTTCTACGTAGTTGACGCCTGACGCCAGTCAGGGTTCGGTATTCGTCACAGGTATATTTCTGGCGCAGATTGTGACGCAAAAGGCCCTTTGGAAAGCCATTTGAAACTGTGTCTCTGCTCTGGCAGGTAATGTGTTACTTTAGTGTCATATGGTTGGCCGTATGCAGCTTCAGCTAATATTGCTGTTATTTTGGGTGATATGCTGATGACCAATGTAATTTATCATATTCAAGCTGACCATCCTGCCACAGTTGGTCTGCTTGAACTTATAAACCGGCATGCATGTCACATGATACTAACAGCTACATGGGTCCCAGACAAATCATTTCCCAGTTTAACTACTGCTTATCCAGCTGCACAGTTAGGACAGCTGCCCATGGCCGCTGCTGCCCTGCTCTGCCCTATGGGCATGGATACCGCATTACTCACCATGCTGCTGCTTCCATGCCTCTGCCTAGTACTCCAGCCTGAGCTCCCGGTGTCTGCGCCACAGTCACTGACCCCAGTGGGTCAGCTGCCAACTACGCCGGGACTATCCCAGGAGGTAGCAGTTTGGTTGCTTTCCTGGATCGAAAGCCAGATCCCTGTACATTGGTAAAGTGTGAACACCAGGAGGGAATAATGCCCTTAGGGTTAGCCCTATGCCAAACCCATTAGTCGGAATAACACACTATGTGCCAAACCATGTGTTCGTTAGCTTTTCTCCATGAAATATACAAAGAGTTATAGAAGTGATCAAAAGATCACAATGTGACATTCTGTGGTGGAACTAAATAAATGAATAATTAAATGTAAAAGTTTATTGTAAAAAAGAAATGTGCACAATAAAAAAAAATGTTATTTTAATTTTTGTATTTTATATAGTAGATGTGTGAGGAGAAAATGTATGGTATCTCTACAATCATAGCGACTCATATAATAAATGTAACATGTTATTTTAACCACACAAAAAAAGGAACGCAATAGCAAAATGCTTTCCCCTCCCCCAAAAAATTATAAAAGTTAATCAATAACTTTTATCTACCCCAAAATGTTGTATTAAAAATATGACCCAAAATGCAAAGAAGACCTCATACAGCTAAATTGATGGAAAATAAGAAGGTGGTGACATAAAAGGCGTTTTTTTTTTTTTCAGATGTGCTAGATGTGTTTTTGAACAAAAGTAATAAAACTAAACATACACATACACATATTTGGTACTGCCACAATCAAACTGTGGCGAAACCAACCTCGCCACTGTGTTTTGGAGGGGGCTGTTTACCAGCCTCCTGCCCTGGGATTATGGTCCCTTAAGTTATTGGGTCTTAAGGCACTTGGGACGGAGCCCTCCGTCCCTGGATTGCATCATTTCCCTTACTTGCTTGGATGAAGCACATGGTGAGAACAATAGATAGCGGCCATTTTAGCTCACAGACACTGTTCTGACTTTTCAACACGGTGCTATCTTGCCTGTATTTGGTGCACAGAGACATCATTCAGTAGTTTGAAACTACCAAACAGGGGACACATTTATTAGTGACTATTTTCGGTATAACTTGTATATTTTCAGTGTAACTGTATCTTCCAAACTACTGAACGGATGTGGGTGAATTTTAGACACGTGGTTCACCCAGATCCCCCGGTTCCGAGGATATATTGGTTATGGGGTTATTGCATGTTTTGGGGTTCCTGTGATATGTTTTATAAAACTGTATTTCTCTGCCTTTGATAATTATATTTGCCCTTGTGTTCAAATAATCATCATCGGCAGAGGGGAGGATTTTGTGTGGGTGTGTTTCTATTGTCCTATTGTGTGTTTAAATGGTGATGTCTGTCCTGTTGTCTCCACGTGTGTATTGGCGATCTCCCCTTTGTCCTGAGAGATAATTGGATTGCCCTCGGTTGTCTCCCAGGCAGAGAGGAGGAAACCATGATGCATTGTGGGGATGTGTTGTATCTGTTCTGTATTTGCAAAACTGTAATAAAAACCAGGCTGGGTGTGCCAGCACTTCAGACCACTGCTGACCCTCAAGACGGAGCCTTGTCTCGTTATTGGGGGGATTCCCTGTATGCTGTTGGAGACTGATTGCCAGGAGTGTAAGCTGACTGTACGCTTTTCCTGTTCGTCTGCTGGCAGCTATTCGCGAGGTTCCAGTTTGGAGTGCTATTTTGTATCCAGTTCGGGAGGTTGGTGTTCTGCAGTAGCTGTGTCTGTCTCTCGGAAAGGGGCATATCGCCTAAACGGATTTTAACCCCTTGTCTGCTGAAACGGTCCGTTACACAAACCAATCCTCAAAATACATACGTTATTCATGCCATAAGTCAATGGCACAAAAAAAATTGGAATTGCTGAATTTTTTACATTCCCCAACCAGAAACTGTTATTAAAAGGTGATCAATAAGTTATATAGTTACATAATTTATTGGTCATAGTGACTGATTTTGCATGAAGCAGCTACTACAGTAGGCCAAAACCCCGCTTACCCAAGCCTTCTAATAGCCACATAATTTTATGAGTAAAACTGAGGTCCTACCTCCAAAATCGTGGCTGTAGGCCTCTTCAGGTAGGTGGGGTTTCGCCCACATGTGGGGACTGCCCCCAGTAGACCCAGTCTATGGCCCGTAAATACCTCATTGTTAAAGCGATTTTACAATCTAAAATAAATAAATGTCATTAATTTTATTATGCATAAAAGTATTTTTGTAATATACTTACCTGTGTAGACTGTTTCTCAAAATCGGAACTCCAGTCACATGACCCTGGCCCTCTCTCAGTAGGTGCTTCCTGAAATCTTCCCCAGTCATGGCTATGGTACCTATGTAACATAAACCATGACTGGGGACACCTGTAAATCATCTACGTACCTGTTTACTCCTAGTCACACATCTTTTATCTGTTAGACTGCTGCCTCTTTATTTCTTCTGTCTAGCACAGAGGTCTCAAACACCTGGCCTGTGGGCAGAGTTA
Source organism: Bufo gargarizans (assembly GCF_014858855.1). Taxonomy (NCBI): domain Eukaryota; kingdom Metazoa; phylum Chordata; class Amphibia; order Anura; family Bufonidae; genus Bufo; species Bufo gargarizans. The sequence continues at coordinate 123,640,593 of NC_058080.1, forward strand.
TCTGTGGCCCATGAGTGTTCCCTTAAAGGGGTTGTCTCATTGCAGACAAAGGGGGCATATCACTATAATATGCCCCCATTGTCTGATATGCTGGGCCTTCACCTGAGCTGAGCCCCGAAAGCGGTGGAGGGCACACTGCGCATGCACAGCTGTCCTCCATTGATTTTATATGGGGCCGCCAGAAGTGCTCGGCTATTTCTGTCGGGCACACAGAAGTGAATGGGAGAGGTGGCTGGCCATGTGCAGTGTGCTCCTATTCACTTCTATGGGGAGAGCGCTTCGTGGTGGCCAAACCAGGGCTGAAATATTAAGTGAAAAAGCATCTGAATGTGTGGTGATGGTGGTGGTAAGGGGGTAGCAGGGTAGGGTCATCTGATTGTCTCAACACACAGCCCAGGAATAGCCAGCCCACTCAGAAAGCATTACAGGGGTTGTCATTAGGGTTGTACATACCCATATTTTCACCCAGGCAGCCCCAATAAGATGAGCATCGGAGCATTTCATGATGCATCGTGCAGGGCAAAGGCATTTTCAGGAAATCCGGTGACGTACCGGGCTCTCCTTAGGGCTGCCAGGAGAAGGCTTCCTGTCTGTGTTGGATACCCATAACTGGGGCTCCACAGTTAGTTTGCATATTACTGTTTCCCAGCTAGCTTTGCACTTTGGATTGCTGTGTTGAGACTCTTAAATGAGGCTCCACTGTGTTTTCTTTAGCTGGTCTCCTTAAGATCAGCTATTGTTTTGTTTGAGCAGTCTCCAAGGCATTGCTCCTAGTTAGCCAGAATCCTACTCCACACTGATGAGGGGGCAATACCCCAAAACAGCTGTCTGTGGATGGATAATCGGCTTAGGTCTTCCCCATCACATATTTTAAAGCTTGCAAAAGAGCGGGATCTTGACATAGGGGCCACTTAATATTGTGGATCTGGTGATCTTGTAATGGAGACTAGGGATCGACCGATTATCGGTTTTACAGATATTATCGGCCGATATTCAGGATTTTGAAAGTTATCAGTATCTGCATCTATTTTGCCAATATTCCAATAACGAATCGGGAACACGGATCGCGCTGCGCCACCAATGAAGATAACTCTCTGATTAATTCATATACAGGAGGCGGGAGCTGGCTGCAGAATCACATAGCCGGCTCCCGACCTCTATGACAAGTATCTGCGATCTGCAGTAGTTAACCCCTCAGGGCGTTTTTTTTAAAAGGAGGATGCGGCGGCTACCAGCAAGTAGACACTACTGGTAGTGAAGTATTTTGCATATTTTAAAAGTTTGATTTTTTAATGAAACAAAGCCACAGAAGAAGGTAAGAACCCTATATAGGGAATAGTCATACAATAAGGATTTTAATATGCAAAAAAACAAAAAATGAGTTTTGGGGGGTGACAGAAGCCCTTTAACTGCCGTGTATCGCAGTTACGCTCATAGAGGTCGGGAGCCGGCTATGTGATTCTGCAGCCAGCTCCCGCCTCCTGTATAGGAATTAATGTGAGAGTTATCTTCTTTGGTGGCGCAGTGCGCCCTGCCCAACCCCAGTATTAAAAACATTGGTGGCGCAGTGCGCCCCCCCACCTAAGCCCCCCAGTATTAATCATTTGTGGCAGTGGCCACAGGGTCCCCTCTCCCCTCCTCCTCAGTAGCAGTTCCCATCAGAGCCCCAGCAGTGTAAGCCTGGGGCTCCGATCGGTTACCATGGCAGCCAGGATGCTATTGAAGCCCTGGCTGCCATAGTTAGCTCCCTGCTGCTGTGTGCACAAAGCACACAGCAGCAGGGACAGTGTGAGGTCCTATTCACCCTGATAGAGCTCTATCAGGGTCAATAGGACAAGGGTTCTAGTCCCTAAGGGGGCTAAAAGTTAGTAAAAAAAAAAACATTCATTTTCAGCAGATTTGTGCAGGATTTTTTATTTATTTTTTAATGAAAATTCACAGAATATCGGTATAAATTATCGTCTATCGGCCTGAAAGTTCACAGATTATCGGTATCGGCTCTATAAAAATCTATATCGGTCGATCCCTAATGGAGACACCCCTTTGTTCTGTTTTCCTTCCTTTGAAGGATATCTTGCTTTCTCTGTGTTGAAGACCCATAACTGGGGCTCCACAGTTATTTTGCATATTTCTGTTTCCCAGGGAGCTTTGCACTTTGGATTGCGGTGTTGAGACTCTTAAATGAGGCTCCACAGTGTTTTCTTTAGCTGGTCTCCTTAAGATCGGCTATTGTTTTAGGCTTCCGTCCAGCAGTGAGCCCGGCGACGTCACCAGCGCTGATTGGCGGGCTTTAGCACTAGGGCAGTGATAGAGCTGGCCCATCAGAGCTAGTGACATCACCGAACACACTGCTGGGTGGAAGCCTCTGCCTAGCAGTGTGCGGAGGTAAACAAACACGCCCTTGCCCTGCGCAATCCAGCCCAGGGCAAGAGAGAGCATCGGAGCATGAAATGTTCCGATGCTTATCTTAGTGCCTCTGTCTGGGTAAAAATATGGGTATGTACAGGTTCATCTTTGAACCCGGACAACCCCTTTAAGAGTGAAAATATGCTTTCACAGAAACTAGTAGGGAGACGGGCCAAAATGGCAGGTTAAGGGGTCTGAGTGTTTTATACTGATGGCCTGTCCTCAGGATAGGTCATCAGTGTCTGATTGGTGGGGTGAAACATTGGCTGCCAGTGTGAGGTCCTCATCATGGATGGCTTCCAGACGTCAGGCTTTTGTGGAAGAAACCAGAGTTTTGGAAAACCCCAAAGGAAAAAAGACTTGGTACATTAGTGCCCGACACCAGAGATCTTTAAAAAACATTATTCCTTTATTCTAAATAGTCGATCATTTGTCCATTATTTGTCTGAAAAAGTGGTTAATCCTGTATTTCCTTTGGGGATTTCCAAAACTTCCGTACAATCATCTGTTCGAAGAGGCCGTGTTGCTCTGGTGAGCGGTGCAGCCTCCTAAGTACAGCACAGTCAGTTGGATAGCGGCTGTGCAAATCAGCACTATTCACTTGAATGGGACTTAGCTGCGTCTAGGCCACATGACAAATAAACATGATGCCACTGGGCTAGGGTAAGCTATAGGGAGACTGTGACCTCCTCAATCTGCTGATCCTGAGGATAGGTCATCAGTATAAAACTGCACAACACGTAATGTACATATACAGCTGCCTATGTGCTTTTTCTGGTAATGACAGGTGGCACAAACTACTGAAAACTTTAGGAATTGCTTTTTATTTTATTATTTTAGCTGCTTAGTTTTGTTGGCATTTATTTTTCTTCTTAGGTCATAGTTTTCTACCAGCACTTCACTTAACCTGGATTGTAGGTCTTGATTCTCCTTGGCATATCTGAATAATGTTGTCTTTGTGGAATTCAATGTTTTGACAAGTTTGTCTTTCTCAGCAGTTACGGATGCCAGTTGTTCAGCATTTATTTTTTTCTCCCTTTTTAAATATTCAATTTCTTTCATGAAAAATTGTTTCTCAACAGATAAGTGGTTTCTCTCATCTTGAAAACGTTTTCTTTGGTTAAGGAGCTCTTCACATTTGTCGGTTACGGTTTTTATTTCATGGACATATTCGTCTCCATCCTGTTCTGCTTTAGATAACCTCAGTTGAAGGAAGTTTTTTTCTGTCTTTAATCTACTGATTTGTTCTCTGTAGTGGAGATTTTCATCCTTCAAGCACTGTTCATTAATACGTAGATGTTTTATTGCCATCTGGACACCAAACGTTTTACTCTTGAGTCGCTGCTCTTGCATATGAAGTTGATCTGATTCAGTTAAGTAACTCTCTAGCTCTTGAATCCTAAATACTTCATCACCATTCTTGATACTGGATATATCTCTATCACCTATGTTCTTGAATTGTCTCTGAAGACTTTTTAATGTCTTCATTTTGTCTACTACTTTTTCTTCACTTGCTGCACAGTCATGACAAATGGTAGTAGGTGTAACACATCCAAGATGATCAGTGTTCATGGTGGACCAACATGGACAATCCACTGAGTTTTCACCGTTCCTCACATCTCTTGTATAAAGCAAGACATTGCTTTGGTCCAGAGAAGCCACTTCTGCCACTGTTAACTCTACAAAATGGTCCTTGAACTGACTGACGTTTGTAACTGGAGCTGACATTTTGCCACCACTTAGTTGTAAAGAAATATCAGTCATTTCTATTTGGCCAGATTCCATTTCTTCAGTATCAGAATGTTTTCCTTTCAACTCACTAAGAGTCAACGTTTGATCTTCAAATAGTTGATCATCATGACCTTCAAATAAAACTAGAGGGGCTTTTGATTCCGAAATATGATAACTAGTATAATTTAGGGTATTCTTTGGTTCTTCATCAGCTTTTAATGGGAGAGCTTGATATTCCACCGAAGAAAGTTCAAATGAAATGTCTGAACTAAGATGGGTATCACTTGCCATGAATGGGGCTTCAGATGACCTATAGGTTGAATTATGGTGTCTTTCATCACATTCCTCATTGGCTCGAGAAATACATAACCTCTCAGCTTTCTCTGGATTACTTATCTTATCTGTGATAGGGAATGGCATGTACATTCTGTTTCTAATCTGACAAAAGTGAGATAAATTATCCTGTAATTACATATGCAATTTTTATTAATAGGTACATTTGCATTTAGCTTAAGCTGGCCATAGACATTCTATTGCTGACAGCTACCTCTTGATCACTTCTTCTTTGCAGGAGAATCTCCTTTGTTGTCTGGTTTCCTCCTGAAACCAGATAACCACTTGAAGTTCTGCCACACACAGGGCTCAGTAGGATCATTGCTATGGCAGGTCTGGGAGCCAAAGGATTTAAGGGGTTGTTCTGAGTATGAAAGTTCTTCCCTATCCACAGGATAGAGGATAACTAGCCGATCAGTGGGGGACTGACTGCTGGGACCCCCACCAATCCTGAGAATGGGGGTTCTATGACCTCATCCTGTTGGAATTGCAGTTTGAGCTTGCGCCCTATCTCTCTATTCATTTTCCATGGGTCTTTCGAGTACAGCACTTGGCTATTTTTGGAAGTCCCACAGAGAATGAATAGAGCAGAAGGTCGCTGTAATGAACCAGCAGGTGTGAACCCACTGTGCTACATGTCCTACCTCATCTAAGTGAACCCCTCGTTCTTTATAGTACCCCAGATGGTAGGGATAGACTTTCCCGAGGGGAACACCAGGTCGCTATCTGTTGAGGAGTATTGGCACACGAGGCAGCTGGTCCAGGCAGACCAGCAGGTACCAGAGGTACAGACGTAGTTAGCAGGCTGAGTCGTAACCAAGAGCAACAGTGCAGGCCTGAAGGATGAGGCAGAGGCGAAGTTAAACAAGCAATAGGTCAGGGCAGGAGGCATAGGTACAGGTCAGGCAATACGAGTCGGCAAAAGGAGAGTCAAGGCAAACAGGCAGGGAACAAACAGGTAGAGGAGTCCAGAAACACAAGCACGGGTCAGGTAAACAGTACCACAAGCAGAGATATCAGCAACCTTTGCAGGACACTAGGACCTTGACACTGAGGCATCTGGGAAGGGGGTTGAGCCACTTTTATACATGCAGGAGGGCTAGGATTGGTGAACGAGGTCACATGATATAACCCATAAAGCACAGGAAGTGACACGCGCTGGTGTTCTGCCAGATTCCTATACCTGGACGAATGCTATACCCGGAAGTGAAGCGGCCGCACCGGAATCAGCTGGAGGACGGTGTGTATGGATCCACTGGATTCATGAAAATAATTGCATGGGGGAGAAGCACCTACTTCATTTACATGCACAAAATCTACCTACGCCCTTTGCACGCAGGGGTAGGTAGATTTTTCAGTGCAAAATGTTCCATCAGATCTCCCTACCCCTGAGTGCGCACGCACGGACACATCATCTGGAGCAGTTCACCCTCACCACATAGCATAGCTGAGTGATGGATATTGGGGACACCACATAGCAGAGTTGAGTGCAGGATATTGGGGTCACCCTGTACGGTTTCACACATGCAAATGAAGTAGGTGCTTCTCCCGCGGCAGTGCAATTGTTTTTACTAATCCGCTTGCGCAGATCCACACACACCCTCCTCCAGCTGATTCCGGTGCAGCCGCGTCACTTCCGGGTATAGCATTCTGCCAGGGATAGGAATCTGGCAGAACACCGGCCCTTAAGGAAATATTGCAGGGAACAAGCAGCAAGCATGCTGTGGCTAGGGCTAGAAGGAAACTGTGGAGCGGATCCCAGAACAAAGAGTACCTACAAGGACAGAGTCCATGACTGCAGCGGTGAATGGGGAAGCCTGGCAGCAGATCGCTGCTGAACACGTCGCCCAGGACCACGGCAGTAAGCAGGGGAACAGTGGCTCACAGCAGCCGCTGTTACAGTCGCATGCGCAACCAGACACTATCAGTAAAGAAACATGGGACCCCAATTCTCAGGATTGGTGGCAGTTCCAACGGTGGATGCCCACTGATCAGTTAGTTATGCCCTATTCTGTGGGTAAAGGATAACTTTTGTACTTGGCACAAGCCCTTTAACTGTGCTGCACTCTTATGCTTACTTTTGTGATACATCTGTATTGTACATATACCTAGTTTACATCAGGTTCAAACAAACAAACAGCCAAATTAAACAACATACAGTGAAGGTTTCCAAATTCACATGCTTTGGAAACAATCTGCACAGATTTTAGAGCATGCTGCAGATTTATATATATATCTATATATCTATATATATATGTATAGTGGCAGTGGAGCTGCCAGAGGGCCACATGACGGCCATTGAAAGAGGAGCCTGGGTGAGAACAGAAAAGTCCCGGCAAAGAGAAGTCCTTTCCCAAGGCGTTTCCCACATTAACAGTTGTGCTGAGGAACTGGGCAGTGACTTCGTGGCCAAGAGGTGTGCCGTTGCCATGGGAAACTGACGGGAAGAGAGTGAGATGGAGAGCGGTGCGGCTCTCAAGAGATCCAGTGTTTACGGCCAGTATGTGTACCGAGTCCCAGAGAGGAAGTGCGGAGGTGCCATAAGACCGTTGCTGGAAGCAACCAACCACAACAGCATGCAGCTGTCCCACAACAGAGAGAGTGCTGCTGGAGATGTCGTCAAGTGGGAAAGTGTGCACCTGATTGTCCTATGGTCAAGGGTCAGGTGACCAGGAATCAATGGCTGCAGATTCCTAACATCCAGGAGAAGGATAGTGACCGCTGTGGAGCTGTGCGTATAGCACTTGAGAACCTGTGACGACAATGGGTAAGAGCGTTCTAGTTATTGCTCGTATAGCAGATAATGTGACAGTGAGCCGGCCGCAGTTGCTACCTGCTGGGCTGGGAGGTGTTGAGATACCGGGACTAGAGACTGCGATGAAAATGTGCAACATTGTGGTGAATGGCAGTTCAGTCCAGGCGGTGTTGGACGCAAGGTGCCAGGTGAACCTGGTACGTTCCAGCTTGGTAGCTGGGGACCATGTGATGGACATGGACAGGGATAGCAAGGACTATCCTGTGGTTCGCACTGGGGGTGAAACTCCAGTGAGAACTGGGACTTATGAACTTGATGTTAAAAATACTCTCATCCCTGAGGAAATGTTCGGCCGTAATTTCCCGTTGTTCTGGGGAAAGGGAAACACTCCTGCAGAACAGTGTGTGACGGAGATACACATTGCACACAGTGGTGTGAGTGAAATGACCATTGGAAACAATGGTGCAGATAAGGTGCAAGGTGATTGTACCAAGTTTACAGAACTGTTTAGCAAGTTTACAGAAATGTGATGTCATATAAAATTTGTGATAATAATGACGTGCTTTTCCCGCAGCAGGCTGTGATTGGGGAAGAAGCTTCCCCTGATGGTAAAAATGTAATGGATGTAGAAATGCTGATAAATGTTGAGGGCATACAGCTGAGAGAACCCACTGTAGACAATGTGGTGGGGCTAGAGTATGTATCACCCATACCAGATGTGCATATGCAGTATCCACAGGGTTTTATGGTTGCTGGGGAAATGTCCAAGGTGGGGATTGGCTCGTGTGCCCCTAGAGGGAAGGATTAATAATGACATGAGCAGTATATGTGACATATGTGCTGTGACTGATAGCAACTCAGAGTGAGGCTACAATGTCAAAACCTTGCGAAATTCAGGTAGTCACTAGTAGCGAGCAGTCGACAGTTATACCTGACGTGACGAGAGCTGATTGGGGAGATGACAGTCTAGTGTCAGACCCATAACCAGCACAGGGGTAAATGACCTGACACGTCAGTACAGCTGCAATCCTGAAGATTTCTCTCTCTCTTCACACTGTCCCTAGATATAATCGAGAAGGGACTAGATGTCTTCACAGAGTCACCAAAGAAGACTGCAGTAGACATCAGTGGAGTTGCAAGGGGGGTGCGGGCTGCATCGGGCGACACCAGTCTGATGGGGTGTCACCCGCCGGCGTTCTCCTTACTCACTCACAAGCACGTCGGCCTGGCCGTCAAGTGGTGAAGGGGGTATGACTGCCTGGTGAGTGGCTATCACGACCGGCGTGCCGATCACATACGTGATGCAAAGGGAGGGAAAAGGAAGGCCCTGTCCAAGGGAGAGGGAAAGATGGTGACCCCTAACTCACCTTGAGGCTGGCACCTGACTGCCGTGATGTCCCTAGATGGGTTTCTCACCCGTACGCCGATCACGTGCCTAAATCCTGGCTTTCCCTAAGATAAGCCCTACGTAGTGAATAGGGCAGTGGGAACACTAGTCCGCACCACTAACACTAAAGGGAAACACTAGGGAGAAGACAGACAATACTGACAAAACATATAGTCCCAGGTGGGCGACAACAAACAACCAACAGGGATCCGGAGGGTAATGCTCTGGTAAGACAACCAGGGAAAACAGCAACTCAGCTCCAGTGGGTCAGTATAGAAGTCCAGGCAGGAAGCTAAGAAGAAGATCGAGATTTGTCAAGGGGCACTGGGGAGCATATGACAAAGAGGAGGGACTGTTGTGGAAATTTTATTAGGATGTGTATTTAATCTGGCTATGTTATTCTAAATGATGATGTCTTGTCTTCCTATGTCATCACTTCCTGTATGTCATCACTTCCTGCATCCTTGTCTTGGGCCAGTCCCTTTTACACCTTTTGTTAGTAAATAAAAGTGAACACACTGAGCAGGGCGGGGCAGATGCTCAGCAAGATTTCAATCAAGATGGTAGCACCTGGGTCTGTCTCTTACTGCAGCTGAGGGAAAATGGATTTACCTTTTTCCTTACGCAAACTTTGATGCGAGCTGATTACAACTGTTGAGATTTCTATTTCAGATGGCGAGCTAGAATTCAACAGATTTTTTTCTCTGCACAGCAGGTAAAAGGGAGAGAAACTATAGTTTTGTCTGCTGTGTCCGAGAAAATTTCTGCTTGTTAAAAGAACATTTTTCGCTCTATTTGTGTAAGGATAAGGTAACAGTTTTTCTGTTGTATAGTTTTTGGTGGATCTGTGTTGATTGTATGGAGGTTGTATGATGCGATTGTGTGCTGAATAGTACAGGGAATTGTGTGTTTTTGTAACTTCCTAACTTTTATGTTACTGTGATTTTGTAAGAGGCGATTTTATAGAGGTTTATAGAGGCAGCAATTGGTTTTAGTGTGTGTATGACAGTGTGCTTGTCGGCCATCTTTATGACCATGTGCTTGTCGGCCATCTTAGTTAGTTTGCTATGGAGTCGATTTGATTGTTTTTGCCTGAAATGTTAGTTTTGTCGAATAGTTATCTTGTCTTTTTGTAACCTTTTTATGTACAGTTTGATTTTGTTTTGATAAGTTTTGTGCTGGATTTCAGTTAAGTGTTCGGTTATGGTATAGCGCAGTGACCAGTCTGATACAGGAATCATTGTGTGAACATTAGTGGCAGTTTAGTGGTGAAATCGTCCTATAGTTGATGATTCTGCTTAATGTTTGTATATCTGTGGCTGTTACACTGAATTGTAGACTTGTTTGGCATAATTAATACGGTACTACAGTGTAGAAAGGTTCTGTGCCAAAAGTAAGTATTGGGACAACTCCTAGAGATTGGTACTAGTGTGTTGTATTTTGTAACAACCATTGTGGTGTTTGTTTTTTTGTGCAATGGAAAGTATTTTTAAAGAAGTAGCAAAGTTGAAGGACACGGCAGCCATTCTTAAGGCTATGCAGGGATCTACTGATCCATGGCTGCAGGCCCAGAATTGTGTAGCAAACCTGATCAGTACCAAAAAATGGCGCAAAAGGAAAGGCAAGTATGCTCTGATTTTTGCTGCTGGGTGGATAGCGGATAAATATCAGGAGTCTTGTAGGCTGAAGCTGAGTTTGGAAGGAGAAGTGGAAGATTTAAAATTGGAAATTGTTAAATTGAGATCTCTTGTCCAGCAGGCAGCTGAAGCTAGCACTGAGTATGAATGTACTGTGAGGTGTAATACTGAGCTGAGCAAGGAGAATGAATGGTTGTCTGAAAGCCTGATGCATGCACAGGGTGCTGTAAGGGAATTGCCAGAGTTATTGAAACAACCGTTGGAGAGTAATGTGTCTGGGGTTAGAGGCAATGTATGGGCTGTAAGCATGGATAAGTCTGAGGACTGTGGGTCGCATGGTGGATCTGAATCAGGGATGGAGATGGACAATGTGTCTGACCCTGGAGTTAGAAGTATTAACACAAGGCCAGACGATTCCTCAGATGAGTCCGTGGTAAGTGGACTCAATACAGATAGTCGTGTGCGATCTAGTAATCTTAGGATGGTTAATGTTGTGCGCCAAGTCAAATCACCTTGTGCAGGGAGGCGAGCTATTCTTTGTTTCGCATGCAGGGAATACAGGCACATTGCACGATATTGTGACGTTGCTAATGGCAACAGACACAGGTTTGTTAAGTACCCCAGAACCACACCTAGAAGTGAAGTGGTTTATTCAGCAAGGTGGGGTAATGGTCCCAGACATGCTTCTTTGCAAAGGCAGAGAACCCAGGGACAGCCAAGGTCATGGATCAATGAAGCGGATTTTAAATCACAATATGAACGGTTAAAATGTGAAAATGTAAAGCTCAGAGAGGAAAGAGATCGGTTCTTGGAATTCAGTAGAGTTTCTAATTTTTGTGTGCCAAAGAAGGGTACATTAAGGGCTTTGTAAACCATTTTAACTCTTAAGAACTAATTTGAATAGAATCCCTCCCCCTAGGAAAAACTGGTTTTGGGACCTTGTGATGTTAAATCCTGCTTCTCTGGTAAAATGAATCTGAAGCTGTTTGGGGCTGGGCAAATTAACATTTCAATGACTGGGTGGGTAGAAATTCTCCTGTACGGTTTAAGGGGAACCCTCCAAGACATTGATTTGTTAATTCAGTCCTATACAATTGTATGTGTTCCTAAGGTTTTATATCTGAGTTTTGGGTTTTAAGTTAAAATTTACTTTTTACTGAATCTCAATGTATGTAATCAAGTTTTTTTCCTTTTTTTATTTTACAGTTATTTTTGTCTATTTTTGTTTGGGTATTTCTTTGATTAATTTACATTGACATTTTTCTTCTTTTACTAATTCATTTTAATTTTTTAGGTTTTTATTGAAGTTTCTTTCAGTTTTTCCTTATTTACCAACCCATTTTTATTTTTAGTCTATTATTTTTTTTCTTCATATTTTGGATTAATTAATATTTACATTTTTCTGCAGTTCTATATTCAATCTTAACATACTTTTTTCCTTCTATTACTCATTTCCAAGTGACGGTTCTACACACCAGGACTCTTCTCTCTTTAACAACCAGAGGTTAACCCCGTATTTATTTTTACTTTATCAGCAGGAGATTGACTGGAGGAGCCACATTGAGCTGGAGAAAAGCGGGTCTCAATTATTGGCTAGTCTTGACTGACCAAAGGCAGGCGTAGCTCAGCTGTGTGTATAGCCCTTTACTAGGCATACTGGGAATCCAGCAAAAGGAGCTCTGGCTTAAATGCCCTGTGGGAGTGTAAATAGCATTGAGAGTAGCAATAGGCCGTCCTCAGTGCAAGAGATTTCTAGCTGTCCGACATAGGCTGTGTAAAAGTCGGGGTCGGGCAGACGTACCGTAAGAATGAGCCAGGCGGTACCCTCCATGTACGGTCAAGAGCGTGTCCCTGGACGCAGGCAACACTGTTAAGGCTTGGTTAACCAAGGATGGGTTGTGGTAGATCCATTTTCGGGGGGGGGGGGGGGAAACATAGTTCCCCTCGTGGGGTCAGACGACTGCTCAGTACATGAGATCTAGTTATGGGGTGAAGGCCACAAAGCCCCTTAAAGAATGGAGTAGGTGATCCAAGGGAACTAATTGGAGTATCCCTCTGAACGTTAGGTAGCGCAATTGTGGCTGCAAAAGTCAATCGTGGTAATTAAGCAGGGCGTACAGAACCCAGTTTTAATCCGGAAGAACCGAGTGATGTACGCCTGGCCTGAGGGGTAAACTGAGTTTAGGGATCCGATGCAGGAAGCAGAGGAGGCTCTATCTGGGCTGACTTTGCTGAAACAGGTCGGATCCACTAAACCCGGGCCTACTGAAATAACCAGTACCCGAGGTAAGCGAGTCCCTAACTGTCACTTCCACCTCCACTACTGACAGGGTCGCTTTTCTCTTTCTCTATCTCTCTCTCTCATCCCTCTCTCATCTCTCCATCTAACCTTGAGACGATGCACCATGTTTAATCCAGCTTCTCTTCATCCTGGTTTTAAGGACGATGAGAAGGGGGGAAAGTGGTGCAGAAAACAATGATCTTCAAACTTTTTTTCAAAGAAGAAGATCGAGATTCGTCAAGGGACACTGGGGAGCATATGACAAAGAGGAGTGACTGTGACGAACTGCGACCGCCACGGCCACAATACGTCACGAAACCGTCACAGCGCCCCTAGTGGTCAATCCGCAAACAGGCCTCCCAGCCACTTCCAGCACACCGACAGTCTAACTTGAGTCCGTACAGTCGATAGGCTGAAAGCGCAGGGAGTGGACCTCCGATTGACCGCAAGTAAGCGTTCGACGAACTGCGACCGGAACTACACACAGGGTAGTTTAACTGCCACCACCTTGCAATTTATGGGAGCAAGGACCCCACTATCTAGATAACACAACCGAGTAGCTTTCCCTTCGGAGAGGCTAGGGTAAGTTTTTGCAGTGTTTGAAAACAGGCATATGGCTAGAGAAATGACTTGGAGGTCATTTATTATATATCTATATACAATACAAATTATCACGATGCACAGTAATTATTAACACAATAATCAAGGAGAGTATAGTCCAATAAACAAAGAGAGAGAAAAGAAAGAAAATACTTAGTTTCCGCAGAAAAGATGTCCGTTGGGGAAATAGTCCGTTGCAGGGGTCAAGTCCAAGAAGCCTTTGTCCAGTGTAATATGCCTTCAGCCCACAGGTTCTCTGGCTGAGGCCCTCTTTAGGTGTTGTTAAAAGTGGAGAACTCCTTTAGCAGATCCTAGGTCTGTGTTATAAAGGGTCCTAGAATCAAGGCGGGGAATTGAGAGTCCGCCTGCTGGGCAGGCTGTATTCCTGAGGTGAATGTCAGTTCTGAAATATGGCATGTGCCATATCGTGGGATGTCTCCGCTGTACACAAGTAACAAGCACATATTCACATTCCCCACAAAATATGGAGTTCAGGGATACCAAATATTACTATTATAACTGGTTCTATGATGGGGTAACACCATAACTTTACCTGGGTACATCTTAGAGTTATGTTTGTCCTATGTAAACGTCCAGTGAATTCTGAGTGACACGATGATGTAATTTTTACGTCCGTAAGATGCATGGTCTCTCTTAAAAAGGTAAAAATCATATCTCAGACTCATGTGTCAATCTGGGAACCTTGGTGCCGGCCGTCTGAATTAAGTTATCTTACAGACCCTTATGGCAGCGACACCAATCGGCTCCCCCCAGGTGCCGTCTTCACACCTAGCTGTGATATCTCTTCAGGAAGAGAAGTTCTTTTGTCAACCATAGGAAGCCAGCTGTAATTGCGTTATCTGCTAGGCATCTATTGACTGACTTGAACAAAAGGACTATGTTGTTCTCTGGGTACAACAGAAGAAGACGCTCTGAATAATCAAATTGTAGGTTCTGGGGCCTAGGGAAATAATTACTGTTTAATAAGGCAGCGTAATATTGATAATATTGGGAGGACAGTTCAATATTCTCGCGGATCATGTGACAGTGACTGTTGTGGAAATTTTATTAGGATGTGTATTTAATCTGGCTATTTTATTCTAAATGATGGTGTCTTGTCTTCCTATGTCATCACTTCTTGTATGTCATCACTTCCTGCATCCTTGTCTTGGGCCAGCCCCTTTTACACCTTTTGTTAGTAAATAAAAGTGAACACACTGAGCAGGGCGGGGCAGATGCTCAGCAAGATTTCAATCAAGATGGTAGCACCTGGGTCTGTCTCTTACTGCAGCTGAGGGAAAATGGATTTACCTTTTTCCTTACGCAAACTTTAATGCGAGCTGATTACAACTATTGAGATTTCTATTTCATCTGGCAACCAGAGAAGTGGGAGAGGGGAATATAAGGAGGTTGGGAGTGCCTGACAAGAAACAGCTGAGGAGAAGAAGCTACGGATCCCTGAGTAAGACAAAAAGGATTGCAAGGCAAACCCAGAAAGCTACCATTAGGTAACAGCGCTATCTTTAGACATAGAGCGCGCAGCCATCCGCTGCGACTTCCTGACCCCCGGGTATAACGGAGTCAGACAAGGCTCTTGACACCCTCGTGACAGTACCCCCTTTCCACGAGGGGCCTCCGGACACTCAGGACCAGGTCTCTCAGGATGAGAGGCATGAAAAGCCCGAACTAACCTGTCGGTGTTTACCTCTGACGCTGGAACCCAAATTCTTTCCTCGGGACTGTAACCCCTCCAATGCACCAGATATTGAAGAGAGCGGTGGACCCGACGAGAATCAACAATTTTGGATATTTGAAACTCCAGATTACCATCCACAATAACAGGAGGAGGTGGCAGCGGTGACGGTTCTAGAGGTGGAACATACTTTGAGTAACGACTTATGGAAGACGTTATGGATTTTAAAAGTTTGAGGTAGCTCCAGGTGAAAAGCCACGGGGTTAATTATGGCTACTATTTTGTAAGGCCCAATGAACCTAGGACCCAGTTTCCAAGAGGGAACCTTTAACTTAATATTCCTAATAGATAACCACACAGTCATTCACTCCTAGGTCCGGACCTGGCGACCGTTTCTTATCAGCCATGCATTTATATTTACCTCCCATATTTTTCAAGTTAGCTTGCACTTTCTGCCATACAGATGAAAGATGACGAAAACCGTTCCTCTTCGGGAACCCCAGAAGACCCTTCCCTCTTTGAAGGTACAGAATTGGGGATGAAAACCATATGCACCAAGAAATGGTGACTTGCCAGTGGATTCCTGACGGCGATTATTTATAGCAAACTCGGCTAACGGTAAATATGATGACCACACCTTGGTTTTTAGACACAAAACACCTTAGGTATGTCTCAAGGTTTTGGTTGGTACGCTCTGTCTGTCCATTCGACTGAGGATGGAAAGCTGAGGAAAAGGACAAGTGTACCCCTAAACAGGAACAAAAAGCTTTCCAAAACTTAGAAATAAACTGGGTTCCCCGATCCGAATCGACATCGGAAGGGACCCGTGAAGCTTAGAGATTTCACTAATGAATACCTGAGCAAGAGTCTTAGCATTAGTTAGTGCGGGTAACGCAATGAAGTGTACCATTTTGCTAAACCTGTCCACTACTACCAAGATACTGTTTTACCCGCAGACAAAGGTAAGTCAGTGATGAAATCCATTGACAGATGTGTCCATGGCCTATTGGGAATGACAAGTGGCAATAAAGATCCTGCAGGACGTGTATGAGAGACTTTAGCACGTGCACAAGTAGACACAAAATCCATTACATCCTGACATAACCTTGGCCACCAAAAACGACAAGACAATAGCACCAAGGTTGCTTTACTACCCGGGTGCCCAGCAAGTGCCGAATTATGATGTTCCTTTAATAATTCGAGACGCAGGTTTAATGGTACAAACAATTTCTCTGAGGGACAAGAGACCGGGGTGTCCCCCTGGGCCTCTAACACCTTCCCCTCCAGAATAGAGTGTACAGCGGAGACAACCACTCCTTTTTGTAGAATGGGTACCGGATCACCCACATTACCCCCTCCAGGGAAACTACGAGATAATGAGTCTGCCTTGGTATTTTATGCCCCAGGACAATAGGTGATGAAAAACTTAAACCTGGTAAAAAAAAATAGAGACCACATAGCTTGTCTAGGGGTGAGACGCTTACCCGATTCAAGGTACAGAAGGTTTTTGTGGTCCGTAATCACAGTGACGGGGTGGATTGCCCCCTCTAAAAAGTGACGCCATTCTTCAAACGCTAGTTTAATAGCTAATAGTTCCCTATTGCCAATATCATAGTTCTTCTCCGCTGCAGATAGTTTTTTTAGAAAAGAAAGCATAAGGACGCCATTTGCCAGGAGACGGACCCTGAGACAGTACAGCCCCCACTCCCACCTCTGACGCATCTACTTCAACAATAAAAGGCTGGGAGACATCAGGTTGGATTAGTACCGGTGCCGAGGTAAACCTCTCTTTTAGAGAGGAAAATGCCATTTTGGCGGCGTCAGACCATATAGAAGTAAGGTGTTTGACAATCACAGAATAGTTTTTAATGAATTTTCTATAGAAATTTGCGAACCCCAAAAACCGTTGCAGTGCTTTAAGGTTCTCCCAATTTAGAATTGCCTGGACTTTCCTAGGATCCATACGGAAACCTGAATCAGATAATAGATATCCCAGGAACTGTATTTCCTGAAAGGCGAAAACACACTTCTCAATTTTCGCATATAATTTATTTGAGCATAGAACCTGCAGTACCTGTCTGACATGTACCTCGTGTGTCTTCAGATCAGACGAGTAAATTAAAATATCATCTAGGTATATCACCACAAACCTGCCAATAAGATGACTAAAAATGTAATTAACGAAATGTTGGAAGACAGCGGGAGCATTGGTCAGACCGAAAAGTATGATTAGATTTTCATAATGCCCCTCCGGGGTGTTAAAGGCTGTCTTCCACTCATCCCCTTCCTTAATACGAATCAGATTGTAGGCCCCCATAAGATCAAGTTTGAAGAACCACTTAGCATCCGCAATCTGATTAAACAGGTCAGGAATGAGAGGAAGAGGGTATGGGTCTCGGATGCTTATCCGGTTTAGTTCGCGGAAATCTAGGCAAGGACGCAGGCCCCCATCTTTCTTTTTAACAAAGAAAAACCCTGCAGCCACGGGTGATGAAGAGGGTCTGATGTGTCCCTTAGCCAAGCTCTCGGAGATATAATCTTTCATGGCTTGTCTCTCGGAACCCGAAAGATTATATAACCTGGTCTTGGGTAATTTCGCACTGGGAATCAGGTTAACCGGGCAATCATAAGGACGGTGAGGTGGTAACTTCTGACACCCCTTTTCAGAGAAAATGTCCTCAAAGTCTGAAACAAAAGTAGGTAGAGTAGCTATGGAGGAGACTTAGCAATTGCTATTTAAGCAATTTTCTCTGCAATGCTCACTCCACTCTAATATCTTCCTGGCCTGCCAATCCACCACTGGATTGCGCGCTACCAACCAGGGAAGACCCAATACCACAGGAGTGGGAAGACCCTCCAGAACATAACATGATAGACACTCGTTATGGTGGTCCCCTACCCGAAGGTGTAAGTTATGGACAATATGAGTAAGGTTTCTCTGAGACAGAGGAGCAGAGTCGATAGCGAAAATGGGAATAGGTCTCTGTAGGGTACAGAAAGATAAACCGATAGTCTGGGCAAACTGCGCATCTATCAAATTTACTCCTACTCCACTGTCTAGGAAGAAGTAAATAGTCTCTGTCTTAACACCAAAAACAACAACCGCTGGCAACACAAATTGAGATGTTCGTATGGAGGAAACGTATACCCCCCGGCTGACATCCTCCACACAGCCTGGGGTTAGTAGTTTTCCGACGGTCTTTTGTTTTTTAGTATGGAAGGACAGACATTAATGAAATGACCCCTTCCCCCACAGAAAAAAAACAAACCCCACGCCTACGGCGAGCCTCAGGAGGACGGACCTGACGAGTAGTTCCTCCTAGCTGCATAGGCTTGTCTAGGTCCATACAGACTAGCTGCTGCTTGGGAGGGGTTACTAATTGCTCAGGATCTTTCAATCTGTCCCTAAGACGTCTATCTATTCTGATAGAAAGGGACATAACAGCATCAAGGGAAAAGGGTGTCTCATACAGTGCAAGCGCATCCTTAACCCTTTCGGATAACCCAGAGCAAAACTGACTCCTGAGAGCCGGATCGTTCCACTGGGTATCCGTAGCCCACCTACGGAACTCTGAGCAATACTCCTCTGCTGGCCGCTCTCCCTGTAGGAGTCTCCGTAATTTCGACTCAGCCAGGGCGACTTGGTCAGGGTCATCATATATGAGACCCAAAGCCCCAAAAAAATTCCTCCACAGACCGGAGAGCCGGAGAATCAGTAGGTAAAGAGAACGCCCAGGATTGCGGGTCCCCCTGAAGCAGGGAAATAACAATCCCCACCCGCTGTTCTTCATTACCAGAGGAGTAGGGGCGCATCCTAAAAAATAACTTACATGCCTCACGAAACGTCATAAATTTGTCCCTTCCCCCCGAAAATCTGTCAGGAAGAACAACCTTGGGTTCCGGAGCAACCTGGTTACCCATAGCAATTGCAGGACTTGCGGTCTGCTGCAATTGCTGCTGTTGCTGGAGGACCGACGCCTTCATTCCTCCCACCTCCGAAGGCAGGCCTTGAAGTTGCTTTGTCAAAGCGGCAATAGGATCCATGCTGGATTCAAAATAGGCAGAAGAGATATATATATTTTTTTAAACTTAATAAGGGCCAGATATAATATCACGACCGGCGTGCCGATCACATACGTGATGCAAAGGGAGGGAAAAGCAAGGCCCTGTCCAAGGGAGAGGGAAATATGGTGACCCCTAACTCACCTTGAGGCTGGCACCTGACTGCCCTGACGTCCCTAGATGGGTTTCTTAGCCGTACGCCGATCACGTGTCTAAACCCTGGCTTTCCCTAAGATGAGCCCTACGTAGTGAATAGGGTGGTTGGAACACTAGTCCGCACCACTAACACTAAAGGGAAACACTAGGGAGAGGACAGACAAAACATATAGTCCCAAGTGGGCGACAACAAACAACCAACAGGGATTTCGGAGGGTAACGCTCTGGTACGACAACCAGGGATAACAGCAACTCAGCTCCAGTGGGTCAGTATAGAAGTCCAGGCTGGAAGCTCTATATCTGGCAATCAAAGAAGTGGGAGAGGGGAATATAAGGATGTTGGGAGTGCCGGACAAGAAACAGCCGAGGAGAAGAAGCTACGGATCCCTGAGTGAGACAAAAAGGATTGCAAGGCAAACCCAGAAAGCTACCATTAAGTAACAGCGCTATCTTTAGACATAGAGCGTGCAGCCTTGCTGTGACTTCCTGACCCCAGGTATAACGGAGTCAGACGTGGCTCTTGACACCCTTGTGACAGTGGCGCCGCGGCGGCTGCACTGCAGGAGCAGCCAGCAGGCCCAGGACTGGAGTCTGGAGCTAATGGATTGGGTGGTGAGTCACGTGACAGCAGTGACTCACTCACACAGCCAGACCTGCCACTGCCACGCCTGAGGGAGGAGGAGGTAGGTAGCGCAGAGAGCGCATATTCACTTTATATTTAGATGATTTAATTTAATACCCCATTATAGTATTTATTATATTTAGGGGGGGGGGGGGCGGAGGGTTGGGGCCTCCAGGTCCAGCCAGGTTAAAACTTGAACAGAAGGTGGAAATGCACTTTAATGCTCCATGACTCATGGAGCATTAAAGTGCATTTCCTGGAAATTCCACAAAACTACATAATGGAGGGCAGTGTGTAGGGCAAATTACATAATGGAGGGCAGTGTGGGGGGCAAATTACTTAATGTGAGGCAGTGTATGTTGGAGGGCATATTACTTAAAGGGGTTCTGCACTTTGTTTTAACTGATGATCTATCCTCTGGATAGATCATCAGCATCTGATCGGCGGGGGTCCGACACCCGGGACCCCCGCCAATCAGCTGTTTGAGAAGGCAGCGGCGCTATAGCAGCACCGCGGCCTTCTCACTGTTTACCGCTGGCCCAGTGGTGTCACGACTAGTATCAACTAGCGTGGGTGGGGCTAAGCTCCATTCAAGTGAACAGAGCTTGGGCCCCGCCCATGCTAGTTGATACTACTCATGACTAGAGATGGCCAGTTCACAGTGTTCGCCAGTGAACACATGCGATCTGCCATCTTAACTGACAAGTCCGGCGAGGCACAGGTAAGTCCTTACCTGTGCTCGAGCCGGTCTGACACCAGCCTTAGCAACGTCCAAAAGAGAATGGTGATACTCCTACATCGGCTGCAGCAGAGCAGAGTGAAGAGCAGGCCCTCTCCTGGGCTCGATCCCTTGAAGAAGCGCTTAAGGAGCTAGACAACTGTGAGATGGCTCTCCTAGAGCCTAAACGAATGGGTGAACCTCTGGAGGGATTGCCAGAAGACGATGAGTCTGGTGAAGATCCCGGTGTCCCCAGTATCTCCAACCTTGATGAGAAAGAGAAGAAGGGGTTCAGAATGGAAGTATATGATGCCATGTCTGAGAAGGCTAACAAAGTAAATGAAGACTCAAAAAAGGACTCAAAGGCTGAAGAAGCTAAGGCCAATGAGATGGAATGGGAGAAATCCTCGGATGTTCCAGAGACCAAAGATAAGGCTGAAGAGGGGTCTGCTGAAGTGGGGGGAGCCACTGAAGAAGCAGAAGACCCTGAAACTGAGGGCAAATCTGAAGAAACCACTGCTGAAAAAGAAGCGAGCGGGGGCAAGCATGCTCTGCTGAAGGAGCGCCGCAAAGCCAAGAAGAAGGGGTCTGAACATGACCATGACTGGGAGAAACTATGCGAACAGTTCAGTCAAGAACTGCAGCAGTCCAAGAAAGGACACGAGGAGCATGTGCGGGAGCCAGAGATAGTTGTGGGAAATTCCTTACAAGTGTCATTTGTTGGTAGTAACCTGATGTATAACACTGTCAAGGAGGACGTCTATGACAGAGAAGGGTGTTTAGTAGAAATGCTGCCCCTTGCAGGACGTGAGTGGAATGTAGAAGCGGAGACCCTCGCAGAACTCACTCAGTCCCAGGTTAAGAGGGAAGCCACCAAAAGGGATGGGAAAATTGGCCGGTGGGTGCAGATGTAATGTGTGTCCCGGTCACTGATGTTGCAAGCAATGTAGACCAGATTGCCTGTAATGACAACAAAGTTGAGGTTATGAGGTGTGCGGTGGTACAGGTTGTGATAGATGTTTCCCAACGTAGGACCTTTGACCCTGGAGGGCGGTTAAGCAAGGTGAAAAGTCCTACGGACTTTATCAGGGGGGGAGGATATGTGGCAGTGGAGCTGCCAGAGGGCCACATGATGACCATTGAAAGGGTGTATCTAACCCAGAGGAGCCTGGGTGAGAACAGAAAAGTCCCGGCAAAGCATGGAAAAGGGAGTGTTGTTTGCACCAGAAGTATGTAACCAAGGGGCCTTGGTGGAGTAAAGGCCCTAGATATAGGTGGCCACTAAGCTCGTTGGTGGCCACCAATCTACTTAGCTTAGCTGGCTCCAGCTAGTCCAGGGCGGGCTTTTACTGGGAACAGGCAATGTGTTGGGTGGATGCCTGTTCCCTATGCTACACTCCGGGATTTAAGAATATGCCCATGTCCAGGGATGCTATTTAATCCTGTTGCTGGACTTGGGTGGGGCTCTCATTCTGAGGAAGGAGCAGGCTGTGCTAAAGCCTGTGGGAGCTGGGACCCTCTGACCCTGTGTGAGGTAAGCACTGTGGTGTTTTTGGGAGCTGGGCGGTAGACCCAGATCCTGCTAGAGAGGGGCTATACTGTTTAGTCAGTGGCCAGACGTCTGAGGATTTGTTTTGATTTATGTTTTGGTTGCTGTTGTGCATGAAGACTGCCGAATAAATGCATTATTTGGACACTAAAGCCTTTGTCTGGAAGAAGGCTGTGAGAATGACCCCCGAATAAAAAGATGATCCCTTAAAATATATATAGTATACACATACACACACACACACACACACACACACATAGCAGATTTAAAATGCAGCTATTCAAAATGCATAGGGTGAAATCCACAAAAATTTAAACATCTAAGGAATTTGTAATGCACATATAATTGAAAGGTTTTTGCAATGAAACATACCACATCTTTACTTTTTGGGGTACTGGTAATGTGAAATTGCACAGGAGCACTCTGTGAACTTTCTATTTCCTTAATACTTCGCCTTAGAGTATCTTTGATGTCTGAATACACCTGTAAAGAAAACATAACCTAAATTATCTAATACAAAAAATGTCAGGCGGTATAATTAAAGAACTGTTAACCCCTTCTTGTCCTGTGCCAGAGCAGTGCATTATTGTGAGTTTCTCATTCCAACAAACCACTGTCCTACCATGGAGTGGTGATGGTGCAATCACAGGAGCTGTGTCTGCACCATCATTTGCTCATGCCGCCTGTATTATACAGACGACATGCCACTATGGTGGCCAGAATCGGAGATAACTCAGATAACAGCCTTTTAAGCCCTTAGATGCCATGGGTAATAGCAGCCATGACACCTAAGGAATTTAGGAGACAGCAGGAGTATTGCAGTGCATTATAGAGGCGATCAAATGAGTTCACAGTCCAGGCCCATATTGTGAATAATAAAAATAAAAAAAAGAGAAATAAAAGGTAAAATAAAATGTAATGTCAAATAATTTTTTTTTTTCAATTCCATTAGGATGGTGTAACACATCTTTTTTGTGACAGTTTTGGCCAAAGCCTGAAGTGTGTTGGAAAGGAATGAGAAACCTAAAGGAAGGACTTAGGCCCCTTTCACACGGGCGAGATTTCCGCGCGGGTTCAATGCGTGAGGTGAACGCATTGCACCCTCACTGAATCCGGACCCATTCATTTCTATGGGGCTGGGTACATGAGCGGTGATTTTCACGCATTACTTGTGCGTTGCGTGAAAATCACAGCAAGCTCTATATTGTTTTCCATGCAACGCAGGCCCCATAGAAGTGAATGGGGCTGCGTGAAAATGGCAAGCATCCGCAGGCAAGTGCGGATGCGGTGCGTTTTTCACGCATGGTTGCTAAGATGACAGTCTATTCACTGTATTATTTTCCCTTATAACATGGTTATAAGGGAAAATAATAGCATTCTTTAATACAGAATGCTCAGTAGAAGGTCAATTGAGGGTTAAAAAAATAAATAAAACATATATATATATATATATATATATATATCTTAACTCCTCCTCTCGATCGCGTTGCTGCCGGTCTCTTCTTACTTCTTTAATCATTAGCTGCCAGCTAAAGGACCTGTGGTGATGTCACATCACATGGTCCATCACCACGGTGATGGACCATGTGATGAGCTCAGTGACGTCACCACAAGTCCTTTGACAGGTCCTGAAGAAAGAACAGGAGACCGGCAGCTATGCGATCAACTGGAGGAGGCGAGTTAATTTTTATTTTATTTTTTTAACCTTCAATTGACCTTGTACTAGGCATTTTGTATTAAAGAATGCTATTATTTTCCCTTATAACCATGTTATAAGGGAAAATAATTACATCTACACAACACCGAACCCAAACCTGAACTTCAGTGAAGAAGTTCGGGTCTGGGTACCACATTTAAATAAAGTAGATATTCCATATCAATTATTTATGGGTTGATGAATTTGAACACTTTTGCGTATGCTCTAAAGGGCCAATTTTGTACCTAGTTTGGATTCAGTACATTGACATGTTCAGCATGGCCTGATTGCACATATAGGAAATAGAAGACTACTGTCTGTAAACAAGTGTTAATGGTCTTAAAATATAGTGTGATTGCTGTTTTCAAAGCCATTTTTTTTTTTTAAATCTGCATTGTTTCATATTGATCTCAAACCATTTGTGCAACTGACAGCCTGTCTTCAATGGAAGTACTATCAGCATTCTGCCAGATCAATAAGCTAGCATGGCTTAAGTGATACGTCTTTTACTTTGCACTTTTAGAGTTCAGAGGAATTTGAATTTACAGTACATCTACAATTATATTATTTGTGACAGACAGGCAACGGAATACAATTTATCTTTTTGTTTCAGAACTAGGTACCGTTTTTACAAGCAAATATGTTGTATGTATTAGCAGCAATAGTCATGAAAATACATATGTCCAACGTATTGTAATATTTTCCTCTGTAATGCTTGTGCCCTGTCACTATCAACAGGGTAAATGAAATGGATAAAAATAAATGAATAATTGTACATTAGTGTTGGGCAAACACCAGTTCGGCTCGAGCAACGCTATGCTCTGCACATTGCGGCGTTCGGCCGAATATTGTGTGTGCTCCAGCCAGTGCATTTAAATCTAATTTTGCCTCTATTTCTGAAAAGTTTATGACAGGACTCAAACTCACAACTTTTTACATTACAGACCAGAATGTTAACCACTACACTATAGAGCTCCATGGCCAATTACATAATAATAAAAAATAAATAAAAATACTAGTAAGTATTCCTATACAGCAGAAGTCTCATATATATATATATATATATATATATATACAGTACAGACCAAAAGTTTGGACACACCTTCTCATTCAAAGAGTTTTCTTTATTTTCATGACTATGAAAATTGTAGATTCACACTGAAGGCATCAAAACTATGAATTAACACATGTGGAATTATATACATAACAAAAAGTGTGAAACAACTGAAAATATGGCATATTCTAGGTTCTTCAAAGTAGCCACCTTTTGCTTTGGTTACTGCTTTGCACACTCTTGGCATTCTCTTGATGAGCTTCAAGAGGTAGTCACCTGAAATGGTTTTCACTTCACAGGTGTGCCCTGGGTGAGCGCTTCATAGTTGCCAGGATACGGTTCCCTTGACTTGTCATGTGACCGGGAGGCCGGACTGGGAGGCGCCGCCTCCTGTATCGTCATGCTTCGGGGGAGGGACCTGGCGGCTGGTGCGTGCATCATGACCGACGTCATTACTGAGCGCAGTCTTTGATTGTGGACACCAGTAACCAGGATACTGAGCATGCGCAGTGAAGGCCCAGGGACGCCAGGATGGCTGCTATCAGGATACCCCACTCTGTAAGTTTTTAAATCATGCGGCCTATTGACCGCCTAATTAGCACATTCAGGTGATCACTGTAATTAATGCACGAGGCACTTTATGAATTAGGCAATGTTTGTTTGCGATTTTTCGAAAACTACCTATGAAGTTTCACCATGTATGTAAAATTGTGGCTTACCTATATGATATATGTAATGAATTCACATGCAATTATGAAAATTTTAATGTAATGTATGTTTTTGTACACTATTGATCATGTTATTGCTAATCACTCTACTAATTGACTCACTAAGCATTGATGCTCTGTAGAGCACCAGAGAATAGGGAAGTGTTCTACTCGAGCACTTTGGTACTCGACCAACACTATTGTATATGTATTCATTTCGCATTGCACCTGCGTAATAAAAACTGAACAACGGAACGCAATCGCAGTCAAAACTGACTGCAATTGCGTACCTA
Source organism: Bufo gargarizans (assembly GCF_014858855.1). Taxonomy (NCBI): domain Eukaryota; kingdom Metazoa; phylum Chordata; class Amphibia; order Anura; family Bufonidae; genus Bufo; species Bufo gargarizans. Next base: position 123,666,273 of record NC_058080.1, read on the forward strand.
TTCGCGCGGGTTTGCCGCAATGCACCAGGACGCATCTGGACCTAATCCGGGCACGCTCGTCTGCAAGGGGCCCTATACTTCTCCTTCCTATTGAATCCATTTCTGGTTTTGGGTCAAAAACCTGATTTAAAAAACTGCTGTTAAATCTACCAGAAAAAAGCTGTGTGTGATTTCACCCTTACAAATCTACTTAGAATGAAAAACCTGCAAAACTTAAATAAAAAATTTATGGCCACAAGATTTTGTCACTTAGGCTGGGATCACATCACATTTTTCCCATCTGTTTAACGTATACAAAAAACGTATAGGTTAAACGAATGTCTCGGACTGATGCCATAGGACTCTTTCACACGAGCAATAATTCTACGTGGGTGCGATGCGTGATTTGGGTTTCCAGCAACACATCCGGACCAAATCCTTGTGCAAGAGGCCATGCAGTTGCATCCGTTCACCATAGAGTTACATTGCAACTCTTTATTATTTATTTTTATTTTTTACCGTACTGTGCAGGCTACAAGAACGTGGTGTGCTGCATTTTTGTATCCTTATTAAACGGAGGCATAAAACGTTTACCTTCAGACCTTGCAGCTATTCACATGGTTGCTAATCATGCTTTGTCACATGTTCCTACCCCCTTCTGATTTCTGTCAGATGCAGTATTACCATGGACCCAAATAAAAATATCTACTCCATCTTGGCTTTGATAATGACTTTGTAACGGGATTAGCTCACGGGACCGCCGTCTCCTGGGATAGACGGGCGCTATAGGCACATAAAACACAGTCCAGTCCAAGCAAGTATGGTGCAACTGGCCTCAGCTAGTTTTATTGACTTTTGCAGAAAAATAAATATTAAACAAAACTGTTCAAAACAAATTAAATACCTGGCCGTCTGGCCACTACGTCTAAACAGGCAGAAGTCCCTAACTACATGAAACTGAGCCTTATGCCCAGCTCCATCAACAAAACACACTGTTGTTTTTCACTCACCCAGCAGGGTTCTTCCCAGAAGCAGAGAGATCAGCTAGTGAGCTGTTTGCCCTTTTATAGCACACTCAGGTTCCAAGGTGATTAGCCACAGTTACCCTGAATAGCTGGAGTGGCTAATTGGAGCAGGGACCCACCCAACTCTCCCTGCTCCAAGCAGCCAGGCCCTTCTAACCAGTTTTTTTTTTAACAAAACCCTTTCAAAGAGAAAACCTAGTTGTCCTTGCTGTCAATTCCCTGGCTGCTTTTTAGAACGTATAGGACAAGAACCTAGGTGAAATGTAGACTCCTTCTACCACTTTCCCCCTGGTCCTGTCACACTTAAAAGTCAAAACGTGGGGGTGTGGCCTGACCGAGCTTGATGGCGGCTGCTTGAGAGCAGAGCTCCCGCTACTAGATCCCGATTCAGCCCATTTCTAAGCACTATCTGAGAATAGGGATGAAGATTCAGTCTAAAGAACTGGCTAGAGTTACTACCGACCAGAAAAGAGACTCACTGCTACAATCCAACATGGAGAAGTTCCTCCAGAAACCAGCTCCCCAGCTACCCGCGCGCACAACAAAGATGGCGCTGAAGCGGCATGGGGAAGAAGAAGCATCTGGGGATATGAATTTTGAAGCTCCATGTGACGAGCTGAGGTGAGCGGATCGCAGACAGGGGACGAGCCAGCGGCACTTACCCAAAACTTTATAGAGAGAGCCCTTCATAAGGCTTTAGTCCCGATTGCAGCAGACCTAGCCACTATAAAGGCGGATGTACGCCATATTAGGGACAGAGTCGAATCCCTAGAACAAGTACAAGACACCATGCTCTCTTTCAACACGGCGGTTAAAAGCTCACTAGGCTCTCACACTAGAGCCATGAATAGTTTACTACTTCAAATGGAAGATCAGGAAAATAGGAGCCAGCGACGCAATATAAGGATAAGAGGTCTCCCAGAAGCAGAAGATAGAGAAGATTTGCTGAGTGTTATGGGATCACTTTTCTCCTCCTTGCTGGGCCCAGAAAGAGCCAAGAGCGTTATAGTTGAGAGGGTGCACCGAGCATTGCGACCCAAGCCTTCAACCTCAGAAAACCCCAGAAATATCATATGTGGCATCCTAAGTTACAGGGACACTGAAGAAATCCTACAAAAAGCAAGGGAGATAAGGGAAGTGAACCTGCAGGCCTCTACACTTCAAGACCTAGCAGCCTCTACACTTCAAAAGAGGAGAATGCTGAAACCACTCACAGATCTCCTTCGCACCTCGAAGATACCATATAGGTGGCTATTTCCATTCGGCATGCTGATCACTGTAGGAAATCGCCGATTCACCGTAAGAACACCTGCGGACCTGACATCCGTCTGGGAAATGCTGGACTTAACACTTGTGGAGAGTCCCTCCTGGTTACCTATCCCCCCTGAAGAGGAACTGCCACCACTACCTAAGATTTTGCCATGGGTGAAACCGAAGCAACAGCGGATCGGGCAAAGCAGGAAGGCTGCAAGTAGAGAGCAAGACACCTGATCCTCTGACCGACAAGCTGCTGAGTATTGTCATGTATACATCAGGGGACGTTTTTTCTCTAGAGCAGAATAATTCAGTGAAGCTAGCCTTAAAGGGAAGCACTTATTGATAACTGTTAGTCTTGTGTTATGATGCAACGGTTAGTTTAAGTGTTCAAGAGCTCTTCTTTACTGTTTTATAGTTCTAACTTACTCGAATAGGGTATAAACCTATGTTAGAAGTGGGTAGCCATCTTGTCATGTTAGTCTATCCAAATGGGCTATTAGAGGGATCTAGGCCGATCAGGATATATTGGTGGCAACTGATTACCCCCCCCCCCCCCCCCACAAAAGAGAATCCCATCCAGGATTCAGATATACCTACATTATTGCATAGTTCCTATATGGTTTTATGTTGTTTTTTTTAACCTAATGTTATTTACTCCATCTACTGGTCACATTTATTATGTGCAGGGTAACTTTCTTTATATGACACATGAATGGCGCAGTTAGTGCTTAATATTGCAACTTTTAATGTACATGTCTGCAAAGGCCCAGTTAAACGGAGCCGAGTATTCTGAACAATCAAGAAAGCGGCAATAGATATAATCATGCTGCAAGAAACACATTTCACATCCAGCCATATGCCCAATTTAGGCAACTCTGCATTCCACTATTGGTTCCATTCATGCTCAGATAAATCTGCATCGAAAGGAGTTAGTATTGGGTTGAAAAAGAATGTACCCTTCACCTTACATTCGCAGCTACTAGACCCAGAGGGCAGATACCTCTTGTTAAACTGCGACATAGGCCATACAAAAATCACCCTAAGTAATCTATATGCCCCGAACGTCAGAACGGTTAAATGGCTAATAGAGATCCTAGACAAAATAGCTTCTTTCGCTTTTGGTAGGATTGTAATAGGGGGATATTTTAATCTGACCTTAAACCCACTATTAGACTCTTCATCTCAGAAGTCAGCTATTTCGTTCAAGGCATTAAAATCCTTACAGACGCTCTTAAGGGAGTTACATGTTTTAGATGTTTGGCGGTCAGTTCATGGGGAAAGAAGAAACTACACATTTTATTCAAACCCGCACAAGTCTTATCAAAGATTAGATTATCTTTTGATTCCAGAAAATAATCTGACCTTAGTCAAGTCTGCTAAAATCGACAGCATAACAGTGTCAGATCACGCTTTGGTATCTTGCGCCATCCAGCTTCCTAATTTAGAAGGGAGGGAATGGTCATGGAGGCTAAACCACACATTGTTAGATACACAAGCACACATAGACACTATCTCGAAGAAATTAAAGGAATACTTCGACCTAAATTAAAACACTGCAACAACGCCTGCTATCACTTGGGAGGCACACAAAGCAGTGATACAAGGGGAATTTATAGCACTAGGATCACATATTAAAAAGGAGTGAGCAAAGCACCTGACAGAGCCAACCCGTATTTCCCAACTACAACGATCACACAAAAAATCATTAGCATTGAAAGAGTTTGAGACACTGGTATCACTTAGACAAGAACTTAAGTCATTGCTCAATATTAAAGTTGCTAAAGCGCATTTAAGAGTTAAGCAAAAGCACTATATTCATGGGAATAGAGGCAGCAAAATCTTGTCGGCAATGATTGTGACAAACTCCCCTTTTTTTAAGGTTGCCATGAGTGCTTGGAGAGGACTACTTGGCAGCCTCTTACCATGTGATTATGGTCCCATGTTGTATGCACCGGTTTTATGCAATAGCGGCATAGCTATATAAGTTCATGTATTTTTCTGTCTTTGGAATTGTATTGTATGTTATGTGAGGGTACCCAGATAGCAAATTTTAGTGTATTCGTGTAGTCTGAGTGCCATTCACCTAATAATATGCACTCAGACTTGAGCTATCTGGGGATATGTTAAATGTCTGTGTTTACTGTAAGGGTTGTGACATTGTATGTTTAAATGGTGATTTCTGTCCTGTTGTCTCCACATGTGTATTGGCGATTTCCCTTTGTCCTGAGAGATAATTGAATTACTCCTCGGGTGTCTCCAAGGCAGAGAGGAGGAAACCATGATGCATTGTGGGGATGTATTGTGTCTGTGTATCCTGAATTGCTGCATATCTGTCCTGTGTCACAGTCTTCCTTCTGGTCCCCAAGGGGCGTGTCCACCAGATGGGGACCTGCATAAATACGGGCTGGTAGCCCTCAATAAAGAGTTCCTGCTTTATACCTTCATGAAGTTTTGGCTCATGTTTGGGGAATGCGATAACTACACTCTTGGGGATTGCTATATCACAATACTCCCCTGAGTATAAGCTCTTGTAAGAGCTTGTTCATGGTTCCTGCTCTCTGGATGTAGGAGAGGTTCACCCACTGGAAGCTGAAGCCCGGTCTTGGGTCCAGCGTGGGTGGAGGACGGTGATACCCCAACCACGCTTCGGCGGTTTGTGGGGTCTGCAGCGCTTACGGTGTCAAGTGGAGTGCTTGGTGTCCTCAGGAAGCACTAGGAGCATCATTCGACGGAGGTACCCGATCGGGTACATTGGTGGCAAGCAGGTGCAAAACTGATCCATGGGGCCCCCTCCACCAGGTTACTTTCACACTGGCGTTTCTGGGTCCGCTTGTGAGATCCGTTTCAGGGATGTCACAAACGATTCAAAACGGATCAGTTCAGCCCCAATGCATTCTGAATGGATAAGGATCCGTTCAGAATGCATCAGTTTGGCTCCGTTCCGCCTCCATTCCTCTCTGGATGCGACACCCAATCGCTGCTTGCAGCGTTTTAGTGTCCGCCTGGTGATGCGGAGCCAAATGGATCCGTCCTGACTTACAATGTAAGTCAATGGGGACGGAGGGACGGATCCATTTTCACTGACACAATATGGTGCAATTGAAAACTGATCCGTCCCCTATTGACTTTCAATGTAAGTCAGGACGGATCTGTTTGGCTCCGCATCACCAGGATCTTTTTTTAAAAAAGAATAATGCAAACGGATCCGTTCTGAACGGATACAAGCGTTTGCATTATAGGTGCGGATCCGTCTGTGCAGATACGGATCCACACCTAACGCAGGTGTGAAAGTAGCCTATATCTGCTATATTTCTGTAGCCTGCAACCTCTGACTGCCCAGTTGGGCTGAAACTACTACACCCAACATGTTCTGTCAGTAATAGTAAATGGATATTGGTGCAATTCTGAGCTACTAGTCTATATAATACATATAATGTATTATATAGACTAGTAGCTCAGAATTGCACCAATATCCATTTACTATTACTGCCAGAACATGTTGGGTGTAGTAGTTTCAGCCCAACTGGGCAGTCAGAGGTTGCAGGCTACAGAAATATAGCCGAGTTAAAAGCCATTGATAGGCCAATGAAGTATTTAATTTTACCATACCATATGAAGGCAATACAGACAGTAACATTGCCCAGTCAGACCCCACTCTGAGTCTGAACTCAGTGACCAATTTTTTTATATTTTACAAATCTTAATAATCTTATCTAGTTCCAATCCGGACGGTCGGCACCGGCTTCTTTGCGCGCTCCCTTCTTCCTGCTGCGTCTCGGCGTTGTTGTGCGCCTGCGCAGCCTAGGGAAACGTCATGTCCGGTGCCTAACAGGAAATGATGAGGCACGCCGCACCCGCACGGGGAGGAGACTCAAGGGAGGGTAGGCCTGGCTCTACAGCGAAATACTGGGCGGTGGGCCCCGGGCCGGCCGCCCGGGTTATTATACTGGCAGGCGCAGCGCCAGCACACACAGTACTACTGCAGGGCGGGGCCAGGGGTCCACAGGCGGCCGGGCCCCCTGAAGTGCCGGGCACGGTCGCAACTGCGACCCCTGTGACCCCTATATGTATGCCACTGTCTCCAAGCACTCGTGGCAACCTCAAAATAGGGGAGTTTGTCACAATGATCAAAAAGCGAGTAGAGCAATCTTACATCAAACAAATGATGACGCAGGATGGTATTCTTTCTACAGATACCAATGAGATATCCAAAGTGTTCACTGCATACTACCACGATTTATACAATATTAGGAAAAATGAACCTAGTGAAGCAGTACGAGACCGACAAGAAAAGACGTCCTCTTATTTACAGGAACTTAACTTGCTAGTGTTATCAGAATCAGACAAAGAGTTGTTAATAGCCCCTATAACATTAGAGGAAATAGGGAAGGCCCTGAAATCTACCCCCAAAGGCAAAAGCCCAGGACCTGATGGTCTAACAATAGCTTACTACAAAAAAGAAATTCTCCACCTTGGGCCCCCAACTAGTATCCCTCTTTAACTCCTTGTTGTGCGGTACATCCCTACCCAGGCAATCATTAGAGGCACATATCACGGTATTACCCAAGCCAGGCAAAGATCTAAATTTCCCAGCTAGTTACAGATCAATATCGCTGCTTAATGCAGATATCAAACTATGGGCAAAATTTTTTGATTTTAGAGTTGCGACCTTACTTAATGGCTTGATCTCCCCAGAGCAGTCCAGGTTTGTGGGGGGCAGGGAGTGCAGGGACAGCACATTCCGGGTCATACAAGCTCAGCAATATGCCTTATCTCATGGTCAAAGAATTACCTTTCTCAGCACCGATGCCAAAAAGGCATTTGACAAAGTAGATTGGCAATACATGGAAGCCACTTTATACAAATTTGGCTTTCCTTCCCAATTTGTAACCGCTGTGCTGTCCTTGTACGCCTCAACTACAGCAAAAATACGCATAAACGGAATCCTCACTCCTCATTTCGATATACGCAATGGGACCCGGCAAGGATGCCCGCTATCATCTACTCTATTCATTTTGTGCCTGGAAACATTTTTACAAGCCATAAGGCAGGATAGAGAAATACAAGGGCTCCTTCTTGGCCCTCAAACTCACACAGTAGCTGCATCCGCTGATTACATGCTTCTATTGTTATCTGATCCAATCGTAGCATTTCCGGCGCTTCTACGACAGTTAGATAAATGTGGGAGTATATCTATTTTTAAAATAAATTTAGCTAAATGTGTAGCTTTAGGAATTAATACCCCCCAGTCAACCATAGCTCACCTTAAAGCGAATTACCCCTTTCAATGGAGGACGGATAGCATCGGCTATTTGGGAGTCCAAATAACCCAGACCAACTTTTTTCCCAGAACTACCCCAAACTGTTAGCTGACATTAATCTCCAACTAAAAGAACTAAAAATACCCTATTTAACTTGGTTGGGGAGGAAAAACGTATTAAAAACGTATATCCTTCCTAAACTACTATATTTGATGCAGACATTACCAGTATTATTACCTCATCACTACTTGGCTCAAGTTCGGAAAACGTTCTCCGCATTCATCTGGAACCAAACTAAACCCAGACTAGCCTACAAGAGATTAATTTTACCCAGATTCAAGGGTGGATTTGGTTTGCCGGATGTAAACGGATATTATAGGGCAATACAAATAAGGCTACACCCTAGAGTTACCAAGTTAGGTTGTCAAATCGCTAGGAAGGTTTTAGGGCCGAAAGCATTAGCCATGCTATGGGACTCTCGCAGACAGCCTCAACACAGAACTTAAGCGCCTAACTCGTTGAGAGGTATTGTGGACTCTTGGTTCAAATTATCAGGTGACCTACATCCTTCTTGCTGCCCTTCGCCTCTTACACCTATCAGACATCTGCCTTATATGTATAACACGGACTTCAAGGATGATATGGGGCTCTGGGCAGCATTGGGTGATGTGGCAGTAGGTGATTTTCTTGTAAACCGCCTAGTTCCCAATATGCTAACTTTGAAGACTCGGTTTGGGCATATTCCCTGGACCTTAACACATTACTCCCAACTTAACAAGATTTGCATGCAATACTTAACAAATACCACAAGCGACTATACCCCTACTTGGTATGATACAATATGGAATCATCCCATAGGCAAAAAAGGAATTATATCACAACTCTACAATAAAATATTAGAGATAGCTTCTGATACCAGACCATTGTTTATTGAACAGTGGGAGAAAGAGATAGGTCAACCTTTAAATGAGGAAACTACAGGAAGAATACTTGCCCATTCTCACGGATACTCGCGATGTATAAAGATACAGTAAAACTCCTACAAGTTAGTCACCAGATGGTACAGAACACCTGACAAACTACATGTTATCACCCCTACTTACTCTGCGGATTGCTGGAGATGCGGTGAAACTAAAGGTACCATGTACCACATATGGTGGTCATGCCCACTAATTACTAAATATTGGGATATGATATCCAAAGAGGTACAAGGAATATGTACGATAGGTTCCCCTATCACCCCATTAGTAGCGCTTCTCAACTTACCCGACTGTAATGATAAACTTACAAAACATTCCCTACCTGCGCAACTGATTGCAGCAGCAAAACTGCTTATACCAAAATATTGGCTATCCCAAAAAAAAAAACTAGACTTAAAGAATGGGTTTATAAGGTCCAGGAAATATGCCAACTAGAAGAGTTAACAAGTTGGGAATAGTTATCACATGACAAATTTTTAGTGACCTGGGGCAAATGGTCTGAATGGTATAAAAATCACACGAAGTAGTGGTGTTTTATGTATGTTTATCCCTAGTTGGCTTTATTTATAGATAAATGTATACCCTATAAGCATCTAAGGTGTCAAGTAGGACGAGAATTACAAGTGCCTTACCCTCACTATTGTTATGCCGAGCCATGTCCTCAAAATTACATTAGACCGTGTAATACGCTAAAGCAAACAGAATGCCATCCATGTGTTTGACCCATGACGTTTTTCTATATTTGTAACCTTGCATATGATATTGTCGATTATGCATATGTGACCAACATTGACTATGGAGTAGTTTATTATCGTTATTTGTTACCATTTACAAATGTCATAATAATTGGCTGAAATATACTGTCAAAATAAAATAAAAAACGTACGAGATATACCCTATTGCATTAGCCAATGCTTTCTTGCATACTGTAACATTGTGAAAATCAATAAAAACTATTAAAACAAAAGAAAAAAAACCATGGCAAATATGGTAAACTGACATTTTAGGCTACATGCACACGCAACGGAACTGCTGCTGAAAATTTCCTCAATAATCTGCAGGGAAATCTGAAGAGACAAACCTGGACAAAAAACATTCACTAGCATAAAAAAGTGAGTAATAATAAAAATAAAAAAAAATAATCAAAGAACACTCACCACCCGTGGCACCTATGTGGCTCTCTTCCCTGCTCCCATGCTAGTCTCTATACAAGCTGGCCTCCTACAATGATGTTTCATCCCATGTCACCTCTGCAGCCTGTGATGGGCTGCAACAGACACATTGTTCCAAGGCGTCAGACCAGCTTGGGATCAGGCAAGGGAGCCAGGTCTTAATGACAATGCCATAAAAAAAAAAAAAAACATTTTTCATCACCTTCTAAGAACTATAACTTTTTAATTTGTGTAGTCATATAAGGACTTATTCTTTGTAGGACGAGTTATAGTTTTTATGGCATCATTTTGGGGTACACATAACTTACTGATTAAGGCTACATGCACACGACCATGCTGTTTTTTTCCGCCCGTGTGCCTTCCGCAATTGGCGGACCGGAATGGGCGGCCATTGATATAACTGCCTATTCTTGTCTGTTTTGCGGACAAGAATAGGACATGTTATATTTTTTTTGCGGGGCCGCGGAACGGAGCAACAGATGCGGACAGCACACAGAGTGCTGTCTGCATCTTTTGCGGCCCCATTGAAGTGAATGGGTCCACGCCCGAGCCGCACAATGTGTGGCTCGGACGCGGACCAAAACAACGGCCGTGTGCATGAGGCCTTACTTTTATTAACTCTTTTGGGAGGATGGGGGAAAAAAGCAGTATCGCCACTGAGTTTTTCAGTTATAAATTTTGCGTTGTTCATTTTTAGGCATAAATCACATGATTACTTTATTCTCTGGGTCGGTACAATTACAGAGATACCAAATACATATTTTTTTATGTTCTACTACTTTTGCACAATAAAAACCTTTTAGTTTTTGCATTGCTGCATTCCAAGACCCATAACTTTTTTTTATTTTTATTTCCACCAAGCTGTATGAGGGCTTGATTTTTGTAGTTACACTTTTTGATCGCTTTTTATTCTGTTTTCTTTTGTGGCGAATAAGTAAAAAACATCAATTCTGGCTTTTTTTTTTTACAGCTTTCATCGTATGGCATAAATTACATGATAATTGTGTAGTGCAGGTTGTTACAGATGTGGCGATACCAACTGTGTGATCGGGACTTTTTACTTTGAAAAAAAAAAAATTAAAGGAAAAAAGGTGCTTTTTTTTACTTGGAGATTTTTAGTTATTTAAAGGATTGCGCACCTTTAGGGGTGGTTTGGCAAACACCCCTGACGTTCCCCTCCCCCCCCCCCCTCCTAGGCAGACCTGCGAAGGGAAGCTTACTTACCTGCTTCCTGGTACTGGCTCCCAGGTCCTTCCCTCCTAGTCCTTGGCTGCTCCGCTGGGCTCCCTGGATGTAACCTTCCTGTATGACACTGCCGCAGCCAATTGCTGGCTGCAGTGGTGAGCTCCTCCCCTCGTGTTACATAACCATTTGGCATGACGCAATGGGAGCAGATCTTTGCTGCAGCCAGCAATTGGATGCTGCGCCGGCAAACAGGAAGTTTATATAGAGGGAGCCGAGCAGAGACACCGAGGCTATGAAGCGAAGGAGCTGGTCAGAGCCAGGAAGGGGGTAAGTATGCTTCCATCGCAGATCTGCCCGGGGTAGGGGGTGTTGATACCCAAAGGTGTGCAATCCCTTTAAATACAAAAAAAGGTCCAAGTTTAAAAACGACACATTTTTTTCCTTTGATAAAAAGGTTCTCAAAGGAAACAATTCCAAAAATAAAATCCCAACCACATATTTGATGTCGCCGTGTCCGTAATAACCAGAATTACACATTTATCATATAATTTATTCCATACGGTTAAAGCCTACCTGTACTACATAAGTACAGTACGGTATATTATAGAAGCGATCAAAAGATCACCTGTCAAAGTCCCCTTGTAGGCTTGTAAATGGTTAAAAGTTGAATAAAGTTTTATTAAAGGGGCGGTAACAATCACTTATCCCAGTATGGGCGAGATGATTGCTGCATGTAAATGAAGCTTCAACTCTGCTGACGATCAGGCAATTATCAGGAACTTGGGTTAATAGAACATGTCCTATTATTGTCTGCATTACGGACAAGGATAGGACTGTTCTATTAGGGGCCAGCTGTTCAGTTCCGCAAAATACGGAATGCACACCGTGCACATCTGTATTTTTTGCAAATCCGTTTTTTGCGGACCGCAAAATACACACGGTCGTGTGCATGAGGCCTTAATCTGTATACAAAACTAGTCTGCACCTTTGTAAATAACTGTACCTGCATACTACATTTTCTGGCAGATTTTTCCTCCACATATAAAGACACCCTAAGGCAGTGATGGTGAACCTTTTAGAGACTGAGTGCCCAAACTGTAACCCAAAACCCACTTATTTATCGCAAAATGCCAACACAGCAATTTAACCTGAATACATAGAAACATAGAATGTGTCGGCAAATAAGAACCATATGGCCCATCTAGTCTGCCCCAAATACTGAATACTATGGATAACCCTTGGCCCTATCTTATATGTAGGATGACCTTATGCCTATCCCATGCATGCTTAAACTCCTTCACTGTATTTGCAGCTACCACTTCTGCAGGAAGGCTATTCCATGCATCCACTACTCTCTCAGTAAAGTAATACTTCCTGATATTACTTTTAAACCTTTGCCCCTCTAACTTAAAACTATGTCCTCTTGTAGCAGTGTTTCTTCTTTTAAATATTCTCTGCTCTTTTACCTTGTTGATTCCCTTTATGTATTTAAAAGCTTCTAGCATATCCCCTCTGTCTCGTCTTTCTTCCAAGCTATACATGTTAAGGTCCTTTAATCTTTCCTGGTAAGTTTTATCCTGCAATCCATGTACCAGTTTAGTAGCTCTTCTCTGAACTCTCTCCAAAGTATCAATATCCTTCTGGAGATATGGTCTCCAGTACTGAGCACAATACTCCAAATGAGGTCTCACTAGTGCTCTGTAGAGCGGCATGAGCACCTCCCTCTTCTACTGGTAATGCCTCTCCCTATACACTCAAGCATTCTGCTAGCATTTCCTGCTGCTCTATGACATTGTCTGCCTACCTTTAAGTCTTCTGAAATAATGACCCCTAAATCCCTTTCCTCAGATACTGAGGTTAGGACTGTATGGCCTCATGCACACGACAGTATTTTTTCACGGTCCGCAAAACGGGGTTCCGTTGGTCCGTGATCCGTGACCGTTTTTTCATCCGTGGGTCTTCCTTGATTTTTGGAGGATCCACGGACATGAAAAAAAAGTCGTTTTGGTGTCCGCCTGGCCGTGCGGAGCCAAACGGATCCGTCCTGAATTACAATGCAAGTCAATGGGGACGGATCCGTTTGACTTTGACACAATTATGGTGCAATTGCAAACGGATCCGTCCCCCATTGACTTTCAATGTAAAGTCAGGAGTCCCGTTTATACCATCGGATCTGAGTTTTCTCCAATCCGATGGTATATTTTAACTTGAAGCGTCCCCATCACCATGGGGACGCCTCTATGTTAGAAAATACCATCGGATTTGAGTTAGATCGTGAAACTCAGATCCGACAGTATATTCTAACACAGAGGCGTTCCCATGGTGATGGGGACGCTTCAGGTTAGAATATACTAAAAGAACTGTGTACATGACTGCCCCCTCCCCCCCTGTAGTTAACTCATTGGTGGCCAGTGCGGCCGGCCCCCCCTCCCTCCCCTGTAGCTAACTCATTGGTGGCCAGTGCGGCCGGCCCCCCTCCCCTGTAGTTAACTCATTGGTGGCCAGTAGGCCCCCCTCCCTCCCCCTCCTAATTAAAATCTCCCCCCTATCATTGGTGGCAGCGGAGAGTACCGATCGGAGTCCCAGTTTAATCGCTGGGGCTCCGATCGGTAACCATGGCAACCAGGACGCTACTGCAGTCCCGGTTGCCATGGTTACTTAGAAATTTGTAGAAGCATTATACCTGCGAGCTGCGATGTCTGTGACCGGCCAGGAGCTCCTCCTACTGGTAACTGACAGATCATTAAGCAATGCACCGCACAGACCTGTCACTTACCAGTAGGAGGAGCTCCCGGCCGGACACAGAAATCGTAGCTCGCAGGTAAGTATAATGCTTCTATAAATTGCTCTGCTCTGAAATTGCTCAGCTCTGAAAAAGCTTTTATGCAGACGGATCTGCGGATCCGTCTGTGTAAAAGTAGCCTACGGCCACGGACCACAGACGCGGATGTCAATCTTGTGTGCATCCATGTTTTTTCACGGACCCATTGACTTGAATGGGTCCGTGAACCGTTGTCTGTCAAAAAAATAGGACAGGTCCTATTTTTTTGACGGACAGGAAACACGGATCACGGATGCATTTTCTGATTTTTCCACTGACCCATTGAGAGTCAATGGGTCCGCGAAAAAAAAAAAGGAAAACGGCACAATGGCCACGGATGCACACAACGGTCGTGTGCATGAGGCCTATCACTGATTTTATATTCTGCTTTTTTTTTTTTTTTTTTTTTTTATTCTGTTTATTTGAAGCAGATTCATCAAAAAGAAACAAGGCACGGGTCATGTACCCACATATCAATCATTACACACACTTTCCCCGCATGGGTTCCAGAGAAAACCAGGGGGCACAAACAGTTACATGAGGAACATGAGTATAGTATACATGAATCTGACTGCATTTTCCAATTTTTCTGAAAAAAGTAAAAGCAAATAAAAACCAGAAAGAAATAAAGAAAAGAAAGGAAAGAGGGGGGAGGGACAGAAATAGGGGGGAGGAGGGGGGGGAGGCAGGACTATACTGCCAGGGGTCCCAGGGTATTACCCAGAGAAGCTTTAAGATACCACGAGGTATACTGAAAGGGCTTCACCAATTCCCTAGTCTCTGGCGGACTAAAGTGCGCGGCAATAAAAGTACGCCATTTATTAAAGAATTTGGAAGCTGAACCTTCTTTGTGCCTAGACGCTTCAATCCTTTCAAATCCCAAAAGAACTTTCAGTTCAGAGACCACATCAGGAATGTCTGGCATGGCATCTGTAAGCCATCTTTGGAGCAAGACTCTTTTGGCTACTAATAAGACTGAGTGCAACAAAATCGGGATCCGAGTCTGGTTCACCGGGCGGATATAATGAAAGACCAGGGCCTGGGGTTCCATAGACAATTCCACCGACCAGTTCTTCTTAATATAATCTATCACAGCGGCCCAGAATTTGACTACCTCAGGACACGTCCAAATGCCATGCCAGAAATCCGTAGCCGCCAACTTACAATTGGGACAATGTGTGATACGATCCGGAAACTGGGGAGAGGCCGGAAAGTTAAAACCATAGATTGCCCGGTGCATCATCCTGAAAAAGGTTTCACGCCAAGTCTCACCTACCACGCACTGGCGTACCTTACTCCAACCTTCCAGGATCTTAACCCCAATCTCATCATCCATGGTGATGTGTTCCCATTTCTTAAAAAGTGTGGAAGCCTTGACCTTCGTGAAATTTCCTGAGAAGGCCCTATACAGCCTAGAGAGTGAAACCGTTTGGGGGGAGAAACTGAGGACTTCATCGAAGGAATTTTTGGTCGCTTCCCTCGACAAATCACGCAATCTATGTGAACAGAAACCCACAATCTGCATTATTTGCAGGAAATGGGAATCCGGCAGAGCGTATTTTTCCTTCAATTCTTTTGGAGTCAGCCAGCGTTTGTCTCCCAGATGCATCAGATGTTCCGCCCTAGTCAAACCCCTAGATATCCACAGCTCAGGAGGTCTCAAACTAGTTCCGGAAGGGAACTCCGGATGACCCCATAACGGCATCCATTTGGAGATTGCATGAGGCAAGTTAAATGTCTTCCTAACCGCCTTCCAGGTTGCTATCGTATCTCTCAATAAAAGCGAAGATTTAATATCCCCAGGCAATGCAGACAGGTTAGAGTGAAGGCACGACACCAAGTTCCATGGGGCAACCAGATTTTGTTCCACTTCCCTATTAGAGAAAAGATCCGTGT
Source organism: Bufo gargarizans (assembly GCF_014858855.1). Lineage (NCBI taxonomy): Eukaryota > Metazoa > Chordata > Amphibia > Anura > Bufonidae > Bufo > Bufo gargarizans. Next base: position 123,681,849 of record NC_058080.1, read on the forward strand.
CGTGTACCCAGTCGGACACGTGACGCATGAGACATGCTAGATTGTATCCCCGTATATTCGGGAATTTTACTCCTCCCTCTGGTTTCCATAGCATAAGCTTCGAAAGAGAGATACGAGGGCGCCTGCCAGACCACAAGAACTTGGTAAAAGCCTTATTTAGTGCATTGACATCTGTATGTTTCAGTAGGATCGGAAGCGTCTGGAGAGGGTAGAGCAGCTTAGAAAAACTCATCATCTTGATGAGCTGGCATCTCCCCAGCAGAGATAAGGGGAGTGAATGCCATCTCTCTAGTTCAGAAATTATTTTCGTTATGAGGGGAGGATAATTTAGCAAATACAGTGACCCCGGGAGCTTACCGATTTTGACCCCCAAGTACGTAACCTGTTTCTTAACAACAGATAAAGAGAGACCAGCATCCCGCCACAGCTGCGGTGGGTTAGCGGCGTGTAGCTCAAGAATCTCACTTTTAGACGAGTTAATTTTATACCCCGAAAAGGACCCAAAAGAACTCAGGAACTCCATTAAGGGGCCCAAGTGACACTGGGGGGTATCCATGAAAATCAAAAGATCATCAGCATACAAGGTTAGTTTGACCTCCTTCTTGCCTATGGTAATGCCCTTGTATAAGTCAGAATCCTCTAGAAATCTGGCTAAAGGCTCGATGGCTAGGTCAAAAAGAAGGGGGGAAAGCGGACAGCCCTGTCTAGTCCCTCTCTGAAGGGGGAAAACCCGAGACAAAAAACCTCCCGTGTGAATGCGCGCAGCCGGACTAGAATAAAGACCTCCCAAAAAAGTACGGACATCCCCAACAATCTGGAATTTGTCTAGCACCGCCCCCAACCAGTCAAAAGCCTTTTCGGCATCTAAAGCCAACAAAATAGGGGCCCAGGCTGGCTGAGGGCGGCGCCTGACCCAGTCCAATGTAGCCAGTACCTTCCTAATATTCGCCACCCCCGACCTCCCTTTAATGAAACCTACTTGGGAAGGACCCACCAGGGTAGGCATTAAGAGACTCAATCTGTCAGCCAATATTTTAGTCAATATCTTGAGATCCTGGTTAATGAGTGATATCAGGCGATACGAGCCTGGATCTTGCGGGTCCTTATTAGGTTTAAGTATCAGTTTAATGTGGGCGACATTAACATGAGCTGGAAAACTACCCGTGTGCAAAAGATGGTTGAAATACTCCGTCATCGTGGGGGTAAGGTTATCCTGTAAGACTTTATAAAATTCTCCTGAGAATCCGTCAGGGCCTGGCGCCTTACCATTATGCAAGGAGCGTATTGTATGTAGCACCTCCTCAGCCGTTATTTCCGCATTCAAAGATCCCTGTTGTTCCTCCGTCAGGGAAGGCAATTTAACGCCTGACAGAAACCGCCTACCCTTTTCCGGGTCCACTGGAGTGTCACTGTAGAGACGCTCATAATATTTTCCCAGAAGATCATTTATCAACTTAGGATTTGTTTGGGTCACTCCCCCCTCCTCTTTCAGAGCCGTAATGACTGTAGGAGCCCTTCTGCCCCGCGCTAAGTTAGCCAACATTTTGCCTGACTTATTCCCAAATCTGAACAGATCTGTCTGGAACTCCGACCTGTACATCGCCTCCCTTTTATCCACCCAAACTTCAAAGTTGTTTCTAGCTGCAATCCAGGCCTCCTTATTCCGAGTGGTGGCCACCCGAAGGAACTGAGTGTACGCCTGTCTAAGAGCCGAGCTAGCCTCCTGGTATTGTTTAGCTACTACCTTGCGCAGATTGCTGACATAACTGAGAATTCGACCCCTCAGGACCGCTTTAGCAGTCTCCCAGTGGTTCGAAACATCTGATGCATCCCGGGGATTGTCACCCTGAAACTCCCACCACCAACCTTGCAGTGTATCTTTAAAGTTGTCGTCTCCGGCCAGAAAAGAAGGAAAGCGCCATAGAAAATCAGTTCCTCTAGGTTAGGTATCCTGCAGGGAAATGGAAATAGGTGAGTGATCGGAAATCAGTAAGTCATGAATTTCGGCGGAGACCACCCTAGATGCCATGTGCAAGGGAAGGAAAAGATAATCAATACGGGACCATACATTATGTGCATGTGAGAAATGCGTATACTCCCTGTCATCAGGGTGTAAAGAGCGCCAGGTATCATACAATCCTGTAGAGGTTAATAAGGGAGGTAGAACCTTGTCAGAGAGCCTTTGCGAACTGACCATCCCCACATCCCTCTTCCGGTCTTCCAGAACAGAGGCAACTGAGTTAAAATCGCCACCCACAATTCTGTTGTGAGTTCCATCCAAATGCAGTCTGTTCTCTAGAAGAGCGTAAAAGGGGGCATTATTATCATTCGGGGCATACACATTATGGATGCTATAAGAAATTCCTCCAATCTCTACTAATAACCTATGCCACCTGCCCTCACTGTCATGAGATTCCGATAATATTTTCCCTGAAAAATTCCTATGTAGCAATGTGAGTACTCCAGCTTTGCGCTCCCTGGCCGAGGATCCGCACACAGAACCTACCCAGAATTTTTTCATTCGGAAGAAATCTTTCTCCTCCAAATGAGTCTCCTGCAGGAGAACTATATCAGGTTGGAAACGCTTCAGGTGGCGCAAAATCTTTGACCGCTTCTGCGGGGAGCGTAAACCCTTGACATTCCAGGATATAATTTTCATTGTAGCCCTGGTACATACGGATCCCTGAGCAGAGAAAGCCAAGGGAGAGGGGAGGAAGGAGGGAGAAAGGAGGGAGGGAAGGAGATCAAATAACACAAGACAGAAACCAAAACACGTGCAACCAAATAGCCCTGCCTAGATGAGTGGCAGCAGAAGCCAACCCGCCAGGCCGGATATAGCTATATGATGGCAGCTGTGACTAGATCTAGTTATAGACTTTCCTTTTTTCCGCCATGGCAGAGCTCTCACATACCTGGCCTAAAACAATAACAATTTGTGCGACTGAACAGTAAAGGCCTTAGCGTGGGGCACAGAGCTAAATAACAAAACAACCTTAATCTCGAACAAAGTCAGCAACACTGACAAATACTGCCCCTCAGGATTGAGTCCCAACCACATTTTGAATTGAGGAATATCAACGTCCTCTTCTGGAGGGCCTTTCTAGGCCACTGCGCAAACGGTCATTCCCTCGTCGAGCAGCTGGATCCAATGAGTCCTTCAAAGTAGACCGCTGGGGAGAGAGGGGCACATCATGCGGTTCCGCATCCACAATCTCATCTGTAAGAGGCAGCCCTGATCATCCAGCAACATTTCCAACACATATATATATAGCAGACTGTCATGTTTCCCTCCAGCCACCAGAGGCCACTGTGGCTGAGTAGGACAGTGTGAGGAGTTGTTTCCAGAGGACAAGGAGTTAAGTGTTTTTCCCGGGCTGAGCAGAGAGCCTGGGGTGCAGGTGTCTGAGTACACAGGAAGAAGGACGCTGTGCACTGAGAGGGAGATCCACAGGGAAGATTAGAGTGATTTCTCCCTGCCAACCTGCTGTGACATGGTATCTGGGACATTAGAGTGTGTTTGCTCTCTGACTGACCTGATGTGTCCTGGTGTAGAAGAGAGACTGCTGTAGTGTGAGGCACTTACCAGAGGAACTGTGAGTGAATTCCAGGCCCTGCCTGATTACACGTCCAGAGCTGCTGATTATCTCTAACCAGAGTTACAGAGACTACAAAGAGAGGCCAGAGCTGAGCCAACCAGATCGGGACCCATACTGTATCTGCCTGCATGTGCCGGACACCGAACTGTGAGTGCACTGATGCTAACCGGAGCTAGGGCATAGTGGAATAGGATTTAGTTTAGTGCACCGTAGAGGTGCACCCCGGGTAGCGGGGACAGATAGGACTACCTAGAAGAGAGTAGCCTGCTATTGTCTGTACTTGTGTTTGTGATTCATTTGTTTTCTTTATGCAAATTTCCATTATCTTTGTTGTGAATTCTCAAGCTGTTCATATTGTAAATCTGCTTCTCCGGCAGTTAGAGTTCTCCTTTAATAAAGCCGGTTTCTACTTCAGCCTCCTTGTCTGCTGCACTGTACTTGAGTCCTGCTCTACGGTCTCTTCCTCTGCTGACCGTTACACATCCAAGGCCTCCTTTGCCTCAGTGGGGGATCTAAAGGTAATAGTCCCCCCATTTGCTCTGTGAATCTTCAAAACCGCCGGAAAAAGAAGCTGAAATCTGATGTCTCTGTGGTATAACTCAGTGCAGACTGGGCTGAAAGCCTTGCGTTTCTTCGCCACCTCAGCCGAGAAATCCTCAAACAATAAGATTTTGTGGCCTCTGATTGTTATCTGATGCCGTCTTTTACGGAAACTGCGGAGTAATGCCACCTTATCATTGAAGTCCAGCAATTTGAAAATAACCTGACGAGGCCTCGCATCCCCACCACGTGGAGACTCAGAGTTTGAGTCCCTAGAAGCTCCTCTATCTGGGCCAATCCTGTGGGCCCTCTCCACTCGACAGAAAAACTTCAGGCCCAGGGCCTCAGGCAGTTCTCTCTCACATATATCCAAAAGGTCCAGTTGTTTAATGGATTCAGGCAGACCAACCACCCTGAGGTTATTGCGGCGTGACCTGTTTTCAAGATCATCAACTTTAAACCGTAGGTATTCCAGGTCATGCTGCTGTGATTTCAAAACAGCCTCAGTGTTCCCTGCTTGCTGCTGCAAGGAGCGTAACTCTTTTTCAAGGGCCCCCACTTGCATGCTGGTCTGGTTTACCTCCTCCCTTAGGGAGTTAAATGAGGCCAGTATTGTTGTTTCCAGCGTTTTCTGGATGTCCGGCATTATGCGTAACGCCACCTCGATGGCTAGCTGCTTATAATCCAGCGTGGCCGAGCCACCTAAAGGGGACCCCCCTCCCTGGGTGCTCTGAGAGCCCTCCTCCCGAAATAGCAGTGGCTGAGTGTCCGCCATTTTTGCCGCGCTCTGTGAGGCTGCTAGCTGCGCACCTGTGATCTTCTGCCCGCTCCGGAGGAGGTATCTTTCCATCAGCTCCTCAAGGCAGGTAAGTGGTGTCAGTCGGACGTCCCTCAGGATCGGTAAGCAGATCCCTGCGCTGCAAAATGACACGGGTATTCGGCGATATGCAGGAGCTCTGAGCGCTGCGTCCTCACATGGCGGCGCCGGAACCGGAAGTCTGCTTTTTGGTTTTTACGCCCCAGGTGCATTATCTTGCACTTATACACTACGTGCAGAATTATTAGGCAAATGAGTATTTTGACCACATCATCCTCTTTATGCATGTTGTCTTACTCCAAGCTGTATAGGCTCGAAAGCCTACTACCAATTAAGGATATTAGGTGATGTGCATCTCTGTAATGAGAAGGGGTGTGGTCTAATGACATCAACACCCTATATCAGGTGTGCATAATTATTAGGCAACTTCCTTTCCTTTGGCAAAATGGGTCAAAAGAAGGACTTTACAGGCTCAGAAAAGTCAAAAATAGTGAGATATATTGCAGAGGGATGCAGCACTCTTAAAATTGCAAAGCTTCTGAAGCGTGATCATCGAACAATCAAGCGTTTCATTCAAAATAGTCAACAGGGTCGCAAGAAGCGTGTGGAAAAACCAAGGCGCAAAATAACTGCCCATGAACTGAGAAAAGTCAAGCGTGCAGCTGCCAAGATGCCACTTGCCACCAGTTTGGCCATATTTCAGAGCTGCAACATCACTGGAGTGCCCAAAAGCACAAGGTGTGCAATATTCAGAGACATGGCCAAGGTAAGAAAGGCTGAAAGACGACCACCACTGAACAAGACACACAAGCTGAAACGTCAAGACTGGGCCAAGAAATATCTCAAGACTGATTTTTCTAAGGTTTTATGGACTGATGAAATGAGAGTGAGTCTTGATGGGCCAGATGGCTGGATTGGTAAAGGGCAGAGAGCTCCAGTCCGACTCAGACGCCAGCAAGGTGGAGGTGGAGTACTGGTTTGGGCTGGTATCATCAAAGTTGAGCTTGTGGGGCCTTTTTGGGTTGAGGATGGAGTCAAGCTCAACTCCCAGTCCTACTGCCAGTTTCTGGAAGACACCTTCTTCAAGCAGTGGTACAGGAAGAAGTCTGCAAGGTAAGAAAAACATGATTTTCATGCAGGACAATGCTCCATCACACGCGTCCAAGTACTCCACAGCGTGGCTGGCAAGAAAGGGTATAAAAGAAGAAAATCTAATGACATGGCCTCCTTGTTCACCTGATCTGAACCCCATTGAGAACCTGTGGTCCATCATCAAATGTGAGATTTACAAGGAGGGAAAACAGTACACCTCTCTGAACAGTGTCTGGGAAGCTGTGGTTGCTGCTGCACGCAATGTTGATGGTGAACAGATCAAAACACTGACAGAATCCATGGATGGCAGGCTTTTGAGTGTCCTTGCAAAGAAAGGTGGCTATATTGGTCACTGATTTGTTTTTGTTTTGTTTTTGAATGTCAGAAATGTATATTTGTGAATGTTGAGATGTTATATTGGTTTCACTGGTAAAAATAAATAATTGAAATGGGTATATATTTGTTTTTTGTTAAGTTGCCTAATAATTATGTACAGTAATAGTCACCTGCACACACAGATATCCCCCTAAAATAGCTAAAACTAAAAACAAACTAAAAACTACTTCCAAAAATATTCAGCTTTGATAATAATTAGTTTTTTGGGTTCATTGAGAACATGGTTGTTGTTCAATAATAAAATTAATCCTCAAAAATACAACTTGCCTAATAATTCTGCACTCCCTGTATACCAATATTGTATATCTTCCATGTACTTTATCATTTAGCTATAATAGTCTGAATACTACACAGTCCAGTATAGTATATCCTCCATGTACTATAATAGCCTGACCACATTTAATGCGCTGCCTGCGCTGTTCATAGTGCGCCCTGCGCTGATGAATGGCAGGTAAAATCTAAGGCATATTGGTACACCATAGACTTTTTCCAGGACGCGGGTGCCCGCAAAGAGGGCTCTGAGTGCCGCCTCTGGCACCTGTGCCATAGGTTCGCCACCACTGCCCTAAGGGCTCATGTACACGACCGTATCTTCTTTTCATGTCCGTTTCTTTTTTGCGGACTGTGTGCATTCCGTTTCCATATGTCCGTTCCACAAAAAAATATAACATGTCCTATTATTGTCTACATAATCGTGTCTCCATATTTTTTGTGGACCGCAAAATACATACGTTCGTGTGCATAAGCCCTAAGGGTATGTTCACAGTGAGTTTCTTGTGTGCTGAAAAAAAAAAATGATGCGGAGTCCGCTTCTGTTTTCAACATACTTGCTGGAATCTGCACCAGGAATGGACATGTCACTTCTTTTTTCATGCCATGGTTTATAAAAGTGTGAGAGGAAAAAACAGCACCATGTAAATTAACAAGCAGTTTTTCCATTGGAATGGAGAAGATTTGCAACTGTTTTCGTCACAGTTTTTGGGTGTGGAATCCGCACCAAAATGCACTTTGGAAAAAAAGTGTGAACATACCTTAAGGGCTCTTTCACACGAACAGATCCCGTGCATGGAATTTGCTGCGTTAAAGAGCGCCAAGACCCGTTCCGGACAGCAGAGACACGGAGCATTAACATGATTGGTAATGCTCTATGCCTCTCTGTAACCTTTTTACTACAAAATCACAGTGACTATTTTATCTCATAGTGATTTTGTAGTAAAAAGATCACAGAGAGGCAAAGACCATTATCAATCATGTTAATGCTCCGTGTCTCTGCTGTCCGGAACGGGGCTTGGCTTTCTTTCACGCAGCGGATTACCCGCACAACATCCGCCTGGTGTGAAAGAGCCCTTAGGCTGAGCTCACACGGGCGTTGCGGGAAAAGGTGCGGGTGCGTTGCGGGAACATGCACGATTTTTCCGCGCGAGTGCAAAAAATTGGCATGTTCGGGCTTGGGATCGGTGTTCTGTAGATTGTATTATTTTCCCTTATAACATGGTTATAAGGGAAAAATTTTGCATTCTGAATACAGAATGCATAGTACAATAGCGCTGGAGGGGTTAAAAAAAAATCCACTTGATTGCGCAGCCCGGCATCTCTTCTGTCTTCATCTTAGCTGTGTGCAGGAAAAGGACCTGTGGTGACGTCACTCCGGTCATCACATGGTCTGTCACATGATCTTTTACCATGGTGATGGATCATGTGATGACCGGAGTGACGTCACCACAGGTCCTTTTCCTGCACACAGCTAAGATGAAGACAGAAGAGATGCCGGGCTGCGCGAGCAAGTGGATTAAGGTGAGTAAAAAAATATAATTTTAACCCCTCCAGCGCTATTGTACTATGCATTCTGTATTCAGAATGCTATTATTTTCCCTTATAACCATGTTATAAGGGAAAATAATAATGATCGGGTCTCCATCCCGATCGTCTCCTAGCAACCGTGCGTGAAAATCGCACCGCATCCGCACTTCCTTGCGGATGCTTGCGATTTTCACACACCCCTATTCACTTCTATGGGGCCTGCGTTGCGTGAAAAACGCAGAATATAGAGCATGCTGCGATTTTCACGCAACGCATAAGTGATGCGTGAAAATCTCAACTCATGTGCACAGCCCCATAGAAATGAATGGGTCCAGATTCAGTGCGGGTGCAATGCGTTCACCTCCCGCATTGCACCCACACGGAATACTCGCCCGTGTGAACTCAGCCTTAGGCCTATTGCACACGACCGTATGGCTTTTTCTGTGTTTTGCGGTCTGTTTTTAACAGATCCGTTGTTCCGTTTTTTGTTTCTGTTTTTGTTCCGTTTTTCTGTATGGCATATAAAGTATACAGTAATTACATAGATAAAATTGGGCTGGGCATAACATTTTCAATAGATGGTTCCGCAAAAACCAGAACGGAAACGGAAGACATACGGATGTATTTCCGTATGTGTTCCGTATTTTTGCAGACCTATTGACATGAATGGAGCCACGGAACGTGATTTGCGGGCAATAATAGGACATGTTCTATCTTTAATCGGAACAGAAAAATGGAAATACGGAAACAGAATGCATACAGAGTACATTCAGTTTTTGCAGAACCATTGAAATGAATGGTACCGTATACGGAACTAAAAAACGGCCAGTAAACGGGGGAAAAACGGTTGTGTGCAGGAGGCCTTACTGTGCAGGGAGAAGCTACTACTGGATACAAGCTGACACTGCTGCCTGATCCCAGCAGAACTGAGTTGTACCTCTGCTCCTGCCCGACCGTAGCTGAAAGTAATCATTAGGACTAATACCAAAACTGGTTTGGTATTTAAGGAGTTAATATTTGGAACAACTGAAGGATACATGTGAACATGAGTATCCCATTCTAAAGCTCAATTCACCGCATACAAGCAATCCCTCCTAATATTCAAATCCTCACTCGCTGATGCAAAACAGGCCTACATCTCATCTCTCATATCTTCCCTGGCCCACAGGCCACAGCCCTAAACAACTTTTTAACACTTTTAACTCCCTTCTCCGTCCCCCAGTGCCCCACCCTCTCCTCTCTTCTCAGCTGAGGACTTTGCCAAATACTTCAAACAAAAGATAGTCAACATCAGAGAAAACTTCAGTACACATTCCCCACAGACCTCTACACAACTGCTCAGTCCTCTTCTCCCGAAACCCGCTTACAGAAGAAAAACTCTCCACTCTACTCTCCAGATCACATCTCACCACCTATGCACTTGACCCAATCCCATCCTACCTCATCCCTAACCTCACCACAGTGTTTATCCCAGCCCTAACTCATCTCTTCAACCTATCACTAACCTCTGGTGTCTTCCCCTTTGCTTTTAAACATGCTACCATTACACCCATCCTTAAAAAGCCTTCACTTGACCCATCTTCTTTGTCCAGTTATCGCCCCATATCACTTCTTCCGTATGCCTCAAAGCTAATTGAACAACATATCCATTCTGAACTGTCCTCTCACCTCTCCTCCTGCTCCCTCTTTGACCGTCTACAACAGGCATGTCCAAACTGCGGCCCTCCAGCTGTTGCAAAACTACAACTCCCAGCATGCCCCAATAGCTGTAACCTATCCAGGCATGCTGGGAGTTGTAGTTTTGCAACAGCTGGAGGGCCGCAGTTTGGACATGCCTGGTCTACAATCTGGCTTCCGACCCTACCACTCGACTGAGACTGCCCTTACCAAAGTCACCAATGACCTACTAACAGTCAAAACCAAAAAACATTACTCTGTCCTCCTTCTCCTTGACCTGTCCTCTGCCTTTGACACTGTTGACCACTCCCTTCTGTAGCAAACTCTCTCATCTCTTGGCATCACTGACCCGGCCTTCTCCTGGATCACATCATACCTCACAGACTGGACGTTTAGCGCCTCCCACTCTCGCACCACCTCGTCTAATTCCCTCTCTGTTGGTGTCGCGCAAGGCTCTGTCCTAGGACCCCTGCTCTTCTCTATCTACACTTTTGGCCTGGGACATCTCATAGAGTCCCATAGCTTTCAGTATCACTCTTATGCTGACGGCACACAGATCTACCTCTCTGGTCCAGACATCACCACCTTACTATCCAGAATCCCACAATGCCTATCTTCCATATTCTCCTTCTTCTCCTCCCACTTTCTAAAACTTAACATGGATAAAACAGAGTTCATCATCTTTCCCCCATCCTGCTCAACCCCCCCCCCCCCCCCCCAACAGGCTTATCTATCACAATCAATGGCTGCACTCTCTCCCCGGTCAACCAAGTCCGCTGCCTTGGAGTGACCTTGGATTCTGCCCTCTCCTTCCAACCACACATCCAAGCCCTTTCCACCAACTGCCGCCTCCAACTCAAAAACATCTCCCGCATCCATGCTTTTCTTAACTTTAAATCTGCGAAAATGCTTGTACATGCCCTCATCATCTGCCGCCTAGACTACTGCAACACTCTCCTCTGTGGTCTTCCATCTAGCACTCTTGCACCCCTCCAATCTATCCTCAACTCTGTTGCCCGACTAATCCACCTCCCATCCTGTTACTCCTCTGCCAATCCCTTCACTGGCTCCACATTGCCCAGCGAATTCAGTTCAAAATACTAACAAATACATACAAGGCCGTCCACAACCTGTCCCCTCCCTACATCTCTGAGCTACTTTCACGATACATCCCCATACGCACTCTCCGATCCTCACAAGACCTCCTTCTCTCCTCTCCTCTCCTCTTATCACCTCTTCCCACAATCGCCTCCAAGATTTCTCCTGTGCATCCCCCACACTCTGGAACTTGCTACCCCAACATATCAGACTCTCACCTACAGTGGAATCCTTCAAAAGAAACCTGATAACCCACCTCTTCATATAATTGAAGAAAAATCCCAGCAGACGTGACTTTCAATGCTCTTGAAAATTTATTTGCACATAGCAATATGTCCCATAGGAAAGGACGCGTTTCGGCTCAATTGCCTTTTTCAACAGGTAGATGTACATAGGTAGTAACTCGTATATATACACACATCAATGATTAGGGAAAGGAACCTCCCTGTGATGTCAACGCCCAAAAAGGGGCGGTACATGCAGGTTAACATAGTAACAAAATGAACAATCAAAAAGGAAAGAAAAGAGACACTCCAAAAAGGCGGAACGATATCAAAAATACATAATTATTTACTGAATACCAATGCAGGAGAGACATTCCTTCATTATGTAGTCGATGTCTAGAAAATATAATATAGAAAAAAATTATAATATAGAAAAAATATTTTTATAACAATAACAAATGATGAACACTTTAGGATGGCAGTCAGAACGCACTGATTAAGTTCAAATGTGCATAATTTCGTAGTCTCTATTGAGACCCCTTGGATGCAGGGTGTCAAGGGTGTGAATCCAATAGGCCTCACGGCGCAAAAGAAGCTTTTTAATATCACCACCCCGCCTGGGTCTAGTGATCTGCTCTATGACTTGAAATTTTAGTTGTGCTATTGTGTGATGATGTTTTTCAAAGTGAGAAGGAACAGGTAAAAGAAGATTCTTGGTCCTAATAGTGGATTTATGTTTTCCAATGCGGTCTTTTACGCTCTGTATTGTTTCTCCAATATATAACAACCCACATGGACATTTTAATAGGTAAATAACGTTGGCTGATTCACATGTGAAAAAGCCATTGACTGGGTATGTCTGTCCAGTATGTGGGTGGTATATATTGGGTCCTTTAATTACATTTGAGCACTGGAAACAATGCAGACACGGAAAAGTGCCCTTCCGCTGTGTAGCCAGAACTCCCTGTTTGAGGGTACCGCGATTACTCCCAATATCCGCCCGTACTAACTTATCTCGGTAACTTTGATTTTTCTTGTTGCAAATAAGAGGTGGATTCTGGAATTCTTCAATCTGGGGATATGCTTTTCCCAACAAGTACCAATGTTTCTTCACAATATTGTCTAGTTTGGAATTAAATGGATGGTGCTTGTGAACCAACGCCACCCGTGAGCCTTTATCATGTTCTTTTTGTTTATCAAAGCTACAGGGGGTTTCTAAATCATGAAGGGTTTTTGTTAGGATGGATAATGGATACCCTCTTTCTTCAAATCTCTTGGTCATCTCATGTATTCTATATTCCCGTGTTGCAGGATTAGACACAATCCGTTTGACTCTCTGATATTGAGACTTCGGGATAGACCGTTTTAGAGACGATGGGTGGGCACTGGTAAAGTGGAGGATACTATTCCTATCTGTTTCCTTACGGAATAGATCAGTGGAAAGGTTACCATTTGAATCCTTAATTACCTTTGTGTCCAAAAAACTGACTGTGTAATTATCACTTGTGACTGTGAACTGTAAGCCAGTGCGTGCATGGTTCAGATGTGTGACGAAAGACATAAGGGTCTCGTGTGGCCCCGCCCATATGCAAAAAATGTCGTCAATGAATCTTTTCCACAATAAAATGTGGTTGTGATACCAATCACTACTGTATACAAATTCGTCTTCAAAACTTGACATATATGCATTTGCATAGGGCGGGGCCACATTCGACCCCATCGCGGTCCCCCGTTTCTGCAAATAATAGGAGTCTTCAAACATGAAATAGTTCTCATATAATACAAGGTGAAGCAGTTGTACAAAGAATTCTCGTTCTAAAAGGGAATAATTGCTTTTTTCCAAGAATGACTTCACAGCCTGTATACCTCCATTGTGTTCTATGGAGGTATACAGGCTGACCACGTCAATTGTCACCAGCAGACTTTCTGGTGGAACTGAGTCCAATTGTGCAATGGTGCTTAAAAAATCCTGTGTGTCTGCCAAATAAGATGGAGTGTTTTTTATCAAGGGTGTAAGGATCTTCTCAAGCACCATTGCCAATGGAGATAGAATGGATCCCACGGAGGCCACAATAGGGCGACCTGGGGGGTCAATTAAGGTTTTTTTAGTATAAAAAACACTCCATCTTATTTGGCAGACACACAGGATTTTTTAAGCACCATTGCACAATTGGACTCAGTTCCACCAGAAAGTCTGCTGGTGACAATTGACGTGGTCAGCCTGTATACCTCCATAGAACACAATGGAGGTATACAGGCTGTGAAGTCATTCTTGGAAAAAAGCAATTATTCCCTTTTAGAACGAGAATTCTTTGTACAACTGCTTCACCTTGTATTATATGAGAACTATTTCATGTTTGAAGACTCCTATTATTTGCAGAAACGGGGGACCGCGATGGGGTCGAATGTGGCCCCGCCCTATGCAAATGCATATATGTCAAGTTTTGAAGACGAATTTGTATACAGTAGTGATTGGTATCACAACCACATTTTATTGTGGAAAAGATTCATTGACGACATTTTTTGCATATGGGCGGGGCCACACGAGACCCTTATGTCTTTCGTCACACATCTGAACCATGCACGCACTGGCTTACAGTTCACAGTCACAAGTGATAATTACACAGTCAGTTTTTTGGACACAAAGGTAATTAAGGATTCAAATGGTAACCTTTCCACTGATCTATTCCGTAAGGAAACAGATAGGAATAGTATCCTCCACTTTACCAGTGCCCACCCATCGTCTCTAAAACGGTCTATCCCGAAGTCTCAATATCAGAGAGTCAAACGGATTGTGTCTAATCCTGCAACACGGGAATATAGAATACATGAGATGACCAAGAGATTTGAAGAAAGAGGGTATCCATTATCCATCCTAACAAAAACCCTTCATGATTTAGAAACCCCCTGTAGCTTTGATAAACAAAAAGAACATGATAAAGGCTCACGGGTGGCGTTGGTTCACAAGCACCATCCATTTAATTCCAAACTAGACAATATTGTGAAGAAACATTGGTACTTGTTGGGAAAAGCATATCCCCAGATTGAAGAATTCCAGAATCCACCTCTTATTTGCAACAAGAAAAATCAAAGTTACCGAGATAAGTTAGTACGGGCGGATATTGGGAGTAATCGCGGTACCCTCAAACAGGGAGTTCTGGCTACACAGCGGAAGGGCACTTTTCCGTGTCTGCATTGTTTCCAGTGCTCAAATGTAATTAAAGGACCCAATATATACCACCCACATACTGGACAGACATACCCAGTCAATGGCTTTTTCACATGTGAATCAGCCAACGTTATTTACCTATTAAAATGTCCATGTGGGTTGTTATATATTGGAGAAACAATACAGAGCGTAAAAGACCGCATTGGAAAACATAAATCCACTATTAGGACCAAGAATCTTCTTTTACCTGTTCCTTCTCACTTTGAAAAACATCATCACACAATAGCACAACTAAAATTTCAAGTCATAGAGCAGATCACTAGACCCAGGCGGGGTGGTGATATTAAAAAGCTTCTTTTGCGCCGTGAGGCCTATTGGATTCACACCCTTGACACCCTGCATCCAAGGGGTCTCAATAGAGACTACGAAATTATGCACATTTGAACTTAATCAGTGCGTTCTGACTGCCATCCTAAAGTGTTCATCATTTGTTATTGTTATAAAAATATTTTTTCTATATTATAATTTTTTTCTATATTATATTTTCTAGACATCGACTACATAATGAAGGAATGTCTCTCCTGCATTGGTATTCAGTAAATAATTATGTATTTTTGATATCGTTCCGCCTTTTTGGAGTGTCTCTTTTCTTTCCTTTTTGATTGTTCATTTTGTTACTATGTTAACCTGCATGTACCGCCCCTTTTTGGGCGTTGACATCACAGGGAGGTTCCTTTCCCTAATCATTGATGTGTGTATATATACGAGTTACTACCTATGTACATCTACCTGTTGAAAAAGGCAATTGAGCCGAAACGCGTCCTTTCCTATGGGACATATTGCTATGTGCAAATAAATTTTCAAGAGCATTGAAAGTCACGTCTGCTGGGATTTTTCTTCAATTATACGTGGAATTAACCTTATCCCGGAGCGGCGTGCATTGTAGCGTGTGCCGGCCGACTTCTCTTCAAACCCACCTCTTCAGACAAGCCTACAACCAGTGACCCTGCTGCCTCTATACCGCCATGACCAACTTCACCCGCACCTACTGTGTCCTTCTCCCATACCATGTAGATTGTAAGCCCTCACGGGCACGGCCCTCTCTCCTTCTGTACCAGTTTGTAACTCGTCTTGTTTATGCTTAGTGCAATTGTCTGTATTATGTATGTATACCCCTTTTTATATGTACAGCGCCATGGAATGACTGGCGCTTTAATAATTAATAATAATGAGTACCTCTAATACTGATTGTAGACTGCTTCTAAGTTCTTCCTCTATGTCAAAAGATTTCCCTGAAAAAGACAACCATTCGCGTTATCCAGTGATAGGTGGGATTAAGGCGGCTCGACTGTTCAGTAGAATGGCTGAGGTGCTAAACTGCTGGTTTTGACTCACCCAGTCAAAAAGAGAAGATTTAGAATAAGGCTACTTTCACACTAGCGTTCGTCGGTCCGCTCGTGAGCTCCGTTTGAAGGGGCTCACGAGCGGACCTGAACGCAGCCGTCCAGCCCTGATGCAGTCTGAATGGAGCGGATCCGCTCAGACTGCATCAGTCTGGCGGCGTTCAGCCTCCGCTCCGCTCGCCTCCGCACGGACAGGCGGACAGCTGAACGCTGCTTGCAGCGTTCGGGTGTCCGCCTGGCCGTGCGGAGGCGTGCGGATCCGTCCAGACTTACAATGTAAGTCAATGGGGACGGATCCGTTTGAAGATGCCACAATATGGCTCAATCTTCAGGCGGATCCGTCCCCCATTGACTTTACATTGAAAGTCTGGACGGATCCGTACGAGGCTATTTTCACACTTAGCTGTTATATGCTAAAAATAATGCAGACGGATCCGTTCTGAACGGAGCCTCCGTCTGCATTATTATGATCGGATCCGTTCAGAACGGATCCGCCCGAACGCTAGTGTGAAAGTAGCCTTACATTGTAAGTCTGGACGGATCCGTACGAGGCTATTTTCACACTTAGCTGTTATATGCTAAAATAATGCAGACGGATCCGTTCTAAACGGAGCCTCCGTCTGCATTATTATGATCGGATCCGTTCAGAACGGATCCGATCGAACGCTAGTGTGAAAGTAGCCTAAAAAGGTAGCAGGCACACTCATAAATGGGATAAATATAATGGTCTTTATTTAGTTAAAATACTAAAATTGGGTAAACGTGTTAGAAAAGAGAGGTGGGTGTGGTGGTCTGGACACTTGGTACGGGTGCCAGATGGGGGGTGGCTGATATTAGGAGATCCTGGGGTAAATCCGTGGGGAACAAGAGGAACATTCGCGTTATCCATCTTTAGTACGTAGAAAGCATAAATGTGGTCCGAGGGGCACCAAGGATGGCAGAAGGTGATGGCAGCTCACAATCTGCTCACAGACTTGCCAACCGCTGCTGTATAAGGCTACTTTCACACTCGCGTTTGGTGCCGATCCGTCTGGTATCTGCACAGACGGATCCGCACCGATAATGCAAACGCTTGTATCCATTAATAACGGATCCGTTTGCATTATTCATAAAAAAAAGTCTAAGTCAAAACGGATCCGTCTTGACTTGCATTGAAAGTCAATGGGGGACGGATCAGTTTTCAATTGCACCATATTGTGTCAGTGAAAAATGGATCCGTCCCTATTGACTTACATTGTAAGTCAGGGCGGATCCGTTTGGCTCTGCATGGTCAGACGGTCACCAAAACGCTGCAAGCTGTGCTTTAGTGACCGTCTAAAAAACGAAACGGAGACCAAACGCAGCCAAACTGATGCATTCTGAACGGATCCTTATCCATTCAGAATGCATTGGGGCTGAACTGATCCGTTTGGGTCCGCTTGTGAGATCCCTGAAACGGATCACACAAGCGGACCCAAAAACGCCAGTGTGAAAGTAGCCTTAGCAACCATCCGTGAAACACGCATGGCATGTGCACTTGCTTGCGGATGCTATTTTTCACGCAGCTCCATTTACTTCTATGGGGACAGCGTTGTGTGAAAATTGCTGAATATAGAACATGCTGCGATTTTCACACAACGCACAAGTGATGAATGTAAACTAACGCACATATACACAGCCCCATTCAAATGAATGGGTCTGGATTCCGTGCAGGCGGATAACTCGCTCGTGTGAAAGGGGCCTTATAGGCCAGGCAGTAAAGCAGAATGCAATGTAGCTCTTCTCCAGAAGGATGGAAACCTGTCTCTCTACTGCCACCTACTGGGTAGTCAGCTACCCTTTAAGGGCTCACGCACATAAATGTTTTTGTTTTTTTCTTGACCAACGGAAATGACTCAGTTTTCATTCTGTGTCCATATGTCTATTACGCCAAAAAATAGATTATTATCGTCCGCATTACGGACAAGGATAGGACTGTTCTATGAGGGGCTAGCTGTTCCGCAAAATGCAGATTGCACACGGCTGGCTGGTATCCATGTTTTGTGGATCCACAATTTGCAGACACTGTGTGCTGTCCGCATCCATTCCTGCCCCATAGAGAATGAATGGGTCCGCACCTGTTCAGCAGAATTGCAGAACGGGTGCAGACACATTCACGGACGTGTGAATGGACCCCAAGTAGGAGAGGAGGGCGGGCCAGAGGACTGCAAGGGGAGCGGTTATCTGGGCACGTAGCTGAGGGGCACTCGTGGCCGTAACACCGCCCCAGGGCTCTTGCGACAGCTAATTTGCATAAGTAATCCATCCGCCAAAGCTATGGAGAGACGCCGGCCTGTACATAACTTAGGCACATACACCGCCGCTGCGATTGCTTCCTTGATGGTGTAGATTTAGGAGATTTTCTACGCCTAACACAAGCATAGAAAATGATAAATGAGCCGAGCGGCCCTTCCCCTTTTTTAGGCCTGGCGTGAGCGGGGAAGTCGCAGATTGCGGCACAAATAACCTTTGCGCTGCAATCTGTAACAGATATACACTACTAGGGGGTCTGATAGTAAATGGCCCCCTATGTGTTTAGGGCTCCACATGGCCATATCCCCCAACATTTATTTGTGTTGAGAGTCAGAGGACTAATCTTTTACTAATTATGGAAGACATAATGCTATACAGGGCAATGGTTCTGTGAGGCTGCACCACGAAGACCACCTAGTCACAGCCTGGCAGGAGGTAGCAGTGTGAACTCCCCTCACAGCGCTACCTGCGTCCTCCTTAGGCGGCTCCGCCATGTTAGCGCTCAGCTAACGGCTCTTCCCGCCAGATTGCAGCAGCTGCTTTCCCGCGCGCAGTGCGGGAGCCGCGTGTGTGCTGCCCGCTACACGGGCTAGTAATGTCCCTCCATGGCACCGTCACCAGCTCGGTCCTGTGACTTGTGTATTAACATGAAGTTTCTTAACCAGAGGGTAAGAGCCTCACACAGGTGGTGGGCCATTACATTAAGACCAGCAGCGGAAGACATATCAGAACACCGGTCAGCAGCGGTATAGGAGGTTTATCTACAGATCTATAGAAGGTTTTTTTTGTGAATAGAAAAAATGTATTTGAAATCATGAAGCTTTTTTGTGAGTGTTTTTCTTTTTAGCAACGTGCTGAAGCCGTGTATTGTGATGGCAGCGCAGGGACATGAGCTCTTCACATAGAATTCCCTCTTACTATGTAATAAATAGGTCTCCAGCCTGACCCCATACATTAGCTGTGCAATGTTCTGCAGTGAACACAAGGGGGCAGCATTGCACAGCGATCGAGGCTTTCTTGTTGAGACTAGGGTTGGATGATATCAAAAATATTCAGACGATAACGATATTAAATTTTTTTATCGCGATAACGATATATATCGCGATAAATACCCGTTTAAAAGAATAAAAACACAAGGAGACGTTATACTGTATGGGGGGCACAAGGAGACGTTATACTGTACGGGGGCAGCCACAAGGAGACGTTGCACTGTACGGGGGCAGCCACAAGGAGACGTTGCACTGTACGGGGGCAGCCACAAGGAGACGTTATACTGTACGGGGGCAGCCACAAGGAGACGTTGCACTGTATGGGGGCAGCCACAAGGAGGCGTTGCACTGTATGGGGGCAGCCACAAGGAGGCGTTGCACTTTATGGGGGCAGCCACAAGGAGGCGTTGCGCTGTATGGGGGCAGCCACAAGGAGGCGTTACACTGTATGGGGGGCCCCAAGGAGGCGTTACACTGTATGGGGGGGCCACAAGGAGGCGTTGCACTGTATTGGGGGGGGGGGGGGCACAAGGAGCGTTATAATAAGGTCTTATGGGAGCGAGGAGGAGGGAGAGCCGGGGCGGCCGCTGCGGGAAGTAGTACGTTTATCATCAGACAGAACGCACTAGTGAGGCAGCCGCAGGAAAAGTCTCTCCAGAGACAGTACTCACACGGTGCCCGGCACTGGTGGGTGATGACGGTGATGATGTCAGATGGTGGGTGGAGACTTGACTAAGGGAGGCGGAGCAAGAAGGAGGCAGGCCAGGAGCGAGAGGAAGAGCAAGGTGCAGGGGCGGGCGGTAAGTGATCAGTCAGTTCCTGAAGGCGAGTTGTTAGAAGCGGGCGGACGCACGTTTAGAAGAGGTCAGCGCACAATGTGCGCTGACCTCTTTGATGGCGTCACAAAATACCACGGTATTTAGGAAACGGCGATATCGCCGTTTTTTTAATACCGCGGTATATAGTGATACCGGTATATCGCCCAACCCTAGTTGAGACCGAGTTGTCTTCCATTCCTGTTCTTTGTGACTCAAGATACTGTAAGTTTTTGGAGAATGAAATATCTCCTTATGGAGAGTGGCTTAAAGGGAGTCTGTCACCTCCATATGGCCATATACAGTGCTTACAGTGTCCTATCGCACACCTACACATGAATGTTATGGTACCTTTGTCTTTACACTTGCAGAAGCTGGAAAAACAAACTTTGATTGAAATGCAAATGAGCACTCGCAAGTGCCCAGGGGCGGCATTCACTGTGTTGGTGCCCAGGCTGCCCTGCCTTTTCTCATTGTTCTCCCACCCCAGCATATGCCTGCTCTCCTATTCCCTTGCGTCATCCTTCGGTCCGGCCGAGATCCCGCGAATGTGCACTGTGATGCCCATTGTGGGCACTGCATCACTTTGACTACTGCGCATGCTCCGGCAAACGCCACATTGCCGCTGGTTTTGCGCCGTTCACCGGAGCATGCGCAGTAGTTAAAGCGATGCCATGCCAACAATGGGCATCGCAGTGAGCATGCCCAGGCCCAGGGGCAGTGCGCAGGTGCGGGATCTCGGCCTGACTGACGCATGACGCAAGGGAATAGGAGGGTGAGCTCACGGCAATCTAACTGAAGAAAGGAGGAGATTCGGAGGACGCAGGCGGTGCTGGGCTCCTTCACAGGGGGGCGCGGCTGGGCCCTAAGAAGGTTAGTACAGCCCCTTGGGCTCCTTACCAGGAGCTAAGGCCTCATGCACACGGCCGTGGCCCGCAAACAGCAGGTCTGCAATATGCGGGCATCAGCTGTGTGCTCCCCGCATCACGGATACGAATGGGTGCGGAAAGGAGGCACGGAAGCACAGTGCTTCCGTGGTGTTTCTGTCTGTGCCTCCACACCGCAAAAAAAAAAAACTTGTTCTATTTTTTTTGCGGTGCGGACGGATCATGGACCCATTCAAGTTGAATGTGTCTGGATCTGTCGCGGCAGCCGCACAGATGGCGCCCGTGCATTGCAGTCCCTAATGCTCGGAACGGCTGTGTGCAAGAGGCCTTACGTGTGTGAGCGTGATTCCCTGTTATGGACAGGGCTTGTTTCTCAGGAGCACACACGACATTATATTGATTTATAATGCTGTGTGTCTCTGCATGACCTTACTAATACAGAATTGCACTACTCACAAAAAGTTAGGGATATTTGGCTTTTGGATGAAATTTATGGAAATGTAAAAAGTTCACGCTACAGTGATATTATATCATGAAAGTAGAGCATTTAAGTAGAAGCAGCAATGGTGATTTCCCCATCTCAAACATTTTTTGAAACAGTGGTAGGTATACCCCCACAAAAAATGTCAATGTCTCAATAACTTGGCATGTGGTCTTGAGCATCAATTACAGCTTGACAACGACGTCTCATGCTGAAGTCGGCCTAGGCCCCATTCACACGTCCGCAATTTCGTTCCACAAAATGCGGAACGGAATTGTGGACCCATTTATTTCTATGATGTGCGGCCCGGCTCCGGAAATGCGGACCCACACTTCCAGGTCCGCATTTCCGTTCCTGGAAAAAAAAAAAAACGTCCTATTCTTGTCAGCGGACAAGAATAGGCATATTCTATTAGTGCCGGTGATGTGCGGTCCGCAAAATGCGGAACGCACATTGCCGTGTCCGTGTTTGGCGGATCCGTGAATCCACAAAACACGTGACGGATGTGTGAATGGACCCTTATTGTCTGCTGAGGCATGGCATCCCACTCTTCTTGAAGGACGGCCCTCAGGTCGTTGAGGTTCTGGGGTACAGACTTACGAGCCTCTCCACGGCGACTCAGCTGATCCCTCAGGTTTTCAATGGGATTCAGGTCTGGAGAAAGTGCAGGCCACTTCATTTGAGGTACCCCAGTCTCCAGCAGCCGATCCCTAATGATGCAACCTCTATGAGCTGGCGCATTGTTGTCTATGAAGAGGAAATTAGGCCTGTATTGTTCATGCAGAGGCACAATGACTGGATTAATGATGTTATTCATGTAGTTGGTACAGTGACAAGCCCATTTCACAAAGTGTAGGGCAGTTCTGTACTGACTAGACAAACCTGCCCACACTGTAACACCACCACCACTAAAGGCTCAGTGGCCTGATGCATAGCACTCTCCTTGACGTCTCCAACATCATTGGCGGCCATCATTTCTGCTCAGTGTGAACAGACTTTCATCAGTGAACAGCACTGAGGCCCACTGGAACCTCATCCAGCGTAGATGCTTCCTGGCCCATGCAAGACAATGTCGCCTGTGCTTGGTGGTGTGGTCAGGTACCCTTGCAGGTCGTCTAGCACACAGACCACGCTGATGTAATTTCACGAGTGTATTACTGTAGTGCAGCGGCGGCATGAAGCGCACGGCGTCATAGCAACCAATGACGCTGTGCGCTCCTGCTCTGAACAGGAACCCAGCCCGGCATACCACGGACCGCTCTCGGCCACGGAACGCGGCCGTGTGCATCCGTCCTAATTCTCAAGATAAGGCCCCATTCGCACAACTGTATTTTTCTGTCTGCATCTGTTCCGCAATTTTGCGGGTCAGATGTAGACCCATTCATTTCAATGGGGCTGTCTGCATCCATATGTCAGCTCCGCAAAAAGATAGAACATGTCCTATTCTTGTCCATTTTTGTGTACAAGAATGGACATTTCTATCATAGGGAAGGACCCTCCAATCTGCGGAATACACATGGCTAGTATCCATGTTTTGCAGTCCGTAAAAATGTATACTGTCGTGTGAATGAGCCCTAATGGGCATGCTGAGGTTCTGCAAATCCAATCCACGTGAAGAACTCTACATTTAAAGGGAATCTGTCACCACATTCCTTTATATCAATCTAAATGAATTATTAGATGTGTGCTGGTCCTGAGTGAAAATATCTGGATCCCATCCTGATTGTTGTTCACATTCTGGAGAAATTCATTTTTTTTTGCAAATTAACTGGTTGGTGCAACAAGGGCGTCACCGTTTCACCTTATTGCACTGAAAGCCGAGCTCCTTACTCCGGCCGCCTCACCTGACAACCAGACAGTGATGTAGTGGAATTGTTACTGCGTGCGCACCATCATTTAAAAAATTGGCGCACACGCACTACAGTCCTGTTGCTTGCCAGGGCTGAAGTATTCTGTACTTTGCATGCATATTCGGGCGCCTTGGGAATCGGTGCATGCGCAGTACAGATGACTTCAGCCCTGGCAAGCAATAGAGCTGTACTGTGTGTGCGCCGATTCTCGAAGCAACAGTGTACAAGCGGTAGCACAGGGCCATTCAAGACTACCACACTGCCTGTCACTTAAAACTGGGGTGACACGGCCAGGAGTAAGTAGTGCGGCCTTCAGTGCAACGAGGTGTAATGGTGACGCCCTTGTTGCACCGACCAGTTAACTCGCATATGGGAAAAATAAGAATTTTCCGGAATGCGGGCAACAATAATGATGGGATTAATATTTTTTTACTGAAGGGTGCAGCACACATCTAACGATTCATTTGGATGCTCAACTGATAGCTGTACGCTGTCCAGGAATGCTGGAAGTTGTAGTTTTGCAACAGCTGGAGGCCCGCACGTTGAGCTTGCCTGATTTAGATTGATATGAAGGTATGTGGTGACAGATGCTCTTTAAAATATCCACCACAGGTCAAAGGGGATTGAAAAATATCATAGACTAGTACCATATTTTAAGCACAATCTACAAGAAATCCACACCGTGTGAACTTAGTAACGGCTGTATCTGCATTATGTATACTGCACGCTGAATGCTTCTATAAGGCTCCATTGGTTTAATGCTCTGATTGGAGCTCCGGTGACAAAATTGTGGGACCCTGCTATGACAGCCTGGGGCCTTGTGAAGACTCCCAGGCCTGTCATAGCAAACAAGCTACGGCAGGACTAGATATGCCTGTGATGTCTAACCTTCGACACTCCAGCTGTGGTAAAACTACAACTCCCAAGAAGTACACTTGCTGGGCTTTCATAGTTTCATCACAGCTGAAGTGCCGGAGGTTAGCCATCACTGAGATAGACAGTCAGTAAAAATCCCATAGACTGCATTTGTATTCTCTTGCATTCTATGGTACAAGTGATCCGAAATTTGCATGCTCAAGTCCCTTAAAGGGGTTATCCAATATCATAAACTGCCCCCCCCATGTCCTGGGCCCCTCAAAGGGAATATACTTGCCCCGCTCCCTGCGCCACTCCTGGTCCCCACACCACCGCTGCTACTATCCTCTGGATAGGGCCTCAGTATCTTATTGGTGGGGGTCTGACACCCGGGTCCCCATCGATCAGCTGTTTGAGAAGACACCAGCGCTCCTGTAAACGCTGCGGCCTTCTACGTGCTTACCAATCACAGCGCCGTATATTGTATAGCGGCTGTGCTTGGTATCGGGGCTGAGCTGCTCCTAGACCATGTGATCGATAAAAGTGTCTTCACTGGCCTAGGAAAAGCTGGAGTAGGCCACGGCACTATGAGCGCCAATGCCTTTTCAAACAGCTGATTGGCGGGGATCTGGATGTTGGACACAATCAGATACAGATGACTTATCCAGAGGATAGGTTGTCAGTAGTAATATTTCAGAAAACCCCTTTAAGATAAAAAGCCTGTTTTAGGCCCCTTTCACACAGGCGAGTATTGTGCGCGGATGCGATGCGTGAGTTGAACGCATTGCACCCGCACTGAATCCCGACCCATTCATTTCTATGGGGCTGTTCACATGACCGGTGATTTTCACGCATCACTTATGCGTTGCGTGAAAATCACAGCATGCTCTATTTTGTCCGTTTTTCACGTAACGCAGGCCCCATAGAAATGAATGGGGTTGCGTGAAAATCGTAAGCATCCGCAAGCAAGTGCAGATGCGGTGCGATATTTTCACGCACGGTTGCTAGGAGACGATCGGGATGGAGACCCGATCATTATTATTTTCCCTTATAACATGGTTATAAGTGAAAATAATAGCATTCTGAATACAGAATGCATAGTAAAATAGCGCTGGAGGGGTTACAAAATTTTTATTATAATTTAACTCACCTTAGTCCACTTGATCGTGAAGCCAGCATCTCCTTCTGTCTTGATCTTAGCTGTGTGGAGGAACAGGACCTGTGGTGACGTCACTCCGGTCATCACATGATCCATCGCCATGGTAAAAGATCATGTGATGACCGGAGTGACGTCACCACAGGTCCTGTTCCTCCACACAGCACAGAAGACAGACAGAAGAGAAAAATTGCGCGTGTTCCCACAACGCCCGTTTGAAAGAGGCCTTACTGTTTGGCATTGCTAGAAGGTGTTACATGTAGTGATCAAAGTTCCAAGATCCTTGCTTTACACACAGATGCTCCACAGACTATTTATAGTTATATTTTTTTTTTTGTCTGATATCACTTGTGCTTTTTTGTTGGGCGGCAGCGTTAATTATCTTTTCTCTGATGGTACGACCACTGTCAGGTTTCCTGTTGCAGTTTTAGAAGCCAATCGCAGCTCAGAGCCAGGGAGAAAAGCTCCCTGGCTCTGATCTGCGATTGGACAGCGCTGCTGTCAGGGAGAAGGTGAGACACTGGCGTCTCCTCCTCCTTGCTCTGAATGTTAAAAATACCGGGGGCCACAGCGGGCGAACGGAGCGGCGTCCAGGAATAATAGTAAGTGCACTTAGATCCCTGGGCGCCGCTCTATGTAGCCTGCTACTAAGTACATATTCTTTGGACGCATGAAAGGTCCTCTGTAACTCATTTATACAAGTGTCAGCAGCGGTATCACAGACCTGGCACCTGGTCTCAATAACGGGGCATGCGATCCGTGGCAATTAACCCCTCAGATGTTGCACCTGAGGGGTTAATTGCCACATAACGCATGCCCTGTTATTGAGGCCAGGTCTGTAATACAGCTGCCTATACTTGTATTAATATGTTTTACATTACATTGGTGGTGCAGTGGCCACAGCTCCTCCCCTCCTCCTCCCTGCTATCTCCCTATTGGTGGCAGTGGCAGCCGCGTCACAGTGAGGAGGGAGGTACTCCCTCCTCCACTGTGCTAGTGAAGAGAACATGGCGCGTGCCATGTTATATAACTGATACTAGGCTGCGCAGCAATGCGGCAGTCCAGTTGCAAATGACAACAAGACTAAAATGTCTTGTCGCCATCTGGAGCCGTGGGTGGCCTGTCGCACCATAAGAAACCATCTACTTGAAGCAGGACTGCATTCCCGCACTCCAGTAGATCATCATCACCAAGAACGTCTGCACTGGTGCCTTGAGAGGAGCCCACTGAAGGCATGAAGCAAACAATAAAGTTCTGTGATGAAATCAGGTTCTGCCTTGGTGCTAATGATGGCTGCATCAGAGTTCGCAGGAGGGCTGGAGAGCACCCACAAGAATATGATGATGCATAGAAAAACATTGTTTATTTTTTTTAGTAAAGTAGTGCTTCCATGGTGTTTCTGTCCGTGCCTCCGCACCTAGGGATGAGTGAACTCGAACTGTATAGTTCGGGTTCGTACCGAATTTTGGGGTGTCCGTGACACGGACCCGAACCCGGACATTTTCGTAAAAGTTCGGGTTCGGTGTTCGTCGCTTTCTTGGCGCTTTTGTGACGCTTTCTTGGCGCTTTTTGAAAGGCTGCAAAGCAGCCAATCAACAAGCGTCATACTACTTGCCCCAAGAGGCCATCACAGCCATGCCTACTATTGGCATGGCTGTGATTGGCCAGAGCACCATGTGACCCAGCCTCTATTTAAGCTGGAGTCACATAGCGCCGCCCGTCACTCTGCTCTGATTAGCGTAGGGAGAGGTTGCAGCTGCGACAGTAGGGCGAGATTAGGCTGATTAACTCCTCCAAAAGACTCCATCCAGTGATCGATCTGCAGCTGTGGATCATTGAGCTGCTGATACTCAATTGCTCACTGTTTTTAGGCTGCCCAGACCGTTTGTCAGTCACATTTTTCTGGGGTGATCGGCGGCCATTTTGTGTCTTGTGGTGCGCCAGCACAAGCTGCGACCAAGTGCATTTAACCCTCAATGGTGTGGTTGTTTTTTGGCTAAAGCCTACATCAGGGTGAAGCTGTCACACCAAGTGCATTTAACCAGCAATAGTCAGTTTATTTTTTGGCCATATACTACATCAGGGGCAAGCTGCGCCTGTCACCAAGTGCATTTAACCCTCAATGGTGTGGTTGTTTTTTGGCTAAAGCCTACATCAGGGTGAAGCTGTCACACCAAGTGCATTTAACCAGCAATAGTCAGTTTATTTTTTGGCCATATACTACATCAGGGGCAAGCTGCGCCCGTCACCAAGTGCATTTAACCCTCAGTAGTGTGGTTGGTCAAGCTGTGACACCAAGTGCATTTAACCAGCAATAGTCTGTTCATTTTTTGGCCATATACTACATCAGGGGCAAGCTGCGCCCGTCACCAAGTGCATTTAACCCTCAGTAGTGTGGTTGGTCAAGCTATCACACCAAGTGCATTTAACCAGCAATAGTCTGTTCATTTTTTGGCCATATACTAAATCAGGGGCAAGCTGCGCCCGTCACCAAGTGCATTTAACCAGCAATAGTCTGTTCATTTTTTGGCCATATACTACATCAGGGGCAAGCTGCGCCCGTCACCAAGTGCATTTAACCCTCAGTAGTGTGGTTGGTCAAGCTATCACACCAAGTGCATTTAACCAGCAATAGTCTGTTCATTTTTTGGCCATATACTACATCAGGGGCAAGCTGCGCCCGTCACCAAGTGCATTTAACCCTCAGTAGTGTGGTTGGTCA
The DNA here is from genome assembly GCF_014858855.1 of Bufo gargarizans. Lineage (NCBI taxonomy): Eukaryota > Metazoa > Chordata > Amphibia > Anura > Bufonidae > Bufo > Bufo gargarizans. The sequence goes on from NC_058080.1 coordinate 123,709,687, forward strand.
AGCTGTGACACCAAGTGCATTTAACCAGCAATAGTCTGTTCATTTTTTGGCCATATACTACATCAGGGGCAAGCTGCGCCCGTCACCAAGTGCATTTAACCAGCAATAGTGTGGTTATTTTTTGGCCATATCCCAGTCTAATTCTGTCACTAAATCCATACCGGTCACCCAGCGCCTAAATACTAGGCCTCAAATTTATATCCCGCTAAATCTGTCGTTACCGCTGTACTGTTGTGGCTGGGCAAGTTATTTAGTGTCCGTCAAACCACATTTTTTGTTCAGGGTTGAAATACAATTCCCAATTTAGCAATTTCATAATTTAGTGGTTTCTGCTATATCAGAGCTATTTGAAATCTATCCCTAAAAGGGTATATAATATTCAAGGTGCACATAGGGTCATTCAGAATAACTTCACACACACGCTACTGTGCATTTCCAAGTCTAATTCTGTTAGTAAATCCATACCGGTCACCCAGCGCCTAAATACTAGGCCTCAAATTTATATCCCGCTAAATCTCTCGTTACCGCTGTCCTGTTGTGGCTGGGAAAGTTATTTAGTGTCCGTCAAAGCACATTTTTTGTTCTGGGTTGAAATACAATTCCCAATTTAGCAATTTCATAATTTAGTGGTTCCTGCTATATCAGAGCTATTTGAAATCTATCCCTAAAAGGGTATATAATATTCAAGGTGCACATAGGGTCATTCAGAATAACTTCACACACACGCTACTGTGCATTTCCAAGTCTAATTCTGTTAGTAAATCCATACCGGTCACCCAGCGCCTAAATACTAGGCCTCAAATTTATATCCCGCTAAATCTCTCGTTACCGCTGTCCTGTTGTGGCTGGGAAAGTTATTTAGTGTCCGTCAAAGCACATTTTTTGTTCTGGGTTGAAATACAATTCCCAATTTAGCAATTTCATAATTTAGTGGTTCCTGCTATATCAGAGCTATTTGAAATCTATCCCTAAAAGGGTATATAATATGCAAGGTGCACATAGGGTCATTCAGAATAACTTCACACACACGCTACTGTGCATTTCCAAGTCTAATTCTGTTAGTAAATCCATACCGGTCACCCAGCGCCTAAATACTAGGCCTCAAATTTATATCCCGCTAAATCTCTCGTTACCGCTGTCCTGTTGTGGCTGGGAAAGTTATTTAGTGTCCGTCAAAGCACATTTTTTGTTCTGGGTTGAAATACAATTCCCAATTTAGCAATTTCATAATTTAGTGGTTCCTGCTATATCAGAGCTATTTGAAATCTATCCCTAAAAGGGTATATAATATTCAAGGTGCACATAGGGTCATTCAGAATAACTTCACACACACGCTACTGTGCATTTCCAAGTCCAATTCTGTTAGTAAATCCATACCGGTCACCCAGCGCCTAAATACTAGGCCTCAAATTTATATCCCGCTGAATTTGAATACAATACATTGGGCCAAATAATATTTTTGTTGTTGTGGTGAACCATAACAATGAGGAAAACATCTAGTAAGGGACGCGGACGTGGACGTGGACGTGGACATGGTCGTGGTGGTGTTAGTGTACCCTCTGGTGCTGGGAGAGGACGTGGCCGTTCTGCCACATCCACACGTCCTAGTGTACCAACTACCTCAGGTCCCAGTAGCCGCCAGAATTTACAGCGATATATGGTGGGGCCCAATGCCGTTCTAAGGATGGTAAGGCCTGAGCAGGTACAGGCATTAGTCAATTGGGTGGCCGACAGTGGATCCAGCACGTTCACATTATCTCCCACCCAGTCTTCTGCAGAAAGCGCACAGATGGCGCCTGAAAACCAACCCCATCAGTCTGTCACATCACCCCCATGCATACCAGGGAAACTGTCTCAGCCTCAAGTTATGCAGCAGTCTCTTATGCTGTTTGAAGACTCCGCTGGCAGGGTTTCCCAAGGGCATCCACCTAGCCCTTCCCCAGCGGTGAAAGACATAGAATGCACTGACGCACAACCACTTATGTTTCCTGATGATGAGGACATGGAATACCACCTCAGCATGTCTCTGATGATGACGAAACACAGGTGCCAACTGCTGCGTCTTTCTGCAGTGTGCAGACTGAACAGGAGGTCAGGGATCAAGACTGGGTGGAAGACGATGCAGGGGACGATGAGGTCCTAGACCCCACATGGAATGAAGGTCGTGCCACTGACTTTCACAGTTCGGAGAGGCAGTGGTGAGACCGAGCCAACAGCGTAGCAAAAGAGGGAGCAGTGGGCAAAAGCAGAACACCCGCCGCCAAGAGACTCCGCCTGCTACTGACCGCCGCCATCTGGGACCGAGCACCCCAAAGGCAGCTTCAAGGAGTTCCCTGGCATGGCACTTCTTCAAACAATGTGCTGACGACAAGACCCGAGTGGTTTGCACGCTGTGCCATCAGAGCCTGAAGCGAGGCATTAACGTTCTGAACCTGAGCACAACCTGCATGACCAGGCACCTGCATGCAAAGCATGAACTGCAGTGGAGTAAACACCTTAAAACCAAGGAAGTCACTCAGGCTCCCCCTGCTACCTCTTCTGCTGCTGCCGCCTCGGCCTCTTCCTCCGCCTCTGGAGGAACGTTGGCACCTGCCGCCCAGCAAACAGGGGATGTACCACCAACACCACCACCACCACCTCCGTCACCAAGCGTCTCAACCATGTCACACGCCAGCGTTCAGCTCTCCATCTCACAAACATTTGAGAGAAAGCGTAAATTCCCACCTAGCCACCCTCGATCCCTGGCCCTGAATGCCAGCATTTCTAAACTACTGGCCTATGAAATGCTGTCATTTAGGCTGGTGGACACAGACAGCTTCAAACAGCTCATGTCGCTTGCTGTCCCACAGTATGTTGTTCCCAGCCGCCACTACTTCTCCAAGAGAGCCGTGCCTTCCCTGCACAACCAAGTATCCGATAAAATCAAGTGTGCACTGCGCAACGCCATCTGTAGCAAGGTCCACCTAACCACAGATACGTGGACCAGTAAGCACGGCCAGGGACGCTATATCTCCCTAACTGCACACTGGGTAAATGTAGTGGCAGCTGGGCCCCAGGCGGAGAGCTGTTTGGCGCACGTCCTTCCGCCGCCAAGGATCGCAGGGCAACATTCTTTGCCTCCTGTTGCCGCCTCCTCCTCCTACTCGGCTTCCTCCTCCTCTTCTTCCACCTGCTCATCCAGTCAGCCACACACCTTCACCACCAACTTCAGCACAGCCCGGGGTAAACGTCAGCAGGCCATTCTGAAACTCATATGTTTGGGGGACAGGCCCCACACCGCACAGGAGTTGTGGCGGGGTATAGAACAACAGACCGACGAGTGGTTGCTGCCGGTGAGCCTCAAGCCCAGCCTGGTGGTGTGTGATAATGGGCGAAATCTCGTTGCAGCTCTGGGACTAGCCAATTTGACGCACATCCCTTGCTTGGCGCATGTGCTGAATTTGGTGGTGCAGAAGTTCATACACAACTACCCCGACATGTCAGAGCTGCTGCATAAAGTGCGGGCCGTCTGTTCGCGCTTCCGGCGTTCACATCCTGCTGCTGCTCGCCTGTCTGCCCTACAGCGTAACTTCGGCCTTCCCGCTCACCGCCTCATATGCGACGTGCCCACCAGGTGGAACTCCACCTTGCACATGCTGGACAGACTGTGCGAGCAGCAGCAGGCCATAGTGGAGTTTCAGCTGCAGCACGCACGGGTCAGTCGCACTACAGAACAGCACCACTTCACCACCAATGACTGGGCCTCCATGCGAGACCTGTGTGCCCTGTTGCGCTGTTTCGAGTACTCCACCAACATGGCCAGTGGCGATGACGCCGTTATCAGCGTTACAATACCACTTCTATGTCTCCTTGAGAAAACACTTAGGGCGATGATGGAAGAGGAGGTGGCCCAGGAGGAGGAGGAGGAGGAAGAGGGGTCATTTTTAGCACTTTCAGGCCAGTCTCTTCGAAGTGACTCAGAGGGAGGTTTTTGGCAACAGCAGAGGCCAGGTACAAATGTGGCCAGCCAGGGCCCACTACTGGAGGACGAGGAGGAGGTGGAGGAGGATGAGGATGAAGCATGGTCACAGCGGGGTGGCACCCAACGCAGCTCGGGTCCATCACTGGTGCGTGGCTGGGGGGAAAGGCAGGACGATGACGATACGCCTCCCACAGAGGACAGCTTGTCCTTACCCCTGGGCAGCCTGGCACACATGAGCGACTACATGCTGCAGTGCCTGCGCAACGACAGCAGAGTTGCCCACATTTTAACCTGTGCGGACTACTGGGTTGCCACCCTGCTGGATCCTCGCTACAAAGACAATGTGCCCACCTTACTTCCTGCACTGGAGCGTGATAGGAAGATGCGCGAGTACAAGCGCACGTTGGTAGACGCGCTACTGAGAGCATTCCCAAATGTCACAGGGGAACAAGTGGAAGCCCAAGGCCAAGGCAGAGGAGGAGCAAGAGGTCGCCAAGGCAGCTGTGTCAATGCCAGCTCCTTTGAGGGCAGGGTTAGCATGGCAGAGATGTGGAAAACTTTTGTCAACACGCCACAGCTAACTGCACCACCACCTGATACGCAACGTGTTAGCAGGAGGCAACATTTCACTAACATGGTGGAACAGTACATGTGCACACCCCTCCACGTACTGACTAATGGTTCGGCCCCATTCAAATTCTGGGTCTCTAAATTGTCCACGTGGCCAGAGCTAGCCTTTTATGCCTTGGAGGTGCTGGCCTGCCCGGCGGCCAGTGTTTTGTCTGAACGTGTATTCAGCACGGCAGGGGGCGTCATTACAGACAAACGCAGCCGCCTGTCTACAGCCAATGTGGACAAGCTGACGTTCATAAAAATGAACCAGGCATGGATCCCACAGGATCTGTCCGTCCCTTGTCCAGATTAGACATTAACTACCTCCCCTTAACCATATATTATTGGACTCCAGGGCACTTCCTCATTCAATCCTATTTTTATTTTCATTTTACCATTATATTGCGAGGCTACCCAAAGTTGAATGAACCTCTCCTCTGCCTGGGTGCTGGGCCTAAATATATGCCAATGGACTGTTGCAGTGGTGGCTGACGTGAAGCCTCATTCTCTGCTATGACATGCAGACTAATTCTCTGCTGACATGAAGCCAGATTGTCTGTTACGGGACCTCTCTCCTCTGCCTGGGTGCTTGGCCTAAACTTATGAAAATGGACTGTTGCAGTGGTGGGTGACGTGAAGCCTGATTCTCTGCTATGACATGCAGACTGATTCTCTACTGACATGAAGCCAGATTGTCTGTTACGGGACCTCTCTCCTCTGCCTGTGTGCTGGGCCTAAATATATGCCAATGGACTGTTGCAGTGGTGGCTGACGTGAAGCCTCATTCTCTGCTATGACATGCAGACTAATTCTCTGCTGACATGAAGCCAGATTGTCTGTTACGGGACCTCTCTCCTCTGCCTGTGTGCTGGGCCTAAATATATGCCAATGGACTGTTGCAGTGGTGGCTGACGTGAAGCCTGATTCTCTGCTATGACATGCAGACTGATTCTCTGCTGACATGAAGCCAGATTGTCTGTTACGGGACCTCTCTCCTCTGCCTGGGTGCTGGGCCTAAATATATGCCAATGGACTGTTGCAGTGGTGGGTGACGTGAAGCCTCATTCTCTGCTATGACATGCAGACTAATTCTCTGCTGACATGAAGCCAGATTGTCTGTTACGGGACCTCTCTCCTCTGCCTGGGTGCTTGGCCTAAACTTATGAAAATGGACTGTTGCAGTGGTGGGTGACGTGAAGCCTGATTCTCTGCTATGACATGCAGACTGATTCTCTACTGACATGAAGCCAGATTGTCTGTTACGGGACCTCTCTCCTCTGCCTGTGTGCTGGGCCTAAATATATGCCAATGGACTGTTGCAGTGGTGGCTGACGTGAAGCCTGATTCTCTGCTATGACATGCAGACTAATTCTCTGCTGACATGAAGCCAGATTCTCTGTTACGGGACCTCTCTCCTCTGCCTGGGTTCCGGGGCCTAAATATCTGAGAATGGACTGTTCCAGTGGTGGGTGACGGGAAGCCAGATTCTCTGCTATGGGACCTCTCTCCAATTGATTTTGGTTAATTTTTATTTATTTAATTTTTATTTTAATTCATTTCCCTATCCACATTTGTTTGCAGGGGATTTACCTACATGTTGCTGCCTTTTGCAGCCCTCTAGCCCTTTCCTGGGCTGTTTTACAGCCTTTTTAGTGCCGAAAAGTTCGGGTCCCCATTGACTTCAATGGGGTTCGGGTTCGGGACGAAGTTCAGATCGGGTTCGGATCCCGAACCCGAACATTTTCGGGAAGTTCGGCCGAACTTCTCGAACCCGAACATCCAGGTGTTCGCTCAACTCTATCCGCACCGCAAATAAATAGAACTTGTTCTATTTTTTTTTGCGGAGCGGACGGATCACGGACCCATTCAAGTTAAATGGGTCTCGATCCGTCCCCGCCGCCGCACGGACGTTGCCTGTGCATTGGGGGGCCGCAAATTGCGGTCCCCAATGCACGGAATGGATGCACAACGTTCGTGAGCAAGAGGCCTTATACAGTATGCCAACCACTGTGAAGGTAAGTAGCTGACTTTTCTTCCTCAGAAACTGGCATGGAGTCATTAAAAGGAATCTGACACCAGATTTCTGCTGCCCTCACTTTTAAATCCAGCTCCAGGGCATCCCAATGAGTCCCCTTATTCATGAGCTCACCGCTCTCTTCAGCCACCTGCCTCTGATGGACAGTTTTTTTCCATATGAATCAGGTGGGTGGGGAGAGCCAGGAGCTCATGAATATGGGGACTCATTGGGATGCGCTAGAGCTGTACAATAGAAGATTTTGGCAAAACGGCCGGGTCAGTTGCCCTTATGTCACCACCATAAAACCAGTGACACATTCCCTTTAATAATGCCCTCCGCATGGTCTTTTTGAGAGGTTTCGCCTTCTTTTAAAAAGGAAACCAACAGTTCGGCCAATCATTTGCAGTTTTGTGGAGATTTATTAAATGTTCGTTGTAACAAAAAGCCACTCATTCTTTTCAAATTAAAAAAATTATGTGGTAGCCTGACAACGTTTAGCTTTGTTTTCTCATGGTTACTCCACAGAATTTAACAAAATATCTAAACAGTTTTGTGCTTCTAGTAGCATCTTTAGTAAAGGGAAAAAATAAATAAAGGGGTTTTCAGGGGAGAATAAAAAAAAATTGGGCCAGAGCATGTTAAAATAGCAAAGAAGCTTTAACGAAATGCTAGGAATGGCACGCTCAACCAATCACTGGCCTAACAGGGGGTTCAGACCTGAGCGTTCTGAAACGAATGCTCTGTATGCGCGATTGTACGGGCGTTTACAATCGCGCATACAGAGACAGGCGTGCACACATTGTCGCGCGTTCCCGAATATCTATGTGCGGGAACGCGCGACAAACGCCCCAAAAAAAGCTCAAGAACTTGTTTGAGCGTCGGGCGTTTTGCAGCGCGATCGTACGCGCTGTAAAACGCCCAGGTGAGAACCATTCCCATAGGGAATCATTGGTTTCTCCTTGTTGAGCGTTTTACAGCGCGTAGGATCGCGCTGTAAAACGCTCAGGTCTGAACTTAGGGTTAGTGTTTCTGGTGTGTTGAGCAGCAGGGACTGAAGCAGCGCCCTAATGGTCGGGGGGGGGGGGGGAATCAGTGGTGGTGAGTAAAACTGCTTTGTTTGTTTAACATGCTCTGGACATTTTTTAAGTGAAAATTCTTCCAGGAAAACACTTTTAGTAATGTAATATTTTTTTGCTGCGATGTTAATACTCCACTGTCTAGATCGCCTGCATTTCCTTGCAGGTCTTAGGCCCCTTTCACACGGGCGACTATTCCGCATGCGTGAGTTGAACGTATTGCACCCGCACTGAATACCGACCCATTTATTTCTATGAGGCCGTTCAATTCCAGTCTGGACATTTATCCGAATATTTATTCGAAAATATCACCATACAGTTGATTACTTATCTTCTAACTGTCGAATATTTATACATTGAACTACCTGCAAATCACTATCGATTTTTCTGTATAACCAGGACATACCTTATCAAAGTCAGATATATTATGCTTTTGTAAGCCAACGCCACTTAACCATTTTGCTCTTAATCTGTATAACTTTTTATTACACTTTATAGTGTATTTTTATAGAGGATTTTTATTATATATTTAGTTTTATTGTAATCTCGTTGAATTTTAGATCTATATATTGGTGTAATAAATGTAATAATCTTTGAATAGTTTCTGTGTGGCCCATTGGGAGAGTGCTCAGCCTCTCTACATATTATATTTATTTTCATTTGTGACCGGGTGAGTCATTAGGCTTAGCAGCACCCATTCATAGTATTTTAGATCTATATATTGGTGTAATAAATGTAATAATCTTTGAATAGTTTCTGTGTGGCCCATTGGGAGAGTGCTCAGCCTCTCTACATATTATATTTATTTCCATTTGTGACCGGGTGAGTCATTAGGCTTAGCAGCACCCATTCATAGTTACAGGCGACAGAGAGCCACCATACTCTGTTTACTATTAATGTTAGGCTAGTTTCACACTTGCGTTGTAAGACCCAGCAGGCTGTTCTGGCAGGATCTGGCATGGCCAGAAACCACAGCATTGCCGTCCAGCCCCATTAAACTATTATGGGGACTGGTGGAGATCTGGCTGCAACCCGGCAAATATGCCAAGAAACAGCCGGATAAAAACCGTTGCACGCAGTGGTTTTTTGTCTTGCCGATTCTCAGCATATTGGCCATGTTGCAATCAGATCTCCGCTGGTTCCAATTATAGTTCAATGGGGCTGGATATAAACGCTGTGGCTTCTGGCCATGCCAGATCCAGAGAGCTCAGACAGGCTGTTCCATACCGGATATCACAATGCTAGTGTGAAAGTAGCTTAAGTCTACAAACAGGTGGTGTAGTTAGGCTGCTTTCAGTGATTTTCATCAGTGATTTTGAGCAGGAATGGAGGCTACACAGAGATAAGGTCTCTTGCACACGAACGTGTGCGCCCTGTGGCCGTGCTGTGTCCCGCAAATTGCGGGCCGTAATGCACGAACACCCACCGTGGGGCAGCCGCAGTGGATCACGGACCAATTTACTTTAATGGGTCCGCGATCCGGCCGTTTCGCAAAATGGTAGGACATGTTCTATCTTTTTGTGGAACGGAAGTACGGGACGAAACCCCATGGAAGCACTCCATAGTGGTTCCGTTCCGTGCTTCCGTTCCGCATCTCCTGATTTGTGGACCCATTGAAGTGAATGGGTCCGCATCCGTGATGTGGAATGCACACGGAAAAGTGCCTGTGTATTGCAGATCCGCAAATTCGGTCTGCAATACGGCAATAGGCAGCACAGGCGGGCAGTGTGAAAGAGGCCTTATGGAAAGATTTGCACCTGTCTTGTGAATTTGACCCGCACCTCACAATCACTGCTAGAAATCACTGACTGTGTGAAAGTGGCCTTGGGTAAAAGTCACGCATCAGATTTATTAAGTGTGTGATACTGTAATGTTTGGTGCATCTACTTCAGTAATCTGCCCTGTGAGTGTTGTTTAACTGTTTCTTATTCATTACCGCTGACAATAACTGGTATTTTTGATTATAGGACAATTCGTATGAAATGAATGGGATAGCCCTTCCAAATGTTTGTGGAAAAAATCTTCAATGTGTGAACAGATCCGGAGAACAACTTTGTCATTATTACCGCTAGTCCTGTGACCTGTGTGTGCACAATATGCAAGAGATGTACAGGCAGCAAGTATCGTCGTCAACATAATTCAGCAATTCATTTCTGTAAAATAACTAAAAAGAAAAAAAGAGACCCAGTCCATAGGTTGGTGAATGTTGTAATTTATAATTTATTTGTATCTTTTTCATACGTGTCCTTCTCTAGATGTTAGTACCACTGGTTTATGACATGCAGGTTTCGCTTGAATTGAAGGAAACCTATTGTCTCATTCTGTTATTTGCTGTATTGTTCGGGCTGCTCGGCATTGCACAAAGCTGAGTAAACAACCATTGAATTATTGTGATTTTTATATCATCTGTGTAATAGCTTTAGAAAGCAGCCTGTTATTGTAGAAAGCACATTCCGCGGATGCAATAGTAAAAACGTAAAGGTGAAAGTGCAGTGCTTTCATGTGCGTGAAACAATTTATCTAAGTTATATGCTATTTTTCAAAAAAAAGCTTTTTTTTGTCATGTCTTCTTTCAATTGATTAAGCTGTGGAAAATCACATCCAGTACCCAGATGAAAACTCAGGTGAAAGTCAATTTATTTTCAGTGTAATGTAGAACTGACTTTCTTGGTAATATTTTAGTTTTTCATGCTGTTGGAAAACCTTCCATTTTCATTCCACATGAAAGCATATGCATCGTTCAACTGGTCTGTTATTCTCAAGTTGTTGAAGTTTGCTCCATTTATGCCCTTGGGTAGACTGTGACTGCATCATATCCTTCTGGTGGTCTCATACGTGCTCTTGCATGGGCTTCACAGTACAACTGGCCCTCCACAAAGAAGTATCCTTTCTGTTTCAGGTTCAGGCTGCAGTCTGCACAGACAAAGCAGTCGGGGTGGCGGAACTTGTCCTTAGCTTTTACCACAGTGCCTCTGCGATATGAAAAAATAGAGGTTTCAGTTTTCATCTAATTGACATGATCTCATATGTTTTATTATTGTAATGAACAGTTTTTTTCCACCTTTCTATTATTCTTGCATGTAGTCAGTCCATAGTAAGACCCTGATCAGTGCTGACTGACAAATGATAATACAGGGCAGTTTTCCATGGTATGTCATCTTTAAGGCTCCTTCACACTACCGTTGGTGTCCCATTCCCGTATTGCGGACCGCGTTTGCGGATCCGCAATACACCGGCACCGTTCCGTTGTCATTCCGCATCACGGATGCGGACCCATTCATTTCAATAGGTCCGCAAATCCGGAGATGTGGAATGGAAGCACTACAGAGTGCTTTCTGGGGTTCCGTTCCGTACCTCCGCCCCACAAAAAGATAGAACATGTTCTATCTTTTTGCGGAACGGAGGGATCCCGGACCCATTCAAGTGAATGGGTCTGTGATCCCCATATGCCTGCCCCACGGAAGGTGTCCGTGCATTGCGGACCGTAATTTGCGGTTCACAGCATGGGCACAGGACACCAACGGTCGTGTGAATGAGCCCTTTGTTACACTTACACTTACAATTGATGTCCCCAAATATATTTTCTAACCATTTGGGGTGTACTTTATAAAGAGATTGTGCAGCACTAGTATATTGATGACTTCAGAATATCAGATTGTGGGAGATCTGACTCCTGCCTATCAGCTGTTTGAAGAGACCACTGCGCTCGTTCGAGTACTGCGGCCTCTTCACTGTTCAACCGCATGCTGTGTAGTCTAGATCAAGTAAACAGGATGAGTAGTTCTAGTTACACTTAACCGCTGCTATGAGCTAGACGCCACACAGTTTAAGGCCTCATGCACACAGCCGTTGTTTGGGTCCGCATCCGAGCCGCCGTTTTTGCGGCTCAGATGCGGACCCATTCACTTCAATGGGGCTGCAAAAGTTGCTCTGTTCCGTGGTCCCGCAAAAAAATAGAACATGTCCTATTCTTGTCCATTTTGCAGACAAGAATAGGCATTTCTACAGTGGGCCGCCCGTTCCGTTCTGCAAATTGCGGAAGGCACACGGGCGGCTTTCGTTTTTTGCGGATCCGCGGCTGCGGACCGCAAAAAACGGCAGGGTCGTGTGCATGTAGCCTAACAGTGAAGAAATTGCTGGGCTCACATGAGCGCCACAGCCTCTTCAAACAGCTGATTATTGCGGGTGCAGGGTGTTGGACCCCTGCTGATCTGATATTGAATAACTATATACGGTACTTGTGCTGGAAAATTCCATTAAAGGTTTTGTTTTCTGCAAAGTTAACCCCCTTCCTGACCTCTGCCCTACATGTAAAGTATAAGTTAGGTATTCAAACATGGTGCCTGCACAGGACCTGAGTGGGTGCCATAGATGCCGGGTTTCTGCTGTTTTAAACAGAAGACACCCAGAGCTAATATCTGTGATCAGCAATAACACCGATTACAGACATTTAACCTTTCAGATGCCGTGATCAAATGTGACCATGGCATCTGAGAGGCTTTTTCACCAGAAACACTGTGCTCCCAGGGCCTGAACTGCTCCTCTATGCCAAAGTTGAAGAAGCAGTTTGTTCTTTGTGGTAGCCTTCTAAAGGCTTTGAGCGTATATGCAAATGAGACTCTAGGAGCATTGCTGTTTCACCTAGAGCAGGGATCAGCAACCTCCGGCCCTCCATCTGTTCAGATTCTACTACTCCCAGAATGTTTGCATGCTGAGAGTTGTAGTTTCACAGCAGCTGGAGTGACGAAGGTTGCTTATCCCTGACCTAGAGGCTTTGCAACTCAACTGCTGTGCCCCCTGCAGTTTGATTGACAGGGCCTGGTGTGACGAAGCTTATACTGCCTGGTACTGTCAATCAAATTGCAGACAGCATGGCAGTTACAGAGAGAGAGGAGCCTCTAGGAGTAACGGCAACACCCCAGTTACTCCTAGAAGCTCAATTGCATATATTAAAACTTTATTTTTATCATCAGTGGGGGCACATATGAATATGGGACCAATATAGATGCCTTCACCTGCCAAAGCACATGTAACAGGTCAGCCAGTTTCATAGGTACAAATCTGCTGACAGATGCCCTTTAAACTTTGTATCCAAAAGAAAAAAGCTTAGTGGTGCAGAGAAGTTCAGAATGGCCCATAGAATTCTATTGGAGCCTTATGTGGTTGTGTGTGTGAGGCCACAGTTTAAAAATGAGTTGAATAAAACAGGACAAGATTTTAATGGGCTGCCACATTTTGGCCTTTTGTGACCAAGATGGGAATAGCTCCCAGTATATGCTAGCCTGGGCTGGCTGAACTTACAGAAACATATGAGCTGCTTGCACTACGCTGTTTCTGTAACTCCCATAGCAGTGAGTGGGAGCTACACAAACAGTATAGTACAACAAGCTACACTGTTTCCATAGCTTGAAGTTATGGAAACGGCATAGCTCCTTTTCACTAATATGGGAGCTACAGAAACAGCGGCCATTTCTTTAGTATACAGCAGGCACCCAGCCCCACTGACAGGGAATGGCGATAACACCGAACCACTTCATTTAACCCCTCAGATGCCGCAGTCAACAGTGATCACAGCATTTCTGAGGTAAGACAGAGGGATGCATCTCCATCTGCCTCCCAATCGGAGCATTGTAATTGTGGGGCTCTGATCAGTTACCTTGTCAGCTTGAGGCCTGCTGAGGCTTCCATGGGCTATTATAGTAACGTCCCTGCTAAGCTGTGCACAAGGCAGGGAGCGCATCAGAATGCTGTTCAACCTTATAGATCTCTGTTGAATGGGACAAGGAACCAGAAGATCCCATGTTCGGGGGGGGGGGGGGGTGTAATAGTTATTAAGTATTCCAATTTTACATATAAAATATATAAACAATAACAAAAACATTAGGTATCCCCATGTCCAAAAATGTCTGAACTACTAAAAATAAAATAAAAAAATTATATATATATTTTTTTTTGTCACCTTGTACCTCCCAAAAAATTTCATAACAATACCAGTAATTGTAAAAAAAAAAAAAAAAAACACATACAGCTCTGTAGACCAAAATATAAAAAAGTTTTTGCTGTCAGAAAATGGTGATGCAAATAAAGGTTTTTATAAAAAAAAAAAAAAAGTAAAACTAAATAAAAATTATACAAGTTTGGTATCACCATAATCGTATTGAGCTGCAAAACAAGGACGTCATTTTTAGTGCACACTGAACGCCATGATGCGAAAACCCCCCAAATTTTGTCAGAATAGTTTTTTTTTATTTTATTTTTTCAGTTTGACCCCACAAATAATTTTTTCCCAGTTTTCCAATACAAGTCAGGGTAAATTAAATGGTGTACTTAAAAAATGGATCTTGCCCCGCAAACAATAAGCCCTCATAAGGCCATGTAAACAGAAACATAAAAAAGTTATGGCTAGTAGTGGGGGGGAAATCAAAAAGAGTAAGAGTAACTAAACTTTTGATTCACTTTTTGGTCAAATGTCCCTAATGCCATAATAATACTATTTGTAATATACTTTATTTATTAATTTTGTATTTTTAATAGACTTTTCCCTCCCTAAAGCGCCGATTTCCTGCACGCACTAAATCCACTTTTCAGTATACCGCTGAGTTTTCAGCGGTTTATGGAGTACAGACTGTGCGCTCTATCAGGCCTCTTGCACACAGCTGTAGTGCTCCTGTGGCATACGGCGGTTCCGCAATACACGGGGCACCGGCCATGTGCATTCCACATCACGGATGCGGACCCATTCACTTGAATGGGTCTGCAAATCCGGAGATGTGGTGCGGAACGAAAGCACGGAACCCCACGGAAGCACTACGGTGTGCTTCCATAATTTTCCGTTCCATGCTTCCATTGCGCAAAAAAATAGAACTTGTTCTATCTTTTTGCGGAACGGATGGATTGCGGACCGCATTCAAGTGAATGGGTCCGCGATCTGCATGCGGCTGCCCCACGGTCGGTGCCCGTGCAGAGAACGGAGTACGTGCAGGAGCACACATTGCTGCTCCTGCCTGTGCCCCACAAGGTTTACTAAATGCTGGCATAGCACATGGGTATCCAGACAGGAGCAGCAATGTGCGCTCCTGCCTGTATTCCGTACACTGCTGAGAAGTCAGCGGTGTACAGAAAAGTGGATTTTAAGTGCACAGAAAAAGGCTTTAGAGGGGGTAAAGTCTATTATGCCATAATAATTTATAGTACAAAAAGTATTATTATGGCATTAGGCACATTTTACCAAAAAGTTAATCAAACGTTTATTTACTATTTAAGGTGTTAAAGAGGACCTTTCACCGATTTATGACACTGTGAACTAAGAATACAGACATGGAGAGCGGCGCCCGGGGATCTCACTGCACTTACTATTATCCCTGGGCTCCGCTCTGTTCTCCCGCTATGCCCTCCGGTATCTCCGGCCACTAAGTTATAGTAGGCAGAGATTTCAGTCACTAACTTATGGTAGGTGGAGTCTGCCCTTGTTCTGCTCTAGTGCTGCCCAATCGCAGCGCAAAGCTCACAGCCTGGGAGGTTATTTTCTCCCAGGCTGTGAGCTCTGCAATGCGATTGGCCAGAGCTACAGAAGAACAAGGGCAGACTCCGCCTACCATAACTTTGTGACCGGACATACCGGAGGGCATAGCAGGAGAACGGAGCGGCGCCCAGGGATAATAGTAAGTGCATTGAGCTCCCCGGGCGCCGCTCTCCATGTCTGTATTCTTAGTTCACAGTGTCATAATTGGTGAAAGGTCCTCTTTAAGGTGTTGTTAGGAATTAGATGTGGTGTGGTTGTCTCTTTAAAATAAAAATGTCCAAACAATTCAGGCTTATTTAACCTGTAGAGGACCCACACCGTACATGTACGGCGCAGATGTCCGTGACTTAGGCCTAGTTCACACGAACGTTTTTTTTGCAAGTGTACGGGATGTTTTTCTGTGTTCCGTATACAGAACCATTCATTTCAATGGTTCCGCAAAAAAAACGGAATGTACTCCGGAATGCTTTCCGTTTTTCCGTTCCGTTGAAAGATAGAACATGTCCTATATTTGGCCGCAAATCACGTTCCGTGGCTTCATTCAAGTCAATGGGTCTGCAAAAAAAAAAAAAACAGAACACATACGGAAATGCATCCGTATGTCTTCCGTATCCGTTCCGTTTTTTCTGATCCATCTATTGAAAATGTTATGCCCAGCCCAATTTTTTCTATGTAATTACTGTATACTGTACATGGCATATGGAAAAACGGAAAGGAAACGAAAACACAACGGTATTAAAAAACGGAACAACGGATCCATGAAAAACGGACCGCAAAAAACTATAAAAGCCATACGTTTGTGTGAACTAGGCCTTAAGGACTACCGCTGTACATGTACGGCGCTTTGATCGGGCGGGTGCAGGAGATGCGCCTGCCTAATCCGGGGCAGGTGTCCGGCAGTCACTGATAACCGGAACCCTGCTGCATGCAGGTGACCACCGTAAAAATAAAAAAAAATGTTTTTGTCACCTTGCATCACAAAAAGTGTAATAGCAAGCGATCAAAAAGTCATATGCACCTCAAAATAGTGGCAATCAAACCGTCATCTCACCCCGCAAAAATCATGCCCTACCTATGACAATCGCGCAAAAACTGAAAAAACTATGGCTCTCAGAATATGGAGACACTAAAACATGATTTTTTTTTGTTTCAAAAAGGAAATCATTGTGTTAAAATCACATAAATAGAAAAAAGTAGACATATTAGGTATCGCCACGTCCGTATTAACCCGCTCTATAAAAATATCACATGACCTAACCCCTCAGGTGAATACCGTAAAAAAATATAAAAACTGTGTAAAAAAAGCTATTTTTTTGTTACCTTACATCACAAAAAGTGTAATAGCAAGCGATCAAAAAGTCATATGCACCCTATAATAGTACCAATCAAACAGTCATCTCATCCCAACAAAAAATGAGCCCCTACACAAGACAGTCACCCAAAAAATTAATAAACTACGGCTTTCAGAATGTGGAGACTCTAAAAAATCCATTAAAAAAAAATGTTATGTAAAACTGAAACAAACAACCAAAATTTGGTATTTTTTTTATTTACAACGTAACAACCTGCTCTATAAAAATACCACATGATCTAACCTGTCAGATGAATGTTGTAAAAAAAAAAATTTAAACTGTGCCAAAACAGTTATTTCTTGTTACCTTGCCTCACAAAAAGTGTAATATAGAGCAACCAAAAATCATATGTACCCTAAAATAGTACCAACAAAACTGCCACCTTATCCCATAGTTTCCAAAATGGTGTCACTTTTTTGGAGTTTCTACTCTAGGGGTGCATCAGGGGGGCTTCAAATGAGACATGGTGTCAAAAAACCAGTCCAGCAAAATCTGCCTTCCAAAAACCGTATGGCGTTCCTTTCCTTCTGTGCAATGCCGTGTGCCCGTACAGCAGTTTACGACCACATATGGGGTGTTTATGTAAACTACAGAATCAGGGCCGTAAATATTGAGTTTTGTTTGGCTGTTAACCCTTGCTTTGTAAGTGGAAAAAAATGGATTAAAATGGAAAATCGGCCAAAAAAGTGAAATTCTGAAATTTAATCTCTATTTTCCATAAATTTTTGTGGAACACCTTAAACGTTAACAAAGTTTGTAAAAATCAGTTTTGTATACCTTGAGGGGTGTAGTTTCTAAAATGGGGTCATTTTTGGGTGGTTTCTATTATGTAAGCCTCACAAAGTGACTTCAGACCTGAACTGGTCCTTTTAAAAAGTGGGTTTTGGTAATTTGCTGAAAAACTTCAAGATTTGCTTCTAAGCCTTCTAACCTCCCCAAAATATAAAATGGCATTTACAAAATGATCCAAACATGAAGTAGACATATGGGAAATGTAAAGTAATAACTATTTTTAGAGGTATTACTATCTATTATAAAAGAAGAGAAATAGAAATTTGGTAAATTGGGCTTTTTTTTAAATAAAAAATAAATAAATAATTGACTCCATTTTACCACTGCCATGAAGTACAATATGTGACGAGAAAACAATCTCAGAATGGCTTGGATAAGTAAGTATTAAAGTTATCACCTCACCTAAGTAAGTTTTAAAGTTATCACCACATAAAGTGACATGTCAGATTTGCAAAAAATGGCCGGGTCCATAAGGTGAAAAATGGCAGGGTCCTGAAGTGGTTAAATTGACACAGGAGCCTCATATACAGTGAGGAACAGAAGTATTTGAACACCCTGCGATTTTGTAAGTTCTCCCACTTAGAAATCATGGAGGGGTCTGAAATTCACATTGTAGGTGCATTCCCACTCTGAGAGTCAGAATAAAAAAATAAAAAAATATGATATATATATTTTTTTTAAAGAATTTATTTGTCTTGCACTGCTGAACATAAGTATTTGAACACCTGAGAAACAGCAAGAATTCTGGCTCTCAAAGACCTGTTACTGTGCCTTTAAAAAGTTCTCCTCTACTCAATAGTGTATCACCCGTGGGTGATGTAAGACATCAGCGCTGGCAAACAAGCTAAACAGCTAATCCCATTGGAGTTTACTGAATGGATTGGCATCTAACCCTGGAAAAAGAAGGTGGTATAGAAAAGTGGGCTGTACTGGGATGAATATATACTATCTTTGTCAGAAATAAGCAGTGAATGCAAGCGTTAATAATAGTAATAGTGGTGCGGTCCGTACCTTATACTTCTCCCACTTTATTCCCCTAGTTCATTCTGGTGATTGTATTGCGCTCTTCTCGATTCTTTTTTCTTTGTAGGTGTATCTTTAAGTCAGGGCGTCCTCCTTGCTCACCTTCTAGCAACAGCGCTTCCCCGGCCGGAAGCACGCGAGGGAGCTTGTGACTTGGTTGCCCGGGAAACCACTATCGGTGACGTCACCGTTGAAAGTAGCGGAGCCTCCGTGGGACAAAAATTTTCCTACGCGTTTCAGAGCCTATCGGGCTCCTTCGTCAGGGATAGTTTGCTGGTAGTGCCTTGGAGGTTAAGTAGCTTGTTCGGTTCCCATGGCAACGTGTATACACATTCCTTAAGGCAACGGAGGTCCCATTATTTGATTATCCAGGGAGCGCTATGAAAGCGATTTTTACTAGAATGCAAGAAGTTCGGTTTCTTGATTATTTGATTATCCAGGGAGCGCTATGAATGCGATTTTTACTGGAATGCAAAAAGTTTGATTTCTTGATTTAACCCATTGGGGGCCAAACTGTTGCATCTGAAGATCCACTTGCTCTCTGGACATGAGTTTAATAAAATCACCTCCCCTCCTTGCTGGCTTCACTCATTAATCTAACTTACTGAGCTCTGAGCTCTTTAAAGACCCCCTGTCCACCCCACAGTCAGTCAGACACCAACTACTACCATGAGGAAAGAGCTGTCAAAAGACACCAGAAAATAAATTGTGGACCTCCACAAGGCTGGAAAGGGCTACGGGACAATTGCCAAGCAGCTTGATGAAAATAGATCAACTGTTGGAGCAATTGTTAGAAAATGGAAGAGGCTAAAGACGACTGTCAGTCTCCCTCGGACTGAGGCTCCATGCAAGATCTCACCTCGTGGGGTATCACTGATGATAAGAAAGGTGAGGAATCAGCTCAGAACTACAAGGGAGGAGCTGGTCAATGACATGAAGAGAACTGGGACCACAGTTTTAAAGGTCACTGTCGGTAGAACACTACGCCGTCATGGTTTCAAATCATGCATTGCACGGAAGGTTCCCCTGCTCAAGTCATCACATGTTCAGGCCCGTCTGAAGTTTGCCAATGACCATCTGGATGATCCAGAGGAGGCATGGGAGAAAGTAATGTGGTCAGTTGAGACCAAAGTAGAACTTTCTCGCCCAGTTTCCTTGGGGGACACAGAAGACCTTGGGTATAGCTCATCTCCATAGGAGGCGTGACACTAAGTGAAGACTGTTAAGCCCCTCCTCCACAGCTATACCCTCAGCCTGGAGAGAGAGACTGCCAGTTTTTGCTTAGTGTCCAAGGAGGCAAGACACTCCCTGCTCTGCAGGGCTCTTTTCTCCTTGTTTAAAATTTTGATTTTTACTTTTTTCTTTTCTTTTTGTTCCAGAACATCAGGGACAACAGAGACGCACTAGACCTCTCTGTTTCTCCCGGGGTCGAGCTGCGCCAGTGCCGGTCATCCGCACTGCTGCCTCCCCCACAGAAGGCAAGGTGGACCAGGGCAGCCCAGCTCCCCTGCATCCCGCCAGCGCAAGGGTCGCCCGCACGCCAAGTCCCTCTTCCAGCGTCCTGCCACTACGGTGCCAGTAGCTGAAGGGGCGACCCTGCTGGAATGGACCGAGGGTGAAGACGGCTGTGGTAAGAGAGTGGCTTCTCCAGCCCTACGTCCCCCACCCCCCACCCAATGGTCTCCTGCGTGCCTGACCCCCCTATACTGGGCCTCTGGACCCTTCCCCTGCTGGACCTAAGCTGGCCCCTGGGGTGCCGCAGTGCGGCAATCTGCTCCCTGCCTTTTTTTCCTGGCCTTCATAGGACCAGGATACGGCGATGCAGCTAGTGGCTGTCGGCCGTTGCCTGCCTTCTCCTCACGGGCATCCCGTCTCTGGGTCACGTCCCCCCCCCATCTCGCCTGATCACATTGGGCCTTACCGGAGTGTGCAGGACGCTGCAGTGGAGTGAGGCCTCGCCTCCGGCCAGCACTAATATTCCGGTGCGGCCGGGCGCCGCAAAAATTAGGCTCCAGAGCATGGTTGTTCGGCCGGCAAACGCCATTCCGGCCCCTGTCTCGTCCGGCGGCGGGGTGGGCTCCCGCGGCCGGCAAACGCCATTCCGGGTCCCTGTCTCGTCCGGCGGCGGGGTGGGCTCCCGCGGCCGGCAAACGCCATTCTGGCTCCCTGTCTCTTCCGGCCGGCCGGGTGGGCTCCCGCGGCCGGCAAACCGCCATTCCGGGTCCCTGTCTCTTCCGGCCGGCGGGGTGGGCTCCCGCGGCCGGCATTGGGCTTGACTATGCCCCAGCAGGTGCCGGTCGGCGGGGCTCCGCAAATTTGGTCCCATGCTTCGCGGCCTGCTGGGCCGCATTTCCGACCGGCCCGCGGGTGGGCTCCCGCGGCCGGTTTGAAGCGGCGGGTCGCTGCAGCATTCCGCCTCAGGTCCCGGCGGTATAACGGGCCGGGCGCCGCAATTTAGTCCCCGGCTTCGCGGCCTACTAGGCCGCAATATTCCGGTCTCTGGTGGAGGGGGCGGGAACTTCTCCAGGCGCAAATTTTTCCCGCCTGGAGGTTCCTCCGCCCCCAGGGGATCGCACGCCGCCCTCCAGGCCGGAATCCTGTTAACCCTTTGGGTACAGGCCGGCCCCCAAAAATGGGTCTGTTTAGTTGGCCCCCTTTTTCTCCTGTCTCTCAGGTGCCCCTATATGGTGGCTCCCCTTTAGCCTCAGAGGCTGTGTTTCAATAAATAAATAATAAAAAAAAAAAAAAAAATATATATATATATATATATATATATATAAATTAAATAATAATAGATCATGATTTCTATTAGGCTGCGCAGGACGCTGCAGCCTCATCAGTGATGCTGCAAGTCTGCATGACCTCTTTCCACAGGCGGCATGGTGTTGCGCTCCCAGCCTGCGTCGCTGCTAGGGCATTTCCCCTTTTAGGCGGTTTTATTGCCTCTTCCAGGATACGGCGCTGGCCAAGTGCGTTCGGCCCTTCTGTGGGCAGCATTCATCGTCTCTCCAGTTATGGTGCCTGCCATGTGCATCCCCCCCCCTCCTAGGCGGGCTACTGCACTCTCCCTGGCTGGCCATGTGCATGACCCCCTTCTTAGGCGGAATACTGCATCTTCACCGGATACGGTGCTGGCCATGTGCACGACCCTCTTCCATAAGCGGAACGCTGCACTCTCTGGTTTTGCTGCCGGCCATGTGCGTGATCCCCTTCCGTGGGCAGAACGCAGCACTCACTGGATTCGCTGCCGGCCGTGTGCGTGAGCCGGCCATGTGCGTGACCCCCCTTCCTGGGCGGAACGCAGCACTCTCACTGGATCTGTTGCCGATCATGTGCATGACCCCCTTTTTTAGGCGGAATACTGCACTCTCACCGGATACGGTACTGGCTATGTGCGCGACCCCCTTCCATAGGCGGAATGCTGCACTCTCACTGATGTGCTATGATGTACTTATGTACTATGTTATTATGCTGCACTCTCACTGGTTTCGCTGCCGGCCATTTCTTAGGCGGTATGCTGCACTCTCATTGGATTCCCTGCCGGCCCTGGGTATGCCTCCTTCCCTCAGGCAGCTTACATACATCCCTCTGTCTGTGGTTGTTTCCTCGCAGGTACGTCACTGGCCATGTGCGTGTGCCCAATACATGGAAGGGTGCTTGCACTCTCGCTGGATCCGCTGTCGGCCATATGCATGACCCCTCTTCCGTGGGCGGTGTACGCACTCTTGCTGGATTCGCTGCCAGCCAGGGGCTTGCCTTCCTTCCTCAGGCGACATGCACGCATTCTTAGTGACTGTGTTTGTCTCTCGCCAGTACGTTGCTGGCCATGTGTATGACTCCCATGCATGGCGGTGTGCTCGCACTCTCCCTGGATGAGATGCTGGCCATGTGCTTTACCCCCTTTTTTTCTGGGCGGCATGCTACACTCTCACCGGATACATTGCTGGCCATGAGAATGGCCCTCTTACAGGGGTGGAACGCTTGCACTTCCATTGGATAGTGCTCGCTTCGGCAGCACATATACTGCTGGCCTTGTGCGTGACCACCTCTCATTTCAAGGGCAGAATTTGGCACGCTCATGAGATTCACGGCTGTCCTTATATGGCTGTGCTGGACTTGTACATGTCCCCCTTCGTTGGCAGAGTAGTTGCACTCTCGCTGAGTTCAGTGTTGGGTGTATTGTGGCACACTCACTTAATGCTAGGATACCCTGTGCATGTTCCCCTTTCGCTAGGTGGACCTCCTGCGTTCCTGCTGGTTTATAGGGTATGTCCTGCTTCTCTGAAGTAGGTACGGCCTTAGGCATCACTTCCTTTTGGGACGGGCCTTTGCACTCTTGCCGACTGCTGTTGACCAGGTACAATTCCCCCCTTTCGGGGTGGACTGGTTGCGTTCCATCGCATGCTATACTAGGTTTGTGCATAACTCCCTTTCAGGTTGCACTTGCAATTCCGTACATGCTGTGGCACTCTGGGGCGGGCCCCCCTTTTTCTAGGTGGGTTGGCCTTCTCACTGCTTACGGGGCTGCTTGTACGTATGCCTCACCTGCTTCCTGCGGCATACCTTTGTTTCTTGGGATGCGATGCTTGCCGCAAGCCTTGCACTCGTCCCTAAGGAGTTCATTCTGTCCTCCTGACCGAACAGGTTCTATTGCTCTCTGCTGCACCGAGCTGGGTGGTGCTCATTCATTTCGTTGGCTTTTCATTCCAGGGAGTGTTCGTGGGTCCTAGATGCATGCCCATTCGTCCTTCTGCGGCATTGCTTCCCTGCGCTGGTGGTCACATGGTCGAGAGTGCTGTTGTCTGCAGCGCCTCTCGAATTCTTCGTTGGCTCTGGCAGGACTGCGGTTCCCTTGCCTGCTGCAATTTCCTCCTCTTCGGATGCAGTGTGGTATGAGTCCTTCCTCTTGGCGCCTCTACGCTTCTGTCTGATCTGCTACCAGGTTCGGGCTGCTCTTCTCGGGAAGGTCACCCGACTTCTCTTGGGTGCTCGATTACCCGGGTCCGGAGGACCTCCGCCTTGGGTTCTCCACGGTATTCGCCTTCTGCGAGGCGGTGGACCGGGCGTCTCACAGTATAGTGGGTTCTGCTTTTGAGCTGTCCTATGGCTTCCCTGTTGCCCACTCCTCCTCCTTTCGGTTGGAGGGTGTTATGCCGGCCTCTGTCTCGACTGCCTTATCTCGCCGGCCTTGTTTGGCTCCCGCTCGGTACAGATCGCTCCAATGTGGCTTCCCGCCTGCCTTCAGAGGCTGTTCTTCGTTGTCCTCCCTTCTGGGGAGAGCATGGTTGTTCATGTGGATGGTTCCGGTGTTCCTTTTGGCCTCGTACTGTCTCCCTTGTTCACACTGGCTGTATTAGCTGTGTGCCTATTTACCGAGTCTACCGCGTTCTGTTCTCCCGCTGAGTGCAGATTGCGTGGCCCATTCTAAGACGATGGTCCTGCTGTAGACTTACCTTCTCGATAACTTGGGGGGACTACCTTTTCATTCCAGATTGTCCTGATCTCCCACACCGGGTCGGTACGACGTGGTTACGTCAGCATGGACTTTAGCCTGTCTTCTCCTGGCATCTGGCGGATCCTTTTGGCCTTTCCATCTGTCCTTCTGCTCCCCCATTTGGGTGGATACGGGATAACGTTGTTCGAGGGCCGACGGGACTATTTTTGTCGACCCTTCTGCCTGTGTTGCTGGTCTGCGCCTGATCACATTGGGTTTTCGCCCGCTTGCCAGGCGACTCTAGCGGGTTCGCTACTGTCCACTCCTGGCAGTGTTTCGTCCAGGATCTGTCGTAAGGCTTAGGTTTTTTTTTTTTTTTTTTTTGTCTGGGGTTCTGTGGAAAGCTGTGCATTCCCCACTCTGAATTTCTCTCCCCATGGTTCGGTCTTTTACTTGAGGTGTCAAGTGTCGGCGCTGTTCTTCCTCTTCCAGCGTTCTCGGCCCCCTGGGCCTGCCAAGACCTTCTTCCTCGGAGTGGCTCTTTGGTTCCTCTGTGCTGTCCTTCGGTACCGCCCTGGGGACTATATACTGAGCTCTCGGCGCTCCAGTCTTGTCCTTGGAGCCGTTACAGAAGTTCTCTCTACCCCTTCTGTCCTGTACGGTTGTGTTCCGTATCAGTCGTGTCTCTGACGGGTGCCAGAATGGTCCTTTTTTTGTTACGAGCCTTCTGTCTTTTCCAGGACAGGGCTGTTCTACATCCCGTTTCTTCCTTCCTTCCTTCTGTAGGTGGTGTTTGCCTTTCGCTTCAACACCTCACCTGTTTGGGCCTTGCCGCTTTTACTTGGGGATCTCCGACTCTTGTAGCCGTTCGGCCTCTTGGGTTTCCAGGAGGTCTGTGCATAGGGTTGACTGACTCCAGGGTGGTTTTCCTCCGCTTGATCAGTTTGGCTATTGCTGAGGTTACCGCACCGAGGGCAGGATTCTGTCTTTGGTGTCACCGTTCATTTCGCCAGAGCGGTTGGTGCCTCCTGGGCCGGAGGCATTGGGCTTCGGCCATGCATTTGGGCAAGGCGGCCACGGGTCTACCTTACGCGCCTTACCGTGTTCTACAGGGTGCATACTCTGACTTTGGCAGATGCTGCCTTGCCCCGCCTGGGTTTGCGGGCGGCGGTTCATTGATGCCTTTCGGGTGCTTCATCTTGGGCTGTGGTCCCTCCCCCTTTTGGACTGCTTTTGAACGTCCCAAGGTCTTCTGTGTCCCCCAAGGAAACTGGGCGAGAAAACGAGATTTTTGTATTACTTACCAGTAAAATCTCTTTCTCGCTCTTTCCTTGGGGGACACAGCACCCACCCATTCATTGTTTTTTTCTCTGTACGGTTTCCGAGTTTTTGTTACCCGTCGGGTTGTTGGCTTGTTGGTTCCTTGTTGGACTTTGCCTTTTCTCACTGCTTGGACACGCAACTGGCAGTCTCTCTCTCCAGGCTGAGGGTATAGCTGTGGAGGAGGGGCTTAACAGTCTTCACTTAGTGTCACGCCTCCTATGGAGATGAGCTATACCCAAGGTCTTCTGTGTCCCCCAAGGAAAGAGCGAGAAAGAGATTTTACTGGTAAGTAATACAAAAATCTCGTTTTTTGTCTAAACTTCACTTGTCGTGTTTGGAAGAAAAAGAAGGATGAGTTGCATCCCAAGAACACCATCCCTACTGTGAAGCATGGGGGCGGTAACATCATGCTTTGGGGGTGCTTTTCTGCATAGGGGACAGGACAACTGCACTGTATTAAGGAGAGGATGAATGGGGCCATTTATTGTGAGATTTTGAGCAACAACCTCCTTCCCTCAGTCATTAAAGATTGGTCGTGGCTGGGTCTTCCATCATGACAACAAACTGAAGCACACAGCCAGGATAACCAAGGAGTGGCTCCGTAAGAAGCATATCAAGGTTCTGGAGTGGCCTAGCCAGTCTCCAGACCTAAATCCAATAGAACATCTTTGGAGGGAGCTGAAACTCCGTGTTGCTCTGCGACAGCCCCGAAATCTGACAGATCTAGAGGAGATCTGTGTGGAGGAGTGGGACAAAATTCAGTTGCAGTGTGTGCAAACCTGGTTAAGAACTACAGGAACGGTTGACCTCTGTAATTGCAAACAAAGGTTTCTGTACCATATATTAACACTGATTTTCTCAGGTGTTCAAATTTATGTTCAGCAGTGCAAGACAAATAGATTATTTAAAAAAATCATAAAATGTGATTTCCTGATTTTATTTTTGATTTTTTTTATTCTGTCTCAGAGTGGGAATGCACCTACAATATGAATTTCAGACCCCTCCATGATTTCTAAGTGGGAGAACTTGCAAAATCACAGGGTGTTCAAATACTTCTGTTCCTCACTGTATATGACATTTGGCCAAATGACCTATATATCAATGTAGCCAGTTATTTAATAAATTAATAGCTCTCCCCATTGTGTAGATTTGAATCCCCATTCATATCAAAAGCACACATATACCTTGTACACGACTCATGATATTCAAGTATTCAATGCATATGTTGAAACCAATTTTATATGAGTTTATGGGACCTTATACTTACACTATCCCATTTCCACATCTGTCACATATGGGAACTTTTTGCACATTAGGTGCTCCTGTGTTGGGCTTGGAAACTGGAGCTCTCACACTTCTTATGCCTGCAGGGCGGTCTAAAGCAACAAGAATTTTTCCAATGAATTTCAGTATTTTTTCTTTCTTCTAAATAATAACTTAGCTTTGTAGAAAATATACAGCTGCATTGTTCTATGTAAAACTATACAGAAATAAGACACGACTCTTACATTACAGTAGATACAGTTTTTCTTTCCCTCTACATAACAAATACTTATATGGATACTGACCAGAGTCATCGTCAACCATGTCTTGCAGCACCCTGAAGGAACCAGACTGTCGTGGTCTACTTTCATGTTCTGTGTCGTCATGAAGGAGCCTGTATACATCTGATTGTGGCACAGAGGTGGGTATTGGATCACTGAAAAATAATACATTCATTAGTTAAATAGTGCTGTTACATAGAACATTGATCGCTAAGGCTACTTTCACACTGGTGTTTTAGTTTTCCAGTATTGATATCCATAATAGGGGCTCAATAGTGGAAAAAAAACGCTTTAGTTTTGTCCCCATTCATTGTTAATGGGGAAAAAACTGAACTGAACAGAACGGAATGCTCCAAAATGCATTCCGTTCCGTTTAGTTGCGTTCCCATAACGGAGAGCAAACTGCGACATGTTGTAGTTTGCTTTCCGTCCTGAGATGTGAAGCAAGACAGATCCAGCGTGAGCCCCAATACAAGTCATGGGGGATGGATCCGTTTTCTCTGCCACAATAGAAAACGGACCCGTCCTCCATTCACTTTCAGTGGAGTTCATGACGGATCCGTCTTGGCTATGGTAAAGATAATACAGCCGGATCCGTTCTGAACGGATGCAGTTGGTTATATTATCAGTAACGGAAGTGTTTTTCCTGAACCCTGCCAAATCAGGCAAAAAAGCAAGTGTGAAAGTAGCCTTAACTTAGCTTTTCATGATATCACAATCTTCTATCAAAGGTTTACTGGAAGACTACAGGTAAACCTAAATTAGGTGTCACCATATTGATATGTATTTCTATTATATTTGAGGTACTTTTAAACTAGGGTACTCTTAAAGATCTATAACCATTTAAAGAGAGCCTGTTAGGCTAGTTTCACATCTGTATTTCTAAATCCGGCAGGCTGTCCCGGCAGAGGAACAGGCTGCCAGAGTTCACCATATTTGGCATAGCCGGATCCCATTGACCCAGACCACTTTCTGGCATAAATGCAGGCCTTAGACTGGACAAAAAGTCGTGCATGCACAATTCTGTGTCTGACCGAAAGCTGTTCCGCCAGAGGAATTTAAAAAAGCAGTTGTGAAACTAGCCTTACGGGGCAGATGAGCATCCTAGGTGTAACTGCTCATTTGAATATTGATAAAAATTGCTGGCAGTGGTAACATGATCACATCTGCCTGGCCCTGTCAGAGTGGACTTTACATTTAGGGCTTTTAAAACACCTATAGAAAACACCATACTAAATACATAATAACAGTACATAGGTATCTTTATTTAATTAAATCCAATACAGACATATAAAATCCTGAAAATTATAGACGGTAGTCACTCATGAACAAGGAGCTGTATACAGGGGTACAAGTAAAAATAATGGAAATCTATTCCACATAAAATAGGTGTCTCAGAAAACCCCTATAAACAATATATTGAAGTTCATTACTTTTTGCATTTGCCTATTTATTTATTTATTTATTTATTTTTGTACTACTTATTTTATTCGGAGTAGCTGCCCATTATTTCTACTTGCATAAATGTATTCAGCTATTTGTTTGAATGACTACAGTCTTTATGATTTTCATGATCTTATATGTCTGTATTGGACTTAAAGTGTAACTGCCATTCTATTTTTATTTGTGTAATGTATAGGGTGAAGTGATATTACAAATATTGTTAGTATACTTTATTTACCGGTACTGATACATTTCTATTAGATGAATAGCTGTAAAGTGGCCCATTTTGAGCCTTAGCAGCGCTCCCGTCTTCTGTTTACATAACAGTCAGTGTTAGCAAGTCCCCACAGTTATGTGTAAACAGAAGACAGGAGCATTGCTGAGGCTTAAAATGAGCTATTTTTCTAATAGAAATGTATGGTTTCAGTACCGGTAAATAAAGTATATTACAAAAATGGTTAGTATCACTGCCCCTATACATTACAAAAATAGAATGGCAGTTACATTTTAATTTAAGAAATATACATGTATACTTTTATTACTCTTTGAATCTGGTGTGTTTTTGTAGGTGTTCTGATGTAGAATAGTTACACACTGTAATACATATGTTCTGCCCAGTTGTTGGTGTATTCTGATTTAGCCTTAATACAAATAAGTGCATATCTTGATTGGCAGGTAAAAACAGATGGCGCAATTTGAGGTTCCAAGTTGTGTGGGTCCATAAATGACTCTGTGGGTCCATACGTTACCTCATTATGCTTAAATTTTCATAGTTGTCCATATGGAGGTCTTTTCTGTGCCTTGCTCCATTGTATGTCATATTACGGAGAGCAATACTTCTAGAGGAGAATGCCATGTAGTGGCACCCATACAGGGCTTAAAGTATTCTGATAAGGCCTCATGCACACAAACGTATTATTTTTTTTCCATGTCCGTTCCGTTTTTTTGCGCACCGTATACAGAACCATTAATTTCAATGGGTCCACAAAAAAACAGAAGTTACTCTGTGTGCATTCCGTTTTCTTATGTCCATATGACCGCAAAATGCATATGGTCGTGTGCATGAGGCCTAACTATAAGTTATCCCCTGTCCAGCAGATAAGGGATAACAAACTAATTGGTGAGGGTCCTACTGCTGGAACTTCAACTGTAACCAAGAACGGGGGTCCTATACCCCTGTCTTAATGGAGTGGCAGGTTGAGCATATGCCCTTCCCTTATTTTAATTCTCCGAGACTTTGCTGTCCTCTCATATTCTCAGTAGTCCCATAGAAAATGTATGGAGTGGCATGGAGCATGCTTGATCTGTTGCTCCATTAGGATAGGGATACAAGATTCACATTCTGAGGATCGGTGGGGGTCCCAGCTTTTGGGGTCCATGGATCAGTTAGTTATTTCCCACCCAGTGGATAAGGGATAACTTGTAGTAATTGAAACACTTCTTTAATGACCCTATGCTCCACCATACAGCCTCCTTGGATGCGGCTCTGCTGTTTAAATAAGGTCTTATTAAAGGGGTTGTCTGGGGTTAGAAAAACATGGCTGCTTTCTTCTAACAACAGCTTTGCCCCTATCCATGGGTTGTGTGGGGTATTGCAGCTCAATACCATTGGAGTCAATGCGGAAAAGCTGCAATACTACACACAACTTGTATACAGGAGGGGTGCTGTTTTTGGAAGAAAGCAGCCATATTTTTGTAATAGTGGACAAACAAGATAAGGATGAAGTTTTGTGCATTTGAGTATTAGAATCTCAGTTAAAGGGGTTCTCCAGGAATTAAGAAAATTAAAATACTTAAATATGAATTTATTATAAATATATTCTCAAATACCTTTCATTAGTTATAATGGCTCATTTCGTCTGGGGAGCAATAATCAGGGGAAACAAAATGGCCGCTGTGCCATTAGTTTGCACAAAACCTGTCATGATCACACATGAGGACAAGTTACTTTAGAACACTGAGGTAAAGAGCTGCCTCATCCTCCTCTCTACTTGTTAGGGATTATGATCCTGAATACAGATAAGAACTTTAGATGAATCTCTGGGGAATTTAGTTCATGAGGAGACATGAAGTACAGAGAGGACGGACAGGACAGACTGTGGTAATGAATACTGCATACAAGAGCTGCTGCTCATTAACCACACCTCACCCTCCTCTCATGTCTCGTCATCATCTCCATTCCCACTGAGATTCACCTGTATTCAGGATCATGATTCCTGACAAGCAGAGCAAAGAGAAGGATGATGCAGCACTATGGCTCATTGTGGTAAAGTAACTTGTCCTCCTGTGTGATTAGGACAAGTTTTGTGTGTACTGATAGGACAGCGGCCATTTTATTTCTCTAATGAATGCTCATTTTGTCTAGGGAACAGTTATAACTAATGAAAGGTATTTATGAATTATTTATAATAAAATAATATTTAAGAAATTTAATTTTTTTAATTCCTGGAGAACCACTTTAAGATGGCCATACAGAGTGAATGAATGTTGCCTGAACCTACTGATTATGGAAGGACCAGACAACCATCTAAAATGCATGTAGTATCCCGATTCTCCCCCAGTGGCAGATGAGGTTAAGGCCTCATGCACACGACAGTATTTTTTTCACGGTCCGCAAAAACGGGGTCCGTAGGTCCGTGATCCGTGACCGTTTTTTCGTCCGTGGGTCTTCCTTGATTTTTGGAGGATCCACGGACATGAAAAAAAAGTCGTTTTTGTGTCCGCCTGGCCGTGCGGAGCCAAACGGATCCGTCCTGAATTACAATGCAAGTCAATGGGGACGGATCCGTTTGACGTTAACACAATATGGTGCCATTTCAAACGGATCCGTCCCCATTGACTTTCAATGTAAAGGCTGGAGTCCCTTTTATACCATTGGATCGGAGTTTTCTCCAATCCGATGGTATATTTTAACTTGAAGCGTCCCCATCACCATGGGAATGCCTCTATGTTAGAATATACTGTCTGATATGAGTTAGATCGTGAAAACTAATTTCCGACAGTATATTCTAACACAGAGGCGTTCCCATGGTGATGGGGACGCTTCTAGTTAGAATATACTACAAACTGTGTACATGACTGCCCCCTGCTGCCTGGCAGCACCCGATCTCTTACAGGGGGCCGATCAGCACAATTAACCCCTCAGGTACCGCACCCCCTGTAAGAGATCAGGGCTGCCAGGCAGCAGGGGGCAGACCCCCCCCCTCCCCAGTTTGAATATCATTGGTGGCCAGTGCGGCCCCCCCTCCCTCCCTCTATTGTAATAATTTGTTGGTGGCACAGTGTGCGCCCCCCCATCGGCCCCCCCTCCCTCTATAGCATTAACAACATTGGTGGCCAGTGTGCGGCCTCCCATCTCCCCCCCCCCCCCCCGATCATTGGTGGCAGCGGAGTTCCGATCGGAGTCCCAGTTTAATCGCTGGGGCTCCGATCGGTAACCATGGCAACCAGGACGCTACTGCAGCCCTGGTTGCCATGGTTACTTAGCGATAGTACAATAGTAATAGATTCATACTTACCTGAGAGCTGCGATGTCTGTGTCCGACCGGGAGCTCCTCCTACTGGTAAGTGACAGGTCTGTGCGGTGCATTGCCGTCACTTACCAGTAGGTGGAGCTCCCGGCCGGACACAGACATCGCAGCTCCCAGGTAAGTATGAATCTTTTACTATTGTACTATTGCTAAGTAACCATGGCAACCAGGGCTGCAGTAGCGTCCTGGTTGCCATGGTTACCGATCGGAGCCCCAGCGATTAAACTGGGACTCCGATTGGAACTTCGCTGCCACCAATGATCAGGGGGGGGCGATGGGGGGTGCACACTGTGCCACCAACGAATAATTATTACAATACAGGGAGGAAGGGGGGGGGGGGCGATGGGGGGCGCACACTGTGCCACCAACGAATAATTATTACAATACAGGGAGGAGATGGGGGGGCGCATACTGTGCCACCAACGAATAATTATTACAATACAGGGAGAAAGGCGGGGGGGGGGCGCACACTGTGCCACCAACGAATAATTATTACAATACAGGGAGAAAGGCGGGGGGGGGGCGCACACTGTGCCACCAACAAATTATTACAATAGAGGGAGGGAGGGGGGGGGGCCGCACTGGCCACCAATGATATTCAAACTGGGGAGGGGGGAGGGGTCTGCCCCCTGCTGCCTGGCAGCCCTGATCTCTTACAGGGGGATATGATAGTACAATTAACCCCTTCAGGTTCCGCACCTGAAGGGGTTAATTGTGCTGATCACGTCCCCCTGTAAGAGATCGGGTGCTGCCAGGCAGCAGGGGGCAGTCTTGTACACAGTTTGTAGTGTATTCTAACTAGAAGCGTCCCCATCACCATGGGAACGCCTCTGTGTTAGAATATACTGTCGGATCTGTTTTTTCACGAAGTGAAAACTTAGATCTGAAAAAGCTTTTATGCAGACGGATCTATGGATCCGTCTGTATGAAAGTAACCTACGGCCACGGATGCACGTTGTCCGTCAAAAAAATAGGACAGGTCTTATTTTTTTGACGGACAGGATATACGGATCACGGTCTCGGCTGTAAAACGGTGCATTTTCCGATTTTTTTCACGGACCCATTGAAAGTCAATGGGTCCGTGAAAGAAAACGGCACAACGGCCACGGATGCACACAACGGTCGTGTGCATGAGGCCTAAGAAAGACTGGGCATTTTTAAATTCAACATACACAATTCTTTATCTTTAAGGCTGATACACTTCCACCAGTTGTCTGGCAACAGCTTACTTCTCTTTCCCTACTGAGAACACATGCACGCTTAGCCAGGCAGGTATGTGCATAGGGGCTTGGTCGGAGTTCCGGAATACCTAGTTTTCCTAAGATTCAAGTAAACCTTCTTGAATATTTCCTCTACAACACAACCGTACACAAGGTAAGTGTAAGTTTGCATACTATATACCTCATCATGGGTTTCTCCCCCAAGATGGTTGAGACTTGCCCTTGTAGACTTTCCATAACATTATCATCAGAATAAAGTTGCATTGGTGTATTGAACTGTGCATGGACAATCTTCACACCCGGAAGCTCCATTTCCAGAGGAATGTTAGGTGCAATCCTAGAGGCAGCTTTCAGCTCACCAGGATCTATAGTGCCAACAGTGCTCACTGTGGAGGGGGTGCTGCGTCCACTGCCAGGATCAAAGCCGGAAGGAGTGCTGCTTCCACTGTGTTACAAAGCCAGTGATAGCAAGATTGAAAAAGTGAAGTAATAAGTGCAGAGATATTAGTCAAAGTGTAGTTATAGAATATGTCTTACAATCGGTGAGATCAGGCATGCAAACTAATCCTAAGGCCTCTTGCACACAACCAGTCTGTACAATTCTGTTTGGTGCTAAAGTTATCCTATAAAAGGTTCCGTACTCCCATCTAATACTTTGTTTTCACATTGAAGGAATTTTTTATGTTTATGTGCTCCTATGTACTGCAGTTTTTGCTTTTTCTGTTCCGTGAGGAACCATATCTTTCACATGGTCATGTACATGAGGTCTAAGGCTGATTTGCAGTTTTTCTAGTATTGTTATTTGTACGTTCAAGCAACTTGGATCAGTATTTATCATTGGTGACATGCAGATGAAATGAACATTGTAGAGAAAGCTTAAAGGGAGTCTGACAGTTCCTATCTGCTTATCAAATTAATTCCAGTGTGGTGTAGTGGATTAAAACAGTTGTGCAGGCATGCCTTTGTGTCCTTAGAAAATGAAGTTTGATCCAATATGCAAATGAGTGTGCAAGCGTCCTGTGAGCAGTCCTGAGTCTGGCAAGTGCCCAAGCTCTTATCAGTAAATCTTTTCCGGTGCGCTGTTTAACGTCACTCTCTCCTGTAGTGAGATAACCAAGACAGAGGCAGGGCTCCATAGGAATGTATTAAATGTCCGATCAATGGTAATTCTTTTCAGTCGGAGACAACTGATCTAACGATCACATGTTTAAAGTCACCTAAGGGGACTTAACATAAGTAAAAATATTTTTTTTTAAAGAAAGTTCCCAAAATGCCCTTAATATTAAAATCTAAGTGTATTTATCCTGTAAGGTGAGCGTTATTACTCATTACTTCACCTCTCAAAAAAATTGAATAAAAAATAATCACAAACTCATACCAAAATGGTATCAATAAAAACTACAGATCACCCTGTGAAAAATGAGCCCTTGCACACTTGCGTGGACATAACTATAAAAAAAAATTATAGTGGTCAGAATATAATGATGCAAAGAATATATATATATTTTTTTATTTTTTTTTAAGTATTACACAAGAAAGACTATATAAATGTGATATCTCTGCTAGGCTGCTTTCAAACAGTCAGTGTTTGATCAGTGAACTCCGTAACGCTGGGTTCACACCTAGGCGTTTCTCAAACGCGCGTTTCTATGCGCGTTTTTGTCACGCGTTTTATGCGCGTTTTTTTTAATAGTGAACGCGCGTTTGACGCGCGTTTGGGTGATTGACAGCAGTGTTGTCCAAAGAGTCTATGGCCCAAACGCGCGTCAAACGCGCCAAAAAAAGCTCCTGTACTTGTTTGAGCGTCGGGCGTTTTACAGCGCGATCGTACGCGCTGTAAAACACCCAGGTGTGAACCCTTCCCATAGGGAATCATTGGTTCTTGCCTGTTGTGCGTTTTACAGCGCGTAGGAACGCGCTGTAAAACGCTCAGGTGTGAACCCAGCGTAAGGGATTGTGAGCTAAAACCAGGCCCAAGTCAAAAACACAAAACAGGAGCAAATTTCTCTATTAAACCTTATCTCTGCGTATTCCTGGTTTTGAACAAACACTGACTGTATGAAGTCGGCCTTAGGCTTATTTCATACACGCAAGATGGAATGAGTCGGTCTGTTCAGGAAAAACTGATTGTTTTTGCACGCATGTTTAATGAAGAAAAGCTGAAAGAAAACTGAAGAATAACACTAGCAGCCATCAGTGAAAAATGCATTGCAGCTCCATTCATTTCTATGAAGCCAGGGCTGCGTCAAAAATGCTCAATATAGAACATGCTGCGATTTTTCCTGAATGCAGAGATGATCAGTGATAGACAATGTCTGCAGACCCATTCCATCCGGATGCCAGCCATCCCATCTAGAAGGAAAACTTACTCTTGTGAAAGATGCCTAATCGTAGTAATCCATATAATAAAAGTAACAGGTCAGTTTTACTGCACAGGGAATGACAATATATGAAATCCAACTGTAAATCCTCACATTCTCTTAGAAATCAAAGTTGGATTCTTCAACATGAAATATCAATCATGTGAACAATACTTGCCTTTATATTACATGAGAGAACACAGACCCTGCAGAGTGTCAGCCAGAGTACCTGTGGCTCGGTACTGCAGACTAGGCACTGTGTTTACAGCCTTATGTTTCCCTCATATGTCATTATATTGGGCTGAGTTCACATTATTATTTGTCTTTACCTGTTTTTATTGTTATTTTGCATCTTTTTGCTCTATATGTTTCTCTTTGCAATTTTTGTTCAACAGATGAACAAAATGATTTCAGTCTATGTTAGCTTTTTGCATGTTTCACTTTAAGGACCCCACATTTGTTTTGGCTTCTTCCATGCATTTTTATTTTTTTCATTCTTTTTATATTGTTTATTTCTGCTGTTTTCCACCTCATATGGAGATGCCTAATACAAAAATGCTGTACGTAGAATATACTGTGCTTTGTTAAAAACATACAAATGAAATGCTACACATTTACTGCTGCAGGTTTGCATTTGGCAAATCCGCAGCGATTTACAGTACCAGCAAAGTGGCTGAGATTTTTAGACATCCCATCCACATGTTGCATGTTCCTTAAGGACTGGGACCATTTTTGTTTTTGCATTTTAGTTTTTTTCCTTTCTACCTTCCAAAATTCACAACTTTTAAAATGTTTGGTCTACATAGCGAGGACTTAATTTTTGCGGGAAAAGTTGTATTTTTAAATGGCACCATTTAATTTACCATATCGTATTAGAAAACGTAAAATTCTTTGTGGGTTGAAATTGAGAAGAAAACACAATTCGGCTAAGGTTTTTTGGGTTTTGCAGAGTTCATTATGCGCTAAAAATGACATGATTTCCTTATTCCACGGGTCAGTACAATTATGACAATACCAAATTGATATAAAAAAATAAAACCTTTCATAAAACTAAAATTTTATTTTCTGACACCAATAACTATTGGCAGCGGCATCTGAGGAAATTAATGACTAGGATCAGTGTAATTACTGATCCTGGTAATTGCCGGTGGGTGCCTGCTGTATTATCCAAACAGAACCCATCATGTAGGGTATGGAGCAAGCTCTGAATGTGAGCTCGATCCATAAAACCCCTTAGCACCAATCACATACAGGTACGCAATTATGCATTAATGGGTTAAATCTGCTATGCTGGAGATATCCACAGTGAATTTCATCTTTTGCTATGCATAGGGTGAAATCTGCATCAGATTCACAATAAAATCCACAAAAAAAATCATCTCTGTATGATCATACCCTAAATCCAATCCCCCAGATCCTGACTGAACTGAAATAACTGGATGCAAACGCTACAGTGAATGTCGCCTCAACAAGATATTGGCCCAGGTTTACTAATCCTACAGATGACATAAGCTCAGACCGGCTGTCTAGACCTGCACCAGATTTATCACAGGGGCTCAGGCTGGATGATACATCTGGTGCAAGGATAGACACTTTACACTGACTCTATACCAACTATTGGTTGGCTTACTTTGAGACAGAATTTTACACCGGAATTGTGGTTCAGCTTTGGTGCAAAATGGTGCATCCCAGGCCATACTCCCTTTCCAGTGAAGCACTGCTCCATTCTAGAGCAAGTCTCTTGTGGAGCAGGTCCAAAAATGTAGAAACCATAGTTGCATCAAAATTGCTCCACACTGCTGACACACTGATAAACCTTGACCAATCTCTCCTAGAAACTGTGCTTCTATTAGAGAATATTTATGTAATAGGCCATCTAAAAGAGCATTCTATGTCGGATTTATGCAGAATATGACAGAAAAATCCCTCTGAATGGCTTTGATTGAAATCATAGGTACAGCTTGGCCACATAAACTTCTGTGGGTAACGTATTGTGGTCCTGCACAAATCTGAGCCATAGTATGAATGTATACCTGAGTACATAAGTTGATACCACATTTGCTTTACTTCTTTCTTTGGAATGTACTCCCTAGTTTTTGGCTAAGGTAAACAAACATGCAGCAACTGTGTGAGGCTTTCTCATGCAAGAATTAAAGGGGTTTGAGTGTTTGCATGCACTTTCAATATTAATGTTATTTCATATGCAAATACAGGTTTTTTTTTAAATATTTTTGTGTAGTATTTGTATCGACTGATTTTTATTTATTTTTTGCAAATATTCCATTGAAAATTAGTTGGTATCATGTGACAGAAAAAAACTTCAAAATCTGTTGAGTTTCTTGCTGTGTTTGCGTAGCAAGAACCGCACGTAAAACTGCAACAAAACCACATGTATTACTTGCGGTTTTTGCTGCAGAAAAGCTAGTAGATTTCACCCTCTCCATTGAGAAGAGTGAAATCTGCAAGAGAAATCAACTGTATATAAATTGATATGCTGCAGATTTTTTCACGCAGCTTGTCGATGAGAATTCTGAAAATCTCAGCCACTTTGCTGGTATTGTACATTTGCCCCATGAAAATCCACAACAGCAAATCCTCAGGTAATCAGTCACGTGTGACACCGGCCTTAATGTGGAATATACTAGTATAAGGCCTCATGCACACGACCATGGCCGTTGTGCTGTTTTCCGTTTTTTTTCGCGGACCCATTGACTTTCGAAAAATGCACAGTTTTGCAGCCGCATCCGTGATCCGTGTTTCCTGTCCGTCAAAAAAATAGGACCTGTCCTATTTTTTTTGACGAACAACGGTTCACCGACCCATTCAAGTCAATGGGTCCGTGAAAAAACACGGATGCACACAAGATTGGCATCCGCGTCCGTGGTCCGTGGCCGTAGGCTACTTTTACACAGACGGATCCACAGATCCATCTGCATAAAAGCTTTTTCAGAGCTGAGTTTTCACTTTGTGAAAAACTCAGATCCGACAGTATATTCTAACACAGAGGCGTTCCCATGGTGATGGGGACGCTTCAGGTTAGAATATACTAAAAGAATTGTGTACATGACTGTCCCCTGCTGCCTGGCAGGTGCTGCCAGGCAGCAGGGGGCAGGCTACCCCCTAGTTAACTCTTTGTTGTCCAGTGCGGCCGGCCCCTCCTGTAGTTAACTCGTTGGTGGCCAGTGGGCCCCCCTCCCCTGTAGTTAACTCGTTGGTGACCATATTGTGTCAACTTCAAACAAATCCGTCCCCATTGACTTGCATTGTAATTCAGGACGGATCCGTTTGGCTCCGCACGGCCAGGCGGACACCAAAACAACTTTTTTTTCATGTCCGTGGATCCTCCAAAAATCAAGGAAGACCCACGGACGAAAAAACGGTCACGGACCTACGGACCCCGTTTTTGCGGACCTTAAAAACGGTCGTGTGCATGAGGCCTAAATTAAAGGGGTTGTCTGGGTTCATGTTAAGGCTACTTTCACACTTGCATTTTTGCTTGATCTGGCAGGGCTCAGCAAAAACACTTCCTTTGCTGATAATACAACCATCTGCATCCGTTATGAACGGATCCGGTTGTATTATCTTTAACATTGCCAAGACGGATCTGTCATGAACTCCATCTGTTGTGTCAGATAAAACGGATCCGTCCCCTTTGACTTGCATTGTGGGTCATGCCGGATCAGTTTTGCTCCGCATCCCAGGATGAAAAGAAAACTGCAGCATGCTACGGTTTTCTCTCCGGTATGTGAATGCAACCAAATGGAACGGAATGCATTATGGTGCACTCAGTTCTCTTCAATTATGTTTTGTCCCCATTGACAATGAATGGGGACAAAACTGAAGCGTTTTACTCCGGTATTGAGATCCTATGATGGATCTCAATACCGGAAAATGTAATCGCAAGTGTGAAAATAGCCTAAGCTTGGTATTTTATCATGTATAATTTGTACTGTTTTTATCATGTTTTCATGTACTGTATACAATATATAAAAAGGATACACTGTGCTTCACTGATTTGCCAAAATCATGAACGTTACACTCAGATGTTACTAATAATGGAATGCACACTAGTATCATGCATACAACACAAATAAGTCAAATGATTATAACCTGTTCCTGCCTGGAAGTATGAAAGGCTTAGGCCTGATATTATGCTTGTGCTCAAAGTATCCCAAATCCTGTAGGTAAAATATAAATGTAAACCTTAAAAAAAAAAATATATATATATATATTTTTTTCAAATTAAGGAGGAACAATGCATTATTTTCGAACAATAAGGGCACACTCCAAGAAAATGTTTTATCTTTTGCTGTATGTGTAATGTACATATTATTGCTGTTAATTTTCTTACCAAGTGCTTTATTCCTGACTTTATTGGAAAGTAGTTGCAAATTGTCATGAAAGTGAGCTTCTGACTGGGGACTATATTTGTGAGTTATCCTCTCCCTTTTGGTCCTCAGCTGTGTCATGTGACTGACACTCTGATGGTCACATGACATAGATGAGTAGATTAATTTTTCTAAAATCTGCCAAGTGAAACATTAATGAGATCTAGGATGCCCATTTCTTTGTTTTATTAGGCAAGTAAGCATGGCATGAGGTGTCTGGCAGACGCAGAACTCCATTCTTATAGCGGTGAACATTCCAAACTGCTGAGCCCTATTTCATTTGCATTTCACATCCAATTAACTTTTAAACATATAAAATAGAATACAAAACTGGTGAAATACATAAAGTTAGCAGTTTAAAGTAGACACTCAAAGAACATTTTGGTTATATTTATTTTTACAAAGTGCATCAAAGGGTTTGCATGCATAGCTATTGTATATTCTACTTACATTTGATCTGCATTAGGAATAAGACCTCTCATCTGTCCATGGAAGGCATCTTTAATGTTGCCAGATGAGTACAGCCCAATTGGGGTGTTATAAGAAGAACTCACTACCTGCTTTTTGTCACCAATATTTGCACCAGCTATAAAAGGTTGTGCTCTTCTGTTATGAGCTGTACCAATAGGCTTGAACTCCTGCGTACATTTGGATAAAACACACCAAAGCACAATTCATGCGGATTAAACACACGCAAGCCAAGGCACCACTGTTTACTGTATATTTCACCCATATGCATTGCATGCACATCATTTCTACTGTTAGAACAGTTCTTAACTTGTGAACCATGCATTCCCAAGGAGTTTGGGGATGGCCTTCAGTAGATCCGTAAATGTGGGTAGTAAATAAAATTCACATCTTTATTTTTTTGGTCGCTAAAAGGAATTTACGTTTTCCTTAAACGTAGGCAACAAATTGTAAAAGTAGTCGTCCAATGTTTTCAGATCACATTTCAGTTTTTTCAAATATCTCAAAATGTTATTATATGTTAGAAACTTTTTTTTCGGAAAAGGGTTTAGAAGCTTCTAGAATGTTCAGCAAATTAAGACCTGTATTTTAGGTTCTCCCCCAATGTTACAGAACATCTATTAATCGAAACACCTCATTAGTTCACAAAAAGAAGAATATATTGGTTTCCCAGTAGCTTAGTAATCAGTCCTGCTCTCTTATAGCACTGGTCTCCTGAGCTCACACATCCAGCCATGTCCAGGGGTGAATTTGCAGCATAGACATCTGTGGTCTGAGATGTTGCGGGCAGCACCTAGAACAGGGGTGTCAAACTCAAATTCATCGGGGGCCGCATCAGCAGTTTGGTCACCCTCAAAGGGCCGGTTGTATCTGTAGGACTATGTGTCCACTCTTTATTATCATAAATTATTGTCACTGCATTCAATTATTACTGTTTTTTTGTAATAATGTAAGTAATAACTAGCTCTGAAAGCTTGACCTGCAAGCGCTGACTGGGGTCACATAGCATTATACTGATTTATGATGCTATGTAACCCTTACAGTTCTGGAATGTGTTGGATAACACTGACATAATGCTGTCAGTGTTATCCAACACATTCCAGAACTGTAAGGGTTACCGTATTTTTCGCCCTATAAGACGCACCGGCCCATAAGACGCACCTAGGTTTTTGAGGAGGAAAATAAGAAAAAAAAAAATTTGAACCAAAAGGTGTGCTTTTGGTGGGTTTTGAACTAATTGTGGTCTGTGGGTGGCACTGTTATGGGGGATCTGTGGATGACGTACTGTTATGGGGGATCTGTGGGTGACGCACTGTTATGGGGGATCTGTGGGTGACGCACTGTTATGGGGGATCTGTGGGTGACGCACTGTTATGGGGGATCTGTGGGTGACACTTATGGGGCATCTGTGGGTGACACTTATGGGGCATCTGTGGGTGACACTTATGGGGCATCTGTGGGTGACACTTATGGGGCATCTGTGGGTGACACTTATGGGGCATCTGTGGGTGACACTTATGGGGGATCTGTGGGTGACACTTATGGGGCATCTGTGGGTGACACTTATGGGGCATCTGTGGGTGACACTTATGGGGCATCTGTGGGTGACACTTATGGGGGATCTGTGGGTGACACTTATGGGGGATCTGTGGGTGACACTTATGGGGGATCTGTGGGTGACACTTATGGGGGATCTGTGGGTGACACTTATGGGGGATCTGTGGGTGACACTTATGGGGGATCTGTGGGTGACACTTATGGGGGATCTGTGGGTGACACTTATGGGGGATCTGTGGGTGACACTTATGGGGGATCAGTGGGTGGCTCTTATGGGGGATCTGTGTATGACACATATATAGCATCTTGTGCTATGTGTCATCCACAGATCCCCTCCATAAGTGTCCCTGTAGTGAATGACCCTCAATACACGGACAGCGGGGCCCGTGCAGTGACTGTATTCTACTACACGGGCCCCGCTCACTGTATAATCCTATGTCTAATAGTTAATTGTATGTAATCGCATAATGAGCGCTGTGTATTACTTACAACTACAAGCGCTCGCCGCTCGGTAGGCAGAGAGGAGGGAGGAGGCAGGCCGGGAGGACAGGCGCTGGCAGCGTGAGTCATACGTCATGCGCCCACGCCGCCTGCTTCATTCATAAAGTTGGCGGCGTAGGCGCGTGACGTATGACTCACACTGCCAGCGCCCAGCCTGCCCCCTCCCTCCTCTCGGCGAGCGCTTGTAGTTGTAAGTACCGGTAATACACAGCGCTCCTTATGCGATTTATTATCACTTCCTGCAGGGGCCGCCTGCAGGAAGTGATAATAAAAGGTGAAGGCTGGCGGCCTGCGGCGGCTACGCGGGCCACATGACGAGGTCTGGCGGGCCGGATTCGGCCCGCGGGCCTTGTGTTTGACACCCGTGACCTAGAAGATCTGTATTGTTTGGTATTTCTCTGTGGCACCGTTTAGCAGTAGTAGGCGCTTTTGCAATAATGTAAAATGAGGTATAGTAACCAATAGAATGCTTATTGTATGACCTCTGCACAGACTGTATTATTCCATAAGGCTACATTCATTCGAATGTATTTGGTTTCCGTGTCCGTTCAGTTTTTTTTTTGCAGATTGGATGAGGAACCATTCATTTCAATGGGTCCGCAAAAAATGCAGACAGCACACCGTGTGCTGTCCGCATCAGTATGACCGTTCCGTGGCCCGCAAAAAATGTAGAGAGCATGTCCTATTCTTGTCTGCAAAAAAAATGGATGCAACACGGACGTCATCCGTATTTTTTGCGGACCACAAATACATACGATAGTGTGAATGTAGCCTAAGGGTATGTTCACACAGAAGACATATGTGCTGGGAAGGTCATTGTGTACTACTGCCATGAAATTCGCCCACGAGTTAGCAAATCCATGTGTTGCTACCCACTGCAGTTCCCCATTGAAAGCAATTAGAAGTGTATTTTAAGTGTATTTTTCACGTTATACGCATAAATAATGCACCCTTACTGCAGAAATATCTGCGTTTTACTTCATATTTTTCCGATCCACTCCTGGCTTTGGCTCCTAAAACTGCATATAATACTACAGTAAAAACTGCACTGCCTAGATGAGTAAAGGAGTACAATGGGATATCTGAGTGTGTGGCATATGCGTGAGGCCATTCCACATGTGTATTCAGTCTGGAAAACATGCTCTGTGTGACAGCTGTATTTCTTCGACTGAATACTGTGCAGCATGATAATGATTTATGATACCATGTGTTCCTGCCTGAATGCACATCTCCAAAACTGTACTCATGGTATTATATAAGTACTGGACAACAGACCTGTGGTCAGACAGGAACACACAGCATCATAAATCTTTATGTTCCTGTGAGTAAGGCCTCCTGCACATTAACTTATTTTCATTCCGTGTCCATTCCGTTTTTTTTTTTGTTTTTTTACGGACCGTATACGCAACTATTCATTTCAATGGGTCCACAAAAAAAACGGAAGGTACTCCATGTGCGCTCCGTTTCCGTTCCGCAAAAAAATAGAACATGTCCTATCATTGTCCGTATTACGGACAAGGATAGGACTGTTCTATTAGGGGTCAGCTGTTCCGTTCCGCAAAATACGGAATGCACACAGATGTCATCCATATTTTTTGCAGATCTGTTTTTTGCGAACCGAAAAATCCATACAGTGTGTGCATGAGGCCTTAGGGGGAGAGGAGCAGTGTTTGGTCTGTGAAATACAGCTGCCGCATGGAGCCTATTTCCTGGACTCAATATACTTGTGTGAAATTGGCCTAGCGGTATTATTTGGGCTTTAAATGGTGGTATTATTTTGATTTGTATCTGATGATATTATTTGGGAACTCTGTAAAGGAAATGTTACTTGGGCACTGTTGTTATTTTAGAACCATATAGGAGTTTTAATTCGAATTTACTTGTAGTATTATATGCGCTTTTATTTTAGCACTATTTAGTGGTATTTTTTGAACATTGCATGGCGGCCTTATTTGAGTTGGTTGTTTGAGAGCAGTTTTAATAGTACAATCATGTTGTGAAAACTTTTGTGTCCCTTATGCTAGGGCTATTTTGGTGACCTTGCAACTGTAATTCTACCATGGTGGGAGCCCTGTCTACTGCAGTATGTTCATGGTTTTGTATATTCCCATTGTGCTTGAGTGGATTCTCCTTATCTGCCCATACATATTAGATGTCTGTTGGCCAAAACCTGCCAGTTTTGAC
Organism: Bufo gargarizans; assembly: GCF_014858855.1. Classification (NCBI taxonomy): domain Eukaryota; kingdom Metazoa; phylum Chordata; class Amphibia; order Anura; family Bufonidae; genus Bufo; species Bufo gargarizans. Next base: position 123,753,994 of record NC_058080.1, read on the forward strand.
TTATCTAAACGTATCTATTCTGCGGTCCAAAAAACAGAGATCCACAAAAAATACTGATGACGCCCATGTGACGTTTGTGTTGCATCCGTGTTTTTTTTTTTTTTTTTGCGGACCCATTGTAGCAATGTCTATTCTTGTATGCAAAACGGACAAGAATAGGACACATTCTATGTTTTTTGCAGAACTGCGGAACGGACATAACGGATAGCACATGGTGTATTGTCTGCATCTTTTGCCGCCCCATTGAAATTAATGTGTCTGACCAGCAAAAAAATGTGTATCGGATGCAGAAAAAAACCCAGTCATCTGATTGGAGACTAGTGGGTTATTGGTGCCTGCTGACTTTTCCCCAGTGGGGGAGATAAGTACTGGGCAGTTGGATTTTAACTTCCTGATGCTTTTGTTCTTGGGGAGATAAGCTGCTTTCAAGCGAGTCTGGGAAGCGGCCTCCTCCTTTTCCTACTATGAGATCACTTGATGGTTCAGTCAAGGTTGACAGCTAACTTATGTATAATTTAAGTAAAAAACTATGACCAAGTCAATTTTTGACATCAATATTTAAAAAACACACAGAAAACAAGTAGCTATCCTTACCTGTGGTTCAGATTCAAGGTTTATTTTATATGGATCTTCACACATTTGCGGAGACCACATCCTAGTTTCAACTCTGAAGATAAACGCATACAGTTAAAAACCCATCCGCTTTAGCAGATACACTATACTTTGTAAAAGGCGATGTCCAGCCATGAAAAATTATTTAGAAACATTCTAAACAAAGTTGTACTCACTTTAGAAAAATTATTTAGAAACATTCAAACAAAGTTGTACTCACTTTAGAGATCCCAGCAGCTCCGGGTCCCCGCTAGTCTCTACTTCCTGCTTCTTTTTAACAGGGGTTATGTGACCATTGTGGCCAATCTTTGGCTGTTATTTTATAACCTCATGAGTGGGTTTCAAAATAATATTTTATGACTGAACAAATTTACATTGTATCAAATAATGTTTGCTGTGTAATATATCAAAGCTGTACATTAGTTACATTTGCAGAAACTGAGGAGCAAGATAATAGTCTGTAACTTCAGTCAGACACAGAAGGACCCTGTAATATTTAATATGGTATTCCAGCTCAATAAACAATGTCCTATGGCCTAAAAATTTTAAAATTAAAGGGGTTGGCCACTTTCTGGTTATTGTTGACCAATGTGTATATAAGATAATTATATGACACTTGCCAATATAGCCTGTGTTAAAATTCTGCACCATTTTCTGTATTTTATAAGGTACACAATGTCTTTTGTGCTGTCCACACAGAGATCTTGTCCATAAAATGGCTGCTGATGGAAGGTCATGTGACCAGGCAAATCACCTCCATGTGATGTCTCCTCCATCCAAACACACTGCACGTGCACTAAACAGAACAAGTGCAAATGGTGGGGCAGTGTATCTGAATGGAGGAGAGATCACATGGAGGTGATTTGTCTGGTCACATGACCCTCCATCAGCAGCCATTTTATGGACAAGACTTCTGTGTGGACAGCACAAAAGACTTTGTGTACCTTATGAAATATAGAAAATAGTGCAGAATTTCAACAAAGGCTATATTAGTAAGTACCATATAATCATCTTATATACACTTTGGTGAAAAATAACCAGAAAGTGGCCAACCCCTTTAAGTAAAAAATAAATAAAATGGCTTCTATTCACCTTGACAATCCGGCGCCGAATACAAAACAGGACCGCGCGGGATTTCTTCACCGATCAGGAGAAGTCGGACATCACTCAAGGGGACCTGGGCATGCTAAATGGAGGACCTGGGCGTGCTAAACGGTTCGTAGACAGAGCCTCTAGGTGCTGAATCAACGCCCTCATAGCACCTAGACGCTCATTAGTATAGTTTAAAAGTGTATTTTTTAGGAGAACGGCGGCAGCAACACAATTATAAAGCATACTGTTATGTACTGCTGACATTAGCACATTGCTAATGTCAGTCAGCTACATGACAGAATTTCTGATGACAGAAACCCTTTAATTCAAAATCTAAACCACAATATAGATTAGACTAGCGGTCCCCAACCGCCGGGCCATGGAAGATTGTTAGCCGGGCTGCGGCGATCAGGGCCTTCTTTATAGTGGTACTAATGAAGCGCTTCCATTATGGAAGCGCTTCATTAGTACAGGAGGACCAGGAAGCGGAGAAGGATCTGTACTCACCGCTTCCTGGTCCTCGGCTATCGGCTGTGCAGGGCTGCGCACAGCTTGAGGTCAGTGACCTCACACTGTGTGCCGCGATACACAGCAGACAGCAGGAAGAATAGGATCGCAATGGTGACCAGGAGCAGGAGAGGTAAGTGTTTTTTTTTTTTTTTGCGCTGACATAAGGGCTGGGGGCTGACATATGGCTGATGGCTGAAATAAGGAGCTGATGGCTGACACAAGGGCTGGGGGCTGACATAAGTCGCTGGGGGCTGACATAACGGTGGGGCTGACATGGTGGGCTTATGGCTTACATAAGGGGCTGGGGGCTGACATGGGGGGCTCATGGCTGACATATGGCTGGCTGACATGGGGGGCTTATGGCTGACATATGGCTGATATAAGGGCTGATGGCTGACACGGGGGCTGATAGATGGCTAAAGGTTGGGGGTCTGATCTGAGGTCTGACTAACATTGGGGCTCTGATTGCTGGTCTGACCTGAGGTGTATTGAAAATTTTTTTTTTCTTATTGTTCTACTCTAAAACCTAGGTGCATCTTATAGGGCGAAGAATACGGTACAGTGCAGCAGAGACCCTAATCAGTTTATATAGTCGTTATATAGTGTTATATATTTTAATATGCACCTTGTGTTTTGCTATGCGCGTGAGTCAGTCAGCGCCGACTAGCACCCCCTAAGCCCCGCCCCAGCCGGGTCCCCGCTCCCCCTGTGCAGCGCTTAGACTGGGCCACTGTAAAAAAAAAAAAAAAAAAAAAAAAAAAAAAAAGCAGTGGCCCAGCTTAAGGCCCCTTATTGACCGCCGTAAAAAGGCATATGGGTGGTCACTAAGGAGTTAATTAAACCCTGCACTGGTGGTGGATCCGCCGCATTTATGTAGAGGCGCCGCTTCTAAATGTAAGACAGCTTCCTTGCAGTCTTGCATTACATCTACGCCTAAAACAGGTGGTAAATGAAATAGGCCTGCTGGTGTGTTCCCTTTCCCGCCCACTTTTTTAGGCCTGGCATAAGCTGGAAAAAGTCACAGATTGTGGTGCAAAGGACCTTTGAGCCGCAATCTGCGCCAGAAATATGCCTAATATAGGTGTATTTGTGTTTAATAAATGACTCCCCAAGTTTTTACTTCGCCGTCTCCGGAGTGGCTTTCTCCATGCACTTGGCTTCCTGGAACCCGGGCCGTTAAATTGTGTGTTGAGCTGAAGGACATTTCCCTTTCTTCACTTATGTCTTTACAAAAGCGTAGATTTTTAACTTCTCTCCCTTGAGTAATGATCCAGTCAGACAATTGCATCTCCCCATGTCTTCTTCTCATCAAAGTGCCACCTAGTCTAGGATAACTTTGTACTGCACGCTTTGCCAAAAAGGTATCAGTAGTTGAAAAGCTGGTGACCACGAAATAGGCATTTTGTGGATTTCTCTGTTGGCTTCTCCTAATGCAGTATGAAAACAATGGGCTTGCTTTTGAAAGCTGTTTCTTTAACCAGTAACATTCATATTTTCTCTGTAGACAGTTTGATGAGAAGCTGTCCACCAATCAAGAGAATGTGAATCCCCTTGTCTCTAATCAGGCCTGCAGGGTGAGATGAGTTGAATGGAGCTATTTTCTGTATTTCAGTAGAGATCCCATCACTTGGACCATCAAAAAATCTAACATTTAATTCCATTTCCTACAAATAAGTACCGGTAATATACCGTATGTCACTGAAGCGAAATCTCCTTTGGCCTGGAATGCAACTTATTTTTTTCTTTTTTCTTTTACTGGACTTGTTAAATGATTCTCCTTTAAGTGTAATGTGGTTATGATTGTGATTATTAATAGGATGCAACTAGAGAGATTATCACCACTGATGTTCTAGGTGACATTAAAAGCACTGCTCTGATAGGAAATCTGTCACCTGTCCTATAAAGTGCCTGTGACTGCATATCACCAAGTTACATGTCCATGCTCACCCCTGTTCCCATGTGGTGTGCCTGAAACCAGCACTGGAGTACATTGTGAGGACTCGTGAGCATGTGCACATAATAAAGAGGACTCCAGGATGAGTCCTCTCTATTATGTGCACATGCTCATGAGTCCTCACAATGTATCCCAGCACCGGTATGCAGACACAAAGCGGATGTACTGGGGATGTATGGACACATAACCTAGTGATCTGGAGTCAGGGGCAGCAGTACTATTCATGTAGTCCTGCACTTAGTAGGGAGTGAGAAAGGGGACAGATTCCCTTTAAGAAAACTTCTCAGTATAATTAGCAATAGGAGCTCTAGCCTCACATCAGTAAGCTAACACCTGTGTGTCCGGGTGTTATAACTGATAGAAATTGTATACCTGTCAATCTTTAGGCAGAGCTGGTCCGTTGCAGCTTTAATCCTATCCTGTGCTTCAGCGTGTGTCATGTTATCAGTGCTGTATCCATCAATGGCAATTATCACATCCCCAGGGCACAAATTAGCAACAGAAGATTTGCTTCCTGGTGTTATCTGAAATAATTAAACAGACAAGTTACATGAATTATAGTAAAACATCCTTATGATTAGGCCTCATGCACACAAACGTTCTGTTTTTTGCGGTCCACAAAACGCGTATCCACAAAAACAAAAGCCGCCCGTGTGCCTTCCGCATTTTGCGGAACGGAATGGGCGGCCCATTGTAGAAATGCCTATACTTGTCCGCAAAATGGACAAGAATAGGACATGCTATATATTTTTTGCGGGGCCACGGAACGGTGCAACGAATGCAGACAGCACACGGAGTGCTGTCCGCATCTTTTGCGGCCCCATTGAAGTGAATGGGTCCGCATCCGAGCCGCCAAAACGGCGGGTCGGATGTGGACCCAAGCAACGGCTGTGTGCATGAGGCCTTAGAGATGAGCGAATTTCCGCTTATGAAATTCATTCACACTTCGTTTGGTGGTAAAAGTTGATTTGCATTATGGATTCCGTTACCACAGACCATAACGCAATTCTATGACGGAATGCCTTTAGAGGCATTCCATTATTCATTCCATTATAATAGAAGTCTATGGGCTACAAAACGGATCCGTCCTGTTTCTGTTATGCAGGAGAGGACTCCTCTCATCTCTACTCATGTACTACTGATCAATAATAGCACTCATAGCAGTATTCTTTCCTGAAGTAGTAAATATCTGGTTCCTCACCCGCCTCTCCAATTACACAGCTCCGCAGTCATCAGAGCTGACCACTCACTTTCTCAGTACAGCCCATCCCTCCACAGCTTTCCCAAAAGTCAAAACAGCCCCTCACAACTTCCTGAATATTCACAGGTGGGACTTCTACCACTTCCTTAGTAGTCGCAGCTGTCCAGAAGTAGTTTATTTTTCAGACCTCATAATAGAGATTGTTCTAAACATATCTTACTGGAGGCGCAGCTTTAGAGACTGTTCATTGCTATGTTGGTTCCAGGGTTTTTAATCAGGTGGATACTAATATTGGCTCTCTAACGAGTCTTCTAGTTACAGGTATTTTTGCAGAGACGAAGTTACACGGCAGTCCTAGATCTAAGGAGCAGCTACACAATGAAGAGAATTAAGGTAATGGGTCAATTTTACTGCATGGTGAATTGCATAAAAAAAAACCTTTGCAGGATTAATTTTTTTTTTCCAGTCCCCCCCCCATTTCGAATTTTTTCCCCACTACATTGTATGCAACCACAAATTGTGCCATTAGAAAGTAAAACTTGCCCTACAAAAAATAAACCCTCATAAGGCTATGTGAACGGAAAAATAAAAAAATTACTACTCCCGGGGGGGAATAAAACAAATTACAACTCTGGGAAGGGGGGGTGTGAATGAAAACACAAAAACAGAAAATTGCCTGGTCCTCTAAGGCCCCTTTCACAGGGGCGAGTATTCCGCGCGGATGCAATGCGTGAGGTGAACGCATTGCACCCGCACTGAATCCCGACCCATTCATTTCTATGGGGCTGTGCAGATGAGCGGTGATTTTCACGCATCACTTGTTCGTTGCTTGAAAATCGCAGCATGCTATATATTCTGCATTTTTCACGTAACGCAGGCCCCATAGAAATGAATGGGGTTGCGTGAAAATCACAAGCATCCGCAAGCAAGTGCGGTTGCGGTGCAATTTCTCGCCCATTTTCCTTGGGGGACACAGACCTTGGGTATAGCTCAGCTCCCTAGGAGGCGTGACACTAAGTAAAACTGTTAAGCCCCTCCTCCATCAGCTATACCCTCAGCCTGGAGATAGAGGCTACCAGTTTTAGCTTAGTGTCCAAGGAGGCAAGACACTCCCTGCTACTGCAGGGCTGTTTTCTCCTTGTTATTTTTACTTTTTCTTCTAATTTTGTTATTTTGTTTTTTCCTAGGGATACCAGAGACGCATTAGACCTCTCTGCTCTCCCGGGGTTGAGCTGCGCCAGTGCCAACTTATCTGCACTGCTGCCTCCCCCACAGAAGCAATAGGAGGATCTGGGCAGCAATGGCTCCCCTACATCCCGCCAGCTAGGGGGTCGCCCGCACGCCAAACCCCTCTTCCAGCTTCCTGCCACTGCGGTGCCAGTGGCTGAAGGGGCGACCCTGCTGGAAAGGACTGAGGGTGAAGACGTCGGACGGTGAGATGGCTATTCCAGCCCATACCCCGTCCCTATCTGCAGCATCTACCCCTCTGGGTAAGGGGGGCACCCGTGGTCGCTCATTCTGAGCGCTCATCTGCAGGACAATGCAGCACAGCAGCATCCTCAGCACCCCCACGCCGTTCCCCCCCCACGCTGCTATCTTTCTGCCCCCCCTCCCCCTCATTCGGGGCTGACTCCATTTTTCTCTTCTCTCTCTCCCCCTTCCCGCCGAGAACGGGGGGCGGGGCTTAGCGGTCCCGGCAGGGGGCGGGGCTTACGCGCGCGTCATTTTGGGGGCGGAGCTACGTTCTCCTTCACAGGAGACATTTCAAGCGCTGGAGGGGGCAGAGCTTGTTCCCCGTGCTTTCTGCTGAGATTTCCCGCGCTTCCTCACTCCTGACAGGAAGCTGGGACACGGTGGGGGACTCTAACCTCCTGTGTACATCGCTCGGCTTCTGTGGGCGCTCTCTGCTGCTCTCTGCTGCTCACTGCTGTTCACTGCTTCTCTGCTGCTGCTGATCTGGGCCATCTCCTGACGTTCTTCTGAGGCACTGGTAGGACAGTTAACCCTCTCCTAACCCTCCTGGTCATAGCTGCTATAACCCTTTGTGGTCTCTATATTAGAGTACAACCACACTTCAGCATGTCAGATCCCACAGGTGCCCCCAAACCCTGGTACCATGCCTGTACCGCCTGTAAGGAACTTTTTCCGCGTGGGCAATCTGAGCCGCATTGCCTTGCATGTCAGGCCCCGGTGCAGGGCCCGCTTCCCGCTGCGCCCCCCGGTGCCTCTGAACCCCCTGACTGGGCTAGGTCTCTGTCTCAGGCGGTGGAAAGCCTTACACACGTAGTGGGCCGTCTCGTGGATAGACCGCCTCTCCCGCAGGCTGCCACAATCCCTGTCGCACCCGCTGGGACTACCGTTTCTGCCGCCCCCACTGGTTCCCTGCCTCCCAGCGAATCTTCCAGGGCCCGGCATACTCAGAAACGTTCAAGGGTTGAGCGCACATCTTCTCCAGATGCTTCGCTCTCTCCGCCATGCGTGCGAGCTCAGTCAAGTCTATCCTCTCAAAGGGATACGCTTTCTGAGGGAGAACTGGCGGATTCGGACGTGGACATGGACTCAGAGCTTCCGTCCAAATTGGCGTCCGCGGTGGGGCATCTTGTCACTAGCATCCGTGATACCTTTCAGCTACACGATGACCCCCCCCAGCTCTGAACAGGCCGGCGTGTCCTTTCTCCGCCCCAAACAGGCCTCCAAGGTTTTTCCCATACACGCTGATTTTTCTTCTGTGGTATCCAAGGCTTGGACTCGGCCTAACGTCCGCTTTATTACACCCAGAAAGCTGGACATTTGTTATCCCTTTCCAGCGGATTCTGTGACCACGTGGACATCCCCGCCTAAGGTTGATCCTCCCGTGGCTCGCCTGTCCAAAAGCACTACTATTCCTGTACAGGACGGATCTTCCCTCCAGTCTGTTGAGGACCGTCGTACGGAATCCCTCTCCAAGGCCATATTTACTGCCTCTGGTTCGGCCCTTAGACCGGTATTTGCCTCCGCCTGGGTTGGCAAAGCGGTCTCTGAATGGGGTTTGCAACTGGAACGGGAGTTAGGGTCGGACGTCCCTGTTCAGGACCTCCGTTCCTTAGCCCAACTAATTGTTCAGGCCGGAAAATTCGTCTGTGAGGCCTCCCTTGATGCGGGTGCCCTCATTGCCCGTTCCTCTGCCCTGGCAGTTTCTGTCAGGAGGGAACTCTGGCTGAAGGTTTGGGCGGCGGACGCCGCTTCCAAACGCTCTTTGGCCGGCCTACCATTCACGGGTTCCCGCCTGTTCGGAACCCGTCTGGACGAACTTATATCAGAGGCCACGGGTGGGAAGAGTACTCACCTCCCCCAGTCCAGGCCAATGGGCGCCCCCCGTGGTCGCGCTGGTTCGTCCCGTTTTCGGTCCTTTCGCAAGCCCACCGGGTCTAGACCCGCGGCCAGTTCTTCTTCCTCTGGCCCAGCCCAGGATAGACGCAAGAAGCCGTTTTTTCGGACGCAACCTACCTGGCGCAAGTCCCAGCCTGCACGGGCTCCCACAGGCCAGCAGCCCTCTGCCTGAAGGTGCGCCCCCACCCACCCGGGTGGGGGGCCGCCTTCTCCTATTCAGGAACGTATGGCGGGCCCACATCTCAGACGCATGGGCGCTCGAGATTGTATCTTGCGGATACAAAATCGAATTTGCGTCCATTCCGCCAGACCGTTTCTTCCGATCCCGTCCTCCGCGAGATCCCGTACGAGTGGCCGCCTTCTTCGCGGCCATTCACTCTCTAATGGACAAGGGTGTCGTCGCCCCCGTGCCTCCGACGGAAAGGTTCAGGGGGTTCTACTCGAACCTCTTTGTGGTTCCCAAGAAGGAAGGCTCAGTGCGTCCGATCTTGGACCTAAAACGCCTGAACCGTTTTCTCCGACTGCAGAGATTCCGGATGGAGTCTCTCAGGTCCGCAGTGGCCTCCCTGGAAAGAGGGGATTTCATGGCCTCAATCGACATTCAGGATGCATACCTCCACGTTCCGGTTGCTCCATGTCATCACCGCTTCCTGCGCTTCGCGGTGGGGGACGATCACTTCCAATTCGTCGCCCTTCCCTTTGGTCTGGCGACGGCTCCTCGAGTGTTCACCAAGGTCCTGGCCCCTGTCTTGGCCCTTCTACGTTCAAGAAGTGTTTTTCTTCTCCCATACTTGGACGACATCCTGGTCAAGGCACCCTCCTTCTCTCAGACATCCCGCAGTGTGGAACTCACTCTGGAGACCCTGACGCGGTTCGGTTGGATTATCAACCACCCCAAATCTTCCCTTACCCCCTCCAGACGGCTGATCTTCCTGGGGATGCTCCTGGATACAGAGTTGGCGGAGGTCCGCCTTCCGTCGGACAAGCGTCTGGCCCTTCGCGGGTCGGTTCGCAGTCTCCTCCGCCATCACCGCCCTTCCCTCAGATCCAGCATGCGGTTGTTGGGAAAGATGGTTGCCTGTTTCGAAGCGGTGCCGTTCGCACAATTCCGATCCCGCACCTTTCAGAGGGCAATTCTGTCGGCCTGGGACAAATCACCGAGGAGTCTGGACAGGACCTTTCTTCTGCCTCCCCTGGCTCGGGCTTCCCTCGGCTGGTGGTTGCATATCCCTCTAAGGGGGAAGTCCTTCCTTCCACTGAACTGGCTGGTGATTACCACAGATGCCAGCTTACGGGGGTGGGGGGGGGGTTTCCCTCCCCGGTCCGTCCAGGGCGTTTGGTCTCTATCGGAGTCCAGACTTCCAATCAATATTCTGGAACTGAGGGCGATTCTTCTGTCCCTCAGACACTGGACCCATCTGCTGAGGGGCCACCCTGTTCGGATCCAATCGGACAATGCCACGGCTGTGGCATACATAAACCATCAGGGAGGCACTCGCAGCGATGCAAGAGGTGACCCTCATTCTCCTCTGGGCGGAGACGCACGTGCCGGCCTTCTCTGCGATTTACATCCCGGGGGTGGACAACTGGGCGGCGGATTTCCTCAGCCGGTCCACCATCGACCCGGGAGAATGGTCCCTGCACCCAGAGGTGTTCGAAGCCCTTTGTCTTCGCTGGGGTCGCCCCGACGTGGACCTCATGGCCTCCAAAATTCAACCACAAGGTCCCCCTATACCTGGCCAGGGCACGGGACCCGAAGGCATACGGCGCCGACGCGCTCGTCCTTCCGTGGCGCGAATTCTCCCTTCTGTACGTCTTTCCTCCTTTTCCCCTCCTGCCACGGGTTCTTCGGAGGATCGCGGCAGAGGGCGTCCCCGCGATTCTAATCGCCCCGGATTGGCCCCGCCGGTCTTGGTACGCCGACCTAATGTTGCTGTTGGCAGACGCACCGTGGCCACTGCCCTCCAGGGAAGACCTTCTCTCTCAGGGACCGATCTTCCACGAGCATTTAGGCTCGCTACGTTTGACGGCGTGGCTATTGAGACCGCCGTCTTAACGCGACGGGGTTTCTCCGCGGACGTAGTCCGCACCATGATCCGGGCTCGTAAGCCCGTATCCTCTAGGATCTACTATCGGGTTTGGAGGTCCTATCTGGGGTTCTGTGAGTCCCGGAGCATCCCACCTCTCCGGTTTTCTCTTCCCACAATCCTGTCCTTCCTCCAGTCGGGTCTGGACCTGGGGCTGTGCCTCAGTTCTCTGAAGGGTCAGATTTCGGCGCTGTCTATTCTTCTCCAGCGTCCCCTGGCCCCTCTAGGGCCAATTAAGACCTTTTTACAAGGGGTGGCTCACTCTGTTCCGCCGTACCGCCCTCCAGTTCCTTCCTGGGACCTGAATGTGGTGCTCTCGTCGCTCCAATCAGCCCCCTTCGAGCCTTTACGGGAGGTCTCCCTTCGCCTTCTGTCCTGCAAGGTCATCTTTCTTGTGGCCGTCACGTCTCTCCGACGGGTGTCGGAGTTAGCGGCTCTTTCTTGCTCCGAACCTTTCCTGATCTTCCACCAGGATAAGGTTGTGCTTCGGCCTGTCCCGACTTTCCTGCCAAAGGTGGTCTCCGCCTTTCACATCAATGAGGACATCGTCCTTCCGTCGCTCTGTCCCTCTCCTTCCCACCCCAGAGAACGGGAACTGCACCGTCTGGATGTGGTCAGGGCGTTGAGGATTTACTTGGAGGTCACCGGGTCCTTTCGGCGCACGGACTCCCTGTTTGTGGTTCCGGAGGGTTCGCGCAAAGGGTTGGCGGTCTCCAAGGTGGCTATTGCCCGTTTCATTAAACTGGCGGTGTCTGAGGCTTATCGAGCCAAGGGCAGGCCTCCGCCTTTTGGCGTCACTGCTCATTCCACCAGAGCAGTCGGAGCTTCCTGGGCGCAGAGGCATCGGGCCTCGGCTGAACAGTTGTGCAAAGCAGCCACTTGGTCCTCTCTGCACACTTTCACAAAGTTCTATAAGGTGCATACGCATGCATCAGCGGATGCTGCGTTGGGCCGCCTGGTTTTGCAGGCAGCGGTTTCCTGATGCTCTGGTGGTGTTCCGCCTTGGGTTTGTGGTCCCTCCCTTCTTGGACTGCTCTTGAACGTCCCAAGGTCTGTGTCCCCCAAGGAAAATGGGCGAGAAAAGGAGATTTTTGTATAACTTACCAGTTAAATCTCTTTCTCGCTCTTCCTTGGGGGACACAGCACCCACCCTTCTGTGTTTGGTTACAGGGTTATGGTCTGGCGCCCCGTTGGGTTGCTGGCTGGTTGTTTCCGTTATTGGTTGTTATCCTTTCACTACTTGGACACGCAACTGGTAGCCTCTATCTCCAGGCTGAGGGTATAGCTGATGGAGGAGGGGCTTAACAGTTTTACTTAGTGTCACGCCTCCTAGGGAGCTGAGCTATACCCAAGGTCTGTGTCCCCCAAGGAAGAGCGAGAAAGAGATTTAACTGGTAAGTTATACAAAAATCTCCTTTTTCACGCACCGTTGCTAGGAGACGATCGGGATGGAAACCCGATCATTATTATTTTCCCTTATAACATGGTTATAAGGGAAAATAATAGCATTCTGAATACAGAATGCATAGTAAAATGGCGCTGGAGGGGTTAAAAAAATAAAAATTTAACTCACCTTAATCCACTTGATCGCGCAGTCGGCATCTCCTTCTGTCTTCATCTTAGCTGTGTGCAGTAACAGGACCTGTGGTGACGTCACTCCGGTCATCACATGATCCATTACATGATCTTTTACCATGGTGATGGATCATGTCATGGACCATGTGATGACCGGAGTGACGTCACCACAGGTCCTGTTACCGCACACAGCTAAGATGAAGACAGAAGGAGATGCCGACTGCACAATCAAGTGGATTAAGGTGAGTTAAAAATAAATTCTATTTTTTTTTTCAACCCCTCCAGCGCTATTTTACTATGCATTCTGTATTCAGAATGCTATTATTTTCCCTTATAACCATGTTATAAGGGAAAATAATACAATCTACACAACCCCGATCCCAAGCCCGAACTTCTGTGAAGAAGTTCAGGTTTGGGTACCAAACATGCGCGATTTTTCTCACAAGAGTGCAAAACGCATTACAATGTTTTGCACTCGCGCGGAAGCAGTGTTTTTCACGCATCACTTTTGCGTTGCGTTAAAATCGCAGCATGTTCTATATTGAGTTTTTCACGCAGCCCTGGCCCCATAGAAGTGAATGGGGCTGCGTGAAAAACACTTTGCATCCGCAAGCAAGTGCGGGTGTGATGCATTTTTCACTGATGGTTGCTAGGAGATATTGTTTGTAAACCTTCAGTTTTTTATCACGTGCATGAAAAATGCATCGAAACGCATTGCACCCGCGCAGAAAAAACTGAACACAATTGCAGACAAAACTGACAGAATTTGCTTGCAAAATGTTGCTGTACATCTGAGATTCAGCAAAAATGCACATGTTGCATGTGGTTTTTGCAATGTGGTTTTCACTGGTAAGGCTACTTTCACACTTGCGTTCAGAGCGGATCCGTCTGAGACGGATCCGCTCATATAATGCAGACGGTGGCTCCGTTCAGAACGGATCCGACTGCATTATATTGTTAAAAAAAATTCTGTCCAGACTTTACATTGAAAGTCAATGGGGGACGGATCCGTTTGAAGATTGAGCCATAGTGTGTCATCTTCAAACGGATCTGTCCCCATTGACTTACATTGTAAGTCTGGACGGATCCGCACGGCCAGGCGGACACCCGAACGCTGCAAGCAGCGTTCGGGTGTCCGCCTGCTGAACGGAGCGGAGGCTGAACGCTGCCAGACTGATGCAGTCTGAGCGGATCCGCATCCACTCAGAATGCATTAGGGCAGTACGGATGCGTTCGGGGCCGCTTGTGAGCCCCTTCAAACGGAGCTCACAAGCGGACACCCGAACGCTAGTGTGAAAGTAGCCTAAAACATGTTAAAAATCATGCGGCAAAACTGCAGCCTCAGCGTAAAACATGAAAAGAACAAAGGCAGGTGAGTATTTTGATTATGATTTCTTCTTTGTTAAGTAAAATGCCTCCAAAAGGTGTACAAGACAAACAATGTAAAACCCTCTAGAGTGAATTTATCAAAACCGGTGCAAAGCAAACTGGCTTAGTTGCCCATAGCAACCAGTTTAGATTCCACATTTCATTTCAGATAGTTGGAATCTGACTGGTTGCTGTGGGCAACTAAGCCAGTTCTACTTTACACCAGCTTTGATAAATTTGTGTTTGATCAGTAATTGCCATTAGTGATTGTGAACCGAAACCAGGAGTGGAGCCTACACAGAGTTTAGGTATAATGGAAGGATTTCCTCCTGTTCTATGTTTTTGACCCACACCTGGTTTTGGCTCACAATTTACTGATGGAAATCGCTGACCAAACACTGATTGTGTGAAAGCAGCCTTATGTCCAGTGAAACAATCTTCCATCTGTGTTGAGTCGGTTTTGTCTGTGATTGCATTCTGTCTGTCCATATGGCATTAGTATGTCATCTTTTTTCATTTCTGTAAAAAACCCAACATTCATGAAAAATAGACCGCACCAAGGTGGCGTCTGCAAGCTGTCTGAGCAGGTGAGTCTAGTGTAAAACATAAGGCTCCATTAACACGTCCGCAATTTTGTGAAAGGCTGCAGACCCATACATTCTCTATGAGGACGGAATGGATGCGGAGAGCACACTATGTGCTCTCCGCATCCGCATTTCCGGAGCGCTTCCCCCCCAGTAATAGTCACCTGCACACAGATATCCCCCTAAAATAGCTAAAACTAAAAACAAACTAAAAACAAACTAAAAACTACTTCCAAAAATATTCAGCTTTGATATTAATGAGTTTTTTGGGTTCATTGAGAACATGGTTGTTGTTCAATAATAAAATTAATCCTCAAAAATACAGCTTGCCTAATAATTCTGCACTCCCTGTAGGAAGGTGTGTCTAACTGATAAGTTTGTGATCATAAACCACACACACACAAGAGGAAAAAAAAAGGAGGACCACCAACAAGAAAGAAAGGAGAGACCCCAGGAGAAAAATCCTGATGACCAGAACGTACCTTAGAGCTGACTTCGCTTAGTCTCTGCACATCATCTGTATTCTTGGTAATGTATAACTTTGTTTCATGTAATATTGATATAAATTAATCAGCCTAATATTTAGCTAACTCCTCGCTGTTTGCAGGTGTATAGTTGTTAAAAGTGCTACATCAATATTGTCAATATTCAGCAAAGATGCATATTGCTGAATAAAAGACCTAAATATTAATTTCAGAGGTAACTGATTGGAATCATTTCATTCCATAGTCAATACCAGGCTTGATAATTTATATTGCTACCCCATTATCCGAGATTTGTCATAGTTGGGCGCAGAGCAAGGGTTTGTATCTTTTATTAACGTTATTGAGTTTTTATATTTAAAATTGTGGTCAAGACAGATTGTATTATAGTCTTATGTCTGAGAGGTACTGTGTATACGCTGATATTTGTGTTAATGCCATCTTGTAGTGGATTTTGGGTACTACATTTTACTAACTATCATTCGTCTTATATTCATTGTTATTGATTGTATATAAATTATTGTATAATAAATCATTTATATTTTTGCATAGATGCTTGTACCTTGTTTTACGGATTTTGCTTTATATCCCCGACAGGCCCAGGGCAAGAGGAAGCCCAGTTGGGATCATCTCCTCTTCTACTGGGGGTAAAAACTTGGTCAGGACCCTACCCTCTAAAAAAATAACTTTTAGAAAACGAGGCAGTGGAAAAAAGTAATTGAAAGGGGTTTAGGCGGAAATCCTTCTGTCCTGTGTGGGGTGCCTGGTTTGATCCTTTCTATGGGGCCCCTACTTCTCTATGTTTGCCACTGCCTGCTCCTATCTCCAAAAGGGGACCCCTGAAGTTAACAGAGAGCAGCACTGCATGTGTGGGCACCCTTAGTTCACGGCTATAGGAGTTCCGAAAATAGACGAGCACTGGCGGTGAATGGAGAGCCACATACATGGTATGCTCTCTCTCACTTTGGAGGTCCCCATAAAATTCTCAAGACTTAAGACTCATGAATACAAAAGTATTTTTGGTCCTCCTTTTATATTTTTTATATTTTTTAAACATTATACATAAGGCAACACGTGATTTACAGGTATCATGGTATTCTTTTAAATTATACAGATTACATAAAAATGGAAATGAACAGCCATAGAAAACTGTCTAATAACCTGAGGGAATCGAGATGTCAGTTCTTACATAAATTGTAGTCTTTGCTAACTAATAGCTAATATGGCATTTCTCAGACAATACTGCACATCTGATTAAGATATAGAGCAAAGGGGTTTATGAAAAATAGAAGTGATCCAAACTTCCCATCTACGTTAGATTGATATTGATGTGACACGTTGAAAGCCAAGGCGGACATCCTTTTGTACCAGCATTGTTCATTAATGGACTGTAGAATGTTTGCTATGCATGCATTAGAAACTATAGTAGAGTGTAAAAAAAGAGAACTGTTCTATACGAAGGGATAGAAGAGCTAAAGCCGGGTTTGGGACAATTTAAAATTGGCATATATCGGATAATATAGAAACAATCTGGTGCCAAACTTTCTTTATTAATCCACATTCCCACCACACATGCATTTATGAACCTTCCTCCACTGTCACATCTCTAACACACATCTGATGTGTTGGGGAAAATACGTGACAAGCGGAACGGTGTGAGGTACCATCTTAGAATATTTTTCCATGAGTTTCCAAGTGGGATATACACTTAGAAAATTTGCAAACAGAGGTAAGAGCAGATTGCCATTGATCATCAGTAAAGCTTTGATTTAAATCATGGTGCCAGTGGTCTTTAATTTTCCCCAATTTGTCCCCTTCCTCCATTAGCAAATTTCTGTAGCAAAAGGATATGCTGTGGGAATTGAAGTTAGGATTCTTATGTCTAATTTGCATGTACTGGAAGTACTCTGAGGATGGCAGGTTATGTTTGGCATCTCAAATGTGGAATTGATATATAGTAGGAACACCCAGTTCTTTCAAGAAGTGGAGGCCTTTCTCTGACCAGGGTGATGCTAAGAAGTTAGGGACAAACAAGTTAACAATAGATATAGGGATACCCATTAATTCCATGTGTCAAAACATATGTGGAAGGATGGGTTAGTCCACAGCCGTATCACAGCTCAGATCGGGGATGTTAAGTATGGAAAATTGTTGCGGAACCCAAAATATAAAAGGGAATATAAGAAAGTGTGAATGCTGTGTCCCCTTAATATGCCAAGCTCAATCTGAACCCATTTTTTAGAGACCTCTCCAATCCACGATTGTTTCAGTTAGGCCAGTATCCCGGATTTATAGTATAAAGACAGAGATGGGCAGTTCACCCCTCCCTGATGAATATGGGAAAACAGGATGTCCACCTTGACCCTCGGTCTCTTCCCATCCCACACAAACTGCATAAACAAGGTTTGGATATAGGATATTGAGATAAATATTGGTAAATTTCTAAAAAAATATATAGGATCTTTGGTAGAAATACCATCTTGGCCACAGCAATCCTCCCCAACCATGAGATGCCAAACAAGCGTTTTTCTTTTCCGGCGCTGAGTTCCGTCCTAGGGGCTCAAATCCGGAAAAGAACTGATCAGTTTTATCCTAATGCATTCTGAATGGAGAGTAATCCGTTCAGGATGTCTTCAGTTCAGTCTTTTTGACTGATCAGGCTTTTCAGAAAACCGTAGCATGCTGTATTTTTACCTCCAGCCAAAAAACCTGAACACTTTGACTGAACGCCTGATCAGGCCTTTTTCCCATTGACTTGCATTAACGCCGGATTCAGCGCAGTGTGTTCAGTCAAACCGGATCCGGTTTTTGCATGTTAAACCTGAAAAATGTGAAAAAAATGTTAAAGTCCATAAATGGCGGATCTGTTTTTTCCAATGCATTTTTTCATTGTGATCAAAATCCTGATCAGGCTTCAAATGTAATCCGTTTTCACACGTTTTTCCACATCCGGCGGGCAGTTCCAGTGTCGGAATTGAATGCCGGATTTAAACAACGCTAGTGTGAAAGTAGCCTAGCAGTGGACAGCCGCCGCCAAGACATGACTTATTGGATGTCCCAACATGCAACCAACAGCTCGTATATGGGGGAGTCTCTGAAGTAGATGAGAAAGTCAAGGACTTTAACATTTGTGTTTTGAAATATATAGATGGGTCAAGAGTGGAGGGAAGCAGACCCAATGTAGAATGGTGTAGGCAGGTGAGGTACCTTACATGGTTGGCACCTATGGAGGTTATCACTTTGTGGAGTTCACCACAGTCCATTCTTGGGTCACTGTGGGTGGCTTCTGTTTCCCTGAAGATCTGGCTCCCTCTTGTGGCTGGAGTAAGGACCACCTCTCCAGAAGGTTTGAGGCTTGAGATGGAGAAAGTAAAATAAAGTTAGTGCCATTTCTACTGACAATAAGCTTCACTGGGAAAGCCAGCGATATGAGATTCCATTCTCTCTCAGGATTGTGGTATATTTAGCAAACTCCCTCCTCCGGGCTAGAGTTGCTGGAGAGAGATCAGCATAGAAAGAAACTTGTTTAAAACGCCCAGGAATGTCTTTTTTTTTTTTCTTCCTACTTCCCTGAGAAGCTTGTTTTTAAAATGGAAGAAGTGAAGGCGAGCTAGTACTTCCCTTGGCGTGCTGGCCGGAATAGATTTGGGTTTAGGGACTCTGTGCGTCTTATCTATAAGTAAATCCCTCCCTGGGGTGTCCAGCAGGATTGATGTAAAGAGATCTATCAGATAATCCTGGGGAGAGTCCTCTTTAATGTCTTCAGGGATATTTCTGAGTGATATTATTCCTTCTAGACCTATCCTCAAGGTCTGCTAATTTCAGTTTCACGGCAGCAACCTCATCCTGTGCCTCATAGGAATTCACTAGGGAGTTGTGTACTTCCTTCAATCCCTCCATCTTTTCCTCAAGGTGCGCAGTGCAATCCCCAATGGCCATGATGTCCAATGGCCGTGATGTCTGCCCTTATAGGGTTTAAGGCTGACTGAATATCTGAGTCTATAGAACTTTTCAGGTCTGCCATTAAATCTTGCATAGCAGACAGGGTGATCCTATCCTATTCAGAGCTTGTATTAGGGCTCATGTTAAAGTTAGACTTTGCCCCTGCTGGAGAGCTTTGGGCAGAGCCCCCACTCACATGACTAGTTTTACTTGCATGGGAAATATGTCCGACTCCTACCAGCTCTTCATGGACCTGCTGCCTCGGTGCTGCTGTGAAGAAAGAGGTAACTTTTGTGGAGGAACCAGGGTTTTTCTTCGTCCTCGTCATCTCCAGTGTCTTCCTTGCGGTGAGTGGGTGGAGAGGGGTCTGCTCCAGAGCAGTTTGGGTGCCTCTGGGGCGCTTTATAATGCTGTACTCGGCTGTGGCTCCGCCAAAAATTATGATCGGATGCGGACCAAAAATACTTTTGTGTTCATGAGTCCTAAGTCTTGAGATTCATTCACTTCAATGGGGTCACAAAAGATGTGGACAGCACACTCGTCTGCTGTCCTCATCCGTATATCCATTCTGGGCCCTGCAAAAAAAATAGAACATGTCCTATTCTTGTCTGCATTGTGGACAAGGATAGAACTGTTCTGTTAGGGGCCAGACTTTCCGTTCTGCAAAATGTGGAATCCACAATTTGCCACCCGCAAAACTGCCAACGGTCGTGTGCATGAGCCTATAATATGAGAAATCTCCACAAAAGGTATGTTTCTCCTGCTCTCCCCAGCTTTACCTACTGTCAGCAGTTTAGCACTCTCATCAATGTAGTGACAGAGGCCTGATTCCAGCGCTGTGCCACTCATTTGTTTTCTTGCAGCAGTTTATTACAAAATCACACTTTATTAGGTGCAGCGCAAGCCAAGCCAGGAGTCCCCTCAATTACCAGAAAACTGGTGTAAATAGGATAAATTCCCAACCTTTTGGAAAAGCGGCGATGGCAGCGTAAAAAGAGGCCCTTTTTTTTTGGGGGGGGGGGGGCATTTAAAAAGTCACAAACACACAGCTTGCGACTTTTTAAGGCCACTTTTCTTGTACAAGGGAGATGATAAATTTCCCCCAAAGTGTATATAAATGGTATGCTTTAATCCATAGGTACTTCACTTGAAGGCACACAGCCGTCCATAGAGGCAAATAGGGGGTCAGTTTAAGGCTACATGCACACGAACGTATTTTGTTTCCGTGTCCATTCAGTTTTTTTTGCGGATAGGATGCGGATCCATTCATTTCAATAGGTCTACAAAAAATGCAGACAGCACACAATGTGCTATCCGCATCACTTTGTCTGTTCCGTAGCTGCAATAAAATAGAACATGTCCTATTCTTGTCCTTTTTAGGCATTGTTACAATGTATTTGCAAAAAAAAAAAACGGATAACATACGGATGTCATCTTCTTTTTTTTTTTTGGGCGGACCGCAAAACACATGGTCATGTGCATGTACCTGGCTTTAAACAGGTTATTGCTTGTGGTTTTGAAATCTCAGGGACTGTCATTCAAACAAGGGGGGAGTGATGTGCAGTGTTAATTGGAGCAGCCCCACAAAAACCCATTTTGTATAAATGTAGACCGAAACATTTCTCAGGATTAGAGGACCAGGTTTCATAGGAGATGTATGGTTATGTTTCAGGGTAACTAACCTCAATGGCGGTATGCTTACTTTGGAACTGATTTTGGAGGTGACAGACTCCCTTTAGTGAAGTGGGAAACTTACAAATCACCATATTTTTGATCTGTATGTATTGTTACCCTAAATAACTTGTTGTATCAGTCTCAAACTTGTTATTACATTTTATAAGATACATAATTCATAGAAGCAGAAATATTTTGGTTTCTGTTGTCAGTATAGCCAGACTTGTAAACAAGTTACATCATAGGGCGCTATGGATATAATGTGAAGCGTCTTTCAGCTGCTCAGCAGGTGCACATGGACATAGGACCTCCGCCTGCCCCATGAATACATACATTCTGATCTATGATATCACCTCGTTCCTTGGATTAGGGCACCCCGCTTCAGATAGAACTGTGTACTTGATCTGCTGTGTGGCCAGCCCTGTTTATGAAATGCTATCTACATAGTGAAAGGTGTAAGCAGATCTAGATCTCTGAGCTATTTACAGCATATCACTGGCAGAGCTCTAGTAATCCTAGTTAGCTGTAGTGCTGCAGTACTTAAAGGGGTATTCCCAAATGGGATATTTATGGCATATCAACAGCATATGCCATAAATGTCTGATAGATAGGGGTCCAACCTCTGGGAGCCTCTCCTATCTCCAGAATGGAACCTTGAAGTGAATGAACAGCAGGCCACACATGCATAGCCACCTTCCTTTCACTGCTATGGGACTTCCGAAATCGCCGAGTGCTGGCTCAGCTCTCATGGCCTGTGACACTCAATTTGATCATGTCCAATAGAAGTAAGCAATCAACAAGGGATCTCCTTGTTGTGTTTACCAGCTGTTTGTATGACACTTAGGGACACTCTGCTGTCAGGCATAAAGTTTGGTGACAATGTTTGACACTTACTGCACAATGCTCCAGTCTTAGGCCTCATGCACACGATTGTTATTCTGGTCCGCATCCGAGCCGCAGTTTTTGCGGCTCGGGTGCGGACCCATTCACTTCAATGGGGCCGCAAAAGATGCGGACAGCACTCCGTGTGCTGTACGCTTCCGTTGCTCCGTTCGGTCGCCCTGCAAAAAAATATAACATGTCCTATTCTTGTCCGTTTTGCAAACAAGAATAGGCATTTCTAAGAATAGGCATTTCTAAATTGCGGAAGGCACACGGGCGGCTTCCGTGTTTTGCGGATCCGCAATTTGCGGACTGAAAAAAAAACTGAACGGTTGTGTGCATGAGGCCTTAAACAGCTGAACCCAGAGAAAAAAAAACAACACAAAATGTGTGTTTTCATCGTACAGGTGTAGTGATTTTTGTGTCTGCCCAAATGATCCATTACCCGATGAATAAGCATTTCGCTCATTCATCAGGTAACTGGCGGAACTTTTAGGCCTCTTTCACACAGGTGTCGCGTGTGCACTCACGATTTTTCCACGTGAGTGCAAATCTTTTTAGTGCGTTTTGCACGCGCGTGAGAAAAAAACGCATGTTTGGTACCCAGACCCGAACTTCTTCACATAGCCATGTTATAAGGGAGAATAATAAAGATCGGGTCCCCATCCCGATCGTCACTTAGCAACCATGCGTAAAAATCGCACCGCATCCGCACTTGCTTGCGGATGCTTGCGATTTTCACTAAGCCCCATTCACTTCTATTGGGCCTGCGCTGCGTGAAAAGCGCACAATATAGAGCATGCTGCGATTTTCACGCAACGCACAAGTGATGCGTAAAAATCACTGCTCATGTGCACAGCCCCATAGAAATGAATGGGTCCAGATTCAGTGCAGTGTGAAAAACTTGCCTGTATGAAAGAAGCCTTACCCTGCCAGATAATAGCCAATGAGCATTCCTATAAACACTCATTAGCTATTATCTGGCGGATTCTCGGCCAATGTAAAGGTGGATTTAGACAGGCCAACTGATCGCCGATTGTCATGAAGAAGGCGCTCCTTCCCGACAGTCGGCTGCTTGTTAAGTGAAAGAGACCGTGCATTTACATGCAGCGATCTCCTTCACTGTATGAGGACAGGGATTGCTATAGTGAAGGAATTATGGTTTCTGGGCAGCAGATCGCTGTTTAGACCATACGATTTGCTGCCCAGAAATTATGATGGGTGGTGCCTGCACAAAAGACAGGATTACCCAATGAATGAGCTTTTTGCTTGGTCATCAAGTGATTGGCAGCACATTTAGATGGCCAGATGATCGGGAACAACTGTTCGCAGGAATGGATGTTCCCAATAATCTGGACGATCTGCACTGAAATCCGCAGCAGTTTGCAGGCAAATCAATTGGTCCAGAGTTGCATGCGGATTCGGTGCAGATTTTACAAAGTGAATAAAGAAAATCCGGTCAGGGAAAATAAAATAAATTGACATGCTGCAGATTTTAAAATCTGCACGGAAAAAATCAGCATCGTGTGCATTGAGAATTTCAATGTGCATGCCCTACGGTGCGGATTTTCCGCACGCAAATCCACACTGAAAATCTGCACGCAATCCTGATTGTGTGCATTTAGCCTAAAGGGCCCTTTAGGAGTGAGGTTGAGACTTCCACTAAGGCCTCATGCACACGACCGTTGTGTGCATCCGTGGCCGTTGTGCCGGTTTCAGTTTTTTTTCGCGGACCCATTGACTTTCAATGGGTCCGTGGAAAAATCGGAAAATGCACCGTTTTGCAGCCGAGGCCGTGATCCGTGTATCCTGTCCTATTTTTTTGACGGACAACGGTTCACGGACCCATTCAAGTCAATGGGTCCGTGAAAGAACACGGATGCACACAAGATTGGCATCCGTGTCCGTGATCCGTGGCCGTAGGTTGCTTTCATACAGACGGATCCGAAGATCCGTCTGCATAAAAGCTTTTTCAGAGCTGAGTTTTCACTTTGTGAAAACTCAGATCCGACAGTATATTCTAACACAGAAGCGTTCCCATGGTGATGGGGACGCTTCTAGTTAGAATACACTACAAACTTTGTACAGGACTGCCCCCTGCTGCCTGGCAGCACCCGATCTCTTACAGGGGAATATGATAGCACAATTAACCCCTTCAGGTGCGGCACCTAAAGGGGTTAATTGTACTATCATATTCCCCTGTAAGAGATCAGGGCTGCCAGGCAGCAGGGGGCAGACCTCTCCCCCCTCCCCAGTTTGAATATCGTTGGTGGCACAGTGTGCGCCCCCCATCGGGCTCCCTCCCTCCCTCTATTGTAATAAATCGTTGGTGGCACAGTGTGCCCCCACCATCGCCCCCCCTCCCTCCCTCTATTGTAATAAATCGTTGGTGGCACAGTGTGCCCCCACCATCGCCCCCCCCTCCCTCCCTCTATTGTAATAAATCGTTGGTGGCACAGTGTGCCAACCACCATCGACCCCCCTCCCTCTATAGCAGTAACAACATTGGTGGCAGTGTACGGCCTCCCATTCCTCCCCCCCCCCATCATTGGTGGCAGCGGAGTTCCGATCGGAGTCCCAGTTTAATCGCTGGGGCTCTGATCGGTAACCATGGCAACCAGGAAGCTACTGCAGCCATGGTTGCCATGGTTACTTAACAATAGTACAACAGTAGAAGATTCATACTTACCTGCTTGCTGCTGCGATGTCTGTGAACGGCCGGGAGCTCCTCCTACTGGTAAGTGACAGTTCTTTAGCAATGCGCCGCACAGACCTGTCACTTACCAGTAGGAGGAGCTCCCGGCCGTTCACAGACATCGCAGCAGCAAGCAGGTAAGTATGAATCTTCTACTGTTGTACTATTGCTAAGTAACCATGGCAACCAGGACTGCAGTAGCGTCCTGGTTGCCATGGTTACCGGTCGGAGCCCCAGCGATTAAACTGGGACTCCGATCGGAACTCCGCTGCCACCAATGATGGGGGGGGGGGAATGGGAGGCCGCACACTGCCACCAATGTTGTTACTGCTATAGAGGGAGGGGGGCCGATGGTGGTTGGCACACTGTGCCACCAACGATTTAATACAATAGAGGGAGGGAGGGGGCACACTGTGCCACCAACGATTTATTACAATAGAGGGAGGGAGGGGGGGGGGGTGATGGTGGGCGCACACTGTGCCACCAACGATTTCTAACAGAGGGAGGAAGGGGGGTCCGATGGGGGGCGCACACTGTGCCACCAACGATATTCAAACTGGGGAGGGGGGGGGGTCTGCCCCCTGCTGCCTGGCAGCCCTGATCTCTTACAGGGGAATATGATAGTACAATTAACCCCTTTAGGTGCCGCACCTGAAGGGGTTAATTGTGCTATCATATCCCCCTGTAAGAGATCGGGTGCTGCCAGGCAGCAGGGGGCAGTCTTGTACAAAGTTTGTAGTGTATTCTAACCTGAAGCGTCCCCATCACCATGGCAACGCCTCTGTGTTAGAATATACTGTCGGATCTGAGTTTCACGAAGTAGCTCATATCCGACAGTATATTCTAACATAGAGGCGTTCCCATGGTGATGGGGACGCTTCAAGTTAAAATATACCATCGGATTGGAGAAAACTCCAATCCGATGGTATAAAAGAACTCCAGACTTTACATTGAAAGTCAATGGGGACGGATCCGTTTGAAATGGCACCATATTGTGTCAACATCAAACGGATCCGTCCCCATTGACTTGCATTGTAATTCAGGACGGATCCGTTTGGCTCCGCACGGCCAGGCGGACACCAAAACGACTTTTTTTTCATGTCCGTGAATCCTCCAAAAATCAAGGAAGACACACGGACGAAAAAACGGTCACGGATCACAGACCCACGGACCCCGTTTTTGCGGACTGTGAAAAAAACCTGTCGTGTGCATGAGGCCTAATACTGATATTACATTGATTCTTATCAAACACAATGTTAGCAGCCTTTTTGTTGTTTTTTGTATTATGTTACATTTTTTTAGGCTAAAATACTCTGGCCAAATGTCTGGCATTGTTAATGGTGTTTTTAATAATATTTTCAATTTAATTTTGACAACTCTGGTACAAGAAGACACTATTTATCAACACGTGAAAAATTTGCACAGATGCACAGTGGCCATAAAGCATGAATGAGCGTGTTTCTGATGAACAGCACATGCCCTGTAATTCTTCTAAACAGTGTCTATAAAGTTTTCCTCCCTGGCTTTCATGAACCGCGTTGTTACCAAAGATGGCTTGTAGCATTCCACTTCTAGAACTGTAAATTGTACCTGAGCTTTATTACTTTTAGCAGACCTTTCTAAACATGGGAGCCTTTCTCTTCAGTGGTAGAGATTGCAGAGTGTCCCACAAAAAATAAAATAAAATCATCTTTCCATATGTTTATAGCGTTAACTTGAAGAACTCTGCAATTGTGATATAAACCAAGTAATTTGAGTGCTGTGTGAGTGAAATCAGCTAATTTCATGTTATTTCAGAAGGAAATTTAGTATTTGATTTAGGCAGTTTTATGGTAAAAAAAAAGTAGTAAATGTTTGTTCATGCTGTACTAATAGTTTGCAACTTTTCACTCCTCTTGCCGCTTCTGAAAAACGGGGAGGGAAAGTAGTGAAGCTACAGAGGGAGGGAGCGTAGGCAGCATTCTGTGATAAAAGCCAGAAAATGGCAAAAAAAAAGTGCTGCAAATCTACGCTAGATCACAACAGGAGTAGATTTAGATGTGCCAAATTTATTAAGAGGCTTTTGACTTTGAGTTTGTCTCATTTCATGCTGACGATCTTCAGTTTAAGGTGGGTGTATGAAATACCAGTCTTGATAAATATGAAAAGCTGCCTGACTCCTGCTATAGGATGTCATGCATCCATGGATGATAATGTGAGTTGTTTTTTTTGCTGTAAAGGTAGGCACTAAGTTTAGGGCTACATGGCTAAATTGGGCACCACAGGTGTGACACGAACAAGGATCGCAGAGTAGCACTGCAGCCATAGAGATGATCGGTGGTCGCAACACGTTTACCTTGGCCACACTCATTTCTACGGCTACAATGCTACACTGCAATCCTTGTTTGCGCAACACATGTCTTAACTGTTTGTTTCTGGGCCCTTTATAAAGGAGGTCACACCCATTAACTCTTCACATCTTTTTTTCCTTTCGGTCTAAGCTATATGTTGGGAGTAGGCTGCGAAGTATGCCACTGCTCAGGGCATTCAGTGGCATATGTTCACAATTGGTTCCTTCCTATTGTAATAATATTTTACTATACAGTGAAAGTAAAGTTATACCAGTGCTTACTCATTTGGTGTACACAAGGCACATGGGACCATATTGATACTTTCAGCAGAAGCACCTGGAGCTGGCCATACACATTAGATGAATGTCGGCCAAATCTTGCAATTTTCGGTAGAATTGGGCAACTATCTAGTTTGTATGGGGGCCCCTGACCGACAGCAGATTTCGGAGGACAGAACTAGCAGGCTGATTTCAACTGCCCGATCCTTTTGTTCTGTGGGAGATAAGCCACTGCCAGACGAGTTTGCCTACTAAGAACCCCTGCTTGTTTGGCCAAGTCGAGAAGGCAGGTGTATATGAAAATTTGGAGTGATAGCTGTCAACTGACTGAGTTTGTGACTGACAGACACCATATGTGTATGGCCAGCCTTTGCTGCACTTATCACCAATTTTATTCAGCAAAATATGGCATGTTGCTGTACCAATGCATGATCATGCCGTGGAACATATTTTATGAATATATCCGGATAAATGAAATGGCAATACAGGTATACAGAGTATTTCAAAAGTCAGGATAAATCGATGACAATACAGGTATACGGAATACCTCCAGAGACTGGGTATGCCATCAAGAAAACCTAAAAAGATTATATTATACTGTACTAAATATCTGGAATATAATTTAATTTATTTTTTTTATATAAAAAAAATCCTAAATAGCGATGTAACATATTATACAAGATAGCGGGCAGCATATATCTTATAGTAGAGGAATACAAGGTAGCCTAAAATCTCAGGTTTAACTATGCATAAAAACCCATATATACATCAGGGACCATAATGGCTAAATACATAAGCTTATAGGTTGAATATATAGGCTGAATACATCTGAGGATTAATTATCATTGTGACCATACTACATTTTCTGTGTGTATCTCCAGTTTGTTATTAGGTGCCAGTCTTACTCGTTTCACGCTTGAATTTTCATCTTGTGTTTTAGGCCTTAAATAACCATGCATATTTACACGAAATTATGGATTTATAACATGATTTAAAGGGAGTCTTTCACGCCGATTGACCCTATTAACACACTTATATCCACGGCATCCCCCCTATTAAAACTGTTCTTACTGTTAGTTCCCTGCTAGCATCATTGGTCCAAAAAACACTTTTATTCCGTATGCAAATGAGGCTGTGACGGTGCCCAGGGGCGGCCTTACAACGGCCGGTGCCCAGGCCCCTGGGTCATTTTCATACCAATTCACTCCCCCTCCTCCTCGTCTGCCCGCCTATCCTCCGCGTCTGCCCGCCCATCCGCCGCGTCTGCCCGCCCATGGTCTCTTCTCCATCTTTCCTCCTACTGTGATCACGGCAAGACCGTAAGTTAGGCCGGTGCCGCCGCATGCGCACAGTAAACTGTGATGCCCCGGCCAGACTGTGGTCATTCAATGCGCACGCGCCGATATCGCGGTCATCGGCACATGCGCGGGATTACGGACAGTAGGAGGAAAGATAGAGAAGAGACCATGGGTGGGCAGACGTGGCGGATGGGCGGGCAGACGCGGAGGAGGGGGAGTGAATTGGTATGAAAATGACCCAGGGGCCTGGGCACCGGCCGTTGTAAGGCCGCCCCTGGGCACCTTCACAGCCTCATTTGCATACGGAATAAAAGTGTTTTTTGGATGAATGATGCTAGCAGGGAACTAACGGTAAGAACAGTTTTAATAGGGGGGATGCCGTGGACATAAGTGTGTTAATAGGTTAATAGGGTCAATTGGCGTGAAAGACTCCCTTTAAATGGTAAAAATTGCATTCAATAGGGAGGCTCTCAAGTAGAAGCTATGGAAGTTGAAGCCACTGAGTAAGGAGTTGAACTCCGAAACACATTTGGTATTTGGCATTTTTTTTCCATATATTTTTCTTGCATGCAAGCGATATCTACTTAATTTTGCAGCCAACTTTGAGAGCCCCGCTCCAGAACCAACAAGCGGAGGAGGGGGAGTATTGCGGTAGTAAAGCAATGTATGCGTGTACTACTCTGGGGTTATGTTGCAGACCAACCATGTCCCAGTGGTGGATTACAATAGGGACCCCAACGCCGACCTTAACGCCCACATACTGTGGCGGGACATGCCCCGCTGCCGATCAACGCCATAGGCTTCAGGCCTAGTAAGCCTGAGGCCTATGCAGTAGTGAAATCCCGGTGCGCGCGCTCCTGTGCCGGGACGCAGAACAGTGAAGTGTGCGTGCCTGGACATAGGTGAGTATTTAGCTTTTAGTTTTTATTTTATTTTATTTGCCAACTTTGGGGGACACACAGAAGGACAAGTGAAGAGACAGTACAGGGGGGGAAAATTGCAGTATGGGGGCAAATTACTTTGTGGAGGGGAAATATTATGGTGGGTTACTGTGTGGGGGCAAATTATTATGGGAGGGATTACTATGTGGGGGGAAACTACTTTGTGGGGGAAATTACTATATGGGGGCCGCGTGGGGGCCTTGCTATAGAGGAGGCACTGTAGGGGCAATTCTATTATTTTGGGGACACTATACAGGGATTATTACGTGGAGCACAAGTAATAAGGACATTTGGGGTAATTTATCAAACTGGTGTAAAGTAGAACTGGCTTAGTTGTCCATAGCAACCAATTGGATTCCATGTTTCATTTTTGACATTTTTTGGGGGGAAATCCAGTTCTGCTTTACATCAGTTAGATAAATGACCCCAATTATGTCTACTGGGGTCGCTATTTTTTCAGCAGTATAGTACCTGGGACATTGCGGAGCACAACGGGCACAGTATTGGGGGTGGCAGCAGGATGACACTGTGGGGACACCAGGATGGGGAGGTTGATGGAAAAATTGAGAAATCTAACATGTTTTTGTAACAAACTCTGTAAAGACGAGATGCATCTAAAATAATTTGTCATGGCGGTCTAACGGAAGAGAAGTGGAAATAGAATAGGTCTACATGACAGGAGATGTCCTTGAATGTAAGAGGTATGTGGTGCTGTATTCTCCTCCAAGTCTTTTTTATTATAATTATATGTATTTTAAATTTGGCAACCAAATTTTTCTGTTTAGGAGCCAATTTGGGGTATTTTTTTTATTCTGGAGATGTCATATGGCCTTGGAAGAGACTGTGGTGCTCCTGAAGCACCGCAGCCTCTTCATACAAGAAAAAAGACTAAACTAAAATGGAGAGGTGCAAGTTGGTTAGACAACCCCGGGCCTATCATGCACTTAATCCGCCCCTGCCATGCCCATATGAGTCCATGAAAGCCACTGACATTACAGAGATGGCTCTCCTTTTTTATGTAATTATGAGATTGCAATGTTTTTTACACTGTCACCGCAAAAGGGTGATAATAATTAGATTTACCCTAAATTAAGCCATTACTCATCCCTCAATAAACAAGCCTCATACATCTATGTTGATGGACAAATAATTTTCAATTGCAAAAAACACAGCATCCTTAGGCTACTTTCACACTGGCGTTTTGGCTTTCCGTTTGTGAGATCCGTTCAGGGCTCTCTCAAGCGGTCCAAAAAAGCTGTTTTGCCCTAATGCATTCTGATTGGAAAAGGATCCGCTCAGAATGCATCAGTTTGGCTCCGTTCTGTCTCCATTCCGCTTTGGAGGCGGACAGCGTTTTGGTGTCCATCTGGCGAAACTGAGCCAAATGGATCCATCCTGACACACAATGTAAGTCAATGCGGACGGATCCGTTTTCACTGAAACAATATGGCACAATAGAAAACAGATCCGTCCCCCATAGACCTTCAATAGTGTTCAAGACGAATCCGTTTTGGCTATGTAAGGCTACTTTCACACTAGCGTTCAGAGCGGATCCTTTCTGAACGGATCCGCTCATATAATGCAGACGGTGGCTCCGTTCAGAACGTATCCGTCTGCATTATATTGTATAAAATTTTCTAAGTGTGAAAGTAGCCTGAGCGGATCCTTTACATTGAAAGTCAATGGTGGACGGATCCGTTTGAAGATTGAGCCATAGTGTGTCATCTTCAAACGGATCCGTCCCCATTGACTTACATTGTAAGTCTGGACGGATCCGCACAGCCTCCGCACGGCCAGGCGGACACCCGAACGCTGCAAGCAGCGTTCAGGTGTCCGCCTGCTGAGCGGAGCGGAGGCTGAACGCCGCCAGACTGATGCATTCTGAGCGGCTCCGCGTCCACTCAGAATGCATTAGGGCTGGACGGAAACGTTCGGGTCCGCTTGTGAGCCCCTTCAAACGGAGCTCACGAGCGGACAGCCGAACGCTAGTGTGAAAGTAGCCTTAAAGATGATACAAACGGATCCGTTCTGAACGGATGCGTTTGTGCAGATCCATGACGGATCCGCACCAAACGTGAGTGTGAAAATAGCCTTAAAAGAAATCTGTCACCAGCGACCTCCTTATCCAGCTGCCTGCATAGACATAGTTGTGGTTCACCTGATTAAAACCCTCTTTTCTTCTTTTATTGACCTGAGGCTCTGTTCCTGTGTTATCATACTTTTTCTTAATATTCAAATTACTATTTGGTGCAATGAAGGCATCACTATTGCTCTTGTTGCACCCAAGATCCACTCCTTTCTGTGGCCACCCCCGCCCTGGCTGCTTTAATTGACAGGGCCAAATAGTGACAAAGGCGAGAAGAAGAATATGACCCCCAAAAGGAAGCTTTATTGCAGTAGTAAGGCCCTCGTTGCACCAAACACCCAATTTGCATATAAGAAACAAGTATCATAACTTGCAAATGGAGCCTCCCAAGAAAAACAGCGTAACTACAGCTATATGTCTATACAAACAGTTTGATAGGGACAGACTGACTACCTTTATGTACCAAACCAGGCCACATTCTTAAAGGGTAAATATCCTGCTGTTCCCACATTGTTGCTCTGGTCCCTGCTGTTCTGATTTTCATACAGCCCCTTGCTTTTTGGCAGTTTTTTTTTACATTATCTTGTTAAGTGCACCTTACATTGTCATGAAGTGAAGACTTTACAGTATCACAGTGCATGTTTGGTCTTAAAGTGATATTGTAATTTGTAATGCGGCCGGTGTGGGTCCACTGTGCCTTCAGAACAGAATAGGCTTGGGGTTACTGAGGGCTTTGCCAAAGTGGAGCCCTGGATTTCACTCATGTCTGGACTTCTTTACAGGGGACACCAAGCTGTTTCTCCAAAGTGTAGTCTCCATTCAGAAGATGCTGACCCAGGCAGGTCAAGAGACACCAGTGCATGACACCAAGAGGACAGGCAAAAGTGTGGTCAATGGACAAGCTGAGGTCAGGACAGGCAGAGTTTCAGTTACAGTAGTGTGGCAATTGGTCTGGATAGGCGGCACAAGGTCAATATGGTTATCAGGCAGGGGTCAGGCACAGGAGATCATAACAATACAATAGTGCACCTTCAGAGAACTAGACAACCTAGGAACCTATAGCTCAGGCACTTTTCCATAAGAGAAGGCACCCTGTATATCTCGAGCAAATGCTGTTAATTGGGGACAGATGAGACCGTATGCGGTGGCCCTTTCAGAGCCAGGAAAAGATTGAGCCCTAAGGAAACAAGCAAAAGGACACAGGGAAAGCCATGAGTGGCCTGCAGGGGTGAGGATGAATACTCCAGTGGCTGTGCTCGTCTAGAGAGAGCAGATGTTGATGGGCACAGACTGCTGGCAGTACACATCACATGCTTCTTGTATACTTCCATGATTGTGTAATTGTGTGATATATGTAGAGCATTTTATATCATTAAAAATCAGAAAAATGATTTCACTTAAAACATCGTTTACAAACATCCCATGGAGCTGCCTGGCGTGGTCATGTGCATGCAGGGCTACTGCTCCATATCCTGGTGGACGGGGACAGCGGTCAGACCCCTGATGAGTGTTAGTTGACTGCTAGAATATCACTTTACAGTTATAAATGGACAGTACGATCTGAGCAGTTCATTAGTACTGTAATGAAAAAGGCAAAGCATATCTAATACAATCATAGCCACACACTCCTAGCCAAAAATGTTAAGCATTTGTATGGATTGTAGTAATTGTAGAAAAAAACTGAACTTAGCCACTAAAATATACATGATTTCCAAACAAAAGTACTAAAGGTTATCACTACAGTGCACAAGTCACCATTTAGTGTAGATCATTCCCATTTTCTTCTGTTACAAATGTGCACCTACACCAAAGGATATTAGTTTTTCCCTTTAAATACTGAAGCAGGGCCTATCAAGTATCACATTCCATTTTTAGTATAGTATTGGCACCAGGGTCCAGGTGTAACCACAACCTCTTCACCCCTATAGTCACATTACAGACCACCAACAGTGACAATAGTGTACAAATAATACATGTTAGGGTTGTTGTTTTTTGTAAATGTTACTTACCCTAGAGATAACAAGAGGCTGATTAAAATCTATGCCTCCAGTCAACCTGAATCCCCAAGGAGCAGGTCCTGGTAGGACCACATTCTGTGGCATTTTTGCTTTCCTATGAGAAGACTTAGTGATGTGTAGAAAAATAAAAAAAATAAAAAATGATGTCTCGGATCCAGAATCCTACAATTATAGCCTCCTTCAGGCAGCAGCTGAAACAGCCCAACTTCCTGATGCCTAATGATCTTCCCTTTATCCTTTTCCTCAGACTGACGTCACAGCCTGGACTGGAGACCTAGAGAGGAGAGAGTATGAGGGGAGGAGAATGAACAGAGTAAGAAAGACAGCGAGGGATGTGTTTTGGAGCTGGCATTCCTAAACCTCAGGACACTTCAGTCATTACAGCTGCAGTATATTAACTCTTAAATTGGCCCTGCAGCTTGTGTTCATTCATGTTCAGTTCTCTTCACACACAAGAGTAGTTACCTAATGTTAACAATGATGTCAATTTTTGATTTTTGCCAGAACCTGTATTTATATCTGTTAATGCTTTTGTATTTTCAAGGCAATACTTGTTTAGACCCAAATTACTGTACATTATTCTGAAGTCATTTCAGCAGACATTACTTTTCCCCCTTTACACAGTTTTCAGTTTAATACAGGGCTCCAGATTGTGACTAATATATGTTTGTCGATGCCACCAAAAAATGTCATTTGGCTCCTAACTTTGCATGAAGTGGCTCCTCAGAAACAGTGCCACACATTTATTTTGGTTGTGCTTGGTACTGCAGCTCAGCTCCAGAGACGTGAATTAGATGTAATACCGCACCCAACCTGTGAATAGGTGTGACACTTTTTCGGAGGAACACAGTCATGTTTCTCTTAGGCCTCCTGCACACGGATGTGTGTGCCCCATGGCCGTGCTGCAGCCCGCAAATCACGAACACAGACCTTGGGGCAGCCGCAACAGATCGCGGACCCATTCACTTTAATGGGTCCGCGATCCGCCCGTTCCGTAAAAAGATAGTACATGTTCTATCTTTTTGCAGAACTGAAGTACGGGACGAAACTCTGCGGAAGCACTGCATTTCTGCCGGTTGTAGTAAAAGCTCTGTGCACTTGTTTCCAGATTCTTGTATCATAGTCTAACCCAGTGATGGCAAACCTTTTAGAGACTGAGTACCCAAACTGCAACCCAAAATCCACTTATTTATCGCAAAGTGCAAACACTGCAATTTAACTTGAATACTACAGTCCCATATAGTATATCTTCCATGTACTTTAACATTTGGCTATAATATCCTGCCTACATTCAATGTGCTGCCTGTGCTGTTCATAGCGCACCCTGTGCTGATGAATGTCAGGAGAAGTCTAAGGCATGTTGGTACACCATAGACTTTTTCCAGGGTGCAGGTACCCACAGAGAGGGCTCTGAGTGCTGCTCTGGCACCCGTGCCATAGGTTCGCCACCACTGGCCTAGTCTATTGGTATTGTATTAGTGTGTCCAGGGACACATGGTTCTATTGTCTTTCATTTTTTTATTTGTCTTGTTGGGTTATTGCATAGCAAAGTCAGTTCTACAATGTCTTTATTTCCCTGTTACCATCTTCCGTTTCATTGTAGGACTTTGATCTCCGTTGCCAGTGTTGATACGTGCTTCATGTACTTTTTCTTCTAACTGTCCAGTTGTTATGCACTTCTCTGCTACTGTAAATCTTTGGAGTATCTACTGTAAGTACCAAGAGACACTGCTTGTACTTGGGAAGGGCAGCTGCTATAGGTGAAGTCCAGTTCTGCAGTTTTGTGAACAACTGGGATAGTTGTCAAGCCAGGAGCCGTGCGAATAGACAGGATGCATAGATTGGATATATTTGGTCCCGTTGTGGTGTTAACATTGTCTTACTGCTTTTTCAAACATTTGAAATTAAGCGAATACATTGTTTAAATAACAAAAAAATGTGATTACTTTTCAAATTCCCCACCACTCCAGTGCTGATGGTTCCCTGGTTCTCTGCCAGTGTCAACCAGACGTGTCTGTAGGTGCCAGTCACTAACTGCGGCAGAAATGTGTTGAGCATATGTACATCACCTGTTCAGCCAGCAAATGGCTGCCATGGTCTTGTGTCAGGGCAACATGCCATTACTGCAACGTTGTAAAGACTGGTGGGGATGTGACTTGTGAGCAGTGGGGGTTTTTGTTTTGTTATTTTAACATATATAGAGTTCATTAAAAATATACTTAAAGTATTTTTCTGTGCTGTGTCACCTTAGCAGGACTTGATGGAACCATGAGATGTACATTTTTCTGTATCTTATTTATGCTGATGAAATTGGCATAATGGTATGTATTTGGAAATATGTTATCTATTCGTATACCTGCCATCAATGCCTAGTATGTCAAGTGACGCTGTGCTGATCATGGTGATCAGTTGTTTCAGGTACTCTTATCAATGCTTTCTTCCTAAAACAAATATTTCTAATCTCCTAAGACGGGGTTCACATAACGTTTTTTTGACTGACGTTCAATGTATACAAAAACGTATATGTTAAATGGATTCCTCAGACAGATCCATACAGTTCAATTGTAAAAAACAAAACAAAAAAAAAACATATACGATAACATCTATGGGTTGTTGTTCTTTTTGCAGAACTATGCAAAACTAAGTTTAATATGCGTGTGCATCCCAGCGTATATGTTATACGTAGGGCAAAAATGTTATGTGAACCCAACCTTGTATGTGTAAATTAGACTGTGTTTATGGGGGTCTGTCAGCTACATTTTACATATTAAACTGCCCTCATTGCATTGAAGTTGATAGAAACAGTTCACAAATGGTACCTTTGTTTCCCTGGTCTACGGCTGTGATGCTCAAAAAGCGAACTTTGAAGTGATATGCTAATAAGCTTGCAAGTGTCCAGGGGCATTTTCTATTGCTGCAAGTGCCCAGGCCCCCAATGCTGATCAGTGATAACTCCTCCCCTGTCTTGCTGTAAGTCAGCCTCTTATCCTCCTTACGTCTCAGCGTCCTGAAATCCTGCGCCTGGGAACACGCACAGTACATTGCCCACTGGAGTAATTATTCATGAATAAGATACGTAGCATCTATGTCCAAGCCACAATTCCACTATGTTGCTAAAGGAGCACTATTTCACTTTGCTTCAGGTTCCTGGAAGAAATACTGTAGCATGTAATAAGAAACTTAAGAGCTGGAAGAGGTCAAGAAGGGATGCACTTAATTACGGTTTAAATGAGTGGATAGGAAGCTAAAATAATGAAGCACACAAGTGCAGGTTATAGATGCTGGATTACAAAGTTAAAGTCTCCTTTTATGCAGCGTAAAATAGACTTTAGGACAGAACAGAGAAACTTTCTGGACTAAATCCCAGGACTGTACGGTATGTCCCAAGAGCTGTCATTTTACTGGCGGACAGGTAA
Source organism: Bufo gargarizans (assembly GCF_014858855.1). NCBI lineage: Eukaryota > Metazoa > Chordata > Amphibia > Anura > Bufonidae > Bufo > Bufo gargarizans. Next base: position 123,790,388 of record NC_058080.1, read on the forward strand.
TAGTTTACTAAAAGAGTAGTACATACATAAATAGTAGTACATAGATAAAATAGGTACTATAATTTGCTAAAAAAAATTGTGCACAAAAATAAACACAGTGTAACAGGTTTATCATTTATTTTACACTACAATGCCTTTTGAAAGTGCTTTTATTTTTTTCAGATGCATTTGGACAATAAAAAAGATTAAACTTTCTTTTCACAAGATCCCGATTAAAGAGATTTTTGCAAGGCTTCTTTTTTGTTGCCCTGTCTTTAATATAGGTAATCAATATCAAATTGGTGGGGTCCATCACCCAACACCCTCACTGATCAGCCCTTTTTCACAGGCTTTGATGCTGGAACATGTCCCTTGAGTAGGGGAATGGCAACACCCAGTTGTCAATTTATCCATAAATATTCAAGGAATACCAAAAAATGGCACAATACAGAGTTTTGCTTTAAAATTTGCAAGTTTTTACTAATACAGACTTGTCAGGAGAGCTGACCGGTCTTGCTTTAAAAAAATAAAATAAGAGGCTTACATAGTTGCATGAAAACCTCCTTTTTTCAGCTGGATAGTATTTTGTCTTGAGAGGTGGGAGTCCCAGTGTTGAGCAGTGTATACACCACCAAATACATAGACACCAACAGGAATGTAAATAGAAAATGATGGCTTTGTTGAGTAGTGCTCTTGGACAGTGAGGGTAGTTTTTTTTTTTTTTTGTAGTGCTAGGGGAGTGAGGGTGTTTTGGAAGTGTCTGCTGCTGTGTTTTGGAAGTGTCTTTTATGCATTTTTTTGCTGCTTCCAAAATGCTGCACAGCCGTGCCGTGTGGCAGCACCCTTACAGTGGTGTAATGCCTCTGTTGCTAGGACTATAATCAAACCAACGATTGCAGGATTATCTTTAAATGGAACCTGTCATCAGGATTGACATATAGAACTGATTAACTGGTCTTACTGTGCATCTTCCAGTCATACCTAAACTATCTTTGTCTATGCTCAAAGGTATTGTATTCATATAAAATAACAACCTTGAAATTGTACCTGACGTCATGACCAGGTATCAGGACCTTGTTCTGCATGAGGGGAGTCACGAGTCATCTCCCCGCTTTAACATCCATCTTGTTCTTCAAGACCTCGATCTCCAAGACCTTCCCACACCACCCCCTTGTTTTTTAATGTCCAAGCCGGCAAAACAAAATCTCGTGCTGAAGTAGAAGACTTTCATACACTGCCGCCACATGGCCATGTGCAGTGAGCAGAGGTGTATACACCTCGGCTTCGAGCGCTAACTGCACATGCCCGTATTGCAGCAGTGCATGGAAGTCTTCCGTGCTGGCGCAAGATTTTGCTCGGCCAGCAAGGACTTTAGGGGAGGTCTTGTAGAACAAAAAGGTAGTGACTCCCCTCAGGCAGAACAATGCCTTGATGGCTCCAGATACATTTTCAATGTTGATTTTTTTACATGAATACAATTATTTTGGGCATAGACAAATACAGTTTAGAAATGATTGGAGGATGCACAGTAAGAATACTTAATCAGCTCTATATGTCAATCCTGATGACAAGTTCCCTTTGAAGCATCCAGACATAAGCCTTCAAATTCTTCTTTCCAATACACCACCTGATCATATAATTTCTGCTTTACTTTTACTTAATCAATTGCACACAGTGAATAAAATCTCCATATCGAAAGGTGCAAAATGCTCTAGTCCAAATAAAAAAAAATCCATAAGGACACAGTGGAGGTAGATCATGCATGATCACATGTATCAATGTCTGTTCCTTTTTTAACCATCTATTCTCACATACAATGCTGTCAGCATCAGATTAGCACAATCACTGATTTAGGGCCCTTGCACACGACCGTATGCCCTCCGAGATATACAGTCCGTGAGCAGGCCATATGTCCCAGGGCGGCATTGATCGTGTGCACGGGAGCACTCAGCATCATAGATTATAATAATGCTGTGGACGTCGGGCCGCCCGCAGGGCTATTGTCCCGCACTCCTATGATTCTATGCGCACAATCAATGCCGCTTCGGGACATATGGCCCGCTTACAGACTGTATGTCTTGGAGGGCATACGGTCGTGTGCAATGTCCCTTAGTGGGACATCTATGAAATCTTGTATGTCAGTTCTGTGGTATAAAATTGTTGCAAGCAATGTAGCGTGCAACATTTAGCACAAATTTCAACAACTTTTTCATGTAATTTTGCGACATTTGGTGAGCATCACAACTTTCAGAAGTTGAGTGACAAGTCACAAAAAGGTTGCATCTCCATGGCATGCAGCCCCTTGGCGTACTTTCACTGACAGTGGCAAAACCACATCGCCTTGTGCTAAATTTGATAAAAACCGAGAGCCACTTCATAAATTTGGCAAAGCAACTCCAGTCTAAAATATAGCTTCAAACACACCTACAATGATAAATTCCTCCCTTAACCACTTCACAATATCCGCCATACGTGTATGGTGGATGTCGAGTCTTTAAAGATGGCGCCCACTCAGGAGTGGAGCGAGCTCCATAGCTAGCAGATGCCATGGTGAAGTCTGAGAAGCCGGAAACCTGGATGCGCATGCTTCACAGGCAGGAACTCCTCCCCTGGTGGAGATTGGGGAAGGCATTCCTTGAAAGTAATGAGCCTGAGCCTGTACTAGGCTTCCAGGCTCATTTCTTTGTAATGGAGAAAATTCCATTGCTCTATACAAATTGCCGTCTGATGATTGCATGTTGTGGTCCTTGGGGACCTTAAAAAAAAGTTTTAAAAAGTTTTAAAATATATATATATATATATATAAAAAAATCTATAAATATTGTGGGGTTTCGGTCTGGTAGACAGGATTAGTGGACGCAGTATAGAGGCAAAAACACATTCTTTGGATCAAACAGTTCAGTGTTTTATTCACACTTTAGGCAAGAGACAAAAAAGCAGTCATAATCAAACAAAAAGTCATCTTGCGGTATTGGTGGTAATTCAGATCATGCGGCAATTCTGCCTCAATAAGTCCTTGCTCATAGCAGCACCAACCTGTTTTCACGCCAAACAGGTAGCAGGCCTTCATCCAGACACAAGGCTCCCAGATTTCAACACAGAGACACGGATTCTGAGCCCAGCTGCCTATTTAAGGACAGCCAGGTGCTGCCAAAACCCGGACAAGCACTTAAAATCCGGTCCGGTATTTGACCTCACCTGGCTGTAAATTAGCCCAGGAGCACATGTTGGGAGGAAAATACATGTTTTCCAAGACAAAACCTCTCACTATGTCACAATATTCATATCACCCCCCCCCCTTTCCACAAAATCAAAATACTTAAATAAAAAAATTTACATCATGGGCATTACTGTGTGTGAAATCACCCGTACTATTAAAATATAAAAAAAAATACCTTATCCCATACAATAAATTGCTTAATGGAAATAAAAAAATTAAAATGGCCGATTCGCTGGTTTTCATCACAAAATTGAATAAAAAGTTATCAAAAATTCATACACACCCCAAAATGGTAATAACAAAACTGTACGGTATTAACAAAATTGTCCCTCAAAAAGTGAGTCCTCACACATCTCTGTAGACCTAACGAAAAATGTTATAGGGAAGAATATGACGATGCAAATAAAAAATTAATTTTTTCAAAAGTTTTTGTTTTATTTATGTGGTATCGTCGTAATCGTACTCACCAGGAGAATGAAGAACACAAGTCAGTTTTACCGCATAGTGAACGCCATAAAAACAAAACCCATAAAACTATGGCGGAGGAGGATTTTTTTGTTATTTTTTTTTTTATTCCTCTCCAATTGGAGTTTCTTTTCCAGCTTCCCACTACATTCTATGCAATATTAAGTTTCGAATTTCACCTGTATGTGGTTGAATTATAGCAGCTACAAAAAGGGAAACTAAGACTAAAACTCAAAAACAACTTAAAGCGGTTGTCTCACTTGAGCAAATGCCAGTTATCATGTGGACAAAGTCAATATAATTCACTTACTGAGATATTGGTATTTTCACTATCCCCTCCTTTCCTAATTTGCAGCATTTCTCCATCGATTTATACACTGCTCCTTTCTAGGGGTTACGGCCATCTCTGCAATCCAGGAGCTGTTGTGGTGCTTGCACACTAAGGATACATTCACACGACTGAAGACCATCCACGCCCGTATTGCGGACCGCAAGTGGCGGTTCCGCAATATATGGGCACTGGATGTGTGAATCCCGTATCACGGATGCAGACCCATTAACTTGAATGGGTCCGCAATCCTCAAAATACGGCACGGGCGGAGTGGAGGCAGGGATCGGAGGCCTTTCCGTCTGCTTTTGGAAATGTCCTATCTTTTGCCGTATATTGCAGATCGTAGATCCTAGTCAGCGTGTCCGGGATGCAATACAGGATTCGCGCGGACGGTGCCCATACATTGCGGACCACAATTTGGGGCCCACAGCACAGGAACGGACAGCTTACGATTGTGTGAATGCACTAACTATTGGAAAACTCCTGCCTCTCTGGTAGCAGGGATCACGGGAGTGAGCACACATAGTCACACATGCGCAGCAGCTTCCGTCCCAGCCACCTCATATCTCCACTGCTGCTTTGTATAGTGCAGCTCCAGTGCATACACAATAGTCTCAGAGCTTATACAGCTATGGCAGCATACACACCCATTTCTTAATAGCCCTGCTAGCTGTCATCCTGTGAAAGACAACATATAGGAAAGCTTCAGGGCTAGGCTGAGCGCACACGCGCACAGGTAAGGGGTGGAATTACATCATCCCAGATCCACTTGGCATCAATCATACCAAGAGGCACTGTCCTCCTACAGCACCAAAATTACAGGCCTAGTGACCGGAGAGGTGAGACAACCCCTGTAAGCAGCTGAATATTGCTTTAAAGAGGACCTTTCACTAGTTTAAAAACTAACTATATCAGTGGGCAGAGCCAGGCTATGAGCTGTGCGCTGCGATTGGCCAGCGCTGCAGCAAGGGACACGCCTAATACAAAAAATCCGTCCAGTACAACAGAGGGAGCTGCAGACACCAGAGCCTATACCGGGCGAACGGAGCGGCACCCAGACATACTAGTAAGTGCAGGGGGACCCCTGGGCGCCGCTCTGCCCACTGATATAGTTTAGTTTTTCATTTTTAAACTAGTGAAAGGTCCTCTTTAATATTAGTGATGCATTTTATTACTGGTACTATGCTATTTTCAAATATAGACACATGAACTATTTACCATACACCATGTTTTATTTCTTAAAGAAAGCACCGAAAGCTCAGAGGTAAAAATCCAATTCTGTGACTGGTCATAGGTGGCTAAGCTCCATGTTTAATAGCTGGAGTCATACGTCACCCCCGTGTTTGGCAGGCTGCTTCCATATTTGGTTTGAATTTAATTCCCTGTCTGGTAAATGGAAACTGAGCAGGCTCATTCCAAGAGAGTTGATTTGGAAGGGCTCCAACTGGGCTCTGTGCCAGTGTTGTAAGAAATGAGAAGGGAAGACTGTAGTCCTTAAGTGTGCCGCAGATAGTGATTATGAAGAAATATTAGGAACGTTTGTGCATTATTAAGTTAAATATAACCGCAGACCTGAAGGTCTGAAGTCTCTTTGCTAGAGTTTCTGTGTAGATAACTATTGGGATCATTTATCAATCTGGTGTAAAGTAAAACATGCTTGGTTGCCCATAGCAACCAATCAGATTCCACCTTTCATTTCTGACAGCTCCCTTGGATGGTGAAATCTGATTTGTTGCTGAGGAGTGCGGAGGAGATGGGGCAGTGAGGGTCTACAGTATATAAAGAGCAGAGGAGATGGAGCAGTGAGAGTACAGTATATAAAGAGGAGATGGAGCCGTGAGGGTGTACAGTATGTAAAGAGCAGAGGAGATGGGGCGGTGAGGGTGTACAGTATATAAAGAGCAGAGGAGATGGGGCGGTGAGAGTGTATAGTATATAAAGAGCAGAGGAGATAAGACAGTGATGGCCACATGCGGCCCGCTGAGGACACTGATCCGGCCCGCCGGGTGTTTTGGCCGTTTCAGCAATTCTGTAGGCAGCGGTGGCGGCTGCAGGGCACAGCAGGAAATGAGCGCTGCGCTTCCATTGCGCTCATCTCCATAGTGATCTGCATTGCCGTCCTCAGGACAGAGATACAGATTGCTGTGCTGAGGCAGGGGAGAGAGATGCGTCTCCCTTCCCTGTTCTTCTGATAAGCTGCGGGCTTTGTGCCGGCAGCCTATCAGAAGCCAGTGCAGGCGGCGTGATGACGTCATCGCGCCGCTTGAGCAGTACAGAGCGGGACACAGGCCAGAAGAGGCCTGCATCGCACCGCATCGCAGATGGTAAGTATGAGTGTTTTTTTTATTTTATTAAATAGGGCAATTTTTCTGCCACACGTATTACTGGCACATGGGGGGGGGGGCAGCAATTGGCACCTACAGACGTGGACAAAATTGTTGGTACCCTTTGGTCAATGAAAGAAAAAGTCACAATGGTCACAGAAATAACTTTAATCTGACAAAAGTAATAATAAATTAAAATTCTATAAATGTTAACCAATGAAAGTCAGACATTGTTTTTCAACCATGCTTCAACAGAATTATGTAAAAAAATAAACTCATGAAACAGGCATGGACAAAAATGATGGTACCCCTAACTTAATATTTTGTTGCGCAACCTTTTGAGGCAATCACTGCAATCAAACGCTTCCTGTAACTGTCAATGAGACATCTGCACCTCTCAGCAGGTATTTTGGCCCACTCCTCATGAGCAAACTGCTCCAGTTGTGTCCGGTTTGAAGGGTGCCTTTTCCAGACTGCATGTTTCAGCTCCTTCCAAAGATGCTCAATAGGATTGAGGTCAGGGCTCATAGAAGGCCACTTTAGAATAGTCCAATTTTTTCCTCTTAGCCATTCTTGGGTGTTTTTAGCGGTGTGTTTTGGGTCATTGTCCTGTTGCAAGACCCATGACCTGCGACTGAGACCAAGCTTTCTGACACTGGCTAGTACATTTCTCTCTAGAATTCCTTGATAGTCTTGAGATTTCATTGTACCCTGCACAGATTCAAGACACCCTGTGCCAGACGCAGCAAAGCAGCCCCAGAACATAACAGAGCCTCCTCCATGTTTCACAGTAGGGACAGTGTTCTTTTCTTGATATGCTTCATTTTTTCGTCTGTGAACATACAGCTGATGTGCCTTGGCAAAAACTTCGATTTTTGTCTCATCTGTCCACAGGACATTCTCCCAGAAGCTTTGTGGCTTGTCAACATGTAGTTTGGCATATTCCAGTCTTGCTTTTTTATGATTCGTTTTCAACAATGGTGTCCTCCTTGGTCGTCTCCCATGTAGTCCACTTTGGCTCAAACAACGACGGATGGTGCGATCTGACACTGATGTTCCTTGAGCATGAAGTTCACCTTGAATCTCTTTAGAAGTCTTTCTAGGCTCTTTTGTTACCATTCGGATTATCCGTCTCTTAGATTTGTCATCAATTTTCCTCCTGCGGCCACGTCCAGGGAGGTTGGCTACAGTCCCATGGATCTTAAACTTATGAATAATATGTGCAACTGTACTCACAGGAACATCTAGTTGCTTGGAGATGGTCTTATAGCCTTTACCTTTAACATGCTTGTCTATAATTTTCTTTCTGATCTCTTGAGACAGCTCTTTCCTTTGCTTCCTCTGGTCCATGTCGAGTGTGGTACACACCATATCACCAAACAACACAGTGATTACCTGGAGCCATATATATAGGCCCAATGGCTGATTACAAGGTTGTAGACACCTGTGATGCTAATTAGTGGACACACCTTGAATTAACATGTCCCTTTGGTCACATTATGTTCTGTGTTTTCTAGGGGTACCATCATTTTTGTCCATGCCTGTTTCATGAGTTTATTTTTTTACATAATTCTGTTGAAGCATGGTTGAAAAACAATGTCTGACTTTCATTGGTTAACATTTATAGAATTTTAATTTATTATTACTTTTGTCAGATTAAAGTTATTTCTGTGACCATTGTGACTTTTTCTTTCATTGACCAAAGGGTACCAACAATTTTGTCCACGTCTGTATTACTGGCACATGGGGGGGTGGCAGCAGAGAGGAGACTGGCACATGATGGGGAGATTTGGCACGTATTACTGGCACATGGGAGGGGGGTGACAGCATAGAATAGACTGGCACATGATGGGGGGAGAATTGGCACTTATTACTGGCACATGGGGTGGCAGCAGAGAGGAGACTGGCACATGATGGGGGGGAGAATTGGAACTTATTACTGGCACATGGGGGTGGCAGCAGAGAGGAGACTGGCACATGATTGGGGGGAATTGGCACTTATTATTGGCACATGGGGGGTGGCAGCAGAGAAGCGACTGGCACATGATGGGTGGGGGGGAGAATTGGCACTTTTTGCTGGCACATGGGGTGGCAGCATAGAGGAGACTGGCACATGAGTGGGGGGGAGAGGAGAGTGGCACTTATTACTGGTACATGAGTGGCGGGGAGAGGTACTTTTCACTAGCACATGATTGGGGGGCACCTCTTAATGGCACATTATTGGGGGGCACTATGGGGACATTTACTGTGGCCACAAAGAGGGGGTATTTTATATGGGGGGGCTCTGTGTGGCACTAATATTACCAGTGGTTTTATCTGTTTCTGCAGTTTAGTATTGGGGAGCTCTGGATCCGCCATTGGTTCTATTCGTCTTGCCGCGCAGGCGCACCTCCTTCCAGACCTGTGAACCTCATGTGCAGCTGCGTCAAAGGAAGTCCGGAGAAGAAGAAAGGAGAAGGAGACATTCAGGGGTAGGGAATGTGTTTTTTCACTTCAAAATAAGATATGTGCATTGTGCATAGGAATTTGTTCATAGTTAAAGGGGTTTTCCCATCTTGGACAATGGGGGCATATCGCTAGGATATGCCCCCATTGTCCTATAGGTGCAGGTCCCACCGCTGGGACCCGCACCTATATAGAGAACGGAGCCCCGAAAGTGAAGAAGGCCGCACTACGCATGCGCAGCTGCCCTCCATTAATTTCTATTGGGCTGCCGAAAATAGCCGAGGGCTGGCTCGGCTATTTCCGTCGGCCTCATAGAAATGAATGGGAGCATGGACAGTGCATGCGCGGTACGCTCCCATTCACTTTCGGGGCTCCGTTCTCTATATATGCCCCCATTGTCCAAGATGGGAATACCCCTTTAAACTATAGTCCGGCCCTCCAATGGTCTGAGGGACAGTGAACTGGCCCCCTGTTTAAAAAGTTTGAGGACCCCTGGTTTACAGTATATAAAGAGCAGAGGAGATGGGGCGGTAACAGAATACAGTATATAAAGATCGGAGGAGATAAGTCAGTGATGGTTTACAGTATATAAAGAGCAGAGGAGATGGGGCGGTGACAGTATATAAAGAGCGGAGGAGATGGGGCAGTGAGGGTGTACAGTATATAAAGTGTGGAGGAGATGGGAACGAGGGTGTACAGTATATAAAGAGCAGAGGAGATGGGGCGGTGAGGGTGTGCAGTTTTTAAAGAGTGGAGGAGATGGGGCGGTGAGGGTGTGCAGTTTATAAAGAGGGCATAAGGAATAGGAAGGATCTCTCTGCAGGCAGCCATTTTAATGGTTGCCTGCATGCAGAGAGGTTCAGTGCCCCTCTGTGCTATGAGTTGGCTGGCTGGGATTTGTGGTACACGACACCAGTAATCTGATCTTTCACAGTATTAAAAAAAAAATCTGGAACTGCTGCAGTGTCCAGTGATCTGTTGTACATTTTTAACAGTTTCAGATTCCTGCTCCTTAAGTCTTAATCCCTTTCCTTAGCCCTCCTCTCCTTCTTTTCCGCTGTTTGCTTTCATCATACTCCAAGTGATTTTTGACCGCTTTTTGTCACGCTTTTTGTTTTCAAAGTCCAGCACCAATTTTTCTGTTTGCAAGTTGTGACCGTCAAGCACTGATAAGTGCGTACATTACTGATCAGCATCTGTGCTCAGTTTTTGGCGTAAAAGAGTGTTTTTCCTTATCTATGCCATTTTTAGCACGTTCTTTTTTTATTTGTATAAAAAAAATACAAAATAGTAGTTACGGTAGTGGTTTTATGTACATATAACTATGTTAATTTTAGATAGTAAGCAGATTTTTATTACTGTAGTAAATTTTTATACTGCAGTTGACGCAAACACGCAACATCTGCTTGCATGCATCCTGCTATTGCTGTGCGCCAATCAGTACCGTCCATTACTAATCGCATCTGTGATCAGGTTTTTTGAGTGTAAAAAATCAAAATTATAGTTAGGGGTCTTATATACATATAAATCTCTGTATTTAAGTTCATTTTATCTAGTGTTCATATTTTGTTTACTTTAGTAAATTTTTATACTACAGGTTTTGCACTGACGCACATGTGCTTGCATGCGTCCTGCAACCGCTTAACATTGTCCATTGTCCATTACTGATCAGTTTTCCGTGCATTATATATGTGTGTGTATATACCTGTGTGTGTGTGTGTGTGTGTGTGTGTATATATATATATATATATACATACACACCGTACGGACCGCTGTATGGAAAAGGTTAACAGCTCAGGAAGCACCCTCCCTCTCCCATTGGGGCGCTGCTGTGCCTTTGCAGCCCCCCGATGGAGAGGGAGAGATCCCCCAGACAGCCCCGTCCTAACCTTTCCCCGTCTGTGCAGTTGTGGCTACAACTGAGCAGACGGGGAAGGTTACCGTGGCAACAGGACGCCTTCTCAGGCATCCTGCTGTCCATGGTGCTGAACAGATCTATGCTAAAGGACTCTCTTCAAGAACCAAGTGGGTCTGGATCAAAAAAATGTAAAATAAAAGTGAAAAAAGTTAAGATAAAAAAACACATTGTATGCTACTCACATTGAGAGCTTCCTCGTCAAAACTAAAGCTGCCGGAGTCATGTGATCAGATCGTGGTAGCGGAAGCATATATCAAATATTTAGGCATTAAAATAGGGAGGACCCCTGAATCACTCTATGCTTTGAATTATACCCCTTTATTTAAAGCAATAAAGAAGGATTTAGACAGGCGGAGAAAATTGACATTGTCCTTAACGGTGATCTGCTTCCCGAAACTCCTATATCCTATGCAAACATTGCCAATGCTCTTGAAACACTCTGACATCAAGGGTATTCAGTCCATGTTTACATCATTCTTATGGTCAGAGAAAAAAACCTAGGGTGGCCCTATCCAAGCTAATGTTGCCCAGGCATCAAGGGGGTTTGAACATCCCAAACATACGGCTGTACAACCTGGCTTGTCTATTTAGACACTGCCTAGATTGGACACATAAGACTCACTTTTACTCTAATCCTATTCTGGAACAGCAACTGGCTGACGAATGGCCATTGGTAAACCTGTTGCATACTAGGAGGCAGGCACTCCCATCCCATCTAAAACACTCACTGATGCTAAGGGACACCATCGTTACTTGGAAGGAGGTATGTAAGTTAGCCAAGAGACCGTTCATGGCTTCCAGAAACTTAGAACTATGGAGACACCCGGAATTCCCCTTAGGGGCGCAAAACAAAATGTTTAAGATCTGGAAATCCAGAGGAATACACACATTTCTAGATGTGCTTCACATATCTGAGAAAAGATATCTGACGTTCCCAGAATTATGTGACAAATTTGGCCTTGATGTTTCCCAGTTTCTTGCCTATCAACAACTTATGCATTTCTGTAGACAGAGACTGCTAGATGTCTCTAGCGAATGTACAAATCAATCTTTGGCATTCTCATTAATGTGTGGTGATGCTAGATACTCTATTTCTCATATATATCTTGTTATGAGAGAATCAGCTGACAAGAAGGTAGAGGCTGGCCTTTTCAAAAAATGGGGGAGGAAACTGAAGGAGTCGTTGCCAGTGGAGGAAGTTTTGACGGGGTGGATGAGAGTGTGTAAGGCAGTGCCTTGTGAAAGGTGGAGAGAGTCACATTTCCGCCTCATGCACTCAGCGATTTATGCATTCAATATTTCAAGAAAGATCCCAAAGGACGGCTATTCAACAAAGTGCCCGAAATGCGGTGCAGATCAGGCAGATTTGCTACATTGTGTGTGGGAATGTGCATCTGTTCAGACTTTTTGGAAGTCAGTGTCTGATTGGATTAGGGGCACATGGGGGGAATCACTAGCCCACAGCCCTGGGACGTTACTTTTTCAGATTTTTGAAGATACCGCTAAACCCAGGCTGATAGTTGATGTGGCCCTGCTGATTTCTCTCCGTGGCCTTCTAAATTGTTGGCTCAAACCTAGCACCCCTCAAATTAGTGAGCTGGTTTCCCAGATGTCTCACTTTATGTATATAGACAAACTTGATACGGAGCATCAAAAATAGAAAAAAACAAAGGGATTCTTCCGTAAATGGCAGACCTTCATTGAAAAACATCTTCCACGGAGAGATATCGAGGTACTAATGACATCCTTCAGATATACAGAATGGTACTCAAAGGCGGTGTTGACTGGGAGCATTGGGGGATTATCGGGTGGTACCCGGGGGTCGTATCCGGTGTCATTACCCACGTAAATTAATTCCAGCTAATTTAGTTTGGTATATTATGAGAGGGGGGGGGGGGGGGGGGAGTAGGAACAGACATCCTTTAGGGTGGTGTGGGAGGGCTAGGGAGGGGGGGGGGGGTTACTACTTACATGTACTTTTTCTTTCTAGACGTGTTTTGCACTGATCGCTCTACCTCGATGTATCTGCATTATGTCTATATTCTTATAATATGTGATTTATTCTTTACTCACCATTATGTGACGTGCAGTGAAAATGTCATGTAAGGCCTCTTTCACACTTGCGTTGTCCGGATCCGGCGTGTACTCCACTTGCCGGAATTACACGCCGGATCCGGAAAAACGCAAGTGTACTGAAAGCATTTGAAGACGGATCCGTCTTCAAAATGCTTTCAGTGTTACTATGGCACCCAGGACGCTATTAAAGTCCTGGTTGCCATAGTAGTAGTGGGGAGCGGGGGAGCAGCATACTTACCATCCGTGCGGCTCCCGGGGTGATCCAGAATGACGTCAGAGCGCCCCATGCGCATGGATGACGTGTCCATGCGATCACGTGATCCATGCGCTTGGGGCGCCCTGACGTCACTCTGGAGCGCCCCGGGAGCCGCACGGATGGTAAGTATGCTGCTCCCCGCTCCCCACTGCACTTTACCATGGCTGCCAGGACTTTTGCGTCCCGGCAGCCATGGTAACCATTGAGAAAAAGCTAAACGTCGCATCCGGCAATGCGCCGAAACGACGTTTAGCTTAAGGCCGGATCCGGATCAATGCCTTTCAACGGGCATTCATTCCGGATCCGGCCTTGCGGCAAGTGTTCCGGATTTTTGGCCGGAGCAAAAAGCGCAGCATGCTGCGCTATTTGCTGCGGCCAAAAAACGTTCCGTTCCGGAACGGAAGACATCCTGATGCATCCTGAAGGACGGACTGTCCATTCAGAATGCATTAGGAAAATCCTGATCAGTATTCTTCCGGCATAGAGCCCCGACGACGGAACTCTATGCCGGAAGACTATAACGCAGATGTGAAAGAGCCCTAAGAGGATTTATTTTATTATAATAAAAAATATGTTTAAAAAATGTTTTATTTTTTATCACTGAATTAAAAAAAAATACACTACACATATTAGGTATCGCCGCGTCCGTAACGACCTGATCTATAAAACGGTCTTGTTACTTTCCCTGCACGGTGAACGCCATAAAAATAAAAAAATACAAACTATGAGAAAATTGAAATTTTGCCCACCTTACTAACCAAAAAAGGCAATAAAAGTGATCAAAAAAGTCACATGTACGCCAATATAGTACCAATCAAACCATCATCTCATCCCGCAAAAATCATACCCTACCCAAGATAATCGCCCAAAAACTATGACTCTTAGACTATGGAAACACTAAAACATGATTTTTTTCTGTTTCAAATAAAAATAAAAACGGTGTAAAAAAAGCCATTTTTTGTCATCTTAAATCACCAAAAATATAATAGCAAGCGATCAAAAAGTCATATGCACCCCAAAATAGTGCCAATCAAACCGTCATCTCATCCCGCAAAAACGGAAAAAACGATGGCTCTTAGACTATGGAGACACTAAAACATTTTTTTTTGTTTTAAAAATGAAATCATTGTGTAAAACTTACATAAATAAATAAAAATAGTATACATATTAGGTATCGCTACATCCGTGACAACCTGCTCTATAAAATTACCACATGATCTAACCTGTCAGATGAATGTTGTAAATAACAAAAAAAGTGCCAAAAAAAGGTATTTCTTGTTACCGTGCCGCACAGAAAGTGTAATATAGAGCAACCAAAAATCATATGTACCCTAAACTAGTACCAAAAAAACTGCCACCCTATCCAGTAGTTTCTAAAATGGGGTCACTTTTTAGAGGTGCATCAGGGGGGCTTCAAATGGGACATGGTGTAAAAAAAAAAAACAGTCCAGCAAAATCTGCCTTCCAAAAACTGGATGGCATTCCTTTCCTTCTGCGCCTTGCCGTGTGCCCGTACAGCAGTTTACGACCACATATGGGGTGTTTCTGTAAACTACAGAATCAGGGCCATAAATAATGAGTTTTGTTTGGCTGTTAACCCTTGCTTTGTAACTGGAAAAAAAATATTAAAATGGAAAATCTGCCAAAAAAGTGAAATTTTAAAATTGTATCTCTATTTTCCATTAAAACTTGTGCAACACCTAAAGGGTTAACAAAGTTTGTAAAATCAGTTTTAAATACCATGAGGGGTGTAGTTTCTTAGATGGGGTCACTTTTATGGAGTTTCTACTCTAGGGGTGCATCAGGGGGGCTTCAAATGGGACATGGTGTCAAAAAAACCAGTCCAGCAAAATCTGGCTTCCAAAAACCATACAGCGCACCTTTCCCTTTACGCCCCTCTGTGTGGCTGTACAGTAGTTTACGGCCACATATGGGGTGTTTCTGTAAACGGCAGAGTCAGGGCAATAAAGATACAGTCTTGTTTGGCTGTTAACCCTTGCTTTGTTAGTGGTGGAAAAATGGGTTAAAATGGAAAATTATTATTTTTGGGTGGTTTCTATTATGTAAGCCTCGCAAAGGGACTTCAGACCTGTAGTGGTCCCCAAAATAAATTTTTGAAAAATTTCAAGATTTGCTTCTAAACTTCTAAGCCTTGTAACATCCCCAAAAAATAAAATATCATTCCCAAAATAATTCAAACATGAAGTAGACATATGGGGAATGTAGAGTAATCACAATTTTTGGGGGTATTACTATGTATTACAGAAGTAGAGAAACTGAAACTTAGAAATTTGCAAATTTTTCCCAATTTTTCGTAAATTTGTTTTTTTTTTATGCAAAAAAAATTTAACTTTTTTGACCCAATTTTAGCAGTGTCATGAAGTACAATATGTGATGAAAAAACAATCTCAGAATGGCCTGGATAAGTCAAAGCGTTTTAAAGTTATCAGCACTTAAAGTGACACTGGTCAGATTTGCAAAAAAATGACCTGGTCCTTAACCGCCTCCGGACCGCCTAATGCAGGATCGCGGTCTGGAGGCTGCTGTCTCAGGCAGAGTGACGCATCGGTGCGTCATCTTGCGAGATGCGAGACTTCCTGTGAACGCGCGCACACAGGCGTGCGTTCACAGGCACTACAGGTAAGCGAGTGGATCTACAGCCTGCCAGCGGCGATCGTTCGCTGGCAGGCTGTAGACGCGATTTTTTTTAACCCCTAACAGGTATATTAGACGCTGTTTTGATAACAGCGTTTAATATACCTGCTACCTGGTCCTCTGGTGGTCCCTTTTGCTTGGATCGACCACCAGAGGACACAGGCAGCTCTGTAATAAGTAGCACCACACTACACTACACCTCCCCCTGTTGCTTATTAACCCCTTATTAACCCCTGATCACCCCCTGTCATTGATCACCCCCCTGTAAGGCTCCATTCAGACGTCCGTATGTGTTTTATGGATCGGATCCGCAAAACACATATGGACGTCTGAATGGAGCCTTACAGGGGGGTGATCAATGACAGGGGGATGATCACCCCATATACACTCCCTGATCACCCCCCTGTCATTGATCACCCCCCTGTAAGGCTCCATTCAGACGTCCGTATGTGTTTTGCGGATCCGATCCATGGATCCGTAAAACACATACGGACGTCTGAATGGAGCCTTAGAGGGGGGGGGGATCTTCCCATATAGACTACCTGATCACCCCCCTGTAAGGCTTCATTCAGACGTCCGTGTGTGTTTTGCAGATCCACGGATCGGATCCGCAAAACGCATACGGGCAACTGAATGGAGCCTTACAGGGGGGTGATCAGGGAGTCTATATGGGATGATCCCCCCCCCCGTATGGCTCCATTCAGACGTCCGTATGTGTTTTACGGATCTACGGATTGGATCCACAAAACACATACGGACGTCTGAATGGAGCCTTACAGGGGGGGTGATCAATGACGGTGCTGATCACCCCATATAGACTCCCTGATCACCCCCCTGTCATTGATCACCCCCCTGTTAGGCTCCATTTAGACACATTTTTTTGGCACAAGTTAGCGGAAATTGATTTTTTTTTTCTTTTTTTCTTTTTTCTTACAAAGTCTCATATTCCACTAACTTGTGTCAAAAAATTAAATCTCACATGAACTCACAATACCCCTCACGGAATCCAAATGCATAAATTTTTTTAGACATTTATATTCCAGACTTCTTCTCACGCTTTAGGGCCCCTAAAATGCCAGGGCAGTATAAATACCCCACATGTGACCCCATTTCGGAAAGAAGACGAGGTATTCGCTGAGGTACATATTGAGTCCATGAAAGATTTAACTTTTTGTCCCAAGTTAGCGGAAAGGGAGACTTTGTGAGAAAAAAAAAAAAAAAAAACAATTTTTGCTAACTTGTGCCCAAAAAAAAATCTTCTATGAACTCGCCATGCCCATCATTTAATACCATGAGGTGTCTTCTTTCCAAAAACGGGTCACATGTGGGGTATTTATACTGCCCTGGCATTTTAGGGGCCCTAAAGCATGAGAAGAAGTCTGGAATCCAAATGTCTAAAAATGCCTTCCTAAAAGGAATTTTGGCCCCTTTGCGCATGTAGGCTGCAAAAAAGTGTCACACATGTGATATCGCCGTACTCAGGAGACGTAGGGCAATGTGTTTTGGGGTGTCTTTTTACATATACCCATGCTGGGTGAGATAAATATCTTGGTCAAATGCCAACTTTGTATAAAAAAAATGTGAAAAGTTGTCTTTTGCCGAGATATTTCTCTCACCCAGCATAAGTATATGTAAAAAGACACCCCAAAACACATTGCCCAACGTCTCCTGAGTTTGGCGATACCACATGGGTGACACTTTTTGCAGCCTAGGTTGGCAAAGGGGAACAAATTCCAAAGAGCACCTTTAGGATTTCACAGGACATTTTTTGCACATTTTGATTTCAAACTACTTCTCACGCATTAGGGCCCCTAAAATTCCAGGGCAGTATAACTACCCCACAAGTGACCCTATTTTGGAAAGAAAGCACCCCAAGGTATTCCGTGAGGGGCATGGCGAGTTCCTAGAATGTTTTATTTTTTGTCACAAGTTAGCGGAAAACATGATTATTATTTTTTTCTTACAAAGTCTCATATTCCACTAACTTGTGACATAAAATAAAAAATTCTAGGAACTCACCATGCCCCTCACGGAATACCTTGGGGTGTCTTCTTTCCAAAATGGGGTCACTTGTGGGGTAGTTATACTGCCCTGGCATTTTAGGGGCCATAATGCGTGAGAAGTAGTTTGAAATCAAAATGTGTACAAAATGCCCTGTGAAATCCTAAAGGTGCTCTTTGGAATGTGGGCCCCTTTGCCCACCTAGGCTGCACAAAAGTGTCACACATGTGGTATCGCCGTACTCAGGAGAAGTTGGGCAATGTGTTTTGGGGTGTCATTTTACATATACCCATGCTAGGTGAGATAAATATCTCGGTCAAATGACATCTTTGTGTAAAAAAATGGGAAAAGTTGTCTTTTGCCGAGATATTTATCTCACCCAGCATGGGTATATGTAAAAAGACACCCCAAAACACATTGCCCAACTTCTCCTGAGTACGGTGATAGCACATGTGTGACACTTTTTTGCAGCCTAGGTGGGCAAAGGGGCCCACATTCCAAAGAGCACCTTTAGGACAGTAGGGCAAGTGACACCCATTTTGGAAAGAAGACACCCCAAGGTATTTCGTGATGGGCATAGTGAGTTCATGGAAGTTTTTATTTTTTGTCACAAGTTAGTGGAATATGAGACTTTGTAAGGAAAAAAAATCATCATTTTCCGCTAACTTATGACAAAAAAATAAAAAGTTCTATGAACTCACTATGCCCATCAGCGAATACCTTAGGGTGTCTACTTTCCGAAATGGTCATTTGTGGGGGTTTTCTACTGTCTGGGCATTGTAGAACCTCAGGAAACATGACAGGTGCTCAGAAAGTCATAGCTGCTTCAAAAAGCGGAAATTCACATTTTTGTACCATAGTTTGTAAACGCCATAACTTTTACCCAAACCATTTTTTTTTTTTACCCAAACATTTTTTTTATCAAAGACATGTAGAACAATAAATTTAGAGAAAAATTGATATATAGATGTCGTTTTTAAAAAAAAATTTACAACTGAAAGTGAAAAATGTCATTTTTTTGCAAAAATTTCTGTAAATTTCGATTTAATAACAAAAAAAGTAAAAATGTCAGCAGCAATGAAATACCACCAAATGAAAGCTCTATTAGTGAGAAAAAAAGGAGGTAAAATTCATTTGGGTGATAAGTTGCATGACCGAGCAAGTTCAATTTTAGTCTCATCAGACCAGAGCACCTTCATCCATACATTTTGGAAGTCTCCCATATGCCTGTTTGCAGACTCACAATGTGCCTTTTTGTTTTTTGCTGAAATGAATGGCTTTCTTCTGGGCTCTTTGCGTTGCCGAAATTCACTCCTCCCTCTCTTACTCTCTGAACGTGTTTAGGAGATGTGGTGGCACATGTCCGCGTCACCCACAGCACCTGCGCACACAGATGCCTTAGACGCCAATCAATTAGACAGGCTATTTAAACCTACGGCTGGTAAGTTTTCCTGCTGCAGGTCCAGACTATCCATTGGCCGCATATCATTTACACCGTTGTGCTTTTTCAACTGGTCCCCTGATGAACCGATGTACAATTAGGGGAAACATGTCGGGACTTTCTTAACATCGGAGATCCAACTTTGTATGGGACGTTTACTTCATTTGACTGGCATCATCTACAATTGGGAATACTGGACAGGTAGGGATTGCGTAGTAAGGGTACAGCCACTGATAAGTGGGTCCGCCCCTTTCGGGGCAATTATTCCGCTTTTATTCAGGGACAGAATAGATATTGAGGGACAGTCTCCCTGATGCCTAAAAGTGGACTTTGTATTTTTGCCTCACATCTCTGCAACTTATCCGAAATCTCTACTACTAATACACCAGCCAAGGCAACAAAGACCTGAGCAACCTGAAGTAATGGATCTGATGATTGAAAATCCATCCACTACAAGGGTTTTCAGGGCTCTGAGTAACCACAATTGTGGTAATATTACAATGTATGTGATCATAATAGTTGTTATACTTAATTATTCCCGATACCTTCGTTTATGTCCCATACATCTATCACAATCTCTTTATATTTTTGTTCATTTAATTTTCTTTTTTTGTGGGGATATATATATATATAGATATATACATTTTTTAAGAAATACTTATAAATGCTATGTTTTAATAGGGTATATATCTAATTCAGTGACTCTTCTCATATACTTACCTTGCCTTATATTGTTACACACCAGTGACAGAACCCCTAACACCAATAAAACCTACAACTCGTCGCTCCCTGTGGTTGTCTCCTTACATAAGGAGTGAGTGCAGCAAAGTGCTATTTTCTACATGACTCATAGGCTACAAATATATGAATGACATGGAAAATGCCATAAGTAGAGTTGACTTTTTAAACTGAAGATATGTTTTTATGTATTTGTGATTGGTATGCATATTATCACTTGGTCATTTGATTTTATTTACTGAAAATTAGTGTAATTAAAAATAATATAATTTGTTCTCATGTTTTGGGGTCTAATTACACATGCAGCTCAAGTCGCAGGTAACGCACCACGGTTACCGCAAAATAAGTTACATTAACTAATAAAGTCATACATTGCCACAGTGAACATCCTTGTATAGTCTGCTACCCTCTTCTATGTGATTAGGTGTTTGCGTTGCTGATATCTCTGTGGTTGAGTTTACTCCACTGCTAGTTATTTCTATTGCTCTGCTCCTTTGCAGAAGCAGAACAACGAAAATAACAGAAGTGTCAGATTCGGCACATAACCAAGACGAACAGAGCTGAACAGGCTCCATAGACTACAATGGAGTCTATTCACATTCCTTTTGGGAACCTATTTTTCTTACTGGACAAAAAAGTTTTGCATGCAGGACTTTCTTGTCCTGTCTTTTTGACACAATCTGCAATGGAGGCTCCAAACAGAGCATACAATGCAGATGTGAACAAGCCCTAAATTAGATCTTTATTTAAGCAAAGTGTCTCTCCTGCAGGAAGAAGTACAGCTGTATCTCTATTGCCTCCAGTCGGGGGTAGCTACTCTCTAATGCATAACTTTTTTTTTCCACAGGGAGTCTGCCTGGTCTATAATACTCCCTATGCCAACTTGGTGGTCTCGAGAAGGACATAGTTTACCCCTCCAGACCCAAATATTTATTTACTAATCTTGACTAAAATGTAGACAGTATAAACTTAAGATGCCAATATACCTTCTTCCCATTCCTCATACACATACACGCTACAGATATTATATAATACAGCAATTAAATTTGACATTTTATTGGTAGCTATAGACATCTTTAACAAAAAAAGCTTGGCATTATTAATGAAATGCAACATGGTCCCCCAGAGATAACTACCTAGTGACCTTGTAGTAATTTTCTAACTACTGCATTGTGATAGATGATAGTACACACCATTTGTTAGAAAATAAATCTGTATTGCTTTATATGACTCATAATTTGACTTAGATCTAATGCAGGCTGTTACAAGCACACTATGAACTTCTCAATCAAGCTTAACTGAGATTAGAGTGCAATTTCTCCAAGGTCACAAAGAACAGAAACTGTCATTTGGGCTAATTCTCAGGCAAGTCTTTTCTCCTCACTAGCATACTCTGCTCTGCACAATGTGTACTTGGTCATCCCTTTCCACCTCACACAATCACATATCAAATTCTTCTATTAACCCCTTAAGGACCAGGCTCATTTTCACCTTAAGGACCAGGCCATTTTTTGCAAATC
The DNA here is from genome assembly GCF_014858855.1 of Bufo gargarizans. Taxonomy (NCBI): domain Eukaryota; kingdom Metazoa; phylum Chordata; class Amphibia; order Anura; family Bufonidae; genus Bufo; species Bufo gargarizans. Next base: position 123,811,757 of record NC_058080.1, read on the forward strand.
TGACCAATGTCACTTTAAGTGCTGATAACTTTAAAACACTTTGACTTATCCAGGCCATTCTGAGATTGTTTTCTCGTCACATATTGTACTTCATGACACTGGTAAAATAAAGTAAAAAAAATTATTTTTTTTGCATAATAAAATACCTAATTTACCAAAAATTTGGAAAAATTAGCAAATTTCAAAGTTTCAGTTTCTCTACTTCTGTAATACATATTAATACCCCCAAAAATTGTAATGACTTAACATTCCCCATATGTCTACTTCATGTTTTGAATTATTTTGGGAATGATATTTTATTTTTTGGGGATGTTACAAGGCTTAGAATTTTAGAAGCAAATCTTGAAATTTTTCAGAAATTTACAAAAAAAACATTTTTAGGGACCACTACAGCTCTGAAGTCACTTTGCGAGGCTTACATAATAGAAACCGCCCAAAAATGACCCCATTCTATAAACTACACCCCTCAAGGTATTAAAAACTGATTTTACAAACTTCGTTAACCCTTTAGGTGTTGCACAAGAGTTATTGGCAAATGGGGATGAAATTTGAGAATTTCATTTTTTTGCCTAATTTTCCATTTTAACCCATTTTTTCCACTAACAAAGCAAGGGTTAACAGCCAAACAAGACTCTATCTTTATTGCCCTGACTCTGCTGTTTACAGAAACACCCCAAATGTGGCCGTAAACTACTGTACCGCCTCACAGCGGGGCGTAGAGTGAAAGGTGCGCCGTATGGTTTTTGGAAGCCAGATTTTGCTGGACAGTTTTTTTGACACCATGTCCCATTTGAAGCCCCCTGATGCACCCCTAGAGTAGAAACTCCATAAAAGTGACCCCATCTAAGAAATTACACCCCTCAAGGTATTCAAAACTGATTTTACAAACTTTGTTAACCCTTTAGGTGTTGCACAAAATTTAATGGAAAATAGATACAATTTCAAAATTTCACTTTTTTGGCAGATTTTCCATTTTTATATTTTTATTTCCAGTTACAAAGCAAGGGTTAACAGCCAAACAAAACTCATTATTTACGGCCCTGATTCTGTAGTTTACAGAAACACCCCATATGCGGTCGTAAACTGCTGTACGGGCACACGGCAGGGCGCAGAAGGAAAGGAATGCCATACGGTTTTGCTGGACTGTTTTTTTGACACCATGTCCCATTTGAAGCCCCCCTGATGCACCCCTAGAGTAGAAACTCCAAAAAAGTGACCCCATTTTAGAAAGTACGGAATAGGGTGGCAGTATTGTTGGTACTAGTTTAGGGTACATATGATTTTTGGTTGCTCTATATTACACTTTTTGTGCGGCAAGGTAACAAGAAATAGCTTTTTTGGCACTTTTTTTTGTTTGTTATTTACAACATTCATCTGACAGGTTAGATCATGTGGTTATTTTATAGAGCAGGTTGTCACGGACGCGGTTATACCTAATATGTATACAATTTTTTTTATTTATGTAAGTTTTATACAATAACTTCATTTTTAAAACCAAAAATTTTTTTGTGTCTCCATAGTCTAAGAGCCATAGTTTTTTCAGTTTTTGGGCGATTATCTTGAGTAGGGTCTAATTTTTTGGGGGATGAGATGACGGTTTGATTGGCACTATTTTGGGGTGCATATGACTTTTTGATCGCTTGCTATTACACTTTTTGTGACGTAAGATGGCAAAAAATTGCTTTTTTTACACCTTTTTTTTTTTTTTTTACGGTGGTTACCTGAGGGGTTAGGTCATGTGATATTTCAGGTCCGCGGGGATCAGAAACTGCAAAAAGCGCAGCAAACCGCAGGTCTGAATTGACCTGCGGTTTGCTGCGATCGCCGACACGGGGGGGGGGGGGGGGGGGGGTCACATGACCCCCCCCTGGCGTTTTGACAGGATGCCGGCTGAATGATTTCAGCCGGCATCCTGTTCAGATTAACCCCTGGGGCGCCGGAATGCCGATTTAATGATAGGACGTACCGGTACATCCTTGGTCCTTAAGGACTCGGGAAATAGGGCGTACCGGTACACCCTATGTCCTTAAGGGGTTAAAAAACAACTATTTAAATAATGCACTTTTGTTAAAGGGGTTCTGCAGTTTGTTTCAACTGATGATCTATTCTCTGGATAGATCATAAGCATCTTATCGGCGGGGGTCCGACACCCGGGACCCCTGCTGATCAGCTGTTTGAGAAGGCAGCGGTGCTGGCAGTAGCGCCGTGGCCTTCTCGCTGTTTACCGCAGGCCCAGTGATGTCACAACAAGTATCAATGGCCTGGGCAGGGCTAAGCTCCATTCAAGTGAACAGAGATTAGCCACGCCCAGGCCAGTTGATACTAGTCATGATGTCACTGGGCCTGTGGTAAACAGGAGCGCCGCTGCCTTCTCAAAAAGCTGATCGGCGGGGGTCCCGGGTGTTGGACCCCGCCGATCAGATGCTGATGATCTATCCAGAGGATAGCTCATCAGTTTAAACAAACTGCAGAACCCCATTAAAAAAAAAAGTCTTATTTAAAGTTTTATTAAGTTTCCTAATAGGATGACTGGGACAGTAAAATAACCACCAGGCCACCCCAGAATATCTCCAGAGGTTTTTGTGCAATTCATTCCATACATGGCTGGTATCAGTACTATGGCAGTCTGGGGCCTCATGAAGGCTTCCATTCCTGCCTGTTAAAAGGAGTCTGTCAGCAGAAAATACACTGTTAAGCAAGGCACAATTAAAATAAAAAATAAATATCAATGGAATCGCCGCCTCTGAAAATGTCCAAACTACTAAAATATAAAAATATTTATACTTTTTGGTGATAAAAAAAGTCTTATGTATCCCAAAAGGGAACCAATAATATTATAATATTACGAATATTATTGGCCGATATTCATGATTTTCAAAGTTATTAGTATCGGCATCTAACCTCGCTTATGAGAAAACATGGTGCTAGGCGCGCGCCGCCATGTTCAGTGGCCAGAGTCAGTGGAGAAGTAGGGAACCCCTCCCTCCTATGACGCGGCTGCCGCAGAGCCCAATAAAATTAGCGGGCTCTGAAGCTGCCCGCACCACTGCCACCAATGAATTTCTGGCTAATATTAAAGCAGGAGAAGGTACAGGGGAGGGTTTACCGCTGCGCTGACTCAGCAAGTGTGCACGGCGAACGGCGGCAGCAGCAGCCTCCTCCTCCTCCTCCTGAGTGTCCTCCCCAGAGTCAAGCAGCCAGCATAACAGGTGTCTGGCAACTGTGCCACCAATGATCATTTTTATACAAATACAGGAGGCAGGTACCGGCTGTACCCGCCTCCTGTATCCATATTAAAGGTTAATTATCATTGGTGGCACAGTGCGCCCCCACCCCAGTATTAAAGTCATTGGTGGCAGTGGCCACAGGGTCCCCCCCCTTCCCCAACCTAAGTAATTTCATTGGTGGCAGTGGCAGTTCTGATCGGAGCCCAAGCAGTGTAAGATCCTATTCACCCTAATAGAGCTCTATAGGGTGAATAGGGAATATAGGTATAAGTTATCGGCCTGAAAGTTCATAGGTTATCTGTATTGGCTCTAACAAAATCAATATCGGTCGATCCCTACAATAAAAACTACAGCTTGCCCTGCAAAAAATAAGCTGTCACACAACTCTGTAGACATAAATATAGTAAGCCCTTGTATAGCTATGTGAATGGAGAATTTAAAGGGAGTCTGTCACCTCCATATGGCCATATACAGTGCTTACATGGCTCTGTAGCACACCTATACAGGATTGTAATGGTACCTTTGTTCTTTTCTTTAGACCAGCAGGAAAAACTAAGTTTAATTCATATGCAAATGAGCACTCGCAAGTGCCCAGGGGAGAAGTTCAGTGTGTAGGTGCCCAGGCTGCTCTGCCTTCTTTTCACTTTACTCCTCCTCTGCCTTTGCCCGCCCTCCAAGTCCAGACCTATCGATGAGGCAAGAGACTTGGAGGGCGGGCAAAGGCAGAGACTGGGGAGGAGTAAAGTGAAAAGAAGGCAGAGCAGCCTGGGCACCTACACACTGAACGCCACCCATGGGCACTTGCGAGTGCTCATTTGCATATGAATTAAACTTAGTTTTTCCTGCTGGTGCAAGTCTAAAGACAAGAACAAAGGTACCGTTACAATCCTATATAGGTGTTATACAGAGCCATGTAAGCACTGTATATGGCCATATGAAGGTGACAGACTCCCTTTAAAATGTTATGGCTCTTGGAAAGTGAAAAGTAAAAGCGAAAATTGGTCTGGGACTTATGAGGTTAAAGAGATTGCATCATCTTGCGAGATAAGACACAGTCCCAACCACTAGCCAGATGGGAAACATCAGACCGTGTCGGCACTCACTGTTTTAGTAGCCCCCTTTTTGATGCATTGGATCAATGGAAACAGCATAGAACAGCAAACGGTGCTGTTTCCCTAACTTGGAAACAGCACATCTTGTTGTGCTTTGCATTTTCCTTAGCTCTCATGCACAACGATGGGAACTACTGAAACAGCAAGTGGCGGCACACTCTGCTGTTTCCCGGCTGGTTGGTGGGCAGGACTGTATCTCACCTCGTTTTAGTAACGGCAAGATGAGACAACTCCTTTATAGAGGTTGGGGAGTTTCCTATATTGATGACCTATCCTCAGGATTTTAGATCGACGAGGGTTTGATTCCCAGCACCCTCACCGATCATCTGTTTTATAAGATGACACAGTGATTGTACGAGTGCTGCCTTCTCTTCACTTTCAACTGCTCGCCGTTGACATCTCAGCAGTGAGTAGGTGTAATTACAGCTCCTCTGTTCTGTTTACTTCAATGGGAAGGAGCAGACACAGTGTAACTTCTACTTCTGATCCTGAGCATAGGTCATCAATATTGGAAAGTGGCGAACCCCTTTAAGGTCCTCATATGTAAATGGCCCATTACTTCATCATTTCAGCTCTCAAAGTCAAATCTGCTTTATTACACCACCCTCATGTTGTTTCCCCATCCCCTAAATGCCTTCCTTTGATGTTTTCATTAGTGTTTGACTAAAGTGTTCAGTGCTGCAAGACAGATGTCTACTAAAAGTAAACAACCGCAGCACAGACAACCTTTCCAGCGTATTAAATTGGTAAAGAGCCTCTATCAGCATGATCGTGATGTCTAACGCTGTGAAAGGGAAGGGGTGGGATGTAGTGAGCACTAGGAGTATAGCTGTAGTGGTGCTTGAAGCTCTACCACCCACCTCTCAGTGCTCCAACTGCCTAATTTGAATAAAGATAAAAGTCCACATAGCTCAGCAAACCTGAATGCTACAGAGAAAAATATATTGCTTTTAATCGGCACGATCAACCCTATTAAACAATATGACTAGTTTAGGGCTGATTATGCTGACAGAAGCTTTTTAACTGTGAAAACAAGATCTCCAGCAGTGTTTTTCTCACAGGAAAAACCACAGGGACTGTTACTTGAATGGAATTTGCAAATGGTACATTTCTAGAACTCATTTACATATTTCAATATTCTGTGCATTTATATTTTTCTACTGTGCCATATTAATGTGGTCGTGCTAAGATATTTATTTTCAGTTAGGAGAAAATGTGTGGAAAGCATGGTGAAAATGTGGATAGCTATAGGATCTGTTCTAGGAGCATTTATATAATAATATAGTTTTATCGCATGTTTTTGGAGTTGTGCTGTCAGCAACTGTCAGCAGGATTGATCCTAGGAAACCAGGTATACTACCTGATATGGTTGATCCTGGTCATTAAAAAACGATGGAAAATTGTGGGGTTCCGGAGGAAAAAAAGACTTGTATCACTTATGAAAATGAGGGCTTCAGTGCACAGAGAGGTGGGGTTTAGCTCCTCAGTGCACCCCAGGTCCTCAGTTTTCTACACCCCTTGGTGCACTGAAGCCCTCATGTAAAAATTTATAAAAGAACGCCACAACTGATTTTCGCAATACAGCATAATTTTAATCAGCTGGATCAATCATACCAGGCAATATGTCTGGTTTAATAGGGAAGATCCTGCCGACAGGTGCTCTTAAAGCCCTTCAAGCGACAGCCAGTTTAGACCAAATGCTGGAGCCCCATTTTTTTAAATCTGGCATGTGTCAGTTTATCTGGTAATAACTTTGGGATGCTTTTACTTATCAAAGCTATTCTAAAATGGTTTTCTCGTGGCACATTATACTTCATGTTAGTGGTGAATTAGTGTTGATAGGTTTTACCTTTTATGCATCAAAAAAGTCCCAAATTTGCATAAAATTTGGAAAATTAGCTATTTTCAAAATTAGATTTTCTTGACTTTTAAGACGGATAGTGATACTTCATAAAATAGTTATTACTTAACATTCCCCATATGTCTACTTTTTGGTTGTATCATTTTGTAAATGTAATTTTATTTTTTCATAAAGTTAGAAGGCTTAGAAGTTTAGAAGTACATTTTTAAGAAAATTGCCAAAAACCACTTTTTAGAGTTCAACGTTTTTATTGAAAATTTTTCATATAATGATCAGCAGAGCATGTTATTGCATAAACAATTCGAGGTGGGCGCAGCCACCAGAGACAGTCATATTTCCATAAATAAAGTTTCCATTATTATGGAGTACATGCAGCAGTCATCATCAATAGAACATACAAAACATAAGCAACAGATATTGAACACAGGTCTGTCTAATCAGGAGGCTCAGCTACAGGAGGGACCTATCCGAAAGGATCTCGAAAGTATATATACGACCACTCCCTCTCATAGGGGCCATAGGTTTGAGGGTCATCTACTGGGAAAACTTCGGGTGGACCATCCAGGGGTTCCAGGTATATCTGTATTTCACAGGAGAGAGCATTGAGGATGGAATCATCTTCTCATAACGGCATGTGGTGTTTAGCTCAGTTACCACCTCCGAGATATCTGGAGGACTCGCTTTCTTCCAATGGCGGGTTATAACCAGTTTAGCGCCAAGTAAGATGTGCCCCGCTATGGGCCTATATGACGGGCATAAGCGCCGAATGCCTAAGAATAAAAGAGCAAGTTCCGGGGAGGGGGGGATGTCATGACCAGATATTTCCCCCAGCAATGCAAACACCTGTTTCCAGAAATCAGTGATAACTGGGCATGCCCATAGAACATGGAGCAAAGAGCCTATGTTTCCACAGCCCCTCCAACACAGGGGAGAAGATGTAGGGTATATGATATGTAACCTTTTTGGGTGTAAAGTACCAGTTTAAAAACGTCTTAACACCAGCCTCATAATGAGTGACACATTTAAAGTTAGAGGCTAAGAAGCCTATCGCAGAGGACCAATCATCCTCAGAAAATGTACCTCCCAACTCTCGCTCCCACTTCTGGAATGGTTTGGATTTGGCAAATTCTGATTTATCTCCCATATACTCATATATACGCCTTGTTGCTCCTTTTTTCAGCAAACCCTGGGAACAATAGAGTTGAAGGATCCCTGCATGTGTGGAAGGGGGCTTAGTAATGATAGATGCCAGTAGGTGTTTAACCCTGAGATAATTGAAGATCTCCCTAGCTGAAAGTTCGAACATCTGTTGGACAGAAGTGAACGGGAGAACCCCCTCAGAACAGATGAGCTGAGAGACCCCCTCGATCCCCTGATCACGCCAACCGCGGAGACTGATATCCCCCAAAATCCATTCCAGAGAGTGAGTGTCCAAGTGAGAGAGTAGGGCGTCAGTAGAGTCAGCGTATGCGTTGTGGAAGTGTAGCCAGATCTTCCCTACATGTCGCACCATCCGCAGGGAGACATCAGGAACCTTCCCGCTCCATAATATACCAATCAGCAAGTCCCTTAAGGAGCCCTTCTTTATTGAGTGGGACTCAATTTGGTGCCAAGCTTTACTACAATGTTTGTCCCACCATTCCCTAGCAAGTGACAAACTGATGGCGCTATGGTAATCACTAATGCATGGCAGTCCCAACCCTCCATCTTTTTTCCATAAGAAAAGCTGTTTTTGGGCAATCCTGGGTATAGACGATTTCCAAATGTACTTGGACAATATTGCCTGCACTTTTCGAAAGAATGTATCAGGGACTGGAATAGGGAGGGCTCTAAATATATAGATCAGTTTAGGCAACGTCATCATCTCAAATGCAGCCACCCTACCGACCCACGATATCTCCTTCATGGAATAATGGGAGAAATCGGACGACATGGTATCGAGGAGGGGTTCATAGTTCCGCTTATATAAATGAGAGCAGGGGTACGTCAGCTTGATTCCCAAGTATGGGAGTTCCACTTCCTGCCAGTCTAGGGGAAATCGGGACTTTAAGACCTCAGCATCATGCTGAGGAATATTGAGTAACAGGGCTTGAGATTTGGAATTATTAATTTTATAATAAGAAACCGTGCCAAAATGCGCTATTATGTCAAAGGCTGAGCTTAATGACTGAAGAGGACTCGATAGGATGAGAATAATGTCGTCAGCATATAACGATATTCTATGATCCCTTCCTCCAACATCTACGCCATGAATGAGGGAGGCTTTCCTAATGTGTTGAGCCAAAGGTTCCAAAGCCAAGATGAACAGGAGGGACGATAAAGGGCATCCTTGGCGCGACCCATTGGTAATCTAGAAAGGAGCAGACAGTACCCCATTAACCCATACCTTAGCCATTGGGGATGCATATAAGCTGTGGAAAGCGTTCAATATGCTACCTTGAAAGCCCATCTTACCAAGAACCGAGAATGCGAACGACCAGTGTAATCGGTCGAACGCCTTCTCGGTGTCTAGGGTCACCGCCAACATTGGAAGGTTATTTTGCTCAGCGTAATCAAACAAGTTAATCAACCTTCTAGTGTTGTCTGAAGATATACGGCCCTTAACAAACCCTGTTTGGTCATCCTTAATCAAGGAATGGAGTATGGCTGACAATCTATTGGCTATTAACTTGGCGAAAATTTTGATGTCCGAATTTAGTAGCGAAATTGGCCTAAAGTTTTGAGGGGCATCAGGGGGCTTCCCAGGTTTTGGCAATGTAACTATAAGGGCTGTAAGCATCTCGGGCGGGAATAGGGTTCCTTCAAGAGCGCGGTTAAAAATATCGAGGAAGTGGGGGGACAATACGGGGAGGAAATGTTTGTAGTATTCATTAGACAAGCCGTCCGGGCCAGGGGATTTGCCTAATGGGAGAGTTGCTATAATCTTTTGGAGTTCTATGGATGTGAGAGGGACATTTAATGAATGAAGCTGGTCAGGGGAGAGGGTGGGCAATTCAGACTGAGTTAGGAAGCTCTCCACCAATTCAGGGTAGCTATCAGGCAGGACAACCGTGTCTTTGAGATTATAAAGGCTGTGGTAATAAGAGCGGAACTGTTCCGCAATATCTCTAGCCTCTAGTAGTTTTGCTTTGGAGCACGGGTGGATAAGAAATGGGATTTTAGATTTAGTTTGCTGAGCCTTAAGTTGATTAGCCAACAGTTTGCCAGCCCTGTTTCCCTGGGCGTAATACCTCGACTTTAATCTGAGCAGGGACCTAGAATAGTCACGTGACAACAGACTACACAATTTGTCCCTCTCTGCCTTCAGTAGGGAAGATGTGTGAGCTGTAGGGGACGTCTTATTCTGACACTAAAGCTGAGAGACTTCCTTTTCCCTAACTTTCCTTAGCTTGCATTTCAATCTAATCAAGGAGCCCCGAATGAACGCCTTATGGGTCTGCCAAAGGATGTATTTATCCATGACAGATCCGTCATTGAAGGAAAAAAACTCCCGCAATTCAGCAGATAACTCCCTAATAGTTTCTGGGTTGGAGAATAGATACGTGTCATTACGCCAAATGGGAGCGCTTGGGAATTGGAACAAGTCCTCTAGGGTTAATGTTATTGGGGCATGATCAGATGACTGAATAAGTCCAATATCCGTAGATATTGTATGCATCAAGGTAGCTTGGTCTACAAAAAACATATCAATGCAAGAGTATGAGAGATGAGGAGCGGAAAAGAAGGTGTAATCCCTTTCCACACTATGTTGAGCTCTCCATACATCAATGAGGCCCTCCGCATGCAACAGAGAGGCAACACCGTCCCCTGAACGCTGGGTTAAGCTAGTGGAGTCCAACGACCGATCCATCACCGAGTTAAAGTCCCCACATACAATTACCTTCCCTTGTTTCAGGGAATTTAGCTTCTTTCAGCAATTTTCGCAGGAAGGAGATTTATATCGTACGCAATAATGGGGATAACAGCGGGGGTCTCCACCGCTTGTGTCCATGGCCCCTTACTGACCTCAGGAGAACATGAAGGGTCCAGGCGCGGCTTCTGCTTCTGGGGCCTGTAGGAAGGTGAGAGCCCAGCGTGGTTAACAGCAGCGCCATTTTGTGCAGCCGTGGTGTCCGGAGTCCCCAGATCGCTTGGAGTCGGCGGGAGTGAGGGGAACTCAGCTTCCGTCAGGGAGAAGGCATCGAGCTCCGGCAGGGGTGACGGAGACCTGGAGGCGCTTTTCGGCGACACGCTGCCTTGAGGAGACGAGGTAAGCACACCGGCGCGGGAACATTCGCCATCTTTAGCCGGGCGCCGCTCAAAGAAGCCGTCCAGGCTACCGCTCTGCAGCCTAGGAAGCTGCCGTTTAGACTTTCCCATAATGTCCTGGAGAGTGTCCAGACTTGCCGCTGGTAGGGATGTAGAGATGGCGATAACCGTAGCCCTGGGGAGCTTCTTTGTAGTCGCTGAGGTGCAGGAGCAGAGAGATCAAGCAGCCATTCCTCTCAGCGGCCAAGCCACGCCCCCCAAAACCCACTTGTTTTAAGAACCAGTTCAGTTATGAAGTCACTTTGTGGGGCTTACATAGTAAAAACCACCCATAGATGACCCCATTTTAGAAACTACACCCCTCAAATGATTCAAAACTGATTTTACAAACTTTGCTAACCCTTTAGGTGTTCCACAAGAATTCAAGCAAAATGCAGGGGAAATTTTAAAATTTCATTTTTTTTTTTTGTGCAGATTTTCTATTTGAATCAATTTTTTCTGTGACAAGGTTAACAGCCAAACACACCTTAATATTTATTACCCTGATGCTGCAGTTTACAGAAACACCCCATATGTGGTCATAACCTGCTATATGGGCACACAGCAGGGCACAGAAGGAAAGGAGCGCGCCATATTGTTAACGGAGGGCAGATTTTGCTGGAATGGTTTTCAGGTGTCATGTCACATTTAAAGAACCCCTGAGGTACCCCTAGAAAGAAAACCCCAAAATGGGAACCCATTTTGGAAACTACATCCCTCAAAGAATAAATCTAAGGGGGGGGGGGGAGTGAATGCTTTGATGCAACAAGTGTTTCATAGAATTTAGAGACACATGGCTGTAAAAATGAAAAATTAACTTTTATTTCCAATATAATGTTGCCTTAGTCCCAATTTTTTTATTTTCATAAGGGGTAACAGGAGAAAATGCACCCCACAATTCAAGTGAATGGGTCCGCATCCGTGATTTTATGCTGAAAAAGTAGTGAAACATAAAAGAAATATATAAATTTGTTACCCACTACACCTCCACAAAAAAAATTGTATAAAAACTGATCAAAAAGACATATGTACCCCAAAATGATACCAATAAAAACTACAGACCGTCTCGCAAAAAAACAAGCCCTCACACAGCTACATTGGTAAAAACAAAAATGTTATGGCTCCTAAAAACAATATCAGCAAATTACATGTTAGAAAATCTGAGATGCCACTCCTTCCTTTTTTAATGCTGCCGTGTCCCCATTTGGTGTTGCCAAATTCAGCAGAGACTAACCAATTGGAGCCCTTGCCGGCTTCCCTGGTGTCTCTGCTCTCCGGGACTTTATAGTAGGGATCGACCGATATTGATTTTTTTTTTTTGAGCCGATACCGATAATCTGTGAACTTTCAGGCCGATAACCGATACTTTATACCGATATTCTACTGACACCTGAGGGGTTAACTACCGCAGATCGCAGCTACTTGTCATAGAGGTTGGGAGCCGGCTATGTGATTCTGCAGCCAGCTCCCGCATCCTGTATATGAATTAATGAGAGAGTTATATTCATTGGTGGCGCAGTGGCCACAGCCCCTCCCCAACTCTTGTCCTCCCTCCTCTCATTGGTGGCAGCGGCACAGGGGGAGGGAGACAGACACTGATTCCTTCTCTGTGCTGCTGAGTGAACACGGATCACGCTGACAGCAGCGCGATCCGTGTTCCCGATTCATTATCGGAATATCAGCAAAATAGATGCCGATACGGATAACTTTTAAAATCCTTAATATCGGCCGATAATATCGATAAAACCGATAATCGGTCGATCCCTACTTTATAGTGTCATAGCCCCGGTAATCAGTTTGGACGTGACTGTACGTCCAAATGCACTAAATTACTTGTGATTTGGACATACGGCCAAATGCGTGAAGGGGTTAAGGTGACTGTCCACTGAGGGTGTAAACAATTTTTTTTTTTACGTCTGGCAGAAATATATTTTTTTTATGAAGGAAAGCAGGGGATTTGGAATTTTGTAGAAATAAATAGATCCCAGAACCCTAGAAAGATATATTGGAAAATAAATCAGCACAGAATTCTGAGCCTGCAACTGAGGTTCACATCATCTTTTAGCTTTCCGTTCTTCTGTTCTGTCAAAACAGCACAAAAAGTGTATCCTGTATTTAAAGACATCTGTTAGGGTCCATTCACACGTCCGCAAATTCGTTCCGCACTTCCGGGTCTGCAATTCCGTTCCCGAAGAAAATAGAACATGTCCTATTCTTGTCTGCAATTGCCGTTCTATTAGTACCGACAATGTGCGGTTTGTGGATCCGCAAAACAAGTTGCGGACGTGTGAATGGAGCCTTATGCACTCTTTTAGCCATTTCCGTCTGAAATCCATTATTTTAGACGGAAAAAATGACTTTTTTTCCGTCTAAAATAATGGATTGCAGATAGAATTGGTTTAAATGGATACCAGATGAGCATAATGGATGCCTAAAATATTGGATCCGCTTATTATTATTTTTTTCTGTTCTTCTGATGGATCAGAAGAACGGAAAAAATAAACAGTGATGTGAACTCAGCCTTATTTGTATACGATTATTGTTGTATTATCTTTTCTTAGGGGAACCTTGTCTTTTCCTGTTCGTCTTCCTTTATAACTGTCCTAATCTTAAAATACTATAATTTCTAAATACCATCTTTTTATGCAGTTTTTCATATTTCAAGCGTTTTATTTGTAATGGGTTTCACATTTTAGCAACAGTTACCAGCGATGTTCTTGCCCAGATTACATCACCTAAACACTGACAACTGTAAGGCAAATAAGGCATCCTCTGTGTGCTGTAATACTGGTTTTACATCGATTGTTAGAAGAAAACTTTCTAGGGTTTGGATGACATAATCAGGCAGGGCCTTGAATGTATAAAATTACTTTACAGTGTGAAAATTGTCCTCCTTACAGTACGCTCCCAGACATGACATGTCCGGGACTTGTGAACAAAGATGGTAAATATTAAGATTGTGTCGGGTACAAGAGCTCTGTAATCCTGCAGTAACACGAAACACATGAAGTCACAAGCTGATTATACACACGCTTGTATGCACATGTATGTAATTATCTGTACTTTATACAGTAATATGGGGCATAGTATAGTTTGATATAGTCATCAGCAGTGATGTCACTGTGTCAAAGATGTTGGCCCTGTGGCAACACACCTGCAGTGTCATTACCCACCATGCAGTCTTAAAGAAGCACTCCAGTTTTTCTTTATTGGGGTCCCTGTTTTCTAAGGATTAGGGTAAAAATGTTTGTAAGGTTTAAAACGGACATACTGTATGTTCATCCAGTTCAGCCTGTTATCCTGCAAAGTTGATCCGGAGGCAAAAAACCCATGATGTAGAAGACAGTTTTCCTCACTTTAGGGGAAAAAAATTCCTTCCCGACTCCAATCAGAATAACTCCCTGGATCAACAACCCCTCTCTAGTAACTATAACCTGTAATATTATTACACTCCAGAAATACATCCAGGCCCCTCTGGAACTCTTTTAGTGAACTCTCCATCGCCACCTCCTCAGGCAGAGAGTTCCATAGTCTCACTGCTCTTACCGTAAAGAATCCTTGTAACGGACCGTTTTAGCAGACAAGGGGTTAAAATCCGTTTAGGCGATATTCCCATTTCTGAGAGACAGGCACAGCTACTGCAGAACACCAAACTCCCGAACTGGATACAAAATAGCACTCCAAACTGGAACCTCGCGAATAGCTGCTATCAGACGAACAGGAAAAGCATACAATCAGCTTACACTCCTGGCAATCAGTCTCTAACAGCATACAGGGAATCCCCCCAATAACGAGACAAGGCTCCGTGTTGAGGGTCAAGCAGTGGTCTGACGTGCTGGCACACCCAGCCTGGTTTTTATTACAGTTGTTGCAAATACAGGACAGATACAACACATCCCCACAATGCATCATGCTTTCCTCCTCTCTGTCCCGGAGACAACCGAGGGCAATCCAATTATCTCTCAGGACAAAGGGAGATCGCCAATACACATGTGGAGACAACAGGACAGACATCACCATTTAAACACAAAATGGGACAATAGAAACACACCCACACAAAACCCTCCCCTCTGCCGGTGATTATTGAACACACTGGCGAATATAATTATCAAAGGCAGAGAAATACAGTTTTATAAAACATATCACAGGAACCCCAAAACATGCAATAACCCCATAACCAATATATCCTCGGAATCGGGGGATCTGGGTGAACCACATGTCCAAAATTCACCCACATCCGTTCAGTAGTTTGGAAGATACAGTTTTATGCCAGTTACACTGAAAATATACAAGTTATACAGAAAATAGTCACTAATAAATGTGTCCCCTGTTTGGTAGTTTCAAACTACTGAATGATGTCTCTGTGCACCAAATACAGGCAAGATAGCACCGTGTTGAAAAGTCAGAACAGTGTCTGTAAGTTAAAATGGCCGCTATCTATTGTTCTCACCATGTGCTTCATCCATTGTTCTCACCATGGGAATAGTAAAATCCAAGCAAGTAAGGCAAATGATGCAATCCAGGGACAGAGGGCTCAGTCCCAAGTGCCTTAGGACCCAATAACTTAAGGGACCATACTCCCAGGGCAGGAGGCTGGCAAACAGCCCCCTCCAAAACACTGTGGCGAGGTTGGTTTCGCCACAATCCTCTTCTATATTTGTGTACAAACCTTCTTTCCTCCAGACGCAGAGGATGTCCCCTCATCACAGTCACAGTCCTGGGGATAAATAGATGATGGGAGTGATCTCTGTACTGACCCCTGATATAGTTATACATAGTTCTTAGATCTCCCCTTGCAGGCCACAATGCATGAACACCCACTGTGGGGCAGCCGCAACAGATCGCGGACCCATTCACTTTAAAGGGTCCGCGATCCTGCCGTTCGGCAAAAAGATAGAACATGTCCTATCTTTTTGCGGAACAGAAGTACAAGGCGAAACTCCGTAGGGTTCCGTTCCGTGCTTCTATTCCGCATATTCGGAAGTGAAGTGAATACCCATTGAAGTGAATGTGTCCGCATCTGTGATGCAGAATGCACACGGAACAGTGCCCATGTATTGCGGATTGCGAATGCATGTTCGTGTGCAATAAGCTTTAGTCGTATGTTTTCTACAGTGAATAACCCTAATTTTCATAATCTTTCTGAGTACTGTAGTCTCCCCCTTCCCAGTTTTTACTTTAGTTGCCCTCCTCTGAACCCTCTCCAGCTCTGCTATGTCTGCCTTGTTCACAGGAGCCCAGAACTGTTCACAGTACTCCATGTGTAGTGGTTTGTTTAGTGACAGGACTATGTTCTCATCACGGGCATCTATGCCCCTTTTGGTGCAACCCATTATCTTATTGGCCTTGGCAGCAGCTGGTTGCTTTTTCTTTTTCGTGGACCTTATGCAGAACCATTCACTTCAATGGGGCCACACAAAAAAAAGACAGAAATTACTGCTTGTGCATTTCGTGTCCATATGTCTGCATGGCTGTTCCGTAAGAAAATAGACCATGTCCTATTATTGTCTGCATTACGGACAAGCATAGGACTGTTCTATGAGGAGCAGAATGCACACGGCCGGTATCCGTGTTTTGCAGACTGCAAAACAATGATTGTGTGCATGAGCCCTTAAACTCCTCTGCCACAGAATAACTCCCTGGATCAATGACCCTTCTCCAGAAATCTAGTAACTATGACACTGATTTATGAGGACTGATGTGTGCTAATCAGTCTTCATAGGTCCAGCATAAATGCATCCTCCAGCAGTCCATGCTCCTGACCAAAATCTACTCTAGCTCATAGCTGTCATTACGTCACCTTCTGGCGTAAATGATGATAAATGTGCTTGGGACAATGGCCCCGCCTTCGCAGCAACAGTTTCTGGTGTAAATGATGATAAATGCCATACAATACGGTTACTCTCAAGAAACATGTCCAGACCTCTTTTGAACTCTTTCTGTTTTGAACTGTTTCTGTGCCCCCAGTTCTGTCTTCCTGCAGCTGCTTGTTTACAGACTACAACAATTAGTATAGCATCATTTTTTATTTTACACCATTCAAATTTCTAACCACCTTTACCACCTTTTTAAGTTACATGTCAACTAGAATTCCTAAGTCCTTTTCCATGTCAGTACTAAGTTGCTTTCATACAGTCAGAATTTGAACGGTTATTTCAATCAGTGATTGTGAGCCAAAACCAGGTGTGGGTCAAAATACAGAACAGGTGCAAATATTTTCATTATTCCTTATCTCTATATAGGCTTGAAGCTCCTGATTTTGGCTCACAATCACTGATAAAACACTGACTGTGTGAAAGCAGTCTTACCTAATGTTTTCTCATTTAGTATGTACGGGTGACTTGCATTATTCCTTCCCATGTGCATAACCTTACATTTGTCAGTGTTAAACCCCACCTGCCACTTCTCTGCCCAAGCCTCCAGTATATCCAGATGCCTCTGTAGCAGTATGCTGTGCTCTTTCTTTAGTATCATCTCAAAAAATGTATATCTTAGTGTGCAGCACCTTTATAAGATCAATAATAAATATATAAGAGACTAGGACCCAGTACTGACCCCACCAGTACCCCACTGGTGAGGATGACCCAATCAGATTATGTGCAGTTAGTAACCTCTTTTTGTTATTTATTGTCCCCTATACATTTCTATTTACCCTAGTTGTTTTTTTTCCCTATTCTTAACCCTTTTATTCCGATAAGGTATGTACTTCTGACAGTAAAATTTTTGGATGCTTTTAAAAATTTTGTGTCTGTATTTTTATTTTTGAGGACATTGTCCAAGTTAGTGAGGCTAATGGCCCCTCTAAGCTGGTCAAATTTTGCTTTCCTAAAGTTCAGAGTTTTTGTGCCTCCCTGACAATACACCCTGTTGAATGTAAATTGTAAGTTTATAATATTGTTGCAGTATAGAACCCTTATTTGCCTCTTTATCTGCATAAATTACTGTTCTCCAGGCTCAAGTGATCTGCAGTCTGACTTGCGGACCGCTGACAGCAGATGCTGTAAGATTCTCTATGGAGGTGTATGAGAGCCTTGATGTGAGTCTCATAGAGAATCTTATTTCAGGCTAACGTAGCAGGTGCCATATCAGTCTGGTGGTCGGACTGCAGGACACTGAATTTCCAGCACTGCAAAATCATGTCACTTTTATGCAAAATAAAGAAGCTGGTAAAGCTTTGACATTATGTCCACTATGGAACCTTAAAGATACAGTATCACGCTTCCTGTAGGGCTTCACTTGCCATAGCAACATTTTCACCGAATTGAATTTATAGGCAACTCATACAAAACAACCAGTATATGTATATTTCATTCAATATCCATACATTGTGAACATCGTGGTGATCCAGATATTAAAATTAATGTTAGGAGTAGGCAACTCCTCCCTTTACATTCCTGTAGTGGGTCATCACTAGTGATGAGCGGCAGGTCCCATATTCGAGTTTGCGATATTTCATGAATATTTCATCAAATATTCGTGATATATTCGCTAATTTCGTGACTTTGTTATATTAGTGCAATGTTTTTTTTTATCGCGAGTACTCATTATTGAAATATTCTTGTACGCATGAGCATATACGCCGTGGCTTAGTCTCGCGATAGTTTTCAAAGATTTGGATTTCAATCTGTATGGAAAAAATGGTCAGGAGTAATTTTACTGATTGAAAGGTATTGGGATCTGCACACCTTTGCAGATCCCAACACCCCCCATTTAGCAATTTTCATTATCGGACATTAGCTATTTGCTAATGTCAGATGAGTCCATGTATATCACTGTTACCTGTCACTGTGCTGTAATTTCAGTAAAAATCATACTTTTATAATATGCAAATTACTTCACTACCAGCAAGTTGGGCTGTTACTTGCTGGTAGCCGCCGCATTCTAGGGCTATAAACATGCCCCCTGCTCCACTTGATCGACAGGGCCAGCGAGCGCTCTCCTCCTGTCGCTGGCCCTCTTTGCCTATAAAATCCCGTGCCTGCGCCATACCGGTCCTCATTTGGCGCAGGCGCTCTGAGAGAAGGACGCTCGCTTGCCCGCTACTTCCTCGGTGCGCCTGCGCCGATGATGTCAGCCTACACCCGGAAAAGAAGCAGCTTCTTTTCCGGAGAACCCCTTTAATTTCTAATACTTGTATTTTAAAAAGTTGGGTATATATGCTTGCATTTTCATCCTACAGCGCATGTTGGAGAAGGGATATGACAAGACCTGGTCCCACGCTGACAAGCGCCGTATAGTGAGGAGCATCAGGTATGAGTTGTGGAGGAATCATGATGCCCTTCGCTTTTCTGTATACTTTTTCCATCTTGCCCTTTTTCTCTATATTTTATATATAATAAAGTGATATGAATTTGTATATATTATCTCCACTGGCTTTTTTGTTATGACATTGTATGTTATTCCAGGTGGAATGTTGTGCTGT
Source organism: Bufo gargarizans (assembly GCF_014858855.1). Classification (NCBI taxonomy): domain Eukaryota; kingdom Metazoa; phylum Chordata; class Amphibia; order Anura; family Bufonidae; genus Bufo; species Bufo gargarizans. Next base: position 123,830,666 of record NC_058080.1, read on the forward strand.
CAATTATAGACAGAGAGGTTTTTTGTACACTCATGAGGAATCATGATGGTTAGCACAAGAAGTTGGCCATCCTGAATAAATGGTCCGATCTGTAGAGGTGGAATTTGCCCAGGTACAATGCTTACATAACTTTTGTATCTTTCACAAACACTCTGTAATGTATATGTACAGTTATGCTTTAAGGTTTGATTTTATACATTCTGAAAATTGTGTCATTATAAATGTTCCTGAAGAAACTGATATGCTGGCTCACCCCACAATAACAAGGAAGGTGCTACAAAGTCCTATTGATCCACCACATCAACAATGAAAATTATATCAAAACAGCTAGTATGGACCGAGCACTCACATCCAGATTTCAAGGTGAAATAACAATTTATTGCAAAAAACAATTTAAATCCTAAAACATATATGACAATTATCACTAAAGAACAATCATTCCAGCAAGAAACTGGAGGTAATCACTGCAAATTCAAACAATGGAAATAATGTTGCTGCAGGCACATACAGGTGTATATAAGATGGCAGATATAAAGGCTCAACCACAGCATGTGCAAATATACTAGCATAAATGTTAGTTCTATAAAACAATGTGGAACGGCATAGAGTCCGGCTCTCTGTGGCGTCCCACTAGGCCTGGACTGGCAATACCACGATTACCTCTCCAGGCGATTTTCGTATTCGTTTCTTTTCCCAACTAGTGAAGCAGGTAAAAAAGTGTGTCCGTGTCCTCAGCAATTGTAGGACCTGTGGTGTATCACATGCTGTGTCACATGACATGAGCTTGAGGGCGGATCCTTCCAAGTGGAATGTTCGTTTGGCTAGCAAAAAAAGTCCAGTAAAGGATTAAACTTCATAAAAGTCCTTCTTGGGTAGACAGGTATCAACCATACGCGTTTCGGCAGTGGCGTAGCGCGTGTTGGCAGTACAAGGGGCTAGTCAAGTATTGCGCCCCCCCCAACTGCGGCCACGCCCCTTTTTTTGCAGATAGTGCAGTAGATGCCATCTGCAGTCCTACATAACACCACAGATAACACAGGGATAACTCTCTGAGTACAGATAATGTAGTAGATGGGTGTGAGGCCCCAGAATTCAGAACACGCACAGTGTGACCTGAGGTCTGGGGCTGGGCTGAGGCTGTGTGGGCCAAATTCTATATCCAACCTCCCCCCCCAACCCAACTGTAAACAGATAGGTGGATGGATATTTCATACATCGCTACAAAATATACAGTAGATACAGCACCACATACCTCATCCATCCAGTGACATCTCCTGTGATTCTTTCCTCAGCATCTTCATTCGGAGATAGGACCGCATTGACACCTTCTTTCAGCCGTGTCTCATCTCTGCAGAGTTTCACAGAAAAAAAAAATTAGATTCCTCATTTTACTATCGTTCTCCTCCTCCTGATGCTTCAACACTGTCATCCTGCTGCATATAGAGCCAGATAGATAGTTCCCCATAATATCATGCTCCCAAACTGTCCTCGATGGTAATAGCGTTCCTTACCCCAGTGTTTCTCAACTCCAGTCCTTAGGGACCACCTGCCGGTCATGTGTTTAGAATTTCCTTAGTATTAAACAGGTGATATAATTAGTATCAATGAATACCTGTGGTAAGTACTGATGCATTCTGTGGAATATTCTTACATCATGACCAGCAGGTGGGCCCTGCAGACTGGAGTTGACGAACACTACCCTACAGTACCTCCAATAGCATCCCCATTAATATGTGCTAAATAAAAATGCCCCCATAGGCCCCTAGTAGAAATAAGACCTTCTATAGTGCCCCCAGCAGTAACAAGGCCCCTCTATTATTATTATGGACCCTCTATATTACTATCATTATTATTGCCCCCTCTGTATTATTTTTATTATGGCCCCCTTTGTATTTTTATTATGGCCCCATCTGTACTATTATTATTATTATAATGGACCCCTCTTTTTTAGCATTGTCATATACAATGGCCCACATTTTTTTACATAATTGCCTCCTTGGTATGCTTCCTCTTTTGTGGTATTGATAATGCCCCCCTTCTCCATAGTACCCTGATTACTGCCTGCCTTAGGGTACTTACATAAAAATAAATTCCTCACCTCTCTTCCTCACTCCATCACTGCTTCTGGCCTGAGTTCGCACGTCCCGGCGCCGGCGGTCACGAACACATCACTGTGGCCTCCTGCGCCGCGTCATTACATCATCTCGCGAGACCCGTTGCAGGAGGTCACAGTGAGGTAATCGCGATCTCCTGTGCCGCTATAGTGCCTCATAGGCTTCAGGCCTGGTGGCCTGAAGCCTATGAGGTAGAACGGAGGGGACGGGAGCCACAGGCTCTCATGGCCCTTATTGAAATGCCTGGTGCCTGACGCCCCCTGTAATTTGGCGCATGGGGCAACCGCCTCCCTGGCCCCCCCCCTACACTACGCCCCTGCGTTTCGGTACCCACTCTTGGCCTCTTCCTCAGTAGTAACCTGCCATAATGATCATCCCTCTTTTTTTATATTGAATTTGGGCTATTTTCAAAACTCTGAGTGTATGTTGGTTTCAAAATCTGAAATGGAGTATATCTACCATCTTGTTTTCCTACTTCATACATTAAAATCCACTTTGCTGATAGATTAAAAGAAACCATATATATTTATGCATATCATAGATTGGGTCACAAAATTCTTCAAAAATACATAAAAAACGCATGTTTTTTCGATGCATTTTTTCTGCAAATTGCGTTTTTTGTCTCAATATTGCTTAAATGACCCTAATATGGTTCTCTATGAACAGTTTTTCAACCATCACAAAGGAACTTAGATTATAACTGGAAACATCAACTCTGTACTACGGATCAAAGGGTATTGATTCCACGTATCCCATATATGGTAGGTGGAGGGAGGCCTCATGGTAAGAGAAGACCAATAGTGCGTGAAGCAAAGCACCTCCAGTCTCACAGAAGCCGAGAGACATCCATCCACAAAATGTGGTTCCCATCAAATATAAAATATATAGATATATAAACATATAGGATATACATAGAGAGTGGACTTTATCTCACGCCAGTCAGAAAACAATTCTATACAAATGTTCTTGGCATACTTGTGCGCTAATGTGGAGGAGTGGAGGTGGAGGCCCCACGACAAGGGGGGGACCAGAGTGCGTAAAAACAAAGCACCTCTGGTCTCCCATCGCTGGGGGGCGTCCACCTACAAAAAAAACAAACACCTCCAATTCCGCATTCAAACCCCCAGGTACCAATGTGTTAAAATCAAAGATAAATCTAGACTCTACACGGGACATTTTTTTTAATAAAGTCCCCACCCCTTTAATCTGGGTTGACACTTCTGTGACGAAACCAACCTCGCCACAGTGTTTTGGAGGGGGCTGGTTGCTAGCCTCTTGCCTCAGGATTATGGCCCATACTAACTTTAAAGAAAACAGGCCGGCCGCACAGCTTAAATCTGTCTTTGGAATTGTGTTTTATGTTATTATGCGTTCGGTTAAATTGTATGTTATGTGAGGGCACCCAGATAGCTAATATTATTGTATTCGTGTATTCTGAGTGCCATTCACCTAATGATATGCACTCAGACTTGAGCTATCTGGGGATATGTTAAATGTCTGTGTTTGCTGGGAGGGTGTGCCATTGTGTGTTTGGGTGGTGATTCCTGTCCTGTTGTCTCCACGTGTGTATTGGTGTTTTCCCTTTGTCCTGAGACATAATTGGATTGCTCCTCGGGTGTCGCCAGGCAGAGAGGAGGAAACCATGATGCATTGTGGGGAGGTGTTGTGTCTGTGTATCCTGAATTTCTGCATATCTGTCCTGTGTCGCAGTCTCCATTCTGGTCCCCTAAGGGCGTGGCCACCAGATGGGGACCTGCATAAATACGGGCGGGTAGCCCTCAATAAAGTGTTCCTGTTTTATCCTTCATCATGCTGAGACTGGTGTTTGGATAACTGATCAAACTGGGGGATTGCTATACGCTGAAGATTTGCTATACTCCCCTGGCATAACTACTAGCTCTTGTAAGAGCTGTTCCTGCTCTCTAGCTGTAGGAGAGGTTCACCCACTGGAGCCTGGAGCCTTGTCGTAGGTCCAGCGTGGGTGGAGGACGGTGAGACCCCAACCAAGCTGCGGCGGTTCGTGGGGTCTGCAGGGCGTACGGTGTCAAGTGGAGTGCTTGGAGTCCTCGGAAAGCACTAGGAGCATCTATCGACGGAGGTACCCGGTCGGGGTGCTAGGAGATCCGTTACATTGGTGGCAAGCAGTGGGATGGCGTCCTAGTGTGAGGAGAAGCAGCTCGGAGACACCGTTCGTGGAGTATATTGAGGGCAACACTAGTATCCGTACAGCGTCCCTGGCTACAGCAGGATGGAATCGGCTAGTCTTCGAACAGCGTTCCACTACGAGGAGGATGATGACCCGGACTGGAGGGATGCAGTCCGGAAAGGCGTCTGGCACGAGGCCCTGGAAGATGCACAGCGTCGGTGGGGCGAGTGTCGCCCCAGTGAGGAGCAGCAGTTGCGGATGCGAGTGGCCCTGCGAATGCCCCTTCTGGGAGAGGAGCCCCTGAATGAGTGGGTGACAGAACTGGAGAGCCTGGTATGGAAGGAGCTTTGGCTAGATGACGCCTACCAGGCACTCTGGTGGTATGTGATTCGGCACTCTCCCTGGATGGCTGAGCACGACAGACCCGAGGGTGAGGATTATGATGGCCCTGGCCTGTTGTTTGAGGCCTTCGCAGAACCGGAGTTCGGAGATGCTGGAGAGTCCCGGTTCTGGGATATCTATGACTACAGAGAGGCTATGCATGATTGGGCTACAGCGAGAGAGGTGAGACAAGACCTGGCATCTCTAGTCACAAAGGAGTGGGAGCTGGAGCAGGACTACCAATACTTCTTCAGCTCAATTCGGTCCCAATATACACTGCCAGAGAGCTGGGTGGCAATCCCAGACCTACAACCCTACAGCTGGGAAGACCCGACTGAAGTATCCCCTGCTTCAGTACCAGCTACAGAGGTAGGGGTCCTCATAGACTGGTCCTGTGAGGAACCACAACAGGCAGGTGGAGAAGGGACCGAGGGCTCTCCACCGGGATGCTGGGATGCTGGCCCAGACCCTCAGCAGCAGCCAGAGTTGCCAGGTGTGGACGCAGGTGATCCTGACTCGCAAATGTTGAGGGACCTCACAGACTGGTCCTGGGAGGACCCACAGATGGCAGGTGGAGATGGGACCGAGGTCTCTCTACTGGCCCTACAGGGATGCTGGGCCGCCTGCCCAGATCTCCAGCGGCAGTGCATATCACAGGGAGAGGAGACAACCGGTCTCTCTCCCCAGCGGCAACCTGAGTTCCAGGGGGAGGAGATGCGGGGTCCCTCTGCCTTACAGCAACCAGAGTCCTGGGGAGGAGAGGCAACCGGCCTCACCTTCCACCAGCAGCCGGAGATACCGGGAAAAGGGGAACACAAGCCCCTCTGCATGGGCGCAGATGAGACCGCAGGCTCGGTGCCAGTCCTACAGGGATGCTGGACAGTCGGTCCAGATCCCCATCCATCTCCGCAGGGATACCAGGAGGAGGAGGTAAGCGAGCCCTCCCCTTCCCAGCTACTTCCCAACAAAGTTCTGGGGGCAGGGGATGAGCCTGCGCTACCCACTGATTTCTTCCCAGCGGAAGAGCTGGCATCAGGGCAGAGCGCAGTCGGCCTCTGCCCTCCTCTATCCTCTTCTCCAGAGCCGGACATCGCACAGGCTACCCCAGCGGAAGTGCTGGCATCTGGGCAGAGCGCAGTCGGCCTCTGCCCTCCCCTATCCTCTACTCTAGAGCCGGACTTCCCACAGGCTACCCCAGCGGAAGAGCTGGCCTCTGGGCAGAGCGCAGTCGGCCTCTGCCCTCCCCTATCCTCTTCTTCAGAGCTGGACTCCCCACAAGCGACCCCAGCGGAAGAGCTGGCATCTGGGCAGAGCGCAGTCGGCCTCTGCCCACCAAGTACCTACAGCTCCAAGCTGGAGAACCACAAGGCAGCAAGGAGTCGCAGATGCCCACTCAACAGCTGGGGACATACGGAACAGAGCCAGGCCCCAAAATTCAACAGGTCCAGTATGGGGTTGTGGTTGGACTGCCAGACTAACTCAGGTACTGACCGTGAGGTCAGGTATCTGGTTAGTCTTCCCTGGAAGGGGGAGATGTGTGACGAAACCAACCTCGCCACAGTGTTTTGGAGGGGGCTGGTTGCTAGCCTCTTGCCTCAGGATTATGGCCCATACTAACTTTAAAGAAAACAGGCCGGCCGCACAGCTTAAATCTGTCTTTGGAATTGTGTTTTATGTTATTATGCGTTCGGTTAAATTGTATGTTATGTGAGGGCACCCAGATAGCTAATATTATTGTATTCGTGTATTCTGAGTGCCATTCACCTAATGATATGCACTCAGACTTGAGCTATCTGGGGATATGTTAAATGTCTGTGTTTGCTGGGAGGGTGTGCCATTGTGTGTTTGGGTGGTGATTCCTGTCCTGTTGTCTCCACGTGTGTATTGGTGTTTTCCCTTTGTCCTGAGACATAATTGGATTGCTCCTCGGGTGTCGCCAGGCAGAGAGGAGGAAACCATGATGCATTGTGGGGAGGTGTTGTGTCTGTGTATCCTGAATTTCTGCATATCTGTCCTGTGTCGCAGTCTCCATTCTGGTCCCCTAAGGGCGTGGCCACCAGATGGGGACCTGCATAAATACGGGCGGGTAGCCCTCAATAAAGTGTTCCTGTTTTATCCTTCATCATGCTGAGACTGGTGTTTGGATAACTGATCAAACTGGGGGATTGCTATACGCTGAAGATTTGCTATACTCCCCTGGCATAACTACTAGCTCTTGTAAGAGCTGTTCCTGCTCTCTAGCTGTAGGAGAGGTTCACCCACTGGAGCCTGGAGCCTTGTCGTAGGTCCAGCGTGGGTGGAGGACGGTGAGACCCCAACCAAGCTGCGGCGGTTCGTGGGGTCTGCAGGGCGTACGGTGTCAAGTGGAGTGCTTGGAGTCCTCGGAAAGCACTAGGAGCATCTATCGACGGAGGTACCCGGTCGGGGTGCTAGGAGATCCGTTACAACTTCGTATAGCAGAAAAATGAGAGGCCAGTCGGATCTTGATTGTGGTACGTATTTAATAGGACCACTAATGTCTATAACTCCTAAGATTGTGTATACCAGAGATACAAATTTGGGTTTAACGATTGCACAAACTGTGAAAAGACCATTGAGGAACCCTATGGGCAGTTGGTTGGAATTAAACGGCTTCTTTAGATGTAACAGTTGCTGCAACTGTAGAGCCACTGATTTTCCTAAGACAACTAAAATCTTTTCCACCACGAATGCCTTTACATATGAGATTCAAGAATTTCTCACATAAAACAGTAAAAATGTCCTTTACATCTTAAAATGTCTGTGTAATAAACAATATGTAGGCCATGCTAAAATAATATAAAAAAAGAGGATCTCGGAGCATGTGAACTTGAGGCTATAATGGCATCTGAGAATATAGATTTAGTGGCTGTTACTGAGAAGTGGTTCAATGGAAGTAATGACTGGGATATAACAATACCAGGGTTCTCTCTATACAGGAAAGACAGAGAAGGCAAGAAGGGGGGAGGGGTGGCCCTGTATATGAAAGATAGCATGAAATCTAATTTGATACAAGTTAGCGAGACCAATTCAGAGTCAGTTTGGGTTACCTTGCAGCTTGATAATCATAAGGTAACTTGTGTAGGTGTGATATATAGACCACCTAGCCAAGTCAAAGAATTAGATGATCTACTAGTTGAGGAAATAGCTAAAATGACATTGAAGGGGGAAGTTATCATTATAGAAGACTTGAATCTTCCTGATGTAAACTGGAAAACCAAAATAGCTAGTTCTGCCAGGAGTACAGATATTCTAAATTCCCTACTGGGATTATCTCTACAGCAAGTAGTTCAGGAGCCAACCCGGAAGGAGGCCATTTTAGATTTAGTATTCACAAATGGGAATTTGGTATCTGATATTAATGTAGGGGAAAGCTTGGGATCTAGTGATCTGTGTGGTTTACTATAAGTACAGTTACTGAGTCACACCACACAAAAACAAAAGTTTTAGATTTTAGAAAAGCTGACTTTTCTCAAATTAGATTAGTGGTATTTGAGTCCCTATCAGATTGGAACAGTTTCAATGGAGTCCCGGAGAAATGGGACTACTTAAAAGTGGCACTATTGAAGGCAACAGAAAATTGCATTAGGCTCGTCAGTAAAAGGAAGAGACCACTGTGGTACTCAGCAGAAGTGGCCAAAATCATTAAAAACAAAAAGACAGCATTTAGTAATTATAAAAAAAAAAAAATTAAGATGACAGGCAAATTTATAAGATTAGGCAGAGAGAGGCCAAACAAATTATAAGAGCTTCTAAAGCACAGGCAGAAGAGAAATTCAGTTAGTGAAAAAAGGCGATAAGACATTCTTCAGATACATAAATGAAAAAAGGAAACTAAAACAAGGAATTACCAAATTAAAAACAAAAGAAGGAAGGTATATTGAAGAAGATAAAGAACTAGCTGGCTGCCTCAATGAATACTTCTGTTCAGTTTTTACAAAGGAAAATGAAGGAAAAGGACCTCAGTTAGGAAAGCAGACTAATGAATCTTTTGATGCATGTGTCTTTACAGAGGAAGAGGTTCTAAGTACGCTTTCTAAAATTAATACAAATAAGTCACAGGGGCCTGATGGGATACACCCAAAGCTATTAAAAGAGCTCAGTGGCGAACTAGCAAAACCATTAACAGATTTATTTAACCAATCACTGGCAACAGGAGCCGTCCCAGAAGATTGGAAATTGGCAAATGTTGTGCCCATTCACAACTAAGGTAGTAGGGAGGAATCGGGCAACTATAGGCCAGTAAGCCTGACATCAATAGTGGGGAAATTAATGGAAACCATACTTAAGGAGAGGATTGTGGAACATCTAAAATCCCATGGATTGAAAGATTGGGTGACTAAAATAATAGATGGGTGGAGGTGCAGTAGACATCGCTTATCTGGACCTTAGTAAGACTTTTGATACTGTCCCACATAGGCTTATCAATAAATTGCAGTCTTTGTGCGTGGACTCCCATATTGTTGAATGGATTAGGTAGTGGCTGAGGGACAGACAACAGAGGGTTGTAGTCAATGGAGTATATTCAGACCATGGTCTTGTTACCAGTGGGGTACCTCAGGGATCTGTTCTGGGACCCATATTGTTTAATATCTTTATCAGCGAAATTGCAGAAGGCCTCAATGGTAAGGTGTGTCTTTTTGGTGATGACAAAAAAGATTTGTAACAGGGTTGATGTTCCTGGAGGGATACACCAAATGGAAAAGGATTTAGGAAAACTAGAGGAATGGTCAAAAATCTGGCAACTAAAATTTAATGTTGATAAGTGCAAGATAATGCACCTGGGACGTAAAAACCCAAGAGCAGAATATAAAATCAGTGATACAGTCCTAACCTCAGTATCTAAAGAAAGGGATTTAGGAGTCATTATTTCAGAAGACTTAAAGGTAGGCAGACAATGTCATAGAGCAGCAGGAAATGCTAGCAGAATGCTTGGGTGTATAGGGAGAGGCATTAACAGTAGAAAGAGGGAGGTGCTCATGCCGCTCTACAGAGCACTAGTGAGACCTCATTTGGAGTATTATGCGCAGAGTCGGAATATTTATGCTGTCTCCGATTGACAGTCTATATTATTTATGTGAATAAATAAAAAATCTGTAATGAAGGAGATTCTAGTTTATTATCATAAATATCAAGCTAAGGCTACTTTCACACTTGCGTTCAGAGCGGATCCGTCTGAGACGGATCCGCTCATATAATGCAGACGGTGGCTCAGTTCAGAACGAATCCGTCTGCATTATATTGTAAAACAATTTGTGATAAAGTGAAAAGTGTGAAAGTAGCCTGAACGGATCCGTCCAGACTTTACATTGAAAGTCAATGGGGGACGGATCCGTTTGAAGATTGAGCCATATTGTGTCATCTTCAAACGGATCCGTCCCCATTGACTTACATTGTAAGTCTGGACGGATCCGCACGCCTCCGCACGGCCAGGCGGACACCCGAACTCTGCAAGCAGCGTTCAGGTGTCCGCCTGCTGAGCGGAGCAGAGGCTGAACGCTGCCAGACTGATGCATTCTGAGCGGATCCGCGTCCACTCAGAATGCATTAGTGCTGGACGGATGCGTTCGGGGCCGCTTGTGAGCCCCTTCAAACGGAGCTCACAAGCGGACACCCGAACGCTAGTGTGAAAGTAGCCTATAACAAGCTCATGATCTGCGTTGAATTGAAGACAAAACCCAATTACAGACAAAATATATATATATATATATATATATATATATATAAAATTTATTAATACAATTTTTAGTACAAAATAATATATAATATAATTGGTGATAATTGAAATTCAATCAATGATATGTAAAATAGTGAGAAAGTCAAAAAATAATAATTGAGAATATATATATATACACAATTATGCCTTCTTATAATGATACCCCTTTTATATTTAAAATCAATTTAATACTTGATTTCTCTCAGCCGACAAATGTCTGATTAAACCCAAATCTGGTTTATCTTTTATCTATACAGATATTATATATATATATATATATATATATATATATATATATATATTTTTTTTTTTTTTTTTTTAAATCAGATAATTTTTTATTAATATATATATATATATATATATATATATATATATATATATTTAACCGTACCAGTCTAGAACTGAATTCAATTCCTTGGAGATAATACCGTGTTTTCACCAGTATATTTTCAATCTCCCTGTATTGGATTAATTTTCGAGATGATGCTGCAGGTACACCCCAATCTTATTCCAAAACAGATACTATACACAAGGTATGGTTAATTGAATATCTATTATATTAATTAATTATCCTATAAAATATATGTAAGGTTATACTATACCAAAATGTCAGCTAGCAGAAATCAGTTTCAATGGTTCTAAGATGGCTGCCTCCAATGACTGAAAAGGTGGGCAGGGCTGAATCTGTTCTTTTTTCTTGATGATCGTCCCTTGAGGATGGCCTTTCTGAAGATGGTCTTTTGAAGATGGTCAGAGAGAGAGCTCTCTTCTGTCAGCCCATACCATCTTTTTATCCTATCTTAGAAAGGACTTGACCAAGTTTTATCATTAACTAGTGACCTCACTTTATTAATAGAACCTCCCGCTAGGGAAAATACACCCTAGATCTTTATGTTACCCTAACACTAGATGGCACTAGTACTACATACAAAAGTCGAAGCACTCACTTATTTCTCTTATTCATTCACTAGCAATACATTTTAACTAAGGTTTCAGACAAAACCTTGAGGAGATCTTGAATAGACAATGACTTTTGTATTTAGTCAAACACCTCGTTTATCCTTAAATCTTTTGACCAGACCTAATTAAATCAAGATACACATGACCATTCTTAGGTCATTGTTCTGGGGAAAAGACAGGGTTTGTTTATGATCACCTATGTCCACATTTCTCCATTCAAGAAACCTTCAGGAAAGCGATCATTAACTTGTGTTTTACACTGAGAGAGATTCTAAAAATGACATAGGAATTTGTACCTCATTTCTAACCTTAAAACTGAATATATCTATAAGGACCACACTCTTATATATCCAGCACACGTATTTAAATTGATGATATAAAAATCAATCTACTCATATATGTTGATTAATATAAAAACCCCAAAGAAAGATTAGAGTCTTTCTATTCACTGAAAATCATCAAAACTCAGCACATTTCTAATACATTGTCTTATCTAGGCAATTGCTTTTCATTAGACTTTGGGACATCTCCTTCTCACAAAAACAGACTTGGGTAAGCACTTTGGTACATATTGTAAATCTTAGGTTAGTAATTCTGAGTTAAAATCCTTAACTCACCCTGCACTTTTAAAATAAGACAAAATGGTTGTCCTTTAGGCTCATGTCCATACATCTTATATAGGCCTTATACTTATGGACTTTATTTATACCCAATAGTTCTGACAAATCCCCCCCCCCCCTTCTTCCCACATTAGTCAAGGATCCCCTTAAGACCTAACTGGGAGAAGGTCGGAAGAAATTTCATGTTCATCATTATTTTATCCGAGTCTTTTGTTGCATCATAAAGTCAATCCTGGAAAAGTATATTATCACAGAGATCCTGTGTCCAATGGTTTTAGCATGTAAGAAAATGCAAAACTTGGCACCAATCATGCCATTATTGCTGTGACTTTGTTCCCATGCATAATGTAACAATTTGGTTCCTTTCCCAAGCTAAAATGGTGATATCCGGTATCTTCATCCATTGGATGTCCTTGGACCCAATTTCACAAAGATTCTTGAAGTAAAATCTTCTTTGCCATCATTCATAATCCTGGGACATCTGAAACACGGCTGTAGATTCGGGTTGATGATTAGTTCCATCTTCAATTGGACCTCTCGGATCAACACCATCCGCATGATATCTGTATCTTTGTTGTCATCATCATCGCCAGGAATCACGTCTGGTTCCGCCCATCCTTTTTCAAAAAAAAAAAAAAATGAAAGTATGAATACATATATATTTTTTTTATCTTTTAAGATATACAGTTTCCCTAGCATCGCTATGTAAAATGCTTTGCAAGGAAACACCAAAATCGGAACATCTGTGAACTGAGAGAAATCAGATTAACGCAATCCTTATTCATTCTCTTTTTCAGCATCATCTTCTGATTCTCAGTTGTGATCTCGGATGACATACTCGCAATTGATTTACATGGACCCATTTCTCAATGAAACCATCTTTGGTATTAATTTTCACCTCATAAACTACAGGTGATATTTTATCAATTACATCATACAGACCTTTCCATGATGGGAGAAATGTTCTTTCTTTTACCCGATCCCGGGCAAAGTTATAGAGATACACTCTATCTCCTACCTCATATTCCTTTTTGGTAGTTTTCAAGTCATAATAAGTTTTGTTGCTTACGGCGGCTTTCTCAAGATTCTTCTGCGCGAAAGCAAATGCGTGTTGAAGATACTTACGAAGGTCCTCCATATACTGATGTGTCGTGGCTGCATTGATCAGGTTATGATCTGATGTGCGATACAACAGATGTTGAGGAAGTACCATTCTTCTCTCCGTCATCAGCTCAAAAGGTGACATCTGGGTAGCCGTGCTTGGAGTAGCTCTAATGGCCTTGAGTACTAATGGTAACCTTATATCCCAGTCTTTACCCGACTCCTTAACATATTTCTTAAGGATGTTGACAATAGACTGGTTATAGCGCTCAACGGATCCGCTAGATGCTGGACGATAAGCAATGTGTAATTTTCTCTTCACACCCAACATCTTCCACATCTTCGCCATTACCTCACTTACAAAGTGTGATCCACGGTCTGAATCAATCCTTAGCGGTAACCCAAATCTGGAAAATACATGGTTAATCAACAAAAATGCACAGGTCTCGGCTGAGTTATTGCGGGCCGGTAGACGCTCTACCCATTTTGTAAACACACAAGTGACGGTCAACATGTATTTATTCCCTCGGGATGACCGGGTAACAGGACCAATAAAATCGATTTGAATGTCAGACCAGGGTAATGAAAAACCTTTCTTCTGAAGTGGAGCACGATGTTTAGGACCTTGAGGTTGAAATTGCGCACATACCAAACAACCTTGACAATAACTCTGGACATCCTTTAACATATGAGGCCAGTAGGCATAATCACGTAGTGACTCATATGTAATCTTTTCTCCACGATGACCAGCTGTAGGTGCATCATGAGCATGCTGTAACATTTAAACCTCTAAATGTAGTAGGAACTACCCACTGCTGAATACCATTTTTAGAGATTCTCATTAATAACCCATCCTGAATACTAAATCTTCTTTTTGGGTATAATTATCCTCCAATATGGGATTATTATTAGGATCCTCAATATGTTTATAGAAGATTCCCAATATAAGATCTTCCTTCTGGCTTTTGATCAGATCCTCACTAGAAGATTCTTGGCTCCATTGAACTACACTATTTTCAGTTTGGGCCTTAGCCTGTTGTCTAGTGATAGTGTCAATGGGAATCATCTCTAGTAAAGGATCTATATTCACATGATCACCATTTATGGCTCCTTGTTTGGCTAGTTTATCAACTAGGTCATTACCCTCTATCTTTACTTTGGGTTTTGGAATGACCTTTAGTCTTTTTACAATAAATGATTAGATCATTATGTCGGACCAGCTCATCTATGGCACAAAACAACTTGGCGTGTTTCACTGGTTTGTTATTGGACCGTAACATGTGATTCCTCTTCCATGTGGACATATATTCTACAAAACTGTTCCGCACATAATTTCAGTAACTATGACAAATTCCTTTATATTGTGCTCTATAGCAATTTTAACGGTTTGGTAGACAGCTGCTAATTCGGCTACCTGGCTACTCTTAGCACCAATACTGTAAACTATTGAAATACTCGGCACTCATCTATCCAAGTAATGCCAATTCCTGCCACTAGTTTTCTTTTGTCCCCTACAGTGGTGTGGTAAGCACAACCATCTATGTACACACAGGGGAGTAGAGAGCAATAGTTGTCGACATGTAAGTGGAAGATTTTTGTTCCTCTAGAAAATCATCTACCAGCTCTTCTGTATGAGAATGAGCGGTGCAATCATGCAGTTCAGCAAGTCCTTGGGCTACTGGACACTTTTTGTTTTGCTTATACCGAACCTCCAACGGCCATCCTTGTAAAGACAAGGTCCAAGCAGTGATCCTGCTGTTAGACAAGTTACCATCCCTAATTTTATCACTCTGTAGATATTGTAGGGGTTGATGGGCTGTTTCAACAATGATTTTCTCACCCTGTACAAAACTTCTAAAGTTTTGAAGTGCCCAGACTGTGGCTAGTAAAGCTTTTTCACAGTCGCTAAACTTTATTTCTACTGGTGACAGGGATTTACTTGCATAAGCTATAACATTATGCAATTTATCCTGTTTTTGGCATAGGACAGCACTAATACTAAGATTCGTAAAACCAGTTTCCAGATAAAAGGGTTTACCCCCCTCTGGATAAGCTAGACATGGGGCTTGGGTGAGTCTCCTTTTAAGCTCAGACATAGCTTGTTCCTGATCCTCCCCCCATGTCCAGGGTACACCTTTCTTTAACAATGTCAACAATGGTTTACTAATCTCAGCATAGTTATCAATGAATTTACGGGAGTAATTCATCATTCCCAGGAATGATCTTAATTCACTGATGTTGGTAGGCATTTTAGATTTCATCACAGCCTCCAGCTTTTTCTTCTGGGGATTCAGGCCTTCACAGGTAACCTCATGTCCAAGGAAATTTACCTTAGTTCGACACCACTGGGCTTTCTGTAAAGAAAATTTCACACCTGCCTCTTTCAACTGATTCAGTACATGCCTAATTTCTTGGATATGCTGGTCAAATGAAGTACTTTTCATCAAAATATCATCTACATAAGTTAAATTTCCTCTTTCTGTGGCATCAGGCATAGCCTTATGTAAAAACACCGCAAATTCATGACCTGAGTTTATGTACCCAAACGGTAGTCTAGTCCAGGCAAACTGTTCTTTACCAAAAGTAAAGGCCAATTTGTATTGGTCTTCAGGACTCACTTTGATGGTCCAATATCCCTGAGCGCAATCTAAGGTGGTAAAGATCCTAGCGCCTTGCATTTGTACCAAGCATTGGTTCATATATGGCACGGGCCAGCCGGATATATATATATATATATATATATATATATACACATTTATTTAGCTGACGAAGATCAGCACATAAACGCCATTGACCATTCGGTTTAAGAATTCCAAGAATAGGATTATTATAAGAACTGTGCACTGGTCTTATAATACAGTCATGTGAAAAAATTAGGACACCCTTTGAAAGCATGTGGTTTTTTGTAACATTTTTAATAAAAGGTTATTTCATCTCCGTTTCAACAATACAGAGAGATTAAAGTAATCCAACTAAACAAAGAAAACTGAAGAAAAGTCTTTTCAAGATCTTCTGTAAATGTCATTCTACAAAAATGCCTATTCTAACTGAGGAAAAAGATAGGACACCCTTGCCCCTAATAGCGAGTGTTACCTCCTTTGGCTGAAATAACTGCAGTGAGACGGTTCTTGTAGCCATCTACCAGTCTTCGACATCGGTCTGAGGAAATTTTACCCCACTCCTCAATGCAGAACTTTTTCAGCTGTGAGATGTTTGAGGGGTTTCTTGCACGTACAGCCCTTTTCAAGTCACCCCACAGCATCTCAATGGGATTCAAATCTGGACTTTGACTTGGCCATTCCAGGACTCTCCATTTCTTCTTTTTCAGCCAATCTTTGGTTGATTTACTAGTATGTTTTGGGTCATTGTCATGTTGCATGGTCCAGTTCCGCTTCAGCTTTAATTTTCTAACTGATGGTCTCACATGTTCTTCAAGCACCTTCTGATACACAGTAGAATTCATCGTGGATTCTATGATGGTGAGCTGACCAGGTCCTGCTGCAGCAAAGCAGCCCCAAACCATGACACTTCCACCTCCATGCTTCACAGTTGGTATGAGGTTCTTTTCTTGGAATGCTGTGTTTGGTTTACGCCAAACATGTCCTCTGCTGTTGTGTCCAAATAATTCAATTTTGGACTCATCTGTCCAAAGAACATTATTCCAGAAGTCCTGGTCTTTGTCAACTTTATCTCTGGCAAATGTCAGTCTGGCCTCGATGTTTCTCTTGGAAAGCAAAGGTTTCCTCCTTGCACACCTCCCATGCAAGTTAAACTTGTACAGTCTCTTTCTGATTGTAGAGGCATGTACTTCTACATCAACAGTAGCCAGAGCCTGCTGTAGTTCTCGAGATGACACTTTAGGGTTTTTGGAGACCTCTTTTAGCATCTTGCGGTCTGCTCTTGGGGTGAACTTGCTGGGGCGACCAGTCCTGGGCATGTTGGCAGTTGTTTTGAAAGCCCTCCACTTGTAGACTATCTTCCGGACAGTGGAATGGCTGATTTCAAAATCTTTTGAGATCTTTTTAAATCCCTTCCCAGACTCATAGGCTGCTACAATCTTTTTTCTGAAGTCCTCTGACAGCTCTTTTGCTCTCACCATGGTGCTCACTCTCACTTCAACAGTCAGGAGCACACCAAACTAAATGTCAGGGGTTTAAATAGGGCAAGCCTCATTCAACATGCAGAGTAACGATCTACTAATTATGTGCACCTGGTGTGATATACCTGTGTGAGATCTGAGCCAATTTAAGAGGGAATACATGTGAGGGTGTCCTATCTTTTTCCTCAGTTAGAATAGGCATTTTTGTAGAATGACATTTACAGAAGATCTTGAAAAGACTTTTCTTCAGTTTTCTTTGTTTAGTTGGATTACTTTAATCTCTCTGTATTGTTGAAACGGAGATGAAATAACCTTTTATTAAAAATGTTACAAAAAACCACATGCTTTCAAAGGGTGTCCTAATTTTTTCACATGACTGTACCTCTCTCTTTGAGATTACAAATTATTTCCGCTAGCGAGTCGTAACAAGCTAGTGGAAGACAATATTGCTTGTTATAAACGGGAGGTGCCTCAGGATCAGTCTGGATCCTGGCAATGTGTATGTCAGTCAGACCACAATCAAAGAAATCTTTAGCAAAGATATCCTTGAATTCTAAGAGAACTTCTTTTCGTTGTTGTCGCTCTGGGTCATTGGAGCATCCATCAGCTAATGAGATTTGTTGCTTGGCCATTTCCATAAACCCTGGGAAAACTTCTGGTTGACCTATTTCATAGGTTTCCTCCAACCTCTCAGTGAGGTCATGATTTGATTTACCTGCTTTTTCAGCAAACTCATGATATTCCTGGGATTCCTGCTCATTGATTGTATGATCAAAGGTAAGGGAGGATTCCTCTACCTTACAGGTACCTTCTTCAAGATTAAAAGGATATATTGAACTAATGGTGAACAATCCTTCAGGAGAAGAATAAAATGTTTGTTCAACCAATTGTTCTTCTGTTAGATACGATTCAGGTATTAGGCCAATAATTACATTCTGAAACCCAAAAGTATAATAATCTAAATCTAATGCCATACCAATGATAGTGTCTTTAGACAAATGGACTTCATTTGGCATACCATTATTCACAATTATTTGGGTTTTAAAGGTTTGTAAATTCACCATAGGGGTATGATTTACTGAAATACCTAATTGTTGTATTCCGTTCGATAGGCATATCAATGCATCACAATTCTTTAATTTTTGACCTTTTGATACCTGAATGGGTAACAGGAAATTACTAGTACCTGGAGGGATTATTATATCTCGTGGCACTAATACACTGACTGCATAAGGCAGTATCTGGGATTACTTGAGTGTTTCATGTTCATCCATAAAACCATCAGGATTCCCTTTTAATCTTGTCAACAATGTGGAATTCACTATATCCACATGGATGGCAAAACGATGTAAAATGTTGTTGCCAATGTATATAGGATATCTGGGTTCGTCAAGCACCAGGAATAAATGAGTAGCCGATGTTCCTGCAATAGAAATAGTTAATATACATTTTGCAAATATATTATGATTATCAGAATCATTATCCAAGTCATGTATCCAATTATCCTGTGGATTTGGATATCGAATCATTTTAGAATTGGCCACTTGATTTAGT
This sequence comes from Bufo gargarizans, assembly GCF_014858855.1. Lineage (NCBI taxonomy): Eukaryota > Metazoa > Chordata > Amphibia > Anura > Bufonidae > Bufo > Bufo gargarizans. The sequence continues at coordinate 123,849,375 of NC_058080.1, forward strand.
AGATCCCTACTAATATAACTATTTTCATGGCGCAAATCCAATTTAGCCCTCTTAGTTCTTCCTAAGTCATTCACCTGTACTGGGAAGAACATCTGATCATCCACCTTTTCCATTCCCACTAGGAATTGTTTGTGACCATTAAACCCAGTAGGGTCAGTAGTTTCTGGGTGTTGGTGGATTGTAAGAACATCCCCTTCCAAACAGACATCTTTTACTCGTTCAGGAGACACACATATGGTGTTATCTTCCTGTTCACCTATAGTGGAAATTGGAGTGGTTTGCAGGAAAGAGACATCAGGGACTTGGCTTTTTCGGAAATGTACCTCAATGGAATCCGGCCTTTCCTCTATCACATGGCAGTTACGCCTATTGTGATAGGATTGTGATTGTTCATAATTAATGGGCATCCTCACTTGAGACCATATCACCTTATTTACAAAATCAATAACTGGGCTTAATCTTTTCAGGAAATCGATGCCAATAATTAATCTATCAATGGGCATATCCACGATCAATGTAGGATGGCTAATTACTTTGTTTCCTACTTTAAAATCCAGCCAAGCTTTACCTAAAACCTTGAGGGCATTGCCTGAGACACTTACCAGTTTAGCATTAAAACTTTTTAACTTATACCTGTTAGAAGATACATCCTGCAATTGTTGGAAGTACTTTAAAGATAATAAAGTTGCTTGGCTACCTGTATCTATCAAGGCTATTATTGGTGGGAAATGATCAAATAATTCAACTTTCATATAATATCTATTTTCTATTTCCAGTATAGAACAAAGATATTTGGAATGATTATTGAAATTGTTTTCCTGCTTGGCAGTTATACTTGTCCTCGCTTCCTCCTCCTTCCTTTTATTAGCAGGATTTATAGGACATCTGTGCAGCTGAAGACTTTGTGTGCTGTAAGACAGAACAAACAGGTTTCCCCTCCCCCTTGCCATGTGGCTTTGTAAGGGTTAAATTCCTTTTAAAGGGAAAAAAATTATATTCGATTGCTCCACTTTACATACATTTAAGTCATCAACCTCTGCAACATTTGACAAACTTACCTGCTTCTCCCCCTTTATATTTGGGGAGGACTCTCTACAGGAGGGGTTACCCCTAAAAAAGGATTTTTAGGGTTAGCAGTAATGGTTTTAGACAATTCCTCCATCCGTTGCATCAACATACCAAACTGATTTTGGATTTGATCTATTCGATCATATAGGTTACTTCTCTTTCTCCCATAATCTTTGGGAGATTGATTTTGGGACCGATATGATTGTGACCTCCCAGAACCATCTGACTCAGAGCCACTTTGAGCCCTTTCTGGCCTACATTGATATCCCCTATAATAATTATTTTGTCAGGAGACTCATCACAATTTTGTATTGCAGCGTACAAAGTTGTACTCTCGGTGAGTAACCAATCCAGAGTCTTTCTGGGATGGTAATCCCTGGCCAAAATAAATTTTATTTTATTGGGCAAAGCGTCATAAAATAACTGGATGAATACACTACTTTCAAAATTGGGATCTTTTTCGGACAAACTATAGGCATTTTTGAGGACTGACAAAAATTCCCTGGGACTTTGATTAGGTCTACAATTCAGGGTAAATAAGGCCCTCCTTGCAGCAGTAGCGGACTTATAGGGACCAAATTCAGTTTTTTTTTTCTGCGACCACATCTGACCAAGAATCCCTACCCATATCTCTAAGGGAATTAAAGAAATACCGGTGTTTTGGTTCGAATACCCAGGTAATAAATTCAAGTTTCTGTATGTCCTGTTCTAAATGTAAAGTTTTCATGGCCGCCTTATATATTTCCAAATGACTTATTATTGAGGGTGATCCCTTTTTAGCAAATTGACCCACAGTTTCCTTGAGAAACTTGATCACTTTAGTAGTGTCTATCATGGGTTGAGAAGATCTCTGTACTGAACTTTTAGAGGACCTAGGAGGTGAAATCGGTTTTAATTTAGGAAGAGAATGTTCTCTCAGAGACATATTAGCTCTTCTGCTTTAAAGAGGTTGTCATATTTACTTTCTGCATCTGATTCCCCCCTGGAATATTTTACCTTCACTCTATTAGAAGCCTTAGGCTGTCTGAATTGTAAAGGGTCAAGATCCCTGTTATCTAACTCTTTTTGTAAATTTCTATTGTCCTGATACAACTTTTTACATTCCTCATCTAGATCCACCATAGACAATTGACATTTAGACAGTTCATTAGTAGCTTGACTCAATTTCCATTCCAGAGTTCTTATTACCTCTTGCTGTTGATTGTCTCTGTCATTATATTCTGATAATTTAGCAGACCATTGTGCTAATTCACCAGAGACCGTAGCCGCCTTAATTTCCATTTCATATGCCTGTTCAACATTTTTATATTTAGCTTTTTCCACATTGCCTAGTGCTGGTGTATAGTAGTTTTACTTTTCTACTGTCCTTGTTATGGAGCTCTTACTTATAATTGTATCCAGTCTGCTAGCCTGGCCCACTGGAGAAGGAAAGGACAGTGGTGTAGAAGTCCGGTATGTACAATATGTATGTGAGGCAGTCTAATAAGAATGTGTTTAGAGGAGAAGGCTGCCAGCTGGTTAATACTGAGACCAAGACAATAATGTGAAGAGCAAACAGACCAGCTTAGAACTCAGCCACATGAAGTGATTATTACTAGTACAATAGTGATTGACATTTCTGCAGAAACATTGACAGCACTGGCTATAGATCAATGAAAGCCAACTATTGTACCTGTATAAAATAGAAAAGCATATCGGGGGACCAGTCACAAAGACGCAAGATGCATCAGATCCAACCACAAACTTATTAAAGTCCTCATCCTTTTTTAACTTATGTCGTGTTATAAAATGTCTAGAAATTATCTGTATGTGGCGCTCACAGCCAGTAATTACACCCAAGATATCCCCTAATCATACTGCTTCTTTTATGCTTTTTGTGTAGGGATCTATTGTTTATGTTAAAGTAATTAACACTGAAGAGGACAGTATACTACTACAGAGGGATCTGGATAGATTGCAAGCTTGGGCAGATAAGTGGCAGATGAGGTTTAACACTGACAAATGTAAATTTATGCACATGGGAAGGAATAATGCAAGTCATCCGTACATACTAAATGGTAAAACACTCGGTAACAAGCTGTAAAAACCAGTGTCAGGCAGCTGCTGCCAAGGCCAATAAGATAATGGGTTGCATCAAAAGGGGCATAGATGCCCGTGATGAGAACATAGTCCTACCACTTTACAAATCATTAGTCAGACCACACACGGAGTACTGTGTACAGTTCTGGGCTCCAGTGAACAAGGCAGACATAGCAGAGCTGGAGAGGGTTCGGAGGAGGGCAACTAAAGTAATAACTGGAATGGGGCAACTACAGTACCCTGAAAGATTAGCAAAATTAGGGTTATTCACGTTAGAAAAAAGACGACTGAGGGGAGATCTAATTACTATGTATAAATATATCAGGGGTCAGTACAGAGATCTATCCCATAATCTGTTTATCCCCAGGACTGTGACTGTGACGAGGGGATATCCTCTGCGTCTGGAGGAAAGAAGGTTTGTACACAAACATAGAAGAGGATTCTTTACGGTAAGAGCAGTGAGACTATAGAACTCTCTGCCTGAGGAGGTGGTGATGGTGAGTACAATAAAGGAATTCAAGAGGGGCCTGGATGTATTTCTGGAGTGTAATAATATTACAGGCTATAGCTACTAGAGAGGGATCGTTGATCCAGGGAGTTATTCTGATTGCCTGATTGGAGTCGGGAAGGAATTTTTAATTCCCCTAAAGTGACGAAAATTGGCTTCTACCTCACAGTTGTTTTTTTTTGCCTTCCTCTGGATCAACTTGCAGGATAACAGGCCGAACTGGATGGACAAATGTCTTTTTTCGGCCTTATGTACTATGTTACTATGACATAGACCTGATTGGGTCTTTATTGTGCATGAACAAGTTAGGCCTCCTGCACACTTTCCCGTTTATGCGCCGTTTTTTGCGTTCCGTATACAGTCCGTATATGGTCCGTATATGGAACCATTAATTTCAATGGTTCCGCAAAAAAAACTAAATGTACTCCGTATGCATTAAGTTTTCGTATTTCCGTTCCATTGTACGATAGAACATGTCCTATTATTGTCCACAAACCATGTTCCATGGCTCCATTCAAGTCAATGAGCCAACAAAAAAATCTGTTCAGTTTTTGCGGAACCATCTATTGAAAATGTTATGCCCAGCCCAATTTTTTCTATGTAATTACTGTATACTGTATATGTCATACGGAAAAACGGAACGGAAACACCATGAAAAAAAACGGAACAATGGATCCGTGAAAAACCATCCGCAAAACACTGAAAAAGCCATACGGTTGTGTGCAGGAGGCCTTAACCCCTTATCTGACCAGTGTCGTTTTAACTTTAAAACGCTTTGACTTATCCAGGCCATCCTGAGATTGTTTTTTCGTCACATATTGTACTTCATAACACTGGTAAAATTAAGTAAAAAAAAAATCATTTTTATTTATAAAAAAATATCAAATTTACCAAAAATTTGCACAACATTGCAAATTTCCAAGTTTCAATTTCTCTACTTCTATAATACATAGTAATACCTCCAAAAATAGTTATTACTTTACATTCCCCATATGTCTACTTCATGTTTGGATCATTTTAGGAATGATATTTTATTTTTTGGGGATGTTACAAGGCTTAGAAGTTTAGAAGCAAATCTTGAAATGTTTCTGAAATAAAAAAAAAAACAATTTTTAGGGACCAGTTCAGGTCTGAAGTCACTTTGCGAGGCTTACATAATAGAAACCACCCAAAAATGACCCCATTCTATAAACTACACCCCTCAAGGTATTGAAAACTGATTTTACAAACGTCGTTAACCCTTTAGGTGTTCCACAAGAATTAATGGAAAATAGAGATACAATTTCAAAATTTCACTTTTTTGGCATATTTTCCATTTTAATATTTTTTTTCCAGTTACAAAGCAAGGGTTAACAGCCAAACCAAACTCAATATTTATGGCCCTGATTCTGTAGTTTACAGAAACACCCCATATGTGGTTGTAAACAGCTGTACGGGCACATGGAAGGGTGCAGAAGGAAAGGAATGTCGAAACCCGAAGAACAGGAGACTCAGGCCAGAGGCCTGAATAGACAGCGATGGGGAGTCAGATGAGTATTATATATATTTTTGGTGAAGTTGAGGGAAACTGGAACTGGTAGGCACTATGTAGAAGGGTGCATTTAAACTACAAGGGGGCTGTATAAGAACTGAGGATAATGCAGGGGATACTATATGTCTGGGGTACTACAGGGGCGTTATAGTGGACAGTTTAACTGCTGAGGGCTCTACAGTGGACTATTGTTACTACTGGGGTACTATAGGAGGCCTTTATAATTACTGGGGCACAATATCTACTGAAAGAACCAGAGGGGGCATGATAATGACTGGGGACTCTACAAGGGGGTATTATTGCTACTATACAGGGAAGTCTTATGAAGGAGCTTTTTTACTACCTGTAAAAGGGGAACTTTGGGGAGCTTTATCACTGGGGGGGGGGGGGCACTATGGTGCTTTATTACTACTGGGGGTTCTGTGAGGGCCTTATCGGGTGCAATATGGAGGGCATTACAACTAATTGGGGCAAGCTTGGTGAGTATTAACCCTGTATGGGGCACTATTACTAATGAGGGGACTCTGGGAGAGAATTATTCATATTGGTTGTACTTTTGGGACTACTTTGGGGAATATCTGCGTGGTACTGTTATTTCTTCAGTATAGTATTTTGGGCATTGGGGACACAGTGAGCATATTAATTGGGGTAGCAGCAGGATAACACTGTTGGGGAATGAGGAGGAGGAGGAGAATGATCAAAAAGTGAGGAACATAAGATGTATAAGTCACAAACTTTGCAGAGGCGACACATGGTTGAAAGAAGTCATGTGTTGTCTGGGCCAAATGGAGAAGATGAACAAAGAGAACATTGCCATCAGAGGAGACATCACTGAATGTAAGAGGTATGTGGTGATGTATTCTCCTGTTTAAACAAGCCTTTGGCAATGGGGCTTGGGCCTGAATCTTTTGAGACTCCAGAAACGCCCCCGCAGGATGAGCTTTTAATGGCACCATTTATTTTACCATTTCTTGTTTTGAACAACAACAAAAAATTATTTGTGGGGTGATATAAAAAAAATGCAATTCTGCCATTGTTTTATTCTCTAGTTCTGTATGATTATGGCAATACTAAATTTATTTACTTTTTATTATGTTTTACTACTTAAAAAAATAACCTTTGAAAAAATTATTTTCTGCATTGCTATATTAATGTGAATAAGGGGGAGTTCACATCAATGCTATTTTTTAGTTCTTCTGATCCTTCAGAAGAACGGGGGGGGGGGGGGGGACAGATTCTGTGCATCAGTTATGCAAATTTTACATCTGTTTAAGCCATTTCCATCTGTGATAGTCAAAGTAGACGTATGACTGCTGCAGATGTTAAAATGTTTCATAAAAAAACAGTTTTAGCATATTCTACTCCTGCAGCAGCATTATGCAAAAAGCAGTCTTTAGTTTCTTCACATACCACTGTTTTCCTTGATTTTTTTTCCCCTTAGTTATGGCTGTTTAAACATTTACAATATGAGGTTCTTCTCAAGGTGGCTCCTCTGCCAGTTCTCTGAGGCCAAAACGTCTTTCCCTCACTTCACATACACACTTGCTGTAGCCAGCAGCTCCCTGCCAGCCAATTAGATTAGATTACTGAGAGCCACACCTCCTCACTCTGAAGCCTAATGCAGGCATGCAGTGTGAAGGACCGCCCCTCTGTCTCCCGTTGCCCTTGCTCCTAAAGGCTCCGTACTCCCACCTCTGGCCACGCCCTGCTACACTAGATTGACAGGGCCAGGCAGCGTTGGTCTCCTACTGCCGGCCCTGTCTGGCGTGTAAATCTCGAGGCTGAGCCGTCCAGTTCAGTATTCAGTGAGTGAAGGGCACTCGCTGGCTGCCGGCTTCCTCACTGCGCCTGTGCTGAATACTGGACGGCGCAAGATTTCCCCAGAGCACAGGGCCGGCAGCTGCCTGGCCCTGTCAATCTAATGTAGGTGTGGCCAGAGGTAGGAGAACGGACCCTCTAGGAGCAGCTTCTAGAGGCTAATTAGCATATTATAAAAGTTATATTTCTGGAGTAACGGGGCATAGATAAAAGTAGGAATAGGCTAGTTAGGTTCAGATGACATTAGCACATTGCTAATGTCAGCTAGTTTAATAGGGTTAATTCTGGTGACAGAAACCCTTTTAAGGGAGCAGTGGAAAGGGACAGGGGACATTAATGAAAGCTGTTATTATAAGGTAATTACAGATCTTTTGACAATCATTGACAGACTAACTTAGGTATACATGCCTAGCTCTAATAAACTAGCAAATAAAAAAAAGATCCAAGATAAACTTATTTGGTTCAGTTAGTGTCAAGCATGTGTGGCGGCAACCAGGTGAGGAGTACAAAGACAAGTGTGTCTGGTCTTCAGTCAAGCATGGTGGTGGGAGTGTCATGGTTTGGGGGGAGCTACAGTTTATTGAGGGAACCATGAATGCCAACATGTACTGTGACTGAAGCCGAGCATGATCCCCTCCCAGTAGCAGTATTCCAACATGATAGTAACCTCACATACAACTCCAAGACGACCACTGACTTGCTAAAGAAACTGAGGGTAAAGGTTCTGGACTGGACAAGCATGTCTCCAGACCTAAACCCTATTGAGCATCTGTGGGGCATCCTCAAACGGAACGTGGAGGAGCACACGGTCTCTAACATCCAGCAGCTATGTGATGTTGTCATGGAGAAGTGGAAGAGGATTCCAGTGTCAACCTGTGAAGCTCTAGTGAACTCCATGCCCAAGAGAATTAAAGCAGTGCTGGAAAATAATGGTGGCCACACAAAATATTGACAAATTGGGCACAATTTAGCCATTTTCACTTAGGGGTGCACTGTCACAACCAGACATCTGAGAAACTCTGACAGATGCCTTTCAGAACCTCCTCCTTGAGCTTTCTTTGTTTTGGTTTTCAGTTCCTCATCTCGTTAGCCTCTCTAAGCTGTCTTGTAGTTGGACTGATTGCATCCCTTTAAATTCCTCCCCATAATGCATTAGTGTGCGGTTTATACAACTTCCTGGAGTGTGTGTGCATGCTGATCCTATTTCCCAGTCTTCTACAAGATAAGTGTTATACATTAATTTGTGATTTTATGTTTGCTGGATCCCAGGTGACCCCGACTCCCTCCGTGTCTAGTGTAGGGAGCCGGTGGTCGTGTCCCCTCACTATTGTAGGGTGTTCAGGTGTTATATAGTTGAGGTACAAGGATATGCGATCATCCACCATTGGGGTGTTCGCATAGGCTGAGCAGTCAGGGAGAGTGCCAGGTCTTATGCAGGGGTCTCCCTTTTGTTCCTTAGTTTTGGATCCAGTGAGTCATATATTCATTTTGCATTGACCGTCAAAACCGTCTCAAGCATGGATCCGGTTTCACTTTTGACTGAACGCTTCCAGGGTCTTTCATTGGAGGTAGCTGATCTCCATAAGACTCTTTCTCAGTTTCAAGTGACCGGTTCAGCTTGCGTTCATGAAGTTTGTTCTGAGCCTAAGACCTTGCTCCCGGATACGTTCTCCGGGGGTAGTGAGAATTTTGTGCGTTTCAGAGAGGCTTGCAAACTCCATTTTCGCCTTCTTCCCCATTCCTCTGGTGATGAGGAACGGAGGGTGGGGATCATTATATCGCTGCTCAGGGGTAACGCTCAGTCATGGGCCTCTTCGCTGCCGGTGGGGGCACGGCCCCTCCGTTCAGTGGATGAATTCTTTTTAGCCCTGGTTCAGATATATGATGATCCGGATCGTGTTGCTTTGGCTGAGTCTAGACTACGTCTGTTATGTCAGGGTAAACAATCCGCAGATATATGCTGCTCAGAATTTCGGAGATGGGCAGCTGATACTGGTTGGAATGATGCTGCACTCCGAAGTCAATTTTGCCATGGTCTTTCAGAGGGATTGAAAGATGCATTTGCCTTTCATGAGAGGCCTATCTCCTTGGACTCTGCTATGTCTCAGGCCGTTCGTATTGACAGGCGTCTTAGAGAGAGAGGAGAGATCTCTCCTTCCTGTCGTATTCAGTCCCAGGACAGTGCAGCGGTCTCATTCTGTGCGCAGGGGTCTCAGTCACTGTCAGCCCCTTCTGAGCAGGAGCCAATGCAGCTGGGGTTGATTGCCTCTGACAATAGAAGATTCAGCCCACATGGGAAGGTTTGTTTTTGTTGTGGAGGTATAAATCATTTGGCAAATGTTTGTCCCTCTAGGAGATTCAGGCAGTTTTCTGGGAGTAATAAAGAAACAAAAAGGAAAAAATCTTTTAAAAATGTTCCATCTGTTACTATTGGCAGGGTTGAGGCGGAAATTGAAGGTTTTCTGTTTGCTTGTAGTTCCCGTTTTATCCTGCCTGCCAGGGTGGCGCTAGAGAGCAAGAACATTTTTTGTGAGATTTTTGTAGATAGTGGATCAGCTGTCAATCTCATTGATAATCATTTTGCGATAACTCATGGTTTCCAGGTATGCACTTTGGGAAAAGATATTCCTGTTTTTGCTATTGATTCCGCTCCACTTTCTCAGAAATCATTAAAGGGCATAGTTCACAATATTCGTTTAATTGTGAGTGATGCTCATGTTGAGGATGTGTCATGTTTCGTCCTTAGCGGATTACCTACTCCTCTTGTGTTGGGGCTACCCTGGCTCACTAAACATAACCCCAGCATTGATTGGCAAGCGAGGCAAATAAATGGTTGGAGTGACTTTTGCAAAGAGAATTGCCTCACGACATCGGTTTCAGAGGTTTCTACTAAGACTGTACCACCTTTTCTCTCTGAATTTTCGGATGTCTTCTCTGAGAGTGGAGTTCAGGATTTGCCCCCGCACAGGGAGTACGATTGCCCTATTAATCTCATCCCAGGCGCCAAGCTGCCTAAATCTCGTTTATACAATCTTTCCCAACCTGAAAGGGTCGCTATGCGTGCTTATATCTCTGAGAGTCTGAGAAAAGTACACATACGACCCTCGAAGTCACCTGTTGCCGCTGGTTTTTTCTTTGTTAAGAAAAAAGATGGTTCTTTAAGACCTTGTTTGGATTTCAGGGAGCTGAACAGTATCACTGTTCGTGACCCTTATCCGCTTCCTCTGATCCCGGACCTGTTTAACCAGATTGTTGGGGCTAAAGTCTTTTCCAAATTAGATCTAAGAGGGGCATACAACCTGGTCAGGGTCAGAGAAGGAGACAAATGGAAGACGGCCTTCAATACCCCTGAGGGCCATTTTGAGAATTTGGTTATGCCTTTTGGTTTGATGAATGCCCCAGCCGTTTTTCAGCATTTCGTGAACAGCATTTTTTATCATTTAATGGGAAAATTTGTATTAGTGTATTTGGATGACATTTTGATTTTTTTCTCCTGATTTCAAAACTCATAAGGAACACTTACGTCAGGTCTTGCTCATCCTGCGGGAGAATAAATTATACTCAAAACTGGAAAAATGTGTGTTTGCGGTTCCAGAAATTCAATTTCTGGGGTTTCTTCTCTCCGCTTCTGGTTTTCGCATGGACCCCGAGAAGGTCCGCGCTGTGCTTGAGTGGGAGCTTCCTCAGAATCAGAAGGCGCTGATGCGTTTTTTGGGCTTTGCCAATTATTACAGGAAGTTTATTTTGAATTATTCCTCTATTGCTAAACCACTCACTGATATGACCAGAAAGGGGGTAGATTTTTCTTCCTGGTCGGTAGAGGCGCGTAAGGCCTTTTCTAATATCAAGGAGAGTTTTGCTTCCGCTCCCATCTTGGTACAACATGATATTTCTCTACCCTTCATAGTTGAGGTTGATGCTTCTGAGGTGGGTGTGGGTGCGGTCTTGTCTCAGGGTTCCTCTCTTGCTAAATGGCGACCGTGTGCCTTTTTCTCGAAGAAACTCTCCTCCACCGAGAGAAATTACGATGTGGGAGATAGGGAATTGTTGGCCATCAAGTTGGCTTTTGAGGAATGGCGCCATTGGCTAGAGGGAGCCAGACACCCTATTACCGTGTTTACTGACCATAAAAATCTGGCCTACTTGGAGTCAGCCAAGCGTCTGAACCCGAGACAGTCCAGATGGTCTTTGTTCTTTTCAAGGTTTAATTTTGTTGTCACGTTCCGCCCTGGGGTTAAGAATGTGAAGGCAGATGCCCTGTCACGTTGTTTTCCTGGAGGTGGGAATTTTGAAGACCCGGGTCCCATTTTGGCTGAAGGTGTGGTAGTCTCTGCTCTTTTTCCTGAATTGGAGGCAGAGGTGCAGGCAGCTCCTGATCTTTGTCCTCCTGGGAGGTTGTTTGTGCCTCTCGCTTTAAGACACAAGATTTTTAAGGAACACCACGATACGGTCCTTGCTGGGCACCCGGGGGCAAGAGCCACAGTGGATCTCATCGCTCGGAGATTCTGGTGGTCTGCGCTTCGTAAGTCGGTTGAGGGTTTTGTGGCAGCCTGCGAGACTTGCGCTCGTGCCAAAGTCCCTCATTCACGGCCATCAGGTCCTCTCCTTCCCCTTACCCATTCCTTCCTGTCCTTGGACACATCTGTCCATGGACTTCATTACGGACCTGCCTCGTTCCTCGGGGAAGACTGTAATTCTGGTGGTGGTGGACCGTTTTAGCAAAATGGTGCATTTCATCCCTTTTCCTGGTTTGCCCAATGCTAAGACGCTGGCGCAGGCATTTATTGATCACATTGTCAAATTGCATGGTATTCCTTCAGACATAGTCTCTGATAGGGGCACGCAGTTTGTTTCCAAATTCTGGAAGGCTTTCTGTTCTCGCTTGGGGGTTCGGTTGTCATTCTCTTCTGCTTTCCACCCGCAGTCGAATGGCCAGACAGAACGCGTCAATCAGAATCTGGAGACATATCTGCACTGTTTTGTGGCGGAGAATCAGGAGGATTGGTGTTCTTTTTTATCCCTTGCCGAGTTTGCTTTAAATAACCGTTGTCAGGAGTCCTCTGATAAGTCACAATTTTTTGGTGCATATGGGTTTCATCCGCAGTTTGGGACATTCTCGGGAGAGGGGTCTTCTGGTTTACCTGATGAGGACAGATTCTCCTCATCTTTGTCATCGATTTGGCAAAAGATTCAGGATAATCTAAAGAGCATGAGTGAGAGATATAAGCGTGTGGCAGATAAGAGATGTGTGCCTGGTCCGAATGATGGTGATCTGGTGTGGTTGTCTACCAAGAATATCAAATTGAAGGTTCCCTCCTGGAAGTTGGGTCCTAAGTTTATTGGGCCTTACAAAATCCTGTCTGTCATCAATCTTGTTGCCTACCGTCTTGATCTTCCTCAGACTTGGAAGATCCATAATGTTTTTCATAAGTCCTTATTAAAACCTTATGTTCAACCCATTGTACCATCGCCTTTGCCTCCTCCTCCGATTATGGTTGATGGTAATCTTGAATTTCAGGTCTCTAGGATTGTGGATTCTCGTGTTGTCCGCGGTTCTCTCCAGTACTTCGTTCATTGGGAGGGTTATGGTCCTGAGGAGAGGATATGGGTCCCAGTGACGGACATTAAGGCCACTCGTCTCATCAGGGCTTTCCATAGGTCCCATCCTGAGAAGGTGCGCTCTGAGTGTCCGGAGTCCACTCGTAGAGGGAGGGGTACTGTCACAACCAGACATCTGAGAAGCTCTGACAGATGCCTTTCAGAACCTCCTCCTTGAGCTTTCTTTGTTTTGGTTTTCAGTTCCTCATCTCGTTAGCCTCTCTCAGCTGTCTTGTAGTTGGACTGATTGCATCCCTTTAAATTCCTCCCCATAATGCATTAGTGTGCGGTTTATACAACTTCCTGGAGTGTGTGTGCATGCTGATCCTATTTCCCAGTCTTCTACAAGATAAGTGTTGTACATTCATTTGTGATTTTATGTTTGCTGGATCCCAGGTGACCCCGACTCCCTCCGTGTCTAGTGTAGGGAGCCGGTGGTCGTGTCCCCTCACTATTGTAGGGTGTTCAGGTGTTATATAGTTGAGGTACGAGGATATGCGATCATCCACCATTGGGGTGTTCGCATAGGCTGAGCAGTCAGGGAGAGTGCCAGGTCTTATGCAGGGGTCTCCCTTTTGTTCCTTAGTTTTGGATCCAGTGAGTCATATATTCATTTTGCATTGTCTTGTTTCCTTCCGTGACATGCACTCACTTTTGTTAAAAGCTGTTTAGACATGAATGGCTGTGTTATTTTGAGGGCACACCAAATTTACACTGTTATGCCAGCTGTACACTGACTAGTTTACATTGTATCACAGTGTCATATCTTAAGTGTTGTCCCATGAGAAGATAAAATAAAATATTTACAAACATGTGAGGGGTGGACTCAATTTTGTGATATACTGTATATAGGATTGTTTGCACAGTCTTGAATGTTATTAACAGCTGTATTATACAGACTGATTGAGGAAGCAATTGTCAGGAGGGACGCATTCCCTCCCGGCAATTTGCTGCTAGATAGTGGAGGAGGCCGCTGCTATTACATGCAGTGACCTCCTCAGCAGCATGGGCAGGAGCGATTGCTATGCCTCCGCTCGTCATTAGACAGCGAGATGAACGAGCAATTGGGGGAAGTATTACGCAAACGCTCGTTAGTTATCATCTGCTGAAAGATCAGCAGGTATAATAGAGCCCTAAAGTCTGTAGGTCTGATGTTTCCATCTCTTACTGGTTCTACAGCTTGGAAGATTGCCTGTCTGTCCTTTTTAGTATTGGAGTAGAAATTGTTACATGTATTTTGTAAATGTTGTCCACGTGTGACAATTGATGCAACACCCCAGGCTTAAAGGGGTTGTCTCATCTTGCCGCTAATAAGCCAAGATGGGACTAACCCCCAACCATTGGGAAACAGAGGAACGGGCCCGCTAACACTGTTTCAGTAGCTCTCATTGTAGTGAATGGGAGCTACAGAAACAGTGTAGCACAGTAAGCTATGCTGTTTCCGAGTTAGGAAACAACGCCTTTAAATTCTGTTAAATATTAATATAACTCAACTGTGTCAAGAAGCCTTGAGAATTCGGATAAGACATACCCATAGTTGCCCACTCACAGAAGTGTTGGTTATCTGGATAGTTTACTTTGAACATGTCCTCATGACATAATTTTACATCTAATGTGGGATGTGACAGTACTTTTAGATACAATGCTAGGTCATCCCTTTTTACTCAGTCAATATGGATGAAGGCTAGGGCTACACAGTGACTTGTGGCCTCATGACTCACAATTTGCACTGGCAAAATTGCAACTAATAATATACTGAGCGTAGTTGCTCTGAAATCCAGCAAGTGTGGATTGCTGCCAACTGTTGTGTCACAATAACTTGTAGGTTCTTATACGACATTTACCATCATTTGTTGCTAGGACGCTGTTTAACCCTTGTCTAAAAAAAGAGTCTTTGAGAATTGAACAGGTGGGCTCAGCTGGTGTTGTCAGTTGGTAGTGCCTTGCTGCTTACTCCAATCTGACGCAGGGAGCAAGAATTTTAAAATTATTTTTAAAGGGGTTATCCAACAGTGGTCACTTTACACAGTAGGATCAGGTCACCGCTGCGGCCTGAGAATGGCTGCAGCAGTCACATTTCCCCCCATTGATGGATGTTTGATTTCAGAGCTGCAGGAACAGGAAGACAGAGATGAAACCCAGCAGTAGCGACCAAGAAAGTATGATAACCACTACGGGTCTGCCTCTCTGGGAGGTCTTTATTAGTCTTGGATAACCCCTTTAAATACAGTCCTTGTTTTGCACATGAAAGGCTGCTCCGACTCTACACTGTGTGTATAATGGTTTACAGTAAATAATGACTGCGTCATTGGTATTCCAGGCAAAATTTATTAGATGTCTATTGAAGAAAAATAACAAACCAAGGAAAGTAACACATATACTGTTTGCTTGTAAGAATCCATATTTATCCATCTAGAAGCCAGGTATGAAACACTTTTTTAAAATCAGATACAGAAAGTAGAAACAGTGCACTCTTAAATAATACAGGCATTAAACCAGGCATGGGAAAACCTACGCACTCCACCGCTTCTAGAGCCACATCACCCATGAGCGGCAGTTAGACATTATACTCTCCCATAGTAATTCTATCAAAAGTAGGTGTTCATAGCAAAGCTGCATGCAGTAAAACGACTGTAAAATTCAAAGCCTTCCAAATATAAAGCGTCTTTATTTCTTCAACATGAAATACTTCATACTGCAAAAGGGCTGTTTATTTTATAGCATTTCTCTGTAACAAATATGTACATTTGGATACCACTGGTAAAACAAGTTCATTGTGTCACAAAATTGGTCATAAAAGCCTATTTTACAGGTTTAAACTGACTAGTGTGGCAGAGAGCAGAGAAAAGCTGGCAGCCTTATGCTAACTTGGGCAATCCCAACTGAACGTGGCATAACATGGGACGGAGGCTCTGTACAACGGAACCAGGAAAAATATGTACAAAATACTGTGTGTATGTAACAAAAATCAGAAATATAGTAAACACTGTTTGATAAGGTGCTAAAAAAAAAAGCTGTGTACTCAGTGTCAGGTGACACAGTTATACATTGGGACTAAAGGTGGACTTAGTTGGGCCGATGAGCAGCAGACTATTGGGACGGAAACGTCCTTCTCAACAGCTGGCTGCTCATTAAGTAGAGGTGAGGAGCTGCATTTACATCTAGTAATCACCTCCACACCTCGCTATTGCAATCGCTCGTCCTCATACAGCTGCATTGTTTCTGGGGGGCAGATCGCTGTTTAGACAACACAATCTGCTGCCCAGAAACCATAATTTGTGTGCCAGCACTAACGAAAAGATCAACTGAAGAACAAGCGTCTCACTCGTTCATCAGGTGATCGGCTGCTCCTTTAGACAGGAAGACTATCTGGAACGAGCATTTGCAAAAACGTTTGTTCTAGATAATCTGCCTGATTATCTGCCTGTCTAAATCCACCTCTAGTCTTCTTTATCATCATATAGCCTGAGCTAATATTCACCCATCAATTCACTAGAAACTAGCAGACTGAGAATTAGGTCAATTAGAAAACATGCAGCTCTACACCTGTCAATGACAGCGGGCATTGTCTTTTTGTGGCATCTACCATACATTCGTTTGCAGCCAAGTGCCAAACACAGTCCACGTCAGCATGAAACAAGTCCGTCTCCTCACATTTTTTGTTCCTACTTATTTTTTTGAGCCTAGCACTCCTCTCACCCACATGCAAGATACTAATTATGGCTTTTGTACTGAGATACTTCAGGTAGCATTCTCACATTGCATATCAAATACCAAGTACAGGTTAAATCAACAAGAGATTTCAGGAGACACAGAGACAGAAAATATCTGTAATGGAATAGGTAATGGTATAGTATTGAATTAGAAAACATGTGGGTGATGCTGTCACTGAGCAAATTTTTTATGACCTATATGTTATGACTATACAATGCAGTTGTTAATGTAGATCAGTGCAGATGTTTGGTAAATTAGTATAATTTCTATTTGCTGATTACTTTGCTTACAAGGACACTTCCATCAGAAAGGGGGGATTTTTTTTTTTACTCAATATTCATAGAAAACAAATTTTGTTAGAATTGTTAGTGTTTAGTTTTTTTTTTACCTTCGCCAGTACTATGCCATTTAAAATTAAAAACAAAATAATGTGATTCTGTAGCAGTCAGCATAGAGAGATATAGTTTCTGAATGGGACAGTAAGCCCAGTTTACAGCACTGCTGCACAGCAAAGAGTTTGTCTACATGGTAATCTCTTTATAATAGTGGGTGGAGAATTGGAATGACTGACAAAATGACAGCTATATTGTTCTCTTGACAGACCTATATAAACATGGAGTAGACAGGTAAGGCCCACCAAATGAACAGAACTTTCAAGCCGGCAGTTTATAATGACACTAATCATCAAAAGCCTGCGGCAACAATATAATTCATACTGTATAATCAATATACAAGGTATACACAGCCACCTTGATTCATACATGACAAAAAGGCAAACAAATAAAACTGATTCAATATAATACAAATGATACATAAATATATAGTCCAGGGTAAAGGTCCTTTTACACAAACTGATATTTCAGGCAATTATCGGGAGCGAATCGAACATTCCAGATAATTGCCTGATCGTCAGCGAAGATAAAAGCTGCATTTACATCTTATCTCTATTGGAACAAGTGATCTCTACAGTGATCCCTTGTCCCCATAGAAAATGATTTTTCCTGGACAGCAGATTGATGTTTAGACAGTACAATCTGCTGCACAGAAACAATTATTTTAGATGCCGGTTAAAAGACATGATCACTGAATGAGCAATTATTTGCTAGTTCATCGTGTAATCGCAGGTAACTTTCAAACAGGCCAATTATTGTGAACGAGTGTTGCTACAAACGCTCATCCTTGATAATCGGCCTTATTATCGGTGCGTGTAAAAGGACCATAAGGGCTGTTTCACACGAGCGGATGCAGTGCGTGACATCCGCTGCGTGAATGACAGCCAAGACCCGATGCGGACAGCAGAAGCACAGAGCAGTAACATGACTGATAATGCTCCGTGCCTCTCTGTGATCTCTTTACTACGAAATCACAGCGAGATAAAGTTGTCACTGTGATTTTGTAGTAAAGAGATCACAGAGAGGCGCGGAGCATTATCAGTCATGTTACTGCTCCGTGCTTCGTCTGTCCGCATCGGGTCTTGGCTGTCATTCACGCAGCGGATGTCACGCACGGCATCCGCTCGTGTGAAACAGCCCTAAGGCTTTTCACATCTGCTTAGATTTTTCTTTATTCTGTTCTTTAATCCCCACGTTTGAATGTTTTTTTGGAGTGTCAGTTTTAGTTACTATTGACAGAAGCAAAAGTGCTACCGCATAAGTGACAGAAACACAACTGAAAAGAGCTTTCTGTTTTGTTTTTTTAATATTGAAGTATCATATTTTTCGCTTTATAAGATGAACCTGATAAGATGCACCCCGGGTTTTGGAGGAGGAAATTAAGAAAAAAATATTTTGAACCAAAAGGTGTGCAGTACACGGTGCATTCCTATGGATGAGGGGGGGTTAAAGTCATATAATATAAACACTGCCCAGTGTACCATAATTGGCCTGTGTTATAACCCCCTGCATCCATAGGAATGCACCCATATACTGCAATACATGGGTGTGTTTCAATGGATGAAGGGGGTTATAGTCACATTTAATACAAACACAGGCCAATAATTGTACAGTACCTGGACAGTGTTTATATTAAATGTGACTATAACCCCCCTCATCCCTAAGAATGCACCCATGTACCGCAGTACATGGGTGTACTTCTATGGATGAGGGGAGAATATAGTTATATGTAGTACATATTTGTCCAGATAGGCCCTTGAGCCCCACTTATTCATATCCAGGCTGTCACTCACTGAAGAACTCCAGGTGGAGACAGGCCAGGAGTCCCAGGGACACTCAGGGAGCCAGAGGGTCAGTAATGCTTCTTCCTTCCTTCTTTCTCTTAAAGCAGTGGCAGGCGGCTGGGCGACTGACTAAGGCCTCTTTCACACTTGCGTTGTCTGGATCCGGCGTGTACTCCACTTGCTGGAATTACACGCCGGATCCGGAAAAACGCAAGTGAACTGAAAGCATTTGAAGACGGATCCGTCTTCAAAATGCGTTCAGTGTTACTATGGCAGCCAGGACGCTATTAAAGTCCTGGTTGCCATAGTAGAAGTGGGGAGCGGGGGAGCACAGGATATGCAGTTTGGCAGCATACAGCTTCAATGACCCGCCCCATACTTCCTCCTAGAGGGTGCCACCTTATATATTAATGCTTGAGGTGCACCTCTGGATATCAGCCTGCAATGTGCCAGCCATGTTTCTGAGAAGGTTCTCTTTATAAGATGCACTGACTTTCCGCCCACCCCACCCTCGCCCAATAATTTTTTTTTTGGGGGGGGGGATTGCATCTTATAAAGTGAAAAATACGGTATTCAGTCTGTTTAACCGATAATCTTTTGCTGTGTTTCTGTTCATCTAAAAACAGAAAAGTGAACGGAGATGTGAACTCAGCCTAATGGTCCTTTTACATGTACTGATGTTCTAAACACTGATCGGGAATGAACCAAACATTCTTGATAACTGCCTGCTTGTCAGAGGAGATGACATTTACATGCAGCAATCATCTCATCTTTATGGGGACAAGCGATCACTACAACGTTTGCTTGTCCCAGTAGAGAACCATTGTTTCTGGACAGCAGATCCTCGTTTACACAGAGGCCAATCTTCTGCCCAGAAACAATAATTTTAGGTGCCATCCAAAAGACACGATAACCCCAAGAACAAACATTTCTTAGGGTTATGCCAGCATCTTTTACTCAGTACAGTTTCGGGAAAGAACATTTCTACAAATGCTCATACCCAATGTTTGGCCCAATTATCCGTCCATGTAAAAGGACCTTAAGTTAAACCATAAATAGAGACTATTTCAAACCTGAACATAATGCAAAAAATCTGTGTATACTAACAGACCCAGGGGCATAGCTATAGGGGAAGCAGCTGCTTTGGGGCCCAAACTCAGCAGGGGCCCATCCAGGAAGACTAAGGGCTGTTTCACACGAGCGGATGCCGTGCGTGGCATCCGCTCCATGAAAGAGTGCCAAGACCCGATACAGACTGCACAGGCACGGAGCTTTAACATGACTGATAATGCTCCGTGCCTCTCTGTGATCGCTTTACTACGAAGTCACAGTTGTCAATGTGATTTTGTAGTAAAGCGATCACAGAGAGGCACGGAGCATTATCACTCATGTTAATGCTCCGTGCCTCTGCAGTCTGTATCGGGTCTTGGCACTCTTTCACGGAGCAGATGCCACGCACGGCATCCGCTCGTGTGAAACAGCCCTAAAATATTTTATTGTCAGGGCCCCCTCTACAGTATTATACAATGACATTATATACAGTGACATTAGGAAACGAACAGAGCGGCTGCCAGGCCTCGTCTGAGAGTGCAATCTTGAATAGCCTCAAGTTGCACAGGAGTCAGGAGATGCAAAGAAGTTGCTGGGGGAGGAGGGCCCTATTATTTCTAGTTACACCACTGGACAGAACTGAATAATATGTGCTAGAGTACATGATTGTGATTGCACCAGCCACACTAAGAAAGTAGGCTGTGTACAAACCTCCAAATAGTTTTGAATAGCATCAGTAGTAAGTGATACATAGCTGTAGGCATCCTGAAACGTCATTCACCTCCTCCGCTGATGTGCTTCCTTTGGGAATATTTCCTCTCAAAGAAAGGATATGGAGATAAAAGGAAGCACGTTGAAGGGTGGGGTGGATCCGTCATGGATCTGCAAAAACGCTTCCGTTACAGTAATACAACCGCATGTACCAATCATGAACGGATCCGGTTGTATTATGTCTTCTATAGCCATGATGGATCCGTCTTGAACACTATTGAAAGTCAATGGGGGACGGATCGGTTTTCTATTGTGTCAGAGAAAACAGATCCATCCCCATTGCCTTACATTGTGTGCCAGGACCGACGTTTGGCTCTGCTTAGTCAGGCGGACAGCAAAACGTTGCAGGCGCTGCAAGATTGTACGAGGAATACACCTGATTTTGCTGTTTGCTCCGTATTCTATTCGTCTTTACAGCAGTTTTTGTGCAGCAGTTGTTCAGTAATTCTTAAAGGGGTTTTCTGGGAGTAAAGTATTGATGACCTATCCTCAGGATATATCAGGTCAGTGGGGGTTCAACTCCCCGAGCCCCGCCTATTAGAAGAAGCTGTTGCCTGTCCACCCTGGAAAACCATTTTGTTTTTATTATTCTAAATTTGTTCAAAATCCTAATCTGTTTCATTTTTTTAATGATATGTTTATATCAGCTGAAGCTGTTTTTTGTATACAGAACTCAAACTTCCTAGTATAAACATAGATTTCAGAAATAATATGCTGACTGCCTTCAACCGCCACTAAAAGGAGCCTTGCAGCTTATTGTGCTTTATAGTGTTTTACAACTCAATACTATTACAGTATTATCATTAGTAGTGGTAGTATTTAGTTTTTAAGCTCCATCTAGTGGCGGCTGCAAGCAGACAGCATATTAGAAGGTGCGTGCAGCCTGTCTGATATACACTGTAGGTGTGACCAAATAGACTGCTAACCAGCATTGTGCACTATACACCACTGGCACATTCTATAAGCCTTATCTATGTGTATTTAGAATACAAAGCGTCCTCCCCCCTCATGGATGATAGGTGTGTGACTTACGCGGAGGCGTGTGTTGCGGAGGCACCGACAGAAACACCACGGAAGCACGCCGTAGTTCTTCCGTGCCTCTGTTCCGCACCTCAGCTCCGGATTGCGTACCCATTCAAGTGAATGGGTCCGCATCCGTGATGCGGGGAGCACACGGCCGGTGCCTGCATATTGCAGACCCGCTGTTTGCGGGCCGCAATACGGCCACGCCCATGTGCATGAGGCCTAATATTGAGGCCTACTTGCATCCTACAGGGAAGTGGTGGTTAACCTTGTATCAGTAACCACGGACTCTTTACTGAGATGTTGTAATTGTGATGTCCTTTCAGTAAACAGAAAGCATGTTAACTTTTATATCTATGCAGATTTGTATGTATAAGAAGACAGAGCGCTAACTGCTATACATATATATTAAAAACTAAATCAGCGCAATATTTCAGTTCTAAAACTGATATGATAATAAAAAGTGAAGGTTGACTTTAAAAACACTATAAAATGCCCTGTTTTCCCTATAACATGATTTATAAAACATATTAAATATTATCTACCAATTTTTCCATGATAAGCCGTTCTGATGTGCATGAGGGAAGCATGAATTTGCCTCCAACATCTACTATTGAAATAAAAAAAGAAGTGGGCGTGCTGGATTTCAGTGCCTAATGCTTTGGTCCCAAGGGATAAGCACTGGTAGTGTTGAAGCAACTTCCTATTGACCTAAACATACGCACTAAGCCAATCTCAGCATGCATGTGTATGGGGGAGATAGCTGTTGGTTGAAAGGGTGTATTTATGTCTGCTTGGTTGGTTAGAGTCTTTACTGGAGTAGGAGCACACACATGATAAGGCTTGTAGAGTAGTTCCACCTGCATGACTGAGCAGTGAATAGACTTCCTGACTTGTGGGAGCTTCCCTAAAATATATAAGGTTCTGTCCCTTCTGTAACATAGAAAGAGGTGGAATACCCAGAGATGCATCATAGTGTAGATCTTCATGCCAGTGTCAGTGTCTTTCAGTTCTGAATATAATCCTGGAAGCCATATTCTAATTGGAAACTCGGGGCAATGCTTTTGTTTACATTTTATTTATCCATTAGGCCCATTGTCGTCCTTATGGAGATTTTCTGTGAAATCCTGTGTTTATGATAGAAATCCACATCATTGCTTTAATGGTGGCATGCAGTTATTCACTATACCAGTCACGTTACATGATGTTACGGTGGACATCACATGGTTATTTCAGGACTAGCAATGAAGGGACTTGGAGCGTTAGTGAGACTGAATTTACATAATAAGTAAGGTACCTATTTTCTTTAAGGGCTCATGCACACAACTGTTAGGTGTTTTGCGGAACGGAACAGAGGGCCCCTAATACAACAGTCCTACACTTGTCCGTAATGCGATAATAATAGGACATGTTCTATAATCAGGGGTGGGGAACCTCCGGGATCAATTAATGTGGGCCCCTTTTCCCTGCCAGAGCATATAGTGAAAAGGCTAATGACCGCTTCCACAGGAAGATGAGAACAGCTCTGCACTGGCTGTCCTCACCTTCCCTGGTCTTCTTCTGGCTCCGTTCTAATTCCTGACACATACAGTGTCTAGGGAAGGTCTGATGGGGGTCTGATCTGAGGCTGAGAGGTCTGATGTGTCAGGATGTAGTGCACGTAGACGCACATTATGACCTGACACTGTCCGCTGTAAGATCACAGTACAGCGCGGTGGGAAGACGACCAGGGAGGGTACGTGAATCTGTCAAGTGGCAGCGCCATCCGGAGCTGGAGAGGTAAGTTGTTTTTTTTTTTGTTTTTTTTGTAATCGTCTGATCTGAGGTCTGATTGTAAGCTGGGGGGTCTGATAGGGTCTGATCTGAGGCTAATTGAGGATGGGGAAGGTCTGATCTGAGGTGCGGGAGCCTGATGGAGGCTGATCTGAGGCTAGGGAGGGTCTGATCTGAGGTGGTGGAGTCTGATGGGGGCTGATCTGAGGCTAGGGAGGGTCTGATCTGAGGAGAGGGGGTCTAATGGGAGTCTGATCTGAGACTGGGGGGATCTGATGAGGGCTGATATGAGGCTAGGGAGGGTCTGATCTGAGGTGAGAGGTCTGATGGGAGTCTGATGTAGGCTGGGGGTCAGATAGGTGGCTGATGGAGATAAGGGCAGATCTGAGACTGAGAAAGGGACAGTTGCAAAGGAAGAGGCAGGGACAGTGGCAGAGTGCAAGCTGGGTGATCCCCTATCTGGACCCCTCTGGGTTTAGCTTGGCTGTCATTAATGCCAAATAAATAACTAAATAAATAACATTCTGAACTTAAAAATTAGACTGCAATGTTTAGTCAAAATGGCACCTGTACTATATGTAATATATATATAGTGCAGGCGCCATTTTATGCTGAAATAATACAGCGCTATAGATTTTTTAAAATTGAAGCACAATTTCTGTAGCTTACCCCTAAAAAAACGGAATGGACACGGAAAACAAATACGTTTATGTGCGTAAGCCCTAAATTTCAAAACACCTCTTAAATGTGAATGTGGCATGCTGCAGATATGTGACACTAGGTTAGGCATTGAATGAAAATATAGAACATCTGGCTAACAGGGCAGATATTTTTTGTTATTAGTACTATCTTGACATGTACTCCAGTGTATGTGCCCTACTGTTTACATCTGTGACATAGTTTCCATTATAAAAGGGAAGTCATGATGCAGAGCCAGATCTGTTGAACGATGGATGGTGGTGGCAACTGGCGGACCTCTCTGACTTATAGTGGGTCCTGCTGTGGTGTCCCTCAGCTTGACAGGTAGGTGCTGCATACAGTGCTAGTCTGCCTATCAAAAATGATGGACTCTGCAGTGGAGATGTGAATAAAGCCTAACACAATAAACACCTTAACCCAAAATATTGCACTCCAAGAACTGGTCTTTGTGTTCTTCAGTTAAGCAGCAGTCACAATAAGAATGTAGGTGCACAGACAACTGCTTGAATACATGATGTGACTCAAGAACGCATCAGCTGTTCACCTTCATTTTCTATTTTTTTCTAGAAATAATTCTCTATGCTGGTCATATAAAGAATTTTATGTAAAACTACAGTTACAGATACCAACCAACCATGTTGCTGCTATATAGTGTGACCTTTGACAGCTTTATCATGGGCATCTGCTCTGATTTTGTCTTTGTTTATCTGTGTTGCCTGTAATATGTTTTCGTCATATGAGTTCCAGTAACATTTCTGGAACTACAATTTAATTTACTTTGATTTTTCAGTTTTCTGTTTAGGATTTGTTTCACAGGTTTACGACAAGTAACAATGCACACAATCTGTAGCAGACAGGTAATGACAAACTACAAAGCAGTGTATTCTCATTTTATTCTGATCACATAGATGTGACTGTAGTGAGACCTAATGTTTCCTCTGCCTTTCTCTACACCAGGGAGCCATCTCAGTGCCAGGGTCACCAGACTACATCGACCTCTTGATACAACAGGTTATGAGATACACCTGTTATGAGAGCAGTCGTAGTGGTAACCTTTTTACCCACATGTATACGCTCCGATGAACTGGTATCTAAGCAGACTAACGTTTTAAAGACCTCATGTTCTTACAGTGTCTTACACAGTGTTTCTAAGCTTCCAAAACACACATAATTAGAGGCAGTGAGTCCTATGAAATTGCAGTTTTACAAAGAGTGAATAAGTAATGATTGGTGCTAGAAGATTTTCAGTAGTGATGGGACTGGGCCGGGGAAGCTCTAATACTGCTAGACAATGTTGGCAGGCTGCATGACTACATATGAACTGGTTCAGGTCAAAAATAAAGATGCGTGCTTCCAAGCAATACATGTGACAAGTTGAGCATCCAACATAAAAATTGCATTCACAGCCTTTTGACGTAGTTTCCAGGGAAAGTCCCAAAGAACTTTGTTCTTCTAGAAGTTCCTAAGGACAGAGAAAAATGTGTTCAGCAACATTCAATTCACGTGTATAAAGAACAGGTTTACTTTATATGATCAAAGCCCTGCATTTGTTTTACAGGATAGTTACAGTATCTTGATTACCTATCCTCAGGATAGATCACTAGAGATCAGTGGGTCAGATACCTTGTGCTTGTGTGAGCGCTGAGACCACTCCACTGTTTAATTGCACGCAGTGGTGCAGTGTAATTACAGCTGCTCATCACTTTCAAGTAAATAGGACACCTACCGCTACTATGATCACAAGAGCGCTGCAATCTCTTCCAACAGCTGACCCCACTGATCTGATATTGATGACCTAACCTCAGGACAGGTCATCAATATTCAAACAAATGAAAAGAATGGTGTGGTGTTAAACAGGCAGGAAGTGCTCAAACCCATGTGCAGTTGTGCATATATAAACAGGGGAGCAAATCCTGCACTTGTGGTCCATTGCTAATGGCGATCCCCAGCAGAAATGCATACAGTGGAGGATGCCTGCAGTGGACCACAAGTACCACAATAGACATCCTACACAACATAGCAATTATGTGGATGTGATAATCAATATAACAATATAATAATAGCAAATACAGGTGCACTCTGCAGACTTACTAAACCCTCAAACTGATGATAAAATTGAGAGATTAGCCAACATATCCCACTAGGAGGACATGTCTGAGTCCCAGCACCACGCCAGGGTTTCTTAAGTAGCTCGGGTCCTAATACTCCCCTACCTGAGCCGTATGGGCAATACAAGGAGCCAAATACCAAATCTCTCAATTTTATCATCAGTTTGAGGGTTTAGCAAGTCTGCAGAGTGCACCTGTCTTTGCTATTATTATACAGGTCATCAATATTCTAGCACTACACAACCCAAGTAATGAGGACACCTTAAAACCTTGCTAACAGTCACTTACAGACTGGTGGAAAGAGTATCCTGTCAGCAGAAATACTGGTACATAATGCAGAGCACCAGCAGGATTAGACAGCCCTGCTGTATTTGTCCAGTTTAGGGCACAAGGATGTAATAGAGGGATTCGGGAGAGGCCTCTAGATGACTTGCTATGCTTATTACTATGAGAGGAAAAAAATGATATGAAGTTCTATGATGATATCTACTGATAAGGGGTCAATAGCTTTAAAGTGAACATGTCATCAGGAAATGATTTATTATGTTAATCACATTTTTATATTAAAAATGATTAGTGATTTCATTTACATTTTTCATATCACTACTTATATTTTAATATGCTTAAAACCCTGTGATTTTTTTTTTTACTGGCCACTAATAATATGTTAAGATGTTCTTTTCTGTGGAGATCACTTTTCAGCAGTCTTCTCATCATCACAAGCAAAATTACAATGACAGATAAGGGTCCATTCACACGTCCGTAGTGCATTGCGGATCCGCAATACACCCGGTCAGCACCCCCATAGAAAAGCCTATTGTTGTCAGCAATTGCAGACAAGAATAGGACATGTTCTTTTTTTTTTTTTTTTCGGAGCCGCGTTTCGGAAATGCGGATGCGGACAGCACACTCTGAAAATAATAAAATCTAGAGAACACCTGGGTACCAAACCTGCCGATTTTTCTCACGCCTGTGCAAAATGCATTAAAACACTTTGCACTCGCGCTGAAAAATCGTGCAGCACCCGCATCTTTTCCCGCAACGCCCGTGTGAAAGAGGCCTTAGGGTTTTTTATACAGTGACAAAGAAAATGTGGAAAAAATAATAACAAATCGCCAAAAATTCTAAAATAAAAGCTAATATAAACTAGAGTTAAGGTCATTTTCTGATGACGTATTCTCTTTAAGCCTTATTTAAATGCATTTTTTTGCTATACTTTTGCACAAAAAAAAAGTTTAAACAATAATGTCTATAGCAGCGCTAAATGAAAGCATATTTACCTACAAACCATCCGTCATCACATTTTTCCATGACCTCTATCACATCCCCTTCCCTTAATTCCAGCTCATCCTCATTCCGTGGAGTATAGTTGTACAAGGACTGGTATCTGTCAGAAAGAAAGATAGAGCCTGTAGTTAAAGTAAACAAATTCTGCTCTTGAAAAATGAAAGCTGTGCTGTGATTGGTTGCTCCTGTGGATAGGTCATTAATATGGGGAAAACAGTAAAACCCATGTAACGTATTTCAGTCAGATTGCTGCAACCAGAGAGAGCCCCCTGTAGTGACTCAATTAATCAGTGAAATGATCTTCTGTGGGTATGAATATCTAGGCCTATCAAGAGAACAATATAGGTGTTATACTTTCATCCCAATTCTGTGTCTAGTATTAGCATGAGGATTACCCATCAGATAACATCCTACCCTCACAGGAGCTGACAATAGATTTGGGTTTTATTTTTAATGGCATAGTACTGCCTACATAAAAATGCAAAAAAAATTGTTTTCTTCACACAGACAACATCCACATTTTACGGACCTGTGTTTTGTGGGCCACAAAATTCATACAGTTCTGTGCATGAGGCCTTACACTGAACGCTTTGGGAGGACAAATGGAGAAAATAGATTTTTTAATAGATTGTACACCCGGTTGGATGTTTTTAATATGGAATTTCCAATGCATCTGAGCATTACAGATCTTCACTTGTTCCCTGAAAATGCTGAAACATCAGAAGGTTTTGTCATTGGGAATATTTTTGTCAGATGCTTGATTCACGGGAATTCTAAACCAATACTTCCTAGTGTTTCTGAGCCCATATTCTGAATAATACCTAAGACAAGCAGGGTTTAAAGAAACATGACCCCCTGGGTTACACATAGCACAGGTTGATAACAAAGGGTTATCAACAGCGCTTAACTTTGTCACCTATAGAATAGGTAATAAATCAATGGCGTAGCTATAGGGGAAGCGGCTGCTTTGGGGCTCTGACCCAGAAGGGGACCATCCAGGAGGAGGAGGACTAAAAGATTTTGTCTGGGCCCCCTCAACAGTATTACACAATGAAATTATATACAGTGACAGTACAGACAGTGTAGGAAACGGATGGAACAGCTGCCAGGCCTGGTCTGAGAGAGCAATATTTACTATCCACAGAAGGGGGGGGGGGGCACCATTCATAAATTTGCTGTGGGGCCCAGTAATTTCTAGCTACGCCACTGTAATAAATGTATGATCACTGGGAAATCCGCTGATGATAAGAATGGGGGCAACTGAGTCCTTTCTGTGAATAGTGTGGTGGGGTGCATGCATCACTACCTTTCCATTCTCTTCTATATTTATCAGTCCCATAAAAGTGAATGCAGCAGTGGCCGTGCATGCACACCACTGCTTCATGCACTGATCCATTCTCTTGAAAGGATCCACAATAAGAATAGGTGATGAACGTCAATTAAAAAGCCCCTTTAAAAGGACAACACAGATACTTCACATAGGTATAAATGTATAAAAGGTAAACTTACGGTTCCCCTATAGCCTGGATGTGTTCATGAGTTAATGCAGCTCGCTGTTAGGGAAAATGACAATATGATTAATATAATATATGGGGAGTTTACAGACTATTTCTTCAACATGGGTTGTTACAGAATATTGGTACACATAATGTGGACAGACTGACAACAATACGTTTACAGCGAACATTCAATTTACAAGAATATGCTGCAAGTAACAAATACTAAGCACACTTACTGTTATACAGACAAAGCTTTGTGTTGCTTGTCCTCTTAATTGTTGTTTTCAGGACTTACAAAGAGCTCCGTGACTTTAAAGAGCATCTATCAGCATGATTAATCCAGTTAAACCAGGCACACTACATGGTAGGCTTGATCATGCTGATTTAAAGGATACATTTTTATTTTGATGCATTTTTATTAATATGCTAATTAGCTAGTATCAAGGGGCTGGCCAGACACCTTGGAGCATCAGTTTGTGAACATCCCTGCAGCCTTAGCCACTTTCCCCAACCCTTGGAGATATCCAGCTGTGTCAATCCAAGGGATGAGGGGAGTGGCTAAGGCTGCAGGTGTCTTCACAAACTGGTGCTCCAAGGGCTCTGGCCAGCCCCTCTATGCTCCAACTAGCCAATTTACTGTATGTAAAGTTATGGCAACAGTTTGGGAAAGTTATTTTCCAACATGAGTGCCGCTGTGCAGGAGATTGTTGCACAAGGCCCACAACTTACCCACCATGGAAGAGCTTTGAAATAAACTGGAATGCTGATATCAAGCCATACCTTTTCCGCCAATAAATGCTATTTTATCATAATGGGCAGCTGGGGGGGGGGGGGGGGGGTAAGTATTGGCTCGTCTTAAGGAGACCAGCTATGTATGGAGACTTGGTGGCAGTGCTCAATAAGTAAAATAATATGTGAAGAAGTATCTCTGAGGGAAAGAGAACTGTCTCGCTAGCATCACCTTATTATCCCATGGAGAATTGCTACTAAGTCTCCATACACAGCAAGCAAGCCACCCGAAGCTGCATCCATGGCATCTCGCTCAGCCAGCCAGAATCCTACTCCATACTGATGAAGGGCTATCACCCCAAAACAGCTGTCTGCAGATGGATATTTGGCTTGACTGTTTCCCCTTGTTATGTCCCAAGGCTTGTTAAAAAGTCAGACTTTGACTGATAGGGAGCCACTTCCAAATGGTAGTGCTAGTGAGACAGTTATTTTTCCCTGGGAGATACCCATTTGCATATCAGAGTGGAGTCTGTTATAACTACAACTCCATATTAGCACACATAGTTTGGAATGGGATTTTGATACATAAAGTATTATGAATGCATGCTATAACATTGTTATACAATGAATAAAATACTTCAGAAGTAAAGTTATATAGACCAGCTGTGAGCAGATTTTCCTTTACTTGCACGGGGCACTATAATATTGTAGAATACTATAGTATGTTTTTAGGGTCACAGGAAAATGTACATTGTACATTCTTAACAAACACTGCAGCAAAATAAATATTGACTAAATAGAGGTTTAGTGTGAGTTCAGGCAAATATATAAACCTTATAGGGGTTGGCCGATTTGGGACATTGATCGCATATCATTGTCAGAGAGGTGCAGGTCCCAGCTCTGGGACCTTCTCCTAACAGGAGAACGGGCCACAGAAGTTAACAGAGAGCAGCTGTGGTCACCTCCATTCAGTGCTATGTGGGCGATTGTCGAGCACTAGCTTAGTTATTTGTGGCAGTCTCATGACGGTGAATGGGGAGTTGGCTGCGCTTGCATTGTGTTCTCTCCATTGGCCGCTATGGGTCTTCTGAAAACAGCAGAGTGCACTGGCTCAGCTATTTTTGGAACTCCCATAGTGATGAAGGGAGTGCTCTCACACCTGACATTGATGGCATATCCTAGAGCTTTGTATGTACACATGTATGGATACGGAAAATGAGTATTTTTTAAACATTAAGGCAGGAGGTAAAAGTACATTTTTTGTCTTCTGCTGAAATCGTCCCACATCCCCAAGGGTAACAGTATCCACATAGAGCAGAAATACAACATTTAATCATATGTAAACCAAGCAACATGCTACATACAACTTTACTGCTTCTTCACTTCTACTTCAAATATTGAAATGCCAGGCAAGTTGCCGATGGGATTGCAGAATAGTACCAGGGACTTCTGGCACATGAGATGTTTATGTTGTGGTACACTTTATTAGATAAGACATCTATGGGACCAGGACAAGTATGTCATAAAAGTGCAAGGCATTCATATATGGGGCCCTAATGGGTAGGAGCAGAAAGAGAGAAATCACTATTCAGGTACCCTTAGACCTCACATTGGCAACTGGAGTCCCAGGGGCTTCATATGGTCATTGGGTACTCTGCCTGCAATGCAACCTTCTCAATCTGCTCCTCTGAAGTACACTTAACTGTCCATCTTACACACACTGGCCTAATGTTAATGTACAGTATAATGCAAGCAATATGTGCCTCAGGAAAGCAGAGCAGCAGGCTATGAAATACAAGTTAAAAACTGTTCCGTCTGAAGCTCTGTACTGTTTGTGTTGTAAAATATTTCAACTTCTGACATCATACTATTAGACCCCAGAAGATAACATTTTTCAGGATCTGGCCTGGCAGTAAATGAATGATGTCAATTGAAAGACAGACACAGAGAAAATTACATCATGTGTAGCAGACAAGGAGAATCACACAGGAAAACGACCACACAAATGTTACATAACAATGTTGGATCTGTTACATAAGTCACGTGTGGTTGTATCACCTAACATGGGCTTTATGTCACATCAAGAGTACGTTCAAATAAACAAAAGCTTTACAATATTGGTTTGCACTTCAGGTTCTACCATATTTACACATTACACAGTAATGTATATTTTGCATAGCTTTATTAGGACAGCATTTATTGTGTTGCATGACCTGAACAGTACCCTGAAACAAATATATTCTCAGCTGTCTATCCATGTCCAGGATAATCTGTATAAAACTAATCACCGATTATCCCTTCAATATTTTTCAATAGCAGTCAAGGTATTTGCCCAAGAAATGTAATATCACGAAGAGCGTTATTTGTTTTTCTGTGTATTACTTGCACATTCTTAGAATCTGACAGTTTGTCTTACAAATTTGTCAGGTTTGAACACGCTGTCAAAGTGGACAAACACATTAGACAGAAGTTGGTTGATGGTTGAACAGCAGTTGAACATTCATCTGGTGAATTATCATTAAGGGACACAATCACACACATTTGATTCCATATTGGCCGTTACAGTTGTCAAGACTGATCATACATGTTCAATAAAACCGACCAATGGACTATCTTTCTGGGAACTTTCAAAAAAAGATCTTTTGTCTGCCTATCGGATGAAAATACGGCTGACTTCTGTGGTCATCCGTTAAAACAATCGTTTGTGGTTAAATTTCACCCAACAAACGATCTTTCTGGTTGAAATCGTCTGTTTTGATAAACTTTAGACTATGTATGGCCACCTTAATGTGTAATACAAATTGATGCGAAACAAACAAAATATGTGCTCTACAAGGATTAGGAGTCACAAATACTGCAGAGTTGCCATAGCACAGCTGATTTCAAGTCATTAGTCTAGGTGGCTGTATTACAGATTTAGTGTCCCTTTTCTTGCCATAAAGTGAAATCTATTGTCTATGGTTCCTAAGTAAAGCTTTCTCTCTCGACTCACTTCCGGCTTCCCCATACACATGCACGTTTGGTTTGCTTTAAAGGGGTATTCTCATCTTCCCTTTTCATACTTACCTTTCTTGAGCGTGACGTTCACTTCCTGGATTCTTCTCCCGGCCGGGCCGCGCTTGCGCAGAAGACTGAAGATTTTTTTCCCGGCTGGGCCGCGCAATGTCCTGAATGCGCACACCGCCGCGCATGCGCCATGGTGACTTAATCCTGGCCTGTATAGTACAGAGCCGGTGTGCGCGTTCGCGGCTCTGTACTATACTGGCCAGGAAGAAGTCATCATGGCGCATGCGCAGCGGCGTGCGCGTTCAGGACATTGAGCGGCCCGGACAGAATCTTCAGTCTTCTGTGCAAGCGCGGCCCGGCGGAATCCGACAGGAGAGGTGGCCGTAACCAGGAGAGACCAAAAACAACATCAGGTAGGAGGGGACTTATTTTCTAAAAAAAAAGGGTGGGAATTAGGTAATAAAATGTATTTAGAAAAATGATCACTGTCAAATCATTAACAGATTTAACAGTGATCATTAAGATGAGAATACCACTTTAAGTCTAAAGTATATCCTAAACAGAGAAGACCTTTCCTTTACTGTATACTTTGTCTCTGTTAAAGGAGCACTAAACCTAGAAATGTACACTACACAGGGGATAATCATTCTTCGACTTGTTAGGCAGTCTGTAGGATTTTAGACATTCTTGCCAACTGGGTGAATGGATGCAGGAGTGGGGTTTTTCTGGTGGCGAATCATAGCAATCTTTTCCTACTTCTAAGGTGGGGAGGTTCCTGCTTCAACCATGCGTCTTACAGCCAGACACATGACAATGAGGAGGAGGGGTGAGGGCACGACTGAGCTCCTGAGACACAGAGATTTCTTTATATAATTCTATTGCAGACACACAAGCTTATACAACATAATACAAAATACAATTGTACATAAAATGCAATCGAGTAACAGCACAATGACCACATAAGTAACACGCATCTTTAACATTTATGAACATTTTGAGCTAAAATACATACATGTTGGCATGTATGTACAATGTTTTAAAATCAGGCTCACTCATCACACTTAATATAATATAGAAAAATGGATCATCAAAAAGCAGTTTTTTTGGTGACAATTACACTGTTATTGTTTAGGCTTTGAGAAAACACAAGCTTGTCCAGGATTAGTAAAAAATGGCCTTCCACACCTGTCTGGTATTGTGGTTCTGCCCCATTAACTCATACAGTGGAAAACTGCAATACAAGGCATAGCCTATGCACAAGTGAGGCACTGTTTCTTTTTTCTAATCCTAGGAAGCTTCATGATAGACAAGTTTCATGATAAAAAGTTGGCAAAGTGGATTCAAATTACTCTACCCTTTGGGTGGATTTGGGGCTTTTCACTGGTGAACTGCAGGCTTTTCTAGACATCACAGGACTACGAGGAGGCTTACCAACAACTACAAGATCACTTTTAAAAATAGTCTGAAAAATCATATGACAGGAAATCAGTTTCTAAATTCAACAAACCATTTTTAATCTTGATTAAACTTATCCCATGCAAAAATGCACCACACCGCTGTTAACATGCAACCATCACATGAAAACGCAAGTAATGGGAAGAGGTTAAACTAAGGCTAATTTTAGTTGAGCATGTTCACTCCGGGAAACCCGCTCTCTGTGGAAGGGTTATTTCCTGGCCTAAACCAGCACATTGATCTGAATACTTTTGTAATTGCATGTAATTATTTAGCACAGCCATTGAGTTATCAAATAAAATGTATCTGTATAGCACCACCTGCTGTTTTTTTTTTTTTTATTTCTTTGACCTGCTCACTGAGAAGGCCGCACATGCTCAGTTTCATCCTTCAACTGCCCCTTGAGCTGTGATAGGGAGAGGAGAGACACGCCCTCTTAGCTGCAGAAGAAAAGACACTCCCCTGAGCTGTCAGCCTGATATAAATGTAGCAGAAATATGAATGGAGAGATCTCTGGATCCATGTGAGGTACAGGTCTGGTTCTAGCTGGTTGTCATGTGCTATATGATGTCTGATTTTAATTTTTTACATTAGTCATAGGATAACTTATTTGAAGAGACAGAAATTCTCAATACAGTAGTAGTCTAAGCTCTCCCTGCTTTTGGTGACAGAAGAATCTACCCCAGGATAGACTCTCAGGTATATGTTACATTGTTTTAAGGGAAAAGTATTGGTAAATTTAGAACACTCTACATTTTTAGTAAATGAGTCCTAATATAATTTTTTTTTGAAGCTACAAGGTATCCTTAATATTTCTTGAACATTTCAGGGTCTTCAATTGCAGTTGCAGTTTTCAATTAGATGATCCTTCCTCCACTACTTAGAACTTTCCAACCTATGCCTTATCTGTAGGGTTTATGAGGGTGTCCACTATGGTTCTGTAAAGGCGCATTACAGAACAAAGTATTCCTTGCCGACAGTTGGCTGCTCGTTAAGTGGCGGTGAAGTGATGCGTCACCACCACTGTACTGAGGCCAAGGGATCGATATTTCAATTACTCGTCCTAATGCATCTGCATTGTTTGTGGGCAAATCGTTGTTTAGAGAGCACAATCTGGTTCCAAGAAATTATAACTTAGGTGTCTGCATGAACGACAGGATTAGCGTTGAGTGAAGCGGAATTCGGTCCGAAATTTAGGAAAACTTTGATTCTTGACAAATCGGAATTTCCTTGTGCTTCATGGTAACTAATCAGTTTTCCTAAAAAGGCGGCTGCATGTATTAGAAAGCGAAACTAAGTGTAGAGGAGACAAGCCTGGGAACGCCAAATCACCCATAATGCTGTGCAGCCAGTCAATCCAAAGATAGCCACCCCCTGTGATGTCACAACCCTATAAAACCCATATTCTGCCATTGTCCTGTGAGCTGAGAACAGGAAGAGACGTGTCAAGCGCTCATGCGCTATGGACAGTGTTGCTGAAAATGATTAATAGAAGAATATTGGAGACAGCGAGTGCAGGGAGACTTATGCTGCATCAGTTTTATTTACTTATACCTACATCAGTCGTAAACTAAGATATATAATTCAATACCAATAAGATGGAAGCCTTTATTAGTCCACTGCAAGCGTGCCAACCTATACCATCTAGTCTGCACCCCTTAGGGGGGCCAGGTCTTAATGATGACCATCCTCATCTTTTGCTGGCTTTACTTCTTCCACATCATCCTTCAAAATCTCCATGTCCTAGAAAAGTCATCAAGACACAGAGAGAGGAGCAGCTGGATGTTCCTGATGATATATTCTCATCGATATGAGATGATGTGGAAAAGGAGGAAAAGCAGATAGCAGAAGAAGGGCTCCCACCTGTAGAGCAGGAGAGCACTGGGGTTGGAGAAGTGGGTATGCCAGAGCTGATTAGAATTCAGTCTCTAATAACCTGCAGGAGATTGCAGGCAAGAACAGCAAAAATATGCATATTGTCCCCCCACCAAACCAGCCAACAGCCCCTGTTTAAAGGTGCATTAAAGTTGCTGCGTAGATATTAACAATGAAGACCAACTATACAATATGGTCTTTTTATTAAATGAAAGGATCTGCGAGCTAATTGGCTCCGTGTGGCCGTATCCTAAGTCAGAGTGGCCTGGGTATAACTGATTTATACCTGATTTGTGACTAATTAATTTGGAAATAATCACATTTCTTGGAGAACTTTGGCGAAGTTGTTGAATGGAATTTTTCAAAACATTGCTCATCTCGACAGGATCAAAGGATTAATAAGCATTTTGCTCCTTCATTGGATGATCTGCTGCACCTCCAGACGGACAGATTTCGGGAACGAGCGTTTGCAGGAACAATCATTCCTGATAATCTGCCTGTGTAAATCCACCTTTAGAATAATAGAAATATTTAAACACTGATTTCTTCTGTTTGCAGAAGTCAATATTCAGTCAGTCTGATGCCACCCACTTGATACTACAGAGCAAGCAGGTGGTCCTACATCAAGTGTACATGATCATGCCCAGCTAGTTGTCTTCACTATATATACATACTGTATTAGGAATGTACATAAAGCTGGCCATCCATGTACAGCTTCTAGAAGTAGACTTCTAGAAGTGTTTCGCGTGCCTCTAGATAAACATGGTTTGTCAGTTGTTATTGCTGTAGTGGTGAATACCAGCTAAGGGGTCAGCATGCTTTTAATGCTGATACCCATAAAGTACCATGTTATTTTGTGAAGCAGCCAAACGATCTGACATTTAGCAGCAGAATGACTCACAGGACATAGTGATACCAGAACTAGTACATTTATATGTAGGAGACACCTTCTATCTAGGGCTCAAGAAAAATCCACTACAATTAGGGAATATTACCAATGAAAGGAGAACCATGTCAGTATGGTTTTTAATATCAGAATTTAAATTATGTAAATTATTAGTTATTATTTTAGTCTAATTTAAAGGCTTTTCTCAAATTCCACATTCATGCCAGAGATAGAAAGTTGGCAGCATATGCAAATCCTCTCTCCACAGAACTCAAAGTACTTTATAAAACCATGAGAGTGGGCTGCCAGCAACTCTTGACACCTTCAAATACATTCTTCATGGTGTAATTCTTTGTTTTAAATACAGGGCATATTACAACAAAGTTACTGACTGTAAGTGGATCAGTCTGCCCTTTCTGTTTGTTTGCTGACATTGAGAGGTTCAAATATGTCTGGCTGGAAAGCCAAGGGAATCTATTCTCATACAGCACAGGTGCCTGCAGTGAGACACATTAGAAAATATAAAATGATTTTGGCACATTTCCATTTGTCAGGCTAAACTTTAAGCCAGTAGGAAACAGCACGACAGGTGCTTCCATACTGACAGCAGGACTTGCCTCCAACCCACTTTTTGCAAAGTCTTCAAAAAAATTATCACTCCTGGATGGATGGAAAACAGACTTGCAAATGTCATCATGGAGGTAGCAACAGGAAGGACTATCACTAACCTGAGGACGAACCATATCTCCCATTTTGTACTAAAGTTTAGAAGATGCTGGCTACCTACTGTATGCGTATTCTTACATCATGTGGGAATAATCCTCTATATACTTCTAGTTTTTGAACATTTTGTTCTCCTGTAGTACAGTAGATGATAAGTAATTGTGCAGCTCTGTGCATAAGGCCTCATGCACACGACCGTTGTGTGCATCCGTGGCTGTTGTGCCGTTTTCCGTTTTTTTTCGCGGACCCATTGACTTTCAATGGGTCCGTTGAAAAATCTGAAAATGCACCATTTTGCAGCCGAGACCGTGATCCGTGTATCCTGTCCGTCAAAAAAATAAGACCTGTCCTATTTTTTTGACGGACAACGGTTCACGGACCCATTCAAGTCAATGGGTCCGTGAAAGAACACTGATGCACACAAGATTGGCATCCGTGTCCGTGATCCGTGGCCGTAGGTTACTTTCATACAGACAGATCCAAAGATCCGTCTGCATAAAAGCTTTTTCAGATCTAAGTTTTCACTTTGTGAAAACTCATATCCGACAGTATATTCTAACACAGAGGCGTTCCCATGGTGATGGGGACGCTTCTAGTTAGAATACACTACAAACTGTGTACATGACTGCCCCCTTCTGCCTGGCAGCACCCGATCTCTTACAGGGGGCCGTGATCAGCACAATTAACCCCTTCAGGTGCGGCACCTGAAGGGGTTAATTGTACTATCATATCCCCCTGTAAGAGATCAGGGCTGCCAGGCAGCAGGGGGCAGACCCCTCCCCAGTTTGAATATCATTGGTGGCCAGTGCGGCCCCCCCCCTCCCTCTATTGTAATAATTTGTTGGTGGCACAGTGTGCGCCCCCCATCGGCCCCCCCTCCCTCTATAGCATTAACAACATTGGTGGCCAGTGTGCGGCCTCCCATCTCCCCCCCCCCCGATCATTGGTGGCAGCGGAGTTCCGATCGGAGTCCCAGTTTAATCGCTGGGGCTCCGATCGGTAACCATGGCAACCAGGACGCTACTGCAGCCCTGGTTGCCATGGTTACTTAGCAATAGTGCAATAGTAAAAGATTCATACTTACCTGAGAGCTGCGATGTCTGTGTCCGGCCGGGAGCTCCACCTACTGGTAAGTGACAGCAATGTGCCGCACAGACCTGTCACTTACCAGTAGGAGGAGCTCCCGGCCGGACACAGACATCGCAGCTCCCAGGTAAGTATGAATCTTTTACTATTGTATTATTGCTAAGTAATGTCCTTGCATATATTGGTCACTGATTTGTTTTTGTTTTGTTTTTGAATGTCAGAAATGTATATTTGTGAATGTTGAGATGTTATATTGGTTTCACTGGTAAAAATAAATAATTTAAATGGGTATATATTTGTTTTTTGTTAAGTTGCCTAATAATTATGCACAGTAATAGTCACCTGCACACACAGATAGCCCCCTAAAATAGCTAAAACTAAAAACAAACTAAAAAATATTCAGCTTTGATATTAATGAGTTTTTTGGGTTCATTGAGAACATGGTTGTTCAATAATAAAATTAATCCTCAAAAATACAACTTGCCTAATAATTCTGCACTCCCTGTAATTGCTAGTTTACATGCTTTAGAAACCACTTAAGAGGCTGCATGGAGGAACATCTCATCTACAATGGTAATTCTCTACTGACTTCCTGCAGGCCACAGCACTTCATATCTATCATCTGGATGGAAGAAAGAATGGTTTTATGCTATAGCCTTTAAATAATCCCATACCCTTGCCTCTGCTCAACACTATACGCCAATTATATAGCCGTCTGTCTTCCATTAGATGTGTTAAGCTTGCATCAGGACAATGTAATAAGGTTGTAGCGCATTGTTCCAATAACTGTCTGTCATTGTTTTTATTAGTAACCTTAATGCTTAGTTACTGAACTACAGGCTTTTGTTATTATGTCACTGTCTTTAATGGGCTGTTTTATTGCAATTTTAATGGAAATTCCCTGCAAGTAATTAAAGTTCCATGGCTAAATCTGTAAAGTGACATTTTTCAAGAATGCAACATTGGGTAATAAGTTAGTTTTACTTAAAGGAAAACTTCACTGCTGAACAGAACTTACAGACTAGTGTAAGATACTGGGGGTAACTTACATACATAACAGGGGTAACTTTAGAAATGATGCAGAGTAGTACTTTCTGCTTTTACTCAGTCACAACCCCTGAGGAAATAAAAATCACTTTCCCTCTGACTATAATAAAGTTTCAAAAGCAGGAGGGTTATATCTGTTGTGTTAAGAGCATTACTTGCAGTTTACAAAAACTCTGCTAGAAAAATTTACCAAAATGTTAAGTCTGAAGTTGGACTCAGGCTTAGGCCTCATACACATGGCCGCTGTTGGCCGCTGCCCATGCTGCGGACCACAAATTGCTGTCCTCAATGCACGGGCACTGACCGCAGGGCCGCCGTATGCAGATGCAGGATCCATTCACTTGAATGGTATCCGCGATCCGCATCCGGTGGTTCTCACTGCAAAAAAGTAGGTTCCTGCCTTCATTCCGCACTGCACCTTCCGGATTGCAGACCCATTCAATTGAAAGCATCCGCATATATGATGCGGTGCACAAATGGCCAGTGACCATATATTGAGGACCTGCTGTTTGCGGGCCACAATACAGGCATCGGCCAACAATGTTTGTGTGCATGAGCCCTTAGGGTGGTTTTGCACTATGGTGGAGATTTATCATCTCCCTTGTGCCAGAAAAGTGGCATTAAAAAGTCGCAAGCTGTGTGTTTGTTATTTTTTTAAATGTGACTTTTTAAACAAAAAGTTGCAAGTGCCTCTTTTTGTGCTGCCCTCAACACTTTTCCAAAAGGGGACATGGCAAGGGTCGGAGAGAGGCATGGGCAACAGCTGAGACAAAATGTATCTTCATTTACATTAGATTTCCCACATTTTTGTCACCATTTTATTTTGAGACAAAAAAGCCAGGGCTAGATACTACATATTGGTCAAAAAGGAATTATAAAATGTCCGAAGATAATCTGTTACCGAAATGCAAAACAGCTACCTCCAGTTGAATGTGGGATGACTGGTTTATTTGTAGCTACTGATGCAAATTCTGCAACAGCTGAAAGCAGCGTTCTGCCTTAGGCTACTTTCACACTTGCGTTTTAGGCGGATCCGTCATGGATGTGCAGAAATGGATCCGTTACAATAATACAACCGCATGCATCCGTTATGAACGGATCCGTTTGTATTATCTGTAACATAGCCATGACAGATCTGTCATTAACTCTATTGAAAGTCAATGGGAGACGGATCAGTTTTCTATTGTGCCAGATTGTGTCAGAGAAAATTGATCCGTCCCCATTGACTTACATTGAGTGCCAGGACGGATCTGTTTGGCTCAGTTTCATCAAGTGGACAGCAAAAGAGCTGCAGGCAGCGTTTTGGTGTCCGCCTCCAGAGCAGAATGGGGACGGAACAGAGGCAATCTGATGCATTTTGAGCGGATCCTTTTCCATTCAGAATGTATTAGGGCAAAACTGATCCGTTTTGGACGCTTGTGAGAGCCCTGAACGGATCTCACAAACGGAGAACCAAAACGCTAGTGTGAAAGTAGCCTTAAAGGGGTTGTCCGGGTTCAGAGCTGAACTCGGACATACCCTTATTTTCACCCCGGCAGCCCCCCGAGCCTAGCATCGGAGCATCTCATGCTCCGATGCGCTACCGTGCCCTGCGCTAGATCGCGCAGGGCACGGGCTCTTTTGTTTTCAATAACACACTGCCGGGAGGTAACTTCCGCCCGGCAGTGTGTTCGGTGACGTCACCGGCTCTGAGGGGCGGGCTTTAGCTCTGCCCTAGCCGTTTTACTGGCTAGGGCAGAGCCAAATCCCGCCCATCAGTGCCGGTGACGTCACCAGGGTTCCTGTCAGCCCCATGGAGAGCCCCGGTACGTCACCGGAACTCTGAAAAATGCCTTTGCCCTGTGCAATTTAGCGCAGGGCAAAGGAGAGCATCGGAGCATGAACTGCTCCGATGCTCATGTCAGGGGGGGCTGCCGGGGGAGAAAATGGAGGGCTGTCCAGGTTCAGCTCTGACCCTGGACAACCCCTTTAAAGAACATAAAAGACGAGGACTGGTAATATTTTAGTTAAATTCATTTAAAGGAGACATATCACATAAGGCTACGCTTTATTTATTGGGCTTTAATTTTAAACTTCATTTATTGAGAAAAAAGCTAAATCATGTCATATTACTGAGTGGTTGCTGGGACCTCC
Source organism: Bufo gargarizans (assembly GCF_014858855.1). Lineage (NCBI taxonomy): Eukaryota > Metazoa > Chordata > Amphibia > Anura > Bufonidae > Bufo > Bufo gargarizans. The sequence continues at coordinate 123,891,017 of NC_058080.1, forward strand.
CGTGATCCTGAGACAGGGGGTCCCCTGAGTTTTTTGCTATATAGAGTGGTAGTGCGCTTGTCAGTCCACCACTCCATTCACTTCTTTGGGGTTGACATAGACAGTCCCATATAATTTATTGGAGCAGTGGACCAACATACTCAATACCTCTACATTCAGAAAGGGTATTCGGGGATATTTCTTACCTATTCCGTGAACCTCTTTAACTCATTATGGACGCAGCCTAGCTTGGTACTTCTAGAAGTGGCAATTTTTTTGATAGCTTTCTTGCATTTTTTGGAGGTGGAATAAAGAACATGTAAATAGCACATGCAAATAAATGTGTTGGTTGCTGAAAGAGGTGATCTTCAGATTTTTTTTTACTTTAAACATGTGATTATCTGATCCCTCATATAATATACCAGAATATTCCAGTGTATTATTTCTGTTATAGTAATTTCAGTTAATCAGCATTGACTGCAGCATCTGAGGAGTTAAACTGCTAGTATTAGAGTTAACTCTAATCCCAGCTGTGACCACAGTATATAATACAGCTGGCATCTGCAAGTGATGGTAGTTGCACAGCTCCTGAGCCTGCACCACCGCAGTGCCATGCATGTACGGTACGGGAAGGATTTAAGATGTTTTGCAGAAACCAATAGGAATGAATAGTAAAGGTGGTCATACGTCTTAGATATTCTTTCCTCCCACCCCATACACTACATGTCCAACTTGGCTGTGTATGTTCTCAGGGAGGGGGAATATGTTGGCACTATATTAAAGGTTGCTGGCATTTATGTTGGAAACCCGCCGATTCCCTGCCGGACCTATTATAGTGAAGAGAGATCCAGCAATGGATCTGACCATGTCGGATACGTGAGATCCGGCAGTCTGCACCTCTGATGGAATAGACTACCGAAGTTACTGAACGCAGATGTAAACCTACCCTTAACTGTAGAAAACCAAGTGTCAGGTAGCTGTTGCTATGTCTAATAAGATCATGTTCTACATCAAAAGGGGCATAGATGAGATAAGAACATAGTTCTACCACTACATATTTCACTAGTCAGACCATACATAGAGTATTGTGTACAATTCTGGGTGCCTGTCCACAAGAAAGACATAAGGAAGCTTGAGTGGATTCAAAGATGAGCAGCTAAAGTCTTTCATGGGTGTACTGTAGTACCCAAAAAGACTATCAATATTAGGTTTAGTTTAGAAAAAAAGACAGTTGAGGGGAGATCTAATAACTATGTTTAAGTATATAAAAGGTCAGTACAGAGGTCTCCCATGATCTATTTATACTCGGGACTGTAATGGTAACAATTCTACATCTAGAATAAAGAAGGTTTTTACACTAATATAGAATTGGGTTCTTTACCGTCAGAGCAGTGAGACTATGGAGCTCTCTGCCTGAGGAGGTGGTGATAGTGAACTCACTACAAGAATTCAAAAGTGGCCTGGATGTATTTCTGGAGAGTAAGGCCCCTTTCACATGAGCAAGTTTTCCACGCAGGTGCAATGCGTGAGGTGAACGCATTACACCCGCACTGAATCCGGACCCATTCATTTCTATGTTCACATGAGCGGTGATTTTCACGCATCACTTGTGCGTTGCATGAAAATCGCAACATGTTCTATATTCTGCCTTTTTTAACGCAACGCAGGCCCCACAGAAGTGAATGGGGCTGCGTGAAAATCGCAAGCATCCGCACAAGCAAGTGCGCATGCAGTGCGATTTTGACGCACAGTTGCTAGGAGACGATCGGGATGGGAAATGGTGCGTTTTTGACACCAAAACAAGTCAGTTTTCACTGCAATTGCGTTCCATGTTTACGTTTTTCTGCGCGGGTGCAAAACATTGTATTGCGTTTTGCACGTGCGCGAGAAAAATCGGCATGTTTAGTACTCAAACCTGGACTTCTTCACAGAAGTTCTGGTTTGGGTTAAGTGTTGTGTAGATTTTATTATTTTAACTTATAACATGGTTATAAAGGAAAATATTAGCATTCTTAATACAGAATGCATAGTACAATAGGGCTGGAGGGGTTAAAAAAAATAAAAAATAATATAACTCACCTTAATCCACTTGATCGCGCAGCCCGGCTTCTCTTCTGTTTTCTTCTTTGTTGTGCACAGGAAAAGGACCTTTGATGACGTCACCGCACTCATCACATGGTCCGTCACATGATCCATCACCATGGTAAAAGATCATGTGAGGGACCATGTGATGAGCACAGTGACGTCATTAAAGGTCCTATTCCTCAAAGAAGAAGACAGAAGAGAAGCCGGGCTGCGCGATCAAGTGGATTAAGGTGAGTTCAATTTTTTTACATTTTTTTTAACCCCTCCAGCCCTATTGTACTATGCATTCTGTATTAAGAATGCTAATATTTTCCTTTATAACCATGTTATAAGGGAAAATAATAAAATCTACACAACACTTAACCCAAACCAGAACTTCTGTGAAGAAGTCCAGGTTCAAGTACTAAACATGCCGATTTTTCTCGCGCGCGTGCAAAACGCAATACAATGTTTTGCACCCACGCGGAAAAAACGCAAACATGGAATGGAATTGCAGTGAAAACTGACTTGTTTTGGTGTCAAAATTGCACCATTTTCCCTGAACGCAACTGGCCCCAATCCGCAACGCCCGTGTGAAAGGGGCCTAATAGTTTTAATTATTAGATTTCTGAAGAAGGTTTGTTGATCCAGGGAGTTCTTCTGATTGCCAGATTTGCAGTAGGTAGAAGCCAATTTTTCCACAAGATGAGGAAAATTGGCTTGTACCTCATTAGGGTTTATTGCCTTCTTCTGTATCAGCTTTGCAGTATAATAGACTGAATGAGATGGACGCATGTTTTTTCTCAGCCCTAGGCCCCATGCACACGGCCGTGGAACCGCGGCCTGGATCCCTCCTGAGAGCAGGAGCGCACGGCGTCACTGGTTGCTATGAGGCCGTGCGCTCCCTGCTGCCGCCGCAATACAGTAATACACTGGTATGATCTATACCAGTGTATTACTGTACTGTGCCGGCAGCAGGGAGCGCACGGCGTCATAGCAACCAGTGACGCCGTGCGCTCCTGCTCTCAGGAGGGATCCAGGCCGCGGTTCCACGGCCCGCACACGGCCGTGTGCATGGGGCCTTACAAAGTACAATACTATGTAACCTCACATTGAAACAAGCACAAGGAATAAAATGCGCGTAAAGATTTTGTTTTAATTGGTAGTTAGTATTTCCACACTTAACCCCCAAAACCAAATGTTCACACGCCTTTTGTAAGTAATAACACCGTAAACTGCTTTAGTAAAAGATAGAAAACAAGTGACAACCGCATGCAGGTTGGTGTTACCTTTAACCGCGGAGATTGTGTCAGCTGCCTGGATGTGAATTTTGTTAGCGCAGAGGAGTGTGATACAGTGGACTGACAGGATGAAGGTGGAGATACACGGTCATCATGAAAAGGAAGACTAGAAGACATGTGGGGAGGAGAATGTGCAGGAAGCCTTTGCTTTCCAGAAGAAATGGAGGAGTTCTTAAATATTTAGAAAAGAATAAATTGCAAAATCAAGTCATAGAAGTATCCCATCTATTTCTGTAAATACGTTTCGTTCAGCATCATAGTCCTCATATTTAGTCATTCAGTGAGTCTGCTACAGAACAACCCTAACAACATACAGTTGTGGAGTCAGAAAGAGAAAACTGTCAAAAACGTGGTGAATAAAAACAATCATGCATTAGGATAAAATATAAAACATGTAACACATGGAAGCAGCTCATGTGGGTTGGGCTACAAAGCAATTCAAGTGGAAGGCCACAAACTGTGTGAGATGCACATTTACACCAGTATGACTGAATAGCTATTAGATTACCAGTAGCTCATCTGATATAGACTTGTACAGTCACAAGTATATTACAAAAATTTTGATTCATTTACATCCAAGGGTCTCAGACTAGATATACCGTAGATACTTTTTGTAACTGGTGACACTACTCAGTTAGCTCACATCTGTTGAAACATTTGCATAAAAATTATGGCATTACAAAATCTATGTTTTAATTTATCTCTAAGGCTACTTTCACCCTTGCGGCAGTGATCCGGCAAGCAGTTCCGTCGCCAGAACTGCCTGCCGGATCCAGCAATCTGCATGAAAACGGACAGTATTTGTAGACGGATGCGGATCCGTCTTACAAATGCATTGCAAGAACATATCCGTTTCTCCGGATGTCATCCGGAGAAACGGATTCATTATATATTTTTTTCGGATCCGGCATTGTGGTATTTTTAATGCCGGATCTGGCACTAATACATTTCAATGTAAATTAATGCCGGATCAGTAATTCCGGCAACCAACGCCGTTCAGTGACTGAACTGAAGACCTCCTGATGCATCCTGAGCGGATTTTTACTCTATTCAGAATGCATGGGGATAAAACAGATCAGTTCTTTTCCAGTATTGAGCCCCTATGACGGAACTCAGTGCCGGAAAAGAAAAACACTAGTGTGAAAGTACCCTAAAGATGTGACTTGCGCAGTTGAATATATCACAGGGTTTACTATAGCTGTTTTTGCCTGCAGACTAGACTGAAATGATATAACAAGACACTGATAAGCAAATGCACAAGACAACATGCAGTAGCTTGATCTTAGCAACTGAATACCTCTGCATTGATACTGGGCGAACATTCTTCAAGATATACTATAGGTTGCACTACGTTTTCTACTGGTTGTTGTAAGGTTTTACTTTCACCATCTTCCTCGATGTAGAGTCTTGGATGTTGTTCTGTTTGAGGTTCACACCTAGAAAACCCTGACTCCTGACATTCCAGCTCAACTCCTTGAATGATGGACATTAGTTCTTGACAAATCTCTTCTTCCTGTTCATCGGCAGGAGTTGGGCTAATTGATGATGATGGCCCTGGTGCACACTTTGAGAGAGTCAGTTCATTTCCAGGAGTCTCAGGTATATTAATATAATCGGAACAATTTTCTGTGGCTTGTTTGATACTTATTTGTCCTTTTAACTGGGTCTGGTCCAAGTATGTTCTCTGTTGTTCAGTCAGACTGCTATCAATATTAGCTGCAGGCATAGAAGGGATCTCAAGCTGCTGAATTATAGGAGAGGAAAGTGTTGTGTCAGGAATTGGCGAAGGTATGGTTAGATGATGACAACCTGAAAGGGTCTTTGGTGACGTAATAGGAACAAAATGACCATCCTTAATTCGGGAAGCTATATCTCTTGAGAACAACTGTTCAGGCTGTAAAACAGTTAATGGCAAGGAGGTAGGCTTCTCTAGAATAGGAAGAACGTGGTCAGGAAAAGGTGGAGGAGTTGGTATAGGTGTGGTTGGTGGTGAAAAGCCAACAGTCAATGACAACCATTCACTAGTGACAGTTTCTAAGTGCCCCTTACTAGAGTCTGCACAGGATGAGTCTGCTCTGGGAGTAAGGGGTGGAGTATGGAGTCTCTTAGATGAAGGTAACTTTAGAAATAAAAGATAGGTTAAGAATCAAAGAAAACAAAATAAAACAAATACCGTAGCAAAACGATAACAGAAAATAAGTAATTGAAAGGATGTTAAAGGTGACAAAGTAGCTGTGCAGGTGCACATGCCAAAAACTATAGCACATGAAACTAAATGAGTGAGGGGTAGCTAGCGGAAAAGTGTAATGGTATCTGCTGAGAGACCAGGTTCTAAATGTCAAACGTAGAGAGAAGCCTGAGTCATCCCATTCAAAGCAGTAGTGTGAGTCTCATAAGTAAGCTATGGGTTTCTTCTTTACAAATACTAAACTGCAGAACTTGAAAGTCAGAGGAATATATGTCACTTTTATTGAGCAGGTGTCAAACAGACAATCATTGTAGAACATGAGCAATTATAGCTACTTATCTAGCAAGAACAATGCACAATGTGTTCATTTAATAACGCATCACATTTTAAATATCATGTCCTCGTGTATGAATCCATTATATATAGCAGATTTGTAAAGTTATTGTGTTCTTTTCATTCTACAAGATTGTTATGCTCACAGCAGATGTCCTTGTAGCAACTGTAGAAAGTGAACCCCCCGAAGGTCCCCCAAATTGAGAACTAAACATTTTTAATATACGTACCCTTTACATTGTGCTGTGCTTCCTGCTGCACCTGTGTTTAGATTCAGAAGCGATGCTGTTACGTCACTGAGACCAAAACGTCACAGTGGGAAGCAGTGATTGGCCACTGTGGTCATGTGATGTCATTAGGAGCAGCATGTTATCATGTGTGAATCTAAACACAGGAGCAGTGGGGACTGACGTAATAAGGTTTATATTGCAATATGAAGAGCTTTGCTTATTCTCAGAAAACTCATTAAAGAATGGAAAGTATGGGTTAGTATACCTTTGGGAATGCTATAACAATTCACGTAGGGTCAGACTGGACCACCAGAGTACTAGAGCATCCTCCAATGGGCCCAAGCTCTGATACCGTAATGGGCCCCAAAGATCCAGAAGAAAAATAATAATATTTGGCTGCCTCTAGAATAGAGCCAATCACTTGTCACTACTTATTTGATTGGGATTGCGATTGAGAATATTCCTCTGGTGGGCCAAAGGAACCCCAGCCCAATACTGATTATTCACTAGTTGACATGGTGTCTCATTAATGAATACAGCATTAACAGCATGCTCTAGATAATACATATATTTCTGTATCCCATTTAAAGGTATTGTCCATCAGCAAAAAATACTGTTTATGAAAAAAATTCTTCTTAATAGTAAACTTTATCAAATGTGCTGTGTCAATGACATGCAGGAAGGGGGCCTCTGCCTAGTTCAGATCAATCACTACGCCAGTCCTCTTTTTTAAATCTCTGCTGTGACAGAGAAGAATGCTATCATAACGTAGTAACAGTTGTAAGGCTGAAAAAAGATATCCATCCAGTTTAGCCTGTTATCCTACAAAGGTGATCCAGAGGAATGTAAAAACCTTATGAGGTAGAAGCCAAATTTCCTCAAATTCAACTCAAATCTGGCAATTAGATTAACTCCCTGGATCAACAACTCATCTCCAGAAATCTAGTAACTATGGTCCTTATTTCTCTTGATAGGACCTGCGCCTCATTGTAAATTACGGTAAATGCATCCTCCGGCTACCCGTGTGCCTGACCAAAATCGACTCCAGTTCGTAGCTGACATAGATTTCAGTTATCATTTATGTCCCTTTCTGGTGTAAATGATGATAAATGTGCTAAGGCCAATGGACCTGCCCATGCACCGCCAGTTTCAGGTGTAAATGATGATAATTGTTACGGGACAAATAACCCCACCATCACCACACCAGATTTAGTGTAAATGAGGATACCCCCATACTCTGGGACTCTCAAACCCAACATATCAGACTCTCACCTACAGTGGGCTCCTTCAAAAGAAACCTGAAAACTCACCTCTGCAGAGAAGCCTACACCCAGTGACCCTGCTGCTGCTATACCAGCATGACCAGCTTTACCTGCACCTACTGTGTCCTTCACCCATACCATGTAGATTGTAAGCCCTCACGGGCAGGAAACTCTCTCCTTCCCATTCTGTAACTCGTCTTGTTTATGCTTAGTCTGTATTATGTATGTATACCCCTTATCATATGTACAGCGCCATGGAGTAAATAGTGTTTTAATAATAAATACTAATAATGATTATAATAAATGCCCTGCCCTTACCACATCCCCTTTTTGGAAACTGGCAAGGATGGTGTAAAAACACCACTTGCATCTAGATTTAGTTGCAGTGGTTTTTGATTAGTCTTAAAAAGTTGGAAACCAGGTTTTAAGACTTTTTACAGCCAAAAGAAAGGCAGAGGGGGGATGATAAATCTCCCCCTATAGCATGTAATATGGTTACTCTCAAGAAATGTGTCCGGGGCTCTTTTGAACTCTTTTAGTGAATTCACTAACAAATTTCTTATTGCCGCCAATTTAGTACTCCTGCAGCTGCTTGTTTACATAATTCCTTACATTATTCCTTATCTCTGTGTAGGCTTCACTCATGGTTTTGGTGCAAATCACTGATGAAAATCACTGATCAAACGCTAACTGTATGAAAGCGGCCTTACCCAGTGTTTTACCATTTAGTATGTACTGGTGACTTGCATTATTCCTTCCCATGTGCATAACCTTACATTTGTCAGTGTTGAACCTCATCTGCCCAAGCCTCCAATCTATCCAGATCCCTCTGTAGCAGTATACTGTCCTCTTCAGTGTTAATTAATTTACACAGTTTAGTGTCATCTGCAAAAACTGATACTTTACTATGCAAGCCTTCTACAAGATCATTAATAAATATATTGAATAGAATAGGGCCCAATACTGACCCCTGAGGTACCCCACTAGTGACCCAATCCGAGTATGCACCCTAAATAACAACCCTTTTGTTTTTCTGTCACTGAGCCAGTTACTTACCCACTTACGCACATTTCCCACCAGTCCAAGCATATCATCTTATGTGCCAATTTTTTATGTAGCACAGTATCAAATGGTTTTGAAAAATGAAGATGTATGTTAGCCATTAGATTAAGTAAGTTCAGTTTTTTTTAACTATTCATAAACTATGAACAGTATTCTTTGCTGCCAGGAAACCCCTTGAATTCTGATTTAGCATATGAATAGGCCCTCTGTTTATAGTACTGACAAACAAGCAAAGCTGTGAGCTGGTTACAGATCATCTATATTTTTAGAAGTCTGATATCCTACTGTCAGTCATCAGCATTAGAACTTCTACCAGTCGTAACAGGTGAGCAGGACACCAGACTGTATGTACTGTATTGTACACTTACCATGTCCATTGTCTAAATACAATTCTACTGACAGTTGTATAAGAGTTCTTTTTGTAATATGGAAAAATAGGTTCAGTTATAAGAGGTGACAAGTATTCTTTACAGTAAGGGCCCTGAATCTCTGGAATAGCCGCAGGAGCTGGTCACAGCAAATACAGCAGGTGGCTTTAAAAAAGGTTTAGATGACTTTTTTATTCAAAATAACATTGAGGCTTATGACAATGTATAGAAATCTTGTTCTACACACCCTTTCCCTTTGGCCTAACCTCTTTTTAAAAGGAAGATGGACATTGATTAATACAGCAGGATTACAGGTTGGACTTGATGGACTGTTGTCTTTTTCCAACCTTAAGAAATATGTAATATACTAAATATATGTATAATGTACCGAGGACTTGTAATGCAGTAAAGAAGAGGCAGAAGCATCTCTTAGATCTTGTTTGCAGGGACCACAATGAGAAAATGCAACTATTCTCTGTATGATAATGAACTGATGTGGAAAGAATTATTCTTTGTTCTATAAACCATACGCAAAGTAAAAAGCGTTTTCATTTTAGCTTTTCACTGAATCTTGTAATAAGCATGTTTATGTTAACGGGGAGTAAACTGTTGTCAGAATTCTCTGAGCAGGTTATTTCATGGAAGAACAAAGGACTGGCCATATTGAACTCCAAAATGCCCGATCCTTCTTTCCCTTCACCTTATTTCATATAATATGTATGGTCACCTGTATCTGAGCAGAGCATTTTTATTACCAGGCATGTCAGGAGAAACTTGAATTAAAGCTCCACCTGGCTGTCAAGTCTGCATGTGCTGTGCTGCAAACCTTAAAGAGACTCTCTCAGCTGGTTTGACCTCAGCACTAGGTATGGGTTGGGTGGAGCTATATAAACATATCTTTTGTGGAGCAAGTGCACTGGAGGTGGATCTTCACTGTGAAGTGTTTTCTTTATCATCTCCTCTCTGCTCTGAGTGACAGCTGTACCACCCAACCAGGACACCACTACAGAGGTCACTCAGAGCAGAACGGAGAATCAATGCAGAAAGTGCTTCACAGTGCAGTGCCACCTCCAGTGCACTTGGCAGAATGTGGTAGAGTAAAAGGTCATATTCAGCCCTCATTACGGGAGATGTAGCCGTCACAGGGGTTGTGTTTCCCGGGCACGGTCGTGTGTATGAGCCCTTATTCAGTGGGTCAGTCCAATTACTGCAATACCAAATTTATATCGTTTTTATGTTTTACTAAAATAAAAATTTGTGAGAGGGCCTAATTTTGGCAAGCATTTATTGGTACCATTTTGGGGTATATACACTTTTTGCTCACTTTTTATTAATTTTTTGGGGAGGACAAGGTGAACTAAAAATAGTTAAATTAGTCATATATATTTTTTTTTCTATTATGGTATTTACAGTGCTGGAAAAAAATAATTTTTTAAAAACAACATTTTTTTGCTTTAATTTTTAAACCCCTCAGGAGATTTTGACGTGCAATCTTCTGAATGCTTACACCACAAACTCCACTAGTAAACTATGGGATTTTTACTGGCTCTATATCAAGCCCTGCTGCAGGCATGGTTTAAGAGACAGTTTACTATAATAGTCCTTGGTACATTCACAAGACCCCAGAGTGTCATCGCAAACCAATCGGAGCAACAGATTTCACCACAGGGGCTCCGATTGGAGGACAGAGGGAGGTTGTCTAACTGCTCAGATTCTTAGGTCTTATTGACCATTGAACCTGGGAGATGAAATGACCAGGAATCAGAGTTATGTCTGAACCGGACTACTAGGGTTGGGTGTCAGCTGTATTAAATAGCTGACACCCGCTGCTTATGGATCGGGCTCAGTTTGTATGCCTGCTCTGTGCATCCCTCCCTCCCTACATATTTTAACTGATGTGAAATCTATGAGTTGTCTGCCACATTAATTCATACTTCTCCTCTGTTAGAATTTATCTAATACATCCTACAGTTCCCAGAGTAAGAGTCTCATCAAACTGCACTTCCTCTGATCGTTGTCCTATCTAAGGGCAGCAATTGACAGATCAGTGACATAGAACTTATTTTCCCTGAGTCTCAATCTATCATACTGTATGTGATGCAGCACCCAAAAAATACACTGGAGATACTGCATGCAGCACACAGACGGTTTGAGTCAAGATAGTTTTATCTTTTATAGTTTATAATTTTAAGTCTGCAACTAGTCAATGTAGGGACTCATCTAGTACATGACTTAAAGTGGTTGTACAGGCCATACATATTGATGACCTATCCTCAGGATGGGACTCCATGCCAGCACTGCTTCCCATTTATTACACTGCCTGTCATCTCGGGAAGTTCTGGTGGTACACTACCCCACCGCTCCAGAGGAGATGACGCATAATGTAATGAACAGGAAGCAGAGCTCGCATGCAGCGCCTCCTCCTCTTCAAACAGCTAATCAGAGGAGGTGCAGGGTGTCAGACCCCGACCGATCAGTTATTGATGACTTATCCTGATGATGGTCATCAATATATATAGCCTGCATAACCCTTTTAATGCCTGCTCCTTTATATAAGGAAGAAATTATAGCTTCAGCAGCTGTCTATGTTTGGGGAGGATAAATACAGTGTAACATGGAAGGTGGAGTTTGGTGCAAAGAGGTTTAGGATGCTTTTACACAGCCAGTATTTGATCAGTGATAGTCTTTAGTGATTGTGAGCCAAAACCAGGTGCAGGTCAAAAACACAGAACCATAGGAAATCCTTCCATTATACATTATCTTTGTGTATCCTCCGCTCCTGGTTTTGGCTTACAATCACTGATGAAAATCACTGCTCAAAACACTGACATATGAAAGCAGCCTTACATTGGGATCACGTGACATGGCTGCCTATAATGAAAGGGACGAAACCGCTAGAATACTGATGGTGATTTATCATTATACGTACAAAAACAAATCTTCAGAGTGCTTCTTTACACTGACACCTTATGCTAGTTGCACACTAGTGTCTGAGATCCGGCAGGGAACAGCCTGCTGAACCTCAATGCTCTCCGGCATTGCCGTAGGGTTGTAAGGCTCCATCTGGCCCCATTCACTATAATGGGGACTGACGGAGATCCTGGATGGAACCTTACAAATGTCCGGCAATGCCAGAGTTTGCCTGACGCTAGTGTGCAACTAGCCTTAACCTTTGTATAATTATCCTTGAAAGAAAACCTAAAAGAACATCTGACCATGTTACAGGGAAATATGTTGGATCCTAGTACAGAGGAGTTGTTTTCTGATATACCTTTTTCCAGTACGTACATTTACACAGGTTGGTAATACAGTGGCAGAAATCATTGCTGCCTGTGGTTGTAATAATGTAATTAACGTAGCTCTGGGGACATCATTACCCCTAAGTAACAAAAACCTCAAGCTGTCCTTAGGTGCATATTTTTTCATATGGTGAATAAACAGCATATTGCAGAAAACACAAGATCCTTTACATTTGTTCTTACAGTACAATTTTCAAACACAAAATGTCTGTATATGGTTTACAATTATTTCTATGCTATAGTATCATAAAATAATGGAAGAAACTTCTGAACCAAGCTTATTCTTATGGATGAATATATATTCAGGAAGGAAAGACTTACCGTGCTGCTTGAATTATGTAACCTCTCAGTGGAGTAACTCTTATGAAGTGATCGTTCTGGGGATTCACCTGGGCTCTTGGAAGGACTCTTTCTCATAATTTCCACATAGGACACTGGAAAGATGCCTTGTCTGTTAGTTCCGGGAATTTTACCTTCATACCAGTTTGGATCAACCTTCTTAAGAAGTGTCACTTTTTCACCCTAGAAGACAAAGACACCTATTTATAATGGGAAAGATTTTTTTTCCATCAATTTCAGGTGTGACCCTTTAAGCAAAAGGTGACTTATGTTATGCAGACAGAGGTGTAGCTAAGGCCTGACCAGTGAGGCATATGTCCTGGATGCTGAGCACCATGGGGCATGGCATCAAGTCCCTTTTATCTTGCCATTAAATACAGGCCTACAGTAGGCAACTGAATCTTAGTCCTGGGGAGGCAGAGTCTTGCTACAAGCTTCACAGCTCCCCAGGTTTTAGTTTGTTGGTGCTGAATGCTGCCTTTTCATTTCTTTCTTCTTGCGGCTGGCAGGGCTGTGGAGCTGGTAAGCCCAACGTACGACTACAACTTCTCTATGTTTGCACACTCTGACTCCAGCTCCAACTCCCACCTAAATGGAGCATGTATACTAATAACAATTAATAGTACATGTACTATATTAATCAGGCATTTAATCATCATCATGGAAATAATCAAGCTACTCAGAACATAAAATATTAGGGCCATTAGCAAACAGCTCTATGAATTTGTCCTCAGAAGTATTATTGCCACATTCAGATCCTCACATATGAATTAATATCACATTTTTTTTTTTAATAAATAGGGGCCTTAGTGGCATGCAAAACTATTCAGCCCCTTGGTGTTTTCCTGTTTTGTTGCTTTAGAAACCTGGAATTAAAATGGATTGGGGCAGTTGTACCATTTCATTTACACAGTATGCATACCCCTTTGAAGGTACAAAGTATTTTTTTAACGTGACACAAACAATAATAAAGACCAAAACTGGGAAATTGAATTTGCATAATTATTCACACCCTTAATGTTAATACTTTGTGGATCCAACTTTTGACACAATTACAAATTGAAGTCTCTTGAGGTATGTCTCTATTAGCTTAGCACATCTAAACACTGGGATTTTTGTCCATTATTCCAGGCAAAACTGTTCAAGCTCCTTTCAAATGCATTTAAGTTAGATTGGTGTACAGCAGTCTTCAGCCATGTCCCAAATTATCAATTGGATTGAGATCTGGGCTTTGATTAGGCCATTTCTCCTTGTGCTACCCCAGTGTAGATTTAGCATCATGTTTTGGGTCATTGGGGGAGATTTATCAAAACTGGTGTAAAGCAATAATCAGATTCCACCTTTTATTTTCCAAAGGAGCTATGAAAAATGAAAGGGGTGATCTGATTGGTTGCTATGGGCAACTAAGCCAGTTTTCCTTTACACCAGTTTAGATAAATCTTTCCCATTGTCCTGCTGAAAGTTGTACCTCCATCCCAGTCTCAAATTTCTGGTAGACTGAAATAGGCTTTCCTCAGACTTGCCCTGCATTTACTGACATCCATCTTTCCCTCAATCCTGAACCAGTTTTCCAGTTCCTGACGATGAAAAGCATCCTCACAGCATAATGCCGCTACTACCATGCTTTACAGTGAAAATAGTGTTATTGAGGTGATGGGAGATGTATGGTCTGCACCACACATAGCGTTTCCCATGACAGCTAAAAGTCCAGTTTTTGTCTCATATGACCAGAGAACCTTCTTCCATGTTTTCCTATGTTTTTCCATGGCAAGATGGGACTAAGTGCCGGCCCCAGGCGGCTGGGCTTATGAAAACAGCCGAGTGGGCCGGGGCTCTGCTGATTCTGTAAGCCAAGCCATGTGGACATGGTGCTTAATTACATCTAGCCATAGAAATGTTGAGATGAGACAACTCCTTTAAGCAATGGCGTTTTTCTACCCACTCTTCCATAAAGTCCCACTCTGTGAAGTATAAAGCTTATACTGGCCCTTTTAACAGATACACCCATCTCTGCTGTGGATCTTTGTAGCTCCTTCAGTGTTATTGTTGTCTTCTTTAAAGCCCTGATTAATTCCTTCCTTGCCCGGTCAGTAGGTTTTATTGGGTGTCCTTATCTTGTCAGGTTTGTATTTGTACCATATTTTGTTATAATGGAGTTAATGATGCTGTGTGAGATGTAAAAATGTGAGATATTATCTTATAAACCAACCCTGATCTATGCTTCTGGCCAATTTTGTCTCTGACCCCTGTTGAGAGCTCCTTGGTCTTCATGTTGCTTGCTTAGTAGAGTTACAGGTCCAGGGGCCTTGCAGAATAGATATATTAATACTCCCGCCATGTGACACTTTGATTGCACACATGTGGACCTTACTCAACTAATTACATGACACTGGAAGATAACCATTGTAACTATTTAGACTATTCTGTCTATTCCACTACATAAAATCATAAAGAATGAACATAGTGGCAGTGGACATGCACAACATGCAGGTCCATCCATATGGGGGCATGGGACTCCCTTGGGGTCCCAGTGGTGGGACTCCCACCGTTTAAATATGACACGCTTCTAACTTTTCTAACTTGGTTATGTATTTAAGGCTTAATAATTTTATGTGACACAGTGGGGGGAAAAACAAGTCAATTTTGCCATAGTTTTATAGTTTTTTTTCTTTTTTACTTCATTTACTGCACAGTAAAAATAACATGTTATATAACTTTACCAAATTGACATTATTTTTATTAGGTTACAACTTTTTAAAAACAAAATTGCTTTGTGTCGTCTTATTCTGACACCCATAATCTTTTTACTTTTCTACCAACAGAGCTGAGAACAGTGTGGTGGCTCATTTTTGCAGGGAGGCAAAGTAAAAATTAAATGTTACATAGTTTTGGGATTTTTTTTACATATCCTTAAAAATTGTGTTTTTCACTGTTTTTGGTCCCTTTAGGGGACATGTTTGTCGCTTGTACTGTAATACTTCTGATTTACAGTGCATAGTGATTCTCACAGGCAGTCCTGCCTCTGGCAGGATTTAATAGCAGTCGGACCTAGCAGGCCTCGGAGACATGCCAAGTACTCAGCACCCCTTGATTGCGTTTGTGGAGTGCCTATTGGAGGATAGAGTAATGGCTCAAATGCCAGGGTCGCTATTAACCGTGGCACCTAAGGGGATCGAACTTCCAGGATCAGAATTTTCTCTGCTATCAGCAGTCAGAACCAAGGGCCTGTTATATAAGACAGCTGGTATCCGTAAGTGATGGAATGGGCTCAGCTCCTGAGCTGGTGTCATTGCTATGACGCAGTATTATGGGAGAGTGTTAAAGGCCATAGACACCTTTCAGAGCATTTTGTTTTTATTATTATTGCATTGTATTCATTCTGGAGTAAAAATAATTTGTTCAAATGGTCTTTTTTTTAAATCACTGAACTGATCTGTTAGCTGAATCTGCAGCCCTTATCTCTGAACTCCAACTTACTTAAGCTAAATTCTTATCAGAGATAAGGGCTATACACCGAGCTGTCAGAAGAGCTCCGTGCCAGATTCATTGTGAATCAGAGAGCCTGCTGGTCTGCATATGCACTGAAATTGATACAGTAGCTGCAGAAGAAAAACGTGATTTTTTTTATTAAAGACTGAATGAAAAATGATTTTGAGCCCAAAATGACTAAGAAGCATTAACAAAAAAAGCCACCCAAACTGTCCATAGTCTTTTACAAGATTAATTAATTGTGTTTTGCCATCCAATTATGTATTTACAATTTAAGTATTATCCACAGATGTATTCAAACCAATGACAATGACCATGTGTGAAGATGTGGACAGCCAGGTTTTTCCTACATCCATAGGATACGTTAGGATTTAAAAAAATATTAAAATGGGTAATGTCACTTTCAAAGTAAGAAAGCCAACTAAGGAGCAGAGAGAAAGGCATTCTGCATTTCTGTCTTAATACATAAAGGAAACTCACCTTTCTCAGTGTTAACTCCACATTTGTGTCAGCAGTGAAATTATATTTCGCTATTGCTTCTCCAATCTCTCGAACATGTGCAGGAGGTGGGGGTCGTACTGGCTGTGATTTCTCATTAGGGTTTATTTTCTGGAAAAAAAAAGAAAACAGTTGTGTCTTTAAAGAACATATTCTAAAATATTTTCAAACCTAGTTAGATTTTTTTCCCTACAGAACCAGAAAAATTCAAACAGAGTTCTGAGGCCATGTTCACATCTGTGCCAGGAGCCCAGATGCACATATAGCTGGAAGAAGAGGGTTGCATGCAGTGTTATCTTCCCCATCAAAATGAAAACCAGAATCCGCCAGACTCCATTTTTAGTCAGTGGGGTCCATATGGTGAGGTGGTACTTGTTGTGTAAATGGAAACTATGACACGCTAAAAGTGTGTTTGGCCTAGCCTGTTTTTATTAAGAATGATATTACATTAAAGGGGTGGTCTGGGTTCAGAGCTGGACCAGGACATACCCATATTTTAACTCCCCAAAGAAGGATCATGTAGGGCAAGGGATTTTTTATTTACAATAATATACTGCTAGGCGGAGGCTTCCGCCCAGCAGTGTGTTCGGTGTTGTCACTGGCTCTGATGGGCTGGCTTTAGCACTTCCCTAGCCATTTTACAGGCTAGGGCAGCACTAAAGCCTGCCCCTTAGTACCAGTGACGTCACCGGGCTCACTGCTGGGTGGAAGCCTACGCCTGGAAGCCCTATGGAGAGCCCGGTACGTCACCGGATCTCCTGAAAATGCTCTGATGCTCTTGTCAGGGGGGATGCCTAGGTGAAAATATGGGTATGTCCGGGTTCAGCTCTGAACCCGGACAACCCCTTTAACTTGAGACCTTAGTGCACTGTTTTTTGATTTTATGCTATATAGTGTCCAGTTAAAGGGTTAAAGCCCATCTAGATATTTATAGCATATCCACAGGACCAAATATGTACCAGTACCTATCTTGAGAACAGGACTTAACTCGCAGCCGCAGTGTATACAGATGTGGCAACACATGTACAGCTTTTTCCATTCATCTCTATGGGAGTTTCTAAAGTAGTTGGCTGTTTTTTGTAACTCCTCCCACATAAGTGACTGGAAAGAGCTGAAAATTCATGGCCACCTCTCCATTCACTGCGGCCACAAGACAGGGGACTTCATTCTTGACATAGGTCCTGTGCATATGTCATAAGTGCCAGATGGGAATATCCCTTTAAGTGTACTAAATGCATCAGTATATGTTTTGTTGACCAGAAAAAACAAGAAGGCTCCATTCTCTGAACTTTAAAAATTAGGTGACTTATATTAAATACCAATACTGAAAGAGCCAGCCTGCCTTTAAGGGGAATTGACCAGGCTCCAGGCAGGTTGTCATCTGGAGGAGACTGGACAAGCTACAACAGGTGTGCTGTCTGCTTGAATTACACCCTGGAGGACTCTCAGATAGGTTACTAAATGCATACAAGTATAGTAGCTGTTAGGAACATATTTTGGACTACAACTTTGATTTCTCTGTAATAGTAAATGTAGACTTTGGAAATAAATTATCTTCAGCAAGTGAAAATCACATGTAACCATAACTTTTGGTGACAATGGAGTAACTGTTCTGGGACACCAAATATTCTCATGGACATTGCAACCACTTAACTTGTCACTCTCCATTAGAGGACACAGGTGATGAAGTAACTGTGCTTGAAATGCCTTTCATGCCAACAAAAGTGGCTTAATATAGTTGTTACTCCAAAAAGGAAAACTACTCTGCTGATGACATGTAGTTCCCAGCAAGCAGATGTCTATATATAATAATTAAACAGTCATTTTATAATACTATGTTGTACAAGGGTTGCCATTTCCGATACAAGGTTCTATACTGAAAACTCCAGTAAAATTACTCAGGACATTCATATTAGAAAAATGGAACATGATAATTTAAAGGAGTTTTCCAGTTTAACCATTCTATAATGAAGTTATGAATTGTTCCAATATACTTTGGGGGTAATTTATCAAGCCCCGCACTCCATAATTATGGCTTCAGAAAGTTGGGGCTTGTAAATTTTGGGACTGATTTGTGCAAAAATTTGCGACTTTTGCATTTTTACACTTCTCACTTCAGTTTTTAAAAGTGGGTGGGAAAGTGGATATAGTTAGTTATGTTAATTAGTTTCTTTTTAATTAGTTTCACTTTTTTAGGGCTTATGCGGCCTGCAAACAGTAAATGGGTCCGCAATCTAGAAGATACGGAGCAGAAGGTCATGGAAGCCCTACGGAGCGTTTCCATGGCATTTCAGTCTGTGCCTCCGCACCCCCAAAAAATAAAACATGCTCCATTTTTTGCGGTGTGGACAGATTGTGGAACCCATTCAAGTTGAATGGGTCTGCATCCGTCAGCGCAAGTCACATGGATGGTGCCTGTGCACTGGGAACCTCAATTTGATCATGAGCCCTTAGGTTTATCATTGTCACAAACTCACTCCAGTAGGAACTTGATATAAACAAACTGAAGTAGCATTTCTAGACAAAATTTTATGTCTAAAGTTGCGCCAAATTTGAACAACTGGAGAACAAGTGAACAACTACAAATGAAAGGAGTTCTACTAACCTCAACGTAAGAAATTGGCAATATTCCCACTCTTCCATGATGTTCTCCTTCATACCAGTTCTTGTCTATTTTCCTGAGGATGTACACAGTATCTCCTTTCTTAAAGGACAGCTCTCTGTAGAGTAAATGTCACATACATAATGACTATACGATTCAGCTTGATAGAGAAACATCTCATTACCTCACTAAGGGCTAGGTTCACACCTGAGCTAAAGATTCCGATATTCTGTTTTGGCATAGGAGCAATACTAGAATCTTTAGGCTAGGTCTACACGACGACATTTGTCGCGCGACAGATAGGGCGCAACAGTTGTCGCGTGACATGTTGTTGCACTAATGTCGCGCGACAATTTTTAAAATGGCAGTCTATGGTGTCGCAGAAAAATCCATCTCGAATTGATTTTCTGCGACTGTCGCGTCGCAGTCGCAGCATGTCGCATGTTGCAGTGCGACACCATAGACTGCCATTATAAAAATTGTCGCACAACATTAGTGGAACAAAATGTCGCGTGACAAATGTCGTCGTGTAGACCTAGCCTTAGATCTGACATATGCTGTATACTGCTGATGCCTGCAGGTTGCCATTCACTATAATGGACGTATGTCGATTTCCAGTGTGAATACTGGCATTATGCTGGATGAAATACCACTGCCTGCAACAGTATTTCATCCTTTTTTTGGTAAATCTGTGACAGAGGCCCCAGATGTAACCGCCACAGCATATGTGAATGTAACATAAGGAAAAGCAATAATATAGAAAATAAAAATATAAACTGCATATTAGATTAGCACAACTCCCACTATATAAAGTATGATGCACTGCAGTAAAGGGTTATCATCCAATTTTTAGCAAAGCACTTACTTTGGTGTCTGAGCCTTGAAGTCATACACGGCCCTAGCAGCCTAGATGTGAAAAAGAAAGAAAGGTGACTTTATAAATAAAAGATTATTATCAAACACTATCCACCACATCCCATGTACTCAGAAGCGCCACAGATATCGGCATCGTGCAGCTTTATATCTACTCCCCTATTATGTTAAGTTTCCTGAACCATTGTACAAAATAAGCACTTGTTACCTTTTGTGTCACCTCTTTCTCCTCGTAGATTGTAAGCTCCTGCGAACAGGGCCCTCATTCCTCTTGTTTTAATTGTTGACTTGTTTATTGCCATGTAATGTATGATTCTGTTTGTACATGAACCCTCTGATTGTAAAGCACTGTGGAATGCTGTGTGTACAATCATGGAAATAAACTGGGTCCCTATACTATCCTACCCCTAGTCTACCTTAAAGAGGACCCATCACCTCTCCTGATATTTCTGCTTAATAAAAAAACAATTCTGGAGTGTCAACCCCCCAGTTGTCAATTTATTCATACATTTCATGGAGTAGAAGAAAAAATCTCCAGAATTATTTTCTAAGTATATAAAAGTATTTACTAAAATAGACATATCAAGAGAGCACAGAGAGTAGAGTACAGTTGGCCATACATCTGCAATAGCTGTCAGCCAAACGCTCATATGACCAACAGCTATTCCTCCTGACTCCACCATATACATGCACATTCTGTTCGGCTTTTTACAAAGGTGATAGACACTTGTGGCAGCAGTGTATATTCTGTCAGAACAAAGGATCAGGCATGCTGAAAATAAATATGCTCAGTCCTTAGTTTCCGAGGCATCGTCTGTTGGGGGAGAGTTGACACACACCCATACTTTTCTCTTACTAGTCCAAATGTTTACAAGTGATGGCCTCCATCAATGTCTGATAGGCGAGATCTTACACCTTCACCCCGACGATCAGCTGTTCTGCGGTATCCTCAGCACCAGAACTACATAACCACACAACTCCATCCACTGTGTAGAAGATGAAGCTGGTTACTGCAAATCTGCTTCCATTCAATCAATGGCGGCAGCTCTGCAGTAATTAGGTCTATCCACTGCAAGGTGGATTAATGTTATATACATTATGTTGTGTTTTAGTACTTTAAAAAAATAACAATTTGCTTTGCATTACTATAACCTGATACCCATAACGTCTTTTTGTCTAAAGAGCGGTGTGAAGCTTGTTTTTTGTGGGACTTTTTAAAGAAATAAATGCTATCAGCTCATCACCTTTTTAGTGCTCGGATCCTTAGGAGAAGCAAATCCACTGTAGAAACAAAGTAGCGGGTCCAGCACTTTGCTCTTGAATAAAACCATACATTTCTAATCTAATTTCAAATATTAAAAAAAAGTCCAAAAATGGCACACAGCAGGACATCTCCCCACACCAGTCAACGTGTTTCTGACTGCTCAGTCTTATTTATGACATGGTCATGAAATAAACAATTCATGGTTTTATTCAAAATCCCAGCGCTGGACCCACTACTTTGTTTCTACATATGACTTTTTGATCACCTTTTATTAAATTTTCTGTGAGAAAGGGGTCAGGATGACCAAAAAAAGGCAAATTGGGCATTTGATGTTCTTTTCCATTATGGCATTCAACACTCATGATAAATATTTTTATATTTTAATAGTTCATAAATTTTTGGCACAGTGATACGAATTATATTTATTTTTGGGGACTGACACCCACCACATATGGAACGGGCTGAAATTAAGCCCCCTCTAAACATTCCTCCCATACAGATGACATACTTGTACATCATTTTGCATTAAAGGGGTTGTCCCGGCTTTTACTATTCATGACTTATAATAGGTAGGTCATCAATATCAGATCGGAGGGGGTGCAACACCCGGCACCCCTGCAAATCAGCTGTATGAGGAGACGGTGAGCGCAGTGCATTCTCCCTTCTCTATTTCTGTTCACTGCTGCTATATATGGTCTTTGCCATAGGATAGGTCATCAATAGAAAAAGCCCAGACAACCCCTTTAAGGGGTTAAAGTGTAACTGCCATTCTATTTTTATTTGTGCAATGTATAGGGGCAGTGATACTGACCATTTTTTTTTATATACATTTCTTTCAGAAAAATAGCTCTAAAGTGGCCCATTTTGAGCCTTAGCAACGCTCCTCTGTCTTCTGTTACATAACATTGGAGACTTGCCAACACTGACTGTTATGTAACAGAGGAGCGTTGTAAGGGCTCAAAATGGTTCACTTTAGAGCTATTTTTCTAATAGAAATGTATGATTTCAGTAATTAAAGTATATAAAAAAAATTGTCAGTATCACTGCCCCTATACATTACAGAAATAAAAATAGAATGGCAGTTACACTTTAAGCTTGTGCTAGACATCTATGGTAGTGGCTAATTAGCCATGTTGAAATCCTTTCCCTGGATGTCTGGGACCAAAACACATTATATATACTACTCATGCCACCAAATGTGTGACCAGCTTCAGACATTAGAATTTCTAAGTTCTCTTAGGTTCACATATGCAATGAAATACAGTTTTCTAGACCAGAAAACCCAAACCATCTGCACCCAACAGACCCCACTGAGTACAATGGAGTCTGTCAGGTCTCTGGTATGGATGCCAGCATTCTGTTGGACAAAATGTCTTTTTTTTGCCAGATTCTCCACCACAGATGTGAACCTAGCCTTAGTAAGTCATATAATCCTATACAATTGAGCTGATATACAAGGTGAATTTAATTACTTCAATTTAGTGATCTCTTCATATTTATATTTATTTCATCAATCCAACCCGCCTGATTGTATATCATTTATTAAAAATATCTGGTTACCTCCTTCTGTACTCCCTTCTTTGCAGAACTCTTGCTGACATCAGTAAAGGCTGAGGAATAATTCCGTGGAGAATCTTGATCAGCTATAAAACAGAACATTAATAAGTCAGACTTGCATCTATTTACATTGTTTTACTGTTTCTGACACTTTGAGAAAACGTAATAAATATCTAGTGCTATCCTGTGGTACAGCTTATAGGCCTCCCTACTACATATACCATATCTTAAACATGCAGTCTATTTTAACTGTGTGGCATAAGCACAGAGCGTCCACTACAAAATAGGTATGCTGATCCCAGCCTGGTGGCATTCAATGCATTCCTGAGCAGTGACTTCACTGCAGCCTTCCCTGGGAGAAAAGCTTCATCTAGCAGGGACAGGGTGATCTAATACTGTCAGACACTATTTTCTGCTCTAACGTATCTGGTGTAAACATTGAACAGACATTAAACAGAGATGGGCACAGATGGATGTATCATCTACGTGATATCATGCTTCATACACATGCATGAAAGATCTGCATGCAAAACAAACTTACTTGAGAAAATACTTAGCTTTCTTAAGGTCACACTTTTAATAATGCTGCATTTTCCCACTGTTACAGAGTGTAAACTCCAGTTTATAACCTTACAACACTTACAAGCAGATTGATTGCCTGGGAAATAACTTTTTTAGGGTAAAAAACGGATTACCCCAAAATCTGTTTTTTTTGTTATTCTGGTGGGGTCTATATTTGGTTATTACAGTGTACCACCCATTTGAGATACAAATTAGCAGACAGTTTCAAATATCCCATATACATTATGGCCATTCCTCCTGGTCTTACCCTTAATGGAGTGTCTGGTCTACCACCTCTGAGATTATATTCACTGTGAAAGATTACTGAAGATGAGCAGAGACTGCAGGAGGAGGCCAGAAGGAGCTCTAAGCCTTAAGGGGGTTGTCTCATTTTAGCAAATGGCATTTATCATGTACAAAAAGTTAATACAAGGCAATGTATTATTATCTATATTGCTTCCTTTGCTGGCTAGACTAATTTTTACATCACATTATACACTTCTTATTTCCATGGATACTACAACCTTGCAATCCAGCAGCGGTGGCCGTGCTTGCACACTTTAGGAGAAAGCGCTGGCCTATGTGCGCTCCTATGGTCCTGGCTACCAGAAAGTCCACAGCTTTTTCTATAGTGTGCAAGCACGGCCACCGCTGCTGGATTGCAAGGTTGTAGTATCCATGGAAATAAGAAGTGTATAATGTGATGTAAAAATTAGTCGTAAATACACAATTCTAGAGTAGCTTTTCTCAGAACTCTGCATTCCGCTGTTCCACCTGAATATATATGAATAAATAAAAAATTGGGTGTTACCATTCGCCTTGTCAAAGTTTTCTATCCATAGATAGTCTGGCACAGCCAGCACTGATTGGACACCCAAACTGATAGATGAGAATTCAGAGTCTTTAGTCACTGATACCTTTTAATGCATAATAGAAGATGACAAATATATACAGACGTGGACAAAATTGTTGGTACCCTTTGGTCAATGAAAGAAAAAGTCACAATGGTCACAGAAATAACTTTAATCTGACAAAAGTAATAATAAATTAAAATTCTATAAATGTTAACCAATGAAAGTCAGACATTGTTTTTCAACCATGCTTCAACAGAATTATGTAAAAAAATAAACTCATGAAACAGGCATGGACAAAAATGATGGTACCCCTAACTTAATATTTTGTTGCGCAACCTTTTGAGGCAATCACTGCAATCAAACGCTTCCTGTAACTGTCAATGAGACATCTGCACCTCTCAGCAGGTATTTTGGCCCACTCCTCATGAGCAAACTGCTCCAGTTGTGTCCGGTTTGAAGGGTGCCTTTTCCAGACTGCATGTTTCAGCTCCTTCCAAAGATGCTCAATAGGATTGAGGTCAGGGCTCATAGAAGGCCACTTTAGAATAGTCCAATTTTTTCCTCTTAGCCATTCTTGGGTGTTTTTAGCGGTGTGTTTTGGGTCATTGTCCTGTTGCAAGACCCATGACCTGCGACTGAGACCAAGCTTTCTGACACTGGCTAGTACATTTCTCTCTAGAATTCCTTGATAGTCTTGAGATTTCATTGTACCCTGCACAGATTCAAGACACCCTGTGCCAGACGCAGCAAAGCAGCCCCAGAACATAACAGAGCCTCCTCCATGTTTCACAGTAGGGACAGTGTTCTTTTCTTGATATGCTTCATTTTTTCGTCTGTGAACATACAGCTGATGTGCCTTGGCAAAAACTTCGATTTTTGTCTCATCTGTCCACAGGACATTCTCCCAGAAGCTTTGTGGCTTGTCAACATGTAGTTTGGCATATTCCAGTCTTGCTTTTTTATGATTCGTTTTCAACAATGGTGTCCTCCTTGGTCGTCTCCCATGTAGTCCACTTTGGCTCAAACAACGACGGATGGTGCGATCTGACACTGATGTTCCTTGAGCATGAAGTTCACCTTGAATCTCTTTAGAAGTCTTTCTAGGCTCTTTTGTTACCATTCGGATTATCCGTCTCTTAGATTTGTCATCAATTTTCCTCCTGCGGCCACGTCCAGGGAGGTTGGCTACAGTCCCATGGATCTTAAACTTATGAATAATATGTGCAACTGTACTCACAGGAACATCTAGTTGCTTGGAGATGGTCTTATAGCCTTTACCTTTAACATGCTTGTCTATAATTTTCTTTCTGATCTCTTGAGACAGCTCTTTCCTTTGCTTCCTCTGGTCCATGTCGAGTGTGGTACACACCATATCACCAAAC
The DNA here is from genome assembly GCF_014858855.1 of Bufo gargarizans. NCBI lineage: Eukaryota > Metazoa > Chordata > Amphibia > Anura > Bufonidae > Bufo > Bufo gargarizans. Next base: position 123,916,522 of record NC_058080.1, read on the forward strand.
AACACAGTGATTACCTGGAGCCATATATATAGGCCCAATGGCTGATTACAAGGTTGTAGACACCTGTGATGCTAATTAGTGGACACACCTTGAATTAACATGTCCCTTTGGTCACATTATGTTCTGTGTTTTCTAGGGGTACCATCATTTTTGTCCATGCCTGTTTCATGAGTTTATTTTTTTACATAATTCTGTTGAAGCATGGTTGAAAAACAATGTCTGACTTTCATTGGTTAACATTTATAGAATTTTAATTTATTATTACTTTTGTCAGATTAAAGTTATTTCTGTGACCATTGTGACTTTTTCTTTCATTGACCAAAGGGTACCAACAATTTTGTCCACGTCTGTATGTAGTCTTGAAAGCTTGCTATATGTCATCTTCTTTTCACTTAGCCATTAAAAGGTATCAACAACTGAGGACTCTCAATTTTCTTCTTTTCTGTCCACTGGCGAACACTTTAGAAAGGTACTGGGGGTCATTTTACGCCAATCTTTGATATCCCCTGCGGTCCCAGAGGATGCACCTAATTTATGACAAGGCGCATCCTCCGCCAGTAGGTGCACCTACTTTCAAACCTACTCCAGTGTGAGATTTCAGTCCTCATTTACACCAGTTTCCTGGCATAAGTGCTAGTAAATTTGCCATGGCTGATAGCGTCGCTCATTCCATCTCAGTGTCAAGGGCAGCATGAAAACGCTAAATATTGTTGAACAGGCATTAAAAAGGTTTCAAAATGGGGTCTTGCAACTTTTTTATGCCAAAACTGGCGTATGCAGTCTTAATAAATGACTCCCATTGTTTTCCTTTCACGGCTAGCATGGTTACCTAAATTAGTTGGTTAATTATAATCTCTTAGTTAGGCATTCTTTGTAGTTTGTACATCGGATTTTCTTAGAACGGTCTATAGTCTGCTGGTGGAGATACAAGAAAGCTGTAGGGAATTTACAGCATCCTATAGTCTTATAATATACAGTACAGTTAGGTCTCTCTTGCAAGGATAAAGGGGGTCATTTACTATGCTGAAATAAACCTAAATTAGGCGTATTTCAGGCGCAAATAGCAGCGCAAAGGTTAGTTGTACTGCAATCTGTGACTTCACCCTGCTCACGCCAGGTCTAAATAAGTGGGTTTGGCATGGGTGTAGAAAAAGGTCTAAATATAAGACCACTCAGAAGCTGTCTTAAATTTAGAACTGGTGCTGGATGTGCCTCTTCATAACTTTGGTGGCCAGTTTAGAGCTTTATTAAGACCAGCGTCTAAAACGTAGGTGCCCCATAATATTTTAATTTGTAAGTAATTCCCCAATTTCACAGTAATCTCAAAGGTTCCAAATGCAAACGCAAACATAAGCTTGTAAGACTGGAAGCTATTATAAAAGGGAAGACTTGTGTTTCATGGTAATCCAACTATATGTCATTTTAAAGGGGGTTTCCCGCCTATCCTTAAGGTAGGCCTCAGTATTAGAACAGTGGCAGTCCAACTCAGCACTCCAACCAACCTACTATACTTCACTTGAAAGGGAAAAAGTTGTAATACCCTAAAAGTAAAGTGTGTGTAGTATAAAAAGCATCTGGGGCTTATGTAAAAATAAGGAGGCTGCAGCACTTGCACAAGCACAGCACAGTGTCCCAAACTGCTGACTGGTAGGGGTGTGTAGAGTTGGACCCCAAAAATCTAATATTGAGGACCAATCCTAGGGATAGGCCAGGAATTTTAAAAGTTGGTATATCCCCTTTAAATAAACTGCTTCATAAAACCTAATTATATGGTACAAAAGGAACGATAAATAGACGGTTTATATGAATAATTATTTGAAACAGAGATGAAGAGGAAGCAGCTAAGATCTAAAGTTGGATCCAATGTTAATATTAAGGAGGAGAAGAGTGTCATCCGATTTTATGCCAATACTTTTGTAACAAGAAAGTCTTAAAAATCACCATGATCTGCTTCTTCCTACAACATCTCTGCCTCACAAATGGCTCCACAACTTGCATGAATGAAATGAGGTGGATACATCATGAAACTTAAGGAAATGATAGCACCTTGGAAAGCATATGGGGTATCCTGGGAGTTGTTGTTGGTTGCATCCACATCCTGGTAAGAGGCACTGATAGGCAAACTTCCACAATCATTCTGACATGGTGGGTAATGAATAGCACCATCCTGAGGCAGCTGGTAGTAAGACTGGTTAGGGGTGGATAAAGGAAATGCTTTTAAAGAAGAATTCCTTTCCGGAACATCTGGTAGGAGCTCACTAATAAGTCTGTGTAGGATGCTGTTGTCTGGCAAGCTCCCACGCCTTTTCTCAGCTTTAATTTGGTCACAGATATCCTGAAGAGCAGTGTCTAGTGCATCAAACACAGATGCTTTACATCGGCCCTTCTCAGATTGCCTTTTAGGTGTAGAGCTTTTTTTCCTACGGAAAGGCACTGGACTAACAAGAAATGCAATTTTGGAAAGGCCTGAATCAATTTCTCTCCTTCCTGGAGTTTCACTTTTCTCCTGTTTAGCCCTTTCGTGTTTTAACATGGTGGTGAAGCGTGTGTATGATGCTGGGCACCTTCCTTTGCACGAGGTGATAAGGTGCCGATGGTGGTGGTGATGGTGGTGGTGGTGGTGATGATGATGTCCAGAACCATAGTAACTTTCTGAAGATGTGAAAGAATAGTGGTCCAAATCACTCTCACTGCAAAATGAAGATCCTTCTATTTGAATGAAGTCACTCAGGTCTGAAACTACAGCCTCAGGGTCACTATCAGATAATTCCACATGTGATCTGGGAATTTGATCACTTGTCACTTCAATATGAACAGGAACTAAAGGTTTAGCTTTCCCATTGTGCTGTACCTGAGATATATGTCTTTCTTGAGGTTCTTCATCGAGAAGAGATTCAATAGAAAATCTCCGTTTAGGGCAGTTGCTGTTGGTAGAGATATCTAAGCTGACTGCAGACAGCACCTCTTCTCCAAGGTTAGGCATGGATTTGGATTTCTTGATAAGCTGTTCAAACTCTGATATTCTTGTTGGAACCATATCTCTTGGCACCTCTTCGGAAACTGTCCTCCAACCTGCAAATATACCTTTTTGCTGTTCCTGCTCATATTGCATTATCCGAGATTTCACAGAACAGATCACTTCAGAGGTCATCAAGTCCTTGCGATTGATGCGATGCATTTTTTTGTATAACTTTAGGAAACCTGGAGTGTCATGTGCTGACCTATGACGAACCCTGGACTTGTTTGGAGGACACCCATCTGATGTATATGAGTTTCCCCACACTGTATGACTACTCTGCTTAGATTTGTCTTCACATAATAAGGATCCCATGCTTTCAGATTTGGTCTGGTTGCTAGAGAAGATATCGTGATCCTCTGATAATAAATCATCACAACTCCTAGACTTAAATTTTGGTGACGCTGTTTCCTCTGTGCTGCTCCACACCTCTGCATTCTGTCGATTCATCTGCCAGCCATTCTTAAAGCTGATTGCACGTTTTGTATCATCAGGCACAGCTAAATGGTAACTATAGCCACTACAGCAATCTATTGAGTTTGAGGCATTCGGTTTATGTACCGAGTAAGCGAATAGGGGGGGATACATTCTGCTAACATCCCCACCTTCAGAATCCAAAGAGCAGCATGACAAGAGAGAGACATTTCCAGAAATTAACAGCTTTTACAGCAAAAGAAAAAAGCATTGGTAATAGAATGAAATATAAAGAAAGTGCATTGATAGAAACACAACATAAGTATTCTCCCCAAATTTACCAAAAGCCATAAAAGATGACCAAAACATGATTTATTTGCATTATTGATCTAAATATATTACTAAGTATATTCTAGAAGGCACTAAATTGCTTTTGCAGCCATGGACCACAGTAATTTACCATAAGCTAATTTTTCAATTAAGGATTTGTGATCTAGAGAAATATATTGCTCTGGATATTACAGAGCACTGCAAATATAAGACTTCTGTAATCACCAGGATTCATTTACTTGATTTCTCTTCTAAAGCGAATATTAAAGGAGCCCTATAGTCTTATAAAAATTCAGTTTTAAAGGTTTCACTGCAAAACTAAGGCAGGGTTATATAGCGTAGGCAAATAGAGTGCTCGCACAATGTAATATACACTCTGCTGAGAGAGTGTTAGGGGGCAGCTACGGAGTCTATAGATACAGTGAAATCAATGAAAGCAGGCTCATCTTTACATTTTATAAGCTTCTCATCTTAGCACAGTGCAGTTGCTCATAGCTCAGACTTTAATGGGTCAGTAATGTTATACATAAATAGACCAGCAGATGGCAATGTTGCAGTTTGAGTGAGAAAACAGGTTGAGCACTGTAAGCACCACTTGCTGCGATACATGGAGTCACTTTGTGAGGTGGTGCGTCTCACCATCATGCCTACCTTTAGTCCGTGAAGGAGATGGAGGTGAGGAGTTAATGAAAGGTTTTCGCAGGGTGGTACTTGTGCCTTGTATTCCTGTTCGGCTAAGGCTGTTCCTGTTTGCATTCTGGTCACTGTTGGTTTTCTGATGGCTTACACTGGGCTCAGACTTCCGTCTTTTTCTGTAATCACTTGCAGAGCTGAAAAATAAATTAATTGATTACATTTCTGCACCAAATATCTTTCTGGTCTGCATCCAAAGTTCACTTCCACAAATAGAATACAGTCACTGATCTTGCTACTCAACAGAATATGGTTTCACAGAAAACAGGAGCGATTTCGAACTTAAAGGGGTTGTCGCACTTCAGCAAGTGGTATTTATCATGTAGAGAAAGTTAATACAAGCCACTTACTAATGTATGGTGATTGTCCATATTGCGTCATTTGCTGGCTTGATCCATTTTTCCATCACATTACACATTTCTCATTTCCATGGTATCCCGCAGTGGTGGTCGTGCTTGCACACTATAGAAAAAAGCGCCGGACACTCTGGTGGCTGGAACTGGTTCTTTTTCCTATAGTGTGCAAGCACGACCACCACTGCTAGATTGCAGGGTGGTCGTAACCATGGAAACGAGAAGTGTATACTGTAATGGAAAAAATGAGTATAATGTGATGGAAAAATAAGTCTACCCAGCAAAGGAAGCAATATGGATAATCACAATACATTAGTAAGTGGTTTGTATTCACTTTGTCTACATGATGAATGTAATTTGCTCAACTGAGACAATCCCTTTAAGTTTTAATAATAGACTAAAAGAAGAACATTGGCCAAATCAATGTTTCAATATTCACTTATATAGGCCATAGCTCTGTTGCCTGTTCCTCTTTTAAACTGGTTGTGTTTTCTGTGAAGTCACTTCTACAAACATGAGTGTGAATATGCAGCTTTCTTAAGGTCCTTTCATATGGGCCAATTATCAGGAACAAATGCTCAGTCCTGATAACTGCCCTGTGTAAAGTTGCTGTCAATCACCGGTTGAACAAGCCAACTCTCACTTCATGGGTGAAAGCATTGTAGATGCGGAGGCCAAAATCATTGTTTCTGAGCATCTGATTGTTCTGGGTGGGATCTGCTCCCCAGAAACAATGAATGGACGATTGCCATAGAGATCACTTGTTCTTATACAGTGGACATGATTGCTGCATGTAAATGCGCTAATAATCAGGAAATTATCAGGAATGAACAGTTTGTTCTCCAAAATATGCCTGGTCAGTCAGCCCAGCTACAGGAGACTTTATGAACATTGTCAGCATGATTTTAACACAACCATCATACAAATCTTTCACAGTTATTTAATAATGATAGAAGCTGCATGAAGTGTGAAAAACGATACAAATACAACTATAAATATTACCACTACGCTGGGTGCAAACGATTACCAAAACTATTTTTTGTAATTCTCTCAATGCTCCAACTTATATTATCTGCACTGTATATTGCACTATTAATCTCTGTTTGCTGAATTTATCATAGTGTTATAAAATGACATGTAATTTTTCATGAATATCTTGACCTTGGTAATAATCTTTGGTTGTCTAGCATGTCGGAGATCTTCCCAAAGACAAGAATTCTGTAATATTAAAGGGGTAATCACAGTATATGCCATAAATGTCTAGATAGATGCAGGTCATACTTCTGCCATGTGCACTTGTTTGGAAAATGTCTGGTGCAACCAGGTGAAGAATGAATGGAGAGGTGGCATGCGTGTGGCCCACTCTATTAACAGCTATGGGGGTTACACCAAACTGAGCACACTTTCCATAACACCTATAGCAGTAAATGGCACATGCCATCTTCCCCTAATTCTGGTATGGGTCCCACAGCTGGAACCTGCATCTATCAGACATGTACGGATTAGCGTCTATTTTAGATTTTTTTGCTGGGTTATTTTAATTTCTTGATTACAGAATTAAAAGATTTTCATTGTGCATGTTGTAATACATCCTCTTGTATACCAAGAACTGTAATATAAATGAATGAAATACTTTACTAATAAGCACACATACTAGACAGACATCATCTACTGAAGACTGAACAAAGCTATTGGCCAATGTACCAGTGCATAAACAATATGCAGTAATAATATGTAGTGGGCATAGACAAATATAGTCATTTCGATCACATTACCTGAATGTTCTTTCGTTGCCTCTTTCTATTGATGGTTGGTATAATGATGTCTGCAGGAAGAAAAGGAAATAACATTGAACAGACAAGGTTACACATTGTACAAAGTGTATGCACTTTGAAGCCAACTGTTAATTACCGCAGAAGTATTTTAATTATTACTAATGAATGCACAGAACTAGGCAATGAAACAGTTTCTACCAAGCTGTCCAGAACATGTTGTCCTGCTATATAAACAGAAGTCATATATAGGACTGTCTACATTAATAACGCTTTGCACTTCAAATGATGCTCTATGACATTCTGGCTGTTTGAAGAAATGTGAGGACACAGAGATGAAAGGGCCAGCTGTACAGTGGCTGCTCATGGAAAATGCCAAAATCGCACAGTTAAATATAGTGAAAGGGTAAGCAGAAGAAGCTAAAACTGAGGCTCCATACATGTCTGCCACCATGAGTCCAGAGTGATCTATTAATACAGTCCTGATCAAAAGTTTAAGACCACTTGAAAAATAGCAAAAAATAATATTTTACATTGTTGGATCTTAACAAGGTTCCAAGTAGAGCTTCAACATGCAACAAGAAGAAATGAGAGTGAGACAAAACATTTTTTGAGCATTCAATTAATTGAAAATAACGATTAAACTGAAACAGGCTGTTTTTCAGCTGATCCAAATTTTAGGACCACATGCGTTTAAAAGGCCAGATCTGTGCAAAGATGTGGATTCATTGTCATTTTCTGTCAGGAGGTCACACGTCGTGATCGCAAAGGCAAAAAACGCTCCCTTTTTGAACGTGGTCGGGTTGTTGAACTGCATGAGCAGGGTCTCTCACAACGCGCCATCGCTGCTGAGGTGGGACGCAGTAAGACAGTCATTTGGAATTTCGTAAATAATCCTGAGGGTTATGGAACAAAAAAGTGGAAGTGGAAGACCCAAAAAAATTTCATCAGCACTGAGCCGAAGGATCTAATTGGCTGTCCGTCAAGTCACTGGACGATCCTCGACCCAAATTAAGGCCCTTACTGGTGCTGACTGCAGCCCCATAACAATCAGACGGCATCTGAGACTGAAGGACTTCAAAACCAAAAAACGTCTTCAAAGACCTCGTCTCCTTGAACGCCACAGAACTGCTCGTTTGGACTTTGCAAGAGAGCACCAAACATGAGACATTCAAAGGTGGAAGAAAGTTTTATTCTCTGATGAGGAAAAATTCAACCTTGATGGTCCTGATGGTTTCCAACGTTACTGGCATGACAAGCAGATCCCACCTGAGATGTTTTCTACGCGCCACAGTGGAGGGGGCGCCATAATGGTCTGGGGTGCTTTTTCCTTCAGTGGAACAATGGAGCTTCAGGAAGTGCAGGGGCATCAAACGGCCGCTGGCTATGTCCAGATGTTGCAGAGAGCATTCTTCATGACTGAGGGCCCTCGTCTGTGTGGTAACGACTGGGTTTTTCAACAGGACAACGCTACAGTACACAATGCCCGCAGGACAAGGAACTTCTTCCAGGAGAATAACATCACTCTTTTGGCCCATCCTGCGTGTTCCTCTGATCTAAATCCAATTGAGAACCTTTGGGGATGGATGGCAAGGGAAGTTTACAAAAATGGACAACAGTTCCAGACAGTAGATGGCCTTCGTGCGGCCGTCTTCACCATTTGGAGAAATGTTCCCACTCACCTCATGGAAACGCTTGCATCAAGCATGCCGAAACAAATTTTTGAAGTGATAAACAATAACGGCAGAGCTACTCATTACTGAGTCCATGTTTGTAAGTTGGATTTCTGTTTTGGGGGGTTATATTTTTTTGGGAGGTGTGGTCCTAAACTTTTGATCAGCTGAAAAACAGCCTGTTTCAGTTTATTCGTTGTTTTCATTAAATTGAATGCTCAAAAAATGTTTTGTCTCACTCCCATTTCTTCTTGTTGCATGTTGAAGCTCTACTTGGAACCTTGTTAAGACCCAGCCATGCAAAATATGATTTTTTTTTGCCATTCTGATGCAGGGTCACAGACTACTAACAAACCCTATCTTCTGCAGTCATGCTCTCTTTTGTCTTTTATTTCTGCATTTGCTCGCCTTCCAAGAAGTGGGGGATAGCTGGAAGAAGGTATAACTACTGGAAGTCCAAAATGCTTCAGTTTCACTTAAGATGAATTCTGAGAAAAGCATTTTGGTTGTGACGGTGGATATAGCCTAATTACAACTGAGAGCAATTTCAGCAAGATTTCTGTCACTCGAATTTTCAGTATTAAACTGGCTGACATTAGCCATGTGCTAATGTCAGCTGCACCTAACTCTGCTATTCTAATGATTATCCATGTCCCAGTAAGGCCTCATGCACACGACAGTATTTTTTCACGGTCCGCAAAAACGGGGTCCGTAGGTCCGTGATCCGTGACCGTTTTTTCGTCCGTGGGTCTTCCTTGATTTTTGGAGGATCCACGGACATGAAAAAAAAGTCGTTTTGGTGTCCGCCTGGCCGTGCGGAGCCAAATGGATCTGTCCTGAATTACAATGCAAGTCAATGGTGACGGATCCGTTTGACGTTGACACAATATGGTGCCATTTCAAACGGATCCGTCCCCATTGACTTTCAATGTAAAGTCTGGAGTCCCTTTTATACCATCGGATCAGAGTTTTCTCCAATCCGATGGTATATTTTAACTTGAAGCGTCCCCATCACCATGGGAACGCCTCTATGTTAGAATATACTGTCGGATATGAGCTAGATCGTGAAAACTCATTTCCGACAGTATATTCTAACACAGAGGCGGATGCACACGACCGTTGTGTGCATCCGTGGCCGTTGTGCCGTTTTCCATTTTTTTTCGCGGACCCATTGACTTTCAATGGGTCCGTGGAAAAATCGGAAAATGCACCGTTTTGCAGCCGAGACCGTGATCCGTGTTTCCTGTCCGTCAAAAAAATAAGACCTGTCCTATTTTTTTGACGGACAACGGTTCACGGACCCAACCCATTCAAGTCAATGGGTCAGTGAAAGAACACGGATGCACACAAGATTGGCATCCGTGTCCGTGATACGTGGCCGTAGGTTACTTTCATACAGGCGGATCCGAAGATCCGTCTGCATAAAAGCTTTTTCAGAGGTGAGTTTTCACTTCGTGAAAACTCAGATCCGACAGTATATTCTAACACAGAGGCGTTCCCATGGTGATGGGGACGCTTCAGGTTAGAATATACTGAAAAACTGTGTACATGACTGCCCCCTGCTGCCTGGCAGGTGCTGCCAGGCAGCAGGGGGCAGACCCCCCCCCCCATGTTTTTAACTCATTGGTGGCCAGTGCGGCCGCCCCCCACTCCCTCCCCTGTAGTTAACTCATTGGTGGCCAGTGCGGCCGGCCCCCCCTCCCTCCCCTGTAGTTAACTCATTGGTGGCCAGTGCGGCCGGCCCCCCCTTCCCCCCCCTGTAGTTAACTCATTGGTGGCCAGTGCGGCCGGCCCCCCCTCCCCTGTAGTTAACTCATTGGTGGCCAGTGGGCCCCCCCTCCCTCCCCTGTAGTTAACTTGTTGGTAGCCAGCCCCCCCTCCCTCCCCTGTAGTTAACTCATTGGTGGCCAGTGGGCCCCCCTCCCTCCCCTGTAGTTAACTTGTTGGTAGCCAGCCCCCCCTCCCTCCCCTGTAGTTAACTCATTGGTGTCCAGTGGGCCCCCCCTCCCTCCGCTGTAGATAACTCGTTGGTGGCCAGTGGGCCCTCTCCCCTCCCTCCCCCTCCTAATTAAAATCGCCCCCCCTATCATTGGTGGCTATGGAGAGTACCGATCGGAGTCCCAGTGTAATCGCTGGGGCTCCGATCGGTAACCATGGCAACCGGGACGCTACTGCAGTTGCCATGGTTACTTAGCAATTTGTAGAAGCATCATACTTACCTGCGAGCAGCGATGTCTGTGACCGGCCGGGAGCTCCTCCTATTGGTAAGTGACAGGTCTGTGCGGTGCATTGCCTAATGATCTGTCACTTACTAGTAGGAGGAGCTCCTGGCCGGACACAGACATCGCTGCTCGCAGGTAAGTATGATGCTTCTACAAATTGCTAAGTAACCATGGCAACCGGGACTGCAGTAGCGTTGCTCCTGCACCTAGAGGCTCCCATCTCCCACCTCAAGTCACGCCTTCCAAGTGTTGATTGACAGGGCCAGGCATCGTTTGCATCCTTCTGCCTGCCTTGTGCCCTGGGGAAATCTCGCGCCGTTCGGTATTTTGCGCAGGCGCGGTGAGGAAAGGGCGCTCGCAGGCTGCCAGCTTCCCCACCGCACCTGAGCAGAATACCGAACAACGCTTTTTATCTCATTTTTGGGAGGTGAAGTCACAAAAAAAGCTGTTTGTTGTCATTTTTCTATTTTTTTTTTTTACACCGTTTACTTGATGGGGTAGATCATGTGATATTTTTTTAGATCCGGTCATTACGAACGCAACAATATCAGATGTTTTATTTTACACTTTGTGTCCCCCATAAGGTCATACATCTTTTTTTTTACTATTGATTTCTCCTAACTGGGGCTGACATGGTAACCCCAGTTACAGGGGAAATACACCCCCAGAGAGGCTGTACCGCAGTATACTCCGCTGTACAGCCTCCGTGCAGGGCTGATCGAGGTCTATAGAAGACCCAACAGCTGCTGCACTCCCTGGCCCGGCGATCAGATGACCGCCGGGCCGGAACAGGAAGCGCACATTGCTTCCTGATATGTACTATAAGGTAGGGACACCCAGGAGCCGGCCCCCCGCTCGGCAGCTGCACGATTAGCATGTAGCTGCCATCTCTAAAAGAACCTTCCAGAACGTCCATTCAGAAATAAACGACCTGCCCACAGACGTTTATAGTCAATGGGCGGTTGGGAAGTGGTTAAATAGCATTATATTAGGGAACTGGTGTTCCCTAAACTATTATGTGAAATTGTATGTTCTAGTGTGAAACTAGACTAAGCAGGATGGTTAGGGGATGGGGGCATGTTCAGACTATGCCTAATTACTGTTAATGGGAAAACTGTTAATTAGTGAAATGTGTGGATTTATTTAAAGCAATGAGGAAGGAGCGGCAGTCCGGGGGCACATGTTCACTAGCGGCAGGATGGATCCGACAGGTTGTTCACCCGACGGAACAGCCTGCGGGAGGTCCGTGCCGCTAGTGTGAAAGTAGCCTTACTCATCTACTATCTGAGGGTATTCATTGAACGATTTATGAATAATATGTGAAATGTGTTAAACTGTATAATTTTCAACCTACTTATTGGCTATTGAAAAATCTATTTACTGTACATTATTCTCACTATAAAAAGATGCTTATTGTTCTTATTATACGCACAGCACCTGAAACTCTAATATGTTTGCATTCACCCTCCATGGGTGAAATAATAGTAATAGCTTATAAAAGACAACATGAAAGGGCACTGCTGCTGCGTGAAAAGAAAAGAACTCAATGCACAGCAGACAAACCTAAATAAGGGCTCTTTCACACGAGTGGATGCCGTGCGGGTAATCCGCTGCGTGAAATAAAGCCAAGCCCCCGCTCCAGAAAGCAGAGACACGGAGCATTAACATGATTGATAATGCTCCATGCCTCTCTGTGACCTTTTTACAACAAAATCACAGTGAGATAAAGTTGTCACCGGGATTTTGTAGTAAAAAGGTCACAGAGAGGCTCTGCTGTCCGGAACGGGGGTTGGCTCTCTTTTACCCGCACGGGATCCGCTCGTATAAAAGAGCCCTAAGAGATCTGCCATGTGGTCAGAAAGTCACTTCCCTTAATTGTTTAACTTTTGGCAAGTAATTATATATATACATAATATAAAGATCGTCTGTCGCCAAAAATGCTCCTTTCCTGTTTCTTTGGAGCAATCATCATAGACTCATATGATAAATCTGTTCTGCACTATGTAATTTACACTGCAGCTTTCCTGAATTTTATCTACGTATCCAGGCTTGGACTGGCCCACAAGTGGACAGCCCTGTGTTATGGTGCCTGCGCATATTTTATATCCAGTCACTGGTGTCAGTGGGTTTTATCAAAAGCATTTAACCAGTAGGAATGTGCTGTGGCTTATGCAATAACTGGTGGCAGTGGAGCCTCTGCAAGGGGAGAAAGCACTGTACCTTTCCATCCTGACAGCAGCTGCATTACTCTGCTGTGTCTGGTGCCGCTAGCACCTCCACTTCCACATTGGCGGCTTCAGACACATCAGAGGAGCACAGCAGCTGCTGGCAGGATGGAAAGATAGGTATTCTCTCCTCCTGGCAGGGCCGGCGCTTCCATAGAGGCAAGGCAGGCAGGCAATTGCCCCTGGGCCCCCGAGTCCTTGGGGCCCCCAAGCCCACCACCCGACACCGGCAGGTTACAGGGAGATGAACGCTTCCATTGTGGAAGCGTTCATCTCCATAGTCATCTGTATCGCCGTCCTCAGGACAGTGATACAGATGGCTGTGCTGTGGGGCAGGGAGAGGCGTCTCCCTTCCCTATTCCTCTGATAGGCTGCCGGCACAAGGCCCGCAGCCTATAAAAGGCCGTTGCGGGCGGCGCTATGACGTCATCGTGCTGCCTGAGCCGTACAGCGCGGGACACAGGCCGGAAGAGGCCTGCATCGCTGTGTCATGGAGGTAAGTATAAGTGTTTTTTTTTTATTTTTATACCGGACTTTTACTGACACATGGGGGGAGCGGGAGGCACTTGATCCTGGCACATATGGGGGGGGGGGGGGTTGGCGCTTGATCCTGGCACATGGGGGTGTTTGGAACTTGATCCTGGCACATGGGGGGGGCTGGTTGGCACTTGATACTAGCACATGGGGGGTTGACACTTGATACTGGCGCATGGGGGGTTTGGCACTTCATACTGGCACATGGGGGTGAGGATGGGGGGAGACACTTGATACTGGCACATGGGGCGAAGAGAGGCACTTGTTACTGGCACATGGGGGGTTTGGCACTTGTTACTGGCACATGGGAGGCATGGAGAGGCACTTGTTACTGGCACATGGGGGGTTTGGCACTTGTTACTGGCATATGGGGGGCATGGAGAGGCACTTGATACTGGCAAATTATTATGGGGCACTATGGGGACTTTTACTGAGGCCACAAAGAAGAGGTATTTTATATGGGGGGCTCTGTGTGGTTCTAGTATTATCTGTTTCTGCAGTATAGTATTGGGGAGCACAGCAGCACAGTATTGGGGGTAGTAGGATGATTTGTCCAGAAGATGGGAGGATGATAGAAAAGTAGTAAACTAAGATTTTTTTTTTGTTGTCAAACTGCAGAGACAGAAAATGGCGACAAAATGGTGGTCTGGTCTGAAAGGAGAAGACGAGGACGGAGAACATCTTCATCAAAAGACATCACTGTATGTAAGAGGTATGGGGCGCTGTATTTCTGTAGTGATGGGGGGGGGGGGGTGTTAAAGTCAGCAAATGTCGTGTGTGTGGGGGGCCCTTATTGTTTTTTGCCCCAGGGCCCTATTTCACCTAGAACCGGCCCTGCCTCCTGATTGCATACACAGTTGAGTCACTTTTTTTTATGACCACTTCCTACTTTCAGCATGTAGGTCATGAAGTAAGTCACATGTCGTGAGCTGAACATTGGCAAGGGCAGACTGAAACACTACAGCGGAGCAGCTCACCTCCAAAATGAACCAGGGGGCAAACAGACGAATGTCTAAAACAACAGTTCAAGGAACCTTACTGCATATGGGGCTCTGAAGCAGACGGATGGTCACTGCACCTCTGCTAACAAAGTTGTATCAGCAGAAAAGCTTCAATTTTCACTGAAATATTGGAATTGGACCTCTGCTGATTGGCAAAGGGTTGCCTTCTCCAATGAGTCATGTTTTCTGCTTCATGGAACAGATGGCGTTGGCGTGTCAGGTGAGAAACATTGGTTGGAGTATGACTAAGACTTCCAAATACTAGAATGGCCTCCTAATTCCCCAGACTTTAACCCAATATAGCATCTATGGGACCACCTCACATTTATGCCAACATGGTTTAAAGCAACAGCCACAGACATGTCTGCTTTATACGTACAGTAAATATCCAGGACATATTACTGGACAATGTCCTACTCTATGTATATTCACAGAGTATTTGGAGAGAGAAAAAGAAATATAAGTGAGTTATTTGCTGTAAAGTAAACTTAAGGCCATTGTGATCTAAACCTATCATTTTGGTGGTGCATAATGTGTATGGAGAGCTCCCGCACTGAATTGCAACCCCCAAGCCTTTTGTTCTCACAGGAGATAAGCCACTGTAAGTTAGGTCTGACAGTGACTCTGTCCCCCAAATACATGTACTTGCTTAGCCGAATCGAGCATGTAGGTGAATGGGAGAGATAGACAATGACCAGCGTTCGACTGGCAGCAATTGCAGGTGTTTAGGCACCTTTAGACTAAGAGGTATGAAAAAAAATGAATAGTTTATATCCTCAGTAATGTAAATCTATTGTTATTGGACGGTTTACCCTTTAATATATTTTAATGACCCCATAGGCAGAAAGATAAAAATAAATCCAAATGCAAACAATGAATAAGATTTACCTCAGTAGACACACGAGAGGGACTCTCCTGCACATAATCCAATAGTTTTTTAGGAGGCTGGTGGCAGACACAGAACAGAAATGCAGAGGTGAAATGGGTAATCATGATAGTAGACCATTACCAAAGTGAAGGAGAATGTTGGTGTTACTTTTTCCACAAAAAAGGCTTTAAAAGGAAAGAAAGCAAACTACTGACATGAGGAAAAACAGAGAAATTAGTGGAAAGTCGTGAAATGTCTACATGCAAGCCACACAAAGCAAAAAGCACACATCAGCTAAGTGCTGGGGACACGTTAGTGCCATTGTCATATGCAGGTAGTCACTCTACAGGCTTCAGCAATGAAAA
The DNA here is from genome assembly GCF_014858855.1 of Bufo gargarizans. Taxonomy (NCBI): domain Eukaryota; kingdom Metazoa; phylum Chordata; class Amphibia; order Anura; family Bufonidae; genus Bufo; species Bufo gargarizans. The sequence continues at coordinate 123,931,988 of NC_058080.1, forward strand.
CACAAATACTCCACACATTTACAAGGGGAAGGCATGCAGGCCCAGCACTCTGTAAACACCCTATTTTGCACCATATCTTCTGTGCACCTCTTTCCTAAAGTAAAGGTTTCCATATATACTGCACTAGTCAGTTACTGCATTTAAAGCCTAGATGTTACAGCTAGTGAGCAACTGATTTATGACCTTGTAATGTGCCGTCACCAATGCACTGCCAATTATTTCCTGAGGATTATAACACAGCAACAGGGCCGTCTTTAATATTGATTGGACCCTGGGCAAGAGGGAGAACACAAGTGCCGCTGCCGCATTCATGGGTCCATACTTTATTAACTAAGTAGCAGGACATGTAGGGCATACATGAAGGGGGGGGGGGGGGAGAAACTCACCTTCTCCCTGGCTGTGACGTTCTGCATTGGACAGCGGTACAGCCAGGGAGACCTAACACCCACAGAGAAAAGCTGATGTCTCCTCCCTGGTGTTCCGATGCTGTTACTTAGCATACAGTGCAGGAGAATGCAACAGGGGCCACATCAGCACAACGGAGCGGCTCCCAGAGATAATAGTAAGTGCAGGGACATCCCTCGTGTATGCTCTACATGTCCTACTACTTAGTTAATAAATTATGGACCCATGAAAGGTCCTCCAGTGGCCAGCGGGGCTCAAGAGGCAGCTGCCTTGGGCCACCCAGGAGCAACTGGGCCTGGGGCAGCTGCCCCTTTTGCCCCACGTTAAAGATGGCCCTGCACAGCAACCTGATGAAGAATGATTGAGAAGACTCATGGGTGGCTGGTTGCTGATCTGTATGACTTTTGGTCAAATTTAGGTTCAGAAAGCTTCACCTCAATGGACCGGTAAAATACATAAACCGTGATGGTTGCAGATTCAGTTTCCTGGTAATGAGACTATGAAAACAATAAAAACTGCTTTGTTTAGTTATGTTTTCCCCCAAAACTTGCACACAAAAAAAACACCACAAAAATTGTATAATTGGAGAATAGGGCGGTTTTGAACAACTTCTCCCTGCTCTAAAGAATTGTGGTTTATATTTCACTGTGTGAATAGACTTTCAAAAAATTCCACAAATTACATTGTAATACTTGGCCACTGTACTAATGTGTGAATATACTCAAGCAAGTTGATATACAAGAATTGCTGCTCTAAACTAAAGGTACATTCAAAACTGTTTTGCATCTGTGTGTGCATCTATTTCCTGGCCATCTGTTTGGCATCTGTAGGGATTAATTTGATTGGCTTTTGTTTAAAACCTCAACCCCTACAGTACCCTCATTATAAATTATGTCCCCCACGGTGCCCTCAGAATATATAATGCCCCCATATATATCATGGCACCTTAGTGCCCCCTGTATCTATAATGACCCCCTTAGTGCACCCAGTAAAAATATTGCACCTCTGTGGCAGCCAGTATATGAAATACCCCCATAGTGCCCCCCGATATATATTATGACCCCCTTAGCACCTCCATATACAGTATACAGTCGTGGCCAAAAGTTTTGAGAATGACACAAATATTCGTTTTCACAAATTTTGCTGCTAAACTGCTTTTAGATCTTTGTTTCAGTTGTTTCTGTGATGTAGTGAAATATAATTACACGCACTTCATACGTTTCAAAGGCTTTTATCGACAATTACATGACATTTATGCAAAGAGTCAGTATTTGCAGTGTTGGCCCTTCTTTTTCAGGACCTCTGCAATTTGACTAGGCATGCTCTCAATCAACTTCTGGGCCAATTCCTGACCGATAGCAACCCATTCTTTCATAATCACTTCTTGGAGTTTGTCAGAATTAGTGGGTTTTTGTTTGTCCACCCGCCTCTTGAGGATTGACCACAAGTTCTCAATGGGATTAAGATCTGGGGAGTTTCCAGGCCATGGACCCAAAATGTCAATGTTTTGGTCCTCGAGCCACTTAGTTATCACTTTTGCCTTATGGCACGGTGCTCCATTGTGTTGGAAAATGCATTGTTCTTCACCAAACTGTTGTTGGAAGAAGTTGCTGTTGGAGGGTGTTTTGGTACCATTCTTTATTCATGGCTGTGTTTTGGGGCAAAATTGTGAGTGAGCCCACTCCCTTGGATGAGAAGCAACCCCACACATGAATGGTCTCAGGATGCTTTACTGTTGGCATGACACAGGACTGATGGTAGCGCTCACCTTTTCTTCTCCGGACAAGCCTTTTTCCTGATGCCCCAAACAATCGGAAAGAGGCTTCATCTGAGAATATGACTTTGCCCCAGTCCTCAGCAGTCCATTCACCATATTTTCTTCAGAAGATCAATCTGTCCCTGATGTTTTTTTTGGAGAGAAGTGGCTTCTTTGCTGCCCTTCTTGACACCAGGCCATCTTCCAAAAGTCTTCGCCTCACTGTGCGTGCAGATGCGCTCACACCTGCCTGCTGCCATTCCTGAGCAAGCTCTGCACTGGTGGCACTCCGATCCCGCAGCTGAGTTCTCTTTAGGAGACGATCCTGGCGCTTGCTGGACTTTCTTGGACGCCCTGAAGCCTTCTTAACAAGAATTGAACCTCTTTCCTTGAAGTTCTTGATGATCCTATAAATTGTTGATTGAGGTGCAATCTTAGTAGCATGCGTTAGCCTTAGTAGGCTGCATGCGTTTCTTTGCAGGTAACCATGGTTAACAATGGAAGAACAATGATTTTAAGCATCACCCTCCTTTTAACAGGTCAAGCCTGATATAATGATCTCCAGCCTTGTGCTCGTCAACATTCTCACCTGAGTTAACAAGACGATTACTGAAATGATCTCAGCAGGTCCTTTAATGACAGCAATGAAATGCAGTGGAAAGGTTTTTTTGGCATTAAGTTAATTTTCATGGCAAAGAAGGACTATGCAATTCATCTGATCACTCTTCATAACATTCTGGAGTATATGCAAATTGCTATTATAAAAACTTAAGCAGCAACTTTTCCAATTTCCAATATTTATGTAATTCTCAAAACTTTTGGCCACGACTATATATATATATATATATATATATATTACATACATATAATACCCCAACAGCCCCCACTCAGGATAGTACCGACAAAAAAATAAAAATAAAAACATCACAGGGACTCATACTGGAAGCCACAAACGTGACGTTCCCAGCGTGATAATGTGATGTCACAACGCTGGTAGCATCAGGTCTTGCTGCCTCCAGCGCAGAGCGAGTGTTCCAGTGTTCGCCAAATTGACACTAAGCTACAAACTAGAAGTCGCTCAGCACTGCTCCAGGTGTGTTTTTACCAGGTCAGATGGCCTTGTTACTTAAAATATGTATTTAATAGTGATCGATCCAGATTTTAATCTTTTTTGCATGTAGAGACAATAATGCTGAAGACTTTAGCGTGTGCTGAGGCATCACTATTGAATACATTTAGTTCTGGAAGACAGCCCTGTTGTTTGTGCACCGTATCAGATATCTGGATGGGTGAACTGATCAAATCTCTTTGTATTTAAAATATGTATACAGTACATACAATAATGTGCAAAATTCAGATATACAATTAACTCTATTTAAAGTGTACCTATCATTTTTTATATATCAGTGATACATGTAAATATATGAAACTTTTAAAATATATCTTATTAGGGCAAACTGGCACCTTCCGGGAGCATGGAATTCTCGTTTCCTCTCCTTTCAGTCTCTGTAAACATTCAGAAACCTCCTCGAGATCAATAGAAAACAAAAATCTATCTAGTGTGAAACAGTAAATAGGGAGGAGGGAGATGTAGCTGCAACTTCTCAGTTTGTCAGTACCACAGTATCAGAGGGAAATGGATTCAGCAGATGGAAGGGAAGAACCCAAATCTGAAGCTATTACTATCATGTTTTATCAACTTCTTTCTATGTGTGCCCAGCATTCTACTTTTGGCCACTGCTCTCCTCACATGCTGTGCTATTCTACCACTAGGTCACATGCAGATGCCTATTCCCGGCTTCTTAAAGGGCTACAGTGTGCTACGTGCCCCTTATCTTAGTCAATGTCTGTATACCCCAGGGTGTAAAAGAGTTTTCCTCCCTCCACTCTGGGTCTGAGAAGTAAAGTCCATTGGGTATGTCTTTGCACGAGTTCTGTGTTAATGACCTGGCTTGTTGCCTTGACCTCTTCTAGTTGTCTGCTGTCCATCTTGACATCTGCCCGATTTCAGTTTATGAGTAAACTCTGCCTCCTTCAACTTTTGCCCTGCCTGACTCACTGTCAGCTGCTGCTAATGGAGACTATTCCAGGTGCATCAACCTAGGGATTCCCTGTGGGAAAATCTGTACTTTCTTTCTGGGGTTATGGGTAAAGAACATAGAGTCCCTAAGACTCCGCTCCAAATTCTTTTAGTGATCTAGTGGGTACATAACTCCAGTTGGCCATTGTAACAATTACACTGCCCTACGTCTACATCTGCAGCTGACTAAAGAGTAATTGTTTTTTTTTGAAAATTACACAAATCTCAAGTCTATGCTGTGCATCACCCTTTACTTCATCACAACTTCCATATTTTTTAGGCGACTTGCAGTAAAGATCTGCATTGAAATTTTCCTTGTTTCTTACCAACAAATCTAAAGTTCAGTGCAGGAGTTGATCGCTTTTTTTCTCCTCATGATACAAGTACATAGAAACATAGAATGTGTCGGCAGAGAAGAACCATTTGGCCTATCTAGTCTGCCCGATATACTGAATACTATGAATAGCCACTGGCCCTATCTTATATGAAGGATGGCCTTATGCCTATCGCATGCATGTTTAAACTCCTTCACTGTATTTGCAGCTACCACTTCTGCAGGAAGGCTATTCCATGCATCCACTACTCTCTCAGTAAAGTAATACTTCCTGATATTACTTTTAAACCTTTGTCCCGCTAATTTAAAACTATGTCCTCTTGTAGCAGTTTTTCTTCTTTTAAATATTCTCTCCTCTTTTACCTTGATGATTCCCTTTATGTATTTAAAAGTTTCTATCATATCCCCTCTGTCTCGTCTTTCTTCCAAGCTATACATGTTAAGGTCCTTTAATCTTTCCTGGTAAGTTTTATCCTGCAATCCATGTACCAGTTTAGTAGCTCTTCTCTGAACTCTCTCCAAAGTATCAATATCCTTCTGGAGATATGGTCTCCAGTACTGAGCACAATACTCCAAATGAGGTCTCACTAGTGCTCTGTAGAGCGGCATGAGCACCTCCCTCTTTCTACTGGTAATGCCTCTCCCTTTACACCCAAGCATTCTGCTAGCATTTCCTGCTGCTCTATGACATTGTCTGCCTACCTTTCAGTCTTCTTCTGATAAATATATTAAACAATATGGGTCCCAGAACAGATCTCTGAGGTACCCCACTGATAACAAGACCATGGTCTGAATATACTCCATTGACTACAACCCTCTGTTGTCTGTCCCTCAGCCACTGCCTAATCCATTCAACAATATGGGAGTCCAAGCCCAAATACTGCAATTTATTGATAAGCCTTATATGTGGGACAGTATTAAAAGCCTTACTAAAGTCCAGATAAGCGATGTCTACTGCACCTCCGCCATCTATTATTTTAGTCACCCAATCATAAAAATCAATAAGATTAGTTTGACATGATCTCCCTGAAGTAAACCCATGCTGTTTTTCATCTTTCAATCCATGGGATTTTAGATGTTCCACAATCCTCTCCTTAAGTATGGTTTCCATTAATTTCCCCATTATTGATGTCAGGCTTACTGGCCTATAGTTGCCCGATTCCTCCCTACTACTTTTCTTGTGAATGGGCACAACATTTGCTCATTTCCAATCTTCTGGGATGACGCCTGTTACCAGCCAAGTGTAGTCTAGGTTCTGCAGTGGCCACTCTTCTGAGAACACCAGTAGCTTGTTTTACTGGTTTGTCTGATGAACTTGGGGTTTTTAGGTTTTTATCCGACTGTAGAAATGGATTTACAAAAAAAAAACTGTATAGAAATTTGCGATTTGTTTGTAAATTTATTCACAAACAAGTCGCCAACTCCAGACCTTTAAATATCCCCCAACATGATGAGCTCCTCTTGACTGATGTAGATAGTGCTTTAGTCCATAAAACATCTGAAATATCCAGTTATTCTAGTGCAAATTTTCTTTTGCTTCCTTGTTACCTTTTCTCAGTACATCTTGACAGCTACAAGTCATTTCAGATCGATAAAACTAAGTTTTCTTCTAACAGTGGATGGACATATATATATATTTACTGAAGGAAGCTCTCAGGGATGAAAAGGCTTTGTCTCATTAAGACATCTTTTTTCTTAAATTGAAGCCAACTCGATGATCAGCTTCAGAAGCCTCTGCGGCTGGCCACATATGGAAAGGGGTTTTCCTTGTGAGAAATCCCATTTATAGGTAGCTTTGGGCAATATCAAACTTGTTAGAAGGGTCCCTTGACTATGACTTCTACCCCTAGCGATCAGCAGTAATCTTTGGGGACACCTGGCTATAAATGCTTCCCAGCAGTGCCACCATAAGGGAAACTAAGCATTACAGAGTGCCTATTCAAATCAACAGGTTTTCTGTGTAATGCAGGGTTAGGACCTACCAGAGTTGGTCTTTGAAACCACTTTCCACTCAGACCGAGAAATGATTCTAAACAGGGTATCCTTCCTCCATTAACTTACAATTTTGACTTTAATTGACTAAAAAGGTGGTCTCTGACTTTTGCACAGTACTGTGTATACATGAAAAAACACAAAGCATTTTGTCACCTTGGTATTGTCCATTACAGTTCTATTTTCAAGTCTTAATCAGATAACTCGTTTCTTCTGGATTGTGGCAATTATCTATCTAATGTGCACTGATCTCCTGTTACCATCAGTTCCCCTTTCCTGGTGCTAGTTTAATTATGTATTCACTTAGATATACTATAGAAAGTGGCATAAGAGGACAGCAGTACTATAAATGGCACTTAATGGAAAATTACAATTAATGGACATAGAGATGTAGCACTGGACATTACTTATATATTTCTGTATCTACTTCTTTGGGAAGACTGCATTTGTATGATCCCATCTTCCTCCTCACTATAGCCATCATGTAAAATGTATGTGCTTGATACACTTTATTCAGATTTGTACATGTTCGGTTTTATGATGGCCTTAATCCAAATTGGATGCAATATTTAATAAATTAAGCAGCCCACATAAAATGTGTATAATTAGTACTGCAATAACCATTTTCATCATCTGTCCAATGGGGAAAATAGTTACAGTGTAAAGACATTAGACACCTTGATGTGTCAGGTTATGGCCTACAGGAAGTCCTATCATAGAATATACTACATTTTATAGACAGCTATCACAGTAAAGCATGATTCTCTACAACAAGTGATTGCTTCTCCTACAAATAGGTGCACAGCATATGTTTATCCCTGATGGTGCATAAGTGGGAGTTAATAAACCATAAGATTCACAGGATTAGATTATCCTAACACCTATTGTAAGCATTAGTACTGTATCTAACCTCACTTACCGGATGTCCAAACTCCAGTTCTGAAAAGAATTTATACCATGGTTCATTTTCTAAATCTATCTCATCTGGATTTATACGACCATTCTGGAGTAGGAAGCAAGGAAGGGGAGGTAAAAGGTACTCAAAAAGGTACAAATTCTAAAATAATAGCAGTAAAGAAGCATAACACACTAGTGCAGGGAACGATTAACTAAAGATGTTCATTAGCAGCACCAACGTTTTTCACAGATTCATTGATGAATTGACTGAAAGTCGTATAGATACCTAAAGTGCAGGTATACCATCACACACTGTTTTACAGTTTACTTCTATATAAAGTTGACTAAAATCATAAATTCCTAACTTTTCCTCAGCCAATCTTGACTTACATATGTCATATTACAGGCACATTCACATTCTGCTGGTTGATACTGGAAGTTGTCAACACTCTGTCAACCTAGATAACCGCCTATAATGTAACTCACTATTCTGCACTACACTGCAGGATTTATCTTTACTGTCTTGTGTAAAATTACATTTGCCAGAGTGCAAGTTAGACAACTTTCACATCTGCGTTTTCAATTCCGCTATTGAGATCCGTCATAGGATCTCAATAGCAGAAGAAAACGCTTCAGTTTTGTCCCGATTCATTGTCAATGGGGACAAAACTAAATGGAACGAAACGGAATGCACCAAAATGCACTCCGTTCCGTTTGGTTGCGCTGGTGTGGAGCAAGACGGATATGTCCTGACACACAATGTAAGTCAATAGGGACGGATCCGTTTTCTCTGACACAATAGAAAACGGATCCGTCCCCCATTGACTTTCAATGGTGTTCAAGACTGATCCGTCTTGGCTATAGAAGACATAATACAACTGTATCCGTTCATGATGGATGCATGCAGTTGTATTATTGTAACGGAAGCGTTTTTGCAGATCTATGATGGATCCGCAAGAAACGCTAGTGTGAAAGTAGCCTTACAAGAGCTGGAGTTGGTAGGAGATATGAATCTAATTTAGTTCTAAAGTTTTTACAAATTATCTGAAGCTTGAAGTGTAACTTTATTTTTGAAAAAAGTTTGATTATGTCATTGTGACATCAAAGGTTGTGATTAGTGGGACGCCAAGTGCTGAAATCCTCAAGACTGGTAAAATGGAGAGATAGAAGCACTCCTGCAGAGACGACTTGTAGACTTTTTATTGAGACCATCTTCAACAGTGACGAGAGAAAGCTCTCTGAGCACTTCTATCTTCTAGTTTTACCAATCTGTGGTGGCCTCAGCCTTTGGACCCCCACTGAGCAAAATCTTTAAGTTTTTCAAAAGTAGACATACACTTTAAAGAGGTTTTACCATTATATAGAGTTAACCCCTAAACCACAGAGTAGGGAATGAGTGTCTGATCAGTGAAGGTCCAACTGATGGATCACAAGGTTGAGTGGATCAGTGGTCACGCATGCACATTGGTGCTCCATTAAACTCTGCAGGACTGCTGGAGATAGTCGAGTACAAGTGCTCAGCTGTCTTCAGCAGTCCCATACAGGGTGTTGTCTATAACTGTGTATGGGATAGCAATGTATGGATTTTACCACAACAAGATATATTTGCACACATTTACATCTGACCCTAGAAAAGGTGCAGGGTAGCAGAGGCATAGCTTGCATGCCCTGTACCCAGGTGTCTAGCTATAACTGGGTCCTCGACCTGACAAATACCTAACACGTCATCATGTCTAATGACATCCTGCACAGAATGTACACCCTTCTATCGAAAAAAGGGCAATAACAAAAGCAGACACTTTTAGTATCATTCCCTTATATGAATAATGTATTCAGTGCAGTGAATAATGGAGAGTGAATATATAATTCTGCTTATTTTGCCAAATACTACAGAGCGCACTGCTCTATTGCTAAAGATGCAAGGGAATCCTGTTTGTGTCTCATGGACAAGTAAACTTCTGACATGCTGAGATGATGTATACATATCTCTGCTAGAGAAATCTCAGTCCCTGCATAAGATGGACTGAAACTCTGGCATGGGAAACTTTGGCATGTGTTACATGATTTATCTCCTGTTGGTGGTTTCACATTTAGCTTTTATACATGGTCAGATTCATCAGAGATATAGTGTTTATGCAGTGACTGCAGCAAACATTGCCTGGCACCATGCCCAGGTTATTCTTGCCTTATGAAAACAAGACACACCCGCTAGTCTAGGCCCTAACTGTATTGTGGCTTTAATTATGGATTTTCCCACATCAGCTAGAATCAGCCTGGAATATAAAGTCCCCAATGGTTTATAAGAAGTCTGTACATTAGTGTCAAGGATATTAGATTATAAACTTCTCAACTGATATCATATTATCTATTACTGTAGAACTACAGTCGTGGCCAAAAGTTTTGAGAATTACACAAATATTAGTTTTCACAAAGTTTGCTGCTAAACTGCTTTTAGATCTTTGTTTCAGTTGTTTCTGTGATGTAGTGAAATATAATTACACGCACTTCATACGTTTCAAAGGCTTTTATCGACAATGACATGACATTTATGCAAAGAGTCAGTATTTGCAGTGTTGGCCCTTCTTTTTCAGGACCTCTGCAATTCGACTGGGCATGCTCTCAATCAACTTCTGGGCTAATTCCTGACTGATAGCAACCCATTCTTTCATAATCACTTCTTGGAGTTTGTCAGAATTAGTGGGTTTTTGTTTGTCCACCCGCCTCTTGAGGATTGACCACAAGTTCTCAATGGGATTAAGATCTGGAGAGTTTCCAGGCCATGGACCCAAAATGTCAACGTTTTGGTCCCCGAGCCACTTAGTTATCACTTTTGCCTTATGGCGCGGTGCTCCATCGTGCTGGAAAATGCATTGTTCTTCACCAAACTGTTGTTGGATTGTTGGAAGAAGTTGCTGTTGGAGGGTGTTTTGGTACCATTCTTTATTCATGGATGAGAAGCAACCCCACATATGAATGGTCTCAAGATGCTTTACTGTTGGCATGACACAGGACTGATGGTAGCGCTCACATTTTCTTCTCCGGACAAGCCTTTTTTCTGATGCCCCAAACAATCGGAAAGAGGCTTCATCAGAGAATATGACTTTGCCCCAGTCCTCAGCTGTCCATTCACCATATTTTCTGCAGAAGATCAATCTGTCCCTGATGTTTTTTTGGGAGAGAAGTGGCTTCTTTGCTGCCCTTGACACCAGGTCATCTTCCAAAAGTCTTCGCCTCACTGTGCGTGCAGATGCGCTCAGACCTGCCTGCTGCCATTCCTGAGCAAGCTCTGCACTGGTGGCACTCCAATCCCGCAGCTGAATCCTCTTTAGGAGACAATCCTGGCGCTTGCTGGACTTTCTTGGACGCCCTGAAGCCTTTTAAACAAGAATTGAACCTCTTTCCTTGAAGTTCTTGATGATCCTATAAATTGTTGATTGCAATGTAGGTGCAATCTTAGTAGCCACAATATCCTTGCCTGTGAAGACATTTTTATGCAACGCAATGATGGCTGCACACGTTTCTTTGCAGGTCACCATGGTTAACAATGGAAGAACAATAATTTCAAGCATCACCCTTCTTTTAACAGGTCAAGTCTGCCATTTTAACCCAATCAGCCTGACATAATGATCTCCAGCCTTGTGCTCGTCAACATTTTCACCTGAGTTAACAAGACGATTACTGAAATGATCTCAGCAGGTCCTTTAATGACAGCAATGAAATGCAGTGGAAAGGTTTTTTTGGCATTAAGTTAATTTTCATGGCAAAGAAGGACTATGCAATTCATCTGATCACTCTTCATAACATTCTGGAGTATATGCAAATTGCTATTATAAAAACTTAAGCAGCAACTTTTCCAATTTCCAATATTTATGTAATTCTCAAAACTTTTGGCCACGACTGTACATTGCTGTATACTGTAGAGGTGAGCATGCAGATACAGAATCTGGATCTCCACTTCTCCTGTGATGACTAGATAACTGTGTTGATATTTGAAGTTTGACAATAATTTAAAGACAAGAACACTGTGTGAAGCATTAAGCCTGTGACAGACATATGTCCCTCCCGGTAATCACCTGCTCACTAGCTGAGTAGACTGCTGCTATTACATGCAACGATCTTCTCCACAGCATCGCTCGTCCTCATGCTGTATAGCGTTTGCCACCGACAGATCGTTATTAGATACCACGATCTGCCGCCTGTAAACAATAATCTTTTAGCATGTCAAAAGATTTGGATTGCCTGATGATCAAGCGTTTGCTCGTTCATCGGGCAATTGGTGGTAGTATTTCACTGCAAGATGAATGCTAACGAGCATTCATGTGAACGCTCTTTAGCGATTATTTGACAAACAATCTGGCAGAGTGATACAGGCTTTAGTTCTCAGTGGAAAAGGTTAAAAAGGGGTTTTATCCTGTGGATAGGTAATCAATATCTGATCGTTGGAGTCCAGTCCGTCTCCCTGCACACCCTTCCCTGGATTAGCTGTTTGGAGCTGTGTTGCTCAGAGGGGTACAATACTTGCGGATGTACACAGATATAATAGGGCCACATAGCAGCAATTATTAAAGGCCCTTTCCCCGTGAAATGTCTGCCAAAATTTCTTCCTCATCTACTTCATCTGACTGATTATTTTCATATTGTAAATGATAAAACTGGATTCTTGCAGAAACCACTAGGGGGAGCTACCTGCATATGAATTTATATAGTTACCACTGAACTCAATTGAAGCTGTTAAAATCTGTATGCAATGGGCGCCCTCTTGTGGCACATATAGGAAAATCTGGTGGTTTCATGTTAGGAAGCAGGAGAAGCAGTTTGGCAATGGTCTCCACTCCCCCAGGCCCCAGAGCAGCTGCGTGGTCTGCTTCCATTGTATGTATGCCACTGGCAGTGGCTTCTTTATAGTAATCCAAGCACAGTGCTGCACATTGTATAGTGGCTATGCTTGGTATTGCAGCTCTATCCCATTAATTTAAATGGGGCTGAGCTGCACACAGGCCATGAGAACAACGGAGATGACATAACAGGCCGAGGAAGAACAAATCAGGAAGGATGCCAGAAGTCAGACCACAACAATCAGGTATTGATGACCTATCCTGAGTATAGCTTAACATTATTTAGGTCCTTAAGAACTCCTTTAACACTTTGCACTTTGGACGTCTCCATTCTAGTCTAGTGAGCTGTTCCATTGAAGTCAATGGGACAGAGGAGCTGTAATTACACTGCTCGCCGCAGCAATGTTGTCATAAAAAATTTTTATCAAATATTTCACCGTAAAAAATACCTGTACCAAATATTAATACTATCACAATACTACCAACTCAAAGGATAATGATAGTTTATTATTTATACAGCACAGCGCATTGCGTAAAAAATTCTGGTACATTTTTTTCAAACCCCACACAAATGGTAAATGGTGCCATAAAAAAATAAACTGATATTACCCTAATTCAAGAAATCATAAGCCCAAGTGCAACCATGTTGGCGGCAAAATAAAAAGATATGGGTCTTTCATGACTGCTATTTTCCCATAAAACATGTTTTATGGTGCCAAAGTACCAAAATGTAAAAAGAAAAACCTCTATACATATTTGGGATCACCATATTTGAACCAACCTCTAGAATAAACATAACATGCCATTTTTACTGCAAATTAAACAACTTGCATTTCTTCCCCCCCCAAAAATATATAACAAATGTTAATCAATAAGGGTTAAGGGTTTGAGAGCCATCTGATGGTCATGCGTTTGCTCCTCCTAGTCAGGAAGACTAGTGCCACCCATCTGTGCCCCTTCTTCTTATATATGGAGGTAGTGGAGCTAGGAGCCTAAACTGTGGGTAAAAAATGTACTGCCAGTCACTCCAGTGGGTCAGATATCCATAAACTGCCAGTACATTACACCCTGTTATACTCCATTGTGGTATTTTCTAGGCACTGCTGGGGATGCATTATGTGTTGGATTTTGGTATTTCACATTTTTAGAGAGGTATTCTGTGCTGTACTGTGGTATTTGTGTGGTGCTCATGAGGAGGTATTCTGTGTTGCACTGTGGTATTTGTGTGGGGCTCCTGAGGAGGTATTCTGTGTTGCACTGTGGTATTTGTGTGGAGCTCCTGACGAGGTATTCTTTGTTGCACTGTGGTATTTGTGTGGGGCTCCTGAGGAGGTATTCTGTGCTGCACTGTGGTATTTGTGTGGGGTTCCTGAGGAGGTATTCTGTGTTGCACTGTGGTATGTGTGTGGGGCTCCTGAGGAGGTATTCTGTGTTGCACTGTGGTATGTGTGTGGGGCTCCTGAGGAGGTATTCTGTGATGCACTGTGGTATGTGTGTGGAGCTCCTGAGGAGGTATTCTGTGATGCACTGTGGTATGTGTGTGGAGCTCCTGAGGAGGTATTCTGTGCTGCACTGTGGTATTTGTGTGGGGCTCCTGAAGAGGTATTCTGTGATGCACTGTGGTATGTGTGTGGAGCTCCTGAGGAGGTATTCTGTGCTGCACTGTGGTATTTGTGTGGGGCTCCTGAGGAAGTATTCTGTGATGCACTGTGGTATGTGTGTGGAACTCCTGAGGAGGTATTCTGTGCTGCACTGTGGTATTTGTGTGGGACTCCTGAGGAGGTATTCTGTGATGTACTGTGGTATGTGTGTGGAGCTCCTGAGGAGGTATTCTGTGCTGCACTGTGGTATTTGTGTGGGGCTCCTGAGGAGGTATTCTGTGATGCACTGTGGTATGTGTGTGGAACTCCTGAGGAGGTATTCTGTGCTGCACTGTGGTATGTGTGTGGTGCTCATGAGGAGGTATTCTGTGTTGCACTGTGGTATTTGTGTGAGGCTCCTGAGGAGGTATTCTGTGCTGCACTGTGGTATGTGTGTGGAGCTCCTGAGGAGGTATTCTGTGCTGCACTGTGGTATTTGTGTGGTGCTCATGAGGAGGTATTCTGTGTTGAACTGTGGTATGTGTGTTGGGCTCCTGAGGAGGTATTCTGTGTTGCACTGTGGTATGTGTGTGGAGCTCCTGAGGAGGTATTCTGTGCCCCTTCTTCTTATATATGGAGGTAGTGGAGCTAGGAGCCTAAACTGTGGGTAAAAAGTTTACTGCCAGTCACTCCAGTGGGTCAGATATCCATATACTGCCAGTACATTACACCCTGTTATACTCCATTGTGGTATTTTCTAGGCACTGCTGGGGATGCATTATGTGTTGGATTTTGGTATTTCACACTTTTAGAGAGGTATTCTGTGCCGTACTGTGGTATTTGTGTGGTGCTCATGAGGAGGTATTCTGTGTTGCACTGTGGTATTTGTGTGGGGCTCCTGAGGAGGTATTCTGTGTTGCACTGTGGTATTTGTGTGGAGCTCCTGAGGAGGTATTCTGTGTTGCACTGTGGTATGTGTGTGGGGCTCCTGAGGAGGTATTCTGTGATGCACTGTGGTATGTGTGTGGAGCTCCTGAGGAGGTATTCTGTGATGCACTGTGGTATGTGTGTGGAGCTCCTGAGGAGGTATTCTGTGATGCACTGTGGTATGTGTGTGGACCTGCTGAGTAGGTATTCTCTGCTGCACTGTGGTATTTGTGTGGGGCTCCTGAGAAGGTATTCTGTGCTGCACTGTGGTATGTGTGTGGAGCTCCTGAGGAGGTATTCTGTGTTGCACTGTGGTATTTGTGTGGGGCTCCTGAGGAGGTATTCTGTGTTGCACTGTGGTATGTGTGTGGGGCTCCTGAGGAGGTATTCTGTGATGCACTGTGGTATGTGTGTGGAGCTCCTGAGGAGGTATTCTGTGTTGCACTGTGGTATTTGTGTGGGGCTCCTGAGGAGGTATTCTGTGTTGCACTGTGGTATTTGTGTGGGGCTCCTGAGGAGGCATTCTGTGCTGCACTGTGGTATTTGTGTGGAGCTCCCGAGGAGGTATTCTGTGATGCACTGTGGTATGTGTGTGGAGCTCCTGAGGAGGTATTCTGTGTTGCACTGTGGTATTTGTGTGAGGCTCCTGAGGAGGTATTCTGTGCTGCACTGTGGTATGTGTGTGAGGGCTCCTGAGAAGGTATTCTGTGCTGCACTGTGGTATTTGTTTGATGCTGCTGTGGGTGCACTTTGTGCAGCACTGTGATCTGACATTGCTTGGTTGGTATTTTGTGCTCGATAATAGTACTTGTTTAGTGCTGCTGGGCAGGTATTTTGTGCTGCACTTTGGAACTAGTTTCATGCTTTTTGATGAGGTATTTCAGCTGCACTATGGTATATGGTGCTGCGGGGGAGGCATTTTGTGCTGCATTTTGGTCTCTGGCACTGCTGGAGAGTTATTTTGTGTTGTACTGTGATATCTCTTTGGCACTGCTGTGGAGGTATTTTGCACTGCACTGTAGTTTTTAGGCCGCTAGAGGGCTTTATGTGTGTTGCATGGTGGTATTTGGTTAATATTGCTGGGGGTAATATGGACACAACACAGCAGTATTTGTTAGCTGGTGATGCTGCAGTATCACCTTGTATATGTTGTTGAGGCCCGAGTGAAAAAAAAGAAGCCCCACTCTAATAGCGATTGTGTGCAATTCTAGTCACTCTGTAAATTATTCCATTACTGATTCATTCTGCCAGGATGCCAGAAAAGCAGCAACTGTCATGCACACCTTATAAGACTTCTCAGATATAATTATTATTATTTAACCTATGAGAAACAGTTTAACATAAGACACAACAAGATAAACTATTTGTCCTTGTGCCTAAAGGGGTTTTCCAAGTCTTTAATACTGATGACTAATCCATAGGATGTCAATGTCAGATCGACGGGGGTTCGACTCACAGAAACCCTGCTGATCAGCTATTAGAAGGATCTACTGTGTGCTGGAAGTTGGTACCTGAGCTGCAAAACTCCATCTGCTATGCCTGGTTACTGCAATGCTGTACCCATTGGATACTCATGACCTACTCTAAGGATAGGCCATCAATAATAAAGACCTGTAAGACCTTTTTAAAGGATTAACATGCTGTTCAGTGAATGTGTATTTGCTACATACTGACATTTAAAAATGCTTAAAGGGTTTTCTACATATTTTTTTTTTCTTGATGTCCTATCCTCAGGATAGATCATCAGTATCTGATCTGTGGGGGTTGTATACCCAGGACCCCCGCTGATCAGCTGTTTGAGAAGGCAGCGGTGCCCCTTTGAGCACCACAGCCTTCTCTCTGCTTTTCAAAAGCCAGTGACAACACGTTCATTGATCACATGGTGGAGTGAATCAAGTGAATGGGACTGAGCTGCAATACCAACCACAGCCGCTACACAATGTAGGACGCTGTGCTTGGTAAGCTGCGAGAAGGCAGCGGTGCTCAAAAGAACAGCTGATCGGTGGGAATCCCGGGTGTTGAACACTCGAAGATGAGATACTGATGATCTATACAGAGGATAGGTCATCAGTAAAAAAAATAAAAAAAATCTTGGAGTGACACAAACAGCATTCAAAAATAAACAACAGCAGTGGTCTCCAAACTGTGGCAGCATGGTCAGACTTGAAGTTTTCCAGCATCTGGAAAGTCACAGGATGAAGATCACTAGCGTGCCTAGGTTCAGGCGCTGAATGTCTTGCACATGTGCAGTGCTGATACGATGTTTACTATCTTTTTTCTTGTGCTCTGGTACTTTCAATGATGTAAAATACAAGAGGATCTGTAATCACAGACTGACAGGTCACACATTGCTCTTACCGGTCTTTCATGCTCCAGGATGGAGGATTTTCCAGGTTCATATTCAAAGATACTTCGGGGTTCGGAGCGGAACATGCGAGTATCAACTTTTCTGTCTGGTGGTTCCCACTCATTCCTTGTAGGAGGAAATATACAATGGCATAGACTTGAAAACACAGCACTCAAATTACTTTTAGCATTTTGTATAAAACCTAAGGCCTCATGCACACGGCCGTTGCTCGGTCAGGCCCGTATTGTGACCCAACATGTTGTAGTTTTGTGGTGCAGACGGATCACGGACCCATTTAAGTTGAGGTCCCCAATGCATGGAACAGCCGAGCAACGGTGTCGGACCCCTACCAATCAGATTGTCATGAGCTATCCTGAAGATGAGCCATCAATATGAAAATATTGGGCAATCCCTTTAATAAAATGTATATTAGTTTTACATTTGTGTCTCTACTTGTTTTATTAGACATATTGGGGGGTTGTAGGTGTTTGATGATTTGAAGTTCACTCTTGTAGTTACTAAGGCCTCATGCACACAAACTTATTTTTTTTCCCTGTCCATTCCATTTTTTTTACAGATGCGGAACCATTAATTTTGAATGGGTCAGCAAAAAAAAACAGAAGGTACACCGTCTGCATTCCGTTTCCGTATGTCCGCATGTCCGTTCCGCAAAAAAATAGCACATGTCCTATTATTGTCCGCATTATGGACAAGGATCGAACTGTTATATTAGGGGTCAGCTGTTCCGTTCCGCAAAATACGGAATGCACATGGACGTCATCCATATTATTTGAAGATTCCGCTAAATACATACGGTTGTGTGTGTGAGCCCTAATACTCAGCTTTTATGAAAAACTCAGTTGTGGTGCTGCATTAAAAAACCTCAAGTAAAATTGTACATGAGAATTTTCAACAGAACAAAGAAGGTGAAGAACATTAATATTTGGTGACTTACTTCTCCGGAGATGTCAGCTCCCGCATGCGATGAGGCACAGAAGGAGGAAGCACAGGTATCGGAGGAGGTGGCAATGGGGATGAAACTCTAAACACATCTGTGCCGTTGTCAGAAATACTTTTAGAGAGAGGCCGGTACGTTTGTGTCTTTGCCGCGGGGTGTGAATAGGCAGGTACAGAAGAGGTGTAGTTATCTGTTAGCACATAGACAAAAACATATATCAAATCATAGAAAAACACTTTACTGAACCCCTAAAAAATAACCTTTATGATTATATACAGACATATATATATATATATATATGTATATATATATATATATATATATATATATACACATACACACACACACACACACATATCAATGCCTAAGAAACTATAATTAAAAAAAACAACATGATCACCTTTCTGTGAAAACTGTCAACGTCATCTAGCTATCTAAGGTACTTTCACACTAGCGTTTCTCTTTTCCAGCACTGAGTTCCGTCCTAGGGCTCAATACCGGAAAAGAACTGATCAGTTTTATCCCCATGCATTCTGAATTGAGAGCAATCTGTTCAGGATGCATCAGGGGGTCTTCAGTTCAGTCACTAAACTGCGTTTTGGACGGAGGAAATACTGTAGCATGCTGCTGTATTATCTCCGTCCAAAATTCGGGATCAGTTGCCGGAATGCCGGATCCGGGAATAATTTACATTGAAATGTATTAAAATACCACAATGCCGGTTCCGTCCTTCCGGTCTGCGCATACGCAGACTAGTAAAAATGGGAAAAAATATATAACGGATACGTTTTTTCCGGATGACATCCAGAGAGACGGATCCGTTCTTGCAATGCATTTTTCTTTGTTCTTTGCATGCAGATTGCGGCGTGAAAAAGCGACAGCCCAGCCTAAGGCCCTTTAGTTAATATATCTCTCCTCATACAGTTCTATGTCCTCTCCTTCCTCTCATATAGAATATGATGAAACTAGTTGCCTGTAGCAACCACTAGAAGGAGTTTAGTTTACTGTATTGTATATAGTTATTATTGAACTCAATGGAAGCTGTAAAATCTCCCCCTAGTGACATGGACAGTGCAAATAAAACTGCCATGGATCTATGTCATAACGGGAGAAGGGGTTCAGTGCTTGCCCCCTCTCTTTCTGTCCCCATAGCAGTCCGCCCGTCCGTCCGTCTGTCTGTCTGTCACAGAACAACTGTTTACTAAGCTACCAGCAAAAAAAGATAATCTTAATATATTAGAGTTAAAAACAAGTATATTGAGATAATTCACCA
Source organism: Bufo gargarizans (assembly GCF_014858855.1). Taxonomy (NCBI): domain Eukaryota; kingdom Metazoa; phylum Chordata; class Amphibia; order Anura; family Bufonidae; genus Bufo; species Bufo gargarizans. The sequence goes on from NC_058080.1 coordinate 123,951,372, forward strand.
GTCAGGAGTTCCTGGAAAGCTCTCCATTAGACATTTATAGCATTTTGACCATTTACAAAGCCAAAGCAATGTCTTTCTCCTATATAAACAAGTTACATCCTCCCCAGTTCACATTAAATTCAAGTAAACAGGAAAGAAACAAATTAAGGGGCTATGCTGCATCACACGAGTGCCAGAACCCCTTCAAACAGCTGATTGTCGGGGGTCCAGGAGTCGGACCATCACTGATCTATCCTATGGATAGGTCATAAATATCTTGACACTTCACAACCCCTTTAACCCCTTCAATATCTGCATGCTAAAATTCACATCTATATTTATAGGTCAGTATTTTCACCCTGCGAAATTTGTTGCTATGCTTATTTTTTCATCATTTTCAATATAATTGTATTAATAGCTACAATGGGGTTTTTGCTTGTGCTGCTCTTCAGAAGCGGGCAGTGAATACGAAATAAACATTGTATATTAAATTTAGAACTTCGTCTCTGATTGTTTTCCATACAGCTTAGTAAAATATCATACAGAGCGTTGCAGGAAATAAAGTAACCCTTTCTGTAACCTGTGTGACCTGTACCCTACCACACTGTAATTTCCTTTAGGCCTAGTTCACACGATTGGTTTTTTTGCGAGTGTACAGGCCGTTTTTTGTGGTCCGTATACGGTCCGTATGCGGAACCATTCATTTCAATGGCTCCAGATAAAAAACGGAATGTGTTCCGTAAGCATTCCGTTTCCGTATTTCCGTTTTTCTGTTCTGTTGAAAGATAGAACATGTCCTATTATTGCCCGCAAATCACGTTCCGTGGCTCCATTTAAGTCAATGGGTCCGCCAAAAAAAACGCATCCGTAAGAAATGCATCCGTATGTCTTCCGTATCCGTTCCGTTTTTGTAGAACCATGTATTGTAATTACTGTATACTGTATATGCCATACAGAAAAACGGAACGGAAATGGAAACACAACGGAACTCAAAAATGGAACAACGGATCCGTGAAAAACGGACCGCAAAAAACTATAAAAGCCATACGTTCGTGTTAACTAGGCCTTAGCCAGTTTTCATTTTTTCTTTCTTGTTTTTTTTCATCCCCACTTTCCAGGAGCCATCACTTCTTTGGTTTTGTTTTGGGTTTCCTTTTTCCTGGATGATTCGTATTATTTTAAGGGCACCATTTAATGTGTGGAATGATATGTGGAAATTAATGCAATCCTGCAATTTTTTGGGGGGAAATTAATTTTTTATGGCATTCATTGTGTGTTATTATTATTATTGTGGGAGGAGCTAAGCGAGTGACAGAATAGGCATGCCTACCGATTGTCCTAACCCAACTGGCTGGAGTGTGCCCGGTGCCAGTGACGAGGTACGGCCTGAAATAGTGGGTCACCTAGGAGGAGAGTATGAGAAAAGGGGATGGGAGGGAGGGGCAACAACGGGCGCCCTTCCTGCTTGTAGGAGGGGGTTTATAAGGGTGAGCACGCTCCTCCCACAATTACAGGCTGCAAGCAGCCTTCAACATTTGTGGGAGGAGCTAAGCAAGTGACAGAATAGGCATGCCTACCGATTGTCCTAACCCCACTGGCTGGAGTGTGCCCGGCGCCAGTGACGAGGTACGGCCTGAAATAGTGGCCAAAAAGAGAACTGGTACGTAGTAGGGAGTGAAGCATTTATTGAAGCATAGCGTGAACTATAATGCCAAGGAACAAAAGGCTCTGGAGATCTCCGCCCGTGGATTCGGAATGTACCTTGTGAAGCAGGACGACCGCCAACGACCCACCTTGCGGATGACATGCGCTGGTACCTGGTGACTTGATGCTGCGGATGCGGCCCCTATGCGGAAGGAGTGCCCGGATATCGTGCTAGGGTTGAAACCCAGCCCTGCGGCCAGGGTACGGATGTTGGAGATGAACAGGGTAGAAGACAGGGGCCTACCGTTGATCGGGAGCAACGGGTCGTCTAGATCGGAAGATTGAAGGGAGGCCAGGAGCTCCTTGAGCACTTTGATAGGACACCAGCAGGTGGCCGTTGGGAAAAATTCCACCTCTGTGGGAGGACCGGTCTGACTGGTCTTTGAGGAGGGGATGGATAGGATGAAGTGATCAGAGTGCCAGGTGAGATGCCGCCTGAGCAGGGTTGTGCGGGAGATGGCGCTGCAGGTGAACTCCCCGGGCCTGAGGAACCCATAAAACCCGAGGTACATGGCCGCTTTGGTGATGATGCTTGCTGGTTGCCCAAAAGGAAGGCCGTCTAGGGCTGCGGATAACTTGCGGAAGAGCTCACCTGACACCGGCTGCCTGCGTACCTGGACCGCCGTGCTAACCTTCTGAATGCCCCTGAGGGTGGCTTTGATGGCCTGATTAGAAAAGATGGATCTGGCAGAAGGGTCGCTGAGCATCCGGTGGTGCTGAATGCCGGCCAAATACAGCTTGATGGTATTAAAAGAGAGGTGGCGGTGGGTGTGGCAATGGGCTATGAAGGCCATGATAAAGGTGACCTCGTCCACCTCCCCCTGTGGGTGGGTGTCAGCGAACCGCCTAAACAAGCTGAACCCGGCGTCTTAGTTCCTGGCGGTGTTGGCGGCTAGCGACCGCTGGACTAAAGACCGTGCGGTCGCTATCAAGGGCTCTAGTTCAGCAGGAGGGCGCTGTATGGCGGAGCTGGAATGCCGACGGGATCCGCCTCCGGGAGTTCCTGGAAGAAAATATCGAAGTTAAACCGTGACAGGGCGTCGGCCGCGGACATGGAAGGCGAAAACGTGGAAGTTAAACTCCAGGGACAGCCAGACAAGCTTACGCAGCAGGGCCATGATCCTGAGGGATTTTGCCCTTCCCTTTGAAATGACCTCAACCAGGACCTGACTGTCCGTTCTGAATATTACTGACCTGTTTGCCCAGAGCGGACCCCAGACGTGGGCAGCCGCCACTATGGGGTACAATTCCAATAGCGGCGAGGACCTCACGGCCTCAGCCTCGGACAGGAGCTCCACCGGCCAACCAACCACTGCGGGTAGAAGATAGCTGCGAACCCGCGGGAGGCCGTGGCATCGGTGAAAACCGTGGGGGACGCCGCGTCCGGGGATGGTACAAATAACGAGATACCGTTCCACCCGGTCAGGAAAGCTCGCCACATTCGAAGGTCCGCCATGGCGTGACCGTCCAGCCGGACGGTGGAGTCCTGATCCGGAGCGGTTGGCAGGAGGTGGAGGAGCCGGGAAATAAAGGACCTGCCCTGCGGCATGATTTTGAATGCGCAGGTGAGGAACCCTAACAGGGACTGGAGCTCCCGCTTGGACAAAACCCCGGAAGAGGCCGCGGCTGAAACGGCGGCTTTGATTTTTGCCAGCTTGACCGCGGGGAGGCTGGCCTGCATGCGGACCGAATCCAGGGTGATGCCCAAGAAGGTAACCCTGGTGCCTGGACCCTCTGTCTTGGCGGATGCCACGGGGACCTCGAGGCTGGCGAACAGTTGGAGCAAACTCGCCAACCCAGAGGGGGGGCTCTCGGGCCTCTCGACTATCAGGAAATCATCCAAGTAATGTATGACCATACCTAGCCCCCCATGATGGACAAGGATCCAGTACAGCGCACAGGCGAACCTGTCGAACAGCCACGGGCTGCTTTTTGACCCAAAGGTGAGCCGGTCAGCAAAATAGAACCCGTCCGCCCAGTGTAACCCATAATATCGCCATAGCTGAGGAAGAATGGGGAGCAGCTTGAAGGCGTCCGCGATGTCGGCCTTGGCCAACCAAGCACCCTCCCCGGCCATCCGGATGTATTGAATGGCCTCGTCTATGGATGCGTAGGACATAGAGAATTCTTCTGACGGGATCAGGGAGTTGAGGCTGGGAATTGGTGACATGTGAGGCGCTGACAAGTCGTAAATCAAACGTTTTTTATTTGAGGCCTGCTTGGAGACCAGGCCAATAGGATTTATCCTCCAAGTAGAAAATGGGATGACTTTAAACGGGCCTAGGAGAAAACCCTTCCGAACTTCGTCCTGCAACAGGGTGGCTACCGCTTCTGGGTCTTGAATGGCAGACTGTAGGTTCCTTCCCTCCCAGGACACTTGAGGGAGGGCCACAAAGCCGGTATCGAAGCCCCCCTTGAAGCCGGCGAGCAGGAACTCCACCGCCTGGCGATCGGGGTGGTCTTGCAACAGGATGCCCAAGAGCTCAATATTGATGTCGGCCAGTCATAGCGTCTTACGTTGCCTCTTCGGGCAGCTGGAGCGGGGGTGGGCCCTGAAGCAGAGGGAGCAGACATGCAAGGCCCTGCAGCTGTTGAAACCACAACCCCCGGCGTTAAAGTTGTTGCAGACCTGACTCTGTCCTAGGTAAGCAATGGGCCTGCCCAGCTTGTCCGTGGACCCTTGGAACCGCTGTGCGCCGGAGGGGCCAGGCAGGGAACCTTCCCGGCCCGAGGTGGGGAGGTTGAGACACCAGTCGGCCGTGTGCTGGATGGATTGGCACGCTGCGCACGTGGGGGCCTGTAACCCAGCAAAATGACGACAGAACAGCTCCATGTCCAGGTTTGCCCAGTCCGTGATGAACTGGAACTGGGCGAGGGCGGCAGCCGCCTTGGCTGAGAAAGACCTGTGGTAGTCGTAGAAGTTCGACCCGCCGTACTTGTAACCTAAGTCGGTGACTCGGTATAAATAGGAATCCAGCTCCTCGCGCCTGTGTGGCTGGCTGCCGCAGATGGTATCTCGGTAGAGGCTAAACGCCAGGACGAATTTGGGGATTGAGAGCTTCTGGTTCAGGCGGGCATCCTTGACCCGCAGAACCACCGATACCTCCCCGCAATTAATCACCTTATTTTCTGACACATCCTGTGATGCAATGAGAATGGACGCCAGGTTGACGTCCCTCCCCGCTAGGATGTCCCTTTTCAGGTTGTCTGGGATGAAATGCGAGGGGGCAATCTGGGGGCTGGTACGGACCGTACCTGGTGCCGACTCCTGGGATGTAGATGGTAAGGCTGGAAGGGCTGGGGAAGGTGGTGCCGCCGGCCGTGACTCCAATTCCCCCATCCTGGTTTGGATGTCCGCCACCGAACCCGCCAGGCTGCCGATGGTGGCCTGCAACTGCAGGAGGGCTAGCTGGATAGAGGAGAGAGAAGGTTGGTCACTTGAGCCTGACGGTGCCGTCATTAGGAGACGGTACAGCTCCGCTTTCCTCGCGGAGGCGGGATGGTGAATTCCTCTCCTATTGAGCTCTGCCACCAGTTTCGGGATGGTCCAGCTCCGTAGAGAGGGGTTGCTGGCGTGCCCTGATACGGAGGTCCCGGGTAAAGATAAGTTGTCATCCGACTCCGGGGCCTGCGACATCTTCAAGCTGCATGGAGGAGGCATGAAGGTAACAGATGAGATTCCATCCCCCTCCCCCAGATGACCGAAGACGCGTTGCCGGAGAATGGTCTGACCGCGTGGAGGTGCTCGCTACTTACCTGAAATGGAGCGAACCGCGCTACTGATTTCCGAGGTGAAATGTAGACCTATGAACGGGAGTTTGTGACAACGAATACGTAACGCAGTGGCAAGGTGTACAGCAGCCTCGTGGCTGGATCTTACCTGGACAAGGAGGAGACTTTGGCGTAACGAAAGTAGCTAGCTCGCAGTCCTGGAGGCCGAGACCCTGTTGTACGTGAAGAAACAAGCTGTGTTTGGACCGATACCCGGTGAGGGATGCGAACAGCTGGACCCTTAAGCAGCGAAAGGGTGCGTGACCCTGACCCAAGTGCACTTGGGCCGGAATCATGCCTGAGTGACCCCGGGAACATATGACCCCCAGGTTTGTACCGCTCATGCCCCCTGACCCACACACACAGGGAACACATGCCCCCTGCACGGACAGGGAACACATGCCCTGAACGCACAGGAACACTAGAAGCCCGGCCAACCACGGGGATCCATGCTACCCGAGCGAACAGAGAACGCATGACCCTGAACGAACAAGGAACACCCGGCCCCTGCGTGACCCAGGGAACACATGACCCAGACATGGGGCCAGCGGACACCATGCCTGAATGATTTAGGGAATATGACACCAGAGCGATTCGGGGAGACCTTGCACATGAGCGCTTCAGGAAGACATTACACCTGAGCGATTCAGGAAGACATTACACCTGAGCGATTCAGAAAGACATTACACCTGAGCGATTCAGAAAGACATTACACCTGAGCGATTCAGGAAGACATTACACCTGAGCGATTCAGGAAGACATTACACCTGAGCGATTCAGGAAGACATTACACCTGAGCGATTCAGGAAGACATTACACCTGAGCGAACAGAAAGACATTACGCCTGAGTGATTCAGGAAAAATACACCTGAGCGAAACAGGGGACATTGCGCCCGGGGCGAATCGGGGAGGCATTTACCCCTGAGTGACCAGGTAGACCAGTCCCGGAGATGCAGGAACCGGGGAACGCCCCCCCCCTCTCTCCCCTGGGAGACCTAAGGGCGGCCGCACCGGGGGGAGGCCCAGGCACCGCCGGACCCCAGGCCCCCGGAACAACCGCCCCCAATCACCCAGGGGGTGAGACCAATGCCCTGGTGTGGGCGGCAGCTGGCCGGCCTGGCATTGAAACAAATCAGCTTGTTTACATCATTTAATTTTTTTTTTTGGCATTGCGTGGGTTAATATGAGCAACCACCTGCCGAAACATCCTTACTCCATTTTTTTTTTTTTTTTTTTTTTTTTTTTTTTACTCTTGGCATTGCGGGGGTTAATATGAGCAACCACCTGCAGAACATCCTTACTCCATATTTTTTTTTTTTATTAATCTGCCGCCGGCCGCCGCTGATCCCGGCGCCCCCGACCCCGCAATGGGCTCCTGGCACTATTGGGATAGAATAACAACATTTCATTGCACCAGCCTCAACGCACTGGGGGAGCGATTCCCCAACACCGTACACCAAACAAAGGAAGCATCGGCCAGTATGGCGTGGATGCATGGGCCCAGCGGCCGTGAGCCGTCTCCGCCCGCCGGCCAGCCTCCCCGCCCTCCCCCCGCCCCCAGGTTTATAAGGGTGAGCACGCTCCTCCCACAATTACAGGCTGCAAGCAGCCTTCAACATTTGTCATTGTGAGATTACAGTATACCTTTACAAAAGACCAAAAATATGTGTCGCCATATTGATGATTTTTTTTATTTTTCCGTTAACATTGCTATGACTTGTTTTGTGGAGTGAGCTTCAATTTTTCTTGGTACCATTATGGGGTACGTACAACTTTTTGATGAATATTTCTTACTTTTTTGGTGGAGGGAGGTTGGCAAGGTGGCAAAACACAGCGATTCTGCCATTGTGAATTTCTTTTATTTTTTTGGCATTCACTGTGTCGGATAAACATGATATTTTAATACCTTGGACTTATGGACACGCTGATAACAATTATGTTTGTGCCTAACTTTGTATATTTTTTTTTTACCTAAGAAAGGGTGGTTCTGAACTATTATTATTTGTTGTTTTTTGGGGGATTTAATTTTTATTTTATTTATTTTTTATTTTATTTTTTTAGTCCATCCAGGAAACTTGACTAGCTGACTGCTTGATCACTTGCATAATAATGTGTACTTCAGAATGGCAGTGTATTCTGCTGTCAGCTTTATCCTATTAAACCCTACCTCTGACCTCTAAGGCTACGTTCACACTTGCGCTAGCAGGGTCCGGCAGGCTGTTCCAGCGGGAGAACAGCCTGCCGGATCCGTGCTAACGCTAACCCACCATGCCACCGGAAGTCCACTCCGGGCCTAATCACTATAATGGGAGCAGGCCGGAGGTAAGCCACAGCACAGCGAACAAGCCAGCATGCTGTCGTTTTTGTCCGTCCGCTTCTCTGCATGGTCGCCGTTCTGTGGCTGGACCTCTGGCCTGCTCCCATTATAGTGAATGGGGCCGAAGCACACTTCGAAGCACGGTGGGCTAGCGTTAGCACGGGCTCCGGCAGGCTGGAACAGCCTGCCGGACCCTGCTGCTGCAAGTGTGGAAGTAGCCTAATAGAAGTAACAAGATGGCAGACCTGGGAGTCTTCACTAGGTCCCCAGTTAATGACAGAGGGTCACTATTGACCACTGCATTCTAGCAGTCAAACAGATAATTCCTGTCCAGGCTGTTGGAGGACGGCACCTGCTGTATATTGAACGGACTTTACTTCAATGGCCAAACAGCACCTGCTACAGTATATATTGAATGGACTTTACTTTACTTTTGCTGTACATGAACACTGGATGTGGGCAATGGGTTAAAATATATAAACAGGAAAATAAACAGCTGCCCATTATCTTATAAAAACCACTTGAAGTTTTATTCCATACTATTTAAAATCACAACATGGAGTTACAGATGGAAATTAACACTTAGCATTAATATCTGTAACTCCATGTTGGAATTTTAAATAGTATGGAATAAAACTTCAAGTGGTTTTTACACAATGTTTGGGCTGTTGTTCATTTTTCTGTCTTCTCCCGCTAACACATACAAGGACGGTGCAGGACAAGACCCAGAAACATGGTGTTTGTGAGCTGGTTTTACTCTTTCCTTTTTATATGTCAATTTCTGTATAAGGCGGAGTTCATACTTCAGTTGTTTGGTCAGTTATTTCCATCAGTTACTAAACACAGAACAGGTGAAGATTTGTCTATTACACCTTTTGGCTACATGCACACGATGTGCCGTTTTTTTGAGGTCCGGAACGGGCGGCCCATTGTAGAAATGCCTATTCTTGTCCGCAAAACGGACAAGAATAGGACATGTTCTATTTTTTTTGCGGGGCCACGGAACGGAGCATCGGTGGCTCGGATGCGGACCCAAACAACGGCCGTGTGCATGAGGCCTTTCTCTAAGTAGGCTTCACTTCCATTCTTGGCTCACAATAAGAGCTCATGCACACGAACATATTTTATTTTCATGTCCGTTCAGCTTTTTTTGCGGACCATATGCGGAACCATTCATTTCAAGTTACTCTGTGTGCATTCCATTTCCGTATGTCCGCAAAAACATAGAACATGTCCTATTATTGTCCGCATCATGGACAAGTATAAGACTGTTCTACCAGGGGCCAGCTGTTCAGTTCCACAAAATATGGAATGCACACGGACGTCATCCATATTTTTTGCAGACCGCAAAATACATACAGTCATGTGCATGAGCCCTAACTGATGGAAATAACTGATCAAATAACTGAAGTGTGAACTAAGCCTAATGCTATAAAGAAAGATCCTGCCCGCTCTGCAGTGTAACATGTCATGGTAAAGCATGTTTACCAGTCTTATTACAAACCGGATTCCAAAAAAGTTGGGACACTATACAAATCGTCAATAAAAACTGAATGCAATGATGTGGAGGTGCCAACTTCTAATATTTTATTCAGAATAGAACATAAATCACGGAACAAAAGTTTAAACTGAGAAAATGTACCATTTTAAGGGAAAAATATGTTGAATCAGAATTTCATGGTGTCAACAAATCCCCAAAAAGCTGGGACAAGACCATTTTCACCACTGTGTGGCATCTCCCCTTCTTCTTACAACACTCAACAGACGTCTGGGGACCGAGGAGACCAGTTTCTCAAGCTTAGAAATAGGAATGCTCTTCCATTCTTGTCTAATACAGGCCTCTAACTGTTCAATCGTCTTGGGCCTTCTTGCTCCTTCCTCTTTATGATGCGCCAAATGTTCTCTATAGGTGAAAGATCTGGACTGCAGACTGGCCATTTCAGTACCCGGATCCTTCTCCTACGCAGCCATGATGTTGTGATTGATGCAGAATGTGGTCTGGCATTATCTTGTTGAAAAATGCAGGGTCTTCCCTGAAAGAGATGACGTCTGGATGGGAGCATATGTTGTTCTAGAACCTGAATATATTTTTCTGCATTGATGGTGCCTTTCCAGACATGCAAGCTGCCCATGCCACACGCACTCATGCAACCCCATACCATCAGAGATGCAGGCTTCTGAACTGAGCGTTGATAACAACTTAGGTTGTCCTTGTCCTCTTTGGTCCAGATGACATGGCGTCCCAGATTTCCAAAAAGAACTTCGAATCGTGACTCGTCTGACCACAGAACAGTCTTCTATTTTGCCACACTCCATTTTAAATGATCCCTGGCCCAGTGAAAACGCCTGAGATTGTGGATCTTGCTTAGAAATGGCTTCTTCTTTGCACTGTAGAGTTTCAGCTGGCAACGGCGGATGGCACGGTGGATTGTGTTCACTGACAATGGTTTCTGGAAGTATTCCTGAGCCCATTCTGTGATTTCCTTTACAGTAGCATTCCTGTTTGTGGTGCAGTGTTGTTTAAGGGCCCGGAGATCACGGGCATCCAGTATGGTTTTACGGCCTTGACCCTTACGCACAGAGATTGTTCCAGATTCTCTGAATCTTCGGATGATGTTATGCACAGTTGATGATGATAGATGCAAAGTCTTTGCAATTTTTCGCTGGGTAACACCTTTCTGATATTGCTCCACTATCTTTCTGCACAACATTGTGGGAATTGGTGATCCTCTACCCATCTTGGCTTCTGAGAGACACTGACACTCTAAGTAGCTCTTTTTATACCCAATCATGTTGTCAATTGACCTAATTAGTGTTAATTGGTCTTCCAGCTCTTCGTTATGCTCAAATTTACTTTTTCCAGCCTCTTATTGCTACTTGTCCCAACTTTTTGGGGATTTGTTGACACCGTGAAAATTTGAATCAACGTATTTTTCCTTTAAAATGATACATTTACTCAGATTAAACGTTTGATCTGTCATCTACGTTCTATTACAAATAAAATATTGACATTTGCCATCTCCACATCATTGCATTCAGTTTTTATTCACAATTTGTTTAGTGTCCCAACTTTTTTGGAATCCGGTTTGTACACAACATGCCATTCTGCCCGACAAAATAGCCTGTTTTTATTTGTGCACATGGATTGAGTAACTCACCTGTATTATATGCATAGGTCATACTGGAATAATCACTGTCATTGTCTGTAAAACAAACAGAATCTGTGAGTCCTCGAACGCAGCAGTCACATTTACTACAGGCTGTGAACAAACCAAGAATTACTTCCACCTTCCCTTTTATGTCTCATGGTTCAGCTCATTTTACAGCTCATCTCACCTTAGAATGATTGCATTCCCATACATTCTTCTTGTCTGAGATTTGTCCTTGTCATACATTTGCATTTCAAGGCTCTGAACAATAAAATTGGCAGGGGCCATACTTTAGACTCATGTCCCAGTGATAATCGGTGCACATAAATATCTGCTAAGTTTTCAAAGGAAAAACGCCCAGAAAAGCTTGTTTAATATTTCACAAATGGAATGATGATTTGTTACTTTTATTTTAGCAGCCGTGATCCGAGACCTGAATTTCAATGAAGTGTGGTGAATTTATTAGAAGGTTCTCTGAGCAGAGGTTATATATTGCAGGATATTGGAGTTGAATGGAAACCGCTTGCTGCTTATGCCTACATATGTATTCTCCAAGCACACAGAATCAGCTCTGCTAGGCACACATCTTGGTCGTTTCTTGTGCTATCAAAGTTACATAGTAACTCAGAGACCTCTTCTTAATGGCTCTTGCACACGGCCATTGTTCGGTCATTCCGTGCATTAGGGACCGCAATTTGCTGTCCCTAATGCACTACACAATCCGTGCGGCTGCCGCAACGGATCCAGAACCATTCAACTTGAATGGGTCCGTGATCTGTCCGCACTGCAAAAAAAAATAAATAGAACAAGGTTTATTTTTTGTGGTGCGGAGGCACGGACAGAAACCCCACGGGGAAATCCATAGTGCTTCCGTGGGGATCCGTGCTCCGTTCAAGTGAATGGGTCCGCATCTGGGATGCGGTTAGCATAAGGCCGGTGCCCACATATTGCGGACCTGCCGTTTGCGGGCCGCGGCCGGCAACGGCTGTGTGCATGAGGCCTTAATGAGCAGAACTCTTGTTGAATGTGCTATGGTACTTTGGTCTGCACTCTTTACAGTCCATATTTGCACTCACCAATAATCTCTCAGTGTTATTATGGTTTCTAATTAGGAGTCATATCGTTTTGAGAATGAAGGCGCACTTAGATGCTGCAGGGAGCAGCCGATTGTCGGAAAGGACAAAAATCTGCTTGTTCAGTGAAGGCGAAGCATTGCATCACCTCCACAGAGTGAGGATGAGCGATGGCTGCTGCTATGACTTGTCTCCATACTAAATCATTGCTCTTGGGCCACAGAGTGCTGTGTAGGGTACTTTCACACTTGCGGCAGAGGATTCCGGCAGGCAGTTCCGGCGTCGAAACTGCCTGCCAGAACTGGCAATCCGGACGCAAACGGATGCATTTGTGAGACGGATCTGGATGCGGATCTGTCTCACAAATGCATTGCAATATCAGATCCGTCTTTCCCGGGTTTCATCATGTTTTGCTGGAACACTTGGAATTCCGGCAAGTCTTCAGGATTTTTGTCCGGAGAGAAAACTGCCGCATGCTGCTGTATTTTCTCCAGCCAAAAAACGTAAGAGGCACTGAACTGATGCATCCTGAACGTTATACTCTCCATTCAGAATGCATTAGGAGAAAACTGATCAGTTCTTTTCTGGTATATAGCCCCTGTGACAGAACTTAATACCGGAAAACAAAAACGCTAGTGTGAAAGTACTCCAGAATGATCGCTGCCCGATCATTGAGGATTCTGCATCTCAAATCATTTCACCCGATGATCAAGTGTTTCGCTCGTTCATCAGATGATCTGCGGCACCTTAAAACAGGCAGATTATAGGGAACAAGCGTTTGTAGGAACATTCGTCTGAACATCAGGTCGTGTAAATCGGGCTTTAATACTAAATGAGTAATGGCATCATACTGTGGTATACTCCCTGGCTTCATACGTGATGTTTGGCCCTGGGCTACCTTCTGTGATCCATAGATTACCCAGGCCAGGGAATGCAATGAGTAAAATGTTTAGCAGATATGTATGCTGATGGTGGGTGAATTGCTGTAGGCCTCATGCGCACGTGTGCGGCTGTTTTGTGCACCGGGGACCACAATTTACGGTCCCCAATGCGTGGACACCATCCGTGCGGCTGCTGCAGACGGATGCTGACCTATTATTTTGAATGGGTCTATGATCCGTCCACACACGGCAAAAAAATGTTTATGTGGCAAAGAGAGAAACCCCATAATAGCACTTCCGTGGTGTTCCGTGACTCCGTTCCGCACCGCTCCTTCCGGATGGTGGACCTGTTCAAGTGAATGGGTCCACATTCGTGGTACTGTGAGCACACAGCTAGTGCCCATATATTGCAGACCCGCTGTTTGTGGGCCGCAATACGGGCATGACCGGGCAACGGCTGTGTACATAAGGCCTTAGGGCTTATGCACACGAACGTATGTATTTTGCGGTCCGCAAAACACGGATTCACAAAAAAAATGGATTACATCCGTGTGACGTATGTAATCAATTGTAACAATGCCTGTCCTTGTCCACAAACGGACAAGAATAGAACATGCTCTATTTTTTTGCGGAAAGGACTTGCGGACAAATGGATACGGAATGCACACTGAGTCCTTTTTCTTTGCAACCCCATTGAAATGAATGGTTCCGCATACGGGCTGCAAAAAAATGGAATGGACACAGACAAAAAATACGTTTGTGTGCATGAGCCCTTGAGACTCAAATAGGTCAACTGATTTACTAGTTGTAACGCAGACAAACATATAAGGCTATATGTGTTTTGTGTTCCGCAAACTGCAGATTTGCAAAATATGGATACCGGCTGTGTGCATGCCGTAATGTCTTTGTAGAAATGCCTAGTCTTGTCTGCAAAATGGATAAGAATAGAACATGTTCTATCATTTGCGGAATGGCCACACGGATGTGGACAGCATACGGATGACATATTGTGTGCTGTCTGCATTTTTTGAGGCCCTATTGAACTGAATAGCTTCCCGAGATACGCAAAAAATCCGGATGAGGCCTAAGAATGGATGATATAGAGAATCCAAAGCAATAGGTTTAGAAAAGTTGTATCCACGTACATAAAAACCAAGAACTATTATCAGCAAAGAAGAACACTGGTTAATCTTTTGAACACTGGGTCAGACCCCAAAAATTTGTACAAGTGACAAGATGAGTATTTTCAACAATAAGATAACTTTCAGTACAGTACAATTCCACAGGGCTGCATAGGAATGCATAGTAATTGTCATACACTCCAATGCTAATGTATTGGAGTGTATGAGAGAAGCAGTCTAATGATATGGGAGCTATAACATAGTGTAAAAAATGCTTTAAAAAAAAAATTAAAAATCTTCAAATCACCCCCCTTTCCCCAGAATGTAAATAAAAAATATAAACAAAAAACCCACATCATGGGTATCGCCGAATGCGAAAATGCCTGTACTATTAAAATATTATAATATTTTTTCCCATACAGCAAACGGCGAAACAGAAAAAAAATGAGCCCTCACATGGCTCCATACATATAACTACAAAAAAGTTATAGGGGGTAGATTATGGCGATGAAATGAACAAAAAAATTTTTTCACCGTTTTTATATTTTTTTCAGTATTAAAATGCTATACATATGTGGTATCACCGTAATTGTACTGACCTGGAGAATGAAATTAAGGCCCCTTTCACACGGACGAGTTTTCCGCGCGGGTGCAATGCGTGAGGTGAACATGTCCTATCTTTTTGCGGAACGGGCAGATCTTGGACCCATTAAAGTGAATGGATCCGCGATCCGCTGCGGCTGCCCCACGGTGTGTATTCGTACATTGCGGCACACATTTTGTGGGCCGCAGCAGGGCCACGGGGCGCACGCGTTCGTGTGCAGGAGGCCATATGATGCAGATTTTTGTTTTAGATTTTCTTGCTAAAATGTAAGGGGGCAAATCCATAGCAAAATAAGCAGGTAACACTTATGGATTTTGATATGCAGTTGTGACAAAATCCCTAAAAGTATTCTTAAAATATCCCTACTGTTATTACACTTGATTCTTCCTGAAGTTTTACCCCTTAAAGACGCAACCAATCTTGGGTCTCAAGGTGCTTTGATTTTTTATTTTTTTCATTGTCGCATTCTGAAAGCTATAACTTTTTTCATTTTTCTATCAATGCAGCCACCTAAAGGCTTCTTTTTGCTAGCTGAATTGTACTTTTCAATACTATAATTATTGAATAAACTTTATTAACTCTTTCAGGGGGATAAAAAAAAAAAAAGTCCCCAATTCCAGTATTGTGTTTTTGCACTTTAAATTTTGCATTGATACAGCACACATTACCTTTAGGGCTCATGCACACGGCCGTTGCTGCGCCGTGGCCGTATTGCGGCCCGCAAACAGCGGGTCCGCAATACACGGGCATCGGCTGTGTGCACCATTCACTTGAATTCAGGAGATGCAATGCGGTGCCGAACGGAGGCACAGAGCGGAAGCCAATGGAAGCACTACAGAGTGCTTCCTTGGGTTTTCTGTCCGTGCCTCCACATCGCAAAAAAGTAATGCATGCACTACTTTTTTATACTTTTTATATATATATATACAGTACAGACCAAAAGTTTGGGCACACCTTCTCATTCAAAGAGTTTTCTTTATTTTCATGACTATGAAAATTGTAGATTCACACTGAAGGCATCAAAACTCATCAAAGTAGCCACCTTTTGCTTTGATTACTGCTTTGCACACTCTTGGCATTCTCTTTATGAGCTTCAAGAGGTAGTCACCTGAAATGGTTTTCACTTCACAGGTGTACCCTGTCAGGTTTAATAAGTGGGATTTCTTGCCTTATAAATGGGGTTGGGACCATCAGTTGCATTGTGGAGAAGTCAGGTGGATACACCGCTGATAGTCCTACTGAATAGACTGTTAGAATTTGTATTATGGCAAGAAAAAAGCAGCTAAGTAAAGAAAAACGAGTGGCCATCATTACTTTAAGAAATTAAGGTCAGTCAGTCCGAAAAATTGGAAAAACTTTGAAAGTGTCCCCAAGTGCAGTCACAAAAACCATCAAGCGCTACAAATAAACTGGCTCACATGCGGACCGCCCCAGGAAAGGAAGACCAAGAGTCACCTCTGCTGCGGAGGATAAGTTCATCCGAGTCACCAGCCTCAGAAATCGCAGCTTAACAGCAGCTCAGATTAGAGACCAGGTCAATGCCACACAGAGCTCTAGCAGCAGACACATCTCTAGAACAACTGTTAAGAGGAGACTGTGTGAATCAGGCCTTCATGGTAGAATATCTGCTAGGAAACCACTGCTAAGGACAGGCAACAAGCAGAAGAGACTTGTTTGGGCTAAAGAACACAAGGAATGGACATTAGACCAGTGGAAATCTGTGCTTTGATCTGATGAGACCAAATTTGAGATCTTTGGTTCCAACCACCGTGTCTTTGTGCGACGCAGAAAAGGTGAACGGATGGACTCTACATGCCTGGTTCCCACCGTGAAGCATGGAAGAGGAGGTGTGATGGTGTGGGGGTGCTATGCTGGTGACACTGTTGGGGATTTATTCAAAATTGAAGGCATACTGAACCAGCATGGCTACCACAGCATCTTGCAGAGGCATACTATTCCATCCGGTTTGCGTTTAGTTGGACCATCATTTATTTTTCAACAGGACAATGACCCCAAACACACCTCCAGGCTGTGTAAGGGCTATTTGACCATGAAGGAGAGTGATGGGGTGCTAAGCATCTCTGGGAACTCCTTCAAGACTGTTGGAAGACCATTTCAGGTGACTACCTCTTGAAGCTCATCAAGAGAATGCCAAGAATGTGCAAATTCATATGTGTTAATTCATAGTTTTGATGCCTTCAGTGTGAATCTACAATTTTCATAGTCATGAAAATAAAGAAAACTCTTTGAATGAGAAGGTGTGTCCAAACTTTTGGTCTGTACTGTACATAATCATGTACAGAAATTAGAATTAAAAATATACTCAGAAAATAAAAAATGGAGTATGTTTCACTATCTATCTGGTTTTAATTAATTATGGGGGATTTACACTGGGCAATTTTCGGGCCGAATATTGGGAACGAACATTAGTACAAACCCTTGTTCATGATAATTAGCCCGTTTAAAGGTTCCGCAGATCACACTATTAGGACTCATTCCCACGAACGTGTGCTGCCTGTTGCCGTATTGCGGACCGCATTTGCCGATTTGCAATACACAGGCAACGTTCCGTGTGCATTCCGCATCACGGATGAGGACCCATTTACTTCATTGGGTCCGCAAATCTGGAGATGCGGAACGGAAGCACGGAACGGAACACTACAGAAGCACTACAGAGTGCTTCCAGGGGTTCCGTTCCTCCGCACCGCAAAAATATAGAACATGCTGCATCTTTTTGAGGAACGGAGGGATCGGGGACCCATTCAAGTGAATGGGTCCATGATACCCTTGCAGCTGGTCCACAGTCTGTGCCCGTGCATTTCGGACCGCAATTTGAGGTCCACAGCACGGGCACGCGCTTCACACGGTCATGTGAACAAGCACTTAACAAGCAAAACTCTTGTTCTTCAGTGAAATAATTGTTTCTGGGCGAATTGCGATATATAAACAGTAGTATGCTGCCCAGAAACAATCAATCTGTATGACGAGGACTAGCAGTAGCCATCTCTCGTCTCCATACAATGCGGGTGATTGGTGAATTTAAATGCAGCTCTTTACCTCCACTGACGAGCAGGCAGTTATCGGGAAGGAACAGTTCCTTCCCAATAATTGTCTGCTTAGTTGGCACATGTAAATGCACCTTAACATATAGGTGATACATTTGCTTTACACTACTGATCAGACATTTCACTGTCAGTCTTTTCTAGCCAAGAAATTGATTTTAGGACAGACATAAGGAAACTGACCTTTTTCTAGAAAAAACACTATTTTAAATAGTGTATTAGAAAGGAATGAGTTTGTATAGACTCTATGCAGAATCTGATAAGTTCCAGGTGGAATTCTCCTTTGAAGGGCTTGTCTCAGCTGAGACATTGGTGGCATATCGCTAGGATGTCAGATACGTGCAGGTCTCACTTCTGGGACCCGCTCCTATCTCCAGAAACCCCTCCACCCTTTCTGAAGTTAAGCAGAGTGCACACACAAGTATGGCCACCCTCCTTTGACTTCTATGGCAGTTCTGAAAATAGCAGAGCACTGGCTCGGCTATCTCCGACAGCTCCATAGAGGTGAATGAAGAGCTGTGTACTCTTCATTCGCTTGCTCGGCTATTATCAGAACTCACACCAAAGTGAATGGAGAGCACACCACACATGTGCGGTACATTCTCTTTCACTTTGGGGGCCCCATTTTGTAGATGGGAGGTGGGAACTGCACCCATTTGACAAATATGTGGTATACACAGTAAGGTCCATATACAGTGATCCCTCAAGATACAATGGCCTCAGGATACAATATTTTGAAACATACAATGGTCTTTTCTGGCCCATCGTAAGTTCAAAATAGACTCAACATACAATGCCTCAGACTCAGATCCAACCAATCAAGGCCTCTTCTTTGGTAAAATAGCTTGATTAGTTGCTAGTTAGAAGCTAGTCCTGAATGTTATATGTAAGGACTAGTTTTATCTGTCTTAGTTATCTGCTTATTTTTCTTAAATCTTCATTTTCTCTTATTTTGAATGCCATTTTGGAGCTTTGGAACCGATTACTCAAATTACAATGGTTTCAACATACAATGGTTGTCCTGAAACCAATTAATAGTGTAACTTGAGGGACCACTGTATATTTGGACACTGACACAAATTTAGTTTTTTTTTCCTGTTTACTAAAACATATTCAAGTTATAGTTATATAATGGACATAAAGTCCAGACTTTTATATTTCATTTGAGGATATCCACATTAAAATTGGATGAAGGTTTTAGGAGTTTAAGCTCCTTTACATATGGCACCCTGTTTTTTTAAGGGACCAAAAGTAATTGGACAATTGACTCAAAGGCTGTTTTATGGGCAGGTGTGGGCAATTCCTTCGTTATTTCATTCTCAATTAAGCACATAAAAGGCCTGGAGTTGATTTTAGGTGTGGTGCTTGCATTTTGAAGAAGTAAGCTGAGAAGTAAGCATGCGATCAAAGGAGCTCTCCATGCAGGTGAACCAAGCCATCCTTCATCTGCGAAAGCAGAAAAAATCCATCCGAGAATATGCTACACTATTAGGAGTGTAAAAATCTACAGTTTGGTACATCCTGAGAAAGAAAGAAAGCACTGGTGACCTCAACAATGCAAAAAGACCTGGACGCACACGGAAGACAACAGTGGTCGATGATCACAGAATAATTACCATGGTGAAGAGAAACCCCTTCACAACAGCCAAACAAGTGAACAACACTCTCCTGGATATAGGAGTATCAATATCCAAATCTACCATAAAGAGAAAACTGCATAAAGGAAATACAGAGGGTTCACTGCATGGTGCAAGCGACTCATAAGCCTCGAGAATAAGAAGGATTGGACTTTGCTAAAAAAAAAATATCTTAAAAAAAACAGCACACTTCTGCAATAACATTCTTTGGACAGATGAAACCAAGATCAACCTCTACCAGAATGATGGAAAGAAAAAAGTATGGCGGAGGCATGGTACAGCTCCTGATCCAAAGCATACCACATCATCTGTAAAACACGGCGGAGGCAGTGTGATGGCATGGGCATGCATGGCTGCCAGTGGCACTGGATCCCTAGTGTTTATTGGTGATGTGACACAGGTGAGAAGCAGCCGGATGAATTCTGGGGTTTTCAGAGACATAGTGTGTGCTCAGATCCAGCCAGATGCAGCTAAACTGATTGGTCGGCGTTTAATAATACAGATGGACAATGACCCAAAACATAAAGCCAAAGTAACCCAGGAGTTTATTAAAGCAAAGAAGTGGAATATTCTTGAATGGCCGAGTCAATCACCTGATCTGAACCCAATAGAGCATTTCACTTGTTAAAGACTAAACTTCAGACAGAAAGACCCACAAACAGACAGCAACAGAAAACCGCCGCAGTAAAGGCCTGGCAGAGCATTAAAAAGGAGAAAACACAGCGTCTGGTGATGTCCATGAGTTCAAGACTTCAGGCAGTCATTGCCAACAAAGGGTTTTCAACCAAGTATTAGAAATTAACATTTTATTTACAATTATTTCATTTGTCCAATTACTTTTGAGCCCCTGAAATGAAGGGATTGCTTTAGTTCCTCACATTTTTATGCAATCATTTTGTTCAACCCACTGAATTAAAGATGAAAGTCTGAACTTCACCTGCATCTGAATTGTTTTGTTCAAAATCCATTGTGATAATGTACAGAACAAAAATTAGAAAAATGTTGTCTCTGTCCAAATATATATGGACCTAACTGTACTAACAATACCACCAATGTCTGAGATGACACAGCCCCTTTTAAGTCGTAAACAGTACATTGTGTGTCCACCAAATAATCAATGCACGATACAAAGAACGTTCACATACCTGGCTTGTGGACCATATGAATCTGCTTGAACATTGTCTTGTACCAGTCTTTTGGTCTGTCAACAGTCTAGTAATAAAAAAGAAGAAACAGAAGTACGTTATCTATAGACGCCAAAATATTATCAAGAGATCATCCAAAAGGATTAAAATACACAAAATTACCAATTTGTTCAGAAGGGCTACCAGATCACTAGATACTGACTGTGAATTATCTGTTTGAAAATCCATGTCTACGATTACTTCACTCTCTGCCTCCTGCGAGATGAATTCTTGATCTGGATGATCTTGTTAATGGCAGCCTGAAATCTTTCCACAGTACAATACAAGAAGAACTAATCCAACCTGTTCTACCACAATAGACGCCACATTTCCTCTCTGCATTGTGTTATTTTAATTTATCAAACATTCCTTGCCCGGGAGCACGGACAGTGGTAGAAGCATTCTGTGGCTGATAGTTTGGACTAAAACATTCAGCAAGTAAAGGGTTTACACAGAGATGTTGATATGAAATGTGGCAACATTCAATTTCACACTGTACACTAAGTTATGCTGAAAGCAAGGATTAAACACCAATAACAAAAATAACACCGCACCACTATATTAAAAGTGGCATCTTTCTCAATTTGATTAAGTAGTAAAATCATGATATGTAAATGTAACACCATCCACCAACACAAAACAAAAGGGTAGGAAAAAATTTGTATAGCAGCATAGTGGTGGTGCCAGCCGTGTTGGGAGCCAGTCAGAAGTTCCCCCTTGGATGCGTCGTATAGAAGAAACCGCAGCACTCTCCTGTCTTCAATTCAGTGGAATTTATTTCACCAGCAAAAAAAAAATATGCGACGTTTCGACCGTAAAGGTCTTTCTCAAGCTTGAGAAAGACCTTTACGGTCGAAACGTCGCATTTTTATTTTTTTTGCTGGTGAAATAAATTCCACTGAATTGAAGACAGGAGAGTGCTGCGGTTTCTTCTATACGACGCACAAAACAAAAGGGTGTCATTGTAAATCAGTAATAACAGTTCAGTAATATTCATTTCACTGATGAAAATCTACACATGAGGCCTCATGCACACGACCGTTGTTTTGGTCCGCATTCGAGCCGCAGTTTTGGCGGCTCGGATGCGGACCCATTTACTTCAATGGGGCCGCAAAAGATGCGGACAGCCCTCCGTGTGCTGTCCGCATCCTTTGATACATTCCGTGGTCCGCATAAAAAATATAACCTGTCCTATTCTTGTCCGCAAAATGGACAAGAATAGGCAGTTATATCAATGGCTGTCCGTGCCGTTCCGCAAATTGTGGAACACACGCAGACGCCATCCGTGTTTTGCGGATCCGCAATTTGCGGACCGCAAAACACACAACGGTCGTGTGCATGTAGCCTAATACACAGCCCCACAGCATACAAAAGTAAGTGTGATGAAAATATACCAGAGAGATAACTAAGTAATATGATGCAATACCGACCATGCGGGAGACTCCCTCCGCCCCAACGCCATTTCTCCAAAAGCTTCTTCCAGGGGTAACTGTTTTACTGACTTAGGCCTCTTTCACACAACCGTATGGCTATTTCAGTGTTTTGCGGTCCGTTTTTCACGAATCCGTTGTTCTGTTTGTTTGTTTCCGTTGTGTTTCCGTTTCCGATCCGTTTTTCCGTATGGCATATACAGTATACAGTAATTACATAGAAAAAATTGGGCTGGGCATAACATTTTCAATATATGGTTCCGCAAAAATGGAACGGATACGGAAGATATACGGATGCATTTCCGTATGTGTTCCGTTTTTTTGTGTGGACCCATTGACTTGAATAGAGCAACGGAACGTGATTTGCGGGCAATAATAGGATATGCTCTATCTTTCAACGGAACAACTGAAATACAGAAACGGAATGCATGCGGAGTACATTCAATTTTTTTGCTGAACCATTGAAATGAATGGTTCTGTATACGGACCGTATATGGAACGCAAAAAACGGCCCGCAAAACTGAAAAAAAACGGTAGTGTGAAAGAGACCTTAGGCTACTTTCACACTAGCGTTTTTGATGGGTACAGGAAAAACGCTTCCTTTACTGATAATACAACCCTCTGCTTCCGTTATGAACGGATCTGTTTGTATTATCTTTAACATAGCCAAGACGGATCCGTCATAAACTCCATTTAAAGTCAATGGGATCCATCTTCTATTGTGTCAGATTGTTTCAGAGAAAACGGATCCGTCCCCATTGACTTGCATAGGGGGTCATGCCGGCTACGCATCCCAGAACGAAAAACATAACCACAACATGTTGCGGTTTGCTCTCTGATATGGGAAAGCAACTAAACGGAACGGAATGCATTTTGGAGCACTCCGTTGTGTTCAGTTATGTTTTGTCCCCATTGACAATGAAAAGGGACAAAACTAAAGTGTTTTTTTTCCGGTATTGAGACCCTATGATGGAACTTAATACCGGAAAATATTAATGCTAGTGTGAAAGTAGCCTTACAATAAAACCTCTTGTTTTGTGTGGTGGGGTGTGTGTTACTTTTACTTATATTTATCATGATTTTACTACTTAATTACTGGGAAATTAATAAAGACACAATTTTTTATATACTGGTATGGTGTTATTTTTGTTATTGGTGTTTACAACACCTCCTATGATTGAATTTGACATTGAACCCATTGTATTTGGAGTTTCTGAAAGCAGATGCTCTGAAAATGACATGGCCATTTACCATACACTTCCCTTGACTGCCACTACAGTAGTTCTGCACAATTTCATGTTGTGCCTGTATATAAGAGCAGAAGATGTCTCAAATATTCTGGGTATATGTCACAGTTTTATGATAAAGTTGCTGTTTATGTTAAATCCCTTAACCTTACATTCAAGACTGCACACTTAAACGGAGGACAATACTGATTAATTATTCCCAGGTGATGGGTGGGGGTTTGACTCCCAACAGCCCCGCCGATCAGCTGTTTTAAGAGGCTGCATTCATGTGAATGGACCTGGGCTGTCATACCAAGCACAGCCACTATACAATACATGGCATGCGCTAATGAAGCCGCAGAGCTCAGTGGAGCGCAGCACCTCTTCAAACAGCTGATTGGTGGAGGTGCAGGGTGTCAAACCATCAAAATTCCTGAGGATCAGCAATATTCTACTCCTGGAAAACTCTCTTAACAGGCCATGACAGAAAGGATCTTAAACCCTATTATGGAATAATTACCTTCTTCAGAA
The DNA here is from genome assembly GCF_014858855.1 of Bufo gargarizans. NCBI lineage: Eukaryota > Metazoa > Chordata > Amphibia > Anura > Bufonidae > Bufo > Bufo gargarizans. The sequence goes on from NC_058080.1 coordinate 123,975,041, forward strand.
CTACATGGCCTAGAATGCCTAGCTGCCGCGTACTTTAAGGTGGAGCTATCAATTCCTGTCTATATACAGTATTTATCAGTGTGCTTTCATCACTTGCATGCATTATTTAACCCTGACGTGCACTGGCTTAGGCTGCCAAGAGTTGTAATTACATAAATGACATAGCCGGATAAATGAAGCCTTGGTTGTAGGACAATGACATAATACTACAATGTTATTAGTTGATGAAAGCAATAATCAAATACCGGTCTTATCAAATACATAGTTGACCCACCCATCAAGTGGCAGGAATATTTCTGTACAATACACATGAAGGTGTTCACATGAAGAAAATTCATACATTGTAATCCCCTGATTTATCAAGATTGGTGTGTGCTACATCGATCTTGATAGGTCCTATGCTGCTGGAGCAGGCATTTAATTTATGATGAGGAGCAGGCCTTATCACAATTGAAATGCCTCCTCTGGCTGTCCATGTACCAGACAGAAATCCACTCCAGCTTGTAGCTGGTGTAGATTTAAAGGGGTTTTGCCATCAGATAGAATGGGGGCATATCGTTAGGATATGCCCCTATTGTCTGATAGGTGTGGGTCCCAGAAGTCGGACCCGCACCTACAACGAGAACGGAGCGGGGTAATGAATGGAGGGCACACTGCGCATGTGCAGCTGTCCTCCATTCATTTCAATAGGGCTGCTGAAAATAGTCGAGCGCTGGCTCGGCTATTTCTGTCTGCCCCATAGAAATGAATAGGAGCAGGGGCCGCACGTGCGCAGTGCGCTCCCATTAACTTGTATGGGAGCAGCGCTTGGTGGTGGACAGACAACGGGTCCTCCAGGCTAAGCTCTCCCCGCGCCGTCCTCCTTGTAGGTGCGGGTCCCAGAGGTGGGACCCGCAGCTATCAGACAATGGGTGCATATCCTAGCGATATGCCCCGATTGTATGTGATGGGCATACCCCTTTAAGTCATCAATTAAGTCATTAATTAGACGCATCAATTAGAGCCAATCTGTAGTATGATTGTAGAATGTAAAAAGGTGGTCACATGGAAACCCTATTGTAAAGAACTGAAGGTGTTTGTATAGCCATAGTATAAAAATGGACACCATTTGATACTGCAGTACCCCTGCAGTGAATTAAGGATGTGCTGGCAGCTTCTCCTAGAAACTGCTGCTGAGCGTGGACACTTCTTTACTTATTGGAGATGTCATTACTGTAAATCCATTGTCGCATCATCAGACCATTTCCTTAAACCTTTGTTGAAAAAAGAACAGCTCTGCTCCATAGGGAATATATGGGATCTGCACTCTACAATCTTGAAAAGCTGAGCAGAGCCCTTGAAAGCTGAAGGTGCAGAGAGAGCACCCTGAGCAGCACTTCTGCTCCTTCTTTTTTCAACAGAGATTTGGATATCCTTTAATGAAACCAGTTGAAATATCATTATATTGTTTTGTGTATTCACAGGACTGTAAGGCCTCCGTGCCCGTATTGACTTGAATAGGTCGGCGACCTACAAGATACGACAAAAGATAGGACATGTGTGAATGGAGGCATGGATCGGAAGCCCACGGAAACACTACTAGGCGCTTCTGTGGGCTTTCGGGCGGTGTCTCCGCACCGCAAAAGATAGGACATGTCCTATCTTTTGACATCTTTTTTTTTATGTATTTATTGAAGGAAAAACACAGTTATTTTCCATACAAAATTAATCTTCTACAGTATGAATTTTCTTCTTTTTACCATTTTAATCCTACCCCCAAAACTCTCCATGCGATGCATCTGATATCCTCTCCGTCAACAAGGACGGAGCAGGGATATCAATGGGGTGAAAACAGGGAAATTTAAGACTTCCAAATCCCCCACACCTTATTTGATTTCTCCTCAATATTTCTTTGTTTACATAAAATCTTTTCATATCTCTTAATCTTATTGACCAGATTTAACCATATATACACACTAAGGATATTTTGTGACAACCAGACCCGTGTACGGTCTTTTTCGCCCTATAAGACGCACCGGCCCATAAGACGCACCTAGGTTTTTGAGGAGGAAAATAATAAGAAAAATTTTTTGAACCAAAAGGTGTGCTTTTGGTGGGTTTTGAACTAATGGTGGTCTGTGGATGACACTATTATGGGGGATCTGTTGAGGACACTGTTATGGGGGATCTGTAGAATACAGTCAACTGCACGGGCCCCTCTGTCCTTATAAAACCAGATGCGACCCCCACCCCCTATATCGGGGGTCATTTACACCGCAGGGATACTATTATGGGGGGATCTGTGGATGACACATATCATAAGATGCTGTCATTATAAAACCAGATGCCGGCCCCCAGCCCCTCCTCCCTCTCAGCTGAGAGGCATTGCGGTGCAGTGTATCATTGAAAATTCAAAAAATGCAGCATTCGCCCCATAAGACGGGGGGGGGGGGGGGGGGGGGGAGTGCGTCTTATAGGGCGAAAAATATGGTAATTAAAAGTCTCACCAAAAGAACTATTTTAATCAGGAGAGTTTTTTAATGATTATAACAATTGACCTGAGAAAAATCACCCAGTATCCAACATTCGACCATATACGGAATCACTACTCTCAGTTTTTGGGTAATAGGTTTAGCTATTGCCTCCTCCAAATGTAACTGTAGATACCTAAACCAAGATAAATTAATTATATGCTCTCTTTGTGTCAACTCCAAGAATGGAAGTATAGCTCCATACTCACCACTTGTGCAACATACAGAATGTTGTTTTTGCCAATAGTTGTCTTCAGATAGATCATCTAGCTCCTGTAAATAATAATTATGCCAGAGGGGCATACAATGAAGAGATCCCCTTATTCCCAGCCAACCTCTAATAGTGCCCCACGTCTTAATAAATAGCTTTCTAGAATTCTTATAATCCTGTTGGACCCTGTATATTCACCTGGACTCTAATATTGTGAACATATTGTGATATGTAGATCTGCTTATAACCATTCCTCCCAATGGTTATAAAACCATAGCTGTGAAGCTATAAAGGTATTCCAGTTTAAAGGGATTCTGTCAAGAGATTTTACCCCTATAACCTAAACATATGCCCATGTCCGTACTAATAACATGAATCCTAAGCTGGCCTTATTAAACCTGCTTGTGGCTCTATTAGCCCAAAAAACAGGTTTTTATAACCTGTCAATCGCCCAAAGGGATGTCCGTTAATACAGGGTGCCCGGCCACACCCATCGCCGTCTGGTGCCCAGCGCCGCCCTCCCTGTCTACAGTGCCGCCTTCCTCACCTCAGCGGCGCCTCTGCAATCCTCCCGTCCCTTTTTTTGAGAAAATTGGTCGGTAGCTGTAACTACGGTCAAGGACAATATATGTCCTTTACGGCCCATTGGGCAAATGTGGTTCCTCCCCAGCCACACCAGCAACTTGGCCAGGTGACGCCGCTTCCGCCTCCACGTTCTCACGCCGTTGGTCCTGCAACAATGTCCGCCTCTACCTCCTCATCCTTCACCATGTCCTCAGCCTCCACTACAGGGACAATTGAATACTGATGGATTACTGACCAAATGCTGACCGAGTGAAGGCGGAGGCTAAACAGACAGGATCTGTTTTTGGGGGTTATTGTTCTGACGGGTCAGAGAAAGGGCAAAATAATCAGTGACGTCAACAAAAACTTACTGCTGACACCCTCTCCACTCTGTCGGAGGGATCTACTTGTATAAGCGTTTAATAAATGTTCTGTAGACATCTGCAACACGCCAGACCTGCAGGGTATGACGAAGTGAGGTCACAGTTATGGGCAATCGAGGGTACTCACTATATTTGAAGAGCCCTGGGAAGGCGCGTGGCAGTGAAGGAGAGGTGGACACAGTTCCTCTGGGGCACACTCTGTAGATAGGGACCAGGCCTGATGGTGGATGAGGTGCCCTGGATGTTACAGGTATTTTGTGTGCCTGGGGCAAGGTCCCTGTGGTATTTGTGACGCCAGTGCCTTTGGACGGTGGCACGCCGGTGGGTGGTTGGAATGATGAAGGTACACAAGTATGCAGTGAACCAAACGTAAACTTTACTGGACAATCCAACTTTGTACAGCAGGTGTAGCACAGTCTTCTGATTACAGTTCCACAAAAGGGGCTTATTCACAAGTATGGCAGGCAATAGACATGCAAGTTACACTGAGGGTAAATTCCACAAGCACTCAGCAGCAGGTTGTACTTTTCCCAGAACCATGTACAGTGTCCTTTCTAGAACTCCTGCTCTGGCTTTATATCTCCCAAGGCCCGGATGCCTAAAAGGGTGGCTTATATCCTTGGTTACTTCCTTCCTCAGGTATTATACTGCTTGCAATGGTTTCTAAGTTCTTCTGCCTATCAGGGGCACTTGGCTTACCCTGGGACGACTCCTCTTATCAGGTGGGTAACTGTAGGTTTCTCCCAGGAGGTTGGATCCTGCAACTGGGGTATCTCTACTGAGCTGATCCTAGCCTCAGGAGCTTCAGGTGGACGAGCTGACTCCTCTAGTCCCCTGGAATGAACTCACCCTCTCCTGTCTGGGCCTTCCTATATGTAACTAGGGCTCTCCAGCTCCCTCTAACGTCTGGGAGGCTAAACTACACCCTGACAGGCCTGACACCCAGATAATACAGGGAAAAACATGCACGTGACATTTAATGCAATGCAACACATTAACCTGTGCAGTGCCCACCTTTACCTAGTGGGACACTACACATCTATGTGGAATCAGTTGACGAGGGTGTAAAAGAAGTGCGCTTCTTCTTGGCGCTAACATTAACCTGTAAGGCTGAGTTCATACTTGAGTTATTTGGTCAGTTTTGGCCCCGTGACTGCCCAAATAAGTAAAGTGTGCAGTGATTCTAAGAGCTATGCCTGTCATCTGCATGCTTTCACCACCAAAGCAGACTCCCTATGCGTGTTACTGCAAGGCACAGTGTTCTGCACCTCTATAAAGGCTCTCTGCAGCCAGGAAATAGCCGCAGTTTAGCGTAATTTGCTGCAAATAAATTCGGATAGAACCAAAATAAATTCCCTCATCTCTACTCAATATAAATATCGAGGGGGAAAGTGGAAAACCCTGACGGGTACCTCTACTCAATGAAGACTCTCCGTCAAGCTCCCATTAATATTCAATCTTGCAGTAGGAGACTTATACAAAAACTTAATCAGGGGGCCCCCCTCCCTCTGTGATCCCGTCAAGAATCGGGGGCTGAAAAGGCACAGCAGCCCCCGATGGGAGAGGAAGGGAGCACCAGGGGTGGGGGGGGGGGTGTAAACATAAAAAAAAGGCATTTTGAAGACTCTGGATCATAAACTTCCGAAAGCGCTGCAAACCGCATTGACCTGCGGATTTCAGCGATCGCCAATACGGGGGGTCACAGGACCCCCCTCGGCATTGACCCAGGGTGCCTGCTGATTGATTTCAGCAGGCACCCAGTTCCGATTACCGCCCGCTGTGCGGCGGTGATCGGAACTACATGTACGCCCTGTGTCCTTAAGTACCAGGACATCAGGGCGTACGGTACGCCCTGTGTCCGTAACATGTTAAGGTGGAATACTGCAATTGGCAGAGAAAGCAACAAGTACCAGTCTTGGCACATGCTGTGGTAATTGGCAGTTTTGGATGCCACAAATGAGACATATAACTAACATCATAACTATTTTTTAGAGGGTTTATGGTGATGTGCTGTGGCCTTTATAAAAATCATGACTTCTAATAAACGCACTGCAATTTATATAAATACATATGTAACACAAGTGTCACAGAATCTACTGACCCAATAAATGTTTGTTATTATATATTTTCTACTATTAATCCTTTTGGTGTATGATGGGACCATGAGCATCTTTTTGATGTGTTTATCTACGATATTATAATTTATGCTACAATTTATACAGTAATAAATATATGTACAGTGTGTCCACTAAATGTATTCAATATAGAACAGGTATGTAATTCAGAGCACACCTGATAGACAAATATGTGCTAATAAGATAAGGATGAACAAATTGATCTGTACTGAACAGGATTCATTACGAATTTCACTAAAATTTCACTAAAATAAGAGAAAGAGACTAGTACTGTATGTTGTTCTGGGCTGCGTTGTCTGTTCATATGAGATTTTCTAAGCCTATCTGATACCAACAGATGTAAGATGTGCGTTTGGGAAGGAGACTAACTTGCATGTCTTTATTCCAGAAAAGCATTAGATAAAATATTCTATCATGAAAAAGCACTGATTGAACAGTTTGAGGCTACCACCAGGTGAAAATCTTATTATGAAAAAGTATCAATTAAACAGTTTGAGGCTACCCCCAAAAACTGTGTAAATAGCTCTTCCAGGAAAAAGCCCTTTCTCAAGGCAGAATCAGCTTTTCTAGTTGAGAGGTCTCGGGGGACATCTGGCTGGGTACTATTTCTACTATGGAGACCACTTAGTATATGTGATGAATATTGTAGGCTAGGCATCAGCTGGCATCAGAAAGAATTACTTTATGTTCTTTGTGAGGAAAGCTAATTTAAACAGCTTTCGGTGTTTGGGAAAAATATTGAAATTAGCATTTCTTACAAAAAGGAATTCTTTCTGATGGCAGATGATTTTAGACATACTAATTAGCATATATTTTCATCACATATATTAGCTGGTCTCATAGAAATCCCTTTGTGCACTTCTGCTTCCGTGGAGCTTCACTGTAAAAGATAGGACATGTCCTATACTTCGTTGCAACATGCGGACCACTGACCTAACATATGGAACATGGACCCACTGAAGTCAATGGGTCCGCACCATGATGCAGCATGCACACAAACGGTATCCGTGTTTTCTGGATCAGCGGAATGCAGACTGCAATACGTATAGATTTCTATGGCGCCTAACAAGCTGCAGGAAAAAATGTGTATTCTATCCTAATCAGTGCGGGAATTCATCATGGCGTTTGCGCCAGAAAACTGGCATAAAAAAATAATAATTTTCACAACCATGATTTGCACAAAATGTTGAAGCTTCTTGAGCTTTTACACTACACATCATTTAAAAAACAAAATGGGCTGGCTTATCAGAAGAGAGTCTGGCCTCCGGCATACCCACAAATGTACTATAATCATGCCAGAACCTAAATTATAACGTAAATTATAGCGTATACCCAGGTCAGCTCATAGCTGGCCTAGATTTACTTTTATGCCACATAAAGGCAAAGTTGCAACAAAATTGTTTCACTACAGCAGGGATGCCCAACCTGCAGCCTACAGCTCTCAGGGCATGCTGGGAGTTGCAGTTTTGCAACATCTGGAGGGCTGCAGGTTAGGTATCCCTGCACTACAGGATAGGTAATACATTATACTTGAAGTTAATGAATTTTTTAACATAGTTCAATACTGCAAACAGGAATATGGTGCTGAAAGGTGAACAGAATCTTTAGAACATTAGATTTAGGTGAATATCCATTAATTCCCCAATCCAATTTCCACTTAGGTTCCTTTCACATCACCGTTTCTGAAGAAACGGATTCTGAAGATAACCGAGACCTAACTGAGTGTAACGGAGCCTAAAGACCCCATAGACCAGTGGTCCTCAACTCCAGTCCTCAGGGCCCACCTGCCATTCATGTTTTCAGGATTTCCTTAGTATTGGGCAGCTGATATAATTAGTGTCCATCCATCAGGATTTACCTCAGGTATTCATTTTGTGGGATACTCCTAAATCCTGACCGGCAAGTGGGCCTTGAGGACTGGAGTTGGGGAACCCTGCCATAGACTATAATTGGGGCCGTTCGGTGTCCTGCTCAGAATATGATTTTTGAGCGGAGACGAAAGTCCTGCATGCAGAATCCGTCCTTTCCGTTCTCCTGCTCCTCAACGGAGAACTTACAATAACATATGAAAGGAAAAAAAGAAACAGAGTTTATTTTGAGAACTCTATATTAGTGTATTGGAGCTACTAGCCTGATAATCTAGTATTCTGTGTTGGGAAAATACTGAATTTATCAACTATTAAAAACATAATTTGACTCCTACCGTTCTAATAGCTGTCGGTATTCCCGATTCATCGACAGGTCCAATCCCTGCATAGTGTGGCGCTTTAATTACAGTGACTTTTTTCTCCTCTTCTGAGGTCCTGCAGATTGGTATAGTGCTGCTGTTCCGGGTCACATCTGACTGGTAATGCTGGGAGAAAGACTCTGTAGAGTCTGCACCACAAGGGAAAATGACAATTTAGTTGGATTTTCATTGACAAGATTATCATACTGTACTGTTAGTCAGTTCAAATACAAGCATACATCCCGGTATTTCAGATGGTCAAAAGTCCCACTTCAGTTGTCAAAGAATCCAGTTTTTATTTTATTTTATACATTACAGCATATTTCAGCTAAACTAGTAAGCAACTACAGGCTGACTTCTTAAAAGAGCAACACTCTAAACGAATACATACCACTAGCTTCAAAAATATCACAAAAAGCAGGTTATAATTCCAAGCAGAAAATGTATCAAACTAATGGTGGGCATACATGTTAGATAGCGGTCAGGTGAATGCTCATTGGGCCAACAGCTTTTCCGGCTGATGCCTCCTTGACTCTGCAAAATGCGCATGTGTTCTTAGTAGGGAGAGGGAAGTAAGCCACTGCCAGACAACCCTGGCAGCAGATTATCACCAATGAGAACAAAAGAATTGGGCATGTTGAAACCCAACACACCTAACATTTCTTTCTGCCATTAGTGGAAAGTCAAGGCATCTCCATAAAATAAGACTGTTGACCAGTCTTGGTGAAATCGTCAGATCTGGCAGACATTCATCTAATGTGTATGGCCACATTACATATCTTTCACATCAGACAGCAGCAGCATCTTTACTATCAGATAATAGCAATGATATTCATGAGTGCCAGTATTCAACCAGAAGTATGGCAGGTAATAAGTCCCTACACTTAAGTGCATTAGGGATTGTATATGGGACTGTATGGGCTATAACAAGCTGAGGGACCCTAATAAAATGGTTTATGACTGTAATAAAATGCTGAAGGCCTGTAGTAACCTCACTTAACTGGGACCACTAAGTCAGAAATGCTGCAGAGGAGCATTGTACCAAAGGTCCCAGAACACAAGAGCTTACTCTGATGAAATTTGGATAACAACATTAGGACCTTATGTCTCATGAGTTGTACATAACGTAGTTGTAATACAGCACAGGTACAGGTCTATGGACCCTGATGTACCTCCATATGTCTCAGAATTTAGACTGAGGCATACAGAGTTTTTTTTTATTGGATTCTTTACAAAGGTAGTATCCTCTTGAAGCACTACTTCTATGACACAGCGCCCAGTGCAGTGCCATACATGTGGGTGTAGAGTCACAAAGAACTTGATGTACAGCAGGAAAGCCTACAGACAGAAAAGCCTAAGCCATATTTTGAAGCCTAACTCTGGGTATACATATACACTGAACAAAAATATAAACACAACACTTTCGGTTTTGCTCCCATTTTGCAGGAGCTGAACTCAAAGATCTTAAACATTTTCTAAATACACAAAAGACCCATTACTTTCAAATATTGTTCACAAATGTGTCTAAATCTGTGTTAGTGAGCACTTCTCCTTTGCTGAGATAATCCATCCCACCTCACAGGTGTGGCATATCAAGGTGCTGATTAGACAGCATGAATATTGTACAGGTGTGCCTTAGACTTCTCACAATAAAAAGCCACTCTGAAATGTGCAGTTTTGCCTTACTGGGGCAAAACTGGTGCAGCCACCATTTTCCTCATGCAGTGCAACACATCTCCGTCGCATTGAGTTGATCAGGTTGTTGATTGTGGCCTGTGGAATGTTGGTCCACTCCTCTTCAATAGCTGTGCGAAGTTGCAGAATATTGGCAGGAACTGGAACATGCTGTCATATACGTTGATCCAGAGCATCCCACATATGCTCAATGGGCGTACTTGTCCGGTCAGTATGCTGGCCATGCAAGAACTGGGATGTTTTCAGCTTTCAGGAATTGTGTACAGATCCTTGCAATATGGGGCCATGCATTATCATGCTGCAACATGAGGTTATGGTCATGGATGAATGGCACAACAATGGGCCTCAGGATTTTGTCACGGTATCTCTGTGCATTCAAAATGCCATCAATAAAATGCACCTGTGTTCGTTGTTCATAACATACGCCTGCCCATACCATAACCCCACCGCCACCATGGGCCACTCGATCCACTAAGTTGACGTCAGAAAACTGCTCACCCACACGACGCCACACACGCTGTCTGTCATCTGCCCTGAACAGTGAAAACCGGGACTCATCAGTGAACAGAACGCCTCTCTAATGTGCGAGACACCATCGATTGTGAGCATTTGCCACTCAAGTCAGTTACGATAACGAACTGCGGTCAGGTCCAGACCCCGATGAGGACGACGAGCATGCAGATGAGCTTCCCTGAGACGGTTTCTGACAGTTTGTGCAGAAATTCTTTGGTTATGCAAACCGATTGTTGCTGCAGCTGTCCGGGTGGCTGGTCTCAGATAATCATGGAGGTGAACATGCTGGATGTGGAGGTCCAGGGCTGGTGTGATTACACGTGGTCTGCGGTTGTGAGGCTGGTCGGATGTACTGCTAAATTCTCTGAAACGCCTTTGGAGACGCTTATGGTAGAGAAATGAACATTCATTGCACGGGCAACAGCTCTGGTAGACATTCCTGCAGTCAGCATGCCAATTGCACGCTCCCTCAAATGTTGCGACATCTGTGACATTGTGTTGTGTGATCAAACTGCACATTTCTGAGTGGAATTATATTGCGAGAAGTCTAAGGCACACCTGTGCAATATTCATGCTGTCTAACCAGCACCTTGATATGCCACACCTGTGAGGTGGGATGGATTATCTCGACAAAGGATAAGTGCTCACTAACACTGATTTAGACAGATTTGTGAACAATATTTGAGAGTAATGGGTCTTTTGTGTATGTAGAAAATGTTTCAGATCTTTGAGTTCAGCTCATGCAAAATGGGAGCAAAACCAAAAGTGTTGCGTTTATATTTTTGTTCAGTGTACAAATGTGGTCAGGACGGTCCCTATCTCAGATTCTAGTCCTGGCATGTGCCTTCTCTATCATCTGTCATTCAATGTGAAGTGCACACTTTATCTATAGCAGGAATCGTTGTGAAAATTCCTGCCATCATAATGCATAAAAGAAGATAAGAAGTCTAGAGATCCCTATTGAAAAGCATGACCAGCTTGTTATTTTCTGTCAAGGAGATGTTGCAGGCGCAGACAGAGTGATCTGGACAGGACGGATGAGAGAATATGAAATACTGTTTGTTGTGTTTCTTCACAAGCCAGCAGAGATCAAGCATCACTCGTGTAACCAAATATCGTACACATCAGAGACGTTAGCATGGTTTTTGCTACTAATAGAGCCATGATATTAGATCTTTTTTTATTGCCAGTTTAAAAGGAAGAGAATAAAGATTTCCCATCATTCATTCCCCTCAGCAGTCATACAACATCCTCCTGCACCACAATGGAACATTTCATTTTTCAGCTCATGAGTATAAAAGGTTATACAAATTAGGGTGAGCCCTGGAGGCCAGTGAAAAGCAAAGTCTAGAACAATAAGTGTTTCAAATAGCGCACGTAGGAGACAATTGTCTGATTCTGGCAGAATATCAGAGGTCTCTTTTGTTTCCGAATTTCTTCTTTGTAGTTACGCTGAAATTAACCACATTCCTGATGCAGCACATAGGACATATTCACAGCCTCCTGACACACCTCTTTACACCCATCCACACTATTGTCACACTGATAATTGCATTTCTTATTAAAGGTTGAAAAAAATCAGTCACTAAGTATCTAATCATGGCATCAAAAATAGCTTAGCAGGTGGAGAACTAGGACAGCAGTCGTACATATGGCACAAAACTCCAAAAGACCGTACAAGAAAGGTACCTTCTATCTCTCCATCTTGTGTTTTAATTAGAAAGTACAGCCCCACATTGACATCAATAAGAAGACCCTCCAGTGAGCTCATGCTCTGACATAATGAGGGACATTTATCAAGACTGGTGTTCCCTTATTCCTGAGTGAGAAGCGCCAATTTTTTTAAATTGTCTCTTAATAAATAAAGCGCAACTCTGACAGTCTGTGTGCCAGAAACTGAAGTCTATCAGCTAGGGGTCAGCATATTCTTCAACTATAACTTACGCCAGTTTAGAAGTAATGTTATATTAAATCCGTTAGGCCGCACAAAGCCCTACCCCCTGACGCAAATCCTCGTTCCTTCAAAAGTCACAAATTATTGTGCACATAGGGTGTGCACCATAATTTGAGACTTTTTTAAGCCACTATTCATTAGCAAATGCTCCTCAATGTCTCCCTAATACAATGGAGCCCTTAGATGCAGCAGAAGACAGCCTAATTTGGAGATTACGTTGGAGTCAATTGCGGTACTCGTCATGAAGATCTATTTTTATGGGTTGATTTACACTTAACCTATTAAACCTAGACTGATGATCTCCTCTCTTGGTGAACATCCCAATGAAAATAAAAGCTGACATACATGTTCTCAAGACATTGAGGTGTGGGTCCTGAGACATTTTTCTTGATGGGTTTAATACCAGAAATCATGTCAGAACTCTAATAGGCAGCTAATAGGAATATATACATGGGAGCAGTAAAGCTGAACAGCCCCGACGCCTGCTGTTCTTGGTCCTGGTTTGTAATATCCCACATAACACCTTCGTATTGGTGAATGCAAGTACTCTAGCCTAAGATGCAATGCTGCCATGCAATAGCATAAAAGTCTGGGGAAAATGCAGTTTTGGGCCATTTTGATTGAGCATTGTTTGCAAATTGAATGTGAATGATAATATGTGTTGGCAATACAAGACTTCTGTCTACTTAACATTGTATTCATTTGTCCTTGAAATACACATGCCTGCTATACAGGTGTATAAAGATGTGATCTTCTACATGGCCCTATAGCCAGCCCTGTGATATAGTCTTTCAAACTAAGCTGATTATTGTAAAGTTCTTACATAGAGATGGCATCTCAGGTATTATATGCTTCCCTTTATATCAGCGACTTTTAATATACCACTAACATGCTGGATACAAGCGTGGTAGTGTTCTGACATGAACAACAGCGCAGTGTAGTTCCAGTGCTAACACTGTACTGTAAACCACCAGGTAAGCCATTAATTTCTATATAAACATGCATAAAGCTTTTATAACTTATCCAAAGAACATTACTTATGTGAGTGCGGTGATATGCACAAGATGAAAAGCCACATGAAGTAGTTTTTAATAGAATTGAGAGAAAGAAATCACTATTTGGCTGAATTGGCACTCTGTTAGTGAATGTATCCAGTAAAATATGATTAGGAACATTAAGCATTAAGGACAACTGAAAAGAAAATATATAACAGAAAGTAACACACAAAATACAGTCGTTTAACCAAATGTTAGCAAGGATTATATACTCTCGTTTTGTTGCAAGTAAGAGAACTTAAATGCTTTGTTCACTTTTGTAACCTTTTTTTAGGGTCCAATGCTTGTAAATGAAAAGAAAAAGCAAATACACCGATGTTCTTGTTTGCAAGTCTTGGATAAAATATCCAACAGTGTTTTTTTTATCTACAGAACCTTTGCTTACCTACAGTATGTGTCTCCATGGTTACAGACTACAAACAAACACTACTGGTGTAGTCTGTTTCTGGGGTAATGTGTTATTCCCTTCTACTTTCTTTTTCTGCTACTTTCTAACTTTCAGACCACAGAAGATGGGTCAGATATAGTGGAGTAACATATCATTGCAAGATCAGGTAGGGTGGGTGTAGGATGGCAGAGCTGTGCCTTGTTCACCTGGATCCTGTGGAGGAACTTTATAACCTTTGTGGATTATATAGTAATGATGTAGAACAGGAATGCCCAACCTGCGGCCCTCCAGCTGTTGCAACACTACAAGTTCCATCATGCCTGGACAGCCTACAGCTATAAAAGCATTCTCAGAGTTGTCGGTTTTCAACAGCCGGAGGGCCGCAGGTTGGGCATCCCTGATGTAGAAGATTTGCCATACCATTTAAGAAGACATAGGTACAGTTCTGGCTGCGATGGAAGTGGTCAAATCTATACAACCTTTTACTGTTTATATAAAAAGAAAGTCCAAGGCAGCACCAACCATACTTGAAGTCTGGAGTGCCAGCAGTACAGACGCAACCTATTGTCAAATAAATAAAAAAAGAAAAACTGCAGCACTTCCAATGTAGTGAAAAGAAAATGAGGTCCTTTATTCACCCGTGCGACGTTTCAGTCCACTTACTGGGACCGTTATCAAGCCATAACGGTCCCAGGGGTTTGATAACTGTCCCAGTAAGTGGACTGAAACGTCTCACGAGTGAATAAAGGACCTCATTTTCTTTTCACTACATTGGAAGTGCTGCATTTTTTTTTCTTTCTTTATATATATATATATATATATATATATATGTATATATATATGTATATATATATATATATATATATACAGTTGCAAGAAAAAGTATGTGAACCCTTTGGAATGATATGGATTTCTGCACAAATTGGTCATAAAATGTGATCTGATCTTCATCTAAGTCACAACAATAGACAATCACAGTCTTCTTAAGCTAAAAACACAAAAATAATTAAATGTTACCATGTTTTTATTGAACACACCATGTAAACATTCACAGTGCAGGTGGAAAAAGTATGTGAACCCCTAGACTAATGACATCTCCAAGAGCTAATTGGAGTGAGGTGTCAGACAACTGGAGTCCAATCAATGAGATGAGATTGGAGGTGTTGGTTACAGCTGCCCTGTCCTATAAAAAAAAAACACCAGTTCTGGGTTTGCTTTTCACAAGAAGATTTGCCTGATGTGAATGATGCCTCGCACAAAAGAGCTCTCAGAAGATCTACGATTAAGAATTGTTGACTTGCATAAAGCTGGAAAGGGTTATAAAAGTATCTCTAAAATCCTTGCTGTTCATCAGTCCATGGTAAGACAAATTGTCTATATATGGAGAAAGTTCAGCACTGCTGCTACTCTCCCTAGGAGTGGCCGTCCTATAAACATGACTGCAAGAGCACAGCGCAGACTGCTCAATGAGGTGAAGAAGAATCCTAGAGTGTCAGCTAAAGACTTACAAAAGTCTCTGGCATATGCTAACATTCCTGTTAGCGAATCTACGATGCATAAAACACTAAACAAGAATGGATTTCATAGTAGGATACCACAGAGGAAGCCACTGCTGTCCAAAAAAAACATTGCTGCACGTTTAGAGTTTGCACAAGAGCACCTGGATGTTCCACAGCAGTACTGGCAAAATATTCTGTGGACAGATGAAACCAAAGTTGAGTTGTTTGGAAGAAACACACAACACTATGTGTGGAGAAAAAGAGGCACAGCACACCAACATCAAAACCTCATCCCAACTGTGAAGCATGGTGGTGGGGGCATCATGGTTTGGGACTGCTTTGCTGCGTCAGGGCCTGGACGGATTGCTATCATCGAAGGAAAAATGAATTCCCAAGTTTATCAAGACCAGCTGAAGCTCAACAGAAGATGGGTGTTGCAACAGGACAACGACCCAAAGCATAGAAGTAAATCAACAACAGAATGGCTTAAACAGAAGAAATGCGCCTTCTGGAGTGGCCCAGTCAGAGTCCTGACCTCAACCCGATTGAGATACTGTGGCATGACCTTTAGGCTACTTTCACACTAGCGTTCGGGTGTCCGCTCGTGAGCTCCGTTTGAAGGGGCTCACGAGCGGACCCGAACGCAGCCGTCCAGCCCTGATGCAGTCTGAATGGAGCGGATCCGCTCAGACTGCATCAGTCTGGCGGCGTTCAGCCTCCGCTCCGCTCGCCTCCGCACGGACAGGCGGACAGCTGAACGCTGCTTGCAGCGTTCGGGTGTCCGCCTGGCCGTGCGGAGGCGTGCGGATCCGTCCAGACTTACAATGTAAGTCAATGGGGACGGATCCGTTAGAAGATGCCACAATGTGGCTCAATCTTCAAGCGGATCCGTCCCCCATTGACTTTACATTGAAAGTCTGGACGGATCCGTCCGAGGCTATTTTCACACTTAGCTTTTTTTTTGCCATTTTAATGCAGACGGATCCGTTCTGAACGGAGCCTCCGTCTGCATTATTATGAGCGGATCCGTTCAGAACGGATCCGCCCGAACGCTAGTGTGAAAGTAGCCTAAGAAAGCGATTCACACCAGACATCCCAAGAATATTGCTGAACTGAAACAGTGTTGTGCACATCTGATCTGCAACTACAGGAAACGTTTGGTTGAAGTTATTGCTACCAAAGGAGGTTCAACCAGTTATTAAATACAAGGGTTCACATACTTTTTCCACCTGCACTGTGAATGTTTACATGGTGTGTTCAATAAAAACATGGTAACATTTAATTATTTGTGTGTTATTAGTTTAAGCAGACTGTGATTGTCTATTGTTGTGACTTAGATGAAGATCAGATCACATTTTACGACCAATTTGTGCAGAAATCCATATCATTCCAAAGGGTTCTCATACTTTTTCTTGCAACTGTATATATATGAACTAGTGCAATGAACAGTAAAGCACAAACACTGAAAACACATGCTTTAAAAGAAGAACAAGTTATCTGCAATGAGTATTTCGGCCTTACCTATTATACAAATTAAGTGCAGCACATATAAAAAATGCAGATTAAACCCACCTAATGTTCTGTTGTGTTGCATGACCAAAGAGTTGTGTGATGGTGGGGAGGGATATGTTGGAGAGAATGGTCTTTGAAAGTAACTCATGGGACTGGCTGGACTCCCTGAATTCCCATTAACTGTGACTGGAGTCTGTTAAAAAAAGGAGAAACTATTATATTGGTCAGCTAAACAAACCATAAAACCACCATTTAATTGCCATAAAGTAACACAACATATTCGCTACACAAGGAGTAAATGTGTTAGTATGTTAATTTTTTACACAAAAACAAACAAAAACAAACTACACACAGTGTAATAGATTATATTTTATTACCAGAAATATGAACCTATTCTTCTGTGTGAGCTCAATCAATAAAATAAGGCTGAGCAAACAACTGTCCATCTAGGTTATGCATCAGAAAGTTGTCTCCTTCCTCAAAGGCTGCCCCATAAGCAGCAATAGCAGGCAACCTAGTACATTATGGGGGACTCAGATGTGGCCCTTGACGCCATCTTGTGGTCACACATTACATTCAAAGTCTTGTGTCATCCCATGTTTACCGCAAAGCGGTGACCTTACATGTAGTCCCAGCTGCATCCATATCTCCTGTTCACTGTAATGGAAGTTGAACATGTACGTGTGGCCAGCTCTTCACTGTAAACAGGGCACCTGTTCATGGCATTGGTGAATCCCCTCCAATCTACCAGCTCTAGAAGAACCTATCTAGCTTCTGGTTGCCCGTCACTCATATATGTTATCTCCTATAACTAGTTTTACTAATTAGTCTTTTTGCTTACTCCGTACCTTACATTTAGGTCTCAGTTATGAAGTCCATAAAGGATAAAATGACTCATGCTATTTTTTTGTTTAAATATACAGAATATAAAATAATAGGATTGAGTAGAACTGGGTAAGATCATTGTGGCTGTGGGACACCAGCAGTCCATATTATTCACCTCATCAACAGAGCAACGCTAGCACTCATATTGATACATGCAGGACATTCAGCACCTGTACATGCAGCATGCTTCTGGACGGATGATCATATCCCCACAGACTGGAAGCAATTAACTGTACCGGCAGGCCTCAATGTACTGCAATTACTTGCTGTTCCCACAGCTGTTATAGCACTTCTTGTGCACACAGTTTGCAAAAGCATTTTAACCTCAGCAGTTAGCAATGCTTGGTAAATCTCTTTATTTCTTAAATAGATGCGTTATTAAACCAAACAAATATCACAGGAGTAAAATACAAAATATATAAAATACACAGTCAAGATTATTTCTCATTTATATATATTGCGCCGCATGACACAGCACTGCGTACAATACACTCACTCTGTCCGTGCCTTTAGTGGGGTTCAGTCTAATGAACATACATGCCATACACATCTTTTTCCTTAGGCACATGCAATTCAGCTATGTATAGTGTATTTCTGGACTATGAGAACATGTACTCGGGAAGCATGGGGAGGAGATGTAAATTCCATGCAAATGTACCTATGGTCAGATTCAAGCCGAGAACTGCAGGCCAGCAGTAATAACTAAAGAGGGCCATATACCTTCAAAATCTCTCTGACATCACCCCCACCCTAAGGCTACTTTCACACTTGCGCTTGATCGGATCCGTTCTGAACGGATCCGATCATATTAATGCAGACGGAGGCTCCGTTCAGTACGGATCCGTCTGCATTAATAACTTTAAAAAAATTCGCAAGTGCGCAAGTAGCCTGCGCGGATCCGTTCAGACTTTCAATGTAAAGTCAATGGGGGACGGATCCGCTTGAAGATTGAGCCATATGGTGACATCTTCAAGCGGATCCGTTCCCATTGACTTACATTGTAAGTCTGAACGCATCCGCACGCCTCCGCACGGCCAGGCGGACACCCGAACGCTGCAAGCAGCGTTCAGCTGTCCGCCTGTCCGTGCGGAGGGAGCGGAGCGGAGGCTGAACGCCGCCAGACTGATGCAGTCTGAGCGGATCCGCATCCATTCAGACTGCATCAGGGCTGGACGGAGGCGTTCGGGTCCGCTCGTGAGCTCCTTCAAACGGAGCTCACGAGCGGACCGACGAACGCTAGTGTGAAAGTAGCCTTAGGCCTCATGCACACGACCGTTGTTTCATTCCGTGTCCATTGTTCGGTTTTTTCGTGATTTTCTGCGGACCCATTGACTTTCAATGGGTCCGTTGAAAACTCGGCTATTGCACCGTTTGTCATCTGCGTCCGTGATCCGTGGTTCCAGTCCGTCAAAAAAATAAAACATGCACAATTTTTTTCACGGAAAACGGTTTACATTTACTTGAATGGGTACGTGAAAAAACGCGGAGGCACACAAGACCGCGCGGCCGCGTCCCTTTTTTTCCCTATCATTTGCATGGCAAACTTGACTTCGACTTTTTTTTACTTTCCTTCATGTCTGGTGATCCTCCAAAAATAAAGGAAGACACACGGAAACAAAAAAGGAAACGGATCACGGAACAACGGAACCCCATTTTGCGGAACGGAACACAACAATGGTCGTGTGCATGAGGCCTAATAGAGATGTACTCTCACCTTGACAGAGTGTGCATGCGTCTCAACAGGGAGAGGAGAGAAAGTTGCTGTCAGACACCTCTGACAGCAGATAATCTTGCTTATGAGTAAGGCTACTTTCACACTCGCGTTTGGTGCGGATCCGTCATGGATCTGCACAAACGCTTCCGTTCAGATAATACAACCGCATGCATCTGTTCAGAACGGATCCGTTTGTATTATCTGTAACATAGCCAAAACTGATCCGTCTTGAACACCATTGAAAGTCAATGGGGGACGGATCCGTTTTCTATTGTGCCAGATTGTGTCAGGATCTGTTTGCCTCCGCATCGTCAGTGTTTTGATGTCCGCCTCCAGAGCGGAATAGAGACAGATCGGAGGCAAACTGATGCATTCTGTGCGAATCCTTTTCCATTCAGAATGCAAACTGATCTGTTTTGGACCTCATGAGAGAGCCCTGAACGGATCTCAAAAACGGAAACCAAAACGCCAGTGTGAAAGTAGCCTTAAAGATCAGCTCATAAACAGCACCATACACGTAAGATAGCCAGTCTAGCCAAAAGCATCCGGTTTGGACGTTGTTGCTCTTACGTATATATGTGCAGTGCACCTTTAACTCTGAACCTTCCCTGTGCTGCTCAAAAATATGCTATTTGTATGCAGTTTATTAGCAAAGAATCGACAGGGCCCTTTCAAAAGTTTAAATCACTCATTTTACATGTTATACACAGGAAC
Organism: Bufo gargarizans; assembly: GCF_014858855.1. Lineage (NCBI taxonomy): Eukaryota > Metazoa > Chordata > Amphibia > Anura > Bufonidae > Bufo > Bufo gargarizans. Next base: position 123,995,000 of record NC_058080.1, read on the forward strand.
AGATACTTGGGTTTATTCCTCAAAACTTGACAATTTCCCCCGAAAAACTAATTGTAGAGCTTGAGGAGAGGGCATCTCTACTAACATTCTCTCACCTAAAATAAAGGATGTAACCAACTTGGGCTCCGCTGCATAGATATCACCTCTGAGGGGGAGATTTATGTTCTTAGTCTTGATATCCCCTGTGCCACCAAAGAAAGCCAGGCGCGGGCCACATCATAAATTAAATGTATCCTCCATCAGCCCGTGTGCCTAACTGAAATCTATGCCCACCGGTGTAGATTTCAGTCATCTTTTACGGCAGATCATCGACGTAAATGATGATAACTGTGACGGGTCAATGGCCCTTTTTGCAAGGTGCTGAGGGCAATGTAAAAACTCCACTTTTGACTCAATGGCATTTAAAAACTCACAAAACTGCGTATATAAATCTCCCCCTATGTTCAGGCCTTATTCACATGACAGTGATGAAAAAAATGGCCGTTAAAAAATGTAAAATGGTCCATTTTTTACGGATGCCTTTTTGAAAAACAATTGAATTGAATAGAGGCTATTGGGCTGTTAAGGCTACATGCACACGACTGTGGTGTGTTTTGCCGTCCGCAAATTGCGTATCTGCAAATCACGGATGGCATCCGTGTGCCTTCCGCAATTTGCTGAACGGCACGGGCAGCCATTGATATAACTGCCTATTCTTGTCCGCAAAACGGACAAGAATATGACAGTTTATATTTTTTTTTGGGGGCCACGGAACGGAGCAATGGATGCAGATAGCAAACTGAGTGCTGTCCGCATCTTCTGCTGCCCCATCGAAGTGAATGGGTCCGCATCCGAGCCGCCAAAACTGCGGCTCGGATGCGGACCAAAACAACGGTCGTGTGCATGAGGCCTAAAACTGATAAAATAGGACATGGTCCTATTTTTTTATGTCTGGTATTCACAGTCTGTTAAAAAAAATAAAAATGACGTATGAATACACCCATAGACTGTCATTGTTCTAAAAAAGGCCTTTATAAAAACGGTCATCAAACGGCCATTTTTCACTGTCATGTGAATAAGGCCTTAGCCAAATTCATTGCTTTATAGATGGGTGAAATCTTAAACTGATTTGAAACAACTCATTGAAACACATCACTTGCAATCATCTCAGATTTCTCTTTGTGGACAAATGAAATATTGTAGACAAGTATCATTTTACTCATATCACTGCAAAGATTTATGCATGAAGATGCATCGTATTAGATAAAGATTACTTGGCATTATTTTTTTCAAACTTCCAACTACATCATATTCAATATTAAATGGAACCTGTCACCATGAAAATGCAATGTAAGCTACAAGCAGCATGTTATAGAGCAGGAGGAGCTGAGCCGACTGATATATAGTTTTGTGAAAAAAGATTCAGTAAAACTTGTAATTTATTCATTTATATTCCTGCTCATTCTGGGCTGTGAAGTCAAGGAGGTCCTATCAGTGATTGACAGGCTTCCCTCTATGAGGAGGTGGTCCTATCAGTGATTGACAGCCTTCCCTCTATGAGGAGGTGGTCCTATCAGTGACTGACAGCCTTCCCTCTATGAGGAGGAGGTCCTATCAGTGACTGACAGCCTTCCCTCTATGAGGAGGTGGTCCTATCAGTGACTGACAGCCTTCCCTCTATGAGGAGGTGGTCCTATCAGTGACTGACAGCCTTCCCTCTATGAGGAGGAGGTCCTATCAGTGACTGACAGCCTTCCCTCTATGAGGAGGTGGTCCTATCAGTGACTGACAGCCTTCCCTCTATGAGGAGGTGGTCCTATCAGTGATTGACAGCCTTCCCTCTATGAGGAGGTGGTCCTATCAGTGACTGACAGAGGAGGTGGTCCTATCAGTGATTGACAGCCTTCCCTCTATGAGGAGGTGGTCCTATCAGTGATTGACAGCCTTCCCTCTATAAGGAGGTGGTCCTATCAGTGATTGACAGCCTTCCCTCTATGAGGAGGTGGTCCGATCAGTGACTGACAGGCTTCCCTCTATGAGGAGGTGGTCCTATCAGTGACGGACAGTCTTCCCTCTATGAGGAGGTGGTCCTATCAGTGACTGACAGCCTTCCCTCTATGAGGAGGTGGTCCTATCAGTGACTGACAGTCTTCCCTCTATGAGGAGGTGGTCCTATCAGTGATTGACAGGCTTCCCTCTATGAGGAGGAGGTCCTATCAGTGATTGACAGGCTTCCCTCTATGAGGAGGAGGTCCTATCAGTGATTGACAGGCTTCCCTCTATGAGGAGGTGGTCCTATCAGTGATTGACAGGCTTCCCTCTATGACTGTGTATACAGAGATAACTGATAGGACATCCTACCGGACTTCACAGCCCAGAGTGAGCAGGAATTTAATTTAATGAAATACAAGTTTTTCTAAATAATTTCCCATAAAATCATATCAATCTGCCCAGCTTGTCTTGCTCTATAATATGCTGCTTTCAGCTCAGAAACCATGTTCAATGTGACAGGTTCCCTTTAAATGGTTCCATTAAAAAGTACAATTTGTCCCGCAAACAACGACTATGTGAATGGAACAATAAAAAAAAGCTATGGCTCCAGGAAGGCAGGGAGTAAAAAAAACAGCAAAAACTAAAAAACACCATGTCAGGAAAGGCCAATGCAGACAGCTAAATCAATTCTGAGCAGCAGCTGCTATACAGAAACAATGCAGATGCTATCGCCCGTCCTCATACTGTGGAGGGTGTACTGTGGAGGGTGTACTGTGGATGTAAGTATAAATCCAGCATAAGGGTAAATAGAATAATAGTAGGGTTCAAAGCTGTAGTGAAAGTGATGATAGTAATTTTACAGCAAACACTATTGTGGCTCCAGATATGGGTCTTAAAGTGACAGGTCTTCAAATAATTACACACTTTAACCTGGCAGAATGGAAAGCACATGTTTCCACTGACAACATTGAAAGGAATTAGGTAGATAGCCTTTAGAGATGTATAATTATAGGTCTCCCGGCACTGATGTATTAATGGAATTTACTATAAACATATGCTGTAATTATATTGTTAGTTGTACTGATAGTTTATTAGACTTAATTTATATTGTAAAATAAATAATTTAACACTTGAATGCTAAGATATTTAACCCCTTAAGGTCCAGGTTAATTTTAGTTTTTGCATATTCGTTTCTTCCTCCACGCCTTCCAGGACCCATAACTTTTTTATTTTTCCTTAACACAACCTTTTGATGGCTTATTTTTGTTGTGGGTTAAATAGTATTTTTAAATGGCACAATATATATTTATCTTATATTGAAAAATGGCCAAAATATTATTTGCCAGGTGAAAAAAAACAAAAACAAAAACGATGTTTCCCACCATGCTTTTAAGGGTTTTATATTGTTCACTATACATAAAAAAATACATGACAAGCGTATTCTGTGGGTCAGTACCATTACGGCACCATAGTCTGACAACTTTTTAATGTTTTTATCTAAAGAGCTGTGCAAAGGTTTGTTTTCTGAAGGGCGAGATGGAGATTTTATTTGGACTATTTTGAGGTATATATGACTTTTTAAACACTTTTTATTCAATTCTCTGCGAAGGCCAAGGTGACCAAAAGATTTCCTGCACAGCATTCACCATGCAGAAGAAATGTTTTACATCTTGATAGTTTGTACATTTTCAGCCTCTGAGGTATCTATTATGTTTTTTCTGTTTATGTATATATGTAAAATTGGTAAAGGACGGGAATAAGTATTTTTACTATTTTTGTGGTCTTTAATTGTTCAAAAATATTTTTCTATTTTTTTCTCTGTAATTTTTAGTCCCCTTAAAGGACTTGTACATGATATATTCTGATTAGGGATGAGCGAACCCGAACTTTGGGGTTTGGATGGTGTAAGAATTCCGTTATGGATAACGGAATTCGTAGACGGAATGCAAAACAGAAGCCTTTAAGAGACACTCCATTTTGATCGGTCATAATAGAAGTCTATGGCCAAGCATAATGGATCCATCTGGTTTCGGTTATGCAGGACTTTGTGTTCACTATGACAGACCTGGGAGCCTTCTCAAGGCCCCAGGCTATCAAAACAACTGATCAGAGCCCCTGGATTATCTCCTATTCCGGTTCCTGTGTCTGGGTGTTGACTTTATTACGTAGCCACTATCCACTGCATATGGAGTGGGATCAGCTAATGACTCTGCTCCATACTCCACTTGTGCCCCACTGATGTACTATTACATCAGGGTTTGCGAAGGGGTTAGAAGACTGCTAAATGTATAAGGAGTATTGGTCAGCTAATCTGGCATGTCTGCTTTAATAAATACTTGTATTTCCCTGAAACAATACTTGAGCAGCTTTTTTTTAGAATACTGTGTTATGTCGTTCTTGTTAAATGATTCGGACCCTTCGATGTCTGACCTGACCCTCCGATGTCTGGTCTGAGCTGTACTGACCTTCGATGCCTACCCTGACCTCAAAATGTTTATTGGATTGCTCATACTCTGTCTGCCCAGATCTTGGCCTGTCCCTGACTATGGTTTTGTCTGAACGCTCAATGACCCCTGTGGGTCAGCTGTCAATCACACAGAGATTACTCCAGGAGGTAGCGGCCTGGTGGTTCCCTGCAGCAAAGTCTAGATCCCTGTACATGGGGTTAAAAGGTGAAAGCCAGGGTACTGTCAGGATAAGACCTTAAGCTTAACCCCAAGCCAAATCTGTTGTTGACACAGTGGTCCCACACCAACTACAACAACATACACATTTATAGAATACAAGAACTTTAAAGAATGGGTGTAAAGTTAGCAGTTTGCCTAGCCAAGCTGCTGTATCTGCTCAGTCTAAACTAGCTATACTATGTCTCCATCACTGTTATTTTATTAGTTTTTTCAAAAAGGGGCCCAGTACCTGTACTATCTGATTCAAAGTATACATATTCCATATGCTAATTGGCTTATCTGCACCACCATCTTTTCCTCTAAGCTCAGTAAAAAAAACATGTGCTGACTTCTGCTAGGCTTTGCCAAGGTACTGTGCATGTGCCAGCAAGCATCATGTGCAGAATCATGGGCAGTATGTGTCTGAAACTAGGCTGCGGAACAGTGTCAATCAACTGCAGAGAGCAAGAGTTGCAGTCAAAGCTCACAAATATGGCATATTTTTCTGAGTCAGATTAAAAAAATAACAATTTTTCCTAGTAGTCTAAAAAGATGCACAATACCTTGTGTAATTGATGGCAAACTTTTTCTGTACCATATGTAAATGCAGTGTTAGGAGCCTGCTGGGTTCCCTTTAAAAGTCTATAATACTGTACTGTATAACAAAGCAAACACCGTGAACTTTTTACATTGTAATTGTTACTTTGTTAGCACAGATTTTTTTGCAGTATGCAAGATACAAAACAACTCATATTAAAGTCACACAAGTCCAATTTCTCTTACTCCCTGTTTGGAAACAAAATCAGTAATGTATTTCAATAATAAAAGAAAATGACTTAAGATTCTGAATAACTGCAGTCTGGACTACAGTATCTCAATGTTTGACATGTCAATGTTCTAGAGCCCCCAAGATATGAGGGGTAATAATCTGATGTTGCACTGAAAAGAAGAAATCCCATGGCCTTATCACCATGTAAGAGGTTGCAGAAATGTGTCCCCTCAGAAGCAGTTATTATATAAATATGAATAGACATCTTTTCGAGCTATTTTACAGTACATTAGCGTTAGGACAATGCAAACAGTAACACTTTAGGGGTCTTTGCATCAATGCTAAAATAGTTGACAGATTTTTTGTAGCTAAAGCTTTGGCGAATATTAAAGTGAACAAACACTGAAAAAACTAAGATAAAAACATCCTGCACAATATGATATGGAAAAGTGCGGATGTCCCTGGCCATATCATTAAAGAAAACCACAGAAATGCACTTAGCAAAGTAGATGCAAGCATTATATATGGACTAAGCCCTCATTCTGATATAATATCTGAGACACTTAGCCAATATAGTTTGATCAAAATACATCTGAGCCCGCCTACCAAGCGCCAAGGTAGTCTCAGGTCAGGCGGGTCCTACGCTAAACCTACCTAAGCCATTGGGCTTCTATGTGCAGGAGCGAAGATGCCGCACATATGGCGTGCTGCTCCTAGTCACCTCCATGTGTATCATGCAACCAATGGGAGGAGGAGCAAGCACAGCCATATGTACCACCTAATTAAGGTGCTCTATTGGATAGGGGAGGGGGCAAAAGTGCAGAGGAATGCTACTCCCAAGATAATAGGTGCGCATTCACACTTGAAGATGCCACTCCCTCAAGCAAATACTACATAGAACAAACACAGAAAAAACTAAGATAAAAACAATATATATATATATATATATATTATTATTATTATTATTTATTATTATTATTTATTATTTAAGCGCCATTCATTCCATAGCGCTGTACATATGATAAGGGGTATACATACATAACAGACAATTGTACTAATCATAAACAAGATGAGATACAAACTGGTACAGAAGGAGAGAGGGCCCTGCCCGTGAGGGCTTACAATCTACATGGTATGGGAGAAGGACACAGTAGGTGCGGGTTGAGTTGGTCATGGTGGTATAGAGGCAGCAGGGTCATTGGTTGTAGGCTTGTCTGAAGAGGTGGGTTTTCAGGTTTCTTTTGTAGGATTCCACTGTAGGTGAGAGTCTGATATGTTGGGGTAGCGAGTTCCAGAGTATGGGGGATGCACGGGAGAAATCTTGGAGTCGATTGTGGGAAGAGGCGATAAGAGGAGAGGAGAGAAGGAGGTCTTGTGAGGATCGGAGAGTGCGCGTGGGGATGTATCGGGAAAGTAGCTCAGAGATGTAGGGAGGGGACAGGTTATGGACAGCCTTGTATGTGTTTGTCAGTACTTTGAAGTGGATTCGTTGGGCAATGGGGAGCCAGTGAAGGGATTGGCAGAGGGGAGAGGCAGAGGAGTAATAAGGTGAGAGGTGGATTAGTCGGGCAGCGGAGTTGAGGATAGATTGGAGGGGTGCGAGGGTGCTAGATGGAAGGCCACAGAGGAGAATGTTGCAGTAGTCTAGGCGGGAGATAATGAGGGCATGTACGAGCATTTTCGCAGATTCAAAGTTAAGGAAAGCACGGATGCGGGAGATGTTTTTGAGTTGGAGGCGGCAGGTGGTGGAAAGGGCTTGGATGTGCGGTCGGAAGGAAAGGGCAGAATCTAAGGTCACTCCAAGGCAGCGGGCTTTTTTGACTGGGGATAATGTGCAGCCATTGATCGTGATAGATAGGTCTGTTGGGGGGGTTGAACAAGATGGGGGAAAGATTATGAATTCTGTCTTATCCATGTTAAGTTTAAGAAATATATATATATAATGCTTGCATCTACTTTACAAAGTGCATTTCTGTGAATATTAAAGTGAAGTAACATTACTGATCTCTCTTACACAACATTTATACAGTAGATATATGAGGGTACTACGAAGCTGACACCTCTGCATTGATACACAGACCCCCTGAAATTTCAACATGCTGTCTCATGCTACTTGATCAATTCACTATTTCTAGGTCCCGTTCTTACTATTAGGTTAGGTTAAAGCACTAGATCACAGCACTGCATTCCTTGTTAGACAAGACACTTGAAACTATGAGTATACCACTTGTGTCTCTGTAGCAGTCTTTTGTCCAGAAATACTAGCAGGGGCCTTGAAAGTGTCCAAAGACATTGCTGCAGGAGGTCCATGATATCCAGGATTCTCTTCTCCCTTGGTGTCCTGCTTTGAAGCTATCTCAACAGACAGTGAAGCTGTATGTTTTTCAGGGACAGGGTTATGGGGCAAGAGGTTGGGTGAGTAGTTTTGTTGAACGTAAGAATGGGCTTTTCTCGGGAAAGTGTTAGAGGGAGAGTTACCTGAAGAGTACTCTTTTAGAATTAATTTTAGGGTGGAAACTCTACGTTCTTTTGAATCCTGCTTCTGCTCCAGAAATTTACTGTTCACGTGTTCTGACTGAACATTTGAAAATGAAACCTGTGGACTAGTAGTCTTTTGTTGCATGCTTGTGCTCGACATAGCAGAATAAAGCATGCTTCCCTTATTGGACTGAACACTTGTTGGGCTTACTATATACCCACTTATCTCGCCCTGCTGGAAATTAGTTGATGCCCTCTGATAACTGCCTTGTCTAGGGGGAGGTGGGGGTGCCTGTTATTTATATGAAACCATATAACAGAAAAGAACATGGAAAGAAACAAAAGAAGAAGCATATATTAAGCATGTTTAGAAATGTTAAATTATTAGTTCACGGAAGCTATATTTTGTATAGTTCAGAACAATATAAACCACATGAAAACAATACACCAATACACTAATATGTATCCTTCTGTTTTTCTAGCCATGTTGTATAAACCAAAGGAATCCAGTTCTATGTCTATAAAAAAAAAAGGAACCAACATTTTAAAGGGAAATCATTCCCTCTTCATTGAGCTTCTGAAATTGCTCAATAAGATGCACTGCAAATCTTTACCATTGAAATGAATGGGTTCGCCCCTGTTCTGCAAAATTGTGGAACGGGTGCGGACCTGTTTATACGGGTTATCTAAGGCTCAGTTCTCATCACGGTTTTGTGTTACGTTTTATGTATACAAAGAACGTATATGTTAAATGGACGCCTCCAAACAGAAGCCGTACAGTTACATCTGTCACCAAAGAATTGCTTACCATGTACCACTTTAATGTAGTTGGCAAAATTAAAGGGGTTGTCTCACTTCAGTAAATGGCATTAAAGTTAAACTGCTGAAATATCCTCTGGATAGGTCATCAGTATCTGATTGGTGAGGGTCTGACACCCGGGACCCCCGCCGATCAGCTGTTTCAGAAGGCACTGATGCTCCTTTGAGTGCCGCAGCCTTCTAGCAGCTTGCCAAGCACAGAATCAGTGAATTCTATGTTGATCAACTGTCAACTGGAGTTACTATGAAGGGACCATCTACCTAATGACTCTATTATCTCGGATTTCACAATATTAAACAGATAAACAGATGAAAATTCTTTCAAGATGCTTACTAGCCTAAGGTCATGTGTTAAATGGAGTATGCCTAATAACAGTTCTGTTAATCTGATGCTTCGCTGTAAAGGAAATGTTCACATATGTCTATACATGATATTAAAGGTAGCTCTAGGTTATTTTTAGGGATGAGCGAATTAACTTTGGATGAAACATCTGAAGTAAATACACATAAAGCCTCGTTCCAATACTGTGCGGAGCAGGAGCTCCGTACAGTATTATAATGTATTGGCTCCGATGAGATAAAGGTAATAACTTCGGCTCATCGGAGCCAATACATTCTAATGCTGTACGGAGCTCCTGCTCTGCACAGTATTGGAACGAAGCTTAATGCAAATTGACTTCGGATGTTTCATCCGAAGTCAGTTCGCTCATCCCTAGTTATTTTCACAAAGCATTTTTTGCCACAGATTTGTTGTACATTTTACATACTAAATTCCATGGAATAAATGCCCAACTAGCCATTGTTATAATTGTAGATTCCAAAATTTGTAGCAAGTCAATTATATTTTAGATTTTCCCACAGATTTCGCCACTTTCAATGCAGCATGTGTGTAATCCAGCAAATCAGCAGCAAAATCTGCATGTAAAAAAGTTTGGACTGATAAGCCTTAGTAAAATGTTGCAGTTCTCAATCATAGTTCTGAAACACTTATGGTTTTGTTGCAGATTTTAGTACGGTTTTAGTTTTGTGATATGTGTGGTGCCCCCCTGTGGTTTCTTATGATACGTATATTCTTTATTGAATTGATGATATACACTTGGGCGCACGTAAGACTGGCATTTTAGACGCCGGTCTTAATAAAGCCCCATAGCCGGTGGAGTATCCGGCGTAGTTATGAAGAGGCGCCGGCTTCTCCATAACTTCAGGGCATCAAGCGCCAGTTCTAAATGTAAGAAAGCTTCTGAGCTGTCTTACATTTAGAACATTTTCTACACCTAAAACAGGCGTAGAAAATGATGACTGAAACGGGCCTTCCGGCCCCTACCCTTCCCCGCCCAATTTTTTAGACCTGGCGTGATCAGGGTGAAGTTGCAGATTGCGGCACAACTAACCGTTGCGCGACAATCTGCGCCAGAAGTACATGTAATATAGACGTACTTCAGTATAATAAATGACCCCATTGGTTTATAATAGTTCAACTATATAAAAAGTTATTCCATTACAGAGAAATGGAAATTCAGACACCGTTGTTTGGTATGAAAAATGGTAATAAGCATTTTCATTCTACGTTCATGCAAACCTATTATGTAAATTAGAACCTAGAAGAACTAATGAATCCTTTTCAGTGTGCTGCTGAAATTGTTCAATATGACAGACTGCAAATCTTTTACCATACCTACAGGGTTGAAAACTGTCTAGGAAGAAGGGATGTGACTAAAATTTTTAAAATTTGGTTACAATATTAGAGTGAAAGGATAAAGTTTAATAGCAAAAACTGTACAGCCTGTTGGGCTGCCTCTTGCCTGAATACAAGATAATATACAGTTAAGCATGGAGGCATACAGGTTCGGTATGGTATCCTGTAGCACATTAGCTCACAGATGATGCAGCTGGACCTGTAGGCTGTCAAAGCTGGTGCCCTACAAATGCTCAACTGGCATTAAATCTGGTGAAGTGTTAGAATCTGGCAGAGACAATCCTGAGAAACCCTTGCTGTGTGGGAGCAAGCATTATCCTGTTGAAAAATGCCAGGATGTCCGGCACATATCGCTGAGCTGTTAGTATCCCTCGTTAGTATCCCTCGTAGGGGTGACCAACTGTCATATGCAATGGCTCCCAAGATCATCACACCAGAAGTTGGGGTATTGTGTCGCTCCACAGCAAAGGCAGGGTTGACACGCTCACCATGAGGCCTTCATACCAGAACCCAACCATAATGGAATCCCAAACAGAAACAGGATTCATCTCTAAAGACGATACGGTTCCAGTGCATAGCAGTCCAGGTTTATCATTCACAACACCACTGCAAATGGTGCATTAGTATCTGATCGGTGAGGGTCCGACACCCAAGACCCTTGCCAATCAGCTGTTTCAGAAAGCACTGACGGTCCTTTGAGTGCCACGTCCTTCTAGCAGCTTGCCAAGCACAGAATCAGTGAATTCTATGTTGATCAGTTGTCAACTGGTGTTACATGTGGTCTATGAAGGGACCATCTACCAACCATCATGGAATCCCAAACTGGATTCATCTCTAAAGACGATATGGTTCCAGTGCATAGCACACCAGGTTTATCATTCACGACACCACTGCAAATGAAATGATGGGTGCTGTGGCACATAATTGTCTTCTGCTAAGCACTTGGAAATGGTCTGGGCAAAGAAACGGGTATGTAATGAAGGTGCTCCCTGTGTCGTAATGGTGGACAACGAAACTGTGGGACCTGCTCATGCTTGTTGGTGGGTCAAATGATCCTCTCTGCTGGTTGTCTGTCTGGGCATTCCGAAGCCTGTTTGCTGTGTGTGCCCTCACATAACCACTGCTCCCAACACATCCTAACAGCTAGGTCAGAACAGCCTAGGTGGTGGGCAATTCATTGAAAGGACTATAGTCTTTCTCTAAGTCCAATGATGCATCCCCTGATAAAGGCATGTCTAGCAGTCAATGATCTACCACCAAAAGGTGCACTACCCGAAAGTAGCCTCTGAGAGGCTTTTTATAGGGCAGCAGGGGAAGCACTTGTATGCCCTCTTGTGGCAAGACCCAGTGTCTAATCGTACTACACTTGTAATCATTTATATATCTGCCTGAGATACAACTGCATGCCAAATTTTTGCCGCAATCCAACATTTCTATTTGGACGCATTATTTTTTTGTGTGAGTGTACTACAGAAAACCACAGGTGTTCCCTGAGAGTCTGTATTTAACAGATCTGTATTTGATTAGCGGGTCTGGGCCTTATTTCTTAAGGGGATTTGGTATAGAGGTTTTGATCTGGGGTCTGTATTTATTCTAGGGTTTTTATTTATCGCAGGGTATCTTTTTCTGTGGTCTAATCTGACATATGTATTTATTTGGGGGTCTGTGGTAAGGGGGTCAGGTCTGATTTGGTAGTCATTTTTGTGGTCTGTATTTATCTTGTGGTCTGTATTCAGGGCATCGGTCTGAAATATGTATCTATTCTCGACTGGAGACTGGAGTCTGTATTTATTGAGCAGGAGATATAGTTATGGTCCATATTTATTTTAGGGGTTTAACCTAGAGTCTGTATGTGTTCTGGGTTCATATTTATGCAGAGGTCTTTATTTGTCTAAGGTGTCTGGCCTGGGTGTTTATTCTGTATAGCAGTGTGCATGTCCACCTACTGAGGTGGTTGCACATGCTATGTTCCATCCTTCAACTTCTTCCAGAAATATTTACCGTTATAAGCTGTGATAGTTACAGTGAGAGAGGTGCAGGAGGAAGGACACGCTCCCTGAGAAAGGATACACCTCTTGAGCAGCCAGCCTGAATATAATCTACAATAGCAATTTGTGCAATGAATGGGGGAGCTCTGGATCCATGTGAGGCATAGGGTTGGTTGTAGATTTCTTAGAAACTGGCATGTACTATATTATGTCTGCTTTTCATTATTCACATCAATCATGGCATAACCCCTTTAAAAGGTTCTAGTCTTGGGTCCATATCCAGTGATCTAGTGTGGGATATTTATTTTGGTATCTGATCTGAATATATATGTATTTATTTTGGGTACTGGGTACCATTGTATGGAAGAGTGGAATTTTGTTTTAGCAGTACACTGGCATATACTGGCCATATAATTTTTGGCCTCTACCAGGCTTATATAACCTTGTGGAAACCTGCATGTATTTTGGGAGGTTTCCTGGCATACATGCTAAATGTACATCACAATCCAGGTCTAAAACTCATTCAGACACTATTACAGTTTAGGGCAAAATATGAGGCAATACCTCGTATTATTTTTGAGGCCACCATCTATCTGTTACTACTTTTTGGGGTTAGTATCTGTAATGCATCATTATTTCTAAACTATAGTTTTATGACCTCCGGGGCAGCAACCGTCACAGCACTGAGGGTAGCAGTAAAAGGTAGGGTTTGAGTGGAGAATAGGGGGATGCTGAAAAATCAAGAAGCCAATGACGTCTGGGAAGCAAAATCTACAGGAGGCGGCATCATGGTGGTCTTGGTAGTGCGGAAAAAAGGGAACCAAACATCTCCAACCAGAGATGATATCACCCATAGGTTAAAGAGCTTCCCATAAATGTGTCTAAAAAGTTACCTCTAAATAGGTTGACTTATTTTACAATGTTTAAATGACTGTGAAGACATATGAAGATAATGAAGAATGTTTGGGGAGGGTCACTCATCAAATCCTTGCACTGGGCCCACCAATGTGTTAAAACAATCCTGATTGACATCTGTTAATTATACTCAGTGTCGGACTGGGGTACCTAGGGCCCATCAGTAAAATTTATTTTGGGGGCCCACCATACGGATACTTTCAAATATAATAAATAATCTAACAAGTTTTTTATATGAACATAGGCTGGTGGAGTTGCTGTACATTGATCAAATGTATGTAGTGCAAAAAGTCTAATGTGTTATGTTATATAAACATCACATTCTGTGAAATGTAGGTGTGCTCATCTGTTGCCAACTGCTTTTGCATTAGGTTTCTTCTTCTGTGCTAACCAATTTTCTAGGAGGTTACAGTATGGATTCTACTAGGCAGAATTACAAATCAGCAACTGTAGAAAGTGACAAAAAAAAGTTCCCTAGAGGGTTATGAATAGAAAAACAGGGTAAAAAATGATATGTAACCCCTTAATGACATGCGCCGCACATAGCAATGCGGGCAACATAGCTGCCATACCTGCTGTTTCACACAGCAGACACCTGGGGTCAATGTATGCGATTGACGATAATGGCGATCACAGACATTTAACTCCTCAGATGAAGTAGTCAATTGTGACCTCAGCATCCTAGGGAGCTTTCCCCAAGACCACTGTGCTACCGGGGTCCAAGCGGTTTCTGTTGCTCTGAGATGGGGGAAGTTGTTCATTGTTTGTGATATTATGTTGGCCTGCAGGTAGCAGTACTGCATTGGAATATACTGAATTTCCCATACACTAGTTTATTAAATCACATTAGTGTATGGAAGAAGCAATATAATGATTTTACATGCAGGTCCCCTGGGGGAAGGAGGTGTTTAAAAAAAATTACAACAAAAACAAGATTTTAAATCTGTATATTAAAAAAATCAAAAAATTCAAATTACTCCCTTTACACATAATAAAAATAAACAATAAAAAATAAAGATTGTTTGTGCCACCAAATCCTAAAAGGGCAAAACTATTAAAATGTAAAGTGTAAATATATTTATCCTGTAACGGAAAAAAAAAAAAAAAAAAAGAGGAATTCATTTATTTTAAGTTTCACTTTCCGCAAACAACTGAATAAATAGTGATCAAAAAGTCATACACATGCCAAAATAGTATCAATTAAAACTACAGATTGCTGCACCAAAAATAAGCCCCCACACAGTTCTGTAGATGGAAATATAGAAAAGTCAGAATATAGCAATGAAAATAAAAAAGTAATTTTTTCCAAAGTTTTTAAAACACAAGAATAAAATACATAAATGTGGTATCACTGTAATCAAAAGAACCCAGAGAATGTAGGGCACAGGTCAGCTTTACCGCATAGGGAACACCGTAAAATCGAAACCCATAAAACTATGGCGGAATTGCTTATTTTTTTTCAATTCCAACCCATTTAATTTTTTTTTTCCAGCTTCCCATTACTACATTATATGCAGTATTAAATGGTGCCATTAGAAAGTACAACTTAGGCTACATGCACACGACCGTATGTGTTTTGCGGTCTGCAAATTGCAGATCCGTCCCCAAAAAATGTATGCCATCCATTTATTTTTGTGGATCCATTGTAACAATGCTTAAAACGGACAAGAATAGGACATGTTCTATTTTTTTTGCGGGGCTACGGAACGGACATACTGATGTGCTGTATGTGTGCTGTCCGCATTTTTTGCGGACCCATTGAAATGAATGAGTCCGCATGAATGAGGAACAGACCCGGAAACAAACAACGTTCGTGTGCATGAGGCCTTATTCCACAAAAAAACAAGCCTTTATATGACTGAACAGAAAAATAAAAAAACTGATGGTTCCAGGACGGCAGGGTTTAAAAAATGGAAACGTGAAAACGGAAAATGAAGGGGTCATGAAGGGCTTAAAAAAGGGCTGAATAGACCTGAAAAAAAAAGCTCAAGGACCCATATTTGCCAGTAAAGATGCGTAAATGTGAAGTGAACACATGTAAATGAGCTCTTCTACCATACCTTTCTCCTTGCCTATAAGACTCTTCACAACTACTAGGCACCCTCCATAAGGAGATATTGTACCTCCCGAAAAGTGCACATAATTTATATTTTTCCGTATGTTAATATCTTTTAGGTTCAAAAATAAATACATTTCTTATGACCAATAAAAATGAGTATTGGTAATTAAATTTGTGTTCCTGTTACAATATTTATTAAGATTTATGGTTAAAAAAAACCGGATGAAAACATGCATACTTGATGGTACCTCTCCATATGGTTATAATGTTCTGAATCTCAGATAAACCCCAAACACCATTATACGGGATTATGCATTGTTCCAGATGGTTCATCTCAAGCTGCGATGTTAAATCTTGCTTAAAAACAATAACATGCAGGGAGAAGATGGAGCTTCCAATCACCGTAATGAGATAAAAAAGCTAATTTGAATAAGATAAGATTACATTTATGAAAGAGAACACAGCAATATTAGAAGGGAGCTTTGAGTCCTATAATGAATTAAAGAAGCACTCCAGCAGTTTTTTTTGACAAATAATGCCAGCTCTACAGCAATATTTTAGCAGTGTACTTTGTTCTATCACAGCTCAGCTCCATCAATACAAATCCTTTTGTTATGGCCAGCTTTATTATGTCAGTCTTACCTAAATGGACAGGATGACAGTCTCTCCTGTGTTGCTGACTTCCTGTAGGCTACATGATTATATTATAATCTACCAAATAATTCTCAGACACATCCTCTCCTAACCAAGCTATAGCTGTTCTTTTTTTCTGTTCTGTCAGTGCTACTAAAGATATTCCTGTCTTATCTACGGGTTCTGGGGTGCAGTAATATAGCAGGGGAGTCTCTACAATGATTAGCAGCATAGTTATAAAACTCCCCTGACTCACCCGGTCTATACTATCTGTGCCTGCAGTGTGCAGAGTCTACAGAGTATCCTATGAGTTGCAGCTTCACACTGCTCTTAGAGCTGACAAGGAGTCTTGGGAGACAGGCTGATGCTGCTCACATAGGATACACCGAGACTGTAAGTTAGGAGACATCAATTCTAAGACACTGATCTATTTCTGCCTTCACATGGTAAGACTCCACCCCTGTTTCTCTGGCAAACCAGAGGCATAATGGGTAATGTAGACTAGATTACGAGAACCATAAAAGAGGGGAAGAAGGAGCCAAGATTGCAGATTACCCATAAATGGACACCAACATAAACAGGTATACAAAATTCTTTAATAATAGACTATGCTGCATTATATGGGGGGAAAAACTGTCGGAGTCCTTCTTTAAAGAGTCCTTCGGAATCTCCAATGAAATCCCTGTTGTTGAGACTATTCTGCTAAGCATGAGTCCAAATATGTTTGGTCCTTCTTCTGGAAGAATAATGTGTGAATTTTTTACAAGCCACGCCATGCCCCATTTATATGACAGAGCCAAGAGTTGCTGAGAAGCTTCCCTGGCACTGAGGAAGTTTGCAGGTTGTAAGCCCTCAAGGGCAGGGTCCTCTCTCCTTCTGTACCAGTCTTTGTCTTTGAATATGTATGTGCACCACCATGGAATTAATGGCACGTTAATAATAATAATAATAATAATAATTTCCCATCTCCTCATTGAGTCCAGGAGGTTTCCCCTTTTAGGAGAGCCTCCCAGATGTTCCATGAGAGTTGGCAGGTATGGCTATAGTAGAGAGGTGTTTTGGCATGTACTGAGGCAGGTCACCAGCATTTCCTCTTCCATTTATTGTAAAAATGCCACTGAACCCCAGAAGTGAAGTATGAAATTCCATTTATTTGCATATTTCATTAACTTTTCCTATATGTGTAGCCTAGGCAGCTGTGCAGGGACAGAAGCCTCGCCTATATAGCTCCTACTATAATTGATAGGGGCTTTGCAGTAGTGGATTTAAGATTTATATAGTTGCCTAGGTTGCAGGACTACCCCCTCTCTTGGTGTGAACTTTTAATATTTGGGCTGAAGCACCTGTTGACACCACCTTGCTACTAGAGGAACACTATAACGCCTTGTAGTACTTAGAACATGTTCTATTTTTTTGCGGTGCGGAAGGATCACGGACCCATTCAAGTTGAATTTGTCTCGATCTGTCTCGGCCGCCACACGGACGTTGGGGACCACAAATTGCCGTTTGCATGAGGCCTTATGCTGTGAATACCAGCAGGAATATTCAAGGCGTTTTGATTTCTATCTCATTCTTCTTGGAGATATCATCTCTTCACTCATCAGTTCTTGGGGATCTGTGAACAGCACTGTCACAGTACTGTATTACCATTGCAAACGATTCCATCGCTATGTAAGGTATTATATGGGTATTGAAGTTCAATAGAAACAAGTGAACATAAAGCATCTAAGAAGCTGTAATATCATAAATTGTATCTCTAATAGATAGTAGGCTACAGTCACATTGCTGGTTCAGCCCCAGTCGTGGCTCTTGTACCGTTTGCTAAGGCTACATGCACACGACAGTGAAAAAAAGTCTGTTAAAAATTGATAAACTGTCCATTTTTAATAGGCTTTTTTTACTGATGCCTTTCTGGGAAATGAACGTTAAAAACAGACCCATTCAATCGTATGGGGGCAGTTGGTCGGTCAGTTCTATTTTTTTATGTCGGTTATACACTGTCCGTCAAAAAAACTGCCATGTGAATAACCCCATCACACATCAGTTTTTCACGGTCACGTGCATGCAGGCTTATGGTCACAGAGAAGGGTCCTGAATAAGGGCATATGGACAGGAGGTGTCTTCATGAGACAAGGTCTGTAATACTAGTTGAACTTTTCTACATATATTTTGCTAAATTCTTTGATTATTGCTGTTAAAAGGTGTTTTTACTGTAGAAGTGTTTGAATTATTCAGTTAAATGATATTGCAAGACATGTTCCTGTGGACAATATCCAGCAAACACAGTGAGAGATTTATCTTGAGGGCCACTTTTAAAGTCAGTTCTGCTTTGCGGTAATTTGAGCCAATTTTATCAAATGTTACTCAATGTTTCATAAATTTGGTCCACTTCTAAGTCTACTTTCACACTGGCATTTTGGCTTTCCGTTAGTGAGATCCGTTCAGGGCTCTCACAAGCGGTCCAAAGCGGATCAGTTTTGCCCTAATGCATTCTGAATGGATAAGGATCCGCTCAGAATGCATCAGTTTGCCTCCGATCAGTCTCCATTCCGCTCTGGAAGCGGACACCAAAACGCTGCCTGCAGCGTTTTCGTGTCCATCTGACGAAACTGAGCCAAACAGATCCATCCTGACGCACAATGTAAGTGAATAGGGATGGATCCGTTTTCTATGACACAATCTGGCACAATAGAAAACGGATCCGTCCTCTATTGACTTTCAATGGTGTTCAAGATGGATCCGTCTTGGCTATGTTAAAGATAATACAAATGGAATCTGTTCTGAACGTATGCAGACGGTTGTATTATCTGAACGGACCTGTCTGTGCAGATCCATGATGGATTCGCACCAAACGCGAGTGTGAAAGTAGCCTAACACTTTTGTCTGGAGATGTTACTCCAGTTTCTACACCACCCTTTTACTGGAGTAAGATTGCTACAAATTTTCTTAGAAGTGTACAAGCACGACCACTGCTGATGGATTGCAGCTGTGGTCGTAACCATGAAAACGGGCAGTATATAATGTGATGGAAAAATGAATCCAGCCAGAAAAGGCGGCAATATGGGAAGTCACAATACATTAGTAAGTGGCTTGTATTAACTTTCTTTACATAATAAATGCCATTTGCTGAAGTGACACAACCTCTTTAAATCAGCTAAAACAAAGTATTTTTTTTTCTTTAGATGCACTAAAACAACAAAAGACGGGTTCATAAATGCACAACATTTTACAAAAAGTTAGGCCTCATGCACACAACCGTTTTTTTTTAAGGTCCGCAAAAACAGGGTCCGTAGGTCCGTGATCCGTGACCGTTTTTTCGTCCGTGGGTCTTCCTTGTTTTTTGGAGGATCCACGGACATGAAAAATGAAAAAAAAATCTAAGTCAAGTTTGCCATTGAAATGATAGGAAAAAACGGACACGGATCACGGACACGGATCACGGACACGGATGACAATCTTGTGTGCATCCGTGATTTTCACGGACCCATTGACTTGAATGGGTCCGTGAACCGTTGGCCGTGAAAAAAATAGGACAGGTCATATTTTTTTCACGGCCAGGAAAAACGGATCACGGATGCGGCTGCCAAACGGTGCAGTTTCCGATTTTTCCACGGACCCATTGAAAGTCAATGGGTCCGTGAAAAAAAACGGAAAACGGCACAACGGCCACGGATGCACACAACGGTCGTGTGCATGAGGCCTTACACAATGAATTTTGCAGTGAGCTAGAGATACTCTCCAGTCACACTGTGTCTTTTACAGCTGCTGCTTGCGCACATACCCACCCTCAACCCAAATCTAATCTGCTAATTATATGACTCCTAACCTGTCATAAAATCTGAAGAAAAATTATACAGAAATCATATATTTACCTGAGTAGGTGACTTCCTGTCCTGCAGGTTTGGCCGGACACTTCTAAAGCCTTTTGCTGCAAGGGAGGAACCACTTGAATCACCATTGAGACCATCTTTCACACAATCATTGTAAGATATCCAGATATCTAGAGTTAAATCAGACCATATTTGCAGTGCCATTAACATTACTCAGGTGAATATGATGTAAAGATCTCTGTCCAGCTACTGTGCAACTTCGGTGTCTATTGTAACCAGCAACACATACACACATGCAGAACTATCACAAAGCCAATGCACTAACAAAGGAAATATTTGAGTACCTGAGTCAGGTGAAAGAGAATCCTGCCCTAAAAGAGAAATGAATGATAGTTAATATATGTACATTTTCTTTTCTTTTTTTACCGAAAACATGACTAATTGACATCAGTACACAGATGACCAGTATATAAAGTTATGAGACAAAAAAAACTTAAGCTAATTTGTAGATGTGTCCATAGGACAATTACTGTCCATGCCCTAAAGAAAGAATAGACTGTTTTATTATATGTTATTTTGTGTATTTTTTTTGTTGTAGAAAATATAGTTTTTTGTAAAACAGAGCAACTGATCAAAAATAAGTTCAAACAGACTTTAACTTGGTTTTGGGCTGTCTCTTTACTATGGTACTGTGTTGTATGGACCTGTTACATGGCGCACCTTGCTGTGCGGTCCAGTCGTATCGATGTATGCCGTTATTTTAATACAGAAATAGGGCTCATGCACCGTATGTATTTTGAGGTCAAACGTCTAAGTATTGAAGGTGGAAATTACTGACACTTTTCTGTCATCAATATTCAGCAAACGCAAGGCTTTCGGAAAAGCATATTACTGCCACAATGAAAGGGGTGAAAGCAATGTATTTCTCCAGCGTTCCATTTTTCACCCAGTGACTCATTTTTTGACATTTTCAAATGGAGCAATATTTCATCTAAATGTATAAAGATAGCCTGTGATTCATCATTTTCTTTTTCAAAGTTATGATATCTTTATGTGAGTGTCTAAAGTTTGGATTTGCATCTATCATGGGATATGCCCAGGCATATACTGTACATGTGGCATAACAGCTTGTTACCAGATGCATCGAGGCTTGATCTGAGCTTCTATGATACATTAGGAGAGTCCAAATGATGCATGATTGTTCTTTTTATGCGGATTAGAAAATCCGCAGCATGGCCTTCATTATGAGTGGATTGTCTCCACTGTATGTGAATCTGCAGCAATTCCACAGCATGAGAAGCCATCCACACTTTTCCCTATGGTGTGAAGCCTACTTGTAGGACCTAGGCCTCATGCACACAACCTTATTTTCGGTTCGAATCTAACATTCAAAAGGTGCAGCAAAAGATCTGCTGTCCTCATCAATATGTCCGTGTCCCGATAAAAAGATAGAACTTGTTCCATTCTAGTCTGTTTTGCGGACATGTTTAGAAAATATCTACAAAAGATAAAAATAAAAAAAATGGCGACATGTACTGAGCCAGATTGGGTGTTTTGTGAATAACAAAACACATACAGTTGTGTGCATGAGGCCTTCCTTCGTCTGTGTTCAGTTGAGCAATGTAAGGCGACTTCCACACTGGGGTTTTGGCTTTCTGTTTGTGAGATCCGTTCAGGGCTCTCACAAGCGGTCCAAACCAAAGCGGATCTGTTTTGCCCTAATGCATTTTGAATGGATAAGGATCCGCTCAGAATGCATCAGTTTGCCTCCGATCAGTCGCCACTTTGGAGGCAGAAAACAAAACGTTGCTTGCAGCGTTTTGGTGTCCGTCTGACGAAACTGAGCCAAACGGATCCGTTCTGACACACAATGTAAGTCAATGGGGACGGATTTCTATGACACAATCTGGCACAATAGAAAACTGATCCGTCCTCCATTGACTTTCAATGGTGTTCAAGACAGATCCGACATTGACTATGTTAAAGATAATACAAACGGATCCGTCCTGAACGGATGTATGCGGTTGTATTATCTGAACGGATCCGTCTGTGCAGATCCATGATGGATCCGCACCAAACGCGAGTGTGAAGGTAGCCTAACACTCGGCAGTGTTCAGGCTGCTGAAAATGTTAGATTTTTAAATGGACCTCACGTAGCAGGTCTTCATGTGCAGTCCATTTTTCTCATCATGGATCTGTTACATTGAATGGGTGAGTCTTGTGCAAAAATTGGACGACTGTATTGCTTGCTGAAATTTTCTCTACACCAAATGTTAGAAAATCCGGCATATGAACGGGCCCACTGACTGTTATGTGCAATCTGTGTGCTGACACAGCACCCAGACGTGAACATCGCTTGTCTGAATAAGCCCTTAAAGGAAATGCGTTACTGAAAATGTTATCTGCCACTTAAACCCATATAGCAACACACATACTGCTTTACTAATCTGTTTTAATTTTCTGCAGATTTTTATTAATTCTATTCCCTGATCATGATTATGGGGGCGGCCATCTTGCCTGAGCTGTTCTTAACAGCATTTAGAAAGCAGTAAGAAAATTGCTTTACGGCAGCCCCATGGTCCATAGACACAATGGTCAGGAGCGGACCTCATTGTCTTCTATAGGAGAGTTTTCTGGGCATGTTCTGTGTCCTGTGCAGAGGTCATTGTACAAGGAAAGGAGAGATAAGCTGTGATATGGAGCATCCTGTCTTATCTGTGCACAGAGGTCAAATAATGAGGCTGTAATACCAAGGAGATTACCGCAGTAAAGTGATCTCTAAACACTAGGAAGTGGCGCCTATTATTAGGCTTAGAGGCCAGGGCAGAAAATGCAGGAATTTATGTTTTTTGTTTAAATATAGTGACATGGAAAATCAAAAATAAGCCATCAAAAATTCTTTAAAAACATGTTTAAACAACAGGTCAGTTTCTGATGACACATTCCCTTTAAGACCTTGAAAGCCAATCACCAGGGCAATCCCTATGTAAGCGCAAGGCTGCAAAGTGGGATCCATATAGCAAAAGTGAAATAGTGTATTAGAAAAAATTCTACATGCAGTTTGGAAAAAATGGTGTTCAAAGGTAAACTTTCATTTTAAAGGGTCTGTCCAGGATTTTAATTTGCATCCCAGCCTGGAATATCTGTGGAGAATATCTGTGACCCAGCAGTGAAGTGCGGGTTGGGGACAAATCACCACTGAGGTCAGTCATTTACTGCAGCGGTGCACGTGATCCCATCTGTGTGGACGTTGACAGACTGGGACTGGAAGACTAATGAAGAGTTGCAAGGAGCCAGAAAGGAGCGTCAGGGACCAGGTACAGGTGCGTAAAAAAATATTATTATATATATATCCTGGAAACCCCTTTAATCCCTTAATGACTAGGCTCTGAAGGGGTATTCCGGCTGTATCAAGTCATCCCCTATTGATAAAAAATATATTGGTGGGGGACCAATAACTCAGAACCCCCAAACAATAGAGGATAACATGATATAAGCAGAATACACTATCAAATCATTCCTTTTTGCTTCTGCGTTATATTTTTTATTTTTTTTTCACTCATCACAGGCAACCACTTCAATGTAAAAGCTGTATTGTTGATTGGCTGCCAGTGCCCCGGTTCATGAGACACAAGCCCTACACTTGCCACTAAAGGGGAAATGTAGCATTATGTATGGCCATAAAAAGAAATGGGTGTCAATGTAAGTCCGCTAGAGTGAGAGCTGCTGCTTGTTAGAAGCTCCCTGCTCTGGCTCATAGAGAGGGGGACCCCCCTTTATGATGTCCATACGCTCTAGGAACGCACTTATAAATATTTTATTGCTTCAACCCCTTTAATAATACAGATTTTTTTATGTCTTCTCCACCAGACCATAACAGTTTTCCATGAGTCCACTGTGTCTTCTTTAGGGCATGGAGTAATGGACACAACACATCACAAGAGCATTTTATTATGTCAACTGTATTGATCCATACATTACGAAATACTCCATCAGCTGATGCTGGCTTGGACACGGGGATGTTTTACAGCAGTCAAAAAGTGAGAACTGCAGTAAAAAAAACAACAACTTCTCTGCTGTCTGGTTAGTTGCTATACCTGAAGCCAACAGATTTGGAGAACTTTGCACTCTCTTCACAGCTGTTAGTGTGACAGACATTGCGGTACGTTTGCGAGCACATCCACCGCTATCTGGAAGCACACAAAGTGATAGTGATGCAAGCAAAACACAGACACAGCAAGCACATGCAATGTTTAGCATACGTGCCATTTTAGCGCAAGAACATGAGAAAATGGCTGGACAGATATACACAGAAGCATGTGCAGTACCAGAGCTGTACAGTACATGGCAATAGCATAACTTTATAAACCACACTGTAGCTAAGTGAGTCCAAGTAAGTAGGGGCATTTACATTTCTCATGTACTTACCTTTCAGTACTACACATTTTAAAACCAGGAAAGTGGTAACTACATCCCAATGTGTCGGGGATCTGCAGAGGTGCGCTATCCTTGTGGAGAGTGCCCAGTAAGTGTAAGGAGACGTCTCAACCATGCAATGCATCTCTGGGAAAATATCCTGAAAAAGTTGTCTCTGCTCTGCACTGATGAGGCACAATCATCCCCAAAAAGCTGTCAGCAGATGAGATAATGACTTGGCTATGATCCTAAATTATGTCTTAAGGCCTGTTTAAGGGCTGATTCACACGAGCGGATGCTGTGCGTGACATCCGCTCCGTGAATGACAGCCAAGACCCGATGCGGACAGACGAAGCACGGAGCAGTAACATGACTGATAATGCTCCGCGCCCCTCTGTGACCTCTTTACTACGAAATCACAGTGACAACTTTATCTTACTGTGATTTCGTAGTAAAGAGATCACAGAGAGGCACGGAGCATTATCAGTCATGTTACTGCTCCGTGCTTCTGCTGTCCGCATCGGGTCTTGGCTGTCATTTACGGAGCGGATGTCACGCACAGCATCCGCTCGTGTGAAACAGCCCTAAGGGCTCATGCACACGACAGCATTTTGCGTTCAGTATACTGGACGTTTTTTGAGTTCAGTATGCGGTACATATATTGAACCATTCATTTCAATGGTTCAGCAAAAAAAAACTTAAGTGTCTCTTTGTGCATTCCGTTTCTGTATTTCCGTACCGTGAAAAGATAGAACATGTCCTATTCTTGTCCGCAAATCACGGTGCTTGGCTCCATTCAAGTCAATGGGTCTGCAAAAAAAACAAACGAACACATTCGGAAATGCATCCGTATGTCTTCCGTATCCGTTCCGTTTTTTGCAGAACCATCTATTGAAAATGTTATGCCCAGCCCAATTTGTTCTATGTAATTACTGTATACTGTACATGGCATACGGAAAAACGGAACAGAAAAACAGAAAGGAAACGGAAACAAAAAACGGAACAGATCTGTAAAAAACGGACCGCAAAACACTGAAAAAGCCATACGGTCGTGTGCATGACCCCTAAGTCAAACATTTTCTTATAGGATAGTTCCCTTCCAAATGGCACCAGATGCACAACTTTCTTTCTAATTTGCATGCCTTTTTCCCAGAGAAGCATTACATGGGGGTGGTGTTAAAGGGGTTGTCTCACTTTAGCAAATGGCATTTATCACATAGACAAAGTTAATCCAAGGGGCTTACTAATGTACTGTGATTTCTTCCTTTGCTGGCTTGAATCATTATACACAGCTCGTATCCAGGGGTTACAATTCAGCAGTGGTGGACGTGCTTGCATACTATAGGAAAAAGTGCAGGCATTTGTGCACCCCATCAGAGCACCCCTTTTCTTATAGTGTGCAAGCACTGGATTGCGGGGTGGATGTAACCCCTGGAAATTGGCAGTGTATAATTTGATGGAAAAATGAATTAAGCCAGCAAAGAAAACAATATGGACAATACATTAGTAAGTGCCTTGTATATTAACATGATAATGGATAAATGGAATTTGCTGAAATGAGACAACCCCTTTAAGACTACCCCCATGAACAGCTCTCAGTACACAGGCCAGCTGTTATCAGTGATCTCTGTTTACAGACTTGCACAGAGAATGCTATCAATCACTGATTACCCCGTGTACTGAGAGCTGTTCACCAGAGTGGTCTTAGATATAGCAGAGATATAAATGACAAGTAACAGGTGTATTAAACAAGCAGATTTTTTGGCTGATGATCGCTAACAAGCATTCGCATGTGCGCTCGTTAGCGATCATCTTGCAGTATAATACTTCTGCCAATTGCACGATGCTCATTCATCGGCCAATCCAGATCTTTCAGATCAGGATTTTCCGATGGCAGATCATGCTGTCTAAGGCTACTTTCACATTAACGTTAGCAGGGTTTGGCAGGGGAACAGCCTGCCGGATCTGTACTAACGCTAGCCCATGTGTGCCGCCAGAAGTCTGCTCTGGCCCTATTAACTATAATGGGGACAGGCGGGAGATGCGACCGCAGCATGGCAAACATGCCGAGAGGCGGCTGGACAAAAACTGCAGCATGCCGGGACAGCCTGCCGGACCCTGCTAGCGCTAATGTGAAAGTAGCCTAACTACGATCTGCCACTGGCAAACCACTGTACAGCATGGGGACGAGCGATGGCATAGCGATCGCTCCACCCCATGTTGCTAAGTAAGGTCAGTGCATGGAATAGCAGCAGTCTCCTCCGCTAGCGAGCAGGCGAGTTCCGGGAGCGATCGCTTCCCTCCCGACAATCGTCTGCGTGATCAGGGTCTCTCATACACCCTTTATACTGAATATTTTCCCATAAAACTATATATAATCTGCTCAGCTCCTCCTGCTCTATAACGTGCTGCCTGCAGATTGCACGGCATTTTGTGGTGACAGGTCCTCTATAAAAGGTTGAAAATTACAACTGGTGCCAGCAGAAGCACAGCTTTCTTTTATGGAAAGTGAGCTAGTTTGCATATTTTTTTTTTTTAGACATGATCATATATTTTCAGCAAATAAACACATTTTAAGGCTAAATTTATGACTTGCCTGCCTGGCAAAAGTAATGAGGATACGTGTGGTACTGACGTGTTGCAAGCTGCCTTAGCCGTATTACTTCTGCACATAACAGGCAGCATAGCAAAGGCCAAGCTAAATGCCAAGTCCTTCACTCCAAACAGCAAATCAGTCACAATGCCGTCCCAAGGTTGACAGGCTCTTAGACACATTTCATCACAAATGACATGGTTGACAATTATTCTTTAGCAGATATAACACAGTTTCAAATATAGAATAAACAAACTGACGCTTGCAGTGTGCAAATAGTTAAAGGGGTTGTCCAAGATCATTTTATTGATGACCTATCCTCAGGATAGGTCATCAATATCAGATCGGCGAGGTCAGACACCCCTGCCGATCAGCAGGTTGAAGAGAAGGTGCGTGCCGAGCCAGGGTGATGACGTGGTGACGTCACATGTCTGTGTGTTTTCTTCAATCAAGATGGCCGTGACGGCCTCTCCGCGATCAAATGGAAGAGGTATGTTTTTTTTGTTTTTTTTACTGACATTTCAGGAAAAATTTAGGCTACTTTCACACTAGCGTTCGGGGCTCCGCTTGTGAGTTCCGTTTGAAGGCTCTCACAAGCGGCCACGAACGCATCCGTCCAGCCCTAATGCATTCTGAGTGGACGCGGATCCGCTCAGAATGCATCAGTCTGGCAACGTTTGGCCTCCGCTCCGCACAGCAGGCGGACACCCGAACGCTGCTTGCAGCGTCCGGGTGTCCGCCTGGCCGTGCGGAGGCAAACGGATCCGTCCAGATTTACAATAGAAGTCAATGGGGGCGGATCCGTTTGAAGGTGACACAATATGGTGCAATTTTCAAACGGATCCGCCCCCCATTGACTTTCAATGTAAAGTCTGGACAGATCCGTCTGAATACAAATTACACTTTTTTCTGAAATATAATGCAGACGGTTCCGTTCTGAACGGATACCATCGTTTGCATTATAGGAGTGGATCCGTCTGTGCAGATACCAGACGGATCCGCTCCGAACGCAAGTGTAAAAGTAGCCTTACTTGTTACCATGAAGTGCCAAGAAATTCGGATTCATGGCGAATCAAATTTTTCCAGAATTTCGGCTTGAAGTTCGATTCGCTCAACACTTGTCATGAATCACCAAGAAGTAGCAGCTTTTGAGTTCCACTTTTTGTCTGTTTTCAAAAGTTAACTGAATGAAAGGTACCCGGATATGGTAGTAATGACTTACAATCTTTGCTCACTCTTTAATACACAGGGAACTATGCCTTAGAGATGACACACACTAGAGGGTTCATACCTGTATTCATCTTGATTCCTCGTGGTTAAAAGATACAGAACTCAGTTTGCCTGTGAATAAAAAGAAAAATGAGGAAATGACTTTTATCCGTAAATATAGATTACAGCGATAAGATGATAGGCATTAGCAGTCCACATGGAGCCAGACTTGCCGTATGCAGCAGTCTCCCCCTAGTGGTAGCTGGCAGACAGCCAGCACTATGTTATTTTTGTTAGTTTATTTAGCTAGTTACATAGCGTGATGATAGAAGGTTTTGGGCCTTCTCAGAACAGGTGCAGGTGCAACCCATTCAACATATAAAAAGCACTGAAAGATGACGGATGGCTGTTAGGAAATTTTATATAAAGGTTCACCTTTACATATTCTCTGAAACTTTTTGCAGTTGAAACATTTTTGACACACTTGGAAATTGAAAGTGAAACCTGTCACCGGGATTTTGTGCATAGAGCTGAGGACATGGGTTGCTAGATGGCCGCTAGCACGTCCACAATACCCAGTCCCCATAGCTCTGTGTGCTTTTATTGTGTAAAAAAACCGATTTGATACATATGCAAATTAACCTGAGATGATCATCTCAGGTTAATTTGCATATGTATCAAATTGTTTTGTGCTCAGTACGATAGACCCTGGACCTTTATCATCATTTAAACCAGTTTTCTGGCATAATTGATGACTCAAATCTACGCCAGCTATGGGCTATAATCACATGGACTGATGAGGCGTCTTGATAAATCTCCCCCATACAGTGGATATTTACTGTAAATTAGGCTCCCATATATCACTTACGGTATATAACTAGCAAGCCAGCCACATATCCATACAAAGAGAAAATATGGGTGTTCGCTTCTCACCCCCAAATGATCTGAATTCTTTGCAGCACACACTCTTACCCTGGGTTCACACCTGAGCGTTTCTGAGACGCGCGTTTTACACGCGTATTTGTCGCGCGTTTTTATGCGCGTTTTTTGCAATAGTAAACGCGCGTTTGACACGCGTTTGTGTGATTGACTGCAGTGTTGTCTAATGAGTCTATGGGCCAAAACGCGCGACAAACGCCCCAAAAAAAGCTCAAGAACTTGTTTATGCGTCGGGCGTTTTACAGCGCGTTCAAACGCGCTGTAAAACGCTCAAGTGTGAACCAGGGCCATAGGGAAGCATTGGTTTTCACGTGTCGAGCGTTTTACAGCGCGTTTGAACGCGCTGTAAAACACTCAGGTGTGAACTTAGGGTTAGGCCTCAAGCACACAGCCGTTGTTTGGGTCCGCATCCCAGCCGCTGTTTTTGCGGCTCGGATGCGGACCCATTCACTTCAATGGGGCCACAAAAGATGCGGACAGCACTCCATGTGCTGTCCGCATCCGCTGCACCGTTCCGTGGCACCGTTTTGCGGA
Source organism: Bufo gargarizans (assembly GCF_014858855.1). Lineage (NCBI taxonomy): Eukaryota > Metazoa > Chordata > Amphibia > Anura > Bufonidae > Bufo > Bufo gargarizans. The sequence goes on from NC_058080.1 coordinate 124,024,515, forward strand.
CAAGAATAGGCATGTCTACAATGGGCCACCTCTTCCATTCTGCAAATTATGGAAGGCACATGGGCGGCTTCTGTTTTTTGCGGATCCGCGGTTTGCAGACCGCAAAAAACGGCACGGTCGTGTGCATGTAGCCTTAGTGCTAGTTTCTTTTACTATGTAATGAATTGACAATTACCACCACAGATTTAAGGGAATGTTCTGCTTAACTGTCTCTCTTGTCACTTATATGGCGTTGGCATAGTTTTGTGCCAGACATCTCTACCTGTTAAACATCACAGCGTATAATGGAAGGCATATACTCCGCCATCTGCTGTCTTTAACTAGATTTAAATAGAATAAAAACTGTGTTTGCAGATTTTCACAAGAAGAAAACCTTAAGAAAAAAACTCTTAGGAAATGTGAGCATTCGGAAGGAAACAAGCTGACAAGAATGCAAAAAGCAAGTAGCTTGAGTGTAGTAATGCTATGTGAAACTTGTGATATGGGAATGTGATAGTGACATATCGATGAGGGTTGGTTTGCTGAGACCCCTGCTGATCGCTAAAACAAGGAATAATGGCCCTTTTATACTGCTCTATTAGGCCTAGTTCACACGAACGTATGGCTTTTATAGTTTTTTGCGGTCCGTTTTTCACGGATCCGTTGTTCCGTTTTTGAGTTCCGTTGTGTTTCCGTTTCCGTTCCGTTGTTCCGTTCCGTTTTTCCGTATGCCATGTACAGTTTACAGTAATTACATAGGAAAAATTGGGCTGGCCATAACATTTTCAATAGATGGTTCAGAAAAAACGGAACAGAAACGGAAGACATACGGATGCATTTCCGTATGTGTTCCGTTTTTTTTGCGGATCCATTGACTTGAATGGAGCCACGACCCGTGATTTACGGCCAAATATAGGACAAGCTCTATCTTTCAACGGAACGGAAAAACGGAAACGGAAGGCATACGGAACACATTCCGTTTTTTTTGCGGAACCATTGAAATGAATGGTTCCGTATACGGACCGTATACGGAACACAAAAAAACGGCCCGTACACCCGCAAAAAAAACGTTCGTGTGAACTAGGCCTTAGGCTGACAATTGTTGGTAAGGAAGCGTTCCTTCCTGACAAATGCCTGCTCGTCAGTGGAGGAGACCACTGCATTTGGGGAGGAGCGATCATTAAAGGGGTTGTCTCACTTCAGCAAATGGAAATTATCATGTAGAGAAAGTTAATACAAGCCACTTACTAATATATTGTGATTGTCCATATTGCCTCCTTTGCTGGCTGGACTCATTTTTCCATCACAATATACACTGCTCGTATACAAGGGTTACGACCACCTTGTAATCCAGCAGCGTTGGCCGTGCTGGCAAACTATAGGAAAATAAATCTGCCTTTGTGATCTCCCACTGTCCCGGCCACCAGGGAGGCCGATGCTTTTTTCTATAGCGTGCAAGCATGACCACCGCTGCTGGATTGCAGGGTGGTCGTAACCATGGAAATGTCATTGTTTGTTGGCAGTAGATCTTGGGTGACCACACCAATTATCACGTTACCTGATGAACGAGAGTATTGGCATAATCTGCGGCACCTTTACACTGTCAGATCTAATCTGCCCAGGGAGTCTAAGGGGCCTTTAGAGGGACTCAGGAGAGGGCTCTCTCTCCTTGCTGCTAAGTAGGTTCAGGAATTACAAAGCTCTATCAATAGTAGTGCTGCAGTCACCAGTTCCGTCCAGTACACAGTGGTGTCGGAGCTACTTGGTGTCTGAGCCTGCTCATCAGATATTGATGGTCTATCCTCGGGCCAGGTCATCAATAAAAAAGTACTGGACAGTTTCTTTAAGGTGCCTGACTCCTTTAACCTTGTCAGCTTGTATATACTCAATAAACCTTTACTAGGCAAGTGAAGTGCACATGAAGGCATTTAAAACCTTGTTCATACTGGCAAGAAACAGAACATTTATTCTTTATGTAAATGAGTGGGTACTTTTCCAGAGTGCCATCCCCAGCTCTGGAAGTGCTCTTGCTTTTGTGCCTAAATGCCACCCTCACCACCTGCTTTGCCTTGATTAACATTCTCCCTAATCTCTGACTAGTGATGAGCGGCAGGGGCATTATTCAAATTTGCGATATTTCACGAATATTTGGTAGAATATTCGTCATATATTAGCGAATTCGAAATGATTTTCTTGATCGTGAAAAATCGGCAATGTAATATTTGCGTAATGCGCACAAAATACAGGCATGGGTCACTATAGCTACATTTTTTAAGCTGCTAGAAGTTTCCTGAGACTGGAGAAAATGGTTGGCACGGCAGAACATTACAATAGCTTTATATGCAGATAGAGTGCTCCAATATATTCGCGATTGCGAAATCGGCACTAATGATGCGAATATGTTGGCGCAATACGTGCAACTTCCCATTTTAACAGGTCTGACTACTTATTAGTGATTGGTGCACTAAGTATTGTTGTGAAGTTGTGACATCACAGCACTATGTATGTAGCATGTATGTATGGACAGCAGAACCTATCACCTACACTATATCACGATCTAACCTACACTGACTATCTGTAATATATATATATATATATATATATATATATATATATAAGCTAACTATCTAATGTAATGACACAGGAAAGCAGAGAGCACAGCAATAACACCGCTGTCTCTCTCAGATCTGCAAAATCCTGCATACGAGGGCTGCTGGGGAGGTTCTTATATAGGAAGGGGTAGACAAATTTCCTATTGGTTGCTAGGGATGTTGCTAAGCTCAGACAAAGACATTGCAGCCTTCTCATTGGCCCACAAGCAAGAAGGGAGGTTACTGATGAAAAAAAATTACGAAATATATATATATATTAGCTAAATAACTATCTAATGTAATGACACAGGAAAGCAGAGAGCACAGCAATAACACCGCTCTCTCTCTCAGATCTGCAAAATCCTGCATACGAGGGCTGCTGGGGAGGTTCTTATATAGTAAGGAGTAGGCAACTTTCCTATTGGTTGCTAGGGATGTTGCTAAGCTCAGACAAAGACATTACCACCTTATCATTGGCCCACAAGCAAGAAGGGAGGTTACTGATGAAAAAAAATTACGAAATATATATATATATTAGCTAAATAACTATCTAATGTAATGACACAGGAAAGCAGAGAGCACAGCAATAACACCGCTCTCTCTCTCAGATCTGCAAAATCCTGCATACGAGGGCTGCTGGGGAGGTTCTTATATAGTAAGGAGTAGGCAACTTTCCTATTGGTTGCTAGGGATGTTGCTAAGCTCAGACAAAGACATTACCACCTTATCATTGGCCCACAAGCAAGAAGGGAGGTTACTGATGAAAAAAAATCTAAAATATTCTAAATTATTAATATATAACACTACATTCTAAATATTCCTGAATTCTCGAAGTGCCGATATTCGCGATTAATATTTGCTATTTGAATATTCGCGCCCAACACTATCTCTGACGTCACTGTATGCAATCACAAAATTCTGCACATTCGCTGTGTTGTCCACATGTGGTGTGCCTGAACGGTAGACTCCTGGTAGTGGGAAAAGCCCGTACTGATATGCTAAGCACGGCACACGTGCGTGATTTCATGGCATTTCAATCAAGGCAAAGTTGGGCAGTGTGGAGAAGAAAGGGGTGGCGATTGTTCTTGAAAACATTTGCCAACCTGGTGACTGCTTTCCAGCTCACTGGCAAATAAAAATGTACAGTTTCTCAGCAAAAAGAAGTCAGTCAACAAAGCTGAACGGTTTTAAATGTCTTGAAGTGCACTGCACCTCCATAGTAATGGCTTATTGGGCAGACTCCCTATAAAGGGCATCTGTCAGCAGATTTGTACCAATGCAACTGCCGAGCCCTGTGCACTTGGATTGACAGGGCCAGACATGATGACGTTTACACTGCCTGGACCTGTCAATCAAAGTGCAGAGGGTGCAGCAGTTGCAGAGAGTGCGGAGCCTCTAGGAGTAATGACAACGCCCCCGTTGCTCCTAGAGGTCCATTTGCATACATGAAAACATAATTTTTCTCAGCAATGCGGGCACATATGAACATGGGACCAAGACAGATGTCTTCAGCTGCCAAGTGCACATGTAACAGGTCAGACAGTGTCATAGGTACAAAGCTGCTGACAGATGCCCTTTAAAGAGGACCTGTCACTTGTCCTGTCTGTTTGGGTAAATGCATGCCATTCCCATTACATTACAATTCTGGAGCATCTTTTCTTAAAACTCTGCATTGTGCCATTCCTATGTTATTCCCCCTTGAAATTAAGAGTTACATCTTACACAGTGTGGCACTGCCCATTCAGAGCTGCCAGTGCCAGACTGTGTAGGGACACATCCCATTCACAAGAGAAATAGGAACATCCAGTTGCCAATTTAATAAATGTCTAAGAGGAATAATAGAGGAACATCACAACACAGAGTTTTCAGAAAAGATGCTCCAGAATTGCTACATCATATAGAGACTACATGTACTGTGATCAGAGATGATAGGATAGGCAACAGCACTACACGGTTAAACAAGTGGCTTACTGAATGGTAAAGCCTCTATTCTCCGATATTCACCGCGGACTCAACATGCACTGGCTCCAGCTCACATTTACATTTTAATACCATTGTTTTTATTGCAGACACATAAAATCTAAGTATAGACATATGGAGAGCTCTGGCCACACAGCGTTATTAAAGGTATCACGTAAAATGCCAGGCATTCAGTTTGGGACTCATTTATACGCCGTTCACATTTTTTTAAAGCCGTATAAAACTAGAGCGAGTCCAATCATTTCTGTTGTGTTTTCATAAAGTTTCTTTGATTTCAACCTCAGCCAAGCAAAAGAGCTACAAATTATGACTGAGGCTACCACATTCTTGGAGTGTTTGCGGGCTGCTAATGGAGACGGCACTAGTGCTATTCTTTCAGACAATGTAACTTAACCAGCAGTGGCATCCGTGAAAAAAAGCTTGTGGAACTCAACACTGCTCCAATTCATCCCGGTTAGTCATGATGATCCCTTACATGTGCCAACAGGACTTGCAGCTTATTTACAGCATCCCCTCACCACAGCATAAGAAACTGGGATTATGAGCAACAGTCTATGGCTTTTAAAGTTAAAATGCATTTAAGAGCAAAAAAAAAAAAAAAAGCGATAATCACTGACTATAGAGAACGGATGGCTCAGGTTTGCCCTTTCTAATTTCTGTGCTTATCATACAGTATTATGTAATCACAGTCAGAAAAAGCTGCACCCCTGACCTCGAAAGAAATCACAGGCGCATCTATTTTTTAATATGGACAGTGGCCAAAAGTTTCTTATTTTTACAGACTGCTCAGCGATTTACAGAGAGTTGGCAAACCTAGTTTTTTTCCTCATACTTAGCGCTGGATTCCCACCACACGGGCAAATGAGTTAAACCGTAAGACTTACATTATCAATTCATCTGTGATTCCCCACTTCTCACTTTGTCCCATTGTGCCTGATGACGTGTCATCCATACTGAGGATACATAAGGTGACCATAGCCGTCACTAGCTGCAGCTGGAATAGTCCATCGTAGTGACATCACTGCTGCACCACTGATGTCACCAACACACATAGAGGGACGCAAAGGGAACCAGAGAGTAATCAGTAACATAAGTACTCTTGTGTTTCTTCCTACAACTACATTTATCTAATTCTGGTACCATGCATCCACAGGATTTATACAGCTCCCGCTGAATGGGTATAGGAGGAAATGTAAAAAAAAAAAAAGGAAATTAATCAAATAACCAATAAATGGATTCCACAGATATTTCCCATCTGCATATTATCCTAATAATACCTAACAGTTTTATATAGGGAATATCACTGATGGTTTCTTTTGGCTTTAAAATAAATCCTTGATCAGCTTCATGAGCCGCGCTTATCTGTTCTTAGGGAATTAAAGGGGTTATGCCATGATTGATGTAAAAACTGAAAATCAGACATCAAATACTGCATGACAACCTCTTTCTAATAAAGCTAGAACCAGCCCTGTACGTCATATGGATCCAGAGATCTCCCAATTCATTGCTCCAATTGTTCAGCTAGATTTATTTCAGGCAAACAGCTCAGTCGGTGTGTGTGTGTGTGGGGGGGGGGTGTCCTTTCTGCTACAACTGCTACAGAAGATACAGCTAGTGAAAGTTGAAGATTTAAACTGGGCATGTGTGACCACCTCTGTGAGTATATACAAGAAACTTTTTAATTACATGCAATTACTAAAGTATTCAGATCCAGGTGCTGGTTTGAAAAATATTTTAAAGGGGCTATCCAATATTTATGATTGACGACCTATTCTCAGACCCCCACAAATCATCTGTTTGAAGAGGCCGTGGCACTCACCTAATCCATGTGACATCCCCAACCCGGTCACATGGCCTAGTTGCCATACAGACCCATTATAGAGAATAGGGCTGAGCTGTAATACCAAGCACAGCTGCTGTCCCTGAAACTGATTGGCTGGGGGGGCCTGGACTTGGACAGGTCATCAGTATCTGTCACTGCATAACTCCTTTAGTTTCTCTTTGTGGAGACTGTACAGTTAGGAATATAAATAAGCTCTCATCCAGCTCTTTAAAGCCATCTATTGGGTGACTACCCTATCAGTCAATGTCTTGCGCTTTAAATGGCCCTTGGAACAATGAGTTGGGATGTAATCTAAAACCAGAATCTTTTCTATGAGAAAAATACACCTATCCATAGACAGATGTTTCAGGGTTCTGGCCCTCGTCAGTGCAGAGCAGGGTACTGGTTTGGCTGGGTGAGAGGCCAGTGACGTGATGGAAATGAGGAAGTTTCTCTTTGTGGAGACCACCAACCTGTGAGAGATTCATAGACTAGGTTTCGTCCTCCTCGAAAACAGCTTATGTACATATGCATTTTGAACACGCCTTGATGATTGATTACAATGTGGTATTCAAATGTCATTATGTTAATCCTGCACCATAACATACAGGCTACAACTTTATGTTTGGTAACTAAGCAAAACCTGGCCTCTGGTCAGCTGAAACCATTGCCTCATCCACCCAGACAATCCTACATGCCGGCTGGAACACTCCCTTTTCACTGCAAGTTTGAAACACTTCTATTGAGACCTAATAGTGATTGTTGTGCAGACATTTCTACAGGTGGGAGGTGCAGAGTTGGAGGGTGTACTCCCTATGTTTTTCCTCTAGGCTTTGACTCTGCCCTCAGGTAATTCATAATGACCTACCTACAGTAGATAACTTAATACTCCTGCAGCTGCTGGCTACCCTTAATGCCTCTATGTTCTTCTGCTTCAGTTGCACCCATTCATCAGGAGAATTAATTATGATAAAAATGTATTTGCCGTGACTACTGGCGCTAGCACAGTGCTCATATTGAAGTCCTAGAAAATGGGTCCCTACAGGTGAAATGTGCAATGTGGTTTCACTCCTTCTCTGATTCTCATGGTGTTTTTCCTTTTTCCCTTTTCTATTTCTGAGAAGTGTGTTTAATGCATTTTTTTTTAAGTAATCAAATTCCTTTTTATATTGTTATTAGGGTTTCTTAGGCTTTAATATTGATGACCTACCCTTTGGCTCAGTCATCAATTTCTTATTGGTGGGAGTACAACTCCTGGCACACCTGCCGATCAGCTGTTTAAAAGGGTATAACATTTGGGAGAGGACAGTGGCCGTTTTTGGGAACCTTTGATGTCAAGCTTTGGCATAGCATGGTCACATTACTTTTCTGAGGCTCACTCCTATTCAAGTAAGGCTGCATTCACACACAAAAATGGGAAAAAAAAGTCAGTCTGACGACTGTAAAAAAAAAAGGGCCATTTCCAGAACCATGGGAGTCTGTGGGCATATTTACATGGCTGTTTTTTTTTTTTTTTTTTTAATGGCCAGTGAATAACGGCTGTAAAAAATTAGGCCAATTCTCCTTGTTTGGCCATTTTCACAGGCCAACGTCCCCTATACAATTAAAGGGAGCTATTCTTAATGGCCCTTTTTAAAAAGCATCCATTAAAAAAGGCTGTTTAAAAACGGGACATTTTGCTGCTTTAACACCCTTTTCTTTTAAAAGTCATGTGAAAGTACCTTAAAGGGTTTATGTGAAGTCTAAAAGATTCCCTCAATGCAGATCAAAACATCCGGCGATGGGGGGGCAGCCAATAGCAGGCCACGACTGGGACAAGCCTCCCTAGCTGCTCACCGTCGTGGCCTGCTATTGGCTACTCACCCAGATGTTTTGATAAACGATGATGGGGAGATGCAGTGGCGGCCATGCAGAGATCCAGAGCGACACGAGTGTCGGGGAGCAGGTAAGTATAATGTATATGAGGAGCCCAAGCATTCGAGGGGATCTTTAATGATACTAAAGTACAATACCAAGCACAGCCACCATACAATTTTAAGGCGCTGTGTCTGGTAAACAATGGAGAGCCCCTAGCACTGCATCTCCTTAAATAAGACGTTAGAACAGTAAATCAAACAGTAGAACATAATTAGGTAATTTTATTATAGTTACATGGTCCAGCTTGGCCTTTTTATGTTGTGTTATGTTGTAGTGCCCATCGCAGCCATACTGGTAACAGAAATGCGACTACTGCTCTTACACCTGCTTTACTGATGTAAACCACATTACATCAGCCCCTACATTGCTCATCTACACGTAGAGTCTATTGATTCACCATGGATGGATTAGGAATGGACTTCTTGTGTTTACCATACTTACTGTGTAAAGAAAGTCAAGGTGACCAGTAGCCAGAGGCATGCATAAGACTGAGGATATCTGTTTAAGTGCTGTGAACGTATTAATACAACGCACCGGGCAGTAACCCAGCATTATCTGCCAGGCTATATTCATAGCCTCTGCAATCTATTCATTAAAATTCCTTCTCTTGAGTTATTTTGAAACCTCGCTGCTTCCTTGGTGAATTCAGGCTGTGATACTTTTACATATTTTATGAAACACTAAGGCAACTGAGCACGAGTTTTGTTAATTATTTAGATTTAGTTTGTTCTGTTCTTCCTATTATATTCTTGTTGAACATGAAACACTTTAACTTGACTGATAATGGTTTGATTCAAAAAGACAAATGGTCCATACCTTAAGCAAAGACTTTGGGCAATTCTAAATAAAGTCCGTATTCTTTACTAAAGGAGGGTTTGTTATCTAAATGCACCAATTAGAAATTATTATAAATTATAATGTGTCCCTATCAAATCTATAGAGAGAAAAGAACGGCCCTCCAGGAGAACATGTGTCATGCCTTCCACTGTCCTGCTATCTGGGGTGGGCATAGGCACCACATCACTCACCTAGCTTCTACCCGGGGCTAGCCGCTTGACTCCTGCCCTATGCTGCAGCCCACAGTCTGGCTACCAGGTCCCTTCATTTGTGTGTGTATTAGCCTTTTTTAAACATTAGAAGTCTGATCTGAGGTCTGACTGGGGTCTTATTAACATTGGGGTTCTGATCTGAGTTCTGACTGTCTAATTAACATGGGGGGGGGGTCTGATTGGGGGTCTTAACACTGGGGGTCTGATCTGAGGTCTGATTTACTTTGGGGGTTTGATTGGGGCTCTAAACTGAGGTCTCATTAACATTGCGGTTCTGATTGGTGGGATGATCTGAAGTGTAATTAAAAATATTTTCTTCTTACTTTCCTCCTCTAAAACCTAGATGCCTCTTATGGGCAGGTGCATCTTATAGGGCGAAAAATACTGGACATGCATTTACAAAGTATTCAGAACTAGGTGCTGGTTTGAAAAATCTAGAATATATTTGATGGGACAACCCCATTAAAGGATATATTCCTATCTGGACATTTCTGGCATATCCACAGATTATGTCATACATTTGTGATAGGTGTTCTCATAAGGTCCCAAGAACAGGACCTGCACTGAATGGAGAGGTGGTACATGCTAGGCTCTCTCCATTCACTGCTATAGGAGTTCAAAAAATAGCCAAGAAAGCATGCTTTGTTAGTTTCAGTAGTCCTATAGCAATGAAGGGGAAAGTAGTGCATGTGCAGCCATTACTCCTGTGTTGGCCCTGGAAAGAATACTAAAAGTGGCCCAGTTTTGTAGTCAGGTCCAAATTTATGCAAGGCAGGGCCAGTAATACCATATTGTGGCACATTATACCACCCCAACAAAGCCAAATACCACAGTCCATCACAAAATACTGCCAGCAGCACAAAATACATCCTCAAAAACTTCCACTGGCAGACTGTGAGAAGGGCCCAGGCGACCCCTTCCATTGTGCTCGGGTGCTCTGTAGAGCACCCGAGCATCGCAAAGTGTTCTACTCGAGCACACGAGCACTTTGGTGCTCGCTCTACACTACTAACCATGCAACATACCCCTAAATAGTGGAAATACCTATGGAAGTAGATGATCGTCCTGGGACTATTGCGGGCTGATGATTCCCACCGAGAAATAGCTGAGAACTATTTTCTCGTTCCGTGCACGGCAGGCTAAAAAAGCATCTAATAAATTTAGCTTCATGCTGAACCATGATTAACAAAACATGTATTTCAGGCAGTCTGGTTTATTTTCTCACAAATGCATAGTATACCCGGAGTGGTACGGTATGCTTTGCTATGAACACGGGACATAACCAAGTTTATAGCTAATCACCACAAAGCCACTTATATATAGACTTTCATACAATTTAATATGTACAAGGCACTTGTAATAAAATAAGTACTAGCTTCATTGGCAGTCAGTTCTACATGTGTACATGTGCAGTCAGGGGTGCTGAGTGTATACAGTCCCTACTGTATGTATACACTGAGCTGTATAATATAACAAGCATAATGTCTAGTTAAAGGGCATCTGTCAGCAGATTTGTACCTATGTAACTGGCTAACCTGTTACATGTGTGCTTGGAAGCTGAAGGCATCTGGGTTTGTCTCATGTTTATATGTGACTGCATTACTGAGAAAAATTATGTATTAATATAGGTAAATGAGCCTCTAGGAGCAATGGGGGCATTTCCTGGTCTCTCTTCAACTGCCACGCCCCCCTGCACTTTGATTGACAGGGCTAAGTGTGGAGAGGAATCAGCATTTGCAGAGAGAGCTGAGAATCTAGGTGTAACTGCAATGCCCTCATTGCTCCTAGAGGCTCATTTGCATATAATAAAACTTTATTTTTCTCAGGACTGTGGGCACATATAAACATAGGACCAACACAGATGCCTTCAGCTGCCAAGCGCACATGCAACAGGTCAGCCAGTTTCATAGGTACCAATCTGCTGACAGATTCCCTTTGCATAAATTTTTTGGCAAATCTGACCACATATGCAATACATGGTACTGTGAAAAACATTTTTTTTTTTAAATGGGGTTCATAGTGGGTAAAATGTAAAAAAAAATTATTGATACTGAAGCTCACTAATCCATAAACCTCCACTGCCTGGTCCTAGCTAGACATGCCTGAAATGCCAGGAAAGGCTTGCTCAACCACTCCCTGGCAAAAGCAGTGATCCACTTCAGCAGTGACTGGCTGAGCGGGCCTTTCCTATCATTTTCAGTGTGCTGATCTGGTAAAATGAAGTGAACATCAGCAGGGACTGGAACAGCAGTGGGATATCGGTGAGGTGAGTAATGCTTCTTTTTATACCATTGTGAATGTAAGGCTGCATATACATTCGGGTGCTCCATATCCATTTTTGACTGAAGATAAAATAGGAGAAAACACAATTTGTATTAAACTATCTGTGAGCAATCATTTGTAATTCTATTTCGAGGTATCATCTGCTATACCGCATTTGTCACGTAACAAACTGCTCTGGACATCACCTGTGTAGGGAATCTAGTACTATAACCGCATGAACAGTGCCCAGAAATAAACCAGTTAATTTGCTTCTTTCTGTGTTCCCTACATAAGAAAGCAGTGTCTTTTCCTCTATCTGCAAACAATGACCTGTAATACATAGAGATGACAAGTCCTTCAGAGGGAGAAAGCCCTTAAAGGGGTTTTTCTTGCTTTAACTATCCCTAAAGAAAGAAGTCCACCATCTGTGACCGGAAACATAGCTGAGAGGAGCCTCTGTGGTGGAACTGAGCAATGGGGAGCAGGTGAGTGGATTGGTTTCTTTAGGTACAGTGCAGTACTGGCCAAAAGTAAAAAGTTGCCGAAATCTGGAAAATTCCTTTAATGGCCGACACCCATATTTTAACACACAGGATGTTAGACAATTTATTTTCTAAAGCAGATAACCTCTTTAGGAAAAAAAAACCTGGCCCAGATACTCTGAACACAATATCAAAATATACAAAATTTAATAAACTACATTTCAGGCGATGTGGGTAAAATAATGAGAGGAATCTCTGATAGTGTTAAGGAATAGAATAAACATCCTTCAAAAGACAAAATCAAGCCACAGGATCAAAGTAAGAGCACTTTTCCGGCATGCACAACAAGAATTTGATGCTGAGCTTCCTGCCATCTACATGTATAAACAATTTCTATTTTATAGCTGAATCCTAAAAATTGCTCTGAAGTATCAGAGAGAATGAGACTTAGCTGTTACCCAGCTAGTTAGTAATACTTTTATGGCGTTTTATTCTCACGTAAAGTCATTACTAGGCTGGATCTGATAGAAGTCAGGATGAAACAGGAAGCTAGCTTTCAGTGTGGCTGCAAATTTGGGGAAAGAAATCAAGCGGCTGATTATGAATATGAGAGCACTGTTGTGTTCAGAAACACGATGGGGGTCATTTATTGATCTTAAATACGCCTAAATTAAGCATATTCCAGGTGCAGACTATCTGCGACCTAGCCCTTCTCACGCCAGGGCTAAAATTGTGGCTGTAGCATGGGCGGCGAAGGGGACAGGACGGCAGGCCCGTCTCTTTCGCCATTTTCTATGACTGTTGAAAATGGTCTAAATGTAACTCAGAAGCTGGCTTACATTTAGAACTCGTGCTGGATGCACTGAAGTTATGGAGAGGCCAGCGCCTCTCTTCATAACTTTGGCGGATCCTCCGTCAGCGATGGGCCTTTATTAAGACTTGCGTCTAAAACGCTGATCTTAATAAACATGCCTAAATTGATAGGTATGGAACACTCATTAGGTGATGGAAAAAGATTGGGGGGGGGGGGGGGGAAATAACAACATATCTCTATAGGCCTCCTAAGCATTTGACTAACCCTAACCTCCTGAGCCAAACATACATGTGTATAGGAATGTTGTGAGAGCTGTCGTCCAAATGAGCTGGTCAGCCAGCAGATATTAAAGGTGTATGAGCAACTTAAAGGGAGTCTAGCAGCGGTTTTGACCATGATAAATTGTTGACAGCCTAAATAATTTTTCAGTACTTAGTTCTTAGCATAGGTCAACATCAGATTGGTGGTAGTCTGCAACACAGCTCACCACACCAATCCACTGTTTCAGGCAGCTGCCAGAGCAGGAACCTATATAGTGGATGGAAGTTTGTGGTGCTGGCATACTGCGGATCAGCTCCCAGAGCTGCACTACCCCAGCAGGCTATGTAGTGGATGGAACCTTAAAGGGAACCTGTCATCTGGATTTTGGGTATAGAGCTGAGGACATGGGTCGCTAGATGGCAGCTAGCACATCCGCAATACCCAGTCCCCATAGCTCTCTGTGCTTTTATTGTGTAATAAAACCGATTTGATACATATGCAAATTAACCTGAGATGAGTCCTGTATGTGAGATCAGTCATGGACAGGACTCATCTCAGGTTAATTTGCATATGTATCAAATCGGTTTTTTTACACAATAAAAGCACAGAGAGCTATGGGGACTGGGTATTGCGGATGTGCTAGCGGCCATCTAGCAACCCATGTCCTCAGCGCTATACACAAAATCCCGGTGACAGGTTCCCTTTAAGTATAGTTTCTGGTGGCAGCAAACAGCTGATCAGTGGAGGTGTGGGCTGTCGGTCACCCACTGATCATATATTGCTGACCTATACTGAGGATACGCCTCAATATCTAAGTATCGAAAAAACTCTTTAAGCGATTACACCAGTGAATATAATTTACTAAGTCACATAAATATGATATACTGAGATGAAATCCTGAAAGGATTTAAGGCCTTTAGCATTCAATAAACTACCTGTCAGTGAGAAGAAATATTGTAATTGTCTCAAATGGTTTTACTGCTTCAATACAGCCTCGGTGATAAAAAAAACCAATCCCATTTAAGAGGCTTCAGGATTAGAATGTCTCAGGTGTGTGTCTCAGATTTATCTTCCTGCTCTCCAGCATAGAATATTGTTTTAGGTACAGCAAACACAAACTTAAAATAATCTGCAGAAATACTGTACAACTGGATGCAGGGTGGATTAAGTGGGCCAAAGGCCCTGGGCTGTTCCTGAAGGTTGGGCTCCACAAGTAATAATCGTCCCCAACCCTAGTGCTACACACCTAAGACATATTTAGATGAATATACATTCTGCTCTATCACACATACAGGAGAATACAGCACCACATACTATACCTTATACATCCAGTGATATCTCCCTAATGTAGGATCAGAGCAGAAATCACAGAAAAAATTGCAACAACAGCGCTCTGCACTGGAAACCTCTAATTAAAGGGGTTTTCTGAGACTTTAATACTAATAACTTATCCTCTGTAGCACCGCGGCCTTCTCAGAGCTTTACCCCATTGAAGTGAATGGGGTTGAGGTGCACAGCTGTTATCAAATGGACGGTGCTGTGCTTGATGAGCAGGGAGAAGCTGGCTCTGCTCACAGGAGAGCTGATGCCTTCTCAAGAAGCTGATTGGAGGGGTCCCAGGTGTTAGACCCCCAATGATCAGATACTGATGACCTATTAAAATAACTATAAAAATAAATATGCAACAAGCTACGCATTTCAATGGCACTCCGCTGCCTTCCTCAGGACTGATCAACTGGAATAGTTAGGTTCTATATAAGCTACATAAACAGGAAGTAAATAGTTAATTTATGTAGAAAATATAGAGCCTAACTATTCCAATTAATCAAGCCTGAGGAAAATGCATAGCTTGCTCCATATTAATTTCCTCATTAGTGCCCAGTCATTCTAATTTCCACATTAGCACCCCTAGAGTAGAAACTCCATGAAAGTGACCCCATCTAAGAAACTACACCCCTCAAGGTATTCAAAACTGATTTTACAAACTTTGTTAACCCTTTAGGTGTTGCACAAGATTTAATGGAAAATAGAGATATAATTTAAAAATTTCACTTTTTTGGCAGATTTTCCATTTTAATATTTTTTTTCCAGTTACAAAGCAAGGGTTAACAGCCAAACAAAACTCATTATTTATGGCCCTGATTCTGTAGTTTACAGAAACACCCCATATGTGTTCGTAAACTGCTGAACGTTTTTTTGACACCATGTCCCATTTGAAGCCCCCCTGTTGCACCCCTAGAGTAGAAACTCCAAAAAAGTGACCCCATTTTAGAAAGTACGGAATAGGGTGGCAGCTTTGTTGGTACTAGTTTAGGGTACATATGATTTTTGGTTGCTCTATATTACACTTTTTGTGCGGCAAGGTAACAAGAAATAGCTTTTTGGCACATTTTTTTATTTATTTT
Source organism: Bufo gargarizans (assembly GCF_014858855.1). NCBI lineage: Eukaryota > Metazoa > Chordata > Amphibia > Anura > Bufonidae > Bufo > Bufo gargarizans. Next base: position 124,040,077 of record NC_058080.1, read on the forward strand.
TTGTTATTTACAACATTCATCTGACAGGTTAGATCATGTGGTAATTTTATAGAGCAGGTTGTCACAGGCGCGGCGATACCTAATATGTATACAATTTTTTTTATTTATGTAAGTTTCATACAATAACTTCATTTTTAAAATCAAAAAAATGTTTTAGTGTCTCCATAGTCTAAGAGCCATAGTTTTTTCAGTTTTTGGGCTATTATCTTGAGTAGGGTCTCATTTCTTGCGGGATGAGATGACGGTTTGATTGGCACTATTTTGGAGTGCATATGACTTTTTGATCGCTTGCTATTACACTTTTTGTGACGTGAGATGACAAAAAATGGCTTTTTTTACACCGTTTTTATTTTTTATTTTTTACGGTGGTCACCTGAGGGGTTAGCTCATGTGATATTTTTAAAGAGCCGGTCGATACGGACATGGTGATACCTAATATGTATACTTTATTTTTATTTATGTAAGTTTTACACAATGATTTCATTTTTGAAACAAAAAAAATCATGTTTTAGTGTTTCCATAGTCTAAGAGCCATAGTTTTTTCAGTTTTTGGGCGATTATCTTGAGTAGGGTCTCATTTTTTGCGGGATGAGATGACGGTTTGATTGGTACTATTTTGGCGTACATGCGACTTTTTTATCACTTTTATTACCTTTTTTGGGAAGTAAGGTGGGCAAAATTTCAATTTTCTCATAGTTTTAATTTTTTTATTTTTATGGTGTTCACCGTGTGGGGAAAGTAACATGATCGTTTTATAGATCAGGTCGTTACGGACGCGGCAATACCTAATATGTGTAGTGTATTTTATTTTTTTAATTTTTATCCAGTGATAAATGTTTTTTTTTATCTTAACTTTTTTCACATTTTTTAACATTTTTTTTTTTACCCAGACCCACTTGGTTCTTGAAGATCCAGTGGGTCTGATGTGTGTATAATACAGTACAGTACAATATATATTGTACTGTACTGTATTTTACTTACACTTTGTCTGAACAGATCTATGCCTTTAGCATAGATCTGTTCAGCACCATGGACAGCAGGACGCCTGAGAAGGCGTCCTGTTGCCATGGGAACCTTCCCCATCTGCCACAACTTCGCAGACGGGGAAGGGTAATCACAGGGCTGAGGGGGGCTGTCGGGGGGCTCGCTCCCTCTCCATCGGGGGGCTGCAAAGGCACAGCAGCCCCCCGATGGAGAGGGAGGGAGCTCCCTGACCGATGACTGTTAACCTTTTCCATACCGCGGTCCGTACGGACCGCGGTATGGAAAGGGTTAACCGGCTGACATCTGCACAGATGCCAGCCGTTTATACCAGGGTGTCAGCAATGTGCTGACACCCTGGTATACCCACTAGAAGCCAACGAATTTTCAAGGGGAGGCGGGCGGGGGATCGCGATCCCGCCTGCCGCACCGCCCACCTCCCGCAACGTCCCCACCGCCTGCGACACCCCCCCTGCAGAAACTGCAGAAACTGCAAAAAGCGCAGCAAACCGCAGGTCTGAATTGACCTGCGGTTTGCTGCGATCGGCGACACGGGGGGGGGGGGGGTCACATGACCCCCCCTGTCGTTGTGACAGGATGCCGGCTGAATGATTTCAGCCGGCATCCTGTTCAGATTAACCCCTGGGGCGCCGGAATCCCGATTTAAAGTTAGGACGCACCGGTACGCCCTGCGTCCTTAAGGGGTTAAAGAATAATTAACTTACCATTCCTCTAGTCAAAGGAGCATGTTCATACACAGACTGGAACCACTTATGGAAACTGTCAGACTGTGTAAGGACACAACTCTAAACTAGTAACTCCAAGTTGTCAATTTATTCATAAATTCCTAAGAGGAATAACAGAGGAATGGCCCTACAAAGAGTTCTAAAAGAAGACGCTCAAACATTTTATGGAGAATACAGTTATTTACAGAAACAAAAATGTCAGGAGAGCTGCGCTGGAATGAATACAAGTCATGGAAGTAAACCCAAACACAAGTCCCCCAGTGATCCCACCTTTTTGTGGTGTCACTGATGTCATAAATATTAATTATGAGATAACTCCTGAAAATAATGCAGTTGTGCGTAAACTAAACCATCAGCTCACTGCAAATGTATCTAACTAGTGAGCAAAATCTATTTTGTAGAACAGCTATATATATGTTTAATAGGGTAATGTGACATCACTAAGACATGAGACACTTTGGTGGGGATTTAACATGGCCTGTGGATCAGTTTTCTGTCATAAAAAGTGTCCAATTTTCAGGGCACACAATTTTTTGTGCCAGGGGGGTAGCTAAAAGCTCATGGGCCCTAGTGCAAGAGTTCAGCTTGGGCCCCCCTTCCCTCAGAGCTTGTTGGAAAGGGGCAGGGGAGCACGTAGCCTTCCTGCTGCCTGAGGCAAACATTGAAAAGGCACCCCCTCATGCCAAATTCTTGACCTAACCCCTTCCCTCCAGCCAGAGGTGTAAATTGACCAGCATGCACTTTCTATAATGCCAGTGTCTTATTTGGCACAAGGGTCTTTGAGCCCCTCAGGCTCCTGGGCCCCGGTAGCGACTGCTACCTCTGCACCCCCTATAGCTACGCCCCTGTCTTGTGCTATACCTTCCAACGTTTTTATATTTCCTGTAGTTCACACCACTTAAAAAAAATCAGACAGGGCTTAGAGGAAGCGGTCAGGGCCATCTCAGCCAGAATGATTTATCATAACTTATGCCAGAAAGTTTGTGGTGCATGGATAGATCAAAGATACACCAACTTTTTAAAAAGGTGTGTGTTCCTCTTAAAGGTGTTGTCCAGGTGCAATGCTGAACTCGGACATCTCCCCATTTTCACCCAGGCAGCCCCCTGATATTAGCATCTCTCCCTTGCCCTGTGCTGGATTGTGCAGGGTAAGGGCTTTTTTGACTATGTTTTTACACTACTAGACAGATGCTTCCACCCAGCAGTGTATTCGGTGACGTCACCGGCTCTGATGGGAAGGCTTTAGCGCTGCCCTAGCTGTTCTAGAGGCTAGGGCACCGATAAAGCGCACCCATCATGCCCCGGTGAGGTCACCAAATACACTGCTGGACGGAAGCCTCTGCCTACCAGTCCCTACGGACAGCCCAGTATGTCACCGGATCTCCTAAAAAAAGCCTTCGCCCTGCGCGATTCAGCTCAGGGCAAAGGAGAGCATTGGAGCATGAAATACTCATATTATTAGGGGGGCTCTGAACCTGGACACTCCCTTTATTACAACTCACTGTATGTTCCTCAAATGGAATTCTGACCTACACTGGCATAGTGCTGGTAAATCTGCTCCTTTGTTCCAAGAGAAGTGATGGGATGACTATTTGTTCAGTCGACAATAATGCGGCCTCCACTGGGTGACAAGCAGACTTTAACAGCACCTTATCCAGTGAGAAAGCCGTGCCAGCTTGTTGGCCTAATGACAGATGTCCACTACAAGGCAAGTAACCTTCAGCACTATCTTGCTCAGGCAGCCTCAGTTCTGTATGTGATGTAGATATTGCTGGTATGCAGAAAGCTTTCCTGCTCTTCTCTATGCTTTCCATCAATGGCAATACAAGGTCAAACATCTTTGGAGAGAACAGAAACAAACACTTGAAACCTGTCAGTCAAAACCACAAAAAAACTAACTGAAAATAGACTGTGACCTAAGGTGTAAAGTATTATTCTGGGATGTTGCAAAGCTCAGGTATGGGCTTATTGATTAGTAGGCCTGCTAAAAAAATGAAGAGGATGATTTTATAAAACAAGGACCTTATAGGTTCCTTACAGGAAATATAATAAAGAAATCTACAGTCAGAAAGTAAAAACAGATTAGAAAAAGGAGATGTGTTACTATCTAATTTTAACTGGCACAAAAAAAAGAAAATTACCGACACATTTCCTTCAAAAGGGTTGTTTCAACATAGACCATGGCTTCTCAATCTTTTCCTACTCAGCATCACAGGCCAGAACAAGGAGATACACTTATGGATGAAGTCCACACCAAAATGAAAAACATGTGCTTAATGTATCTTAAAAATGTGTCTCCTGAACCCACTTATGTAAAAAATGCCTCCCCAGTTGCCTCACCAACCAATAGGAGACACTTTAAAAACATTAGTGGCATATCACTACGGTGGATCACCAATGACTGGTCAGTGGGGGTCCACAAAAAGCCAAGTAGAGACGACCATCCTGAGGCCTCTGTGCAAGAATGGTATATGGGCCCTCCGTCCCCTTTACGCCCCTTTTTGGGGAAAGTGGCGAGGCTGGTGGACAAATGTCACTTGGGCACACTGTCTGTGACATTTTCACAGCACAAATATGGCCTATCCTAATGATAAATCTGTCCCTATGACTGCTCATGAGGCTTTGCAGTGTTAACACATACATGTACCCAGTTACTGTAAATTACAAACATAATAGATGTCATCAAGGGGTTCAGCAACACAAGTCGCTCTCAGCAAATAACACAACATGGTTTTCCCAAGGGTTAATGCTTCTGTACGGTCACTAGACTGGAAAGGACTTTTTGTGCACAGAAAGAAGTGCGCAGCAGCTCCCATCCCGGCCATCTCATATCTGCGCTGCAGCGGTGGTAACGAGCACTGCATAATGTGATGGAAAAATGCATCCAGCCAGAAAAGGAGGCAATATGGAGAATCACAATACATTAGTAGGTGCCTTGTATTAACTTTATCTACATGATAAACGCCATTTCCTGAAGTGAGACCTTTAAAGCTGGCCATACACATGAGATAAATGTCCCCTGATCCTCCTATATGTACATAATGGGGAGAGGGGAGAAAATCGCTGCCAGACACCTCTGGCAGAAGCTGATCTCCACCAGCGCAAATGGATCAGCTATTGAATTCTAGTCCATGCCCTACACTTATCACCTTCCGACATTGGTGGTGGGGGGCAGTTAGGAGGCCCCATACACATTAGATAGTTGGCCGAACCCCCTGAAATCAGCGGGTTTCAAGGTGTATGGCCACCTATATCCGACACATTCAGCATGTGCTGGTTACATTTTCTTACACACACATTTCCTGCAAGCATATACATATATAGATAAGCAATAAATACAATATCTTTTTTTCACAGTATAGGTACAGGAATCAGGAAACATCAAACAGCAGGCACGTGTTAGAGGAGGGTGTGTTTATTTGGTTAATGATTGCTGGCAAGGATTTCAGAGGACAAGGAATTTTGCAACCATGCCTCAATTGCAATCTCTTATTATAGAAACACATACATGACACACTACCAGCATCTTCTGTCAGGTTGTTGTTGCTTTTTGACTGTCAGCATTGTTTGGCCTGCTGCACTGTTCTATCCGGTAAGAACAGGCAATCCCACAGCAATGTAAATGTGGCTGAATGGTGGATATATGATTAATATAATCAACTGAATGAAATATACCAGCAGCAATGGCATAGCTGTAAAAATGCTATATAGAAATATATATATATGCAACAGCACTCTGCAAACACAAATATCGTACAATAATGCCATAGTTATAGAAAACGCGCTTATTTTGTAGATAGGGGCCCAGGCATAAGGAGGGGCATTTCCAGCCTCGGATAACCCCTTTAAGATACCAGGATACAAGCAGGACACATGACAGGCATCAATTTTTATTAGTTTTTTCAGTCACTGATGCTGTTCTGGTAAGAAAAAACAAAGGCTAATTCCCCATAACTGGCTAAGGCTACTTTCACACTTGCGTTTTGGCTTTCTGTTTCTGAGATCCGTTCAGTTCTCTCACAAGCGGTCCAAAATGGATCAATTTTGCCCTAAAGCATTCTGAATGGATAAGGATCCGTTCAGAATGCATCAGTTTGCCTCCGTTCCGTCTCCATTCCGCTCTGGAGGCGGACACCAGAACGCTGCTTGCAGTGTTTTGGTGTCTGTCTGATGAAATTGAGCCAAACATTTCAGTCATGGCACACAAAATAAGTCAATGGGGACGGATCCGTTTTCTCTGACACAATAGAAAACGGATCCGTCTCCCATTGACTTTCAATGGAGTTCATGATGGATCCGTCTTGGCTATGTTACAGATAATACAAACGGATCTGTTCATGACGGATGCATGCGGTTGTATTACTGTAATGGATCTGTTTTTGCAGATCCATAACGAATCCGCCCAAAACGCGAATGTGAAAGTATCCTAAGCCAGACAATATAAACTCCAATATTGCAAATTACAGTATGTTTTGTAATTATACATCTTTTTCTCTCTGGACCAATACACATGCAAGTATACACTACTGACCCAATATGTAGCCATGTGTTTCCAAATGCACCATGGATAACACATCATTGTAAGAAATCAAAAAGGGAAAATGAGGCCTATTTAGCATGCTAATGGCAAGCGTATTCCTGGGTAATTTCACTACATTCATTGGCTGATGTGTGTTAAATTAACATTGATAGGACTTACTGTACTGTATACTAAAGTATGCTAAAATGTACCTGCTAGTTTGCTACCCTTCCTATCTGAAACTTTTATCAGTCAAGTCTAGGATTCCCATATTCTGTACAAAGCATACACTAAAAATACGCCTGTATTTTTTTGCATCCATGATAAAAGATCTGAATACAATAAAATCCAGCGCCATGGATCCCTTCGATGGTGGTACTTACAACGTTCCTCTACACCTCCACAAATGCATATAAATAATAAAAAAATAAGCTAATTAACCCATCGCTTAGTCAGCAGTACTAGAGGTAGTTCATATGAACATACAGGCCATGTCAGAAGTGGAATCAAATACATGGCTCCCACCAGTAAAGAAGCGCTATGTAGCACACAATGCAATATGTTGACAGTGTTTCTCTTGGCAATTAAGGAGTGTCATTGTATTGTCACAAGCTGAAAAATTACACCATTTCATAATGCTGCTAATACAGCACTGACCATATGTTTACTGGATAAAGATTAGGGGCCGATTTATCATAGCCGGCGGCATACTTTGGGCTATAATAACCAGGCGTCTCGTCATAAATTAGGCGCAGCATTCGGCAATTTGTTTGCCTGAACTGAAATATGATGTGATGGCTGCTGCCCGTGCCCCTTTTTGGGAAAGTGGCAAGGCCGGAGGAGAAACGGCACTTGCACAAAAAATGCTGTGTAAGTGCTGTTGAAAAAGTCGTGCAGTTTGCAACTTTTCACCCCACAAAAGTGGCGTATCTTTATAATAAGTGTAATCAATAGTGTTGTAAGGTTTGAAAAATGAGGGGTTAATGCATACTATCTATGCAAAATACTGTAAAATGTATATTTAGCTCTTTAAACTAACAGTCAAATACCAGGCCATTATCCATACCTAATAAGACACCACATGAAGTAGTGGGTGAATGAGCACAGCAGCCTTTTCAAAAAATGATCATTTATATGCAGCAAAATTCCTTAAAGGGGTTATCCAACCCCTATATTGACCCCCTCAATGCCCGGTCCCCTCACATAGGTTATAATTACCCCGCTCCTAGGCACCAGCATCGCTCCTAATGCCCGCACGGCGGCTGCTGCATCTCCTTCGCGCAGATCAAAACATCTGGCGATGAGGGGAGCAGCCAATAGGGTGGGTGACGCTAAGTATATTCTATGTGACGGGCCCGGGCATTTGGGGGTCATAATAGGGGTTGGATAACCCCTTTATGCACGTATATTAATGTACAAATATTTATTTTCTTATGAATCTAATAATAAAGAGACAGAGAGAGAAATGGGGAGGTCATCTGAAGGCACCTAATAATCCACATCTTTCCTGCCCCCATCTGCAAACACCGCCCTGTGGGTGTGATGTGGGTTTAACAGGTACATGACCCATTCTTTTAAGGGCTCCTACTTCACTTCCACAATAACTGTTTAGAATGACCCAGCTCTCTCTTAACCATCAGCGAGACATCATAATGATAGGGAGGGCGGAAGACCTTCTCTAGCTGAAAAGACCGCCTCTTCCTGTAACAGCCTGCCTCACTACTGACTAATACCTGACTAATACCCCGTCACAATTGTCCTCTTCATCCTTCCCTGCCTGCCTCCGGTTGTACTTTAGACCTAATATACCCTGATTGTGAGAGTCACAAAAGTACACACAATCTCACATATATTTCCTAAACTTATCACAAACTAATCTTGTGAATGCTTCCTACAAGTTCACCGTATATTTTGTCCTGATGATGACAGGACAGAGACAACATACCAAGTTCAGCATAACACTGAAGGCAGGTGGACATCCTTGCACTGTTTTGACCTAAATATACAGAGCTGGAGGCAATGGTAAACTGGAGCTACCACTAAGGAACCAAAGAGCCAACGAGGCTGAAAGGTAGCAAGCCTTGTGAGGAGCATGTTCTGGAGGAGTAACGCTACATTGACAGCTCAATCACAACAGGATGAGTAAGACTACCATCATTAGCTTCCCTCCCGCTCCTGGTTAGAGCTACAAATCGTGATTGATTACACAAAAACCTGTTGATCTTGTTTCCAAGGAAATCTTCGGCAGTATCTTTTATGTGGGATTAATCTAGTTACAAGAGCTGGTACTAGAGATGATTAAAGGGATTAGAGGAATTGTGACTGCCCATCACATCGAAACAAAGGATGCCACATGTGCGGGGGCTGTCTGAAAAGACTCATCACTAGTGTTGTAACATAAGGATGTTCTTTTATTTGGATTGTCACTTGATGTCTTTATGCAAAAGAAATCAACAACGGCATAAGTGATAAAATGAAATGTACTCCTCAGGGTCATGCTGTTATAGAGGCCGCATAGCAAGAAAAGAAGGAAGAAAACTTACAAGGAAGACAAGGAACATACTTTATACTCAAAAGTTTGGTCTATTGTAGCGCCATCATGTTCCCACCAAAGGGCCTTTTACACAATGTGACAATCATCTAGGCACTGCCCAATGTAAAGGTGTCCGGTAATCAACAAACGCTATTTCCCTCACGTGTCAGTGATCGCATCTTTTACAATGCTACAAAAATCATACGTCAGTAGCACATCTCCTCATGGTAACAGACAATGTGCTGCTGACAATAATGGAAACTGTATGGGGGGCTAACAATTGTGCCAATGATCACATTTACAAGGAAAGGCTGATAATTGAAACATATACATGCAATTATATTGTCCATCTGCACTAGTGGGCAATTTATTTGCCAGTGTAAAAGAAGGACGCCTGTGATTTTTACAGACTCCTGAGAGGTCATAGTGATGTGTCAGAAGTTTTAATCAGTGAAGGTCCAGGTGACGAAACTCCCCCTGATCACTCAAAAAACAGGAGCAGACCATTCTACAGCAAGGGTCCATGCACACGTCTACAAGTGTTTTTTCGCAAATTGCGGATCCACAAAACATGGACACTGGCCATGTGCATTCCAAACTGGCATAACCTAACAGTGATGGCTAACCTCCGGCACTCCGGTTGTGGTGAAACTACGACTCCCAGCATGCTCCATTCATTTCTATGGAGTTCTAAGAACAAGCAAGTGTATATCTTGGGAGTCATAGTTTTACCAGTGACGGAGATTAGCCATCACAGGCCTAGTGGGTCCCAGCAGGCTCTTTACCCTCAGCAGTAGTTTTCATATGTGGCTAATTTAAATCCATGGTCACGCTGGCTCGCACACAATCATCTCCTGAACCATTTTGTGCTACAGTGATGTTTATGGTTATTTTACTGGCAGCAATAGTTATATCCCTATATATATCCATATCCCATAATACTGTATTTTTACAATGTGTTGTGTATGGGCATTACTGACCCACAACAGACTCACTGCCTCAAATTTAAGCATGACCATCACCTTCTTTTTGCACCTATAAAAGAAATGGATATTAGAATCCTAATCATTTAAAGTGAATTTGTTGGGTTCATTTGGGTAAAATTATGAAAAGGTATCATATCCATTTAAATACGGATGTAGCAGGGTTAACACTCATGCTTTATGAGACATGTTATCTAAACTAAATGCAACTAAATGAGTTTGTTTCAAGATAATGCGATGAGTTAAGAAATTTGAGTTAAGAGTGTGTGTGTTACCCCTGCTACATCTGTATGTACAATGACCAGTATAGCTTTCATGAATGCTTTAAAGCCAATGTTATGTATGTATTACTGCATGTAGGACCATACCACTTTGACTCTATTTGGAGATTTAAATGTGCATATTGCCAGGATATATCATTACATTCTTATCATTGATGATCTGCCCCCTGGGACCATGCCAATCTCAAAAACGATGGGACAGAGGTAACTGGGTATTTCTTCTGCACTTATGGTGCTCTTGGTGCGCCGCAATATGCGACAGATATACACCAAAACGTGGCATATATCTGTTAGTAACTGACCCCCATAGTCCCTGCTTTCTCTCCTCTCTTCTCAGTGTTAGGCCTCATGCACATGACAGTTCCGTTTTTTGCGGTCCGCAAAACACGGAAGCCGCCCGTGTGCCTTCCGAAATTCGCAGAATGGAACAGGCGGCCCATTGCAGAAATGCCTATTCTTGTCAGCAAAACGGCCAAGAATAGGACGTGTTATATTTTTTTTGCGGGGCAACAGAACGGAGCAACGGATTTGGACAGCGCACGGAGTGCTGTCCGCATCTTTTGCGGCCCCATTGAAGTGAATGGGTCCGCACCCGGCTCGGATGTGGACCAGAACAACGGTCGTGTGCATGAGGCCTTAGTGGCCTTAGTCTCCTGTTATACACTGAAATAAAGCAGTTCCTGATCTATTGCCAACTAGAAAGTAGACAAACTTAGTCTGATGGCAATGACCAAAGATACACTTTAACCAAGAAGTATATTTTTGTCAGAAAACTGAAGTATCCAGATGGAAACTTCATGAAGACAGGATTAGCACCCAATGAAAGGGATTAACATGCAACGAAAGCATAACTCTGGCAGGACAATCATGCCAAGAACAGTATTACTTTATTAACAAGAAATGGCATGATGCAATAGTCAAACTAAGAAGATCAGCAAATCATCTTATAGAGAATCAATGCAAGAGTGCTGAATAGCAGCAAAGAAAGTACCCTGTCATACACTGGTCATGTAAAATGTGCCTAGACAATACACACTGCGTGTCACTGCCGAGACGTTTGGAGAAAGAAATCACCCAAAAAGATGGTAACAAATCTTTTGTCTATGCTGAACAGAAGGGAAGACTAACGAATAATTCCCTCATTATAAAAAGGTTAGTAACAATACATCTATGGAACACTTGCTGCGCTCAACACTCACGTTTTTGGCATCTCGGGTGTGAAGGTTACTGACCACTGCGTCACCGTCTGCTCTAACCTCAAACCTGTCAATGTGGAATTGGTTCTATACCAGCTACAGTCTGATGTGGCTGAACGCAAGTCAAGTGCCACATACATTGTTCTCATATTGGCTGAGGCTCAAAACACTGCTGTCAGATCGGAGAGGCAAGCTTCCTTAAGCTGAGAGCAGGAAGAAGGCGTAGGTGTACAGAGAGTCTTCATTGTTTGCATTTTAAGTAAGGTTCATTACAAAAGGACTGCAGGTCAAACTACAGAAACAGGCGTTATATTTTATAACGTTATATTTTAGAATCTTCAGCAATCCATTTCTTCTTTACTGAATATCTTAGGGGTCATTTATTATCATTTATATGCTGGTCTTAATAAAGCCCTGCACTGGCAGTTATGTAGAGGTGCCTTTACATAACTTCAGCACATCCAGCGCCACTTCTAAATGTAAGACAGCTTCCTAGCTATCTTACATTTACACCGTTTTCTATGCCTATAACAGGTGTAGAAAATGGTGTGTGAGACGGGCCTGCCAGCTTATCCCCTTCTTTGCTTCGCCCACTTTTTTAGACCTGGAGTGGGCAGGGAGAAGTCGCAGATTGCAGTGCAAAGGACCTTTGCGCTGCAATGTGCACCAGAAATACATAGACACTAAGGAGGTCATTTATTTAACAGAAATACGCCGAAATTAAATGTAAGTTTTCACATTGTTCTTTTTACTTTTAAGTGTAACGACTGTAGGTAGGGACAGATAAGGACAGTGAGCTCTAAGGCTAGTACCCAGCCTGCTTTCTCTACCTACTTGCAGTACAAGCCCAAGATAGCTAGAATACAACTGTTCGACGGTCCCTACGCTATATAACTGCAGAGACTGACTAACAAACAAGGACAGACAAACACAATACAGAGTCGTATGTAAATGAGTCAAAACCATTTGGGCTACGCAGTACCAAACGAGAGACAAAGAGTGATTATATGACAAGCCAGGGTCGGAAGCACGAGTAATCCAAATAAGACCCCGGTGAAGAACCAGGAACACAGCTAGTGAGTCAAAGATTATCACTGGTGTATGGCCAGGAAGGGATTTAAATAGAACGCTGAGTCCCAGGATCAGAACCTGATAGATGCTCCATTAGTCAGAAACACTAGCACACAGGAATAGAGCAGCTGAGCAATCAGCCCACTGCTAATCTCCTCCAATACACGCTCGCTGCGGAAACGAACAGAGCATTGCATCCTGTTGCTAAGGATGTGGTCGCATCACCAGGGGGTGTGGCTCAGCAGCGCGTCTCTCCCTGCACCGCTTGAGCCCGGGCAGGTGAGTATGTTACAATACAGTAGAAGATACCATTACAAGCATTACACACTTGAAGGGTAAGACCAAAAATACTGGTGTCCTTTAAAATTCTGGATGGACAGGGTCATGTGCACCTCTGCAGCAAATGACAGGCCTCAGCGGTGAGGTGCCCCCAAGCGGCATGTCACTGCTGGGTTCTGTGCCACTTGAGGACAAGTCAGTCATTGTTTGCTGCGTCACACGTGACCCCATCCTTCCAGAAGTTTACAGGATGAAGAGTGGAAGACCGGAAAAGAGACCCAGGGAGCAGCAAATAACAAGTGAGTAGAGGTAGGACAAGCTGTTATTAACTTTTAAAAACAAAATCTGGACAACCGCATTCTGCCCTAAGATAAGGCATTCTGCCTTCCACACGCTCCCATTGAAATGAATGGGAGGCTGTTTTGAAATGTTTTTGGAGCTGACTTTGAGGCAGAAATGCTTCAAAATGAGTGCTAAAAAACTATGCAAACTGGCTCAAATAAGTAATACCTAAACAGACTAGGACAGTGTTCATCCATGGCAAGGAACACGGCAAAATCTTTGCAAGGCAACAGATCAGGTACCAATGAGTATGTAGTGGAAGAACAGGAAATGTTAGATGGGCTTCCTGGGATTACAAAGAAATATTTTTTCCAGAAAAAACACCAGTTTTGTCCAAAGGCTGGCTGGCATTGGAGCTCAATCCCATTCAGGAGTATGAGATTTAGCTGTAATTCCAGTCACAGCTGATAGACAACAGTGGAGCTGATTCTGGAGAAAAAACCCCCACTGGGGGTCATTTTCAAAGACCGGCTTATTACACTGGTCTTTGTTACCCCTGCGCTGCCTGACGATTTGCCTTATTTATGATGAGGTATGCGCCTGACTGGAGTATTTTTTGCTCCTCTTTTATGCTGTTTTCAGGCATAAATTATAGTAAATTTGGCAGAGCTGAAGTCCTGGCCACTCCACTGCCATTCCCTCACCACTCCTAAGTGGCAAGGATGGCGTAAAAATGCCTGTACGACAAAATATTGTCACATGGGCATTTAAAAAGTCACAAAAAAGGGCCCTGCAACTTTTTTATGCCAAAAACGGACCCCCACTTTTTCCCTGGACAACTATTTTGAGGAAATAAAAGAGAAAAGGAATGCAAAGAGAAGAGAGTAGAAAGAAGTGACGAACTGAAAGTAAAGCAACTGAGTGATGTAAAGAATAAAAATAGAAAGGGATGATGTAGAAGTTAAATGAAGGACAGAAATGTGAAATCTATGAAATTAAGAAGAAAAAAATGAGAACTGTGGATGTAGAGGTGTGAAATTAGAATCAGCACTGGATTTATATCTCTGGGAGTGGTAGACACTGCTTGTGTGGCACCTGAGACTCCACTCATCAAGTAGGCCATACTTTATGTGGTGTATGGCTTTAAAATGTTTGTCTGCTGTTATAAAGTAAAGCAGAACATGGTGGTGTGCTTCTCACAAAATCTTTGCAGTCACCTCCTGAGCATCATCTTCATGGTTCTACAGCGCAATAATGAATATACATGACCACATTTTACCTATTAACACAGTCTTTTTTTGTTAGTTGTGAGTAGAATTTTAGCTCTTTTGTATCACACTAGTAGTGATACTTTAATTTACCAGACTTCCCATTGACTCCAAGGCCCTACAGCAATATTAAATCACTCATAAGCCATAAAATGTAAAGTTTTATTGCTAGCTAGAGAAAACCTTCCAGCAAAACGTATAATTTGAGAGCCATACTGTGCCGAGAATCATAACATTTTGTTTTAGGTGTTTTGTATGAAATAAGTCCCTAAAGTTTAGCTTTTCACTGAACAGAAATCCGTAAAGTGTCATTACCCAGGACCTTACTACTGGATGACAAAATGAATGAAGTCTTACGTGCAATACATTTTTTTATGAAAATGATTCACTTGTCACGCTTGCAACAGCCTCTTTCTTCTCCCTGTAGAGCCATAATATGAGAAACTCAGTGCACATTAAAAGCGGAAATTTCCATCTAGGGAAAGCTCCATTAATCTGAAGGTATAGAAGGGAATGGAACATAGCACTAGGTAGAAGCCTTGATAAAGAACTAGAGGCACGGTTAGCAAAGTGCCACATTTGGGGATAAAGTCATCTGGGACTGGATAAGATGCAGAGACTGACTCAAGGGGTGATTGCCCGACATCACTTTTGAACAATGGTGTGAAATTCAAAAAGTTACAAATTACAGCTCATATATGGTGTGACTCTTAACACCACTTAATACCCTAATAACTCTGCCCCAATATTCCGTAGCATCTTGGATTGTAATGTTCTTTACACTAAACATTATACATTGTTACATAAGATTGGAACTGATTGCCCGACTCAGCAGCTCATTGTAATAATTGCTTGTTAGAGCTGTAATGGGGAAAATTTGCAATGCAAAATGCCCACAGTAATTGAGAATACCAGGAATTTGCAACCAGCCTTTCACCTCTGTGAACATTTACGATCAAGCTGAGTCGTTTTTTGAGATCCCCAATAACTATTATTCAGCCGTAATGAGATTAAACTTGTAAACAGCTGAATATTGCATAATTGCACTCGTTATCTGCCGAGGTCAGCTGCTGCTAACATGATGTCCAGCCTGTAGAAACTGGAAGAAATAATTAGTGTGTCAGTTCTGAATCACTATAAACACCTTAGCAGGGATACATCATCTCAGATAATTTCAGTGTTTAGCTATCCTCGCGGCACATTTTTTAGATAAGGACGAGCAGATGTTTCTGAGTCACTGGGGACTAAGGGGAGAACTTAATTTCCATTCCACAACTGTAATAACCACCCAACAAGTGCAGAGAAAATATGTGTATAACCAGGAGGAACAATCTTGGGCTTGTAAACATCAATAATAGATAAAAAAAAAAAATTCGAATCTGATCCCCCCCCTCCAGTGGGACCTGTTGATGAATCTATACTCACCTGCTCCCCGCTGTTTGGTTCCAGCTCCTCGGCTATCTTCACTGGACTTCCAGTCGCCATCTGTCAACTTTCACAATGACTGGCCTCAGCGATATCTTCTCCCCAAGTGACACATGACCCAGCAGTGACATGCTGCTTGGGGTCACGGCTGAGGCCAGTCATTGGCTGCAGCAGTAGCAGTGTATGTGACCCTAGCCACCAAAAACTTTACAGAATGGGAACCGAAGTCCAGTGAAGACACCCTGGGGTGGGTAACAGGTGCATATGGATTGCTCCACAGGTCCCGCAGGGGGTAATCACATTACAGTAATACAACAAATCTTGTTAAAGTGACCACCCTGGTATGCCTGGAGCCAAGATAACACTGGCTACATCTGTTGTCAAGGCAACTCTACAATCTGTTATGTCCAGTGCTGAACAGATAGAGTTTGATTTGATGCAGGAACTAAAGAACATCAAAGAGAATCTGTGTGCCAGCGCACCATCCCTCAGGCCTTGCACGAGGCATAACACAGGCAGATTTAGAAATCTATTTAAGCTACTTTTTTTTGCATAAATACACAAATAAATAAGGCGTTTGGCTGAGTACCATGTGTATGAAGTCAACATGCACAAGATTTCAAAATTGCACTTAGCTTCATTTATGATGTATATCTGATACTTTTCTACTTGCAAAATCTTTCCAAATACAAGTATGAATGTTCCAGATTAAATAAAGTGAGGGGAATTTATTTCACCCTGCACCCTTCACCCTGCACCCCATATTTATGACCAAAGCTACTCCAGTGGGTGGTGGTGGTGTATATATATATATATATATATATATATATATACATATATATAAAAATATTTCTAGACAAAAGTATTAGGTTTAAAGATGAGCCCAATTCATACGTGTGCTGTCTGATACATTTGGTGCAAAGTATACTAACACAGACAGAAAGAAAAACTGACTACATACAGTGGCATGTAAAAGTTTTGGCACCCCTAGTCAAAATTACTGTTACTGTGGACAGTTAAGCAAGTTAAAAATGAAAGATGGCACCTTTCCTTTGTATTTTAAGCACAAACTGTTTTTTAGGGCCCAAGCAAAGGTTTGGGCACCCTGTCTGGTTAGTGCCTAGTTGCACCCCCTTTAGCAAGTATTACAGATTGTAATCACTTTTTGTAGCCAGCCTAAGAGGTTTTCAATTCATGTTTGAGGGAGTTTCATCCATTCTTTCCTTCCAAAGTCTTCCAGTTCTGTGAGATTCCTAGTCCATCTTGCATGCACTGCTTATTTGAGGTCTATTCACAGATTTCCAATGATGTTTAGATCTGGGGACTGTAAGGGCCATGGTAAAACCTTCACCCTGCGCGTTTTAAGGTAGTCTATTGTGGATTTTGAGGTGTGTTTAGGATCATTATCCATTTTGAACTTCAGCTTTTTATAGTTGGTGTTATGTTTGTGTCACGGCGGGGAGTGGGGGAAACCCCCCACCGTACAATATCAGTCGCTGCTACGCCGGATAGCAGGGAACAGGGAGCAGGTCACATCCTAACGCGAACCTGAAGATCTCCCTAAACTCCTAATGCATGAGCCGCCTCAGAAGGTAAGGGGGCTCATGCTCACCAACCTAGAACCCTAAGTATCCCTGCTATGCCCTAA
This sequence comes from Bufo gargarizans, assembly GCF_014858855.1. Lineage (NCBI taxonomy): Eukaryota > Metazoa > Chordata > Amphibia > Anura > Bufonidae > Bufo > Bufo gargarizans. The sequence goes on from NC_058080.1 coordinate 124,057,289, forward strand.
GCCTGAAGACAGAGCAGAGACCACCTATTCATCCTACACAACGGATGCATGGTGTCTCCAGAAGCCCAGCAGCTGGCCACCAACTAGACAGGGTTCACAGCCGAACGACAGGTAAGTAACAAAAGGCAACCGACAACCTAGGTTACCAGAACTTACCTGCCGATGACAAGAAGGACCGGAAACGCACTGTATAGATGTTTGCCTAAACCCCTCCGGGAAAGCAACCCCCTTTCGAAAGAAACAAAGCACAACACAATAACCTCCAAACAAGGCCCACACCATAACAACATACACCAGGTGGGAGAGGGAAAACAGAAACACGTTGGAGGGGACACACAGACAAAGCAAGGGAAACAATATAACAAATAAGGGTGGCTCACACAGACTTTTACATACAGCCAGGGAGCAGAGCTCCTACACAGACTGACAAGCAAAATCAAACTGACCTCAGGTTCCACCACCCCAACATATACGGAGGCCTGAGGTCACACCCACCACACTTAGCAAACACACCTTAACCCGTGCAAACCAGGATGGGAAGGGACACACAACTTAAAGGGGAAGTGTCAAAACATGCAAAAACAACATGTTGCCACCAGCAACAAGCATGCACGGCAAAAGTGTCATGGTCCAAAATACCAGACCATGACACAGCCATGACAGTTTTCTTCCAGAATTTGCTTGAATTTATTTGAATCCATTATTTCCTCTATCCATGAAATGTTCCCCATGCCACTGGCTGCAACACAACCTCAAAGCATGATTGATCTACCCCCCATGCTTGATGGTTGGAGAGGTGTTATTTTTATGAAATTCTGTGTCCCTTTTTTCTTCTCCAAACATACCTTTGCTCCTTGTGTCCAAAGAGTTCTATTTTAAACTCATCTGTCCACACAGGATTTGTTTCCAAAATGCATCAGACTTGTTTAGAAAAATTTTGACACAGAATTTTGTGTAAGGATACAGAAGACGTTTTCTTCTGATGACTCTTCCATGAAGGCCATATTTGTGAAGGTGTCACTGAACAGTACATCAATGTACAGCAACTCCAGGGTCTGCTAAATCTTCCTGAAGTTCTTTTGGGGTTCAAGTTGGGTTTCAGATTTGCCTTTCTAGCAACCCTACGAGCAGCTGTCTGTGATATTTTTCATAGTCTTCCAGACCTTCGCTTGACCTCCATTGTTCCTGCTAACTGCCATTTCTTTGTTACATTTCAAACTGAGAAAATGACAACCTGAAAACACTTTGCTATCTTCCTAAAGCCTTCTCCTGCTTTGTGGGCCGCAACCATTTTCATTTTCAGAGTGTTAGGCAGCTGCTTAGAAGAACCCCTAGCTGCTGTTTTTGTTTGGACAAGGTTAGAGGAGTCTGGGTATTCATAAAGCTTTGAAATTTGCATTACCTGGCCTTTCCTAATGATTATTGTGAAAAACCCTGAACCTTAACAGGCTATTTAAATTTAAGGTCTAAGACCTCAGTAAAGTTATCTGAGCGCTCAAATCTACTTGGGTTCCCATACTTTTGCAAGGTACTCCTTTCTTTTTTTTCACTCTAAAATTGTACAAAACAAAAAAAATACACTGATATTGCTTAAAGAGGACCTTTCATCGTTCCAAACATTGTAAGATAAATATCAGGGTGTGTAGAGTGGCGCCCGGGATCTCACTGCACATCTCACCGCTATGTCCCCTGGTATTTTCGCTGAATTGGTTATACTAGGCGGAGTCTGCCCTGTTTCTCCCTGGGCGTTCCTTCTCCCAGGCTGTAGCTCTGTCCAATCGCAGCACAGACCTCCCAGCCAGGGAGTTTTTTTTTCTCCCAGGCTGTGAGCTCTGTGCTGCGATTGGACAGCGCTACAGCCTGGGAGAAGGAACGCCCAGGGAGAAACAGGGCAGACTCCACCTAGTATAACCAATTCAGCGAAAATACCAGGGGACCTAGCGGGAGAACGGAGCGGCACCCCAGGATAATAGTAAGTGCAGTGAGATCCCGGGGCACTGCTCTACACAGCCTGAGAATTATCTTACAATGTTTAGACTGATGAAAGGTCCTCTTTAAATGTTGAAAAGTGTGTTTCATCTTTAACTTTATGCCTTTTGGAGATCATTTTGTCTTCAACTTACTTAACTGTTCACAGTAACAGTAATTTTGACCAATTTTGCATGCCACTGTATGATAGATTTCAATTCCAGCGTTTGTACTTTCGTACGTTTGGTTGGATGTATGGAACAACATTGTTAATATTCATATGGATGTACTGTTGTGCTGTTTGTTGACCTACCATATGCTGCTGCTAGGATCCATTTTTTTTATCGCATCAACATTATTATATATATTGTGAAATAAATAAAGAGTGTATATATTTTTCATTATTTTTTTGATGCGTGGCTACATATTTGGTGTATGTATATTACTATTATGACAAATTCCCCCCCCCAATATGTTGCTGAACATTCTATACAACGTCACTGAAGAAATCTCAACAAATCACACTAACATAAGATCAGTTAAAAATACTACTGAAATAAAGGATATCTAGCACAAATGATTTACAGAAAACTACGTTGATGCCTTGTGCAAAGACAGGGGCACATTGGCCATAGACTTTACAGGGAAATTTTCCGGTGGGCCGATGTCCAGGGGGCTCCCTGGGCCCTCCTCACGGCCGGCCAGTGGACGTATTTGGGGAGGTATTTTGTGCTGCTGGCGGCAGTATTTTGTGATCGACTGTGGTATTTGGCTCTGTTGGGGTGGTATAATGTGCCACAATATGGTATTGCTGACCCTGCCTTCCATTAATTCGGACACAACTACAAAACAGGGACACTTTTAGTATTTTCTCCAGGGCCACTTTAAGTTCCCAATCTGCCCCTGTGCAAAGACCATAGACAGTCTCATCATTTAGCAGTCTTCAGTTTACAATATAATTTCATGTTCACAGATCATTTACCAGCTCTGCTTAAACATAGGGTGCATATTCTGAAATAATATTGTGCAAACCCAACCCAACAGAAGGTAAAACAACTTAGCTACCCCTTTACTGCAGTGTTGGCATCCAGTGGCAAAATGGTGGGGAAAAAAACTATGTATCAGTATTAGAAATTAGGTTGCACAGAGGACAGCCAAGGAAAAAACCTACACAGTAACTGGAATACCTGGGCCATGTTGATGTCACGGCTGTGTCATGGTCTGGTAGTAGTGGACTGTGACACTTATGCCGTGCATGCTTGTTGCCGGTGGAAACGTGTTGTTTTAGAATTTGTGGTCACTTCCCCTTTTAGTCTGCTTTTCCTATCCATTTTGGTGTGTACGGGGTTAAGGTGTGTGCAAGGTGGAGCTGGGTGTGGCCTCATGGCTTTTCTTATGTTGGAGTTGTGAGATTGAGGTCAGTTGTTTGTCTGCCTTTGTAGGAGAAGGAGCTTTTCTCCTCTCTGGATATTTCACCTATCCGTGAGGGCCTCCTTGTGGAACATCAAGGTCTTTAGCGATGTCTCCCTATGTTCTCCTCCATGTTCTCTTCCTTACCTGTTATGTTTGGTGTGGGTTTGTTTTGGGGATTTGTTGTTCTGTCTAGTTTGGTGTTCTATGTCTGGTATGTTTGGTGTATTGCCTGGCATGGTTTCTAGACATCCCCTTGTTTGTCTGTACCTCTGGTGAGGGGGTCCCATGGGTTCCTCGGAGGGGGAACCACAAGTCTGCAAGCAGTAGTTGTTCCACCCAGTCATTGTGGCAGGTAAGTTCTGTTGTTCCAGTGCTTGTCGTTTTGTGCTGGGCTCTTACCTGCTGCTATGTGTTTTTGCTTGCTGTCTGCTCCTTCCTAGTTGCTAGGCCTGTGTGAGACTCTGGTTCATCCGTGTCATGGATGAACCGGTCGTCTCTTATTCCTGACTCCTATTTCAGGGATCGTTAGGGTCAGAAGGTCCCAGGCTCCGGAGTATGAGCCCCCTACCGTCGAGGTCGGCTCATACAGTTAGGAGGTCAGGGATAGGATGAGGGTAGCATTAGGAGGTGACCTGCTCCCCTTATCCCGGTATCCAGGCCTAGTTGCTTTCCCAAATTCTCTACATTGTACGATGGGGAGTTTCCCCCACTCCGCACCGTGACAGTATGTTCCACAAGGAGGCCCTCACGGACAGGTGAAACATACAGAAGGGAGAAAAGCTCCTTCTCCTACAAAGGCAGACAAACAACTGACCTCACGCTCACAACTCCAACATAAGAAGAGGCCACACCCGGCTCCACCTTGCACACACCTTAACCCCGTACACACCAAAATGGGAAGGAACACCAGACTAAAAGGGGAAGTGACCACACATGCTAAAACACGTTGCCTACCGGCAACAAGAATAAACGGCATAAGTGTGACGGTCCACTACCACCAGACCATGAGACAGCCGTGACAGTTGAGCTTCAGTGCAGAATGCAGGCCTCTAAAGCATACTATACATTACACGACGGTTTCTTCCTTACTACTTTATGGTCTAAATTCTGAACCCTTGCAGCTCATTTACATTTTTTGCATCTAAACTGCAAAAATGGGTGACCCAGCACAGCCCACCTTGTGATCGCCTGCTTTGCTATGGAAAACTGCTATTTCTAACTGTACCCTGCTCAAATATGTAAGCCAAGGGTATCCAGAAGACATTGTGTATGCCCACTTGTGTAGTTAAGACATAGAATCTGTGACACCAATTTGGATGTGAAAATAGTGTAAACGCAAGTTGTTGCGTACAGAAAAGCAAACAGATTTTCCTAGTTGATGGTTATTTATGATCTCAGTAACATTAAAGGGAACCTGTCAGCTCCGATACACCCTCTGTCCACCTTAGTAACATTTCTGCTGTGGTCGCACATGCTCAGTTCAATCCTTTACCAGCCAGATTGTTTTTCCAACGCTATAACAATAACAGGGAGGGAGCTGCAGCAGAAAGGACACATCTTCTGAGAAAGAAAAAATGCCTTGTGAGCAATCAGATTGAAATAAATCTGGCAGAGCAATTAGCAGAATGAATGTGGGGAGCTCTGCATCCATGTGAGGTAGAAGGCTGGTTCTAGAAAGAGAATGTCATTGACCGTATGGTGCCTAATCTTCATATTTATATTTATCATGGAATAAACACATATAAATTGACAATTTCTTGATACACCTACATGTCATAATGAATACTCCTCTGAAGCTAAAATATTGTAAAGGTACCATCACTGTTACTGCCTATGAGTACATACAGTATGCTATAAGGCCCACGCCATTTACTACTAGAGCTAGGCTACATGCATGACTAGAACAGATGTGATTAGCTGTTAATTATATTTTATCTGTCAACCATATGACCCTTGTTTATGTTGTTACTTATGAACCGAAATTCCTTTCCCAAGTTAAAAGCATGTTTAAAAGTGCATGCCAAGATAATCAGCTCTCTCCATTAGTAATTATCACATCCCAAGGTTATCTGACTGGGAGAAATGACCACAACCAACTGCCATGATAGCTGAAATCCCTACCCGATTAACTCTTCATGTTATTGTGCTGACCCTAATTTCTGGACAGATAAGGGTTTTTTTCAGTTTTATTTTTTTTGTGACCTATTTTTTTTCCTGCAGGCCAATTGTGTTATGCATACTTTTGTAGCATGAACAATGTAAACTGTTGTACCTTGCACTATAGCTTCCTGTCTGCCCCCAGCAAACTTTCCTCATGTCCTTGTATAGCAGTTACCTGCATGCGGGAACACAACTCATGGAAAATATAGGACATTCCCATTCTGTCTAATGAAAGACTTCATTGTCTGGCAACTTCCATATTAATAAGTAAGAAGGCAAATACTTCCACAGATGCAATACAAACACTATTACTGCTTGCTTGTCTACATCGATATACCATATAGCTATCTTTCTTAATGAGGACTATAATGTACTAGTAGTTGAATGGTTTCTAAAGGGAGTAGGTGACCTGAAAGGCTGTTTAAACATAACTTTATGTATAGTTTTATCAGCATCACTGTGAAAGAGAAGTTTTCACGTGGCATTCGGAGTACCTACAAGTGTCCTGAGGGCAGTCCTTAACTCTAAAGTGCATTTGTCGCTCACTGTCAGCAGTATCAACCTAATTAAACTAGGCATACTGCCTGTTAGGATTGATTCTACTGATAAAAACAATACCTCTGTGCAACTCAGCTCTTCTCGTTCACATGTTCCCCTCCCCTTGACTTACAGGTCCAGGCATCAGTGTTCTCTTGCCTGGCCGTGCACATCACAATTATAGCGCATGCGCAGTAAGCAGCTATTCAGCTGAAGCTGATGTTCGTGCATGTGCCAAAACTGTAGCACATGCACCAGTGTACTATTACAGTCAGGTGGATGGTGAAGCTCTGGCCCTCAATGCACTAATGCCCTAATTTACGTATATAGACTAAAAGTATGTTTTCATTGTAATGCAGAACGGATATTTGAAAACATGGTATTGTTTAAATCAGCAGGATCATCCTTATCAGGCAGTATCTTGTAGACGGAACAAAGGCCAGCTCTCAAGTGGTAAAGATGCTCTGACCTGCTCTGCACGGATCCGGGCTGTGTTCACACCCAACGTAGATGCAGCAAAAAAGTCCAAATGGATCCAGCGAGTAAAATCAATGATTCTTTATTTCTTCATATGCCTGGTTTGATAGGGCTGATCCTGTTGACTGGGTCCACTTTAAATAAATACATACTATATCCCTTCCCAAATAATCAATTTAATCTTTTTGTGGGACTGTTCCAAGACTTGGACAGCTAAGAGTCAGGGTTTATGAAGATGACGTTCCAGGGAAAAACATGAGCGAGGCTTAAAGGGGTTGTCCCACAATAATTTTTTTACAGTTTTCAAACCAGCACCTGGATTTGTCCTGCTCACTGAGAAGGCCGCACATGCTCAGTTTCATCCTTCAACTGCCTCCTGAGCTGTGATAGGCAGAGCATGGACACGCCCCCTGAGCTGCAGCAGAAAAGACACTCCCCTTGAGCTGTCAGCCTGATATAAATCTACAGAGCAATGAATGGGGAGATCTCTGGACCCGTGTGCAGTACAGGGCTGGTTATAGCTTTGTTAGAAAGAGATTGTCATGTAATATATGATGTCTGATTTTCATTTTTTACATTATTCGTGGGATAACCACTTTAACAGGATGAGGCAGCTCTTTGTGGGAATATATTTATAATAAAGTAATATTTAAGTATTTTCTTTAATTCCCGGAGAACCCCTTTAATCTAGGAAGAAAGTGAAAGGACACTAAAATTCATACTTTTATACAGGTTCATGGGATTGCCAGCAAATTACATGAGAAGTAAAGTAAACTGAGAAAAATGTTCTAAAAGAAGACCCCATTTTTTTTCTCCCAAAATTCTATGAAGTAATAAAATATGCCGCCTTTCCAATTTTGCTTTCTTGAAATTATTTTACTTATTATCACCTTTAATAATATCAAGTGCAGCTCAGGCAAAACGTTTTCCACTGGGGATCACAAGTACAATGGTATGTCTCAAAGAAATGTTACATTAGATGAAGCATGCTTTTCTTCATACGTTGTGCCTCATATGGCTTCTTGGTATGAGATCTGTCGTGATTTTTGTTTCCCATCTTCAATACATATTGAAAATTAGTTTCGTTAATTGTTGGAAAATTCTCTAAAAAAATTGCTTTAATTGCACTTAGTGTCTCCATGGACTTGGATGTCGGACTGCAGCTCTCAACAAATTGCTTTTTACTTAAACAGGACTGACAACGTATCTCTAGGCAGAGAAAGAGACACCCTTGGCTGTAAATTGTTTTTTGGCACTGGTAGAAGCTTCTGCATTATTTAAGTGCAGACAATAATTGGGATCAACCAGCATAACAGAAATGAAATATTTAGTAGCAAAAACAAAATCTGCTATCACAGCCTTCCTTAACTTGTAAAGTGCTGCTGGTGAAATATTTTGGTGGTAAAGTAATCACAATACACCGAGAATGAGACTGCTGCCTTCGGTTTTCTAATGTAGTGATGCAACGTTTATCAACCGCCTTATCAGTCTTCAGCCAGACCTTTATAACCAAGACAAAATTCTTTACTATGATAAATAGGTCCCTCAATCTGTCCCCAAGACAGAGGAACTGAAGGATAATTCCTGTATTAAGGCCTAACTCACACATCAATGTTTTAGTCTTATATTCCATGACTAGATCATGCAGGCGATTGTCGGGAGGAAAGCGTTCCTTCCCGGCAATCGCCTGCCGGTCAGCAGAGGAGACTACTGCTATTACTATGCAGCATTCTCCTCCTCATGCCATCATTCGTCCCCATACTGAATCACTGTTTGCAGGCAGCAGATCGTGATTACACAGCATCATCTGCTGCCGGCAAACCTGCTGAAAGATTCCAATTACCCAATGAATGAGCGCTTGCTTGTTCATCAGGTAATCGGTCTTTTGTGACCCATCGTAAGTTAAAACCAAAGTCAACATACAATGTCTCAGACTCAGTTCCAACCAATCCAGGCCACTTCTCTGGTAAAACAGCTGTATTAGCAGCTATTCCTGACTTTTATATGTAAGGACATGTTAAGGCTACTTTCACACTAGCGTTCGTCGGTCCGCTCGTGAGCTCCGTTTGAAGGAGCTCACGAGCGGACCCGAACGCCTCCGTCCAGCCCTGATGCAGTCTGAATGGATGCGGATCCGCTCAGACTGCATCAGTCTGGCGGCGTTCAGCCTCCGCTCCGCTCGCCTCCGCACGGACAGGCGGACAGCTGAACGCTGCTTGCAGCGTTCGGGTGTCCGCCTGGCCGTGCGGAGGCGTGCGGATCCGTTTAGACTTACAATGTAAGTCAATGGGAACGGATCCGCTTGAAGATGTCACCATATGGCTCAATCTTCAAGCGGATCCGTCCCCCATTGACTTTACATTGAAAGTCTGAACGGATCCGCGCAGGCTACTTGCGCACTTGCGAAATTTTTTAAAGTTATTAATGCAGACGGATCCGTACTGAACGGAGCCTCCGTCTGCATTAATATGATCGGATCCGTTCAGAACGGATCCGATCAAGCGCAAGTGTGAAAGTAGCCTTAATTTGTCTTAGTTATCTGCTTATTTTTTTTAACTCTTCATTTTATATTATCTTATATGACCTTTTGGAGCTTTGCAACCGATCACTCAACTTACAATGGTTTCAACATACAATGGTTGTCATGGAACCTATTAATATTGTAACTTGAGGGACCACTGTATTCTGAATGGAGGGTCCTGTCTACTTATCTTTACAGGCAGGATTAGAATCAAATACAACAGCGGTAAAGTGATCTGTGACGCCCTTTTATTAGGCCTAGTGGTCAGTGAGAAAACTGCAGGAATTTAAGTTTTTGTTTAAATATAGACAGTGACGTGGAAAATAAAATATGTTATGTTAATATGTTAAACATAAAATTGTGATTCAAACAATAGGTCAATTTCTGATGACACATTCCCTTTAACTACTGTATATAATTACCTTTTCATAGGTTTTATGAATAACAGTAACACTTTGAAAACTAGTGCAAATTAAAATAAGAAGTAGTTGACATAGCAGCTTATCAGATCTCTGCTTTCATTTTTCAATTCAAAGGATTTTTCAAGATCACTAAAATTACTGAAAACTATCTATGTGTGCACTGAATACTCACACGTGATGTCACCATAGATCAGACATGATTATATTTCATTTTAGTTATCTTGCCAGTTCTGTGTGGCACCTTTGTTTTGATGCTGCTAGGGCCTGCAGTGGACAAGATTACTATTTAAAGAGCAACTAAACTTTTATAATAATTTTTTCTATGTTGTCCCTAATCTCCTAAAAATATTTTTTTCTATTTTCATTACACTTTTACATCCCTAAAGCACACCATTCAGTGTGCACTTAAAACTCAGTTCTCCCTACACCGCTGACAGCTCAGCGGAGTACCGAGTACTCATTTTATGAAAGGGGCTGCAGTAGCACAGGGAGTATGGGCAGGAGCACTCTTTGCTGCTCCTGCCGATGCTCCCTGGACAATTACTAACTCTTGGCCAGGATTAGCTGAGCGGAGCGAGCTCATGCTTCTGCCTGCTCCGCTAAGCTAAGAGAACTGCATATCATTCATAAAATGTGTACTCCGTACACCGTATACCGCTGAGCAGTCGGCCGTGTAGGGAGAACTGAGTTTTAAGCACACACTAAATGGTGCACTTTAGGGATGTAAAAGTGTATTAAAATAGAAAATTTATAAATAAAGTATATTCGAAAAATCTTTTTAGGGGATTATGGACAACATATTAAAAATCATTACAAAAGTTTAGTTACTGTTTAAAGGACTATAGTTCCCATGGTTCATCTCCCCTTTTCACAGTTATTGGCTCTGTTTACAGCTGCCTGCGTGCCCCTTTGTTACAAGCTGCAAGGCAGTGCTCTGCTACCAGGTACTGCACAGCTTTGTTGTTCTTTTACTCACAAGAGCTGCTGCCCAGCATGAGAAATATGATACACTGGAGCACTTGGCGACCTGGCACCAATCGGAACATTCGGATGTCAGATTACTGTATATTTCAGCGTTTCACGTATTTGGAGCCCATATTAGAGGCTGCTGTTGCAGAATAAGAGTTGTTATTCTTTTAAGGGCATTATGGGATGTACTTTATTGTATACTGTGAATCTGTATACACTGTCACCCTGCAGGTACAAGTCCAAAGCATCTGTCCACTCGATCTCTCAGGTGTCTCTATTTAGTATTCATAGGGGGTCATTTACTATGCTGAAATATGCCTAAATTAGGAGTATTTCAGGTGCAGATGGCAGGGCAATGGTTAGTTGTGCTGCTATTTGCGACTTCGCCCCGCTCATTCTAGGTCTAAAATTGTAGGCATGATGTGGGCAGGGAACGGCCTGTCTTACATTTAGAACTGGCACTGGATGCGCCAACGTTATGGAGAGGCCTGCGCTTCTTCATAATTTTGGTGGATCCACCGCCAGCTATGGGACTTTTTGCCGGGCTTAATAAATGTGCCCCATAATGCCTACATCCTACACTATTAACATTTTTCAGTGCTGATGCTTCCCTTTTACATAGTACATAAGGCCGAAAAAAGACATTTGTCCATCCAGTTAGGCCTGTCATCCTGCAAGTTGATCCAGACATCTTTTGACATCCAATAGCAGCTAACACATATTATGAGATAATGACTTTTCAAATTTTCTACTGTAGGACGTTGCACAGAAGCAAATAAAAGTACTCATATTATAATTCCTTACAAATGCATGAAAGAAATTAATAATTATTAATAATAATGAAAAATAAATCTGTATTACAATTTAGGAGTAACATATACATGATTCAGAAGTCACAATTTGCAGTAATTGAGCTTATTTGCCTCTTGGCCATTGTTCAGTCAGGCATCCAGAAAATTAGAGCACTTTACGAAAGAGGGGATTTAAAGCACTAAATCTCCTGTCTTGAAAGGGGATCCTGCATGTGTGGTTGAGAGATAACTACACAAACGCACCAATGATGTGCCAATCAATTTGTACTGGATTAATATTGAGCACCCTGTATTTCAAGCACACAAGCACTGCTTTATCCAATTCTATACGGATAACGTATTTATCACTAATTTACCATAAATGTGCAGCTTTTATATTCTTTACTTCTAATAAAATGGAAAAAAATTAACGATTGAATAGTGTCATAGTTTAATGGTCCCAGGATGTATCAGTATGCTGAAACAATTATCAAGCAGAGTTACATCTGCCAAGCTCCTCCGGGAAATAACAGAATTTGAACATATACCATCCTCTGTGAGATAATAGGTGCAAGAAACATTTTTTTAAAAATAATAATCAGATTGCCCTTTCGTGACAGGCCTCAAGCATAGGTGGAAGAGAAACATTCACTTTGTTTTATTTGAAGAAGACTTGAGTTAAAGCCGAAACGCGTCACATTTAATATTGTAATGCGGCAATAAACCCCGAAGAATTGCAAATTCAAAGTGAGTGCTGGTCTTAATTTTGCATGAATGATGTTCTGATTTGAATGTCTAATGAAATATTACACAACTATACTCGCTGATGATGTTAGAATCTTAGAAAACTTGTCAGCTTTCAATTCTTCATTACTTCCTAACACTGGTCTACTATTCATAATACAGTTCTGTTCCTCAGTGTTGTTTTCTGGACTTTTTGCAAAAAGACATTGTGTGCCACCACCCAAAATACATGAAGACGGGACCAACTGCCATCTCTAGGCAGGGAAAGTACATGAGATATAGCATTGTGGGTATGATTAGAAAGTGGAGAATGGCAGCAGGCAGGGTCTCTTAAATCTGAGAGACCTGCGGATATACAAATATACAATGCCATTGATCTTTAAGTTACAAAGTATCTTAAAATGTTCTGCAGCATTTCTCCGATATGTGCAATACGCTAAAGTGATGGGACTAGCAGATGGTTTATACCCTCTAGTGATGTTTATGCTGGAAAATACCTGTAGTAGAAGTCTGGGTTCTAAAAGGATGGTCATGAGCAGAACTAGTATCAGCATTTTGACCACCCTGTTACCAGGGTCAGAGAATTGGCTGATCTAAAGGCTGACCTAAAAAATATTCTGCTTGCTGACCTAACCATGTATCTGTTCGCTGGCACCCAGTACAAGGGCACATGCTTCACCAGCACCCCCTTAGCTACGCCCCTCAATAAAAGATATTATTTCTGAACTTCAGGTGTTATATATCAATATATTTCATGGCCATAACAAAGTGTATTGCTGCATTCACCTACATATGCAGAAAATTGTTCCCGCCTGGTCAAAAAACAGCACTGCAATAACGTTACACTTCTGTCCAGACTTGACTTTTGTTATAAAGTTGCACAACAGTGAATTAGACTTTGCAAAGTTCTGAGTCCTAAAATGCCATTCGTCTATTGTTATGAACTCTTTATGTTCCGTAGGTTGAGATATTTGAATTGATTAAAGTCTGCATACTACATAAACCTTAGATACATAGGAAACATGTATAATATGTCTTAATAACTAGTATACAAAACGTAAAGGCCGTTTTGTGAAAACATTCCCTCCCATATTTCCATACTGTACTCACCTTGTGAACTCGGTAGCTTTATAATACAGACTCCGAAGCTGCAGATCAATGGCAAAACCTTTGGTTTATCCTTTTCCTCAGTCCATCAGATGGTGACGATTATTTCCTAAAAGAACAGAGATGGTGAGAAACTCATGGATAACATTTTGAAGTCAGTTTAAAAATATCCCCCCCCTCCCTTTATTAACTAACCTGTGCCAGAATTCTATCATAAGTTCCACCTTATTTTTGCCGCAAATCAAATTGGATAAATTTATTGTTGATGTGCGCCAAAAAGAACAGTTTGCTACAGACACTTTCCAAAAGTACCTAAAGGGGCACGGTTTTGTGGAGTCATAAAATGCCTCAGACTTATTACAGTTTTCTGGCACAAAATTTTGGTCTAAAGTAAGCCAGGTATGAGTTAAAAAGAGGAAAATATCCAACTTCTAGCAAGATGCATCAAAGCTATCATACAGAGTGCACTGTTTTGACAAATTTAATGCAACCCATGGCTCTGTTGTCCTAGTGTACACCAGCGATCAGCAACCTCGGGTAATCCAGCTGTTCTGAAACTACAACTCCCAGAATCCTCCTTTCATTTTTATGTGAATTACAACAATTGAGCAAGTAAGCATGCTGGGAGTTGTAGTTTCAGAGCAGCTGGAGTGCCAAAGGTTGCTGACTGGTGGTCAACACTGTCTAACTACTGTATTACACTCCATTAGTCAATGTCAGCCATATTAAAAAGCAGCATGGTTGTCTTACTACTGATATCATCAATACAAGCTATTCATTACATAGGTTCTCTTGGTATTCATATTTTTGAGATTTTGGTGACATTTTAGATTCTTCTGCAACAAGGCATATTAATATGCCATGACTACTAGCTGCTGCCGCTGCTACTGCTTTGTGGTGTGTCATGGTTGGACGCCAGTAACTTCATTCAGTATTACTATACACAGGGGAAATGACAAAGGTTTCTGAGACATTATAACCTAGAATCACTAATATTGCTACTACTAAAAAGAATTCCTAGTGATATCTACTGTTATATTAGCCCATACTACAACCATGGATGGATCCTCTGGATAGGTCATCAATGTCAGATGGGTGGGGGTCGGAGACCCAGCCCCCCAACTAATCAGCTGTTTCAAGCTGCCACACCGCCGGAAACTAACAGTGTACGGAGCAGAAGCAGACAGCTCTGTATACTGTGTAGTTTCTAACACCAGCAAATTGATGCTCAGCTCCCATTCACTTGAAGGTCTGCCTCTAGCCCCACATACTGTATAGTGTCCAGCTCTGCGACAGCGGAGGATAGAAGAGAATTGGGAAGGGGCACCTTTAACCTAACCCGGGGATTGATGTACATATAGAGGGGGCAATTGGTGGACCAGTCAGGATCCACTACAAGTATAAAAACCCCTCATAATAAATAAATATAAAATACAACCTTTCTCGGTCCAACAAGGGAATCCTGTGGTCCAATTAAACTCGGCAATGCATTAAAGCTCTGATCATTGTAAGAATGATTAAATAAAGCACGTAAAGGACAGGCTCTCATTAAGGCCCAGCGGATTCACAGTCCGTAGTCTGTAAATCCTCTGGGCCTCCTTTTGAAGAATTCTTCTTCCTAATCACCTCCTCTGGGGGAGGGATGAAAGAACTCAATAACCTGGAACCTGAGACTTTTTGGGTTACAATCATGGAATTCCCAAACATGGCAGGCTACGCCTCAGCTCATGCCTGGGCAAACCAACCCCAGCTGTTCTACAGTTTAAAAAAATCCCTCATCCTGTATTCTATATTTGTGGATAATATATATATATATATATATATATATATAAATATATAATGGACAAAAAGGGAAAAATGTATTTACCCATGTGGTAAAATACAGCATTTTTGCTGTATTGTACCACATGGGTAAATACATTTTTACCCTTTTTTTTATATTTTTGGGAGTGCTGTCCATTTTTCCATATTATGTTTTGGGTTACCAGCCTGTGCCCTGGGACATAGCACCCATTTGAGAATTGGATAGTTGGTGCTGCCATTTTTTCCATATATATATATATATATATATATATATAAATAAAATACAAAAAAGGGGCAGCACTCCATGCTAAAAAAATTAAAAACCTTTTATTCACCCACGTTTCAGCTCAGCAATAGAGCCTTTCTCAAGGTTTGAGAAAGACTCTATTGCTGAGCTGAAACTTTGCTGTACCGCATGGGTGAATAAAAGGTTTAAATTTTTTTTACCATGGAGTACTGCCCCTTTTTTGTATTTTGTGTAGTGGGTAATTGCTTAATCCCATAGGACAGTACACCTGCTCATTGTTATTGTCTGTGCTGTCATTTTTCCTTAATATATATATATATATATATATATATATATATATATTTATACAGTACAGACCAAAAGTTTGGACACACCTTCTCATTCAAAGAGTTTTCTTTATTTTCATGACTATGAAAATTGTAGATTCACACTGAAGGCATCAAAACTATGAATTAACACATGTGGAATTATATACATAACAAAAAAGTGTGAAACAACTGAAAATATGTCATATTCTAGGTTTTTCAAAGTAGCCACCTTTTGCTTTGATTACTTCTTTGCACACTCTTGGCATTCTCTTGATGAGCTTCAAGAGGTAGTCACCTGAAATGGTTTTCACTTCACAGGTGTGCCCCGGTTTAATAAGTGGGATTTCTTGCCTTATAAATGGGGTTGGGACCATCAGTTGCATTGTGGAGAAGTCAGCTGGATACACAGCTGATAGTCCTACTGAATAGACTGTTAGAATTTGTATTATGGCAAGAAAAAAGCAGCTAAATAAAGAAAAACTAGTGGCCATCATTACTTTAAGAAATGAAGGTCAGTCAGTCCGAAAAATTGGGAAAACTTTGAAAGTGTACCCAAGTGCAGTCACAAAAACCATCTAGCGCTACAAAGAAACTGGCTCACATGCGGACCGCCCCAGGAAAGGAAGACCAAGAGTCACCTCTGCTGCGGAGGATAAGTTCATCCGAGCCACCAGCCTCAGAAATCGCAGGTTAACAGCAGCTCAGATTAGAGACCAGGTCAATGCTACACAGAGTTCTAGCAGCAGACACATCTCTAGAACAACTGTTAAGAGGAGACTGTGTGAATCAGGCCTTCATGGTAGAATATCTGCTAGGAAACCACTGCTAAGGACAGGCAACAAGCAAAAGAACTCAAGGAATGGACATTAGACCAGTGGAAATCTGTGCTTTGGTCTGATGAGTCCAAATTTGAGATCTTTGGTTCCAACCACCGTGTCTTTGTGCGACGCAGAAAAGGTGAATGGATGGACTCTACATGCCTGGTTCCCACCGTGAAGCATGGAGGAGGAGGTGTGATGGTGTGGGGGTGCTTTGCTGGTGACACTGTTGGGGATTTAGTCAAAATTGAAGGCATACTAAACCAGCATGGCTACCACAGCATCTTGCAGCGGCATGCTATTCCATCCGGTTTGCGTTTAGTTGGACCATCATTTATTTTTCAACAGGACAATGACCCCAAACAGACCTCCGGGCTGTGTAAGGGCTATTTGACCATGAAGGAGAGTGATGGGGTGCTGCGCCAGATGACCTGGCCTCCACAGTCACCGGACCTGAACCCAATTGAGATGGTTTGGGGTGAGCTGGACCGCAGAGTGAAGGCAAAAGGGCCAACAAGTGCTAAGCATCCCTGGGAACTCCTTCAAGACTGTTGGAAGACCATTTCAGGTGACTACCTCTTGAAGCTCATCAAGAGAATGCCAAGAGTGTGCAAAGCAGTAATCAAAGCAAAAGGTGGCTACTTTGAAGAACCTAGAATATGACATATTTTCAGTTGTTTCACACTTTTTTGTTATGTATATAATTCCACATGTGTTAATTCCTAGTTTTGATGCCTTCAGTGTGAATCTACAGTTTTCATAGTCATGAAAATAAAGAAAACTCTTTAAATGAGAAGGTGTGTCCAAACTTTTGGTCTGTACTGTATATACTGTATATATACACTCACCTAAAGAATTATTAGGAACACCTGTTCTATTTCTCATGAATGCGATTATCTAGTCAACCAATCACATGGCAGTTGCTTCAATGCATGTAGGGTTGTGGTCCTGGTCAAGACAATCTCCTGAACTCCAAACTGAATGTCAGAATGGGTAAGAAAGGTGATTTAAGCAATTTTGAGCGTGGCATGGTTGTTGGTGCCAGACAGGCCGGTCTGAGTATTTCACAATCTGCTCAGTTACTGGGATTTTCACGCACAACCATTTCTAGGGTTTACAAAGAATGGTGTGAAAAGGGAAAAACATCCAGCATGCGGCAGTCCTGTGAGCGAAAAGGCCTTGTTGATGCTAGAGGTCAGAGGAGAATGGGCCAACTGATTCAAGCTGATAGAAGAGCAACGTTGACTAAAATAACCACTCGTTACAACCGAGGTATGCAGCAAAGCATTTGTGAAGCCACAACAAGCACAACCTTGAGGAGGATGGGCTACAACAACAGAAGACCCCACCGGGTACCACTCATCTCCACTACAAATAGGAAAAAGAGGCTACAATTTGCACGAGCTCACCAAAATTGGACTGTTGAAGACTGGAAAAATGTTGCCAATTTCTGTTGAGACATTCAAATGGTAGAGTCCGAATTTGGTGTAAACAGAATGAGAACATCTATCCATCATGCCTTGTTATCACTGTCCAGGCTGGTGGTGGTGGTGTAATGGTGTGGGGGATGTTTTCTGGGCACACTTTAGGCCCCTTAGTGCCCATTGGCTATCGTTTAAATTCCACGGGCTACCTGAGCATTGTTTCTGACCATGTCCATCCCTTCATGACCACCATGTACCCATCCTCTGATGGCTACTTCCAGCAGGATAATGCACCATGTCACAAAGCTCGAATCATTTCAAATTGGTTTCTTGAACATGACAATGAGTTCACTGTACTAAAATGGCCCCCACAGTCACCAGATCTCAACCCAATAGAGTATCTTTGGGATGTGGTGGAACGGGAGCTTCGTGCCCTGGATGTGCATCCCTCAAATCTCCATCAACTGCTATCCTATCAATATGGGCCAACATTTCTAAAGAATGCTATCAGCACCTTGTTGAATCAATGCCACGTAGAATTAAGGCAGTTCTGAAGGCAAAAGGGGGTCCAACACCGCATTAGTATGGTGTTCCTAATAATTCTTTAGGTGAGTGCATATACACCCACAACTCAAGTGAATCAATAAATCTATGTCAACACGCTAACACGCTACTAAAACTTTTGTCTTTTGGATGGAGTTAAGACCTCTTAATTGGCTGACAAATGGAGTGATTATTGGGAAAGAGCGTTCCTAGGGATGTAGGAACATTCGTTCCCAATAATTCTCCTGAATAAAAGAGCCGCTGATCACTGATGAATGAGCAATGAAAGCATTGTTGAAAACATGTATCTGTGTGGGTATCATGGGCCCCATACGGTGGAGGTGATTGCTGCATGTAAATATAACTTTCAACTCCTCTAACGAGCAGGCAATTATCAGGAACGAATGGTGAGTCGGCACACATAAAACAATAACTATTAATTATTTTTTATGTTTATATGGCAATTTTAGAAGTGAGGACAGGCAAACATTTCCCCTATCACAAGTATAAAGTCAAACTGGTAAATATATTTTTTCACACTGCATAGCAAATATTTACAGCTTTCAAACAGGTCTACCTTCGTGTGAATTTAACACTACTAATACAGGCTACAGTATAATCCAAGCTAATACCAATACAAACCATGCTATTACAACAGTAATACACTGTACAGAGCATTTGCGTTGTGGCACATTACAAAATGCATACACATAAATCATTATGGAGTCAAGTGTGACCACGCAGAGGGAGGCATTGTACACATAAGATTAAATTACATGTACTTCCAATGGGCCTCCATGTCAATTCAGTTCATTAACGTGAGAGTGGTGGGAAGCAAGCGGCCTACCGAGGAGATAAAGGATCCTCCTGGATAAAAGACATTCCATGAGGGAAAACCTATTTGCCTGTGAAGTGATATATATCGTTGAGTTCAAGCTTCAAGTGAAAGAATGTTGAATCACAGCTACTGAAATAAGTTTAGCGGGAAGCTGTTCTGTGCTCCTCTTCTGTCTGCCGGATCTCAATCTACAATTTCCATTGAAGTGTTAAGCC
This sequence comes from Bufo gargarizans, assembly GCF_014858855.1. Classification (NCBI taxonomy): domain Eukaryota; kingdom Metazoa; phylum Chordata; class Amphibia; order Anura; family Bufonidae; genus Bufo; species Bufo gargarizans. The sequence continues at coordinate 124,076,594 of NC_058080.1, forward strand.
CTGGGAAACGCAGATTAATAGCGAGAACAGTTTGGTTTGTCCGCCATAACAATGTGTTTTAGGGCTGTTGCCACAAGCCTTCATCAAAGCTCGTCTGAAGTATACATGATATGCACATCTCAAATTATTCTAACCCTAAAAGATACTGTGTTTGCTTTCTGGAATGTTAACTACAAATCCAAGCATTTTTACATTTGTGTGGGATCTTAAAATTAGGATTCTCACAGGCTGACCTTGTCATAATTGCAGACAAGTGCATAGGAGCATAGCTCACCTACAGTGTCACAATTTACAAGCAATCTGTCCTGAGTCAGAGCATTTTAACGAGACATGTTTAATCCATTATTTTATCCCGTTTTTCCCTTTAAACCAGTGCTACTGAATATTTAAAGGGGTTGTCAATTTTTTTATTTATTTCTCACACAGCCAGCGGCATTTATGGAAATATCTATACTTACTTGGTCCACAGCACTCCTTCTACGCTCCCCAGCTCTATGTACTGGACTTCCAGTCCTTGTCTGCCAACTTCCACATGGATGCAACCAAACACTGGCCTCAGCAGGGATGTGTCCCAATTGGCACATCACTCCTCATCACGTGCCATTTGAGGACATGTCACCACTGAGCCTCAGTGGTAAAAGTGACTGTGTCCATGTGGAAGTTGAGAGATGGGGATGGAAAGCCCAGTGAAGAGTGCCAAAGAGCTGGAATGGAGCAGGAAAGTGTGGATTTCTCTACAGATACACTAGCCCGTGGGCAAATGAAAAAAACTAAAAACTAAACAAGCTCTTTAAAGGGAACCTGTCATGTTGAACATGGTGTTTGAGCTGAAAGCAGAATGTTATAGAGCAGAAGGAGCTGAGCAGATTGATATATAGTTCGATGGTAAAATATTCAGTATAACTTTTATTTTATTCATTAATATTTTTGCACATTCTGGGCTGTGAAGTCCAGTAGGAGGTCCTATCAGTGATTGACAGCCTTCCCTCTATGACTGTGTGTACAGAGACAGCTGTCAATCACTGATAGGACCACCTCCTGGACGTCACAACCCAGAATGAGCAGGAATTTATAGGAATAAATTACAAGTTTTACTGAATCTTTTCCCATAAAACGATATAACAATCAGCTCAGCTCCTCCTGAAATATACCAAGCCGCCTGCAGCTCAAAGTGTTATAGAAAAAAGTACCCCTCCCCCACCTCATGCGTCTGTATTCTATGACAGAAAAAGTGAAACAGGTGCTTGATAAATATGGCGCTCGTTCTGAACACCATATTTCTAAATGTATTTATGCCACACAATTGGCATAAATACATTAAAGGAGTATTCTGGTTGTAACATGTCATCCCCTGTATAAAGGACAACTATCAGATTGGTGTGGGTCCCAGCGGTAGGACACCGACCGATCTGATAGTTATCCCCTGTCCACAGGATAACTTGTTATAAGAGGAATAACCCTTTAATAAAACTCCTGCTTCCCCTCCCCTACTAATAGGGGGAACTTGCACAGAAATGTATATGGTTACCATTAACTGCAATGGAAGCTGCAAAATCTCTTTACACTGAGCTTCCCCTAGTGGTGGCTGCATGAAATTGTAGTATTTTACTGGTGGGCTAGAAATCACTTTTGTAACTGAGTCTTATTAAAAGGATTCTGTCAGCTAGGTTTAGCCTATAGAGCTGAGGACATGTGCTGCTAGATTGCCACTAGCACGACCACAATATACATTTCCCATAGCTGTGAATGCTTTTCTTCAGTCAAAAAATGATTTTATATATAGGCATATGAGGCTAGTAAGGAGCCCAAGGGGCTGTTACCAACGTTTCAGGAGCCCAGCCAAGCCTGCGGTGAAGGAGCCCAGCACCGCCCCGCATCCTCCGAATCGCCTCCTTGCTCCCCTGACCTCGCACAGTGCGCTGTAATCGCGCGCATACACGGCACAGTGAGGTGCTCCAAGAAACAATTCATGACTTCTTCACAGAGGAAGTAAGCCAGTCTTTATTTCTGCATGAGAAAGCCTCCATCATATCAGATGTGTTAAAAAGGGAAATGGAAGACTTTAATCCAGTGACTTCACACAATGTCTATAATGGAGATGATGGGCCAGACTGAATATTAGCCTTGTTAAATCCAAGGTACGCTCTCAGAACAGCAGACACAATGGTCCTGGTGCACGTATTGTCATCACTGAAAACTAAATCAAAGTGTTCTTTTTAAAGGCCTCCTACTGGATTCACACCAGGAACACGTAACAACAGATCAAGGAGCAATGAGAACCTAATTGTAAATCCATCACATTGTGGATGATGTGACTGGTGGCAATGGTTGGCATTAGCCGCATCCGTTCCTTTGCCATCCTCCCTTTCCTAGCAATGGGCTTTCAGCCACCGAAGCCACTGGAACACCATTCTGTGATTCTTGATATTATTTTCATCCCAGTGATTTCAATATTTAACGAACAGATTGGATATTGTCAAGAGTTATTTCAGGCAGGAGAATACTGCACCAAAGTTTTCCTGTTCACCGTAAATGATGGGCAACCCTAATTTCTGATCAAAATAGAATGCCATTGAGACCAATGGAAGATATTTTCTCATTTACTTATGACTCTTTTTATATAACTGATTGCCATGTGAAGAGACGCTGATATCAGAAGACCTTTACTGTGCAGACTTAACATTTTACCTTAATCAATGACAAGCCAATATAGAGACATGGGATACGCGCAGGCTAGACCTGTGCGGCTGCAGCATCTGACCGCAGAGGATAGCCGCTAGAAAAGAGATGTCAGCCGTAGCTGCACATGGGATGAGGATAGGAGGCACGAGCTGGGCATGGAGCAGAACGCGAGGGGGAGAAGCAGCCCCATTATCCTTCTCTTGTGCACTGAACTGTTGAGAGGGGATCACATCCCACCTTAACGGCTTCACTCACACAAAGACGGAATCAGCCATCATTGTGTTTGTGTGTGAGAGAAAGTACATTCTTTATTTGGAGCATATTTCACATGGGGGGATGCATGAAGCTATTCGGAATACCTGTGTGCAATTGTCAAGGAAAAAAGGAATATTCACAAATGATGTGTAAACTGAACTTTACAGTCAAACTACCTAAAGACAAACTGACATAGTGAGAAAATGGATTATAGAGGTCACTTTAAATTTTATAAATTGCACCATGTGTCAAATCTCTGCCTACAAATCTTTCTTGCTGCCAGTGCAACTTACGCTCGAAGCCAGGAGTAGCCACAACTCGTCATATGATGCTTTTCAACCAATCATACAGCAAATACTCAGCCATGGCCATCTGGCAACTGGCCAAAAAGCATCGTATGGCACTCTGTCTATGCTGTGGACTCTTAGGTATACCGTAATTTACACTGGCAGCAGTTTTGTACAGATCGCCCCCATGCAGGTGTTCACTAGCATAGATCAGACTAAAGGAAAATCAACGGCCATTTTGCATATGCCCAAATGTATCCAGATGGCCCCATTCACCTGACAGAGACTAAAAGATTGTACTTCTGGTCAGAATGGCTACCCAAAAAAATAATGTTAAAACCAGCAAAACAGTACATTTTTAACATTTTTTGTCACTGATGCCTTTTTGAGAAACGCTCCCCTCCAATTGTATGGGGGTTGTCGGACAAAATAGGACATGCCCAATTATTTACCATTCTTCTCAAAAAGGTTGTGTGACAGCTGTTAAAAAAAGGCTTGTGAATGTAGTCTTAGGGGTCTTTCTCCCGTGCGTGGAATCCACTGTGTGAAAGAGAGCCAAGCCCCGTTCCGGACAGCAGCGACACGGAGCAGTAACATGACTGATAATGCTCCGTGCCTCTCTGACTTTTTTACTACAAAATCCCGGTGACAACTTTTTTGCAGTAAAAAGATCACAGAGAAGCACAGAGCATTATTATCCATGTTAATGCCCCGTGTTTTCTGCTGTCCGGAATGGGGCTTGGCTCCGCTCGTGTGAAAGAGCCCTTAGGCTACATATCCATCTGCCATTTTTCTATAAAGCATAGTGCAGCAGACTGCTCTGTTCCATAAAGATACACCTTTGAAGAAAGATATACTACATGCAGGTTCGGACTGGGTACAGGTGAATCACCAGGTGGGCCCCTAAGCAAGGGTGGCCCATTGTCCCCCACCCCCTGCACAAGTAGCATATAACTCGGTAGACGTACTGTACTACATATTGATAGGCAGAGTACAGAACCTTAAGAAAATATCCAGTTTATTATTATAGACACATTCATGTCTCTGAGATGACATCTACGTCTAAATGCCGGCCAGCCATTGTCCTCCTTTCCCAGGGACCTGCCTTCTCATTGCTGCAGGGACCCCATAATCAATCATCTTGTAGGATCTTGCTGCTGTGTGAACAGGTAATATTTGCATGTATCCGTATGGTGGGCCCCCAAAATAAATTTTACTGTTTGGCCCTAGACAGCCCAGTCTGACACTACATATACCGACTACATGGTATATGTTTTTTGACAGTAGGCAACTATGGGCAATTGATGCAAAAACAGCCTAAAAGGCAAATTAAAACTAGCATTTCTTGCACTGAATAACCTATAGCACCCTTCTTAATATCAGTGTCCCGCGCTGGGTATAGCAGCACATGGCGTTTTCATGCAGATAATGAGCACTTTGGAGTTGCACTTTTCCTGTTGACTAGACTGTACTGCTCTAAATACTCAGCCAAAATTGCTTTGGTGAAATGAAGGAGAATTAATTTGGGATATTGACAAGAAATGTGACAGGGAAGGCATTTACACTGTTGACTGCACAGTTATTCCTCCTAATGATTATGATTCATGGGAAGCAAATGCAGGAGAAGCCCAGCTGCTTACCACAATGATTTCACTTATTGGGCAAGAGATACTGCTTTATTTCACACGACAAACCACTTAGCACAAGATCGCGTATAATAATAAACATACGGTATGTGAAATGCAATGTTATACCATTACAATGCACATAAGTAATATACAAATCACGCTCGCTGCCATTTTAACATCCCCACTGAGTTTTTAATTGTTTTTTTTAACCCCTTTTAGGAATAAAACTGGCTGCTGCAGGGAAAATGTAGTGTTGAATTTTAGTGAATGGCTATCCAAGTAACACAAGTATATGCCAAGTCTGCCGATAATCCGTTGAGCGGCTCTCTGCTCATAGTGGAGGTTCCTAGGGAAACTCCTGTATAATGTTGATAGGACATAAATAGGTTAAAGACTTTAAAGATATCCCCAGTATGGTTCATTAGGATTATCCTTACATTTGAATCGATATCTATCATGGATATGACATCAATGGAAGTCTTGACACATAAGGGCAGATGGTGGACCTCCTAGCATCCACTCAGAGTTTACTTCATCAGCCATTATCCTTGGTCCTCCCTTTTTTAGCTCCTGACCTGTAGCGGTGCAGCAGCACCATTGTCTTGCTGTATACAGTCCATGGCTAGTTGTTGTCATTTGTGTCAGGACAGTATGAAGTTGAGGGAGATAACTGGTATCTCTTGGGCTTCAAAAGTAGGACTTTCTACAGAACCTGACCTAACCCTGTTCAAATCTTTACATGGTCGAACAAGCAGTCCTTTGTCTGCGACAGTGTCACATGAAATAAATCCAAACTTCAAATTAATAACCTATAAATGGTCATTTCCTATCTTGCTCATTATCAAGAGATTATGTTCTAAAGAAAAGAACAACTTGTATTGGGAAGCACGACAAAGAGGTTTAGCAGAATAATGAAACCATTCGTAATTGTTACCTTACAATATCAGCATTTGTGTGACGGGAATAACAAGTCATTAACCAGATGGTGTTTAATTGCTATTAGTTGGGATTAGCATACCAGAAAGCCTTAGTCAACTGCAGTTCTGCACACAGTGACTGGAGAAACAAGAGGTATTTCTGATAAAGATGGCAGCTTACCTCTTTTTCGAAATATAAGCTGTGCACATACATATGCCACCCCACTCATAACATAATTATCAGTTCCGTTCATCAACTTTATACAGTATCATTTAACCTTATTGACCACAATTTGATTATGCAAGTGGTGATTGCTGAATTTTGCACGCACCTGCCCAAAAGACACCCCTAGGTTTTAGAGAAAAAAAATGAATTTTTTTTTCAACAGACCTACAATGTTAATGAGACCTCAGCTCAGACCCCCAATATTAATAAGACCCCCAATCAGACCTCAGATCAGACCCCCATGTTAATAAGACCCCCAATCAGACCTCAGATCAGACTCTTTTGTTAATCAGGCCTCAGATAAAAAAATATAAATAAACTTACTTCTCCTGTTCCGGAGACTGCTCTTGAGATCCAGTGCTCTTCCAGCTGTGCTGTGCTGTGCCCCGATGTCGCACAACATGAGGTCACAGAGCACACCAATGTCCTCATACTGTTCGCAGGTTCCAGCACAGCGTGTAGCGACGGCAGAACAAGACCAGGGAGCGCTGCATTCAACTCTCCCCAGTAAAATGGAAATGCTCATTAGTATTTGCCCCATAAGACGCACTCATATTGACAGGGTAGTGCATCTTATAGGGTGAAAAATATGGTAATTTGGCACACTTGGTAGTTTAATAGAATCTACTGAAAAACAAGGTTATGTGAACATCTAGAGGACATGTGTCGCTGTAATTTAGGACACGTCTCAAACTAGGCGCCTACACTCGCTTATCTGTGGGATTATTGGTTAATAAGTTTTTCCCATGTGCCATAGGATGTGGTCAACCTAAAGAATCAAACAGCCAGACAGGTTTGCTGGTTAAACGATTCTCTGCAGGGCAGCACCCAACGAGACTATTTTATTGGATGTACATTGTGGATCTAGCCACCTCCTTTTAGCCATTAATTTAAATATATCCAATCACAAGTATTTATTACAGCAACCAATCAGAAAACACAATGGTATGGAAAAATACATTTGCGTGCCCCCCGCATTTTCTTTTATTCAACATTTCATTTCACTTTACGACATTGGGTGTGTTGTGGGGTGTGCACCAATCCATTTTTGGTCAATTGGTTGAGACGCTATTACAATTTTAGCTCTTATGGAAAAATACATGCAACCACACATGGGCATGAGTCATCTCTCTGCAAAAGTCCCCCTGTCTGTATATCACAAAGCTGCTTAATAAAAGGGGGTTTTCAGTCCGGAAACACCGGACACCCACCACTTTTTAGCTGTTTGTGGTTGTCAATGGCACTGGAAACAAAACAGTGGACATGGGAAGGCTCTTTACACTATGTAGTGGCTGTGACAATGTACTGTAGCTCAACTCCCATTCACCTGACTGGGAGTTCAGATCTAGTACATCTTCTGTTTCCATCCAATGCTTTGCTTCCAGTCCCGGTGGCTGAAGAAAACAGCTGATTGGTGGGGTGCTAGGTGACTTACCTTCTGCATCTGATATGGATGACCTATCCTACAAATACATCATAAACATCAACAGAACAGAAAACCCCTTTAAAGACTTGGAAGGGACTTTCATTAAAAATAAGGTTTAATTTAAAAAAATGTTGCATCATTTGGCTTCAATCCATTACAGTACATATCAGGCTGCAAAATACTGTTCAGGTTGTTCAGAGAGCTCACTGGATGACTAGATCTCCAGTCCCTCTCTCTACTCTCCTGAATGATCTAAGCTGATTTATGATCAAATCAAAGTTAAGCCTCCTGGTGAGCTTTTGCTTCTACACAGCAGACAATTTTAACACATACACAAGCAGTCAAAGGCACAAGGGAGGGATACAGCAACAGGCTGAGCCACTGATGAGACAGGAGGTGCATTTCAGACCATCACAAGCTTTCCATAGGGTTGTGGCAAACAATTTCTTACATTCCAACTGGTCTAATTCTTTAAACCTTATTCTGTTGATCAATTGAATATATTGGTATCACAGTGCTTTGAGCTCATGTGACTGTGAGCAGGTGATAACTTCCAGCTTATCAACTTTTTGCTGGTAACGATCACATTCACATGGCTGACCTTGCTGGTCTCTATTTTGAAGCTATCTGTCATCAAACTCCCTTACAATCCATTCGGAGAGTCTTCAGACCTTTTTGATTTTTACACATTTTTGTGATTACAGCCTCCAGTCTTCTTGGTGATGCCACAAGGTTTCCACACCTGCATATGGAAGTTTCTACCATTCTTGGCAGATTCTCTCAAACTGTTGGTGGACAGCCATTTATAGGTCTCTCCAGAGATGTTTGATTGGATTCAAGTCAGGGCTCTGGCTGGGCCACTCAAGGACATTTATAGAGTTGCTAAGACACTACTGTATTGTCTTGGCTGTGTGTTTAGAGTCATTTTCTTGTTGGAAGGTGAACCTTCAACCCAGTCTGATGCCCAGACTGAATATCTGAAGAATATATCTGTACTTTGCCAAATTCAGCTTTCCCTCAACTCTGACCAGTCTCCCTGTCTCAGCCACTGAAAAACACCACTACACTGATGCTGTTACCACCATGTTTTACTGTACGGATGGTATTGGGCAGGTGATGAGCAGTACCTGGTTTCCTTTAGACATGACAGAATTGAGGCCAAAATGTAAAATCTTGATTTCAGACCAAAGAATCTTGTCTCTCGCAGTCTGAGGGTCCTTTAGTTGGTTTTATGTTAACTGCAGGCAGGTTTTCATGTGCCTTTTACTGAGGAAAGGTGTCCTTCTGGCCACTCTGGCATAAAGCCCATATTTGTGGACTGCTGCAGTGATAGTTGACCTTCTGGAAGTTTCCTTATCTGCAAACAGGATCTTAAGGAGCTCTGCCAGAGTGACCATTGGGTTCTTGGTCACCTCACATAGCTTACCTCTGTGTGTCTCTGTTTTACTACAGAATTACGCAGATTACTTAGCTTAGTGGGGTGGCCAGCACCAAAAAGAGTCCTGGTTGTTCCAAATGTCTTCCATTTAAGAATTATGGAGGCCACTGTGCTTTTGCAGCAGAAATTTGCCTCCAATCCTGTCTCCACAGCTCTACAGGCAGTTCTCTCCTCCTCATAGCTTGTTTTTTGCTCTGATATGCATTGTCAGCTGTTATGTAAACAGGGCTGTGTCTTTCCAAATCATGTCCAATCAACTGAATTTACCAGAGGTGGACTCCAATCAAAGTGTAGAAAGACGTCAAAGATGATCAAGAGAAATGGAAGGCCCCCAGAGCTTAATTTCATGTGTTATAACAAAAGGTCTGAATATTTATGTTAATAGTAAATTTTAGATTTTCCTTTTTAATACATTTGAAAAAAAAATCTAAAATTCTGTTTTCATTTTCTCATTATGGGGCATTGAATATAGATTTAAGGGGGAAAATGTGATATTTTTTTGTTTTAGCATAAAGTTGCAACATAACAAAATGTGAAAAAAAGTGAAAGGGTCTGAAAACTTTCCAAATGTATTCATTTTCAATGTAAAATTAGCTAAATATTCATATTACTGTGCTGGCTCTCATATGGTAAAGGTACAATTAATTACACGTATGAGACAAATTTAATCAACTCACCTCCATCCACTATGTTGGCGCATGGACACAGGGCTAGCTCCCAGTTAATATAGGGAATCTTTATCTGAGTGCTAAACAAGCTTCTATTTTCCCTACACGTATGCCTGGGAAATTTTGCCGATTCACATAAAGAGGAAGAAAGAAATTTAGCAAACATCTAACATGCTGCTAAGTACTGTATTTACTTGGATGTTTCCAGAAATCCTGTAAACTGATTTTGAGAAGACCACAGAGAGCACGACTACTTTTCCATTCAATCTCTGTCTGGGTGTGGTAACCATATTCCGATGCAGTTTGGCAAACAAAAAGATGGTCTCCCTGCCACCAATGCTAATGCTATAAAGTTATTGAAGGGGATGATAAGGATGCTAAGCAACATAGGTGCACAGTGGACTACCGTCTGGCAATTCAGAGAACCTAGCCAATCAGGAAATCAGGGTAATTGGCTGGTCAGCCAATCATAGACTGACCAGCCAAACAGGGCACATGGTGCCCTCTTTGAATACAGCCTGCCAGCACCACAGTGCTAGTTACCAGTTAATAACCTGGAAGTGTTTAGAGACCTCTGTATTGTTGATATTTATTGACCTGGTTATGTTTATGATCATTCTCCTAGATGTTCCTCTAGGTATTTTGTCTTGCCAACCCTGAACCTTGGATTGTTGGACCTCTCACTAGCCTGTTGATTTAGACTGGTCTACCATTTCTGGTTTATCCCTTGGCCTACTACAGTCTACATTTCCAGCTAATTATCTGGTTTAACATTTTGTCCTGATTGAGTTCTGGTTACAAACCTTGGTTCTGGTTTCAGCTATACTTCTACATCACATACTATTGCTCTGCCGGTCAGCGACTATAATGGGATGGAGAATTCCAAATTCCTGTATAGGACATAGGGTGAAAGCCTGGAGATAACTTAGATTCCACCCCCTCCCCTCAATCAAACCAGTTGACTGTGGTATCTACCTTCACAGTAGATGAGCATTTTTATTACAAGGGAAAACAGTTAATCTATAGGGCTTCCCATTGAGTAAAGCAGAACAGCTTTCCATGCCATGTCCAATTCTTGAGATTCCTTATTGTGTGTGCAGTTTTTAAGGTTGGGTTTCCACTGTGTTTTGGCCCCCTTATGGGCTTTCTATCTGAGGTCTACACAAAAACTGTATTTAAACCTATACGTACTGCGGTATGTACATTCACTTTAATGAGACAAGCCAAAATAATTCATCTTTGGACTTAGTTTGATCAACTTGCCACTCCTTTCCCCTTTTTTTCAGGAAAAAATGTCAGTCCGTTCTGTCTGTCACGATCTGCTACATACTCAGAGAAAGTCTACCCTGCAAGAATACTAAGATGTATGGTTTTATTTTTATAGTTTGTAAAGAAATAAAACAAGAATATATTTTCCAGCTAACATGCTCCACATATAATTTTCTTTATAAGAGCTGTGGATTTTCTTCCAAATTATACAAATCATACAGAGTGAAGCTGTAAACTCGCTAAATCAACTTAGTATATCTGTGCTTCTTTTTAGCCTAACCTCTGATCCCAAATCATGGTTATTACCTCATGCAAACAAATCTGTTCTATTGAGGTAGATCCGCAGTAACAAAATGTTCCTTTGCATTTGAGGAGGAAAAAGCTGGAACAATTGGTATTGTATTGAAACATTATCTCATTTCACATGAATGTACTATACTAAGAAAGTGTGATTAGTGAATTTGATATGATTTTATAGCATCTTTGTGGTATTTAAAAGCTGCTAAATTAAAGTGGTTGAGCTCAACAACAAAAACACTGGAGCAGATATATTAAGACAAATTTATTTTGCCCCAGAATATTCTGCCCTCTCTATTTTTATTTTGTGCCAAATTTATGATTTGGATAGTTAAATGTGTCTAGATCAGTGATGTTGTTTTAAAAAGTGGTGAAGGTGAGATGTGACACAATGCTCCACAGATCCCTATGTGCACTGTCCAAAACATTCACCAAAAACTGTCTAAGGGTGCTTTCACACTAGCGTTAAAGTTTTCCGGCATTGAGTTCCTTCACAGGGGCTCATTACCGGAAAAAAATGCTTCATTTTTATCCTAATGCATTCTGAATGGAGAGCGATCCATTCAGTATGCATCAGGATGTCTTCAGTTCAGTCCCTCTTACGGTATTTGGCCAGAGAAAATACCGCAGCATGCTGCGGTATTTTCTCCGGCCAAAATTCCGGAACACTTGCATTGAAATGTATTAATGACGGATCTGGTACCAAGTGTTACCGGCTCTGGTTTCCCAGTCTGCGCATGCGCCGACCTTTGAAAATGCAAAAAAATAAACACCGGATCCTTTTTTCCGGATGACACCAGAGAGACGGATCCGGTATTTCAATGCTTTTGTTAGACGGATCCGCATCCAGATCCGAAAACACATATCTATTTGCATACGGTTTTCCGGATCCGGCAGGCAGTTCCGCAAGTGTAAAAGTACCCTATGGCTGCTTTCACACGGCCGTGTGTAGTCCATGAAAAGGCCGCATTTCCCGGACTGACTGCAGTTCAGTGATCAATGATGCTGTGAGTTTGGCTCATATGAGCGGCGGTCATCTGGGAAATGCATCTGTCACAAGGGCTGCATTTTACAGACTACACAGGGCTGTGTGAAAGCAGCCTTAGACCATTCACTTTGATCAATATAAGGCCCCCTGCACAAGACCGTATCCGTATTTTGGTCCGTAATCCACAAAAGACTGTTACTTTCCATGTGCAATCCACATTTTTCTCACTCCTGTCAATAGAAATGCCTATTCTTGTCTTCAAAATGGACCGGAATAGGACATGTTCTATAAGTGAAAAGGCCATATGGATCCAACAAAAAATGCGGATGTGCGCATGGCCCCATAGAAAAGAATAAGTCAGTGTGCTATTTGCATAAAATACGGATAGCACACTGAAGATAAATATGTTTGTGTGCATGAGCCCTAAAGCTTTCCACATGCTGTGAAAACAATCCATGTGGAACTGGCCTGTGGTGTAGATTTTAAATCGGCTGAATGTCAACACATAGGGTGGATTCTGTGGCAAATATGCTTCAAACTTCTTAAAAAATGTACATTTAAAGTGGTTGTCTCACTTTAGCAAACAACATTTATCATGTAGAGAAAGTTAATACAAGGAACTTACTAATGTATTGTGACTTACCATTTCCACCCGGTAATCCATCAGTAGTGGCCGTGCTTGTACACTATAAGAAAAAGCGCTGGCCTATGTACACTCCCATGGTCGGGGCCACCAGAGAGACCAATGCCTTTTCCTGTAGTGTGCACGCATGACCACCGCTGCTGGATTGCATGGTGGACATAACCATGGAAACGAGCAGTGTATAATGTGATATAAAAAATAATCTAGCCAGCAAAGGAGGCAATATGATGGACAATACACTAGTAAGTGGCTTGTATTAGCTTTCTCTACATTATAAATGCCACTTGCTGAAGTGAGTAAATTCCTTTAACACTGCTGCAGATTTCGTTGCGTGGCCCCTATTCTACATAATGATGCACTAAACTAAACAAGGTTACATAAATAACATAAATTAGGATTGAAATGAAGCTGCTTCTTAGACACACTGGTCCAGATTAAGGCTACTTTCAGACTAGCAGCAGGACAGATCCAACAGGCTGTTCACCCAGTCGGATCCGTCCTTCCGCTATTTCGCCGTGCCACCGGACCGCCGCTCCGTCCCTATTGACTATAATGGGGATGGGGTGGAGTTCCGGCGCAGCACGGCAGTGCACGGTGAGAGGCCGCCGGACTAAAAAAAAAAATCGGGCATGCAGTAAGTTTAGTCCGGCGGCCTCTCCCTGTGATGCGCCAGAGCTCTGCCCCCCGTCCCCATTATAGTCAATGGGGACGGAGCGGCAGTCCGGCGGCACAGCGAAATAGCGGCAGGGCGAATCCGACAGGGGGAACAGCCTGTCAGATCCGTCCTGCCGCTAGTGTGAAAGTATCCTTACTGATGTGTCTGCACCAAAATCTGTTTAAAAAGTAGTGCAATTTGGTGCATCTAGAGTTTCTACACTTTTTTCCAACATGCTTGAAAAAAGGGGAAGGGGATTAGCAGAAAGGGGCAGGATCCTGATGGAAAAATCTGTCTCAAAGTAAGAATATATATTCTGTATATAGAATATAAAAGTGTCTATCCCTGCACCACATTTCTCATCCACCCTGAGCCCCTGTGATAAATATGGTGCAGGTCCAGACTTCCGGTCTAAGCTTGCACCCTCTTTAGAATTAGTAAATCTGGGCCATTATTGGGCGATTATAAAGAATAGATTTAGGTCTCATTCAGGGGAGCATACTGTACCCATGTTTAAAGAGGACCTTTCACCAAAAGACATGTATAGAAACTGTTACATTACCTAACAGTGCGGCCCCAGTGATGTACAGCATTTCCGATTATAATTTTTTCCGAGGACCCCCCTTTCGTCTGCTGTGGTCTCTACTAGTTCTGGTGCCTCATATGCTAATGAGGATATTTGGTTAGAGTAGGCGGTGACTAGAATTTGTACAGGGCGTGGTTTTCTTCTCCCTGGCTAAGAGCGCATCCAATCAGAGCGCCGCACTCTAAGCCAGGGAGAAGGAGCTCAAGTTCTCGCGAGATTCGCTAGAACTTGAGCTTTTATACATCCCGAGGCGTGCGCCATCTTGGAGTCCCCGGCGGAGAGGATCGCAGCGGCGGCATAGGCGGCAGCAGCAGCATCCTGTCAGTAAGTCTTCATACTTACTGACAGGATGCTGCTGCTGCGATCCTCTCCGCCGGGGACTCCAAGATGGCACATGCCTTCTCCCTGGCTAAGAGCGCGGCGCTCTGATTGGATGCGCTCTTAGCCAGGGAGAAGAAAACCGCGCCTTGTACAAATTCTAGTCACCGCCTACTCAAAACGAATCGCTTCATTAGCATATGAGGCGCCAGAACTATCGGAGAAAAAACAGCGGGCGAAAGGGGGGGGGGGGTCCTCTGAAAAAATTAAAATCGCAAATACATCACTGGGGGCCACACTGTTAGGTAATGCAACTGTTTCTATACATGTTTTTGGGGGAAAGGTCCTCTTTAACTATATTTAGAATTAACAGACCCTCTGCAGTTCTACTGAGCCATCCTTGGGTTGTATACTATACTTGCTACTGTATATTAGGTCATGTTCACATTCAGGATTCCGTCAGGATTATGTGTGGATTCTGTACCTATGTCTTCATAGAATTCACTCACATTCTTCCAGTAACACAAGTGAATGCTGAATTTTAAATCCCCTCCACATCCAGAGTAGCTGTGGTCTATTGGGGATTCATCAAGGTTTACATCTCTTGGTGGCAAGAGCAGTACTGCATGATGGTTAGGCTTCTTTCAAACTCGCGTTTTGTGTGGATCCGTTCAGATAATACAACCATCTGCATCCGTTCAGAACAGATCCGTTTGTATTATCTGTAACATAGCCAAGACGGATCCGTCTTTAACACCATTGAAAGTCAATGGAGGACGGATCAGTTTTCTATTGTGCCAGATTGTGTCAGTGAAAACGGATCCGTCCCCATTGGCTTACATTGTGTGTCAGGACGGATCAGTTTGGCTCAGTTTCATCAGACGGACACCAACACGCTGCAGGCAGAATGGAGACTGATCTGATGCAAACTGATGCATTCTGAGTGGATCCTTTTCCATTCAGAATGCTTTAGGCCTCGTTCACATCACCGTTTCTCCTTTCCGTTCTCCGGCTCCGTTGAGGAGCAGGAGAACAGAAAGGACGGATTCTGCAGATAACTGAGACCGAACTGAGCGTAACAGAGACTATCATGGGGTCCGTTTGGTGTCCGCTCAGAACATGATTTTTGAGCGGACACCGAATGGACCCCTTTATAGTCTATGGGGTCTTTAGGCTCCATTACGCTCAGTTAGGTATCAGTTATCTGCAGAATCCGTCCTTTCCGTTCTCCTGCTCCTCAACGGAGCCGGAGAATGGAAAGGAGAAACGGTATGAGAACGAGGCCTTAGAATGCAAACTGATCCGTTTTTGACCGCTTGTGAGAGCCCTGAACAGATCTCACAAACGGAAAGCCAAAACGCCAGTGTAAAAGTAGACTAACCCGAAAGAAGCTTTGTAGTGACCGGGAACGGACTAGCTATGAATGTAGACTTTACATACTTATCACGGAATGTTATCTTGTTCAGTATAATAAAGTTATAAAGGGCAGGTGTAAGCAACTTCCTGCATTAGATTACCATACACACTGCCAAATCCAACAAAAACACAAAAATGCCAATACATCTGTAACCCACTTATGAATACTGCACATGCGTCACTAGGCTGATGAAGGCTTGTACTGTGTTCTGTGGGAGTGGGGAGCTGGCGATGTTTTTTTTTAACGTTATTTCCCCAATCTATTTGACACCACCTTTGGAAAGTTTACAAAGGCATCACTGTGTCTCCAAAACCTGCACAAAATGTTACTGTGTGCTGCTCCGAGCCCAGAGGTAAATTGAAGCAAATAAAAGGCATTCGGGTTTCCCCATGAGACGCCTTTCTTGTAGCTGAATATGGGCAGCTATGAATGGCCTGTGTCTACCGTCCATGACCTTCACTGCACTGTACTTATTAAGCAATGGTCAGCTGGGAAAATGAGAAGCATCCTGAGCCGAGCTTCTCAGAGGGCACCAAATAAAGCCTGGCCGATCATGTGAAAATCTAAAAACTATTCAGCAACTACAGAACACGGACTAATAAAACGACATGGCTAGTCTCTCATAAAATCACGTTTCACTGAGATCTTTTCAGGTCTACGTGGTGTTTTTCTTCTTACAGCGCTATTTTCTCTGAATGTACAGTGCTGAGTACAGTACTACTGACAGGCTATAAGGCATATTTTACATATGGTTTTGTGTTACACAGTACTTCCCTTTGAAGTCAAAGAAGAAAATAAATTCAAGAAGTAGGCCATGCATCTTTTATAGAAACAAAGGAATGGTGTTGAGTATCATATGCTCGCCTCAGCAACTGGACCACCCGGTCTGATGCTGCATCCCTGAGAACTTATGGCACCTTCTCAAGACAAAGATTTACAGCAATAAGTAAGACAATGCTCATTTCTGAAAAGTACATTAAAGGTTATATATTTTTTTATGTAATTGGATTGGTCTAAGTTTACCTTAGTTCCCTAGTTAGTACTTTTGTATTGGTATTGAATTGCAGCATGTTCCTTCCTCCCCCAGGTATTGGTGCGGCTAAAACAGCTAGGTGTCCTCCGTCTTCTATCTGCTATATACAGAAGACGGAGGATGTAGCAGTGGGCAGTCTCGAACGCTGCGTGCGCGCTCCCGTCGGACCAGGATAGTGCCGATATTCGTGATAAAAATTTGCGATCAACTACTTAGGAGGAAGAGGGCGTGTTTAAGTCTGGAGAAAGCCGATTGGTTGGGGGGAGGCTGCGCGTTCCCGAGATGAAACAAATCAATTCTGGGTAGTTAGGGAGGGAGGTCTTAGCCTCAGGGTAAGGGCATCGTCGGCCATCTTGAGAAGAAGTCTTGTGAGGAGCGGTTGCTATAGACAGAATGTTATTAAACAAGTGGTATGTGAACACAATAATTCGTGATTATGGATTATCACCACAGCAGCAACAACATATATGAAAATTGAATTTTGAGTAAAAATATGACAGTTATCCTTTAAAGGGGTTGTTCATCATTTACTAAGTAATGGCCAGCATTCAGGATAGGCCATCACTAGCTGATCGCTATTACACATACTGTACTACAGAGGAAACCCAAAGGACATATTTTCTGTAGAACAGCATAAATCCAAGACAGACTAGTGTTTTCTGAGACTTAAATACTGATGACCTATCATCTGGATAGGTCATCAGTATCCGATCGGTGGGGGTCTGACACCCAGGAGCCGTCTCACTGCTTTTCCTAGGCCGTGTGACGTCATGTTCATTGGCCACATAGCCTAGGTGTAGCGGTGTAGCTCTGTACAATGTACAGCGCTGTGCTTGATAAGCTGTGAGAAGGATGCGGCGCTCAGAGGAACGCCGATGCCTTCTCAAACAGCGGATCAGCGGGGGTCTAGGGTGTCAGACCCCCCACCTCCAGAGGATAGGTCATCACTAGAAAAAAAAGAAAGGCTTCCTAAATGAGGTTTGGCATCTCCTGTCTTCAGAAGGGATTCCAACCTATGATAATTTGGAATGACTTAAGTGGTGAGTGATACTAGATATTGCTGTGCATTTATGTGGCAGTATACTGTATAGAATGAGGGTCATTAGGTTACATTATGACATAACTGAAAGACTCCTCTTGAAAATGTGTAAATGATGAATTCTACAAACCCTGAAATCTCATGTTTGGGAAACAAAAGCATTCATGCTGGTGCTGCTGCAAGCCTGAGCTCAACCATGGCAAATCCGTGTCCACACCCATAAGAATACTACCGGCGTATCCCACTGACTATGTTATACGTTTTGGTCCCTCTCTACAGCATCTTCATTCTAAGGATATGTTATTACTTACTGTAGTGGGAAAACCCCCTTGAGGAAAAAAGCCACCCAAACATGAAACTTCTATCCAAGCACTTACATTAAAGGGGTATTCCAACTGGCTAGGTGATAAATGTTAGACTTGAGGGGGTGTGACTGATCCTCATTGATCACTAGGTCTGCCATGCCCACAGCTATGACAAAGAGGAGTGTCAGTGGAGAGGTTTCAATGGAACTGGTGGCACCTCAGTTTTCTCGAGCAAATACATATATATGGCTAATGGACAGAATAGCGTGGCATGCATTAGTATTTTATACAGTAAAAACCAAAAATAGACATTTCACAGAAAACTGACTTAAGGGTGTATTACATCTGTCAATTTTTCAGCAGATAAACGCTAACGAACATTCATATGAACGTTCATTAGCGATCTGGCAGTGTAAGGCCTCTTTCACACTGGCGTCGCGTGTGAGGGCCGGATAGGAAGCGAGTGCGTCGCAGGAAAATGTGCGATTTTCCCTGCGCAAGTGCAAAGCATTTTAATGCATTTTGCACACGCGTGAGAAAAATCGGCATGATTGGTACCCAGACCCGAACCCGGTCGTCTTCACAGAAGTTCGGGTTTGGGTTAGGTGTTGTGCAAATTTTATTATTTTCCCTTATAACCTGGGTTATAAGGGAAAATAATAGCATATTTAATACAGAATGCTTAGTAAAATGCCTATTGAGGGGTTAAAAATAATAAACAAATTTAACTCACCCCATCCACTTGGTCACGTAGCGGATCTCCTCTTCTTTCTTCAGGACCTGGGAAAAAGGACCTTTGATGACGTCACTGCACTCGTCACATGGTCCATCACCATGGTAATGGACCATGTGATGAGCGCAGTGATGTCATCAAAGGTCCTTTACCCAGGTCCTGAAGAAAGAAGAGGAGATCCGCTACACGACCAAGTGGATGGGGAGAGTTAAATTTGTTTATTATTTTTTAACCCCTCCATCTCTAATTTACTTAGCATTCTGTATACTATTATTTTCCCTTATAACCATGTTATAAGGGAAAATAAAAAAGATCGGGTCCCCATCCCGATTGTCTCCTTAGCAACCATGCGTGAAAATCGCACCGCATCCGCACTTGCTTACGGATGCTTGCGATTTTCACGCAGCCCCATTCACTTCTATGGGGCCTGCATTTTGTGAAAAACGCACAATATAAGGCATGCCGCGATTTTCACACAACGCACAAGTGATGTGTGAAAATCACCGCTCATGTGCACAGCCCCATAGAAATGAATGGGTCCGGATTCAGTGCGGGTGTAATGCGTTCACTTCACGCATTGCACCCACGCGGAAAACTCGCCTGTGTGAAAGAGGCCTAATACTGCCGCCAATTACCTGATGAACAAGCAAACACTCATTCAGCAGACAATCCAAATCTTTTGACAGGTTTAAAAATCATTGTTTGCAGGCGACCAATCGTGGTGTCTAATTATGATCTGCTGCCAGCAAACCACTATACAGCATGGAGACAAGCGATGGCATGGAGATCGCTCCTCCTTATACTGAGGAGGAGATTGCTGCATGTAATAGCAGTGGTCCCGCTCTGCTAGCGATTGCCAGGAAGGAAGAGTTCCTTTCCGTCAACTGTCTGCTTGCTATTACATGCGGCGATCTCCTCCGCAGCATAGGGAGGAGTGATCGCTATGCCATTCTTATTTACATTTAGTCTTCAGACTATTCTGCTCACTGCAGTAATTGACGGTTGTGAAGCCTAAGGACAGGAGTGAAGCCTAAGTGTTGAACTAAACAGTGTGATATCTGGTAGTTATAGCGAGGAGCTTGGAGCCTGCGCGCGGCTGCTAGCCCCCTACCACACTATAATAGTACTGTGATACTAAGCCAGTAAGGTGACACAATAATACTAAATAGGCCACACAACTGATAGTTTTAACGTTTAGTTTAATGGTCAGGAAAAAGTTGTTAAAGCTATAATAAAAGTTCAGTTTTATCTGAATTAAAAGATATATGTCAAGATAAGGCAAACAATAGTCTGAAGACTAAATGTAAATAACAAGGTGCCTTTACATATGTCAGGGTCAATTTTTGGTTCTATATGATCGCTATGCCATTGCTCTTCCCTATACTGAATCATTGTTTGCCAGCAGCAGATCGGCAGGACAACTGGCGGCAGTATTAGACTGCCAGGTGATCACTAAAGAGCGTTACTACAAAAGCTCGTTAGCGATCATTTGCCAAAATATTGGCGGGCGTGATACACCCTTATTACACCCTTTAGGTTAGTTTCACACTAGTGTGAGATCCGGCAGACTGTTTTGCCAGCGAACAGCCTGCTGGGTTTCTCTGGGTCCGGCCTTACCGGAAAACTACATGAATACCGTCAGGCCCCATTAACTATAATGGGCACCGGCGGAGATCCAGCCACAACCCGGCAAATATGCCAAAAATCGGCCAGACTAAAACCCCTGCGCACACAGATTTGCTCATAATATATGCATCAAATGCCACATGAACCCAGTACCATGATGCCAGGCTCTGTTCACAATAGCGCCATGGATTCTGCTTATCCACTCTGGAATTGTGGGTGGAAAATCCACTGTGTCAAATACATCTCATGCGCACACGGTGTAAGAAGTCCACAGAGGAAACGTATTCACTGCTGCCGATTCCCATTGTAGAGGAGGGAGGTGTTGTCAGTGTCTGACAGCTATCTCTGTATATGCACTTATACACACAATGCTATGAATCACTGGTAACACCTCCTGTACCAATAGCTGTTCACAGGAGGTGGAAAAAGCTGAGCTATAAATGTAAAAATTACAGGTTTTACTGAA
Organism: Bufo gargarizans; assembly: GCF_014858855.1. NCBI lineage: Eukaryota > Metazoa > Chordata > Amphibia > Anura > Bufonidae > Bufo > Bufo gargarizans. Next base: position 124,097,496 of record NC_058080.1, read on the forward strand.
TCTTTTTTCCCAAAAACTATATATCAATCTTCTCAGCTCCTCCCGCTCTATAACTTGCTGCTTTCAGATTACATTACACTTTGTGGTGAAAGGTCCTCTTTAAGATCCATTTTGAATCTGACCTGGTCAGGTGTGGTACATGAAAAAAATAAAAAATTCTAACCTGCTCTCCACCGTTCCTGCTCCATGGTCACATTCATCGCTGGTTCTGGTCCCCGGGTTGTAAACTTTCGGAAGGGGTCATGAACACCTTGCAACCATTCACTAGCCGCCAAGGTGAAATGTCCTCAAACGGCACATGATCCATAAGTGATGTGCCAAATGGGGACACGTCACCACTGAGTCTAGTGAATGGCCGCAGCAGTGTACGTGACTCCGTCTGGAAGTTTACAAGCTGGGAACCAGAACGAGCGGTGAACGGGACCACCTAGCAGGATGGTGGGCAGGGAGTGTAATTTTTACCTTTAGGTATCACATCCTGGGGCATAACTACCACAGTGGCAGGCCATGCGACTACTATGGGGCCCAGGGCCCAGTCTTAGTTGGGATTATCTCTTCTACTGGAGGTGAAAATTTGGTCAGGACTCTACCCTCTAAAGTAGGGGTACTCAACTGGCGGACCGTGGTCTGAATCCAGACCATGGTTGCCAGCTGTCCGGAACCCTGCATGCACCCGGGTGCCAGATCTCAGGGGTTGCCACAGTCCAGAAGCAATGAGCGCTTCTATCAATACAGATGGTAGCGCTCATTGCTGGAGCGCAGGGAGCTGCGGTCCTGTCACTCACCGCTCTGCTCCCCGCTCTTCTCCCCTCCTTCAGCCTGCAGGCACAGATCGTGTGGCCGACTTGTGTGGGTGGAGCCTGCAGTCTGAAAATCTGCAGAAGCTCCGCCCACACAGTGCTTCAGAGCGACCTGTGTCTGAAGGGGAGAGAGAGAACGGGACAAGGTGAGTAGGTACAGTGTTTTTTTTTTTTTTTTTTTTTTTTTAACACAGAGGGAGCAAAATAGGCATTTCTACTCTGGAGGGGACACAATGGGCATTTCTAATGTGAAGAGGGCACAATGGGCATTTCTACTCTGGAGTGGGCACAATAGGCATTGTGAATGTGAAGGGTGCACAGTGGGCATTTCTACTCTGGGAGGAACAATCGGCATTTCTACTCTGGAGGGGGCACAATGGGCATTGCTAATGTGAATGGGGCACAATGGGCATTTCTACTCTGGGGGGCACCAAGGGACATTTTTACTCTGGTGGGGGCACAATGGGCATTACTACAATTAAGGGGGCACAATGGGTATTATTACTATTAAGGGGGCACAATGGGCATTATTACTTTGAAGGGGGTACAATGGGCATTACTAGCGCTGAGGGCATTACTACTATTAAGGGGGCACAATGGGAATTTCTACTATGGAGGGGGCACAGAGGGCATTATTACTGTGAAGGGGCACAATGGGCATTATTACTGTGAATGGGGCACAATGGGCATTATTACTGTGAAGGGGCACAATGGGCATCACTACTGTGAAGTGGGCACAGTGGGCATTATTACTATTAAGGAGGCACAATGGGCATTATTACTGTGAAGGGGGCACAATGGGCATTATTACTGTGAAGGGGGCACAATGGGCATTATTACTGTTAAGGGGGTACAATGGATATTACTACTATTAAGGGCATTATTACTGTGAAGGAGGCACAAAGGGGATTATTACTATGAAGGGGGCAAAAAGAGGGCATTACAACTGTAAAGGGGCACAGTTAGAGCAGTATTACTGTAAAAGGGGCAAAGAGAGGGCATTACTACTATGAGGGGGCACTAAGGGTATTCATACTCTGTGGGGCACCAAGGGATCACCCTGCTGTGAGGCCCCTTTCACACGAGCGAGATGACGTCAGCGCAGGTCCTTTTGCAGGTCCTGCAAGAAGAAGAAAGAAGACGATAATGGCTGCGCGATCAAGTGGATGAGGTGAGTAATTTTTATTATTATTTTGTAACCCTCAAGTGACATTTTACTTAGCATTCTGTATTAAAGAATGCTATTATTTTCCAATATAACCATGTTATAATGGAAAATAATAAAATCTACAGAACACCGAACCCAAACCCAAACTTCAGCGAAGAAGTTCGGGTTTGGGTCTGGGTGCTACATTCAGTTTATCACGCGCGTGCATAACGCATTAAAACGCTTTGCACTCGCGCAGGAAAAAACTGAACGGAATGCAATCTCAGACAAAACTTACTGAAATTGCGTGACTACTCGCGCGGGTTTGCCGCAATGCACCCGCAACGCATCCGGCCCTCACCCGCGACGCCCGTGTGAAAGAGGCCTGAGGGTGCAGTTAGGGGTATCACACTCTGTGGAGCACTAAAGGCATGTCATACTGTCTAAGGGGCATCATTATTGTAAGGGGGCACTGAAAGGACATTCTTACTGTTTGGTCAGCAGAAAGGATATTAGGTGGGCTTGGAGATGTGGATTATTATTAAAAAATAATATATATTTTTTTGTTTTGCAGCTCGGACCTTCATCCTACGGCAGACTCAGGTATGTGGACCTTTAGGCCCCCCGAACGTGTGCGCCCCGTGGTTGTGGTGAGGCCCGCAAAATGCGGGCCGCAATGCACGAGCACAGTCCGTGGGGCAGCCGCTGCGGATCGCGGACCCATTCACTTGAATGGGTACGCGATCCGGCTGTTCCGTAAAAAGATAGGACATGTTCTATCTTTTTTCGGAACGGAAGTATGGGAGGAAACCCCACGGAAGCACTTCGTAGGGTTCCGTTCCATGCTTCCATTCCTTACCATTCCGCATCTCCGGAATTGTGGAATGCCCACGGAACGGCACCCGTGTATTGCGGATCCGCAATTGCGCCTGCAATACGGCAACGGGAAGCACACGTTCGTGTGCAGGGGGCCTTACAAAAAGTACTTGAGTACCCCCTGGTGTAAAGGAACAACTTTTAGCAAATAAGGCAGTGGCAAAATGGCCCGAGGGTCTTTGAAAAGGGTTTAGGCAGAAACCCTTCTGTCCTGTGTGGGGGTCCTAGTTTGATCCTTGCTATGGGGCCATTACTTCTCTATGTACGCCACTGATCACATCTGTTCTTGCTAGATTTCAAATAAATATTAAAAGGGTTATCCAACCCCTATAATGACCCCCCCCCCCCCAATGCCCAAGCCCCTCATATAGGTTATACTTACCCCACTTTGCTTCTGATGCCCGCACGGCCGCCGCTGCATCTCCCTGTTGTGTGGATCAAAACATCCGACGACGGGAGGAGTAGCCAATAGCAGGCAACGGCAGGGATGAGCCTCCCTAGCATCGCGGGTGATGCAGTGGGGCCATGTGGAGATCAGGAGCGACGTGGGTACCGGGGAGCGAGGTAACTATAACCTATAGGAGGTGCCCGGGCATGGGGGGGGGGGGGGGGTCATTATAGGCAATAGATAACATTTGTGATTTGTATTACTTTTTAGATGAAACGCTTATAACATGCGAAAAAACTTTATTTGTTTTTGTAATGCGTGAGCTTTTTTTATATAGAACTTGCTGTGAGAGATTAATATTAATATTGTAGTGAGTGACTTCAAATTCACAAATCATAGTAATCATAAGTAGCACAAACATCTACTGCTAGGAATATAAGGTACACAGGACAGTATACATAGCTCTAATGCAGGATAGTAATGAATGAGGTGCAGGGGTATGCATGTAAACAAGTGGACCCCAATGCTACAGGTGGCATCACAATTAATAACATTCACCCCACTATGAGGCCGAGCGTCACTGCTGTCACAATACCGCTAAACACTGAAAGCTGTCTCCTATGTGTGAAATACCTATGACAGGTGTAAGGAGCAGGACACACTGATAAATGTCACTGTCACCTATAACCAGTCAAAACAAACATTCAGCCAAGACAATGTGAGGTACAGAACCAGGGCTCCAGGACCAGCTCAGGGACTGGCACTGCCTCCAGCTACTGGTATTACCTGCTCAGGTGTCAGTATGGTTGTCAGCTGCTAGGTTTGCCCTCAGGTCCAATGTTGTTCTGTGCAGCTGAGAGGAGTTGTCAGGTACTGGTGCTGCTCACATCTCTGTAGCTTAGGTACTGGTATTGCTATAGTTCCCAGTGTCCCCAGCTCCTGTGTTGCCAGGTCCCAGTGTCGCTCTCAGGTACTGGTGACGCACCCTCTTCTGGAGCCCCGGTACTGTTACTAGGCACTGTACTGGCCCCCAGGTGCCCGTGTAGCTCTCCGGTGCCGGGTGGCCCTCAGCCTAGGTACTGTTCGGGCTCCCAGCTGCCAGTGTCGTTCTCAGGCACTGTTGTTCCCCTCAGGAGCCGCCGTTGCTGTGCTCAGTGCCGCTCAGGTACAGTGCCAGGCTGTGCAGCGCTGTTTACACTGGCAGCAAGTGTGGCGGCAGGAATGGAGAGCAGAGAGTCCGGAGCGGAGGCTGAGCTGCTGCTGCTGGCGGAGCACGGAGCTATTTGCAGCCTCCTCAGACGGCAGTGAATGCAGTGCACAGAGAGAGACCTCCCTTCTTCTCTCCAGGGTCTACCTACCTATCACACCACAACATACCAGCCTTACACTGTACCTATCACACCACAGCATGCCAGTCTTACACTGTACCTATCACACCACAGCGTGCCAGCCTTACACTGTACCTATCACACCACAACATGCCAGTCTTACACTGTACTCATCACACCACAACATGCCAGTCGTACACTGTACCTATCACACCACAGCGTGCCAGCCTTACACCGTACCTATAACACCACAACATGCCAGCCTTACACTATACCTATCACACCACAACATGCTAGCCTTACACTCAGGGGAGGGCTGGGAAGTGGGGCAGGGAGGCAATTGCCCCCCAGGCGGCACAAAAGCATGTTAAAAAACTGCTGCTGGGCCGTCTTTAACAAATAATATATATATATTTTTAATTCCTCAGGGTCGCACCGCAGAACACCACAGGTGGCGCGGCCATGGTTCTAGTTGCCAGCGGGAGTGGGGGGGCAGTAGGAGATGTGCGCTTCTATTGTGGAAGCGCTCATCTCCATATTCATGGCTGTGCTGCAGCAGGGCAGGGGAGGGAGAGGTTTGGGGGAGAGGAGCACTATTGGGGCATCTGGTGGCACTAAGAAGGGGCATTTTTTACTGGAACATTATGGGGGAGAGGAGCACTTTAGGTACATCTGTTGGGGGCACTAAGAAGGGGCATTTTTACTGGCATATTATGTGGGACACTATGGGGAAGGGGGAGAGGAGCACTATGAGGGCATTTACTGCGGCACTATATAGGGGTATTTTATACTGGCATACATTATGGGGACATTAGCTCAACTGCGGGCACTAAGCGGGGGTATTTCATGTACTGTCATATTATAGGGAGAATTATTACTACTAGGAGGTATTATGCTGGGCTTTACTACTACTGGGGGGCTATGAGCAGGGGCGTAGCTAAAGGCTCATGGGCCCTGGTGCAAGAGTTAGGCTTGGGCCCCCCTTCCTTTAGTGCTTTGTGTGTCTTCTTATGCAGCACAAGGGTCTTTGGGCCCCCTCAGGCTCCTGGGCCCTGTAGCGACTGCTACCTCTGCACCCCCTATAGCTACGCCCCTGGCTATGAGGAACATGATTACTAGTGTGGGCACTATAGGGGCATTATTACTACTAAGAGTGTGCTCTGGCAGATAATTATTTCTATTGGTGGGATTTTGGGGAGGGCTGTTACATTGGGGGGCACCCTGGCACAGTATCAGCTTAGCACAATTATTTTTGGGGGACATTATCTTTGTACTATTAGTGTCTGGGCGCAGTTATTTTTTAGAGCACTGTGTGCCAATAATTGTTGAAGGGGGCACTATTTGTGTAGTAGTAGTATTTCCAGGGGGACTGTTTCTACAGTATAGTATTGGGGGGCACAGCTGGCACAGTATTGGGGGGCACTATCTGTGTGGTAGTAGTATCTCCAGGGGGACTGTTTCTGCAGTATAGTATTGGGGGCACAGCAGGCACAGTATTGGGGGCACTATCTGTGTGGTAGCAGTATTTCCAGGGGGACTGTTTCTGCAGTATAGTATTGGGGGCACAGTATTGGGGGCACTATCTGTGTGGTAGCAGTATTTCCAGGGGGACTGTTTCTGCAGTATAGTATTGGGGGCACTATCTGTGTGGTAGTAGTATTTCCAGGGGGGACTGTTTCTACAGTATAGTATTGGGGGGCACAGCGGGCACAGTATTGGGGGGCACTATCTGTGTGGTAGTAGTATCTCCAGGGGGACTGTTTCTGCAGTATAGTATTGGGGGCACAGTATTGGGGGGCACTATCTGTGTGGTAGTAGTATCTCCAGGGGGACTGTTTCTGCAGTATAGTATTGGGGGCACAGCGGGCACAGTATTGGGGGCACTATCTGTGTGGTAGTAGTATTTCCAGGGGGACTGTTTCTGCAGTATAGTATTGGGGGTGGCAGGATGGGGTGTTCAGAAGATGTGAAGATGATGGAAATGTGGGAAACTAATGTCTGTTTATCAATCTCTGCAGAGACGGGAGATGGCTGAAAAATCATCATGGCGGTCTGGTCTGAATGGAGAAGAGGAGGAAAGAGAACGTCTACAACAAAGGTGACATCACTGGATGTAAGAGGTATGTGGCGCTGTGTAGGAGAGGAGATGCTCCGGCTCTTCCCCCTGCCATTTGCAGAAGGAGGATTCAGAGCTGGGTGAGGACGGCCAAGGGGGGCAGCAGGCCACGGGCGGGTGACAGATGGTGGGGGAACCACAGGCCTTGAGCAGGATCTGGGGAGGGAGGAGAGTAGAGGAGCTTCCTGGCTGTAGCCGGCTGTTTATTGTATAATGTGAAGCAGGAGGCAGTGCAGCCAGGACAGGCCTCCCCTCTCCGTATGATGTGTAGATAGGCATCAACTATAGAATGTCAGCGGTACAGTGTGTGTTGGGAGTGGCCTATTATATGTAGGAGGGGCTTTTAATAATCGGAGAAGCTAAAATGGGCCACTTAAAATTGGATTTGCCCCCCAGGACTAAGGCTACCAGCCCTCCCCTGCTTCCACTATACCTATCACACCACAACATGCCAGCCTTACACTGTACCTATCACACCACAACATGCCAGCCTTACACTGTACCTATTAGGCCTCATGCACACGACCGTTGTGTGCATCCGTGGCCGTTGTGCCGTTTTCAGTTTTTTTTCGCGGACCCATTGACTTTCAATGGGTCCGTGGAAAAATCGGAAAATGCACCGTTTTGCAGCCGAGACCGTGATCCGTGTATCCTGTACGTCAAAAAAATATGACCTGTCCTATTTTTTTGACGGACAACGGTTCACGGACCTATTCAAGTCAATGGGTCCGTGAAAGAACACGGATGCACACAAGATTGGCATCCGTGTCCGTGATCCGTGGCCATAGGTTACTTTCATACAGACGGATCCGAAGATCCGTCTGCATAAAAGCTTTTTCATAGCTGAGTTTTCACTTCGTGAAAGCTCAGATCCGACAGTATATTCTAACACAGAGGCGTTCCCATGGTGATGGGGACGCTTCTAGTTAGAATATACAACGAACTGTGTACATGACTGCCCCCTGCTGCCTGGCAGCACCCGATCTCTTACAGGGGGCCGTGATCCGTACAATTAGCCCCTCAGGTGCTGCACCTGAAGGGGTTAATTGTGCTATCATAGCCCCCTGTAAGAGATCCGGGGCTGCCAGGCAGCAGGGGGCAGACCCCCCTCCCTCCCCAGTTTAAATTCCATTGGTGGCCAGTGCGCCCCCCCTCCCTCCCTCTATTGTAATGATAACATTGGTGGCACAGTGTGCGCCCCCCCTCCCCCCGGCCCCCTCCTCCCTCCCTCTATTGTAATAATAGCATTGGTGGCACAGTGTGCGGCCCCCCCTCCCTCCCTCTATTGCATTAACATTGGTAGCAGTGTGTGCCCCCCCTCCTCCCTCTATTGTTTTAATACATTGGCGGCAGTGTGCGCCCCCCCCTTCCTCCCTCTATTGTTTTAATACATTGGTGGCAGTGTGCGCCCCCCCCCCTTCCTCCCTCTATTCTTTTAATACATTGGTGGCAGTGTGCGCCCCCCCCCCCCCCAGATCATTGGTGGCAGCGGAGTTCCGATCGGAGTCCCAGTTTAATCACTGCCGTAGCGTCCTCGTTGCCATGGTTACTTAGCCTTAGCAATAGTAGAAGCATCATACTTACCTGCTGGCTGCTGCGATGTCTGCGTCCGGCCGGGAGCTCCTCCTACTGGTAAGTGACAGCAATGCGCCGCACAGACCTGTCACTTACAAGTAGGAGGAGCTCCCGGCCGGACACAGAGATCGCAGCAGCCAGCAGCCAGGTAAGTATGATGCTTCTACTCCGCTGCCACCAATGATCGGTGGGGGGGGGGGGGGGGGGAGACAGAGGGGAGAAAACTCCAATCCGATGGTATAAAAGAACTCCAGACTTTACATTGAAAGTCAATGGGGACGGATCCGTTTGAAATGGCACCATATTGTGTCAACGTCAAACGGATCCGTCCCCATTGACTTGCATTGTAATTCAGGACGGATCCGTTTGGCTCCGCACGGCCAGGCGGACACCAAAACGATGCCACCCTCTATTAGTTCTGATTGAGACTTTTGGATCTTTTTCGGGAAGTAACATAAACTCACCAAAAACAAAATTAATGAGTTACAGAAGAGAAACCCTACTAAATTCTGGCAGGATCTGGGTTTTTGCACCCAATTTGGTCAAAGCTTATATATCATATATCTGGGGGTGAAAATGGGAAGGGTGCCCAATTCATTATACACCTTGAATTATTTGCACCTTATAGAGCACATTTTGGAGGAGCTGAGAAGATGGCAACATCTCCCTCTAGATTTTTTTGGGACTCAAAATGATGAGCTATACCCCTTCTAGACCATCCCTCTTCTGATAAAAAAACTTAGATGTCGCCAATCTCAATTCTGCTTTCCTCACTTTTATTTGGTTTCGGAAAAGCCCCAGCATTTATTTGCAAAAACAAATTCTCTGGAAGCCAGATGGGAGGGGAAGTTTTATAATACATGGAGATATAATCTAACCTACCTCATGAAACATATAATAGATTAGTTTCATTGGACTGATCACTTCTCCAACAGGGACATCGAATTGAATCTAGTGGCCCTGAAGCTTGGTAGCTAGCTTACATTCTAGACCAGCCAACCTTCCTGCCAATAATACGTTTTTGACCCTCTTGACAGATATAGTGGTGGCATGGAAAGAAATACCGTTACAAAGGCCTTTGGATTGCCCTTTTTTGTGTCGGTACACTCCTAGGAGCTAAAAGATATTTACAAGATAGCATACTCTCACTTTTTAAAAATACTACAAGTCCTTTCCTTTTATAAGAACAAGGTAAAGAATTAAACTATTGAAGCTTCCACTACCAGTTTTGACGAAATAGTGGTTTCCATTCCATGCCTGGTTTGCCTTTTGGGGTTGTTCAGGGCTTTGTCCTCCAGCTTTTTGAATATAACTGTTTCCAGGTTTTTTCCAAAATAGGGACACATAATTCTGGACACAGAAATAAGGTAGAAAATTCTGGAAGGCAGCTTAAAGGTTCACACCTGTGTTATCGGTAAATGTTAGATGGAGACCTTCAGGGGCGGACTGGGAAATAAAAATACTAAAAGTGGCCTCATTTTGTAGTTGGGTCCAAATGGAAGGCAAGGCCAGCAATACCATATTTTGGCACGTTATACAATCCCAACAATACTTCAGTGCATCATAAAATACTGCCAGCAGCACAAAATGCATCCCCCAAAACTTCCACTGGCCGGCCCTCTAGACATTGGCCCAACGGGAAATTTCCTTGCAAGGTCTATGGCTATTCCGCCACTGGAGACCTTCTTCAAATTGATGCATAAGGCTATTTACAGATTTAACTTACCTGCCTCTGACCCAGCCACTAACCTCTCGCACAAGATATGGACATGTCCTAAGGTCTTTATTTTCGGGAAGGACTTGCTAGATTACATAAACACTCATTGGTCCTTCACTACCCCAATGGAGCCATCACTTCTCTTGTTTCAAGAGATCCCATAACTTTCCTTGTTTTCTTCATACTGTGTTATTGGTAGCTAAATGGGTACTACTCCCTCCGTGCCAAGAGTGTCAAATGTTATCTTACAACTAAAAATGCTGCTGCGATCTGATCAATCTGAAGTGGAGAGAAATAAGGAAAGCTCAGCTGCCAAGTTTTTCAGGAAGCGAAGAACATCTCTCCCCACACATCTCACTAATAAAGAAATTGAGGAGGTGGTCAAACTGTTTTAGTACACCTCTTGATATTTAACCTCGACTTTGAAAGGCATCCCAGGAGAATTGCGCTTATGTGCTGTTAATGCCGCTGATCACCCTATTGAGAAATTAACATGGTGTCCTAGTCTCATTGTAGCATTGGAGCCATTGTCGGACACCCTTTAAATAATCTGTAACCTTTATTGAGTACGTTGTACAACAGTGTGTTTCATGGAAATTATAAATTTGTCATTTTTTAAATGTTTAATAAAAAAGTTTTTCAAAAAGTTTTTTTACCAATAAAAAATATGCAGGGTAGACAGGAATTACACCAAGTGTTAAAAGCAAAAAGAAAATAATGATGGGTTAAGAGCTGTTATAAGCTTACAGTCCTAAAAATATGAGTCCACATTTATCTACCCCTGTCATCAAAAAGTCATAAATGTTGGTGAAAGTTCTGCTTGCACATAAAATTGAGACTTTTTTTTTGGGGGGGGGGGGGGGGGGTTGCGTGGTAGGGGCAGGAAGTGGTTAGTGCGGGACACATTTATTATATTTTACATTAGAGAGCATAAATTATACCTGAAATCTATGCCAGTTCCTGGCTGTCATAGATTTTAATTCTGGTGCACGGGTGGTCAAAGATGTGCCACAATTAAGTGTGTGCCTTTTTATAAATGTGGTGCATCTCATGACAACCCAAAACAGATTAAGACCGGCGTACAAACCAAGGGCCTTTCCCCATAATGTTTATTTATGTGACACTATTATAATGCTGTACACGGCCTATTCATTCACACCAGTCTTTTTATTTCTATAGCTTCCAGGGACATTACATAGGAAGTGAAGTTTCTTTAGTATGCAAGAGGAAACTAATAACACTTACATGATGAGAGCTATATTTTTATTACTAAATAGCTAGGCGTCCAATGTCATCACATTGTGCACTGAAAATCAACAGTTTTATAAAACCTAAAATGAGATGAGCTTTTTACTTGACAACCGTAGCAAAATGGCAAGTGTGAAGTTGGCTCATGGTGTATGCCAGAAAATGCCAACTTACACACTTTTGGTGCATTGTAGCATCTGGAATCTGAAGTGACGCAATGCTTGCAGATGGCTGCCTTTCTTACAACAGGATATTTTCATACTTCAAAAAAAAAATCTGTGTTTTTAGGGGTCTTGTTAAACTGGTTTCAAAAAGTGGCATTGGCGTTGGTTTGAATGAAAACAGCATTGACATTGGCATCCTGTAACTTCACACAAAGTCCATGCATCCACGCTCTCACATTTAGACCAATGAATGTTGTGTTTCAAGACCTCTGTAGTTCTAAGTTACACAATGGACAACTTTTAATGTGCTGCGATGTGGTGGTGACAATGTGACACAAGTTACAGTATTTGATACTGTATGTTGGATATAATTGAAACAAATGGTGGGCTGACACATTATGGGACTGGTTGCCTTCTGTTACAGAAATAGCAGGTGCTTTACATAGTACAGGTAATGGACATGGGCAACGAGTAGCCCTTGCTGGCACATTTACATTTCTGTACGAGCGGCTCAAGAAAGAAAAAAAAGAAATTCACATGGTATCAAAGTTGCAACATCTACTTTCACTTGCAAAACTTAGTTATATAGTTGGAATTATATGACAACAAAATTCTTCATGTGACCTTAGATATCGGCTGTTGCGTTAGACTACTTTCACATCTGCGCTTTGCCTTTCCACTATTGAGATCCGTCATAGGATCTCAATAGCAGAGGAAAACGCTTCAGTTTTGTCCCCATTCATTGTCAATGGGGACAAAACTGAACTGAAAGAAACGGGGTGCACCAGAATGCATTCCGTTCCATTTGGTTGCGCCCCTATCGCAGACAGAAAGACCCTGCAAGCATCGTTTTTTAGTGCGTCCGGGGATGTGGAGCAAGACGGATCAGTCATAACACACAATGTAAGTCAATGGTGCCAAATCAGTTTTCTCGGACACAAGAAAACGGATCTGTCCCCCATTGACTTACAATGGTTAAGTGACGGATCTGTAATGGCTATTTTAGAGATAATACAACCGGATCTGTTCATAACGGAAGCAGCTGGTTGTATCATCATAATGGAATCGTTTTTGTTGATCCATGACGAATCAAGCAAAAAACGCTGATGTGAAAGTAGCCTAATTCTGGTGGTATAGCTATAATTCAGCTATGATCAGTGATATGGGGCATATTGCAGCACTACAGGAAAAATAACCTCAACAGGACATTTATTGATCACTTATCAATATGAATAGACCAGTGGACAGCCACTGGGTGGACGGAAGGGCACAAAATATTTTATTAGCACATTTATAACGGGCTATAAAATATATTGATAAAACATCCCCCAGCGCAGAATAAAAAATGTCATAATCCATGTAGGGATCAAAACCACCCTGCATTTAGACATTACACAGGAAGCCTGATCTTTGCAGCACCACAACATATAATAAAGCATAATTTAATAGGAATGTAACCATTTTAGGCCACTTAATGTTCCGCTTTCATATTTGAAGAGGTTGTGGTTTATCTTTTTGCATGCCTTCTATTCAGAAACCGAAGGTTTACTTGGGAGGATGCAAATATATAAAAATATTTCTGCTGCTATGACAACCCAAGGAGTGCGACATCTCTGCATAATAAAGCGAAAAATATCAGATGGATCCCGCTACTGAATCTTTGGCCTTGTATCCAGTGGGAATTTCTTGTGTTTAAAGGCATATTTAGTCCTCCCGTGGTAAAGAATTGTTTAGCATTCCCGGTTAATTGTAGGCGATCATTACTTGGAAGATTTCATACTTGACATTCTTGAGGAAGTGTTTGTAAGAACTGGCTGTGGGCCATTTTGTTTTGCTTTTGTTCAGCGATTGTAGCTTTGTGTTCAGGATCCCAGTGTTACGTACACGTCAAAACAACTTGGCTCTTATTACTCATGACACCACGCTGTCTAGTTCCCAGTTCAGATTTAACCATTCAGCTTATCAACTATTTTAGACTTTTTGTAACTGGAAGCTAATGGCATCTTACTTCTGTCACCAGAAACCACTGGCTATTTTGTGACATGAAGACAGCCTTATGTTCCCTCATGTAATCTGATAGGGTATGTAGGCATTTGCATGCATTGAAATATTGCTTTCCTCTAATTTATGCAGGACACTTGATGTCAGAATGATTCTGCCACTGGTAGCCAATGAAGACGACTGACCAAGTCTCCTGCAGCACATCTCACTCGTTGGAAGACGGTCTTACTCTCTCCCTTGCTTTAGATGCACTGCAGTTATTAAGAGGTGCATGCTTCTTAAGATTTGTGTTGCATCTTTGCAGGTCTGTGTGACAAAGCAGGGATCTAAACCAGCAAGCAAGCTGGTGTAGATCTTTACCATAATCTAGGCGCCTTTCCTGGCATAGATACTAATACACATGATGGACTGCCTGAAAAGTAGCAAATGGTGAATAAAACCCCTGCAAAATTTTGCACAACAGCAACGTGCACCAATGTCTACGACTTTTTGGTGTCATTTTTTGGGCTCAGAGGGGATGATAAATGTCCTTCCTAGTGTTAATCCATGTTCTTGAGACTACTTTGGTGCTTTCCCTACTTATAGCTATTACTATTTCTTGGACTGCTGGATGACAAGTTGTAGTACCAGCTTTGCTACATCTCTGAAGAAGAAATCTGCAAAATTATGCATACATTCCTTGCTGCTTCGCCAAATTTCACGAAGCGCATTTCTTTGTAAGTAGCAGGTGCAATGACAGGGAACGGCAAACACGCCGCCCCCATCATTAAACCCATCAGAATGACCTATATTTCCTAGTGAAACTAAGCAGATGGGGGATCAATTGGGTCCCCTGAACTAATTTGACTTATGGCTACTCCTAAGGGTCCATTCACACGTCCGCAAAATGGATCCGCATCCGTTCCGCAATTTTGCGGAACGGGTGCAGACCCATTCATTTTCAATGGGGCCGGAATGTGCTGTCCGCATCCATATTTGCGGATCCGCACTTCCGCATCCGTGCTTCCGTTTCCGCAAAAAAATAGAACATGTCCTATTCTTGTCCGCAATTGCGGACAAGAACAGGCATATTCTATTAGTGCCTGCAATGTGCGGTCCCCAAAATGCGGAACGCACATTGCCGCTTTCCGTGTTTTGCGGATCCGTGGCTCTTTGTATCCGCAAAACACATTGCGGACGTGTGAATGGAGCCTAAGGGTGTTATCTAAGTGGCCCCCCTGGTCTTCACCCCTCTACAGGGATCTGAACTCCACAGCAGGGGATCTACCAGGCCACTGTCTCTTGGAGTAATCTTTGTTCAAGTGACTGTTGACCCTAGGGGATCAAGAGGCACCAGTGTGGAGCACCAAGAGATAAGGCAAAACTGCAGTCAGGGACAGGCTGAGGGCAGGACATGTACAGTAAGTGCAATCTGATCAGCAGTCGGAGTTCAGGCTGGGCAGCTCAGGGTCAGAATGGAGATAAGGCAGTGGTAAGGTTAGGTCAAATCCTAAAGTTTGTCAAAGTTCGGTTTTGCTGGGAGGAAGCAGGCATCAGCCTGTGTGGAAGAACAGTGTTACTCCAGTGGCTGGGCAGGTAGAGAGGGACGCTGGTGGGACTGAAGTACCAGAGCCCTGGAGCGCGTGAGAAAGGCAGCGGTAGAGTTACAATTATCAGTAAAAGTTAATATATCACACATATCAATCTGTCTTCTACGTAGACTTATCATTTGTTACAAAGGACAAATAAAACTAAGTAAAATAAATTAGTCTATTCCTGTAGTAATAGCCCCCTCCACCTGTCCCCTATTTATGTTTGATAGGGCATTTGCTAACATACATATGGTAGGATATTTATAATATTAAACTATTTGGAAAGGTTTTTTTCTGTTTTATTTTAGATGTATTGGGGCAATAACAATTCACTGTACAGTAGGTAGAAACATTTCTAACAGAAATTAAAGTGTGGCTATGATACATAAGAAAGGCATCTGATCATCTGCTCATGTAAAACACCCTTAATGGAGATATCTGGTTATTGAAAAATATGCTCATGAAATTGCATATCTCCTGTACATATTCCCCATACATTTTTAAATTTGGGTTCTGATAAACCATTTTCATCATTTAAACAAATCAGATGCAGAATACTGACCAAATACTGAATGTATAAACACCTAATTGTAAAAACATATAGAAGCCTTTAGAGCTGTGGTTTTTAATAAAAAAAATACCTTAACACCCTGTCCAGCTTGTCAGATCTGCTTGCTTCAAACCTATCTAATCAGATGTGAAGGAATCCTGTGCTCCGTTTGCCACAATTGATTGAACAGAATTGAGCCCAACTTAGATCTTTCAATGAAACTCTATGCACTTTAGAAAATCATCTGCGGATGCTGTCAGTAGAACTGTAGTTCTCCAAGAAGCTGCCGTGATCTGCTGAATGACGTTGCTCTCAGAGAATTCTATTGACAGGAAACAGGTTATTATCATAATTGTTCTCTCTTGTAAATTAATTGACACTTATTAAAACATTGTATAAGGAAATTGCTGATAAAAAACTCATTCCAGTGCCTCCAAACAAGCATCATGTATCATGCCATAATCTAAAAATACATCTAACACGTCAGTTTTATCACACACCAAAAATGAAATATAATACATATAAACATTAATCAATTTAATAAAAGTATATTGAAAATCTATGACATCTGGACTTCTCAAAGAAGTGGTATATTCCAGAGATTTCACTGTATATCTTGTGAAATGTTGTGTACTGAGTAATTATATTTCACATATTAAGGCAGGATTGCAGGTTTCATATTTTGGTCTGCTGTATCTAAAATTTATAAAATGACACAAAAGGTAGATCTATTTCTAGAAGATGAGCTTGGACACTGATATAAAATCTGTACTAGCCCGGTGTAACTGCTTTAGTCCATATACACTACTGCGTCTTGTGACACCAAGGGCAGGGCAAGGAGTCCTTACGACTTGGGCAAAAATGGCAAAATGTGCACCGCTTATACATCATCTGCCAATCAGTACAAATTTCCTCCGTATACTTCCCATGTAATAATAATATATAGCACCTTATAGCAACACAAATAGGCTACAGATCTGGCTATATAGATGCAAATACTATGTATTTCTCTCTCATGTTGTGACAAACCACTATTGTACACCATACCACAGTGTGTTATTAATACTTCTAGGTCTTTTAAAGAATTTTAAGCAAAATAGAGATTTTTTTTCATTCGAAGACAAAATAGTGATTAGTGATTAGTCACTTTCTAGGAAGAGATATGCAAATAAATTAGCAAGCCCTGCCTCTGATGCCACCAGATGTAAGGTAGCTATCCTCTAAGTCAATGTTCGACCTTTTCAAAGGCCTCGAGACATGACTTAGATAATAATTAAGCCAGTATCTCATCTGCTGATGGCTGTTTGGGGGGTCTTTGCCGCACATCAGTGCAGAGCAGAGAATATTTGCTTAAGGGCTCATGCCCACGAACGTAAGGGCTCCGTGCCCGTGTTGCGGACCGCATACGGCGGTTCCGCAACACACGGGTCACCAGCCGTGTGCATTTCACATCACGGATGCGCACACATTCACTTGAATGGGTCCGCAAATCTGGAGATGCGGTGCGGAAGCATGGATTGGATCCCCACGGTAGCACTACAGAGTGCTTCTGTGGTGTTTCTGGCTGTGCCTCTGCACTGCAAAAGATTAGCGCATGCACTGCTTTTTTGCTGTGCGGACCGTCGGATGCGAATCCGCGATCCGCATGCGGCTGCCCCATGGTCGGTGCCCGTGCATTGCACGGAGCCCTTACATTCATCGGCATGAGCCCTAACTAGGTGAGGGGCCTAGGTCAGGATTTGAGGCATACTATATCTCCTTGTGGAGAGGGCCTTAAATGGCGTTAGGCGTCTTATAGGCCAGGCAACGCTCCAATGTAATATTGGGAAGAGGGTATGCAGTCACTTTCTGGACTTGCAGCATGTGGAAAACTTGTTGTGGCTGTGACCTCTGTAAATCTCACTATAGCAGTTGTGACGGGGAGGTTTCTGTATGCATTCACTACAGCAATCTCAAGAATTTCAATGATCTGTTCATCTACTGTTTTAGCTGATCGCTTTCCAACTTACAGACACACATTTCTCAAAAGACATAAAAAGCCCACAAAGTTTTTTTAAGCATTTGTAAGTACAATAATCTGAGTGTTGTTTTTACTTTAAGTTGATCCCATTAATCATAAGTATAATTACTGGAGACATAGTGGTTTCCTAGTTAGAACAAATGTCTGCTAGCAGGAGACGCACTGCTAATAAGACAAGATACCATAATTAGAGAAAACTTTGGTAATTATGGGAGGTTTCTTTTAATTTCAATGAGATGTTAAGACCAAGATGTCAGATTAAAGGAAATTCTGCAGATGTGGGTTTCAAGAAATAATTAAAAAACTTTAAAAGGTTGCAATTATTGGGAGCAAACAGTTCGTTCCCAATAATTACCTGCAGTCAGCGCTTCCGTCACTATTGCGGCCGCAATAGTGCCGTAAGCGCTGCCACATGTAAAGGTGGCGTGCGCGTCTGTATGTTTGTCTGTTTATATACGCTAATAGACTCTAGCTATAATGATGAAAGGGCTCCTGATGAGGTTTCCAAGTAAACCAGAAACGCGTTGAGCCAGAGCTGCATTTCAGCAAGTCGCAACAGACTTAATTTTTATTTATTTTTTAAATTAGTCTTTATTTCAATTTCATAGAAAAGCATCCAACAGAAAACACATTAATCTAACAATAGATAAAAGTCACTATTAAGAATTGATGATTACAATTTATCTTTATTTTATACCCTCCCACCACCCATGGGGAGGGGGGACATGAAAAAAAAAAAAAAAAAACTTGCATCCAGCCCTAGAGTAACCAGTTTTTCCATACTTGGTCAAGATTTTGTGATTTTTTTGTATGACTCTCCATCACACGTTCTTCTTTAATTAAGTTGTCTATTGCTTTTCTCCACTGTCCCACTGTCGGTGAATCTGCCTTTATCCATTTCCTAAGTATAAGAAGTCTGGCCTGGAATAGTACTTTATTCAAAACCAGTCATATTTTTTTATTTAACTTCAAGTGTTCAGTTGCCCCTAGAATACAAATTATTGGATCATTGGGCAACTGAACATTCAGAAGCAAAAACACGGTTTCTACTATTTCTGTCCAATATCTAAGGAGTTTGGGGCATCTCCAGCTTTCTCCTCCCAACATTTTGGACACTTATCTGAAGCTCTCACACCCATTCTTTTCAACATCCAAGAAGATCGATGTAGTCTATGCACTATGAAGAATTGTGAGATCTTGTGTGAACCCCTATCCGAAATCGTCGCATAGTTTCTAAGGGCATCTCTCCATTTCTCTTCCGTAAAAGATTCTAGGTCTTTCTCCCATTTTTTCACGGCAAGCATTGTAATCCTTTTTCTCTTTCCCTCCATCAAGATCCCATATCTCCTTGCGGTTGTTCCTCCTCCTTCCCCTCCTCTGGTGAATTTGTCCAGCATATCTGATTTTTCCCTTCTATACCTGTCATCTTGCTCCACTGTCCGTAGCGCATTTCTGAGCTGAAAGTATTTATACCTATCTCTATGGGGGATCCCAAATTCCATTACCATTTTATTAAAGTCCTTCAGCTTATCTTCCTCAAAAATCTGATCTAAGTATTTCATTCCTTTTTTCCCCCCAGTCTATATACGCCCTAATCGTTTCCAGTTCCTTTAAATTAAGATTTTTCCAAATCGGTGTATATTGCAAAAACCCTTTAATCTCCAATATCTTCTTAATTTCCCCCCATATATATTCTGCTAAGTTTAGTGTCCTGTTACCAATATTTTTTTTCCCCAAAAAAACCTGACTCCAACACCTCTAAGTGATCCCACTCCTCTTTCCATCCCCATCAATATATTTCTTGCCTACCCACCAAACTATCTAAACTACCCTTTATGTTCCCATATTGTGTTATTAAGTAATAAAAAAACAAATTAGGAACCGCTAATCCTCCCTCCCGAACTGGAAGCTGAAGGACTTCCTTCTTTATCCGAGGGATAGCTCCCTTCCAAATAAAATCCCCCATTAGGCTGTCCAATAGCTTAAAAATGTTCTGTGATATTCTCACTGGAGCATTTTGCAAAACATAAAGTATCTTTGGGAGAAAGACCATTTTTATTAAATTTACCCGACCTTGTATTGACATTGGTAATCTTTTCCATATATGTATTTTGGATCTTAATTCTTTTAAGGGGAGGACATTTAGTTTTTCATATTCTTCTGTATTTCCAGAGATTTGTATACCGAGATATTTAAAGTTTTCGTGTTTTTTGAGAACGTGCACCCGTGGATCTCCCTGTAATTGTCCATCTCCTAATAATAGCATATATGATTTCCCCCAATTGATATTTAGACTAGAAAAAAAAAAAAACTTATCTATTATTTCTATCACTCTATTAAATTGATCCCCAGTGTTGTGCAAAAAAAGTAAAATGTCGTCCGCATACATTAACAGTTTTTCCTCTCCACCCACATATTGAAAACCTTTAATCTCCCTGTCATTTCTTATTATGCTTGCCAAAGGCTCGATTGCGATAGCAAATAACAGTGGGGAGAGAGGGCATCCCTGCCTTGTGCCACGGTATAGGGCAAACGGTAGGGACAAGCTCCCATCCACAACCACTCTAGCCCTTGGGTTAAGATATATTAACTGGATCCACCCTATAAATCCCTCCCCTATACCAAACCTCCTTAATACTGCCCATAAGTACTCCCATTCAATACAGTCAAATGCCTTTTGGGCATCCAGTGAAAGTATCGCTTTCGCCCCTGCTTCGGATCTATTAGCTTCGATATTAAGGAACAACCTTCTTATATTTGAATATATTGTTCTACCCGGTATGAAACCTGTCTGATCTTTATTTATTACTACTTTAATAACCTTTGACAGCCTATCAGCTAAAACCTTTGCTAGAATTTTAACATCTGTATTCAGAAGGGATATTGGCCTATATGACCCAGGATCTGTTTGGTCTTTTCCCTTTTTTGGAATTAATGTAATAGTTGCCTCCTTCATGGAGTTCGGTAGATCGCCTAGTTTTCGAGCCTCATCCAGTGTTATTTTTAACTCTGGTACTAAAACCTGTGAGAAGGTTTTATATATTTCAAACGGGAATCCATCCCTGCCTGCTGTTTTTTCAACTTTAACCTTCCTCAGAGCTAAATTTATTTCTGCCACCAATATTTATTTTTCCAAATATTCTTTTCAGCAAGTCGCAACAGACTTAATTAGTATTCTATAGACAGTTACAGTGTTAGTGAGGAGGGAAACATAGACTGTTACCAGTGTACGCAGGAATAACAGAATAGGTAGAAGGGAATCCGTGTACCATACTGAATATTGGACCATTGAGATATAATTATCCCCTACCTATACCCTCATGTAGTATATTGATTGTACAAGGACAGCATTGGTTGGCTAATTGCCATATATGCCCAAACAGGCCATTTGGATTTAATTTGTGCTGTCCTTAAATGTATATACTTTTCATATTTTATTCGATAGGTTTAGAGAAGAGTTTTCTACCCAGTTTTTAATTGAAATATTAAATAAAGTTTTTTTTGTATTTTAGCTTTAGCGTCCTTGATTTAGAATTAGAACCTTAGGACAGGTCAATATTTTACTCATGATGATAGTTTTGCATTGTGACAAAACTTTCCTACAAAAGGTTATTAGCATATAAACCTTCATAGGTGTTTACTATATATATATTTTTTTTACTATGCAAGTATCTCAGAATATTAGTTACATACTAACACTATGTAATATAATGATATTTTTTTTTGCTTAATAATGTGTCCAGTGATGTTTGATTGTCAAACTAGATATAAAGGTTTATAATAATTAGGGGAGCATTGTGACATGCATATTTTATATCTGTAAAACCTGTTCATTATAATAGGGATTGTTTTTATCAGGTGAATATGAAAAGCACAAGCTCTCATAGTCAAACCTCTGTTTGTATAGTAAAATGTGACTGTACTATAATACATAACTAGAAATGTAATGATTAACAGTTATGTAAATCTCTGTTGTGAAGTGGACTTTCTACTGAACCTTAGATTTTAGATTTGGTTTCCCATCCTGACAAAAATGTAGAAAAAATGTCTAATAACCTTATTGTACATATTTCTAATGCAGTGTCTGTTTATGGTAATTTCTGGATGTCCTTACAGACAGTTCTGCTCTCAAGTTGTATACAGAATCCCGTTATCTTCATATAGGCTTATTACATTATATTACATTAAAGGGGTTGTCCCATTATAACAACTTATTTCCTAACCACAGGTTAGAGGATAGGTGTTAAATCAGCAGGGATCTGACTGATAGGGCCCCCGATGATCACTAAAACAGTGGTCCGTGTTCTCCCATGTGTATCTCCGGCTGCTCCATAATGTGGAATAGAACATCAGTACTCATGCATGTTCCCTGCTCCAATCAAATGGAGGAACACAGGCCCCCTGTGCTAGTGATCATCAGGGGCCCCAGTGATTAGACTCCCATCGATCAGACACTTAAATAGGGGATACGTTTTTGTAATGGCTGTCCAAACAGCTGATCGATAGAGTACTTGGTGTCATACTACCACTAATCTGCTATTGATGATCTATTCTGAGGATAGGCCATCAATATCTAAATACCAAAAACCCCTTTATTAAAGGAAACCCGTCACCATGAAAATGCATTGTAATCTGCATTCAGCATGTTACACAGCAGGAGTTGCTGAATTGCTTTATATAGAGTTATGTAGGAAGAGATTGAGATTTCATTCGTTTAAATTCCTGCTCATTCTGGGCTGTGAAGTCCAGGAGGTGGTCCTATCAGTGATTGACAGCCTTCCCTCTATGAGGAGGTGGTCCGATCAGTGATTGACAGCCTTCCCTCTATGAGGAGGAGGTCCTATCAGTGACTGACAGTCTTCCCTCTACGAGGAGGTGGTCCGATCAGTGACTGACAGCCTTCCCTCTATGAGGAGATGGTCCGATCAGTGATTGACAGCCTTCCCTCTATGAGGAGGAGGTCCTATCAGTGACTGCCCAGACTTCCCTCTATGAGGAGGAGGTCCTATCAGTAACTGACAGCCTTCCCTCTATGAGGAGGAGGTCCTATCAGTGATTGACAGCCTTCCCTCTATGAGGAGGTGGTCCTATCAGTGATTGACAGCCATCCCTCTATGAGGAGGAGGTCCTATCAGTGATTGACAGGCTTCCCTCTATGAGGAGGAGGTCCTATCAGTGATTGACAGGCTTCCCTCTATGAGGAGGTGGTCCTATCAGTGACTGACAGGCTTCCCTCTATGAGGAGGTGGTTCTATCAGTGATTGACAGGCTTCCCTCTATGAGGAGGTGGTCCTATCAGTGATTGACAGGCTTCCCTCTATGAGGAGGTGGTCCTATCAGTGATTGACAGCCTTCCCTCTATGACTGTGTGTACAGAGATAGCTGTCAATCACTGATAGGACCTCTTCCTGGACTTCACAGCCCAGAATGAGCTGGAATTAAAATGAATAAAATTACAAATGATGATTAATCTTTTCCCATAAAACTATATATCAGTCGGCTCAGCTCCTCTTGCTCTATAACATGCTGCTTGTAGCTTACATTGCATTTTCATGGTGACAGGCTCCCTTTAAACTTGCACATTATAATTATATATGAGCTAATTGTGGGTTATAAGGCTGCGTGTTGAGGGACGGACAGATAATAGAAAGGACACACTGGCAGATAGTATAGCAGAGAGATATTGTGCATCCTCTTATTTCCCATGCTGTTGTTACTATGAATGCCTGATGGGTTCTTTATTCATCAGAAAGGATTCTGTCATCACTGTGCACGCATTTCTAAACATCAGGAGCGCTCATTATCTACCCATTTACCCCGTATGGCCAGTTCAAAGTGACACGACAGACTTTGTTGGGGAACTACAGACAAAACCTATGGTGCGTGCCTTTCTTTTACATGAATTTTTATGTGAACTACACAAAGCAACAGCACTATAGACATGGACTATGGACTGCTGTAGTAACCAACAAATACTGACCACTGTAGGGCTGGTGATAGGGTCGTGTGACTCGTCTTTAAATGAAAGATGTCAATGCAGTTTCACAGTTAAAATGTGCTGTGTTCCAAACTACAAAGCAAACTAAAACTCTGGGGGGGGGGGGGTATTGAATTTATCTTTCCCCATATCTAGTTTTCTAGCATAAAAATCTCCCCAGTTTTGTGACTTTTTAAACACCATTGCTACTAAATTTAGTTGCATTTGGTGTTTATATGCCACCCTCGCCACTTTCCAAAAGGGGACATGACGAGAGTGGGGTGACACATTTACTAACATTTAAGGCTACTTTCACACTTGCGTTCGGAGCGGATCTGTCTGGTATTTGTACAGACGGATCCGCTCCCATAATGCAAACAATAGTATCCGTTCAGAAGGAACCGTCTGCATTATATTTTACTAAAAAAATCTACGGTAAGTACAATTTGTATTCAGACGGATCCGTCCAGACTTTACATTAAAAGTCAATGCGGATCAGTTTGAAAAATGCACCATATTGTGTCACCTTCGAACGGATCCGTCCCCATTGTAACTCTGGACGGATCTGTTTGCCTCCGCACGGCCAGGCGGACACCCGAACACTGCAAGCAGCGTTCGGGTGTCCGCCTGCTGAGCGGAGCGGAGGACAGACGTTGCCAGACTGATGCATTCTGAGCGGATCCGCATCCACTCCGAATGCATTAGGGCCGTACGGATGCGTTCGGGGCCGCTTGTGAGAGCCTTCAAACGGAACTCACAAGCGGAGCCCCAAACGCTAATGTGAAAGTAGCCTTAGCAAGTTTTGTGGTGTAATTTATGACTCAAATCTACTCCAAGTACAACCTGGCATAGATCTTAATCAGGCGCCGTGAAGTTTATGACAAGGTGTGCACCTCGTCATAAATTAAATCCACGCTCCTGAGTCACAGGAGATATCATGACTAGGGTAGCAAATGCTGGTCTTGATAAAACAGAGGCCATTTCATTTTCTGAATATTTTTTCTGCTTTTACAGTATGAACATCCGGTAGTATAAAAACGGTTACCTATCTCTCCTGGTGACATGTATAATGTTGGGCCAAGGTAAATGCTCCACAGATGGACTGGTGGCTCCGCCTAGAGGAGCAATGAAGGAGTCATAACTCCTTTTTTCTAATGATCTGGTCCCAGGGGTTGAACCGTCACTGATCAAACATTGATGACCTATATAAAAGGATAGGACATCCATGTTTTACTCACTTTAAAGGGAATCTATTATCAGGGCAGACGCCTTCAGTTTAGGACATCTATATAACCCATTCCAAGGCACCTTTAGTTTCAATGTGTACATCTATATGTTAGATTATATGCAAAATAGATGTCATAAGAATTTCCTGTGAAGTATTCTGTACGCTTTCTATACCAAACTTGAATATTATTCTTTAGATTAGATTACACACTTAGGATTTACACGGTTTATAATGTTTTGATGAAACTGCAGTCTCCTAATATAGTCATCAAAAGGTTTCTTAAATATTGGCGCGCCTCTTCCTTTTCCTGAGGCACCTGCATTCATATAAACCTAAATGCAGCTCACGGAAGCTTGAAGTTTAACTTACTGTTGACTTTAATATCCACATTGCTTTCCTGCAATCTTGTGGCATGCAGAATACAAACATTTACTGTTGGAAAACTGTAGATTGACGCCAAAGTTAATGTTAAAATGAAGCTTAAGAATCCTGAATTGCAGGTGCAATCTGGTAACATGTACAGTTGTGGCCAAAAGTTTTGAGAATGACAAATATTAGTTTACACAAAGTTTGCTGCTAAACTGCTTTTAGATCTTTGTTTCAGTGATGAAGTGAAATATAATTACACGCACTTCATAAGTTTCAAAGGCTTTTATCGACAATTACATTACATTAATGCAAAGAGTCAGTATTTGCAGTGTTGGCCCTTCTTTTTCAGGACCTCTGGAATTCGACTGGGCATGCTCTCAATCAACTTCTGGGCCTATTCCTGACTGACAGCAAACCATTCTTTCATAATCACTTCTTGGAGTTTGTCAGAATTAGTGGGTTTTTGTTTGTCCACCTGCCTCTTGAGGATTGACCACAAGTTCTCAATGGGATTAAGATCTTGGCTTCACAGGCAATATCCTTGCCTGTGAAGCCATGGACCCAAAATGTCAACGTTTTGGTCCCCGAGCCACTTAGTTATCACTTTTGCCTTATGGCACGGTGCTCCATTGTGCTGGAAAATGCATTGTTCTTCACCAAACTGTTGTTGGATTGTTGGAAGAAGTTGCTGTTGGAGGGTGTTTTGGTACCAGTCTTTATTCATGGCTGTGTTTTTGGGCAAAATTGTGAGTGAGCCCACTCCCTTGGATGAGAAGCAACCTGTCACGGCTGAGGATGGGGAAAACCCTCAGCCGTGCGATGACAGAAGATGATGGTCGCTGCTCGACCAGGACGACAGAATTAGAGACCAGGTCACCTCCTAATCGCATCCCTAATCTGACCCTGACTCCTAGCTGTATGAGCCGACCCTGATGGTAGAAGGGCTCATACTCCGTAACCTTGAAGTCCCTGCTAGCCCTCAGGGTGGCCCTAAACTAGGAGCAGGGTAAGACAACCTGTTCCTTCTGGATACGGAGGAACAGGAGTCTCACTGGCCAAGCTGCAAGGAAGGGGGAACATATACAACTTATGGCAATGGCAGGTACATGCCACAAACACAACATTCACCTGCCATAGACACTAAGCCTGGAACCCATGTGCAAGTGCTGCTATCCACTACAAAAGGACACCACACACGACACACATCACACAGGAACCCAGGACCATAAGGTGCAATAAACAAGCATACCACAGACACATCTTCATAACATCAAACAAGAGTTATGACCACAAGGGTGGCCCTCACTGGAGAGATGGTGAATAACCAGGAGGATGTCTCCAGCAAACCATAGCTGAAGAAAACCCTCAGCCATGCGATGACAGAAGATGATGGTCGCTGCTCGAACAGGACGACAGAATTAGGGAGCAGGTCACCTCCTAATCGCATCCCTAATCTGACCCTGACTCCTAGCTGTATGAGCCGACCCTGATGGTAGAAGGGCTCATACTCCGGAACCTTGAAGTCCCTGCTAGCCCTCAGGGTGGCCCTAAACTAGGAGCAGGGTAAGACGACCTGTTCCTTCTGGATACGGAGGAACAGGAGTCTCACTGGCCAAGCTGCAAGGAAGGGGGAACATATACAACTTATGGCAATGGCAGGTACATGCCACAAACACAACATTCACATGCCACAGACACTAAGCCTGGAACCCATGTGCAAGTGCTGCTATCCACTACAAAAGGACACCGCACACGACACACATCACACAGGAACCCAGGACCATAAGGTGCAATAAACAAGCATACCACAGACACATCTTCATAACATCAAACAAGAGTTATGACCACAAGGGTGGCCCTCACTGGAGAGAAGGTGAATAACCAGGAGGATGTCTCCAGCAAACCATAGCTGAAGAACCCCTGAGCTTCAGGTCTCCACAGAGGCTTTATAGCCCAAAGTGGCCACACCCACACAGACACACTGTGGAAAGGGAGTTAACCCTTCCATCACCAAACAGGGTAGGGTAGTGAAGCCACTAAAAGGGGAAAGTGCACACATAACTAAATACACTGCAGCAGTTACCGGCGACAACGACATGCGTGGCAACCGTGTCCTGGGAGCCGGCCAGAAGGCCGAGACTCTGCCAACACATGTAAACAATACAACACGTTGCCACGGGCAGCCACAGGCGAAAGGGAAGTGTCACAGTGCACACATACATAAACCCCGTGCACACCAGACATAGAAAGTGCATACAAACACACACACACATAACCAAAGGCAACCGCACGCATACCTGTTGTCTGCAGCAACCGCACTAGAGGCAAACAACTAAGTGCCCCCAGCTGCGGATGACACAACACCCAGACCGCGGGCAACTGCATGCGGCTCCCAAGGAGTCATGAACATGGGCGTGACACAACCCCACACATGAATGGTCTCAGGATGCTTTACTGTTGGCATGACACAGGACTGATGGTAGCAATCACCTTTTCTTCTCCGGACAAGCCTTTTTCCTGATGCCCCAAACAATCGGAAAGAGGCTTCATCGGAGAATATGACTTTGCCCCAGTCCTCAGCGGTCCATTTTTTTTGGGAGAGAAGTGGCTTCTTTGCTGCCCTTCTTGACACCAGGCCATCTTCCAAAAGTCTTCGCCTCACTGTGCGTGCAGATGCGCTCACACCTGCCTGCTGCCATTCCTGAGCAAGCTCTGCACTGGTGGCACTCCGATCCCGCAGCTGAATCCTCTTTAGGAGACGATCCTGGCACTTGCTGGACTTTCTTGAAGCCTTCTCAACAAGAATTGAACCTCTTTCCTTGAAGTTCTTGATGATCCTATAAATTGTTGATTGAAGTGCAATCTTAGTAGCCACAATATCCTTGCCTGTGAAGCCATTTTTATGCAACGCAATGATGGCTGCACGCGTTTCTTTGCAGGTCACCATGGTTAACAATGGAAGAACAATGATTTCAAGCATCACGCTCCTTTTAACAGGTCAAGCCTGCTATTTTAACCCAATCAGCCTGACATAATGATCTCCAGCCTTGTGCTCGTCAACATTCTCACCTGAGTTAACAAGACGATTACTGAAATGATCTCAGCAGGTCCTTTAATGACAGCAATAAAATGCAGTGGAAAGTTTTTTTTGGGATTAAGTTAATTTTCATGGCAAAGAAGGACTATGCAATTCATCTGATCACTCTTCATAACATTCTGGAGTATATGCAAATTGCTATTATAAAAACTTAAGCAGCAATTTTTCCAATTTCCAATATTTATGTAATTCTCAAAACTTTTGGCCACGACTGTACATCGTTCTCTGTCCAGTGCACCATAAATGATTTTTAGACAGTCCAATGCTCTATTACACATGTGTACATAAATTTGTTACTGTTTATGTTGTATGTATACTGCTTATCATAGGTTCTTTTATATTGTAATATTGAAAGTATAAAGTACATGTCCTTGTCAAGCACTGTTTTCCATTGTCTTCTGAATGTGATATCCCCCTAAACTCCAGTAGGACCCACTGAGTGGAGCCTGTGGATCAATCACTGTTTGTATCCATCATACAACATTATAAACTAATGTGGAAAGGTGTTTCCAAAACCTACAAAAGCACTTTCTTGGGGCTCTCAATCACAGTTTTCATGTTATTTATTATGAAAGTGCCATTTATTCCAGGGCACTGTGAATATGAAAAGGGTGTAAATACATAATACAAAAACAACTCCAATAAACAAATTAGTATAGAAGGAGAGAAGACCCTGCCCATGAGGGCTTTCCTATACCTCTGATTGAAATCCCCAACATATGCCATAGTAAATGACGTACAATAGCTTATGTCACCCATAGCATCTCATTGTAAAAAAACAAACTGTGAACTGCATGAATAGGAAAGTGCTGTCTGTTCTGGCAGATGAATCCAGGTATGGGACACAGTCCATGTGTGTATTTCATGCAGATTGTGGTGCTGAAAAATGGTTGATATATTTCTGCTGGGTGCTTATAACAAAGTTTACTTTGCTAGGTCTTTTCTTCAAACATGCATCTACTTTTGTTCGTAAGTGAACTGATCTGAAAAATTATATCACTATCTTTTATCACCAAGCTATAAATCTATCAAAAATGGAGTGGCTCTACTACTCCGTAGGATGGAGAGGTGCTCAATATCTAGGTGTGAACTCCAAACACCAGAAAGTAAAGAATTTCAAATAATATTGGAGATATGGCACTCAATATCTGGGAATTTTGCTCAAAACAAGTCGCTTTATTGATGCAATAAAATACTTAAAATGTCATACAAAGTACGTAATTTGTACAGAAATTAAATAACATAATGATAAAAAGTCACAATTGACAATATAAAAAATATAAACACACATCAGACAGCAAATGGGTACTTGTCTGTAATCTGATTGAATGGGTCCAGAAAGTTAAATTCTCAACACTAGAGCACTGAATGTGTTATTGCTCAATAGTTTTCAATGAGAAATTAATCGAATGTCACCATTGATTCGGTATAAAATAATCGCCGATTATCATTATTGTAGTGCAGTCGCAGGATTTTCGGATTTAATAGTAGAAGTTATTCAGAATATGCATATATCACAGTTCATGGAACTTATCGGATTAAAATTCAGAAGTTGTTAGCTCTAGGTGGCGTCCCACCTTTTTTCAAGCTATTTAAATCCCTTACCTCCACTTCTCAATACGGTTTGTTCAGTCACCGTTTCCTCAGCGTCCCAAATATTCGATTTCTCCTTGCTTGTAAATCAGAGTGTCTCACTCTGAGGAGTTTTCGAACTTGATGTAGGACGAGTTGATCACTTAGGAGGTTATTGGTAAGGGAGGTGTAGCTGTAGATCTCCTTGCGTACGCCAAAAAATGGTGGTAATGTGGGGTCCAGGTTCCTCCCAGACGCGTTTCGAAGTCCCAAGGGGTGCTGACTTCTTCCTCAGTGGTGACCTGGCTCCCCCTAAACCACCTTTTTTATACCATCTTTGTTAATTGGGAAATCTGGAACCAATTAACAAAGATGGTATAAAAAAGGTGGTTTAGGGGGAGCCAGGTCACCACTGAGGAAGAAGTCAGCACCCCTTGGGACTTCGAAACGCGTCTGGGAGGAACCTGGACCCCACATTACCACCATTTTTTGGCGTACGCAAGGAGATCTACAGCTACACCTCCCTTACCAATAACCTCCTAAGTGATCAACTCGTCCTACATCAAGTTCGAAAACTCCTCAGAGTGAGACACTCTGATTTACAAGCAAGGAGAAATCGAATATTTGGGACGCTGAGGAAACAGTGACTGAACAAACCGTATTGAGAAGTGGAGGTAAGGGATTTAAATAGCTTGAAAAAAGGTGGGACGCCACCTAGAGCTAACAACTTCTGAATTTTAATCCGATAAGTTCCATGAACTGTGATATATGCATATTCGGAATAACTTCTACTATTAAATCCGAAAATCCTGCGACTGCACTACAATAATGATAATCGGCGATTATTTTATACCGAATCAATGGTGACATTCGATTAATTTCTCATTGAAAACTATTGAGCAATAACACATTCAGTGCTCTAGTGTTGAGAATTTAACTTTCTGGACCCATTCAATCAGATTACAGACAAGTACCCATTTGCTGTCTGATGTGTGTTTATATATACACTATAAGTAATTTTTTATATTGTCAATTGTGACTTTTTATCATTATGTTATTTAATTTCTGTACAAATTACGTACTTTGTATGACATTTTAAGTATTTTATTGCATCAATAAAGCGACTTGTTTTGAGCAAAATTCCCAGATATTGAGTGCCATATCTCCAATATTATTTGAAGCTATAAATCTAGCCTTCTCATGCAGAACCTTATTCCCCAAGACCTACCTTAAAGAGGGTCAAAACACCAAAAGAGCAGATGGATTTTCCCTATGAAAAAGGTTCTGGTTTTGGCTTGAATTCTAAGTCAGATTCCAAAGCCTGGTAAAGGATCAGACATTGACTTACAGGGTAGCCATCCAATAGGTGGCACTAGAGAGACAGCTTTTGTCCTCCTGAATAAGAGCTTATTTATATTCCCTTTTTCCCAGAGAGCACTATTGGGCCTAAAGGACTCCCTAAGCCTAAACTTGGCGGTCTTCAAGTAAAAGAACTTTGCTCCCCAAGACTAATGCAGATGATTTGAAATATAAAATAGTATTCCCGGGATGTGATATTTAGCATACAAAGTCAGCTATTGGATGAAGATAATGTCCATCAATGTCAATAAATTATATTTGTTGCTGTATCTCCTTTGAGATATTTTATACTTAGGTCCACTCCATAGGGGCATGACATTGACTGCTGGTGGGTGGATAGGATGCCTGAAGATGACAGTAGTGACGGACAAACCTTAGGATGAGGCTAGATTCACATGACCGTATGTGTTTTGTGGTCAGCAAATTGTGGATCCACAAAACAAACGGATGACGTTCGCATGACATCCTTTTTTTTGTAATAATGCCTATCCTAGTCCACCAAACGGACAAGAATAAAACATGTTCTATTTTTTTTGTGGGGCTACGAACGGACATACGGATAGCACATGGTGTGCTTTCTGCATTCCATTGAAATGAATCGGTCTGCATCCTATGCAAAAAAAAATGGAACGGACACGGAAAAAAAATGCGTTCCAGTGAATGTAGCCTTACACCTAACCTTTCTAATGATAATTTTACTATTCCAGTGGTAAGATCAAAATGGAATATAAATGCTTAGCTAAAATTTTCTAAGCATGTAACTGCACAAGCATATTCTTACAGTGTGTCCCGCATGGCACCAACATACATGTAGCCCAGCAACATTTTATAACGTAAAACAGATGCACAGATAGATATTGTACATGAAGCATATCCTATGTTGTGGCTCCTCTGGGAATTCCTAGATAACTGCACAGCTGTGAATAAGGTCAATAGATGTATTTAATTATGGCCACATAGACATTATTAGCGGTGTCATTTTGTGCTGGTTTGTAAAGTCCAATAAAAAATGCATGATATAAGCTATAACTATGATGTTCTTTTTAGATCTTAAGACATATCAGATGTTGCTTAGTACAGCATCTTATACTAATAGAGGGTAGCAAGGACAGCCATGCAATCAATGTGACTGGAAGAACATTTACTTTTCATGGCACAATGTGAACATACCCAGGTCTTGTGCTGTACACCAGAATAAATGTTCCCAAACAAGCACTAGGTAACTAGATACCTGCTGCCCCATTCACCCATTTAAAAAACAAATGCAACAACATTTTTTAAGTGCTTTACATCCCTGGTTTGGGTAAAATATATAATAAATATAAAAACAGACTATAGGCAAAAAGTGGCATCCTATCTGCAGAATGCTATAAATCTGCTTCCTACATATAGGGGAATTTGTCAAGCCCAACACTCCAGAATTCTGGCTTTCAAACTTTCCCAAAATAAGGCATTTTGACTATCGAGGCCTATTTACACAAACTTTTTGCATTTTCACACCACTCACTTCGGTTATGAAAAGTGGGTGTGAAAGTGAATGTAGTTGGCTATGTTCATTAGTTTCTCTCCAGATTTATCACTAATAAAGTCACAAACTCGTACCGGTACAGGGAGTAATGTAGAAAAACTGGAGTAGCATTTCTAGACAAAAGTTTTAGGTTTAAATATGCAAAAGCTATAACAATCAATGTTGTCCAGCAATGCAGACTCAATGAAAACGGACTATTATTACCGTTGTGATAAATACCACATTACATCTGATAAGAACCTGTTAAGGGGCTGTGAAAATACCAAATATCAGAAGGGTCTGACTGGTCCACCAAAGTACCAGAGGATCCTCTTGGCACAATAATAGACCTCAGAGGTCTTTCATTTGGAGTCAATAATTTGCCTAGTTCTTTTTGTTAATTTTAAAATAACCTTTAGCCCTTATTAATGATATGCCCCGAGTGTGTGATGATAATAACAAAGGTCTCATTGTGATTAAATAAATATGTGCCATGTTCTGTATAGGAAAAAAAGGACAATGCAGCAGCACTCTGCAAACACAAATAAAGTACAATAATGCCATAATTATAGACAACATTCTGGTGCTAATGCTACACTTATTTTGCATATTTGAGATTCTTGGCAAATCCATTGTGTACAAAATGATTTGGGCCCGTCTGCCAAACGTCAAGGCGATCTCTATCAGACGGGAACCTAACACTAAATCCTACCTGTTATGTGCCATAATGGCCACCATAAAATTCAGGGAGTGCATCCCTGGATTTAATGGAGGCCGTTATGGCACCAAATATGGTAAAAAGCAGAGTAGACCCAGTATGCACGTGGAACCTGCACTCACTGAATTATATGGTGGCCATTATGGCATATAATAGGTAGGATTTAGTGTTAGGTCTGATAGAGATTTAATGTTAGATCTGATAGAGATCGCCTTGACGTTTGGCAGACGGGCCCAAATAATTTTGCACAAAATGTATTTGCCAAGTATTTCAAATATGCAAAATAAGCGTAGCATTAGCATCAGAATGTTGTCTACAATTATGGCATTATTGTACTTTATTTGTGTTTGCAGAGTGCTGCTGCATTGTCCTTTTTTTCCTGTATGTTTCTAGCCATGGCAGCGTGCACCTGCACATTGGGATGTGCTGACTGACCCCCTTTTTTTTGCAGATGTTCTGTAAAAGATCATTTTGTCTGGTGGGACCAAGTATCTCAAGCGTGGACTCAAGATTGTGGAATTTTTGCACAGTTGCTCTAAACAACAGTATTTTTTTTATAGATACCAAGTACACCCTTCCATGTATTTT
Source organism: Bufo gargarizans (assembly GCF_014858855.1). Taxonomy (NCBI): domain Eukaryota; kingdom Metazoa; phylum Chordata; class Amphibia; order Anura; family Bufonidae; genus Bufo; species Bufo gargarizans. The sequence goes on from NC_058080.1 coordinate 124,131,412, forward strand.
TCTAGTTGAAATACTATTAACAATTACAAACCTTATACTATCGCTAAATCCAAAAACAGAATCACTCCAGAATAATTCAAGTGAATGTGAAGATTATTCACCCAGAGTACCAATAGTGTTGAAGTCACTCATTTTAACCTTTTTTTTCAAGGCTTGAAAATCATTCCAATGATGGACTGCAATGTTCCTGGTACATTGGGTAAATAAACTTCCCATTCACTCGGGTTTTTCTGGAGTGACGCCTCTTTGTTTTGGATTTGGCTGCAGTGAGAGATGTTTTGGAGTCCAGCTCTCTAAAGCTCTGCACCCACATCAAAGATCGTTTTGACTGTGCTGCCCCATTGCTGACAAAGCAGACTTTATACTACATCTCTTTCATGGATTAATGGATTTTATATGAAGACCACATTTTTAGATCAATGTGTTGATGAAATTTCACTTATTCATTTCTCTTTGGCTTCAAACACTAATAACCATTAGGGAATGCTTTAGTTCTATGTAATAAATTATTTACCTCCTGCCTACATTTACTCTACACAAGTGTAATGTGTTGATATCAGTACTCAATACATCAATTTTATTTGTGGTCATCCTCTCCTGATAGATGATGGTGGTGTGCAGCCATGAATACATTAACTATTGATTACTCCTCTACACAGACTAGTGTTGGAATTCACTTCACTTGAAACACACACACCGCTAGTCCATAGCCTCCAGTTATAGCCAAGCATTTGTCAGCTCATAATCCTCTCTTCTACTAGGAATTAGTTATATGATTTCCCTGCTAAATCTTAAGTAGTATCATATTATTGCTAGTATTACGTAACCTTCTGCTGTTGATGTACATGAAATATGCGCTTTTACCCAAACAACAACAGAGTCCAGGACTGTGTGGTGTCTGTTATTGACAAAGCTTCTTCAGTTCGAGAAAAAAAATTACCCAACAACATCTTGGCAACGTTGCATTTCCATTTCAAATGAATTGTAGCTTGGAAAGATGCTTGTCATTTTGGCCAGTCCTTCAGGAAAATGCCAAGACCCTGAAGTCATGAATACGAGCAAGGCTTAATGTTTCTAGTAGAGAGGGTTTTATTCCTCTTTCTGGCAGCATGGCACTCCTTAGGCAGACTGTCAATACTATGGCTTTTTGTCAAGTAGATTTTACTATGGAAATTTATTTCAAGAGGGCTCTCAGACTGGAGACAGTTGCCAGAATGTACAGCTCCTGATCCTCTTCTGCAGCAGTGAAAGAATATGTGAATTTTCCACAGCAGCAAATCTTGTGACTTATTCATCATTTCTTTCACAGGGTGCTTCTTCTCTAAAGTATCTGTGCTGTCCGGTTACTGAAGGCTCTCTATAGTTTTATTGATGAATAAAGAAGTTGTATAATGTATTGTAACTTACATCACATTATATACAGGGCAGTGATTCATTCTTTTTTTATTAATGTGACAAAGTTACCAATGAAGACGTCTTTCCTAAAAACTATGAGCTTTCTATGATAGGGTTCAATGAAGAACAAGATGTGAACTTTCTAAATATAATGCATTCTTGTTAAGGCTACTTTCACACTAGCATTTTTGCTGGATCCAGCAGGGTTCAGCAAAAACGCTTCCGTTCTGATAATACAACCATCTGCATCCGTTATGAATGGATCCGGTTGTATCATCTTTAACATAGCCAAGACGGATCCATCATGAACTCCATTGAAAGTCAATGGGGGACGGATCCGTTTTCTATTGTGTCAGAGAAAACTGATCCGTCCCCATTGACTTGCATTGTGGGTCATGAACGATCCATCTTGCTCTGCATCCCAGGATGGAAAGCATACTGCAGCATGCTGCGGTTTGCTCTCCAGTATGAGAACAGAACGGAATGCAGTTTGGGGCATTACGTTCTGTTCAGTTACGTTTTCTAACTGAAGACTGATCAGTCTTCAAAATGCGTTCAGTGTTACTATGGCAGCCAGGACGCTATTAAAGTCCTGATTGCCATAGTAGTAGTGGGGAGCGGGGGAGCAGTATATTTACCGTCCGTGTGGCTCCCGGGGCGCTTCAGAGTGACGTCAGGGCGCCCCACGCGCATGGATGACGTGATCGCATGGATCATGTCATCCATGCGCGTGGGGCGCCCTGATGTCACTCTGAAGCGCCCCGGGAGCCGCACGGACGGTAAGTAAACTGCTCCCCCGCTCCCCACTACACTTTACCATGGCAAACAGGACTTTAGCGTCCTGGCAGCCATGGTAACCATGCAGAAAAAGCTAAACGTCGGATCCGGTAATGCGCCGAAACGACGTTTAGCTTAAAGCCGGATCCGGATTAATGCCTTTCAATGGGCATTAATTCTGGATCCGGCCTTGCGGCAAGTGTTCAGGATTTTTGGCCAGGGCAAAAAGTGCAGCATGCTGCGGTATTTTCTCCGGCCAAAAAACGTTCCGGTCCTGAACTGAAGACATCCTGATGCATCCTGAACGGATTTCTCTCCATTCAGAATCCATTGGGATAAAACTGATCAGGATTCTTCCGGCATAGAGCACCGACGACGGAACTATATGCCGGAAAAGAAATACGCAGGTGTGAAAGAGCCCTTAGTTTATTGCTGGTTTCCTAGCAGAGAGTACTTCTAACAGGCCTGTTTGGTTATCACCATCAAGTTGAATAAGCCAGGCCTTCACACGCTTGTACATGCTTGGACAACACCCTTGGCCACTGAAGTGATACATTTTCTCCCTACTATGAAATCATAAAAACTGGTTTCCTAATCTTCTTGAAAGGGCTTGTTCATTTATTAGGTGGATTTACTAATATGGAACATTTGAAACAAGATTGGTCATACCCTCTATATATCTGTTGGCTTAATATTTATTTGATCAATACCTCAATGGGTTTATCCAAACATATTGATTAGTTTTAAACCCAGCGCATTATTACACATTTTTTTATGTATTTACACTTAGGCCCACTGATATTCCAGGAATAATGTAAGAATATTGCCACCTGCTGTTTCTATTGAACAGCTGTTCTGTGTCTATCTCAGTAAGTGTGCCAAGATGGACAAACATGCTCAATATTGCTTCTCTCTCTCTCCTTCTTTGAGTCAACCGGACACTCAGCACTTTAAGTACACAGTGACAGCAAAGTTTAACTTGGCTTTCCCATGACTTTTGTTGGGTTGTCAATTTAAACTTTGCTGCAACTATGTATTTAATATGTTAAGTGTCAAGTTGACATTTGCTACATCTGTAATTTTCTGGGAAGCAGAGAAGACTTATCTTCATGAAGTTGGCTCACTTCACCAGGATGCCCTCCGCAGACTTGTAGGTGCAGACAGAGGGGCTAGACCGAGCATGTGTGTCCGCATCTGAACATTTACTGAGATGCACACAGAAAAGCTGTTCAATAAAAAATAAAAATAAACTGCAGGTGGCGCTATTGTAAGGTAATTCCAGAACTATTTGGAAACATAAGCATTTTTATCCTACAGGATAGGTGCTAAATGTCTGGTCACTGAGGGTCTGACCACTGTGAACCCCACCGATCACTATCACTGTACGACTGCATGCTCGACCACCATTCCATTCTTTAGGGCCTAGGATTGGTTGGAGTTCAAGTGAATGAGGCCCCAATGTTGTGGATAAGTGATTGTGATACAACCCTTTAACCTCATCATAAAGATGCACACTTGACTGAGGGGTAGGTTGACAACTTGCTGTCGGACACTTATAAAATCAGCTTATTTCCTTGCTAAACAATGGCATCCAAGATGAAGCAGGGGTAACACACACACTCGTCACTCAAATTTCTTAACTCATCGCGTTAATCTTGAAACAAAAGCCATTGAAAAGCAATTGCTTAACGCATTTAGTTGCATTTAGTTTAGATAACATGTCTCATAAAGCATGTGTGTTATCCCTGCTACATCCGTATATTATTTTCTGTGGAAGCCATATCTTGTGCTATCACACACAATGTTCTTTATGGTCTCTAGTGCACTGATACATGCAGCCCTTTCACAGTTCTGTACAGATCACTGCTATGCTGTGCTGAAGACACTTCAGAAATATTGGTAAAGTTATAACAATATGATATATTAGGGCAAGCCTGCCAACTTTATCATGTCTTCCTCGATGGCATATGAAGTAGAGGGAAGGATTAGGCATGTTAGATGCCTGCAGTAGATAAACCGATGCCAAAGGGGTCTGGCAGCAGCTTATTCCCCTCTCTCCATTGAAGTCAACATGCAGAAGCTTTCAGCTTGCAACTATTGCATGCGAATATCCAGCTTAAGACCGGACATACTGCATGGGATAATAGCCGTAATGTTTCAGTCTACTGGTAATATTAATCACGGCCCAGTAGAACATCCCAGCATTAGTCCTATTATTGTCTGCTTACATTAAGGTGCCTATACACATTCAATAGCTATCTTTCCTGACTACCTCCTTGCTCTCCCATCCATATACACTTGGCTCGGCCGAACATGTACAATAGGTGTATGCAGTAAGGAGAGCGGAGAAAGCCATTGTCAAACGCTTCTGGTGGTGGTTTCTCTCCTGGGAGAACATGAAAATTTGGATTTGGTGAAAATATTTATTTCACCTGATAATTGTCTCTCCTGACATCACCTGTCAGGGGAGAGTCAGGAGCTACACACACATTAGAGTTCTCAGCGATATCGGCCGACAGAAGACTAATGTGTATGGCCATCTTTTGTCATATGGTTGCTCACAGTATTTTTTTACAAAAAACAATGACAATAAAACTAAAAACTAAAGTGATGCATCTACTTCTAAGACTCTACCAGTATGATCAAATAGGTATATGGTAAATATTTTAAAGGTGGCCCTCAAGCTCCCCTTTCCCAATTTATCCTGAGGGTAAACCAAACAGGCACTAAATCCCTTTTACTGGTTAAGGCCTCTTTCACACTACAGTATGTTGCATTCAGTGTTTTGCGTTCCGTTTTTCACGGATCCGTTGTTCCGTTTTTTGCTTCCGTTGTGGTTCCGTTTCCGTTCCGTTGTTCCGTTCCGTTTTTCCGTATGGCAAATACAGTATACAGTAATTTCATATTAAAAATTGGGCTGGGCATAACATTTTCAATTGATGGTTCCGCAAAAAACGGAACGGATACGGAAGACATACGGATGCATTTCCGTATGTGTTCAGTTTTTTTTGCGGCCCCATTGACTTGAATGGAGCCACGGACTGTGATTCTCAGCCAAATATAGGACATGTTCTATCTTTTCAACGGAACGGAAAAACGGAAATACGGAAACGGAATGCATACGGAACACATTCCGTTTTTTTGCGGAACCATTGAAATGAATGGTTCCGTATACGGACCGTATACGGAACGCAAAAAACGGACCGTATACGGAACGCAAAAAACTGTAGTGTGAAAGAGGCCTAATAGTGTGTAGAAGGTAATATGTAAACTCCCATATAAAACAGTCAAGTCATTGCAAAGCAGTAATGAGAAATATATAGAAATGAGAATGAGACCCCTGCAACCTCCTGACGGGCATTCCCTTGATGGGCATTTTAAGTGTTTATGCTTAAAATGTCTTTTACTACCATTATAATTGTAATACCTATGAGCTCAAAACGATCACAGTGAAAGAAACAGATGCTTGATGTGCCTAATTACAAAATGTCCTTGGACTAATTAGTTTTGTCTAAATATATCTAATTATGTTTTATTTTCTATTGAACTTTGTAGATACTGTATATCAGATTAAATCCAGCTATATGTAGTAAGGGCTCTTTCACACCCGCGTTCTTTTCTTCCGGCATAGAGTTCCGTCGTCGGGGCTCTATGCCGGAAGAATCCTGATCAGTTTTATCCTAATGCATTCTGAATGGAGAGAAATCCGTTCAGGATGCATCAGGATGTCTTCAGTTCAGGACCGGAACGTTTTTTGGCCAGAGAAAATACTGCAGCATGCTGCGCTTTTTGCTCCGGCCAAAAATCCTGAACACTTGCCGCAAGGCTGGATCCGGAATTAATGCCCATTGAAAGGCATTAATCCGGATCCGGCCTTAAGCTAAACGTCGTTTCGGCGCATTACCGGATCCGACGTTTAGCTTTTTCTGAAAGGTTACCATGGCTGCCAGGACGCTAAAGTCCTGGCAGCCATGGTAATATGTAGTGGGGAGCAGTATACTTACCGTCTGTGTGGCTCCCGGGGCGCTTCAGAGTGACGTCAGGGCGCCCCACGCGCATGGATGACGTGATCGCATGGATCATGTCATCCATGCGCATGGGGCGCTCTGACGTCATTCTGGAGCGCCCCGGGAGCCGCACGGACGGTAAGTATACTGCTCCCCCACTCCCCACTACTACTATGGCAACTAGGACTTTAATAGCATCCTGGGTGCCATAGTAACACTGAACACATTTTGAAGACGGATCCGTCTTCAAATGCTTTCAGTTCACTTGCGGTGTTACGGATCCGGCGGGCACTTTCGGCAAATGGAGTACACGACGGATCCGGACAACGCAAGTGTGAAAGAGCCCTAAGTCTTCAAGCATCCAAGTCATAGGCAGTCAGGGATCAGTTGTTTCGGGCTCTTTATGACACCTTCTGATGGAATTATTCTCTTCAAGAAGCAATGTTTCTATAAGGGGAACCTTCATAATATGATGGAACATGCCATTATTTTTTTTCTGTACAGATTCAAAACCTCCATTTGCCTAAGTATGAAATTGGAGCTATACAGTAGGGCACCATTAAAGTCTATTGGTGTTTGTATCCTGTCTCTGTAAAACCCACAGGTTGTAGTTGAGTGATAAGAGTGTTCTCGTCAGTAAAATTTTGGATGCAAGGAAACCAATTTCCAATAAATTTTAGACAGAATCTGTGGACATGGATGCAATAAGCAATGTAGCAACCTTAATGTGACAGCAAACTTTACATTGACATTTTCAACTAATTTTGTTCTGTTAAGTGTCAAGTTATAGTTTATTGCAACTGTGTATTTAACATGTTAGGTGTCAAGTTAAGGTTTGCTGCATCTGTACATGTACATGGGATTAGGCATATATGGTCAAGAAATTGAGAGTGATGAAATGCGGCACATTTCACATTCTCATTGCCATGTTGGAACAACAATAGCTTTAAACATAGTACTGGATTCCCTAAAGTTATCTATTGCAGATAACGTTTTACTACTTTGAGTTTTCAGCATTTTGTGGACTCCTCCTAGTTGAAGAAGGAAACTTCATGAAAATACTTAGAAATAATTAACCCATAATTTGGAGACTTTTGATAATTATACATCTTAAAATTACTGTTGTTATGCAACAATAGATAATTATTCAATTATCTATTGTTGCATAGGAATTCTCCAACCTTTTCTTCTAAGGCCCCATCAACCAGAACTTGCTGATGCTTTTTCCATGGCAAAATGAAAAATATTGCTCAATGTATCTTTCATTTATCTCTGGGGAAAAAAAACTCACATTAACTGGGAAACAAACTTATCTGGTGTTTTCCTTGTCATCGTTTGAGTTTGCAGATTCTCTAATTCTGAGGCTCCTCCTCTGCCATTCCAGATGGCTACACCACTATTCAGACTATATGATGCATACTTTGCAGTGGTAGCCCAAGACACTTCCTACTAGTCCAGTCCTGCTCTTGGATTGGCCAGAACTGTTCCCCTGAGCACAGGGGCAGACTGGGAACTTAAAGTGGCCCTGGAAAAAATACTAAAAGTGGTCCCGTTTTGTAGTCAGGTCCAAAGTAATGAAAGGCAGGGCCAGCAATACAATATTGTGGCACATTATACCACCCCAACAGTGCTAAATACCACTGTCTATCACAAAATACTTTAGCCAACAGCACAAAATACATCCCCAAAAATGTCCACTGGCCAGCCGTGTGGAAGGTTCAGATGGCCCCCTGGGCATCGGCCCACCGGGAAAGGTCATGTAAGGTCTATGGCCAATCCGTCCCTTCCTGAACAGCTCTGGCCAATCCAAAGGAAGCAGGAAGTGTCTTGAACTACCAAATTCACAGTATGCACTGGGCAGTCTGAGAAGCGGAAAAAGAGGAGGCCTGGAATTGACGGATCTTCAGCTGATAAGATAAAAAGGAGGTCATGTATGTGCTCTGTTCTTTCCCCAGTTAATTAGGACACATGCATATGGCTGGATTAGGGGTCTGTTTTGTACAGAGCTGTTTTCATGCACATATAGAAGTACATAAGAACCTTGTGTACCTCTGCAATTCTCCAGTTACATATGGAGGCATCCAGAGGTTTCCGATTCATACGGAAATGTACAGTCTTTTTCTATTAGATGCAAAAGAGAATAGCCTGGTATAAATGTCACCTGGCATAGCATTTTATGGTGACATATGGAGTTCCTGCAGCTTCATAGTATAAAGCCATGCGGGGCTCTGTGTGGTGCCGTACAGCTTCTCTGCTGAGGACTTACGTCTGTGCAGCAGGAATGATCATCATACAGTCCCCTATGTCAAAATTGTCTTGTTTCATTAACAATGGGTGTGGAACCTCAGCAGTGTGTCTCGCCTTATAGCGTGAGCTGCTGGAAAGCATGTTGCTGTCATGTTAATCATTTGAAGCACCTATAACAATGTATACTGAAATTTGGATTTGTTACAAGGAAGCAGCTTTTTTTCCCCTATAATTGCACACTCCTTATATATAATTTGGCCAGCTGCTAGTGCTAGTCTGTTTGTTTTAACCCCTTAAGGACCTTGCCATTTTTCACCTTAAAGGGATTCTGTCACCTCCCCTAAGGCAAAAAACGATTTAAAAGCAGCCATGCAGCACAGCTTACCTGGATTAGGCTGTGCTGTTCAATCTTGAAATCCGTCCAGCAGTTAGTTCAAAAAACGAGTTTGATCAATGAGGAAATGCGTCCTGAAGGTGCCCAGAGGGGCGTTTTTTTCTTCTGAGAGAGCCCAGTCCCGCCCCTTTTTCAGTGCCCAGCCCGCCTTCCTTTTACTTCCTAACCGCCGCCCCCAGCCTGCCACAGCCTCTCCTGCCTCTCCTCCCCCTCCCTCTTGCCGAACGAAGTCTCGCACAGGCGCAGTACCCACTGAGGGCTGCGCCTGTGCGATCATCAGGAGACTGAGGGCGGCAGCTTCATCTTCGTCACTGGGCATGCGCCGAGCCCAGTGACGTCCGATGCTCGCTCTTCCCTCAGTCAGCAGGGAAGAGCGAGCATCGGACGTCACTGGGCTCGGCGCATGCCCAGTGACGAAGATGAAGCTGCCGCCCTCAGTCTCCTGATGATCGCACAGGCGCAGCCCTCAGTGGGTACTGCGCCTGTGCGAGACTTCGTTCGGCAAGAGGGAGGGGGAGGAGAGGCAGGAGAGGCTGTGGCAGGCTGGGGGCGGCGGTTAGGAAGTAAAAGGAAGGCGGGCTGGGCACTGAAAAAGGGGCGGGACTGGGCTCTCTCAGAAGAAAAAAACGCCCCTCTGGGCACCTTCAGGACGCATTTCCTCATTGATCAAACTCGTTTTTTGAACTAACTGCTGGACGGATTTCAAGATTGAACAGCACAGCCTAATCCAGGTAAGCTGTGCTGCATGGCTGCTTTTAAATCGTTTTTTGCCTTAGGGGAGGTGACAGAATCCCTTTAAGGACCAGGTCATTTTTTGCAAATCTGACATGTGTCACTTTATGTGGTAATAACTTTAAAACGCTTTTACTTATCCAGGCCATTCTGAGATTGTTTTCTCATCACATATTGTACTACCTGACAGTGGTAAAATTGAGTCAAAAAATTAAATTTTTCTTTATAAAAAAATTCCAAATTTACCAAAAATTTGGAAAAAGTAGCAAATTTCCAAATTTAAATTTCTCTACTCTTATAATAGTTATTACTTTACATTCCCCATATGTGTACTTCATGTTTGAATCATTTTGTGAATGCCATTTTTTTTGGTGACGTTAGGCTTAGAAATTTAGAAGCAAATCTTGAAATTTTTTAGAAAATTTCCAAAACCCACTTTTTAAGGACCAGTTCAGGTCTGAAGTCACTTTGTGAGGCTTACATAATAGAAACCACCCAAAAATTACCCCATTTTAGAAACTACACCCGTCAAGGTATTCAAAACTGATTTTACTAACTTTTTTTACCCTTTAGGTGTTCCACAAGAATTAATTGAAAATGGAGATGAAATTTCAGAATTTCACTTTTTTGGCAGATTTTCCATTTTAATCAATTTTTTTCTTCTAACAAAGGAAGGGTTAACAGCCAAACAAAACTCAATATTTATTACCCTGATTCTGCAGTTTACAGAAACACCCCATATGTGGTCATAAGCTGCTGTACGGGCACACGGCAGGGCGCAGAAGGAAAGGAACGCCATATGGTTTTTGAAAGGCAGATTTCACTGGGATAATTTTAAGCTGTCATGTCACATTTGAAGACCCCCTGATGCACCCCTAGAGTAGAAACTCGAAAAAATTTACCCCATTTTAGAAACTACACATCTCAAGGTATTCAAAACTGATTTTACAAACTTTGTTAACTCTTTATGTGATCCACAAGAATTAATGGAAAATGGAGATTAAATTTCAGAATTTCACTTTTTGGGCAGATATTCCATTTTAATCCATTTTTTCCAGTAACAAAGCAAGGGTTAACAGCCAAACACAACTCAATATTTATTACCCTGATTCTGTTGTTTACAGAAACCCCCATATCTGGTCGTAAACTGCTGTACGGCCACACGGCAGGACGCAGAAGGAAAAGAACACCATATGCTTTTTGGAAGGCAGATTTCACTAGAATAATTTTAAGCTGCTGTGTCACATTTGAAGACCCCCTGATGAACCCCTAGAGTAGAAACTCCAAAAAAGACCCCCTTTTGGAAACTATGGGAAAAGGTGGCAGTTTTGTTGGTACTATTTTAGGGTACATACAGTTGTGTTCAAAATTATTCAACCCCCAATGCTGTAAAGGGTTTTAGGGAATTTAGTGTACATTTTTAATTGTGTTCAGAATGAAATCTTACAAGGACTTTTTAAAGAACCAAATGCAACTAAAATGACATCAATTGTTTTTGTAATACAGTAGTAAATGTTTTTTGTGTGATTTCTTCATTGACACAATTATTCAACCCCTTAAAGACTATCACTCTTAAGAACAGAGGTTCATTCAAGTGTTTTCGATCAGGTATTGAAAACACCTGTGGATGTCAAGGAGCAGCAATCAAGCATAATAAGCACCAATTAGGCAGATTTAAAAGGACTGTGATACTCAGCTCCTTCTAGACATTTACTGGTGTGTTTACAAACATGGTGAAGTCAAGAGAATGGTCCAGGAAGACAAGAGAAGAGGTGATTTCTCTTCATAAGGAAGGGCAATGGCTATAAGAAGATTTCAAAGATGTTAAACATACCAAGAGACACCATAGGAAGCATCATTCGCAAATTCAAGGCAAAGGGCACTGTTGAAACGCTACCTGGTCGTGGCAGAAAGAACATGCTGACTTCGACTGCTGTGCGCTACCTGAAGCGCAAAGTGGAGAAAAGTCCCCGTGTGACTGCTGAGGAACTGAAAAAAGATTTGTCAGATGTGGGTACTGAAGTTTCAGCTCAGACAATAGGGCGCACACTGCGTAATAAAGGCCTCCATGCCAGAACTCCCAGGCGCACTCCCTTGCTGTCTCCAAAGAATAAGAAGAGTCGACTGCAGTATGCCAAAAGTCCTGTGGACAAACCACAAAAGTTTTGGGATAGTGTTCTGTGGACTGATGAAACAAAATTAGAACTGTTTGGGCCCATGAATCAACGCTATGTTTGGAGGAGGAAGAACAAGGCCTATGAAGAAAAGAACACCTTGCCTACTGTGAAGCATGGCGGGGGGGGGGGGGGGTCAATCATGCTTTGGGGCTGTTTTGCTTCTACAGGTACAGGGAAGCTTCAGCGTGTGCAAGGTACCATGAATTATCTTCAGTACCAGGAGATATTGGATGAAAATGTGATGCAGTCCGTCACAAACCTGAGGCTTGGGAGACGTTGGACCTTTCAACAGGACAATGATCCCAAGCATATCTCCAAGCCCACTAGAGCATGGTTGCAGATTAAAGGTTGGAACATTTTGAAGTGGCCATCGCAGTCACCAGACTTAAATCCGATTGAGAACCTCTGGTGGGACTTAAAGAAAGCAGTTGCAGCGCGCAAGCCTAAGAATGTGACTGAACTGGAGGCTTTTGCCCATGAAGAATGGGCGAAGATACCCGTAGATCGCTGCAAGACACTTGTGTCAAGCTATGCTTCACGTTTAAAAGCTGTTATAACTGTAAAAGAATGTTGTACTAAGTACTAAGATTGAATGTCACTTGGGGGTTTAATAAAACTGATAATGATGTGAGCACAGAAAAGACATTTGTGGTTATTTCATTATAAATGTTATGTTATATTTGTTTGACTTACAAGTGCCTCTTTGATTTAATTGTAAAGAAGATGACTGAAATTATCAAAATCAATGTCAAACTGGCCAAAACACTCAATTTCAGTGGGGGTTGAATAATTTTGAACACAACTGTGTGATTTTTGGTTGCACTATATTACACTTTTTGTGAGGCAAGGTAACAAAAATAGCTGTTTTGGCACCGTTTTTATTTTTTCTTATTTACAGTGTTTATCTAACAGGTTAGATCATGTGGTATTTTTAGAGAGCAGGTTGTTACGGACGCGACAATACCAAATATGACAATATTTGTTTCAGTTTTACATAATTAAACATTTTTTATTGTGTCTCCATATTCTGAAAGCCATATTTTTTTTTTTGGGTGATTGTCTTATGTAGGGGCTAATTTTTTTATTGGTACTATTTTAGGGTGCATATGACTTTTTGATCGCTTGGTATTACACTTTTTGTGATGTAAGGTGACAAAAAATGCCTTTTTTGACACACTTTTTAAAAACATTTTTTACAGTGTACACCTGAGGGGTTAGGTCATGTGATATTTTTATACAGCAGGTTCTTATGGACACGGCAATACCTAACATGTATACTTTTTTATTTATTAAATTTTAAACAAAAAAAACCCCCATTTTTTAGTGTCTCCATATTCTGAAAGCCATAGTTTTTATATTTTTTGGGCAACTGTCTCAGGTAGAGTCTCATTTTTTGCGGGATGAGATGACGGTTTGATTGTCACTATTTTGGGGTGCATATGACTTTTTGATCGCTTGGTATTACACTTTTTGTGATGTAAGGTGACATCATTCCATAGCCATTCCATGCAGCAGAATTATAATAGAAAGCATAGTATGTGAGCAGTGTATGTGCACCATAGATTCAGATAATGTAGTGTACAGAAACTTCCTCCCATTTTGTAGTATCCAAATACTATAATATGATCTACACAGGCTGATTGTTAGACAGACTTTCTCATTACTTGATCCTGTCTTCACCTCCTGAATCATTCAAAACCATGGCGGAGTGTGGCGGGCAGCCAGGTCAGTCTTAATTTATGCATAGTTCACAATAAATGACACTGCTGCATTAAAGTTACTGGAAACGTTTGATTTTCATTTCTTTTGTTTCATTTTTACTTAGAACACAGGGTAAGATAGAAATGCATCAATGTTTAATAATTAATCATAAGAAATAAAAGAAAAAAATCTTGAGAAAAATGCTGAAAATTAACCCAGAAAACTGATAAACCCTAATGGAAATGGAAATCACTTTAGTCAGGTATTGTCACTATACAATGGGGCAGATTTATCAAACAGTCTAAATAAAAAACTGTGTTAGTTGGCCATAGCAACCAATCACTGCGCAATTTTTATTTTTCAAGAGCACTGAGAAAGCTGTGCTGTGATTGGTTACTATTGGTTACTATAGGGAACAAAGACTTTTTTTCTGGTAAAGTAGCACTCCCATGAAAATTTTCATTCTCTAACCTGTTACAAAGGTGCATGATGTAAACTGTAGTGAAGGTAATCTTCTTACCAGTGACTGTATTTGTGAGTTATAACCTCCCTTCTGATCCTCAGCTGTTTACATCATGTAACTTTCTAACAACTCAGAGATGAAAAAATGTTTGTGAGAGTGCTTTCTTTAATTTCATAAAACTTCCCTTGTTGCTTGGCTGTTTTTTTGATCGAGTGAAGGTCATGTCCTCCTGGGACATAAATTTCACTTGAGACAAATGAGGTATATGTCCCCTGCCAATATTTTAGTGACAACAATTAATGATATGCCCCCATTGTCTTTTAGATACGTGTTCCACCTCTGTGACCTGCACCTACACTGAGAATGGAGCCCCGAAAGTTATGGAGGGCGTGCTGTACTAAAGCCTGCCCATTAGTGTCGGTGACATCACTGGGAACACTGCTATACGGATCTAATGAAAAAGCCCCTGCCCTTGCCCAAGGGAGAGCATCAGAGGGGCTGCCTGGGTGAAGAAGGGGATATGTCCAGGTTCCGCTCTGAACCAGATAGCAACACATATCCTTTTTGCAGATTTATTTTTTCTGTTTCCTGAACATGATTATGGGGCGACCATCTTGCCTGAGCTGTTCTTAACAGCATTTAGAAAGTGGTGTGAAAATTGGTTTACGGCAGCCTCATGGTTTATAGACACAATAGTCAGGAGGGGACATCATTGACTTCTATGGTTTTCTAAGCATGCTCTGTGACCTGTGCAGAGGTCATTGTACAAGGAAAGAAGAGATGAGCTCTGACAATCACCTATTGTGACTGGTAGATCTCGTCTTATCTATACACAGAGATGATATCTTCTTATCATTTCAGGCAGGATTAGAATGACATAAAGAGATGTGCAGACCAAGAAGTGAAGAGTCCAAAAACTGCAGAATTGTATGCTTTTTGTTTAAAAATAACATCATCAAACATTCTTAAAAAATATATGTTAAACATAAAAATTTGATCTAAGCAATATGTCTGTGGAGGTTCTCATTTATCCAGGTCATGGTATATCTGTAAAGAATAAATCAAGGCAACTGGACTTACTGTAGATTTCTTGAAAACGTTTCACTCGTTCTTCCAATGAGCTTTCTCAATTCTGAGTGACTGTACAAGAATTCTCTGGGAATAAATATGTAACTGAATCAACATCTGGTAATTATACCCAGCATGGGGTCAGGGGTCATTATACCCTGCATGGGGTCAAAGGTGTTGATTCCATTATCCTAATTGGAGTCAGTCGGTGATAATGACCTCCCAGAAAAAGGTGTCAAGACAGCATTGTATGTGGCAGACAATAGATGTCTAACCCCCCCATGCTGGGTATAATTACCAGATGTTGATTCAGTTACATATTTATTCCCAGAGAATTCTTGTACAGTCACTCAGAATTGAGAAAGCTCGTTGGAAGAACGAGTGAAACGTTTTCAAGAAATCTACAGTACGTCCAGTTGCCTTGATTTATTCTTAACAGATATCTAAGCAATAGGTCATTTTCTGAATGGACCTGGGCTGCAATACCAAACACAGACGCTGTACAATGTAAAGTGATAAACTGTGAGGAGGCTGCAGCATTACGGCCTTATCAAACAGCTGATCAGTGGCAATGCCAGGACTCTCAGTGATCGCATATTGATGACCTATCCTGAGGATAAGTAATTAATATTCTACTCCTGCAAAATCCCTTTAATGCAAACCAGGAGATGCCTTGGCAATCCCTGTGTATGATAGTATTGACTATATGGTGAATAATGCAGATACATACAGTGCATGAATGATAGTGTATCTGTCATTCAAGTGTTAGAAACTACAAAGTGGTTGTGGTCATGTAACTACGTGACATGTCCACACCTACACTTTTATGCTTGCAATTTATACATGTATGTTACAATAATTGTTATTTTTGGATCATCTAGATACATTTTTAGAAACATGGCCAACCCACTTTGGGTTTGCAGCTATATTGAGCATACTGCTATGTTCACAGTACGAGCATGACCCCAGATGAGTTATGGATAGTGTTGAGCGAACTTGTGTTTTAAGTTTGGCATCTAAAGTACGGTTTCGGGTTATCGAAGAATCGCGTTATGGATTCTAAATAACGTTATGGTCCGTGGTAGCGGAATCCATAACGTGATTCTTCGATAACCCGAACCCGAACTTTAGACGCCGAACTTAAAACACAAGTTCGCTCAACACTAGTTATGGATAATTTGAAAACCATAAAGATAATTAGTAATACATGTCTACAACTTAGATACTTATATGGACACATGAACTATATTTACTCTGACCTGCAAAATAATGATAACTGCAATCACAATAATCTGTACAAGTGCAGACACGGACACAGTGCCATATTTTTAAGGACTGGCTAGGAATTTGCGGATGGTTGCCAACCGTGCCAGACAGAGATCTATATATACAGAAGTTGCTCATGGTTGTGTTGGGTGAAACATACCTCATGGTATATATTGCAAAGCATTTTATCTGCTCTTTTAAATACCGTAATTGTTTTAATACAAACCCAGAAATTCATTCATCAAGCATGCATATCAGCATTTCAGTGCATTCACCCTCTCCCATAATATGTTACTCTTCTGGCAGATGAAATAGTCATGCAAGGTATCACAATAATTTAGGTATGACTGTATACTGTAGCTGCTTTGCTTATGTATTGTACGAGATGATCAACTCGTTCACTGCTCTAATCACAGCAAAAATGACTCTTATATTACTGACCATTACAATGTAATGGGATTGCTTGTGAGTAAATGTTAGAATTAATAGTGGATACAATTGCAATTTTCTAGGCACTTGTTCTAAAATAAAGAAGAGGCAATTAAGTTTATTAAAGTTCATTTAAAGGGGGTTTCCAAGACTTTTAGGCTACTTTCACACTAGCGTTCGTCGGTCCGCTCGTGAGCTCCGTTTGAAGGGGCTCACGAGCGGACCCGAACGCAGCCGTCCAGCCCTGATGCAGTCTGAATGGATGCGGATCCGCTCAGACTGCATCAGTCTGGCGGCGTTCAGCCTCCGCTCCGCTCGCCTCCGCACGGACAGGCGGACAGCTGAACGCTGCTTGCAGCGTTCGGGTGTCCGCCTGGCCGTGCGGAGGCGTGCGGATCCGTCCAGACTTACAATGTAAGTCAATGGGGACGGATCCGTTTGAAGATGCCACAATATGGCTCAATCTTCAGGCGGATCCGTCCCCCATTGACTTTACATTGAAAGTCTGGACGGATCCGTACGAGGCTATTTTCACACTTAGCTGTTATATGCTAAAATAATGCAGACGGATCCGTTCTGAACGGAGCCTCCGTCTGCATTATTATGATCGGATCCGTTCAGAACGGATCCGATCGAACGCTAGTGTGAAAGTAGCCTTATACTCATGACCTATCCACTGGATAGGTCATCAATATCTGATCCGTGGAGGTCCGACACCTGGAACCCCGCCGGTCAGATGTTTGAGAAGGCGCTGGTGCTCGCAGTAGCGCCACAGCCTTCTCGCAGCTCACCAAGCACTGTGCCATACATTGTACGTTAACTTAAATGGGCCTGAGCTGCACCTAGGCCATGTGACCGATAAACTTGACATCACATGGCCTAGGTTAAGCAGCAAGAAGGTCATGGCGCTACAGCAAGGGTCGGTGCATTATCAAACAGATGATCAGCGATGGTCCTGGGTGTTGGACCCCCTCCAATCAAATACTGATGACCTATCCAAAGGTCATCACTGTAAAAGTGTTGGAAAAAGCCTTTAAAGGCTATGTACACCTTCGGGACAATTTTTTTCATGATTTTCCTCATTTTGTTTCGAAAATCATTTTTTCAATTGGTCTTTATTAAAAATATTAAGCCGCTCTGTCACAAAGGGTTTATTGTTTTTCTAGCTGTGTGACTGATACTTTCACTTTATGCCAGTTATCTAAAAAACCTTATCTCTAAATTACTAAAAGGTCATAAACACTTATTTAAGCAACATTCTTATCAGTAGAATAAGAATTAAGCTTTAATGAGTGTTTATAAGGTCAGAGATAAGGAGCCCATCAGATCCCTGCCTGACAAGCCAAGAGAAAATACAAATCCTGCTAGTAGATAAACTCAAAGCTGTGTAGGGAAATGGCTCAACATTTTTTTTAAATAAAGTCCAATTGAAATAATTATTTTTAGCTCAAAATGAGTACAATGCAATAATGCCTTTAATGTAAAATCTGAAATTTACTATAAATTGTCCTACATTCTAAAAAGTACAGTGATTTCCATCAAAGTAAGATGCATGGAATGAACACTGCAATCTGTATGTTCTAAGTCACATTTATACACCTCTCTATTATCTTCACTGCAGCTCATGGCTAATGGCATGGAAGAAAAAAGAAATACATACAGCACCCCTCCGTAAGGCAAAAATGCTTGAGGAAGGCTAAGCAAATGTTATATTTTTTATTATGTCTTTTTGATCCAGGTTGCAGAATATATTGGCATGTGAAACATAACTATATGCTTAGAAACCTGGTAGGTAGAGCTTTGCCCATTTATTGACTCATGTTTGGGTAGAATTGGGGTACATTAAATCTGACAGCCACAGATACAATATATATGACACTGGCCTTCTCATGGGAATCTGTCAAAGATATATGTCAGTAAACAAGCTTATATGTATGGGGCATCCAGACTACACCTTATCCCAGATAATGGGGGAAACAAGATTGTAGGTATTTTATATAAACATCCTTGATCCTTTTTTTCTCCCCAGGAGTAAACCTGCATGCTCAACCATTCTGAGGGTACGGGTTTATAGAGGATCTAGGAGATGGGCAGCTATGTTATGGATATGAACCGATTAAAGAGGTTATTCCATGTTAACGCTTTTTTTCCCTTATATGATGTGTGAGCGCATTAGGCTGTTCCTAACACTCCCATTCATCTCTACAGCGAGTGACTGCATTCTTGTCCTGCACTTCAGCAGGAAACAGAAATTTAGAAACTCTCGTTCCTGGCAAAAAGACGTTGGACTCCCACCTAACTTATTTTTATGACCAATATAACAGGTCAAATGTAGTGAAAAGGGGTAGTTATGGTATAACCCCTTTATCAATCACAGATATGTTTAGACAAAAAAAAAGCTATTGAATCACACTGTGGTGAGGCATGCTCACCCAGCTAATCCCAAAGTATATTAGTTCTAGGATTTGCCATTCTACACATTGTCCCTCCAACTCATTTTATATTGGTCACATTTCTGGCAGTCCATGGCTTAAGGCCTATTTACTTAGACAATGAGTAGGTCAGTTTTTGGAAATAAAAGATAATTTGCCTGTGTAAATGTGGCATCGATCAGCCAGCAAACAAGCAAATGCTTGCAGCCCATAAAATAATAGCTTTTTTTTGGCCGCACACCATCGAGAACGCTTCCTCTCAGAGCAGCTACAGGAGTATCTCACATCCTGAGAAGCAGTAGACAAAATAAGAGGGTCACTGAGAGAAGCAAAGCAGGTTAGAAAATAGGAGAGGGGGGTGAGAGAAAGTTAAGAAAAGAGAAGAGCGGGATAAGAAGATGGGAGATCTTACACTGCTCTCTATTTAGGGATAAAGGTTTATACATGGTAACCGCAAAAGAAGTCCAGCAATTTTGCGAGCTGGGTAAGTAGTAAATGATAAGTAGTAGGAGCCAGCAGATTAAGTCGCTTCCGTCCCGTCTGCCACCCGAGATCTGGATAGCTTTTAGAGGTGAGGAAATTATGACCTAGAGCTCCTGTACACCTTCCATGGATTCCAAACCTTCAGAATTTTTGAGTAGGTGTTGGATTCCCAGTGAGCCAGTTCTTCAAATCGGAAGAGCTGGTCAACCTTGTCCACCCAGGCTGGGAGAGTAGGTGGGGATTTGTTCCTTCATAGTAAGGGTATAAGTAAGCGGTTGTTTAAGTGGATTTACTGCCAACAAATATCTATACTCTAGTTTTAAAAAGGATGGTGGTAGTGATTAGAGAAGTGCAAGTTTTAGAAAATTCGATTCGGCACCTTTGCCGAAGTTCCCCAAGAAATTTGAGTCACGAATCGCTAAGAATCAGGTATACCCAGGCCACTCTGCCTCAAGCCTCATGTACACGGCCATTGGCCGGCCTCTCCATGCATTGGGGACCACAATTTGCGGTTCCCAATGCACTGGCACAATTTGTGCTGCTGCCGCAGACAGATCCGGAACCATTCAGCTTGAATGGGTCCGGGATTCGTCTGCACTACAAAAAAATAGAACATGTTCTATTTTTTGGGGTGCGGAGGCATGAAGAAAAATTCCATGTAAGCACTTCGTAGTGCTTCCGTGCCTCTGTTCCTTTCAAGTAAACGGGTCTGCATGCGGTGCACAAACAGCCGGGGCCCGTATATATTGCCACAATACGGGCATGGCCGGGCCATGGCCGTGTGCATGAGGCCTTAGGGTATGGCCACACGGAGTGGCTGTGCTATGAAAGGTTGTGCCCATGCTGTGGTGAAGAACCGCATGGCCAATTAGCCCACAGCTGCCTTTTATTTAAAAAATGCACTGTATAGTCGGTCTTCATTGTTAATGGCCGTGCTGCACCTTTATTTTACCTTTAAACAGGGGCTGTTGCTGGTGGTGGGGGTTTTGGCTGGTTAGGTGGGGCACAATATGCTGGCATACCTACTTCTCCAACCTGAGCGCTCTCCTGCCCTACAGTTAGGAGCCCTTCTTCCATCTGCTCTTCCTTCTTTTCCACATTGTCTAATATCGATTAGAATGTCATCACGAACATCCAGCTCCTTCTCTCTCTACATATTGATGACTTTTCTAGGAAGTAAAGCCAGCAAAAGATGTGGATGGTCATCATTTAAACCTGCCCCCCCCCCCCCTAAGGGGTGCAGACTGTATGGTATGGGTTGGCACACTGAGCACTGGAATAATAAAGGCTTCTATCTTATTGGTATTGAATTCTTCTATAATTTGTTTTCAGCAACACTGTCGCTAACGCATGAGCGCTTGCCACGTTTCTCCCTATGCTCAGCTCACAGGACAATGATGGAGACCGCACGGGACGAGAGTTTTTTAGGGCTGTGACATCACAGTGGATAGATATCTGCGAATATGCTGGCTGCACAGCATTATGGGTGATCTCGCATTCTCAAGCTTAGTTTTGCTTTGTAACACGTGCAACCACCATTTTCGAAAAACCTGATTCGTTACCATGAAGCGCGAGGAAATTTGGATTCATTGCGAATTAAAGTTTTCCTAAACTATAGACTAAATTCCGCTTCGAATGCTTTACTCAACGCAAGAGGTGATGATGAGGCACAGAGTTTAACAAAAGCATTG
The DNA here is from genome assembly GCF_014858855.1 of Bufo gargarizans. Classification (NCBI taxonomy): domain Eukaryota; kingdom Metazoa; phylum Chordata; class Amphibia; order Anura; family Bufonidae; genus Bufo; species Bufo gargarizans. Next base: position 124,152,674 of record NC_058080.1, read on the forward strand.
GAGCCATAAATTCAAAGTTTTACAGCCCCCTGCTATAATAATAATGTGTTATATAGCTGCCATCATGAAAAGCTAAGTGTTTTGGTGCCGTCCTTGTAAACAGGTTAAGAAAGCAGAGTGCAGCCATAGTGGTATGTTTCTGGGTGGGCCTTGTGTCTGTCACCTTCATTTATCTTCCCTCAGAAGGTGGCATTAAAAAGCATATTCCTCTTACACGCCCAGCGTCATCAGACTTTTACACTTCCTTTGTTTTACACTTTATGTACATGGCTATGGGATTACAGGTCTAATAACTTGGCTACCTGTATGTATTTCTATTATGCATATAGTGCAGGCCATTCCAATCACACGTTCATTGTAAGGCAAAATGAAATCTATTGCACAGTAGAAAAAAAATAGCATGCAGCATTACAGGTTGGGGGAGGGGTGAGAAAATCAATAGCATCACAATGCATAGTAGAGATGAGGAGCCCCCCTGGCCATTAAAAGACCTAAATAAGCATTCAAAAGGAAACAGAAAAATGTCAATTCTAAAGAAACGGTGGCGGTAAAGCCTAACAGTACTAAATCTGCATGCTTCCACCGCTATAATACTGGGTTGTACACATGTGTACAGGGATTCATGTCAATAAAGTTTATCTAAAGGATATGACAGTGACATCCATACGCCCATTGTGATTAGAACTTGAGCCGCATTGTTAGTCCAGATACAGTGTATCAAACAGAACACCTGGACAACGCTATGGACATTCTAATGTTTGTAGGCATAGTGACGGAACAAAGAAGATGCCTTCTGTTAGGAAGGACATTGTAATCGCAACTAGTTGAGCGAATGCAGCACATCTCCCTTCTTCCTGAGCTCAGGCTTAGTGTGTGGACCTGCATCTCTTCCCTTTTATATGATTTAAACATTAACCCATGGCTGCTTCTCCTGCCTGTATTGACCTTTACCAATATTGACAGCTGTGCTGTCCCTAAGAGACTATTGATGGTTGAGGAAGAATTATTGGTGGGTGTTGGTCTGTGCTGCGGTTATGAATATCTGACAAGTAGCAAACTCCATTCATTGTGTGATAGATCCTGTTTTCTATGGGGAAAGTGAGACGGCGTGCAAAATATGTATGTGCTCCACTCCCAGCCGGCTGTCTATTCTTCCCCATGACTCCATGCTATGAAACCCAGTGGGTGTGCAAAGCTGAGTGGTGGGGTGGATGCTGGACGGCATTAACCCTTACTGATCCGCGGCATTGTAGATTGCATGAAAAGCACCCTTCCCCTGCAGATTAGAAAATAATTGACTAACTTTTACTAGTCAGGGTATGGCAATGCCCTGTCAAACATAAAGACATGCCACCTGCTAGCCTGACCTAGATAACATAACAATGGTGAGGCAGGAGAACGTTCTTGTAGGCCAAGTGCTTTGACATCAGTGCAGTCTTTTTATACATCATATCTTCTGAAAGCCATGATTTCTTATTATGCATCATACAATTTCTATGCCGTTTATACAGCCTTTTAGGTATCAATGTGATAGTAATACAGGCAAACAATACACATGTATATGCATTTGTTCAGCAACATAGATATCAGTGTGATATTAATGCAGGCAAACAATACAAATGTATATACATTTAACAGGTCGAAAACATCAAAGAATATAATAAACAAAATCAGAGCGGAACATTTACCTTGGAGCAAATTGAATAAGATGCTATTTATTATGCAAGCACATGGACATTTATGATATTGTGCTTTCCATGAGCGGGATGGATTCTTACCTTGTTATGCAGGTAGTTGGAGATCGTAGTGATGTGTACCTTGATCCCCCAGTTAAAGTGTTCAGGAAGGACCTGTCCAGGAAGGGTAAGGTAACACCAGAGCCGGTGCAGGGGCTGTGTATTGGAGCTCAGAGCCTAGATGAGTGATACACCTGCTTCTTCTCTACTGCTGTCTTCTTGTATTAAGAAAAAAAAAAAGAAGCACAGATTACAAAAAGGGCAACACCCTTTGTTCGGGTCACTAAGCTTCCCTTGTGAGCAGCTAATACTGAGCCCTTCAGATAACGTTGCAGGGAAACCTTGCCTTTACAAGACAAAAAACCCCTACTCCACTGCCTGATAAAGGATATGCAGCATTATCAGCCTGCATTCCATCTTCTGCAATCAGCTCCTAGTACAAGCAGTCAGCAGCTCATCAAAGCAGGGACTTGAAGGCATTCTCAGCCGCAGTAATGATCAGCAAGCCCTGCTGTCCTCCTGTAGCCCTCAGTAGATGTGATTTATGCCCTGTAAATAAAGGATATAGCAGGGCATAGCACAGCACACTGCTGCCCGGGAGGAAAATGGCTGGTCCTTTCAGCAGCGCTGCAGAGAGCTCATTGGGCTGCACTGGCTTTTTGTAACTATAGAAACAGCCAACAGACGAGCTTACACAGCAAGCATGGCCGACCATGTGCAGGTCACCAGCCCTGAATGCAAATTTCTTTCAATTACACCGTGCTTTATCCATGTCTGTTATCTTGTTAATTGTATCATTCCAGCATGTGCTACGCCAGCACTCAGCAGTTACTTATTTACGGGTGGATTTCAGGGTGCTTTTTTGGTAACTAATTTATGTGGCACTGAAATTATTGTAATCAATGACCTGGGAAGCACATACTTTAATTGAGTTTCATTTTGTCATTGTGCAGACAGCCTGAAGTATAGTGATATAAAAAGTCACACAATGCTCTGTTGGCAAATCAAGTAAATATTTATTGAAATATTTTCTGAAAAGTTTACATTGTAAATGAAATCTGTTAGCAGTTTAGACCACACAGAACTGCTGACAGTGCTATATAGGTGACAAGTTAAAATATAACCATATAGGAGCACGGCTGAGAAATTAAAGGGGGTTCTGCACTTTGTTTTAACTGATGATCTATCCTCTGGATAGATCATCAGCTTCTGATCGGCGGGGGTCCGACAGAAGCCTTCTCACTGTTTTCCGCCATCCCTCTAACGTCAAGTATCAACTAGCGTGGGCGGGGCTAATCTCTGTTCTCTTGAACGGAGCTTAGCCGCGCCCATGCTAGTTAATACTAGTAGTGACGTCAGTGGGCCGGCGGTAAACAGTGAGAAGGGTTATGATCTGGCGGGAATAATAATTACTATAAGGGGCTTATACCCCTAAATGTATTTTCCTTTGCTTCCTAATGGGGGTGGCTGAGTGGGGGGAGTGTGGGAGGGATGGTCATAGGAAAGAAATCTACTACAATATGTGGTGGATTGCCTGTAGGAGGGGGGTGAGGGGAGGGGGGGGCGGGGTTGGGCTGTGGTGCGTCAAAGTAGGTGTGGTTTCCCTTTTTTTAGTTTATTTTTTTTCTCTCTCCTTTTTTCTCCATTTAACCATTGTTGATGATGCTGACTAGAATTATTGCTTGGAATATACGTGGTTTGGGGGATAGAGGTAAGAGACAAGCGGTTTTTGATTTGACTCAGGCCCATTTACCAGCAATAGTATGCCTGTTGGAGACCCACCTCACTGAGGAGACCACTAGAGTGGTCGACAGGGGATGGGCTGCGCACACGTATCATTCTACCTTCTCCAATTACTCGAGAGGTGTTACGGTGTTGATACATAGACTTATTGATTTCGTTTGTGAAGCATCCTCTGTCGACCAACAGGGGAGATTTATTTTTTTATATTGTAGGCTTGGGGGGAAGATATGTATTTTGGCCTTTGTCTATATTCCACCGCCATTTTCCTTTTCGGTTCTTAACTCTCTGTTATTATTCATGGATAAATGGCCAGAATGTCCAACATTGATTATTGGCGACTTTAACTGTGTCATCGATCCGCTACGTGACAGGGTTTCTACGAGTGTCAGGAGTGACAGTCCGGTCCAGGGGTCTCCCCTGGCACGGTTTTGCCTGGAGGCTGGATTTGAGGATGCTTGGGAACATCTGGGACAGGGGAAAAGGGTTTTTTCATGCTTTAGTAAAGCAGGTAAATCGATGTCCAGAATAGATCTTGTATTGATAAGTAGTAAACATGTGAAACTGATAAAGCGAATGAAATATGAAACGAGGTCAATATCGGATCACTCCCCGCTATTACTTGAATTTTGCTTATCTCAGGAAAGATATACATCAAAACCTCCCTTTAGACTAAATCCTTATTGGCTATCAGTTATAAAGACACATGAAATAATTCGAAATGAAATAGGCCGATTCTGGGATATTAACTATGGCTCAGCAAAAATTCAAGTGGTATGGGATACCTTTAAGGCGTATATGAGGGGATTGATGGTTAGTAATATCGCGAACCTTAGAAGGGAATATGGAAAAAAACAGAAAAATCTAGAAGAACATGTAGTGTTGGCGACAGAATCCTTTTACATGAACAAGCCGGAGAAGAACAGGGAAAATATGCAAAGGGCCACACAAATATATTCTAAGTTTTTATTGGATAAGGCCCAACAGAACCTTTTCTTTAAAGGGCAAAAATATTTTACCGAGTCAGGGCGACCTGGTAAACTCCTGTCCAGAGTAATCTCCAATCAACAACCCAAAAAACATATAGATAAGGTTCGATTGAGTGATGGTAGGATAGTCACCAGACAGGGCCCGGTGGAGAAGGCCTTTCTTGATTACTTCCTTGATCTGTATAAAGCTGACTCTAACATCACAGATGATAAGATAGATTTCTATCTAGACAGGATCAATTTTCCAACTATTACTGAGACGCAAAAGAAAGCACTAGAATTGGAGGTCTCAATTCAGGAACTTGAGGGAGCTATTAAACTATGTTCAGCTAACTCCACTCCTGGTTCAGACGGGCTTCCATATGAATTTTATAGTAAATATGGGGACTGTATTCTTCCCAGACTGTTGGAGGTCTTTGCTGAATCAATGGAGGATGGGATGCTGCCAGATTCAATGATGGAGGCTACAATAATATTAATTCCAAAAAAAGGCAAGGACCCTTTAGATTTAGAATCTTATAGACCAATTTCACTGCTCAATGCAGATGTAAAGCTTCTCGCGAGGGTCCTGGCTACAAGGCTTTCTAGGGTCATTTCCTCCATTGTCCATCCGGATCAGAGCGGTTTTATCCAAAACAAGGGTACACATCATAATTTACATCGGCTCTTTTCTAATATTCAGGCCCCTGGGGGGACCGCCCGCTCCATCCTCTCATTGGATGCCTCCAAGGCCTTTGACAGGGTGGAGTGGCGTTTCCTCTGGAAGGTTCTTGCCAGGATGGGCTTTGGAAAAAGGTTTATACGTACTCTTAAGCTACTGTATAGATCTCCAAGGGCAAAATTGAGTCTTAATGGAATTCTGAGTAGTAGTATTGATTTAAATAGAGGCACGCGGCAGGGCTGCCCATTATCTCCCTTGTTATTCGATATTTATATCGAACCCCTTGCGATGGCCATCAGGCAGGATGATCAGGTTAAAGGATTCGGTACGTTAGGAACACAAGACCGTATCTCATTATATGCAGATGATGTTTTGTTTTTTATAGACCATACGGAAATTACTCTTCCTAGGATTATTCAAATGGTTAAAGTATTTGGTGAGGTGTCTGGTCTTCTTATAAACTGGGCCAAGACCAGTCTGCTCCCAATAGACCCCCTGCCACAGAAAGAGGTTCCGGTGACACAGTTAGATATTGTTGATACTTTTCAATACTTGGGTTTGACTATATCGCCTCGGGTTGAAAATTTTGTACAACTTAATTTGATCCCCATAATGGTAAAGATTAGAGCTAAAATAGGGATCTGGCTGAAACTTCCCCTATCCAGAGCTGATCGAGTTTCACTAGTTAAAATGGTGATATTACCACAATTTCTTTATGTGCTCAGGAATACACCTATTTGGATACAAGATAAATATTTTAAACTTATGGAAAGAATAATTAATGATTTAATATGGGGAAGAAAGCGAGTTCGAATTAAGCTGGAATATTTGTATAAATCAGTGGAGTGTGGGGGTTTAAATCTCCCCTACTTTAAAGGGTATTTTATTGCAGCCCAGTTATTGATGTGCTATGAATCAGAGAACAGTGCACTCCTGGGGAAGTTGGTAACTAGCCACGCCCACAATAATATTTTTACCTTGTTGGAATCTGGCCTATTGAAGAGTTATGAGCAAGGCTACAGAGAGACTATAAAATTACTCCTGAAAGTGTGGGCTATAACTAGGACATGGTTGAAGGTTAAGGGTTCACTTACATTTACGCCCCTCTGGCATAATTTGTATTTACAAAGGCTAGATGATATTGCAGCTGACACATTTTGGCAGAAGAATAAAATTTTATATATCTCACAGGTAGTTAAAGATAGAGAAATTAAATCTTTTATAGAAATGACACATAATATAAGAAACCTTTCATGGTTTAGGTATTTTCAATTGCGATCTGTACTATCCAGTTTGGATGATAAGCGGCTGCTGGATATAGATAATTTATCTTTTTTGAATGATTGGGTAGGGGGTACACTTTCTAGAACAAAAATTTCAAATATATATAAGTTATTACTTAAGGCACGGTTTAGTGATACACACTCACCAGGACAAAAAGCGTGGGAGGCGGATTGTCCGAATTTACAAATAGAAGGGTGGGAGAATATTTTTGAGAATTTGGTTTCACTATCCCAGAACTTCAACCATGTTCTAATACAATTCTATATTTGCCATAGATTATATATTACTCCCCTATGGATGAATAAATGCGGGTTAAGAGACACGTCCAACTGCCCCAAATGTGACACTGCAGGAGCGGACTTTCTCCATATGATATGGACTTGTCCAGAACTTATAAACTACTGGAATAGTATTAATAATTGTATTATGTATAAGCTAAAAATTCGAATTCCTTTTGAACCACAAGTATTTGTGCTTAATGATCTTTCCAAATTAAAAAATTACAAGTATCAAAAGATCTTCCTGAGCAGAATACTGATGTTGGCTAGAGTTTTGATCAGTCGGACCTGGTTTGCCCGATCCACTCCAGACATAAATACATGGATAAATTTAACTGATAAGGTAAAAAATTATGAGAAAATTATATACAAACGGAGGGAAGGTGAGGACCAGTGGAATAGGATATGGGGTGGTTGGAGGATTGACTAGCTGAGGTCAAATTGTTTCATTTATAAGGGTCCTACTTTGACGCACCACAGACTAGGGGGGAGGGAGGGGAGGGTTTTCTAAATGTAACGAAAGGATGAGTTGAATATATTTATATCTATATATAATTAGTCGGGTCACTAAGAATTGAGAGATTGTAAAAATTTGTACTGTAAATGTTTTGTAGTTTTCCCAATAAATTTTTGAAAAATTAAAAAAAAAAAAAAAAACAGTGAGAAGGCCGCGGCTCTTCTGGAGCTCGGCTGCCTTCTCAAACAGCTGATCGGCGGGGGTCCCGGATGTCGGTTAAAACAAAGTGCAGGAGTCCTTTAAGTATTAATTTATCACATGCTGCAATGCTAAGTGTCCACTGGGGGTGCCCTAACTTGGAAGTGTATTGTACTGTCGGCAGTAAACACTACTCAGGCCTTCCCCTCTGCTCCTGTGGGACAACTCTAACTGTCTCTTAGATGGTGTTGCAGCAGTGGCTTCAGGCTTCTGCTGTCTCACTCACCTGCTCTGGTGCTGCAGGTCCTTGCATTGTGGACCTGCCTCCTGCTTTTCATATCCTGCCAGCGGGTCTGACCACAGGGGAAGCGTTGTCCCCTCACACAGACTGCAGGCGGTTTGCTAACCTAGCGTCTCCCACTCTGGCCTTAGGGTATGTGCTCCTTCTGGCTATTAAAGAGCCAGTGTGCATGCCTTAATCTTTACCAGCCTATGGATGGGGTACTTAATGCACCTTCCCCCAGTGGGAGGGTGCCTGAGCAATAGGTTACTTAGCTTGCTTATCCCTTGCAAAGATGTGCTGTGTCTGCTTGTCTGACTTCTGTCTAATTCCTGGATTATAACCCTCCACTTTCTGACCTGTACCTGATCTCTGTATTGACCCTTCACTGCCTGCTCTGACCTCAGACTGTTTATCAAATTGCTCATACTCTGCCTGCCCTGACCTCAACATGTCCCTGGCTACAGTTTTGCCTGATCCCTCAGTGCTCCACACCAGTGGGTCAGCTGTCAACCACACAGAGACTACTCCAGGAGGTAGCATCCTAGTGGCTGCCCTGGAGCAAAGTCCAGATCCTACAAATCTGTTGGTTGACACAGTCGTTCCACACTCACTGCTGTAGCAGATAGACACCAGCGCCATCATTCAAGAGCAGAAAGGAGGATATGGGTATGTTTACTGCAGAAAGCCCAGGACACTTTGCTGTTGGAGAAAACCCAAAGCACACTTAACAGATTTAGGGTAGGGTCAGCTAGGAGATTTTGTGCAAATCCACAACAAAACCTGCAACAGAAAATGACTTGCTGCGGGTTTAAAATTCCACAGCACTGGTCAACTTCCATGCAGAAAAGTGTCACATCATATAGAAGAAATTTTCACATTATTGGCACTTTAATCCACTGTTGATTTTTTGTGGTCTAATCTGCGCAGAAAATCGGCAACATTTTTACTGTTATACACGTACATTTATCCTAAAACTTACTTTTACTTACTTGTGCTCCCAATAAGAGTATCGACATGCTACGACTCCACTGCCATCATATGTTTAAACTGGTTTTCTGGTCCCTTAGGGCTGTTGGCATTCTTCATGGGGTCAAAACTGCTCACTGGTTCCTTTTTACATCAACAAAATGTGCTCCTCCCACAGACTATCCCATGGAATTAACCAAAATTATAAGGCAAGAACCATAAAATCCATTGCAATTAAGGGTCAATGACGGGTTTCAGCCCAGTTGTTAAACATTGCATAAATCATTTAAAAATGTTTGTATGAAAGTCAGTTGTCTCCACAAGCTAGTCTTGGTCCAACCTTATGGAGTTGTCCAACAGCTCAATATGCTTGCTCCTCTTACAAGATAAATCATATCCTTTGCACAAATCATTGTTGCCAGTTGGGTTAAGTCATAGGTTGGCATGAGGACAAAACCACTGGTGCCCCTACAATAGCTGCACATCCACATTCTCCAGAGGGGATAATAGAACTGTGGGCAGACTTTGGGGGGAGATGTGGAATGACAGAGAATGTGACACAGCATTGTGAGAGAGGGAGATGGAAGCTCTGCAGTTTCCTCCATGTAGCTAGCTGTAGTATCTCTGTAAGTAATTTCAAAAAAGGTTAGGATGATCACATTTAAGAAAATAAATATAAAATCCCCTAACATGACATGAGATCATTTGATTAGTAATCCTGATGCATTGTCTCAAGCACAATATGTCAATGTTTCCTCAAGAAATCTCCCCCAACCCTATATATTATATTGTGTAGGACCCTAGTCTGTGATTTTGGAAACAATACATGAGTCATCAAGCCATTATGGGCGAGTCCGAATAATCCTCTTTAAGAAAACCATTGTGTAGTGTCAGCTCGTTAATGATTTAAATGTTGTTATGAAATATTCTGCTGTGAATGAAATAGTCCGCCATGAGCTATTATTCAGTCGCATTATAATGTTGATTTTTAAGTCGTACCTTGGAACCAAACCTGAGCTCGGTAAAATGTTCTTTACAGTAGAAATAACTTTGGCTCATCGTAGCCAATACATTCTAATACTGTACGGAGCTCCCGCTCCATAGAGTATTCTAACAAAGATTTATGCAAATCGATTGTGGATGCTTCATCCGAAGTCGATTCGCTCATCCCTAAACAGTATCACAGCTCTATTGATTCCTTGATAGGTCTATATGTAAATAAAGATATCCACAGAACAGTACTGTACTTAACAGTGCAATGTGTGATGCTCTAATTGAGTCGCTCCCCCTCCCCTCCCCCCATCTCTTTGGTTGCCGTGATTGGTGTAACTGAGAAAGTCAAGTCTAGACTAGACCCAAGACTAGAAGTAGCATACGTGAAAAAATAATGATGGAAGTATCCCTTTAAAGGGGTATTCCAGAATGTCACTGTTTATGGTCTATCCTAAGCAAAGGCCATTAATATCTGACCAGTGGAATCCAATACCCCACACCCCTGCCGATCAGCTGCTCCCACGCAGTGCTGGAAGTCGGCGTAGGAACTACACTACCCTATACATTGTGTAATGTGTGGAGCTGGTTACTGCTCCCATCAACTTCAATGGGAACAGCACTGCATTAACCAGCTCTGTCCACTACACAGTAGAAGGAACTGTGTTGTCCAGCTGCTGATAGATCCCTGCCTATCCAGAAAATAGTAAAATAAATTAAATAAAATAGTGAAATCCTTGAATACCCCTTTAAGTAATAACAACATGTTTCTCTGGATAGTAGTATGTGTATTTGTTTTTATTATATATGAAGTTTTACTGCATCTTCATTGTGTTAATATCTAAATATTCATATGTTAGGTTCCTGTTTTATATTATACCTAGTACCTACTACTACAGTATATTGACATTTAGCTTTAGGGTGGCTTCCTCCTTCCTCTGGATAATACATACTATTTTCTGTGTCTGTTCAAATGTCAGTTTAAATAAAAATTAGGAAGAATTTTCAGTATCGAGGGTCATATCAGTGATCCGGGACAAATCTACAATCTGTGCTACATTGAGTGAGCAATGAAACGTAGGAGTGTGTGGAGGAGTTCGCATTGGCTCCATGTCTTCATGTTTTCTTGTTATTCATCCATCCTCATTTGTTTACTTTGCAGTTATATGTGAAATGTGTCAACATAACAATGCTAAATGTCACTCTGTTTAATTATTGGGGTCCTGGCAAGTGCCCGAAGGTGTCATTGTCAATGATACTCTCCAGTTTTTGCCTCTCTGCTATGATTGCAGGACTTCTGGGGAGGCCATGGTAAGAGAAGGAATGCAATGGACAGCTCATCTAGAGTTTCTCAAAGACAAAGTATTTTCTAGTACATTACACTCACCAGGGACGGACTGTGTACTTAAGTGGTCCTGTAAAAAACCCTATGTTGTAGGTGGGTTCAAAGTAACAGAGGGCCAGGCAACAGAATTAGACAGGGCCATTAGAAGTAGGCGGGTTCAGCAATACTTTAGTGCAGCACAAAATACCGCCCCAGCAGAACCAAATACCAGAGTGCAGCACGAAACAGCAAAAACAAAACATCCGTCTACAGGGGGGCAGCCAATAGCAGTCCGCGACGGGGACGAGACTCCCTAGCATCACCTGTGGGTACCGGGGAGCAGGTGAGTATAATGTATATGAGGGGCCAGGCATTGGGGCGGTCATTATAGGGGTTTGATAACCACTTTTGTCTTATAAGATATATTTAAACATTTCTTATCTTTACTTGAACTATTAATGCAAGTTTATTAAAATGACGATTTCCTTGTTTTCATCAAGTTATATATTTTTATAAAATGTTTTATCTGTGTAACTTTTGACCACACAAGCACCCCATAGAACCGTGTTACTTACTGCAGGCTAAGAAACTCCTCTAGGCGAAGTGTTTATGTAGCTGAAGATTTTTTGTAAAGTGTATATCTCGCTTTAGGCAATTGTTCACAGGCGCCTGTTTGTTGCATTTTCTTTATGGAGTCTGTCAGTAGTTTTAACCACGCTAAACTGTTGTCCGCTGTAGGGCTGGATAGAGCAGTACAAACATACCTTTTTGGGAGCTATTATTATCATGAGTAGTGTGAATATAAACTTTTACTCTACCAGGTTCTGCTCCTGCAAGTGCACTGGAGGCGGAGCATCACTGTGAAGTGCACTCTGCATTTGGGGGGTTCACAGCCCCTCTGCTCTTTTCTGAGTGATCGCTGCAGCATCCAATCAGGAGACGACCACAGTTATCACTCAGCACAGAGGTGAGGGGTAGTAAACCACCTCAAGGCAAAGAGTACCTTGCAGTGAAGCTCCGCCAGATGTGCACATGAGTAGCAGAATCTGGCAGAATACAAGTTAACATTCTCACTAATCCTAATACTAACCAATTAAAAAAAATGGTATTTAAGGTTTGTACTCCCTTCCCCTTCAGCAGTTAAGCATGGTTAAGACATTAAAGGGGTTATCCTGGAAAATATATTTATGACTTATCCTCTGGATAGGTCATCAGTATCAGATCGGCTGTGGTGTGACATCCGGGTACCCCTGCTGATCAGCTGTTAGAAGAGGCCTTGAGTGCCGCAGCCTCTTTTTAGGCCACTGATATCGCTGTACATCAGTCACATGGCCAAGTTGCAGGTCAGCGCTATTCAAGACAATGGGGCAGAGTTGCAATACCAAACACTGCCACTATACGATGCACAGCGCTGTCCTTGGAAAGCTGCCAGGAGTCTGCATCACTCAACAGAGCTTTGGTGAGAGTGGCTGCTCCCTGAAACTGCTGATCGGTGGGAATGTTGGGACGGACCTTTGCTGAAGTGATAATGATGAGGATAACTTATCTTTTCCAGTTCATCCCCTTTTAGACATGCTTCTAATTGGTGGTTTTCCCATTTTTGCCTTAATATAATGCACAACCAGATCTTTTGCCATGGATTTGTTGCTCATGGCTGTAAACAGAGCTTCCTGGATATTTTATTAACAGGAAACAACTCCTTTAGATGGCACTTGGGCTGTCTATACATAGTATGGTGTTCTCTGTTACATAAATATCTGCAATGCACGGAAACAAATATGAAGATGCTGTTTAATAATGGGAATAGTTGGGTAGCAAGATCTGTCGCAACATATAGTAATGAAAGCATTGGAGATTATCTGATATTCAGTGCTGTAGAATGGTCAACAGATATTATTAAAACACTCATAATTATGTGCGGAATAATGTGTAATCTATATCTAGTATGTCAGTATTACTGTATAGCATTGTTCTTTGGTGTTGAAGAAGGGACTGCAGACTTGTCCAGTCAATTACTTTTATGTGCAGTTAATTACAGCCTCCTCAGACAACTGCTTCTGCTTAGCTCTAATCTTCTTTATGTTTCCATACCGAAATGTGATTGGGTGGGGGATGGGCTGTATCTCTTAAACCATGGGTTTAAATGGTTGCGGAAAGAGTTAAAACTATAATTGCTGATTAGAATCTGTCTTGTGTCTTTGTGTAAGTATTCCCATTTTATCTACATTTATTACATTAATTATCTTAGTATGCGGTTATTTGATTTCATACAAGTCAGAGGAAACTGGAAAGTATGTACTGATGCACAAAACAATTGGGCACATTAATGGACAGTGTGGTAAAGAATATGCTTTTTTAAACAATAAAATAAGATTTCATTTTGTGCAGATTGTGAAATCTTTCTAAAGAATGACACAAGCTACATAACACATTTGGTGCAAACTAGGATGTACTAGATCAGGGGTGCACAACCTGCGGCCCGCGGGCCGCATGTGGCCCCCTGAGCCATGGTTTGCGGCCCCCGCCCTGCTGGGCAGAAACACAGCTGATCCTGCAGAGCGCCGCACAGCGGATGGATCACAGGTTTTGCTCCTCCACTGTAGCAGGAGCGGAAAGGGTCCCCGGCTATTAGTGAGAGCGGGGAAGCCGAGCAGAAGACAGAAGCGCTGGAGTGGTGTATGACCATGTCCATGCACTGCCAGGTGGAAACAGCGGGGGCAGTGCGAAGGACCAGAGCGGTGGGGAGCAGGTAAGTATAACTCTTCGGTTTCAAGGGCTATGCTGCAGCACGATATTTGGGACAATCACTGGGAACAAGTGTCCATAGGAGCGCTCATATCTTATATCTGGCTGGTATAATCGTGCAACTGATCAGTCGATAAGCATGGAATTGCTCATTTGTTGGCTGATTTGCATATTTTATCAGGATGAAAGATGTCCGATTATCTGCAGCACATCTCCCGGTGAAATCTAAATGAAGGAGGAACGACTGTGGCAGCGATCACTCCTCCCCAGTCACTTTGCACTAGCTTGTGTAATAGGCAGATGAGCGCCGATCAACATTTTTTTATTTATTTGCGGCCCCTTGAAATAGAGCGATGTGACAATGGGGCCCCCAGACCCAAAAAAGGTTGTGCACCCCTGTACTAGATGCTTATACCAACTCATGGCTGTTGTACATGGATGCCATTTTTGGCACCAAGCCAATAATGATTAATCCCTTAAAGGGGTTGTCTCATTTCATGTAGAGAAAGTCATTACAAGGCAGTTACTAATGTATTGTTATTAACCATAGTGTTTCCTTTGCTGGCTGGATTCATTTTTACATGAAATGATATACTTCTTGTTTCCAGCAGCGGTGGCCATGCTTTCACTATATAGAAACCGGGACTGCAGGAGCGCACATAGGCCGGTGCTTTTTCCAATAGTGTGCAAGCACGTCCACAAATGCTGGATAGCAGGGTGGTCATAGCCATGGAAACAAGCAGTCTATAATGTGATGAAAAAATGAATCACGCCAGCAAAGGAAGCAATATGGACAATCACAATACATTAGTAAGTAGCTTGTATTAACTTTCTCTACAAAAAAGCTGTTTCCTCACTGCCCTGAATATTGTAGGCTTAAGTAAGTCCAAAGTGAGGCAGTATATTTAGTGTTAGGGACCCATCAGCGGAAGCCACCTTGACGCCTGGTAGATGGGCCCAGTATGTGCGCTAAGAGCTTCCATTACTCATTTATAGTCGGTATTGTACCACTTTTATCTAGAATGACCCCCATTTCTTAGCTCTATTGTTTGTATATATAATAGTGTGCAGCCATTTTGTTTTTTGTAATTATGTTTGCTTCATGGATATGCACCTGTGATTCTGAAGGTTCTAGTCTAAATTTTCTTGCATTGACTTTCTCTACGTCAGGCATGGCCAACCTGTGGCTCTCCAGCTGTTGTAAAACTACAATTCCCATCATGCCCTGCTGTAGGCTGATAGCTGTTGGCTGGGCATGCTGGGAGTTGTAGTTTTGCAACATCTGGAGAGCCTCAGGTTGGCCATCCCTGCCCTACGTGATAAAGGCCATTTGCTATAGCAAAACAACCCTTTTAAGTACTGGCCTACTTTTGTTTTTTCCTCCCCAGGTTGCATAACTTTTTTAATTTTCTGTTCATATACTGTAGCTATATTAGGGGTTATTTTTTTGCTGGATAAGTTGTATTTTTTGTATAAAAAACTTGTATTGGGAAAAAACCCGGAACAGAATTCTTTGTGGGGTTAAATTGAAAATAAATGACATGACATCCTTTTTTATTGTTTATATATTTTTAAATGAAAAATTGGGAAAGGGGTTGAGCCACTTACTTACTTGTTCTGTTATGTACGCTGAATGTATCATTTTTGGGGCCTGTAGTACACTGGCCTGCTGAAAATTGATATCCAATAACCATGTAATCTACCTTCAGCCACTAACTTACTTGTTCTTTTAGGTACGCTGAATGCATAATTTTTGGGGCCTGTATAACACTGGCCTGCTGGAAAATTGATATCCAATAACCATGTAATCTAGCTTCAGACACTTACTTACTTGTTCTTTTATGCACGCTGAATGCATAATTTTTGGGACCTGTAGTACACTTGCCTGCTGGAAAATTGATATCCAATGACTATGTAATCTACCTCCAGCCACATACTTGTTCTTTTATGGCTCTCTGATGATTCCCCAGCAGGGGCGAGGGGCCTCACAGACACTGCAGGCTGCCAGACTGATGAGTCATACTCTTCACATGAACTAGCACGCAAGGACTGAGTTCTCATTGAGATGTCATCAAAACGCTGAATGCATAATTTGTGGGACCTGTAGTACACTGGCCTGCTGTAAAATTCACATACTTACTTGTTCTTTTATGTACGCAGAATGAATAATTGTTGCGGCCTCGGAGGAATTCAACACCAGTGACGACCATGTGTTATCGAATTTCAACTATTATCATTAGGGTTTTTTTCAAGAAGGGGGATTTTGTTAGCCATGTTTTTAATCCAATTTTATATTTTTAGTTCTTTTAAACATATGTATTTGACCTGTATTTGTACTGGCCTGCAGTAAAATTGATATCCATTGACCGTGTAATATACCTCATAATCACTTGATCTTTTCTGTCCGGTGAATGTCTAATGTAAAATTTTTATTTATTGACTGCATAATGTACCTCGAGCCACATAATCAAAATTTATTTAATGCCAGGCGAATGCCTAATTTTTAAGGCCCATACTCCTGTGGCCTAAAATAAAAAATTTCTAGGCTCCAATTTCTGAGAATTTCCCTTTAAGATGCATAAAAATTGTCCCCTGATTAAGATACATATTTTTTGTTTGAATTTTTGTCATTGATCCCCCTCTAGTATGTCACTGTCCATGTTGTGGGACTATTTGTACACTTCTACTAAGTATTTGGTGGCTGCAAATATAAACTGAAGTTTTTTCAGGCTCGCCTGCTATTAAAGTAAATGGGGCCTGCCACGAACTTGCGGTTCGTGAACATTTGATCGCGTTTGTGCGATCGCGTTCGCGAACCGTCCCAGCCGATGTTCGTCCATCACTACGTGTTAATGATTTAAATCTTTTTTTTTACTTTTTAAACAATAACTTATAGCCCTTTTAGGGGCCTATAACCTGGTATCTTTTGATCCCTTGTTACATAACAGAGATTATGTTGAATGACATTCTGACGCTTTTTGCACAGTTTAGCAGGCAGCTTACCATGGCAGGCCTGGGAACCTCCAGCTGGCCCCAGGCTGTCATGGTAACTGATCGGAGCCCCACAATTTCATTACATGGGCTTCGATCGGAAGGCTGCATCCCTCTGCCTAACCTCACAGATGCCGGAATGTTATACGCAACATCAGAAGGGTTAAATGACCAGTTTTGGCATTATCGCAAATCCCAGTTATTACGGCTGGGTGTCGGCTGTATCATACAGCCGACACCCGCCCATATGGAGCGCACTGCTGCTCTACAGTCCCTCAGTCACTGTGACATACAGGTACGTCACGGTGGCTGAAGGGGTAAAATCCTGGATATAAATATTGATGACCTACCCTTAGGAAGTTTAATTATGAAGATGGACCTCCAGGCTAGATCAGCGGGAGCCCCACTGATGAAACTTCAATTGCCTATTCTAAGCTTGGGTCATCAATGTGTAAAGTGGCTATGCTATGATTGATGTAAAAAATTAAAATCTAACATCATATAGTACATGACAACCTTTTACTAACAAAGCTAGAACCAGCCCTGTACGTAATGATGGAACCAGAGATCTCCCCATTCATTGCTCCACTCGTTCTGCTAGATTTATTTCATGCTGGAAGCTCAAGGGGCGTGTCCTCTCTCAGGCTTGCCCTTTCTACTATCGATGTTTTCTTATAACTGCTACAATTTCTAACAGAAGATATGACTGATTGCAGTTGAAGATTTAAACTGAGCACATGCGACCACCTCAATGAGGTGGACGGAGAAAAAATAAAAAAACAAACAGCAGATGGTGCTATATTGATATATTTTATTGAATAGCTCAGTATCTATTCTAAATATTTTATTCTATGCAATTACAAAGTATTCAGGGCCAGGTGCTGGTTTAAGAAAATGTAGAATATTTTTCGTGCACATCCCCTTTAAGTCTTGAAGAAGCTCTGTAACACATATTATGCCACATTTTCTTTATATAAGTGTACTAAACCAAGTATTTTCATTGCCAAGACATGTTTGAGTTGTATTCTGTATATGAATGAAATAGTTATGATGGCTCAGAACGGTAAGAGCTTACACAGGCGTTAATTTGAAGTGCTGTTAATTTGAGGATTCTCATGCTGGTAACTCTAGTGAACTTATCCTCTGCAGCAGAGGTGACTCTCGATCTTCTATTCCTGGGGCGGTCCTTTTGAAAGCCAGTTTCATGATAGTGTTTGATGGTTTTTATGACAGCACTTGAAGATAACTTCAATTCTGGAAACTTTCCGAATCCATTTTTAAAGTAATGATGGACTGTTGTTTCTCTTTATTCAGTTTACAGGGCACCAGGGCCCAAGAACCTTTAGCTATACCCCTGGTATAGACATAAAATGGGATCGTCTTCCATAGGGTCCTATTTTTAATAAACATATACACTGTGCAGTATCCATTTTTTACTGTATTACTTTCTGTGGAATGGCATAGCCTACTATCGTATGCTATTCCATACCCTTGTGCTATAGAGACACTTTTTTTGGCTTCTGGTCAGGATACTGTTGGGCTTCATGTCTGCGTTGAAGGCTCCATTATAAGCCTCCATTTCAGATTCTATCCGACAAAAATTAGTGCAGCATGCAGCATTATTTATTAACATTACAATTTTATGAGGAAAACCCAAAAATTCCATTATAATTTATTATAATCAATGGGGTCCGTAGGGTGCCATTGATGTCTGCCATTTTATGGATCTGTCTTGTGTTGCATTCCATTTTTATGTTCCTATGTGGAGCAAAAAAATCTGAATGCCAGACATAGGCAGATTAATTAGTGGGTACATGAGGAAAACCTTTCAGTGTTCACCCCAGGTGAAACAAAAGCTAGCTACAGCTCTGGATTACATAGCAATATCAAATAAAACATATCTTAATAATAATAAATAATAAGGCCTATTCACACTCAGTGTTTGGTCAGTGTCCAAAAACAAGAATGAACCTGGATCACACCTCCTCATGCTATACTTTGATCTAATAACTGCTTCTCAGCATAATTAGCATCGTTTCTCAGTGCCATAATTAGTATATAGACCCCTATGTTGCATGCTTTCATGAGGCATTAGTACACATTTTGACCAAAAAGCAAAAGCCCACTCACCACGACAAGGTTGCCTCCTCGAGTGGGAACCTACTCTAAATTTGGCGCGGCACTGCATAATATCCACCGGAGCCTCAGAACTGCACCAGCATAGGGCAGGACTCAGCAGCCAAATAGGACCCCTGCTGTTTGGCAATGCCACCCTGGTACTGGGCGCCACCAACCCACCCACAGCAACAATGGCACGCAGCACCGCACCATGTGAACAGTTGTCAAAACTCACCTCATCATATGCTCTCAGTGGTGCGCCAAATTTAGAGTAGCTTCCCACTCGAGGAGGCAACATTGTCATGGAGAGTGGCCTTATGCTTTTTGACCAAAATGTGTACTAATTAGTGTTGGGCGAGCATGCTCGGCCGAACACTAATTTTACTCGAGCATCACGATGCTCGGCACATCGCTGTGTTCGGTCGAATACCGCGCGTGCTCGAGTGCGATGCTCGAGTCTTATCCCCACAAGTTTGTTGGCTGCTGCGCAGCCAATAAACGGGCGGGTAGGTGCTGCAATTCACTGAAGGGAGAGATAGTGTAGAGAGCGAAATAGGAATATTTTAGCTTTTATACTTGTTATAGACCCAAAAGTCCTTTTAAGGACTATTGTTGTGTGTGGCGGCAATATATATTTTTAGCGCAACCTGCGCTAAATAGCTTGCAATTGTTTGGCAGCTGCAGACAGTGACATTATCTGTGCTACATCTCCTGTCTAACATGTGCGCAGCCTAAAACTATCTGTAACATCCAGTGTACTTTTTCCATAGACAGTGTTTGCTGCGGACAGTTACATTACCTGCTCTACATCTCCTGTATAACGTTTGCATATCTGAAATATCAGTGACATTCATTCAGTGTAAATTTTTTTAGGCGGTGGTGACAGCGACATTACTTGTGCTATACCTCCTGTTTAACGTGTGCGCATCCTAAATATCAGTGACATTCTGTGTACTTTATTTGTGCATACACTTACAAAACTTGTGCTACTGTAAGTGTGATATACTTGCAAGCATACATACTATTTAATATGCGCAAGACGAGCAGTAAGGGACGGGGAAGTGGACGTGCTGCTGATGGTGCACGCAGAGGCCGTGCACCAGGCGGTGAAACTGTGCCTGCTGCCAGAGCACAATAAACACATATACACATATATCCACGATACCTAGCTTTGTGTCCAAGTTTGCAGGGCGGTGCAGGACACCACTCTCGAAGTCAGACCAGTGCG
Organism: Bufo gargarizans; assembly: GCF_014858855.1. NCBI lineage: Eukaryota > Metazoa > Chordata > Amphibia > Anura > Bufonidae > Bufo > Bufo gargarizans. The sequence continues at coordinate 124,172,662 of NC_058080.1, forward strand.
ACCAGGTGGTCAGTTGGATTGCAGCAGATAATGCTTGCAGTCGGTTAAACACCACCCTGTCTTCCACAAAGTCCAGTCTCAGTAGCCAAGAGTCTAGTCAACTGAATCCTTACCCTGATACTCCTTGGAGGGTCCATGGAGAGTTTTGGCAAACAAGTGATCCCACACTCGGATATTCAGAGGAGCAGGGGCGTAGCTAAAGGCTCATGGGCCCTGGTGCAAGAGTTAGGCTTGGGTCCCCCTTCCCTCAGTGCTTTGTGTGTCTTCTTATGCAGCACAAGGGTCTTTGGGCCCCCTCAGGCTCCTGGGCCCGGTAGCGACTGCTACCTCTGCACCCCCTATAGCTACGCCCCTGCAGAGGAGCTGTTTTCATCGCCATTCTTTAATTTGGGCCTCTTGCCAAGCCCGCTTGAAGAGGGACATAAGGGGATCTTGTGCCCTGATTCCCAAACTCTGGAGCATCCACAGTCAGAAGATGACGGTGGGGAATGGCAATTAGTGTTTCACGAGGTGGATGATGATGAGACACAGTTGCCAATAAGTCAACCGCAATTACTGTCTCAAGAGGTTGATGATGAGGATGAGACACAGTTGTCAATAACTGAGGTTGTTGTTAGATCAACAAGTCAGGAGGATGACCAGAGTGAGGAAGTGGAAGAGGAGGTGCTGGACGATGAAGTCACTGACCCAACCTGGGAAGGTGGCAAGCTGAGGGGTGACAGCAGTACAGAGGGGGAGGGATCCACAGCACCGCAAACAGGCTGGAAGAGGCAGTGGGGTGGCAAAAGGGCAGGCCACACCAAACAGGCCCGCAACTGTTCCCTGGAGCACCCCCTTGCAGCAATCCCCCTTGCCAAGCGGTAGGTGTTCCGCAGTCTCGCGCTTTTTTGAGGAAAGTGCGGACAATAAAAGAATAGTCAATTGCAACCTGTGCCGTACCAAAATGAGCAGGGGCGTGAACATGGCATCAAAGCATCCTAATTGGTTGCCCGAGCGCCTGGGTCCACAATCAGTGTCTGCGGGTCACACTACTGCCTTCTCTTCCCTTGTGTTACGTGCTGGCCAATCCCCTGTCCAAGCAAGCATAATCAGCTAGCACATCCACTTCTGTGTCCCAGAGAAGCGTACAGATGTCCATGCCCCAGGCCTTTGAATGAAAAGCGCAAATACCCCGCCATCCACCCACAGAACATAGCACTAAATGCACACCTTTCCAAATTGCTGGCCCTGGAAATGTTGCCATTTAGGCTTGTGGACACTGAGGCTTTCCGCAGCCGGTTGTCCCGCAGTACTCTGTCCTCAGCCGCCAATATCTTTCATGGTGTGCAGTCCCAGCCTTATACCAGCATGTGTCCCGTAACATCAGCCGTGCCCTTACCAACGCAGTTATTAGGAAGGTCCACTTAACAACTGACACATGGACAATTGCTTTTGGCCTGGGATGCTACATTTCCCTGACGGCACACTGGGTGAACGTTGTAGAGGCCAGGAGCGAGTCGTACCCTGGGATGGCTAAGGTGCTACCGACGCCAAGGATTGCGGGCTCTACTTCCATCAGGGTTTCCACCGCCACCTACATCAGTGGCTGCAACACCCCTTCTCCTCCTCCTCTACTTCTGAATTATCATCTTGCAGCACCAGTCAGCCATCAGTCAGTAGCTGGAAGCAGTGTAGCACTGCAGTGGGGAAGCGGCAGCAGGCCGTGCTTAAACTGATCTGCTTAGGTGACAAATAGCACACCGCCGCAGAGCTGTGGCAGGGGATAAGGGACCAGACTGAGCTGTGGCTCTCGCCACTCAACCTACAACCAGGCATGGTTATGTCTGATAATGGCCGTAGCTTGGTGGCAGCTTTGGAATTTCTACTAAACCAAGTTCTAAAAGGTCTAAAAAAGGGGTCTGTAGTTAAAGAAAGAACTAGACCGATTTCCTTAGATATTTTATTCAAAATTTTCAAATGTTTACCGTTAATTTGTTCTTCTATTTACGAAGCTCAGCTCTTCAGAATGCTATTCATAACGGCTTTATTTGCTGCCCTCCGCATTAGTGAGTTAGCTGCTGAAACTGAAAAAAAAAAAGAACCTATTCGAATTTCTGACACAATTCTACATACATTTCAGTTAAAAATGTTCATTAAAAGTTCAAAAACAGACCAATTTGACAAAGGTCACTGGATAGTTCAAAATTGCCGCAAAGACTCATTAATTTGTCCAGTATTTAATATGCATAAATGGATAAATCTCAGACCAAAAATTCAGGGTTCTTTATTTAGTCGTTTAGATCTTTCCCCAGTCACAAAATTCCAATTCAATTATATTCTTAACAAATGCATAAACCATTTAGAATATGATAACATAACATTTTCTTCCCCTTCATTCCGAATAGGAGCAGCCACTTTAGCTGCCCAACTCAACCTAGATGAAAGTTTAATAAAGAACATTGGTAGATGGAAATCTAATAGATTCAAAATATATGTGAGACCTCAATTAAATTTATTCTAGTACTCTTTATTTTTTAGGAATAACCCGTACAATATAGATCGTTGGAAACTGCATTGTTGTCAAAGCAAAAAAACGAGCAGGAGAACGTAACATCCACATTAGGTCTGGATATCAGGATTAACATTCAATGGAATGGAAAATTTGACTTAAGGTTAAAAGATTTAATATATGAATGTAAAAACATGTCCTATAAGTTTCCTGTCACGGCTGGCAGTGGGGGAAACCCCCAGCCGTGCGGTGCCAGGAGATGGTAGGGTTACCCCTTGGCCGGGACCACAGAGTTAGGGAGCAGGTCACCTCCTATTGCGTCCCTAACGCTGACCCTGTCTCCTATCTGTATGAGCCGACCTTGGTGGTAGGAGGACTCATACGCCGGAACCTTAAAGTCCCTACGAGCCCTCAAGTCGACCCTGTACTAGGGGACAGAGTGAGACGACCTGCTCCTCCTAGACACGGGGAGCAGGAGTCTCAACGGCCAAGCAACACAGGGGAATACAATAACAGACTTATGGCAGTGACAGGCAAATGGGACCAACACATCACTCACCTGCCACAGACAACAAACCCTGGAACCCATGTGCAGGTGCTGCAGTTCAGACACCAACGAACACAGCACACACCAGACATCCCACAGGAACCCAGGACCACAAGCTGCACTAACAAGAAAACCCCACACACACCTAGATAACACAGTGAAACATAAAAATTCCCAACAGAGATTTATGACCAGAAGGATGGTCCCCACCAGGCAGATGGAGGAGACAGGAGGCTGCTCCAGCCAGCATGGCTGAGAGCAACCTACTGAACCCAGCCAGGGACTGAGGCTTTATAGGCCAAGTGGCCACACCTACCGGTCAGACACACCCAGTGACTCACAGACACACTGGGAAGGGATTTAACCCTTCCAACACCACAGAAGGGAAGGGAAGACAGCAACTTAAAGGAACAGTGTCCACACACAACAAACACACTGTGCCCACCAATAAAAGGCACACCTAAAGGAGAGGTTGCCAGGTGCAACCGCATGCCTACCGCAGCAAGCTGCCTAACACCACTCAGGCAGCACTGCTGCCACATATCCAATGTTGCCAGCGGCAACCACAACTAGACCGCAGGCAACTGCATGCGGCCACAAGAAGTCACGACCATGACCAAGGGTCGTGACACTCCCTCCCCTCAAAGCCCCCCCCAACCGAAAAGGGAAGCTGGAGGGACCAAACAACAGGGAGGGGGGGAGGGGCAATGCCTGATAACCACCAGTGTCTCCCTCCAGAGCTGCCGCCAACAGACCTGGACCGTACACAACAGTCCCAGGTCGCCAGCCAACAAAGCAGCCTGGAAGAGAGAACACTGGAGGCACTGCCAGACAGATGCCCGTATCTCCCCCCAGAACTGCCGCCAACAGACCTGGACCGTACACAACAGTCCCAGGTCGCCAGCCAACAGAGCAGTTTGGAGGAGGAACACAGGACACCGCGTCCAACTCAGGAGGACGTTCCTACTCCAGGTCGCTGCCAGCAGACACTCCCCAACCAGCACACCTGCCGGAACACCAAAGGGATGCTGCCAGCAGACGACCAGAGATAGGAACCCTGAGAGGGACGAGGGGTCACCAACACGGACACGGTTAGCAAGGTGGCGGGGAAAAAGCCACCAACCGCGCCGTTAACGGTGAACCCCATAACGCTCTCCCTCCGGAGAACGCGCATGCTCCCCAACGGTCAATGGATGCATGCTTCACCCTCTTACGAAGGAGACCAGGTGAAGAGCCATTCTGGTCATACTGTCACGGCTGGCGGTGGGGGAAACCCCCAGCCGTGCGGTGCCAGGAGATGGTAGGGTTACCCCTTGGCCGGGACCACAGAGAGGGTCGACTTGAGGGCTCGTAGGGACTTTAAGGTTCCAGCGTATGAGTCCTCCTACCACCAAGGTCGGCTCATACAGATAGGAGACAGGGTCAGCGTTAGGGACGCAATAGGAGGTGACCTGCTCCCTAACTCTGTGGTCCCGGCCAAGGGGTAACCCTACCATCTCCTGGCACCGCACGGCTGGGGGTTTCCCCCACCGCCAGCCGTGACATTTCCTTACCCTGATTTGTTGTTAATACATATAGACAAAAATGACATAGGACATATTAATTCTTTAGATTTGATTTCAGAATTTAAACTAATTTGGAGGAATTTAAGTTTGGCTTTCCCAAAAACATTGATTACCTTTAGAAAAAAGTAAATACACAATTACAAAAAATATTCTGTGACTTTGAAGTAATTACATTTAGACATACAGAAATGGAAGGTTTGGTAAAGGACTCTACTTGGAAAAATTTATAAATCTGTCCGATATTGGCAACAACATGTGAATGTAGGATTTCAAAACAATAGAATCAGGCCTGCGATGTTTTGGGGATGCCATGTAGAGTACATGGCCTATGGGGTAAGTCGCTCAAATAATTGAGTGGACATGTTGGACTGTTGATACAGTAAGTTATGATTAATTGGTTATTGTTAATTTGGTAAATGATGAACGTTGCAGCCTATTATATTCCATAAATATATAAAAGAAATGAGTTTATTCACAATATTGTGTCTCGAGTCATTTAATTGGTAAATACTGGAACCTATGGCACCATGAAAGGGACTCATTGAGTAATACAATTTAGTGAACGCATGGTGTCATGGTTCAATAAAGTTTCTTACCTGGTGATAGGTGTCATCCATGAAGTCCAACAGCAGATTTGAAGCTGTTACCCTTATCTTCACCTCCATTGGATGGCAGCCTAACCGACAAGGCGGGGGAGACCTATAAAAGAAACAAACAAACAGTTAATGCGTCTGTAAAGGTTCTCATTTATCCAGGTCATGGTATATCTGTAAAGAATAAATCAAGGCAACTGGACGTACTGTAGATTTCTTGAGTACAATCACTCAGAATTGAGAAAGCTCGTTGGAAGAACGAGTGAAACATTTTCAAGAAATCTACAGTAAGTCCAGTTGCCTTGATTTATTCTTTACAGATATAAACAGTTAATGCGCATTCTCGGCGCAGACAAGCATCTTTCTCTCCCACCCGCCCTACATGCATTTCGTCGCGATGTTTATTTTGGGGTAAGTCATTTAAATAATTGAGTGGACATGTTGGACTGTTGATACAGTAAGTTATAATTAATTGGTTATTGTTAATTTGGTAAATGATGAACATCGCATCCTATTATATTCCATAAATAAATAAAAGAAATTAGTTTATTCACAATATTGTGTCTCGAGTCATTTCATTGGTAAATACTGGAACCTATGGCACCATGTATTACTGGGGCAATACATTGATGTTGCACTGTGGTAATTGGTTTTATTGGGGCAGTCTTTTGTGCTGCACTGTGGTATTTGGTTTTGCTGGGACAGTAAATTGTGCTACACAGTGGTATTTGGTTCTGCTGGGGCTGCATATTGTGCTACACAGTGGTATTCTGTTCTTCTGGGGCTGGATAATGTGCTACACAGTGGTATTTTGTTCTGCTGGGGCTGCATATTGTGCTGCACTGTTTTATTTTGTTTTGCTGGGGCTGGAAATTGTGCTGCACAGTGGTATTTGGTTCTGCTGCAAAACCAAATGCCAAAGTGTAGCACAATATATTGCCCCCTATGGTATTGCTGTCCCTGCCCACTTGAGATGACCTCACATACTCATTTTGACCCCACCTTCCGTCAGTCTGGGCTCAGTTAGAACATGGTGTTCCTTTTAGTTTTCTTCAAGGACCACTTTAAGTTCTCATTATGCCCATGTTTGCATGAGTTCTGCAAGGAAGAAGACACAGCTGCAGTTCATTCTGGCTAATAGAAGGAGTTGTGATCCCTTCTACATTGTGTACATTGTGTTCTCAGAGGTGTAACTTTAAGCTCCTGCACCCCAATGCATAATCTACAGTGGGACTCTCCAGCTGGCAGGCCCCCTCCAAGGCCCAGATGCAACTGTTCTCTCTGCACCCCTTCTGGCCACGATTCTGCTTTACCTTTCTTAAAATAGTTTTTCCAGCTAGTAAAAAACGGTAAGCTTTTATTTACTGGAGAGGGCATCTGTAAAGTTTTATGGTGGAGTTAAAAGCAATGCATGATAATAGCTTTGAGGATGTTTTTAACCAGCTTTAGGGTCCATTCACACGTCCGTTGTTTCTTTCCTGATCTGTTCCGTTTTTTGCGGAACAGATATGGACCAGTTGCGTACCCATTCATTTTCAATGGGTCCTGAAAAAAGCTGTCTGTTTCCGTTGTTCCGTTCCGCATGTCCGAAAAAATATAAAACTTGTCCTATTATCATCCGCAAAATCAGATCCTGGTACAATACAAAGTCAATGGATCCGCAAAAAACGGATGACATACGGATTACATTTTCAGGAACAACGGATCCGCAAAAAACGGACCACAATTCGGGATATAGAAAAATACTGACGTGTGACTGGACCCTTAAGTAGGGGATACTTGGCTTACAAATGATGTACAGGAAATTAAGTGTAAATTCACATTTGTGGGACCACATGAATGTAGTGCCCATACATTTTTTAAAACCTCTTGAACTTTACATATAAAAAGGGTATATGTTTAAAAAAATGTTTTGATAATAGAAAATGTTACATTTTAGAATTCTAGCTATCCATTTCAGCCTAAAAAAATTAAGGAGAAGAGTGGAATTTAACCCCTTCCTGATGCAGCAATTTTCAGTTTTTTTTATTTTGCCACAGTTTTATGGGTTACATTTTTACGACTTTACCTATGTGGTAAAACTGGCCTCTGGTCTTTATTTTATGCATCAGTATGTTTACAGCAATACCAAATTTATATAATTTTTCTTGTGTTTTAGTACTGAAAAAAAAACTTTGTATCGTCATATTCTGACCCCCATAACATTTTATAGTAAGGTCTATTGAGTGATGTGACGGCTAATTTTTTGAACGGCAATTGGTACTTTTGATTGAAACCAATTTGTATTGTGTATAAAGTTTCAATCACTTTTTATTAAATTTTTTGGATGTGTTAGGCGACAAAAAAGCAGCAATTTGACTATTTAGATTTTTTTCCCCTTATGCTGTTTTCCGTATGGGATAAATCTTTTCCACTACACAGGGGCATTATACTACAGGAGGACTATAGGTAGGAGAGAGAGAGCATTGTATATATTACCACTAGGGGGGGCATTATACTACAAGGAGGAGAGCATTTGATGTGGAGATGGCAAATATCAATATTTTATTTGTAATAGAACGTAGATGACAGATCAAACGTTTAATCTGAGTAAATGTATCATTTTAAAGGAAAAATACATTGATTCAAATTTTCACGGTGTCAACAAATCCCCAAAAAGTTGGGACAAGTAGCAATAAGAGGCTGGAAAAAGTACATTTGAGCATAACGAAGAGCTGGAAGACCAATTAACACTAATTAGGTCAATTGGCAACATGATTGGGTATAAAAAGAGCTTCTCAGAGTGGCAGTGTCTCTCAGAAGCCAAGATGGGTAGAGGATCACCAATTCCCACAATGTTGCGCAGAAAGATAGTGGAGCAATATCAGAAAGTTGTTACCCAGCGAAAAATTGCAAAGACTTTGCATCTATCATTATTAACTGTGCATAACATCATCCGAAGATTCAGAGAATCTGGAACAATCTCTGTGTGTAAGGGTCAAGGCCGTAAAACCATACTGGATGCCCGTGATCTCCGGGCCCTTAAATGACACTGCACCACAAACAGGAATGCTACTGTAAAGGAAATCACAGAATGGGCTCAGGAATACTTCCAGAAACCATTGTCAGTGAACACAATCCACCGTGCCATCTGCCGTTGCCAGCTGAAACTCCACATTGCAAAGAAGAAGCCATTTCTAAGCAAGATCCACAAGCTCAGGTGTTTTCACTGGGCCAGGCATCATTTAAAATGGAGTGTGGCAAAATGGAAGACTGTTCTGTGTTCAGACGAGTCACGATTCAAAGTTCTTTTTGGAAATCTGGGACGCCATGTCATCCGGACCAAAGAGGACAAGAACAACCCAAGTTGTTATCAACGCTCAGTTCAGAAGCCTGCATCTCTGATGGTATGGGGTTGCATGAGTGCGTGTGGCATGGGCACCTTGCATGTCTGGAAAGGCACCATCAATGCAGAAAAATATATTCAGGTTCTAGAACAACATATGCTCCCATCCAGACGTCATCTCTTTCAGGGAAGACCCTGCATTTTTCAACAAGATAATGCCAGACGACATTCTGCATCAATCACAACATCATGGCTGCGTAGGAGAAGGATCCGGGTACTGAAATGGCCAGTCTGCAGTCCAGATTTTTCACCTATAGAGAACATTCGGCGCATCATAAAGAGGAAGGTGCAACAAAGAAGGCCCAAGGCGATTGAACAGTTAGAGGCCTGTATTAAACAAGAATGGGAGAGCATTCCTATTTCTAAACTTGAGAAACTGGTCTCCTCGGTCCCCAGACGTCTGTTGAGTGTTGTAAGAAGAAGGGGAGATGCCACACAGTGGTGAAAATGGCCTTGTCCCAACTTTTTGGGGATTTGTTGACACCATGAAATTCTGATTCAACATATTTTTCCCTTAAAATGGTACATTTTCTCAGTTTAAACTTTTGTTCCGTGATTTATGTTCTATTCAGAATAAAATATTAGAAGTTGGCACTTCCACATCATTGCATTCAGTTTTTATTCATGATTTGTATAGTGTCCCACTTTTTTTGGAATCCGGTTTGTATAATACAGAAGGACTACAAGGGGAGAATTATATATATTATCGCTACAGGGGGGCTTTATATTACAGGGGGACTACAGGAGGGGAGAGCATTATATATACTGCCAGTGCAGGGAGGCACTATACTATGGGGAGACTACAGGGTGGAGAGAGCATTATATGCTATGCATTCAGAAATTCTTCAGACCCTTTCATTTTTTTCACATTTAATTATGTTTCAGCCTTGTGCTACATAAAAAAAAAGTTTTTCCCCATCAGTGTGCAATCAATACCCCATAATGCCAAAGTAAAAACAGAAGGTTAGAAATCTAAGTTAATTTATTAAAAAGGAAATAATTAAATATTGCATTGACAAGTATTCAGACACCACTTGGTACTTATTTGAAGTACCTTTGGCAGCGATTACAGCCTCCAGTCTTCTTCGGTATGATGCCACAAGGTTTGCACACCTGGATTTGAGGATTTCTGCCAATCTTCTCTGCAGATCATCTTAAGCTCTGTCAGATTGGATGGGGAGTGTTGGTAAACAGCCATTTTCAGGTCTTTCCAGAGATGTTCTATGAGGTTCAAGTCAGGGCCCTGGCTGGGCCACTCAAGGACATTCAAAAAGGTGAACTTTTCGCCCAGTCTGAGGTCCAGAGCTCTCTGGATCCATTTTTCATTAAGAATATATCTGTATTTTGCTCCATTCAGCATCCTTCAACCCTGACCAGTCTCCCTGTCCCAGCCACTGAAAAACACCCCACAGCATCATTTTTTTTTGCAAACTCCTGGCAGGCTTTCATGTGTCTTTTACTGTGGAGAGGCTTCTGGCCATAAAACCCAGATTAGTGGAGTGCTGGAGTGATCGTTGCTCTTCTGGAAGTTTCTCTTATCTGCACACAGGATCTTTGAAGCTCAGCCAGTGTGACCATCAGGCTGTTGTTTACCTTTCTTACCAAGGCCCCTCTCCCCTGATTACTTAGTTTGGTGGGGAGGCTAGCTCTAACAAGAGTACTGGTTGTTCCAAATGTGGTCCATTTAAGAATTATGGATGCCACTATGCTTTTGGGAACTTTCATTGCAGCAGAATTTTTTTGTACCCTTCTCCAGATCTGTGCCTTCACACAATCCTGTCTCTGAGCTCTACAGGCTGTAGAGAACTGGATGGTATATTGACCCATGGAAAGGCTGCCCTGATGTAAATGTAAAGGAGGGAGGAGGCTGCTTAAGTAGTGCTTCTGAACTCTTCAAATACCTTTTGAAAGGTTTCCAGGAAGTCTCACAGGTTATTTGTGACAGGATTATTCCTCTCTTTTAACAGGTTAACCCTGGCCAGCACCTCTCCAGAAAAATTTGACATCAGAAAGACCAACTTAGACCGGCTGGTAGGGAATTGGTAGAGTAGTAGCTTAAAATGAAAAGTGCACTGGTTTATGAAACCTCTGCTTTGCTTAGGGTCACCATCATAATGTGGAGGAGAAGATAAAAGAGGACAGGATCTTCCAATGGAGCAGCCTGTGGAAGTAGTATAGATGTGGTGACAGCTGTGGATGGTTGCAGTGCCACAATGGTAGTAGTCAATGTGTTCAAACAGGCAGAAACATTGTGCAAATAGGCTAGTATTTGCTCCTGTCTTGCATGTTGCTGAGCTAATTCTTGAAAAACCTCTGACAGGGCTATTTTAGTTGGGCCAGCGGGGTCCATGACGTCCGCTTACTTTTATGGACTGTGCTAAATAGCCAGTTTGGCTTTGGGCTAAACCAAAGGGCATTAACATGGTGATCCTCTGGTATTCACCTTTTAAGTACTGTACATTAGGGTGTTTCATTTTTCCCCGAGTCTCAGTAATGTAAAAGATATATATGCCAAATTTCAGGAAGATTGGATAATATTTAGGGGTTGCACACATTGATCACTTTTATTACTACTCTCACTCCTGTAGGAGGTTGGTCTAAAAATGACTTCAGTTTCAGGATCCCAGGGGCTCTGCATCAAGCAAGGTGGGTGGCAAAGGGAATATACAGTGGGATGCGAATGTTTGGGCAACCTTGTTAATAGTCATGATTTTCCTGTATAAATCTTTGGTTGTTATGATAAAAAATGTCAGTTAAATATATCATATAGGAGACACACACAGTGATATTTGAGAAGTGAAATGAAGTTTATTGGATTTACAGAAAGTGTGCTATAATTGTTTAAACAAAATTAGGCAGGTGCATAAATTTGGGCACCACAAAAAAGAAATGAAATCAATATTTAGTAGATCCTCCTTTTGCAGAAATTACAGCCTCTAAACGCTTCCTGTAGGTTCCAATGACAGTCTGGAGTCTGGTAGAAGGTATTTTGGACCATTCCTCTTTACAAAACATCTTTAGTTAATTCAGGTTTTATGGCTTCCGAGCATGGACAGCTCTCAAGTCACATCACAGATTTTCAATTATATTCAGGTCTGGGGACTGAGATGGCCATTCCAGAACGTTGTACTTGTTCCTCTGCATAAATGCCTTAGTGGATTTTGAGCAGCGTCATTGTCTTGTTAAAAGATCCAGCCCCGGCGCAGCTTCAGCTTTGTCACTAATTCCTGGACATAGAATCTGCTGATACTGCGTGGAATCCATGCGTCCCTCAACTTTGACAAGATTTCCAGTCCCTGCACTGGCCACACAGCCGCACAGCATGATGGAACCACCACCATATTTTACTGTAGGTAGCAGGTGTTTTTCTTGGAATGCTGTGTTCTTTTTCCTCCATGCATAACGCCCCTTGTTATGGCCAAATAACTCAATTTTACTGTGGAAACAGACAGCTGAAATCTCTGAGACAGCTTTCTGTATCCTTCCCCTAAACCATGATGTTGAACAATCTTTGTCTTTAGGTCATTTGAGAGTTGTTTTGAGACCCCCATGTTGCTACTCTTCAGAGAAAATTAAAAGACGAGGGAAACTTACAATTGACCCCCTTAAATACTCTTTCTCATAATTGGATTCACCTGTGTATGTAGGTCAGGGGTCACTGAGCTTACCAAGCCAATTTGAGTTCCAATAATTAGTTCTAAAGGTTTTGGAATCAATAAAATGAAAACAGTGCCCAAATTTATGCACCTGCCTAATTTTGTTTAAACAATTATAGCACACTTTCTGTAAATCCAATAAACTTCATTTTACTTCTCAAATATCACTGTGTGTGTCTCCTACATGATATATTTAACTGACATTTTTTATCGTAACAACCAACGATTTATACAGGAAAATCATGACGATTAACAAAGTTGCCTAAACTTTCGCATCCCATTGTATGCACTTAAAGTTTTCCTCTTCACTAAACAGTTGAATATTCCTCAACGAGAATTGAAAGGAATGAAACGGGTTGCACATTTTGTCAGCCTCATATATGTTCGCTTTTTGCACGAGGCACTTGTAAGTCGATGGGCTCCAAAGAATGATTTGGATATGCTACAGCTTCTGAGCACTTACCCAGATGTAGACGTCAATAAAAGTGCTCTCACAGTTGCTAAGAGACACCTTTGGTATCTGTTAGAAACAAACATAGGATTGGCTTTTTTTGGACGAACGTATTACTCAGGCTGTTAAGGAAAATATGACAAAAAATGTAGAAACCAAACCTGCAAAGAAAAAGGAAATTAAATGATTAGAGGGTAAAAACCTAGTTTTTTAAGGAAAAGACCTGAGCCATTTCGTTACTAATAAAACAATGACGTTCTTTGAATTGTTTGGGATCCACAACATGACAGAATACTGCAGTGATTCTCTAAGAGCCATGTGAACGCTCTTAAGGTGGTCAATGATACCGCAGAAAGAGGAATTGCTCTGATAAAAAAGTTTAACGAATCTGTCAGGGACGAACAACAAAAAAAACAATTGTTGTTGAGGGTAGTCGAGCACCACAGAAAAGTTGTCACCAAGCTAACAAAAGAAGAAGAAGAAAAGAAGAAGAAGAAAATCCCTTTATTGTCCCTCAGTGGGGAAATTTTGGCAGATTAGCAGCAATCACATTCATAACAGTAGCAAAAATAAGAGTAATTAGAAATTAAAGAGTAATATACAAGAAAAACATAACACAATTTACTTAAAAAATTCACTACTTTGTTTTTCGGAACAGTGGTGGTTATAAATCCTAACTGCTGCTGGGAGGAAGGACCTCTGATAATGTTCCTTCGTGCACCTAGAATGCAGCAGTCTGTCACTGAGGAGCTCTCCAGCTCCTCAACAGCTTCGTGCATGGGGTGGAAGACATTATCTAACGGTGATGTTAATTTTGCTAGAGTTCTTCTGTCACCTACCTCCTGCACTGGATCAAGGGGACAACCTAGGATAGAGCTGGCCTTCTTAATGAGCTTATCTAATCTCTGTCTCTCAGCCACAGATAAGGGATTGCATCGTTAAATGTTGATTAATATAACACATGTTTTGCCTATCATACTACCCATTAATCTTAGTGTCTATTTTTAATATTAGTGATTTCTAGTTTTCCCAATAAAAGTAATTAACATTGAAAAATCATTTTTTTTTGGCCTACTTTTACAAAACTGATCAAAGTGTGCAACCTCTAAATATTATCCATTCTTTTTGAATTTGGCATATATATATTTTACATCACTGAAACTTGGGGTATAAGAAAAGTCTGCAAAAATTTGACATTACATTTTTTTCCCAATACAAAATGAAACACCCTACTGTACATAGATCTGGACTTTGCTGTAGGAATCCAACGAGGCCGTTACCGCATGAAGTAGTCCCAGTGTAGTTGGTAGCTGATCCATGGAGGTCAGAGACACTGGTGCATAGCACCAAGGGATCAGACAATCACATAGTCAGGAATCAGGCCAAGGTCAGGGCAGGTGACTATAGGTCAGAACAGTAAACAACCTAAGGTCTGAATGGGAAGTGGAATATCAGAATCAGTCAACAGGCAGAGGTTCCGTACATGGGCAGGGAAACTGTAAAGCACACCTTTTCTGGTTAAACTAGAAACTAGAATCTTAAAGCTCAGGCACCTTCCACAAGTGACAATATTGGCTGGGAGCAACCATGGAGCCCTAGTCACAGGCCTGGAAGTCTTCACAGACAAGAGCAGGCTAAGGCCTGCAGGAAGAACACAGAATGTATTAAAACACAAATAAATTGTAATCGAATTGACTCATAGGTAACCCGTCAAACTGGGGTGTTTTTTTTTAATTATTATTTTGTTTTCTTTTTGTATTCTATATTAAATGGTGGCATTTTAAAAGTACAACTTGTCCTTCAAAAAATAAGCCCTTATACTACTATGTGAACGGAAAAATAAAAAAAGTTATGGCAGGAAGACAGGGAAGAAAAATGAAAACAAAAAAACTTCTGGTATTCAAGTAGAAGAGCAGAAGGATGGCTACCGGCACTGACCACCAAGTAAGACAGAGTGAGGGTTGCACAGGAGGAGGTTGCAAGGAAGTTGCTGGGATGGCAGGGCTCCATTAAAAAAGTTGCAGTGGAGCCCAGTCAGTTCTAGTTATGCCCCTGTGCAGAGACAAGATGCAGCTGAAATAAGCCATCATGGTGGTCTTGTTCAAATGGATAAAATGAGGAAAGAGAATTTTTACATCAGAAGAGACATCACTGGATTTAAAAGGCGTGTAGTTCTGTATTACCCAGTATGTTTTGTAGCACTGTATGCAATGTCTATCAACATATGTCTTTAACAGTAGGGCTGGAAGGGAAGCATTGGATTGAGAATTTGGCATTTGGCACGGGGATGGAGGGGAAGTGCCATTTCAATTTTCATCTCAGACAGCAGTAAGGCTAGGTGCATCCCTGCTCTCCTGTTGAGGGCTTGTTTGTTTGTAGGGCAAACTGTAGTTTTTATTGCTACCTTTGGGGGGGAGGGGGGGTTGAATTTTTGATAATTTTTTATTACATTTTTACCTGTCACATGGTGTTTCGGCCATGACTTTTCAGGCAACTCACTATGACAGTGCTAGGAGCCTTCATAGGACCCCAGGCTGTCATAGTAATTGATTGGAGCCCTGTGATTTTGCCGCAGGAGCTTTGAACGGAGGACAGAGGGAGCCCTCTTACTCTATCTATACAGGGGTGGCCAACCTTACAGACTCAAAGAGCCCAAAAAAAACCAAAAACATATGACTACCAGGAGCCACAAGCTATAGATTTACACACGAGTGACCGTATTTTTCACTCTGCAAGATTCACCTAGGTTTTAACAAGGAAAAATAAGAGAAAAAAAAGATTTTTCATCTGATCTTAGGTCTGATAAAAAGAAATTCTTATTTTTCAGTAGCAGCGAAAAAAAGAAGAAAAAATATATTATTAATCAGACCTCAGATTAGACTCCTAAATCAGATCCCCAGTCCTCATCTGACCTAAAATAAGATCCCCAAACCTCATCAGACCTCTAAATCAGACCCCCAAAATAAGATCCCCAATGCTCGGATCAGACAACACAAATCAGACTCCCAGTGTCAGACTCTCAGTGCTCAGATCCCCCCCAATGCTCAGATCTCCCCTCAATGCTCAGATCTCCCCCTTCTCAGATCTGACCCCCCATGCTCAAACAAGACCCCCCATGCTCAGATCTGCCCCATGCTCCAATCTACCCCAGTGCTCAAATCTGAACCACCATGCTCAGATCAGACCCCCCCATGCTCAGATCAGACCTCCCATGCTCAGATCAGAACCCCATTGCTCATATCAGGACCCCACACCATGCTCAGATCAGACCCCCATGCTCAGATCAGAACCTCCCATGCTTAGATCAGACCCCCATTCTCAGTTCTATAATTTAATAAAATCTCATCCCTCTCCTGATCAGGCACTGGGCTCCTGCTCGGGCACCTGCTACTCTGCAAGTTTGACACATTTTCCACTGTGACCTGATGAGCACCACGTCAGTTCGTAGTGTGTGTCTACTCGTACTACGTTCTCACACTGTGTGCATCAGGACGTAGTGGAGAGTGAGCTGGAGCTGCAAAGTAGCAACAGTGCCCGATCAGGGAAAGAGATCTGAGCAATGGTGTGGAGAGCGAGCTTCCCGGCTCCAAAGCTAGAGCCGCACTTGAAGAAGCAAAGAGCCGCATGCGGCTCAAGAGCCACAGGTTGGCCACCCCTGATCTATACCCTCAGATGCCACGGTCCCTATTATGTCATGGTACATGTAAGATTTAGTAAGTTAATAATACACATTTCATTATTTAATTATGTATTAATTACAATGCCACTGAAGGATGATATTTTTATAGCCATACTTTTATCACTCCTTCCAATCATTGCTTATGGATTTAAGTAGAGGTTATCTTTAGGATCAGTGAAATATGCTTTAGGATAAAACATCTGAGTCTGTTTACTTTTTCAAGATGATGATTAATTGCACAGTAATGAAGACAATCAAATCTCTTAATGATATAATAAGCATCTGTGCACAGTTAAATGAGTCAGAAAAGATGAGAAGAAGCTGACAAACAACTGACAATACTCATTACCAAAAGCCTTATTTTGTATTCTGTTCATTTGAGTTTTTTTTTTTTACTAGCTTTCAGTGTATACAAGGCAAGGCTACAGCTGGCTTCTACATGGCGGCAACAACACTGCCCACACCCAGCAGCCAGTGGCAGCATGAATTGAAGGTAACACCTCCATTAATATGCAAATTACTTGAATACAGTTGTTTGGTGTTTTCCTACCTAAAACCTCTATGGCATTTTCACAGGATATGCAATAAATGTCTAAACAGGTGAGGGGTCTCTTATTATTGGGAGAATATAATCGACTGTGGTCATATAGAAGGAGATGGAATGGAGATGCGGATGCTCATACGTACATCACTCTTCATTAAAGTCTATGGGAGTTATGAAAACCTTGCAAAGGCTCTGTTCTCCCTGAATTGCAGTATATGTTTAAGGCATATATCGAGAAATGTTTCTAAAGTATTGGGTGTAGAGATGACAGGTTTAGGTGGTGTAGGAACCGTTATAATTCGTAGACAGAATGCAAAACTGAAGCCTTTTAGAGGCATTCTGTTTAGATCCGTCATAATAGAAGTCTATGGCCAAGCATAACGGATCCATCTGGTTTGCATTATGCAGGACTTTGGTTTCCGTCCTGCATAACTGAAACCAGACAGATCCGTTATTCTTAGCCATAGACTTCTATTATGATGGATCAAAACGTAATGCCTCTTGAAGGCTTCCGTTTTGCATTCCGTCTACGAATTCCATTATATTCCGCTATGATGGAATCCATAACTGTAGTGTTGCTCGAGCACCAAAGTGCTCGGGTGCTCTGGCTGAACACATCGGGATGCTCGGGTGTTCTACCGAACACCTGAGTATAATGGAAGTCAATGGGAAAACCCGAGCATTAAACCAGGCACCCCCTGCTCTGAAGAGGGGAGGGTACCTGGTTCATAGGAAAAGGTCAGAAATTGATGGAACCACCACCAAAATGGTTCGGGAACAGCATGGGGAGGATGTCTCGATGCATCTTGGACTCCCAGGTCGCTGCTGGGAACCATGTAGTCCGAGTAGTACGCCACTTTTACAGACTGACATTAATACGCACAAAAACGAAAAAAATTGTTAGGAAACATTCTTTCCTGTATATTTACTTGTATATAAAGTGTAAGTGCTGGCAAAAATTACAAGAAAGAGGCACTCCGATACAACCGGTATATCACATAAAGGAGGGCCTCATTCACATTGTGGCACAATAGTTCAGGTAGTGGGACTCCTACACTCATAAAGCCTATGCACTAAGTGAAAGGGCTGCCAAAAATTACAAGGAACCGGCACTCCGAAACACCCTTTGTTACACATAAAGGTGGGCATCATACACACCCTTGAAAAATTATGATTAATGGCCTGCTGGTGACCCTCAAAAACATTTGGAGCTAGGGCCTGCTGATCTGACCATCTAAAACATTAGGGGCAAGGGCCTGCTGCCGCATTGGTGACTCTAGATAACCTCTGGGTGTTTGCATGCCCCTGTGACGGCGGCGATCCATTCGGATGTCTGCCATATCTACTTTCGATGTGCTTTTCTGCACCTATCATGGTGATCACAGGTAGCAAGGAATCAGGGTTTGATGCTGGAGAGGGAGCCTGAGAAAGGGCTACCATATCCAAGGGAGGTCAATAGCTGAAATCTGATTGGCTGTTGTTGCCTTGCCCCTTTTTTCCCCCTAATTGTGAACCACCCAGAGAGGGTGGGTCAAGTTATTAAAGCACAAGCGTCCAAGGAAGGCAGCAGGCGCGCGGCAATTACCCACTCCCGACTCGGGGAGGTAGTGATGATAAATAACAAGAGGCCTTGTTATTGGAATGAGTACACTTTCCATTAACAAGGATCTATTGGAAGGCAAGTCTGGTGCCAGCAGCCAACTTGCTCCTGGCCTCCACAATGTTCACCCAGTGTGCCGTCATGGTAAGGATTGTATTGACCAGACTCTTGTCTACTGAGCCTGGACTTATAAGTGAGGGCCTGCTGTTGATTTGTTGACTGTAGATAACTTCTAGGCGATGGCATGTCCCTGTGACGGCGTAGATCTATTTGGATGTCTGCCTTATCAACTTTGGAGCAATTTTTCAACAAGGACCTTCTGGTATAGCACCGTTTTGCTTGTCCTCCCCCCAGAGGAATGAGAAGTTATCTTCGTAGCGGGGGTCAAGAAGGGTGAACAACCAGTAATCCGTGTTGTCTAAAATGCGTATAATAACGTGCGGGTTGTGGGAAAGGCAGCCTAACATGAAGTCAGCCATGTGTGCCAGAGTACCAACAGGCAAGACTTCGCTATCGTCATCAGAAGGTGAGCTGACCCTGTAAAACATTATATGCGAGGGCCTGCAGGTGAGCTGACCCTGTAAAACCTTATATGTGAGGGCCTGCAGGTGAGCTGACCCTGTAAAAAATTATATGCGAGGGAATATATGTGAGGGCATAATATGCGACAAATAAGCATGTTGATATGATTGAGTACATTAAAATATTGAGTACATTAAAATATACATTTAAAGTGCCTTTGTTCATCCGCTTTACTCTGGGGGAGTTTAGAAGTCAGGGGCAATCCAGGACTTGTTCATTTTTATAAGAGTCAACCTGTCAGCATTTTTAGTTGACAGTTATGCCACCAGCACCATCTGTTATGCCACCAGCAGCACTAAATACCCGCTCAGACAAAACCAGCGCCAGTTCGTGCCACGTATCCAGCTTGGACACCCAGTAGTTGTAAGGCACTGAGGGATCACTGAGGATGCTGACACGGTCTGCTACGTACTCCTTCACCATCTTTCAAAACTTTTCTCTCTTTGTGACACTAGGCCGCTCATCAGGGTGAGGGTGCTGGCGGCGTGTCATGAAACTGTCCCAGGCCTTGGAGAGTGTTGCCCTGCCTCTGTTGGAACTGCTGTGTGTTTCCCTTGTCTCCCCTCTCTGGTTGCCCAAGGAAGTATGGACTCTGCTGCCAGCGTTGTCAGATGGAAATTTTTGGAGCAATTTTTCAACAAGGATCTTCTGGTATTGCACTGTTTTGCTTGTCCTCTTCACCTGAGTAATAATAGATGAGAAGTTCTCTTTGTAGCAGGGGTCGAGAAGCGTGAACACCCAGGAATCAGTGTTGTCTAAAATGCGTATAACGCGCAAGTCGCGGGAAAGGCAGCCTAACATGAAGTCAGCCATGTGTGCCAGAGTACCAACAGGCAAGACTTCGCTGTCATATTCAAGAGGATGACTTTCAATCTCCTCATCCTCTTCCTCCTCTTCTGCCCACCCACTCTGTAGCGGAGGCAACAGTCTCCTGCTCCTTCTCCTACTCCTCTTCATCGTCCAATTTGCGCTGAGAAAACCAACGGTGGGTGGTCTGGCTATCACCCTGTGTAATGTCTTCTTCCCCCATTTCCACCTCTTCCACATGCAAAGCGTCGTCCTTAATTGTGAGCAGCGAGTTTGAGTAGACATAGAAGTGGAATGGTTACACTGATAATAGCGTTATCGCCGCTCACCATCTGTGTTGATTCCTCAAAGTTTCTTAAAACCTCACAGAGGTCAGACATCCATGCCCACTCCTCGCTTCTGATTAGTGGAAGCTGACTGAAAGGTAACAAACATGTTGCAGCTGGCATTCCACTACTGCCCTCTGCTGCTCACAAAGCCTGGCCAACATATGGAACGTCGAGTTCCAGCACCTGCTCACATCGCACAACAGCCAGTGAGCTGGCAATTTAAAGCGTTGCTGCAGCATAGACAGACCTGCTGAAGTAGCTCAGGCAAATTGGGGTAGGTTTTGAGAAACAACTGTGTCTCATCCTCTTCATCAACCTCTTGAGACAGTAATTGCGGTTGACTTATTGGCAACTGTGTCTCATCATCATCCACCTCATTAAACACTAATTGCCGTTTCCCACCATCATATTCTTGTGACTGTGGATGCTCAAGAGTTTAGGAATCAGGGCACAAGCTCTCATGTCTCTCTTCAAGCGTGCTTGGCGAGAGGGCCAAATCAAGTAATGGCGATGAAAAGAGCTCCTCGGAATATTCGAGTGTGGGATCACTTGTTTGTTCAGACTCTCCATGGTGGGAGGAAGGAGGATCAGGGTGAGGATTCTGTTGATCAGACTCTTGGCTACTGAGACTGGACTTGGTGGAAGACAGGGTGGTGCTTAACCGACTGGAAGCATTATCTGCTGCAATCCAACCGACCACCTGATCGCACTGGTCTGACTTCAAGAGTTTTGTCCTGCGACGCCCTGCAAACTGGGACATGAAGCTAGGTATCTTGGATGATTGTTTTTCTTGTGCTCTGTCAGCAGGCACAGTTTCAATGCGCCCAGAGCCACGGCCACTGCATGAACCATCAGCATCACGGCCACTTCCCCGTCCCTTAATGTCCGCCTTCTTCATATTAAATGTTATATGCACGCTTGACACACAAGATGTGTCACGGATGTCACAGTTCAGACCAAACACAGTGTATGGAAAAAGTACATAATAGTATGAAAAAGGAAAATAGATTTTACTTATATTTTTTCTATCTCTGGCCCTGACACACAGAAGGTATTTCACAGATGTCACAAGTCACTGCAGACACCCTCTATAGAAAAAGTATGGGAAAAAAAATTGATGGCTATATCATATTGCTGCCACCACACACAATAGTCCTTAAAAGGACTTTTGGGTCTTTGAAATGTTTTTCAACTAAATAGATTGCGATCACACTCCCTACACTATCTGTACCTTCCTAAGCGCAGCTCTCCCTGACTAATAATGAGCCGAACACGTGATCACGTGTTCTGACCAGCCAATCACTGCATAGCAACCACGAAACGTGCGGGAAGGAGACTCAAGCATGGCTCTCGAGCACATACGGTACTCGGCTGAGTACCGCCATATGCCGAGCATAGCAATGCTCGATGCGAACAGCAGTTCGGCCGAGCATGCTCGCTCAACGCTACATAACTGGATTCCTACACCACCCAAAACTGTAAAGTTCGGGTTCGCTATTCGCTAATTGGGTGTAGTGATGGAAGCCTTTATCATATATCTCTGATTTAGCATACAGTGCAATATGTCACTCATTGACCCATATTTCAAAGCATATTTACTGCACATTTTATGGGGGAATTGCTCCATATAGAATAATTGACTATTAGAAATGAGCAAATTTACTGAAATTTAGTTCAAATTCGGCAGTCAGATTTAATTCGGTCAAAATAATTGGCTGTGATTGCCCTGAATATGTGTGTGTGCCCTGCATGTATGATACTTTGAGGTCTCCTAAGATTGGAGCCAAAACCTTTCTAGCTCTTTAACACCAAGACAGCATTAGTAATGTCAAAGTGACAGCAAAATATATGGCTATGGGGAAATGGATGGTAGCCAGTGTTAACAAACAGCCTTGGCGATTTTCAATTTTTCTGTTTTCATTTTTCACTCCCTGCCTTCCCGGAGCTTTTTACATTTTCCATTCATATAACTGTAGTGTCCCACTAGGTAAAGGTGGGCACTGCACAGGTTAATGTGTTTCATTGCATTGAATGTCATGTGCATGGTTTTCCCTGTATTATCTGGGTGTCACGCCTGTCAGGGTGTAGTTTAGCCTCCCGGACGCTAGAGGGAGCTGGAGAGCCCTAGTTATATATAGGAAGGCCCAAACAGGGGAGAGTTAGTTCATTCCAGGGGATTAGAGGAGTTACCTCATCAGCCTGAAGCTCCTGAGGCTAGGATTAGCTCAGTTGAGTCACCCCAGTTGCAGGACAGGACCTCCTGGGAGAAACCCACAGTCATCCACCAGACAAGTAAGGATATCACAGGGAAAGATAAGTAACCCTGATGGGCAGATGCTTTTAGAAAGTAAAGCAAGGATTTAATACCAGAGGAAGAGATATTTACCAAGGATTTAAGCCACCATTTAGGCATCCGGGCCTTGGGATAGAAAGCCAGACAGGAGTTCTAGAAGGAACAGTGTACGCTATTTCTGAGGAAAGGTACAACCTGATTCTGAGTGCATTGTGAATTTACCCTCTGAGTATCTTGCATAATTAATACCTGCCATTTTGTGGAGTAAGCCTACTTGTGAAGCTGTGATGTAAAAGACTGTGTTACCATCTGATGTACAAAGTTGGACTGTTTAGTAGAGCAACGTTTGGTTCACTATACCACCTGTGTACCTCACTTATTCCAACTATCAACCGGTGTGCCACCGTCAAAGGCACTGGCGTCACGAACCTTAAAGGGACCTTGCCCCAGGCACTCAAAATACCCGTAACATCCAGGGCACCTCATCCACCATCAGGCCTGGTCCCTACATACAGAGTGTGCCCCAGAGGAACCGTGTCTACCTCTCCTTCACTGCCACATGCCTGCCCAGGGTTCTCCAATACAGTGAGCAACCCTCGATTGCCCATAACCGTGACCTCACTTCGCTATACCCTGCAGGTCTGGCGTGTTGCATAAATTGGCGTCACGAACAGGATACGAACATTCCTGCGCCATTGTGGATACAAAAACTGTGTGCTGTAAATTGCCTTAAAGTGACAAGCCCTAATTGTTTTATTGCAAATTGCTGGGCCAAAGTGAACTGTGATAATTGCGGTGTGAAGATTGCATTGTATGGACTGTTTGCTGCCGATTTAAGTCACCGCTTGCTGTCAGTGAATAGACAGCCATATTGCCCACTTAACCTGATTGGATTACAAGTGCGCCTCGTGGAGCTGTTTGGCGCGAAAAGAACCAGGCGGAGCCATCGCCCAGCCAACAAGGAAGAAGAACGCCACCCTGTTCGGAGGAAAAGGTGCCGCCTACCTGAGTCCCGGAGCTACGAGAGGCCGCGCCCATCTGCTGACGCAGTACGCCGGACGTTCCACCCCCGTAGCTGCACATCTCGCGAGACCTGGAGCGAGCACCACCGGAGTAAGTACAGACTTTAAAAACTTTTGCCGGCTTCTCCGCTTACCTTACCGGAAGCTTCCCGACCCCTGCCAGGGCACCGGAGGGACCCCCACTAGTAACCCAAGACTTGTCTGAAAAAAAAAAAGTTAAAGTTACTGCCATTGCTGCTCCGGTCCACTCCGCCACATTTAAAGGGCCATACCCCCCTAGCAACGCCATGTCCACAGCTGAAGAAATCGGACAGGCAGCCCCAGTCGTGCCTACCGAAGTACCCGCAGCCGATTCTAGGGCCCCTGCCACCGCGGCACCGCCAAGCCTGATGCCGCTAACCATGCCGTACTATTTCGGGCCCCCCTGGTTCCCACGTTATTCAGGGGAAGCCCACAAGTTAAAGGACTTCAGGGAGCAGATACTGGCCTTGTTCCGGCTTTATCCCGTAACTGCTGAGCAACAAATGGAGATCCTCTTAGCTCAGTTAGAAGGGGCCGCCCGCAGGGAAGTAATGTCATGGCCCCGTTCTGAGAAGAGTAGCCTGGAACAGATCTTTGAACGCTTGGGCACCACATTTGAAGCCAGAACAGTGTCAGAAGTTAAAATGCGTTTCTTCAGCAGAAAGCAGCAGCCTGGAGAGTCGCTCCGCGATTTTGCCCTGTCCTTACAAGAGACGCTGAGAGCTGTAGTCCAAGTGGATCCTAAAGAAGCTGAGGACCAGGACCGGACTCTTAGAGAGCAATTCATTGCAGGCATAGGTACTGAGCATTTAAAGGGCCAGCTATGGATGTTGTCAGCTCAACACCCTCACTGTGCATTTTTGAATTTTAAAGAATTGGCCATCAGTATACTAGGCCAGAACCCTGCTCCAGGGCCAGCAACCTTCCCTGAACCCCAGGCTTGTCAGCCAAAGACTGTTAATGTGGGGTCTGCAGGAGTCGGTCAAGCCACCCAAGCTCCGGTCACGGATGTGGTGGCCGCATTAATGGAGCAGGTGAACCATCTTACTCTAACTTAGAGAAGGTGTGCAAGAAAATAGAGGAGTGGGAGAGACCATTGTTACTAGAAGATGAAGGTCCTTTTCCTCCAAGGCTCCCACCTGCATATGGAGATGTATATCCAAAAGAGCCTGATGGGCGACCGAAGTACCGGCCCAGAAGCAGGAAACAGCCTGTCTGCCACCACTGCAAGAAATATGGACATACTGAATCAATGTGCTGGCAGTTACAACGGGCAACCCCTGAGGCAGAGGACCGCCCCTCGGGAGGTAGAACGGTAGGTCCAAAGGATCCAAGCTGGATGCCTAAGTATGTAGGATCCCGTCCAAAAATTAATATATGTATCAACGGGATACCCTTGGAAGCCCTGTTGGACACTGGGTCACAGGTCACCACCATTCAACGGCCTGCCTTTGACAAGTTCTGGGATCCAAGTCTCCTCACCCAGCCACCAGAGTCCTGGCTAGATATCATTGCCAGCAACGGTAAGCCAGTGAAAGTGCATGGGTATTGGGAACCTACCCTTCAGGTGGGAGAAGCCACCCTGCCACAGCAAGGCGTAATTGTGGTACAAGCAGGAGATAAAGGAGGACACCCTGTGATCTTAGGGACTAATGTTCTTAAAAATTGTTACTCCGAAGTGCTTGACACCCTGAATCAAACTCTATCTTTAGCCTCGCCTGCTTCCAGAAGAGTCATTCAAAAGACTATCAGCGTGCTGTGTGCTCAACAAAGGTTCGCCAACAAGAAAGGAGAAATTTGTACTGTCCGGATCCGGGATAACCGGCCGGTAATTCTGCCTCCAAATTCCCAGATCATCCTGTGGTGCCGTGCTGTATTAGGGGTCCAGGGCCAGGACTATCAAGCCCTAGTGGAACCTATTCCCATTAAAGATCATCCCTTCATACGGACAGCCAAGAGCCTGGTGACCGTGTCTCAAGGTAAAGTGCCTGTCTGTTTATTTAACTTTGGTGATCATCCCGTTACTCTCCTTAAGCATTGCCCCGTTGCTCAGCTTTTCCAAGTGTCTTTCCAGGATGTGATCTGTCTGCCTGCCACGGAGGCGGTCCAGACCACACAGAGCAGCAGCACCCCAATGGCATCCTGGTGGGAAGAACTACATGTGGGGAACGAATCCACCCCAAAGGAGCAAATAGAGGGAGTCCTGAAGCTGGTGAAGGAGCACCACCAGGCTTTCAGCAAACACTCCACGGACTATGGAGAGGTCAGTGTAATCAAACACACCATACCCACTGGCTCTCACCCTCCTATTAAGGAGAGGCACAGACCCATACCACCTACTACCTATCAGTCTGTGAAAGAGATGATACAAGAGATGAAAGACTCTAATATAATCCGGGACAGCCATAGTCCCTGGGCTGCGCCCCTGTTCCCTTATATTATCCTGAGAGAAGAGAACAACGCCCCTTGCCACCACTCCTTTCAGTGATCCTGTTTGCCCACTGTTATATTGTTAATGTGGTGAATGCTGTATATGCACGTTCTCATCTGTCTTTCAGGTTGCCGCTTCCAGATGGGCGGACCCTCCATGTTGCGCCAAGGACGGGCAACGTCATAGCATGGGGGTATGTAGTGTCCCACTAGGTAAAGATGGGCACTGCACAGGTTAATGTGTTTCATTGCATTGAATGTCATGTGCATGTTTTTCCCTGTATTATCTGGGTGTCAGGCCTGTCAGGGTGTAGTTTAGCCTCCCGGACGCTAGAGGGAGCTGGAGAGCCCTAGTTATATATAGGAAGGCCCAGACAGGGGAGAGTTAGTTCATTCCAGGGGATTAGAGGAGTTACCTCATCAGCCTGAAGCTCCTGAGGCTAGGATTAGCTCAGTTGAGTCACCCCAGTTGCAGGACAGGACCTCCTGGGAGAAACCCACAGTCATCCACCAGACAAGTAAGGATATCACAGGGAAAGATAAGTAACCCTGATGGGCAGATGCTTTTAGAAAGTAAAGCAAGGATTTAATACCAGAGGAAGAGATATTTACCAAGGATTTAAGCCACCATTTAGGCATCCGGGCCTTGGGATAGAAAGCCAGACAGGAGTTCTAGAAGGAACAGTGTACGCTATTTCTGAGGAAAGGTACAACCTGATTCTGAGTGCATTGTGAATTTACCCTCTGAGTATCTTGCATAATTAATACCTGCCATTTTGTGGAGTAAGCCTACTTGTGAAGCTGTGATGTAAAAGACTGTGTTACCATCTGATGTACAAAGTTGGACTGTTTAGTAAAGCAACGTTTGGTTCACTATACCACCTGTGTACCTCACTTATTCCAACTATCAACCGGTGTGCCACCGTCAAAGGCACTGGCGTCACAAACCTTAAAGGGACCTTGCCCCAGGCACTCAAAATGCCCGTAACATTCAGGGCACCTCATCCACCATCAGGCCTGGTCCCTACATACAGAGTGTGCCCCAGAGGAACCGTGTCTACCTCTCCTTCACTGCCACATGCCTGCCCAGGGTTCTCCAATACAGTGAGCAACCCTCGATTGCCCATAACCGTGACCTCACTTCGCTATACCCTGCAGGTCTGGCGTGTTGCATAAACGTATCATTATTATTATTTTTTTGTGCCACAAGTTTAATATTGCATATGATGTAGTGATAAGCTGTAAAAAAAAAATCTAAATGCGATGGAATTTATTTTATAGGTTTTATTTTTATGATGTTCCCAATATGATATGTCATTTAGTCGGGTCAATACGATTGCAGCAATATCAAATTTTTACAGTTTTTCATTGGGACCACCACCAATGATGAAAATGGGGGCCCCATACCCCCTGCGGCTCTCCTGAAATAAATGGAGTGGCCAGTTGGGCATGCGGCAACTCAATTCATCTCTATGGTAATTCTGGAGATACCCGAGCGCTGTACTCGGCTATCTCTGGAACTGCCATAGAAATGAATGGAGAGGCCATGTGTTGCTGTTACACCTAGAGGCTCTGCTTTCTCTGCAACTACAGCACCCTCTACACTTTGACAGGGCTAAGTGTGATAAGGTTTTCACTCCCTGTGAATCAAAGTGCAGGGGGCATGGCAGTTGCAGAGAGAGCAGAGACTCTACGTGTAACGGCATATATTATAACATCGTTTTACTCAGCAATGCGGGCACATATGAACATGGGACCAGCACAGATGTCTTCGGCTGCCAAGTGCACATGTAACAGGTCAGCCAGGTTCAGAGGTACAAATCTGCTGACAGATGCCCTTTAAATTGAATTTAAATGACAACATTTTTTGAATGTCAAGCACACTATGCTTTATTTAATTACATTTTTATTTAAAAGTGTAGACTAAAGTGTAAGACTTGGACTCTTGGGCTAGGAGAACCTTACAGTAATTCCTATCAAGTTTTGTAAAGCTAAATAAAAGTTAAAGGGGTTGTGTCATTTCAGCAAAAAACACTTATCATGTAGAGAAAGTTAATAAAAGGCACTTACTCATGTATTGTTATTATCCATATTGCTTCCATTGCTGGCTGGATTAATTTTCCCATCACATTATACACTGCTCGTTTCCATGGTTACGGCCACCCAGTAATCCAGCAGCGGTGGCTGTGCTTGCACACTATAGAAAAAAATCACCAGCCTATGTGAGCTCCCACGGTCCCGGCCACCAGAGAAGCCAGCACTTTTTCCTATAGTGTGCAAGCATGACCACCACTGATGGATTGCAAGGTGGTCATCAACACTGAAACACACCAGTGTATAATGTGATGTAAAAATGAATCCAGCTAGCAAAGGAAACAATATGGATAATAACAATACATTGGTAGGTGCGTTGTATTAACTTTCTCTACAGGGTAAATGCCATCTGCTGAAGTGAGACAACCCCTTTAAAGTGACTAGTCTATTTCTGTTTCAATTTTTCTAGTCTGTTTAAATTTTTTAATTTTTGGAGTAACATTAGCTTGTCATACTGTATCATATCTGAGAGCTAACCTTCTCGGTTAGAACAGGCCGTGTGGTATGTAAGTCTCTTAGGAGTCTAATTTGATAGCACTTAGATGAACAAGACTTGAACCTTGAAGTTACAGCTTCGGGATGGAAATGTTTTCTAATTCTTTTAGTATGAATAATAGATGTGATAGCTTTGCTACACAATAATGTGTCGAAAGTTGTGTTGTTTAGTAGCTCTTTAATCCCAGTTATGTTACTCGCTTTTATCCCATCTGGTTTTAAATTGAGAGACGATAAGTATAATTAAGTGCATGTCTTTAATGGGACTTTTACTTATGTTGTTAGATGTTAATGGGATCATAGACATTGATTTTGGCGCAAACACTGGCATATTAACAGCAATAGATGACATCTGCTGGTGTAGAATGTATCTTCATAAAGATCTGAAATCCCAGTCCTTTGAAGAGATATAACACATTATTATTTGAGCACTGCATGGCTGTATTTGTGAAATATTATTTCACCTTTGTATGATGGTATTCTTGAGCACTATACATTGGTATTATTTGTACACAGTATGGCAGAATTATTTGACCACTGTATGACAGTCATTGATTTATTTGAGTAAAATTTCAAGATGTAGAGAAGGTCCAGGTCTTAGATCTGTTGGGTCAATAGGATTTTTATTTTTTGCCCTTGCTATTGAGTTTATGAACAGTACACTGCAGATACTGAATAAGTAAGTTCATACTTCACCATGAATATCATGGAGATGATACCTACCCTTACAATGAGATTCTGCTCCTCAAAGCAACAAATGGTAACAGGCATATCAACCGTTTTTACTATGCCTTACTGATATGGTGTATCCTGTTAGGCCGTGTCCACATCGGCGTTATTGAATTCCATTATAGGTTCTGTTATAACGGAATATAACGGAATTCTGGGATGGAATGCAAAACAGAAGCCTTTAAGAGGCATTCCGTTTTGCTCTGTCCTAATACATGTCTATGGGGGCACATAATGGTTCTGTTTGTTTCCGTTATACATGACGGAAAAAATTGTCCTGATGATGTGAACCCGGCCTTAAAGAGGTTGTGCCATGAAACATATTCTTTATTTTTCAAACTAGCACCTGGATCTGTATACTTTTGTAATTGCATGTAAAAATTTAGTATAGCCAATGTGCTATGCAATAAAAGGTATCTGTGTAGCGCCACCTGCTATTTGTTCTTTTCCTTATTTTTTTTGTCAGTTTAATTCTTCAACTGCCACCATCCATATGTTCTATTAAAAGCTGTGGCAGTTACAGAGAAAGAGAGCTGCTGCAGAAAGGACATGTCCCCTGAGCTTCCAGCGCCACTGGAGCCCGGACAGGTACGTGAATGTGGAGATCTCTCATAGAATTATTGAGTAATACTGTAATGCCTGTAGGTAGGGACAAAAACGGACAGTGAGCCCCAACCTAGAACCCAGACTGCTTTCCCTATCTACTTGCAGTATAAGTCCTACTTGGCAGAACCGCAACTGGACAATAGTCCCTACTCTAAATCAGTGCAGAGACGGACAAACACCAACAGACAACAACACCAAAACAGAGTCATACGGCAATGGGCTAGAACCAGACAGCTATGCAGTACCAAACGAGAGACAGAGAATGTCCGGTAGACAAGCCAAGATCAGAACCAGAAAGGTTGCACAGTACCAAAGATGTGAGACAGAAAGTGGTCAGAAGACAAGCCAGGGTCAGAAGCACAGAGAAATCAGTACCAAATGCAGGAACAGGGAGCAAGGAACCTAGCTAGGGAGCCAAAGAAGACTATCATTTACAATGGTGTATTGCCAGGAAAGGATTTAAATAGAGCGCAGAGTCCCTGGATCAGAACCTGATAGGTCCATGGCACTCCATTCGTCAGAGACACTAGTACACAGGAATAGAGCAGCTGAGCAGTCAGCCCACTGCTAATCTCCCCCAGCATATACCTGTTGCAAGGAGAAAAAGAGCATTGCATCCTGTTACTAAGGATGCGGACGCAACACCAGGGGGCATAGCTCAGCAGAGCATCTGTCCCGACGCCGAGGCTGAGGATCGCGCCACTGAAGCCCCGATAGGTACGTTTATTACAAATACCTAGGAAAATGTAGTAGAATCATTTTACTTATTCTTTAATGTTGAATCAGGGTCTCTAATGCATTGTGTAAAATATACAGATATAACATGCTCAGCAGCACTTCACACAAACAACATATTCACTATGACAACTGTAGTTTTATAGTCTAATTTTTATACGTTGATTGTCTATATTTTTGTAGCAAGAAAAACAGAATTGTAGGCAATTGTGATGCTCAAATGCACATTTTCTTGGCAATTCAATTAATTTACCTAATGACTTCGCAGCATGTTAACAACATTAAAAAGTACAGAGGTAAATCAATATTCTTGGGGGTGGTAGAATTAGTTATGGTTTTAATAATTTGTGTAGGCTTATAAACTCTTTTATATGGTGAACCAGCTGCAGGCTTAAATAAATCCTGACAGTATGTGTAATGCAGGTGAAAACTGCTAGGGGTATTTTTTTCCCAAGGCAGATGCTGGAGAAAATGATTGTTCTGCCAGGTGACACAACAGATATGAAAGGTGAGTTCTCTGCTATGTGAAGCGTGACACAGCAGTATCTAGTACTGCTTACATAGCTGTTAGAAGGAGCAAGCGAATGGAAGGGTCATATTCACACCAATCTAAAGAGTGTTGTGAAGTCCTTACACATTAAGTCAATGTCCTAAATAAGTCCAGTCACTAACACATTACATGCTCGGACATGCAAGAAATGCAAGAAATGAGACAATTATGCTTGTTGTACCCAGGATCTGGAACTGTGCCGCACTATCCAGTGTTTGAAGCCCACTAGGATCATGTTACTAGAAGGCAATTATAATCGCCCGTAACGCATTCTTAGTGCATACCTCTCCCACAAAAACATGCTGTTAACCGCTGACTACTGATTCTGGCTACTTTGGCTTGACTTTATATATACAGTATGTCTGAAAAGGATATGAAATTTAACATTTTAGTGAGAGTGAGACATTGTAAAAACGGACACTCTTTGACAAAATATCCCCAAAAAAAACAAAACGTAACCAGGTAGAAAGCATGCAGTTGTGTCTCTGGCAGATATGTAAATGATTACAGGTGTGGGCTGTTTTGCCATTGGGTCTTGTCAGGCATAAAAGTGTCTCCCCCGCTGCCCCATAAAAAGGCTCTCAGAGGCCACTTTTGATTAGTGAACCTCTTGGTGAGAGATTGCTGGCTGTTAGACAGGCCTCTGTGGAGCATTTAAAGACATTTTACAAAGTTGACAGACTTTGAGAGGGGATGCACCATTTGACTGACAGAGACAGGATGGTTGTTTTGACGAATTGGATGCCAGTTAAGTTGTTCTGACCTAGCTGTTAGGAGGTGTTACGAACAGTGGTTATGTGAGGGCATACAGACACGCCTAATGGCCCAGACAGACCACCAGTAGAGTGGATTGTTTTATCCATCAACAAGGGCAAGCAGCTCCCACAGTTTCATTGTAAATCATCCATAGATGACACCTTCATTACACACTTCTTTCTCAGCCTGGACTATTTCCAAGCACTTAGCAAAAGGAAATTTGGTTTTATAGTGTCCATTATGTGTCCTGCCATTGACAGCCAGCTACTGTCGCTTTTGTTTGCAGTGGTGTCATGAACAAAAACTGCTAGAGACGGGAACCGTATCATATTTAGAAACTAATCCAGGTTCTATTTGGGATCCAATGGTGGCTGGCTTCTAGTATGGAGGCCTCGTGGTGAGTGCTTTATTCCTGCCTTCGATATGAAACGACACACTGCTCCATCTGCTGGTGTGATGATCTGAGGAGCAACTGTATATGTTAGTCACCCCTGGTAGTGATACGAGGGACACTAAAAGCTTAGTGATATGTGTAGAACATCCTGCGGCCACATGTGTTGCCTCCCATGGCAGGGCTTCTAACTGGCATTTTTCAGCAGGATAATGCTCACCTACACACAGCAAGAGTTTGCTAGGAATGTCTCCGCCAGATTGTAACACTTCCTTGGCCTTTCCGTTTGCCAGATTTATCGCCAATCGAGCATTTATGGGCCCATCTAGGACACAAGATTCAGCAACCTACAAGTGTGCAGGATCTAAATGTCCAGCTGAAACATGTGTGGGGAAATGCACTGCGGGATACCATATGGAACCTGTATGCCTCCATGTCAAACTGTATCTCATTTTGTATCTATGCTAGAGGCCGTATCTCATCTTGTATCCAGGCTAGAGGCCGTGTCTCATCTTGTATCCAGGCTAGAGGCCATCTCTCATCTTGTATCCAGGCTAGAGGCCATCTCTCATCTTGTATCCAGGCTAGAGGCCATCTCTCATCTTGTATCCAGGCTAGAGGCCGTTTTTCATCTTGTATCCAGGCTAGAGGCCGTGTCTCATTTTGTATCCAGGCTAGAGGCTGTGCCTCATCTTGTATCCAGGCTAGAGGCCATCTCTCATCTTGTATCCAGGCTAGAGGCCGTGTTTCATCTTGTATCCAGGCTAGAGGCCGTGTTTCATCTTGTATTCAGGCTAGAGGCCGTGTCTCATTTTGTATCCAGGCTAGAGGCCGTGTCTCATTTTGTATCCAGGCTAGAGGCTGTGTCTCCTCTTGTATCCAGGCTAGAGGCTGTGTCTCCTCTTGTATCCAGGCTAGAGGCTGTGTCTCCTCTTGTATCCAGGATAGAGGCCGTATCTCATCTTGTATCTAGGATAGAGGCCGGGTCTTATTTTGTATCCAGGATAGAGGCCGTGTCTCATCTTGTATCCAGGCTAAAGGCAGGCCAACAGGGTACTAGAACTTCCTTTGAATTGTAGTTTTTCCCAATTCACTTACATAATTATATCATCATTACTTTCACGCATAAAAAATAAAAAAAAAAATATATATATATATATATATACATATATACATATATACAGTACAGACCAAAAGTTTGGACACACCTTCTCATTCAAAGAGTTTTCTTTATTTTCATGACTATGAAAATTGTAGATTCACACTGAAGGCATCAAAACTATGAATTAACACATGTGGAATTATATACATAACAAAAAAGTGTGAAACAACTGAAAATATGTCATATTCTAGGTTCTTCAAAGTAGCCACCTTTTGCTTTGATTACTGCTTTGCACACTCTTGGCATTCTCTTGATGAGCTTCAAGAGGTAGTCACCTGAAATGGTCTTCCAACAGTCTTGAAGGAGTTCCCAGAGATGCTTAGCACTTGTTGGCCCTTTTGACTTCACTCTGCGGTCCAGCTCACCCCAAACCAGCTCGATTGGGTTCAGGTCCGGTGACTGTGGAGGCCAGGTCATCTGGCGCAGCACCCCATCACTCTCCTTCATGGTCAAATAGCCCTTACACAGCCTGGAGGTGTGTTTGGGGTCATTGTCCTGTTGAAAAATAAATGATGGTCCAACTAAACGCAAACTGGATGGAATAGCATGCCGCTGCAAGATGCTGTGGTAGCCATGCTGGTTCAGTATGCCTTCAATTTTGAATAAATCTCCAACAGTGTCACCAGCAAAGCACCCCCCCACCATCACACCTCCTCCTCCATGCTTCACGGTGGTAACCAGGCATGTAGAGTCCATCCGTTCACCTTTTCTGCGTCGCACAAAGACACGGTGGTTGGAACCAAAGATCTCAAATTTGGACTCATCAGACCAAAGCACAGATTTCCACTGGTCTAATGTTCATTTCTTGTGTTCTTTAGCCCAAACAAGTCTCTTCTGCTTGTTGCCTGTCCTTAGCATTGGTTTCCTAGCAGATATTCTACCATGAAGGCCTGATTCACACAGTCTCCTCTTAACAGTTGTTCTAGAGATGTGTCTGCTGCTAGAACTCTGTGTGGCATTGACCTGGTCTCTAATCTGAGCTGCTGTTAACCTGCGATTTCTGAGGCTGGTGACTCGGATGAACTTATCCTCCGCAGCAGAGGTGACTCTTGGTCTTCCTTTCCTGGGGCGGTCCGCATGTGAACCAGTTTCTTAGTAGCGCTTGATGGTTTTTGTGACTGCACTTGGTTGTGACTGCACTTGGGGACACTTTCAAAGTTTTCCCAATTTTTCGGACTGACTGACCTTCATTTCTTAAAGTAGGACACTGTTAAGGAAGCGGTGTGCTGTGGAGGTCACAGTTCAGTGGCAGCCCTCACAAGACAGACTTAAAACCCTGCCCCCGCTCCCTGCCATGCCCCTGACCTGGTTAGGCCACACCCCCTTCCACTCAGTTATGTAGAGGTGCCGATTCTAAATGTAAGACAGCTCCCTTTCTGTCTTACATTAAGGCCTCTTTCAGACGGGCGTTGTGGGAAAAGGTACGGGTGCGTTGCGGGAACATGCGCTATTTTTCCGCGCGAGTGCAAAACATTGTAATGCGTTTTGCACGCGCGTGAGAAAAATCGTCATGTTTGGTACCCAAACCCGAACTTCTTCACAGAAGTTCGGGCTTGGGATCGCTGTTGTGTAGATTGTATTATTTTCCCTTATAACATGGTTATAAGGGAAAATAATAGCATTCTGAATATAGAATGCATAGTAAAATAGCGGTAAAAGATCATGTGATGGATCATGTGATGACCGGAGTGATGTCACCACAGGTCCTGTTCCTGCACAAAGCAAAGAAAGAAGCCAGAAGAGATGTCGGCTGCGCGATCAAGTGGATTAAGGTGAGTTAAATTATTTTTAATTTTTTTTAACCCCTCCAGCGCTATTTTACTATGCATTCTGTATTGAGAATGCTATTATTTTCCCTTATAACCATGTTATAAGTCAAAATAATAATGATCGTCTCCTAGCAACCGTGCGTGAAAATCGCACCGCGACCGCACTTGCTTGCGGATGCTTGCGATTTCACGCAACCCCATTCATTTCTATGGGGCCTGCGTTACTGTGAAAAACGCACAAAGAGGAGCATGCTGCGATTTTCACACAATGCACAAGTGATGTGTGAAAATCACCGCTCATGTGAACAGCCCCATAGAAATGAATGGGTCGGGATTCAGTGCGGATGCAATGCGTTTAACTCACGCATCGCATCCGCGCGGAATACTCGCCCGTGTGAAAGGGGCCTTAGACAATTTTCTTTACCTAAACCAAGCTTAGAAAATTATGAATGAGACGCCCCCTTCCACTTCTTTAGACCTGGCGTGAGTGGGGAAGAAGTTGCAGATTCTGCTGCACTATGTTGTGCAACAGAATCTGCGCCAGATATACGTCACAAAAAGTGGCGTATATCTGTTCATAAATGACCCCCTATGTATTGCATCATTACTGTTATTCATCCTGGATGAATGTATTTAAAATGGGCACTACCATTGCCGTGGTCAATGTGGCTTGTCTGTACACATGTGCTATTTTGTTGTCTTTCTTGAAGCCAAATCGAGAAATGAATGGAAACAAATCTCTCTGCTTCATACATTTCTCCCACAAAGCTGGCTAACAAATATAAATATACAGTAAATGTGATACAATCACGCCATATTGTGTCAATCACAGCTTGCTATGGATGTTATGTTGTGATAAGGATAAAAAGTTGCTTGCAAAGGGATTTCCTTAGTTCCTGCAAAGTGGTTTTCGAGATGGTAAACAATGTCAGGATGTTACGGCAGAAGTCTCTTCAGCTACAAGTTTTACCGGGACTGTTACTGTAAAATTACAGGGAAATTATTACAAAACAAAGTGGAGTTTCCCCATTCTACGTATTACTGGTCAGAGGATTTCTGCTAAAAAGTATTGTTGGGTACAGTGTATAGTATATTAATGCACCAGAATTTAGAGCAGCAGTTAAAGTCCGTTGATTATATTTGTTTCACTTAGGCCTCATACACACGGCCGTTGTTTTGGTCCGCATCCGAGCCGCAGTTTTGGTGGCTCGGATGCGGACCCATTCACTTCAATGGGTGTGCTGTCCGCATCCGTTGCTTCGTTCCGTGGCCCCGCAAAAAAAATATAACCTGTCCTATTCTTGTCCGCGCTTTGCGGACAAAAATAGGCAGTTATATTAAAGGCTGTCCGTGCCGTTCCCCAAATTGCAGAACGCACACGGACGCCATCCATGTTTTGCAGATCCGGGGTTTGCGGAAAAACTGAACGGTCGTGTGCATGAGGCCTTAGGCTATGTTCACATTTTGCATTTTGGCTTTCGTTCATCATGATGAAAACTACAATGCTCTGCTGGATCTGTCATATATCTGACAGGACTGGTGCCCCACTTATCTTCTGCTTCTGTTCCAGCACTTCTTGGCCACTCTCAGTACACAATTACTGGCTGAGGTGGGTAAGTACTGCTGCCAGGGATTGGCTAAGTGGCCATTTGCTGGTTGGCGAGAGGGACCATGGACCACTGACTGGGCAGCTGGTGAGTACTACTTCTTTTATTAAGAGATGTGAAAAAAATTATTGTGTTGTGATCTGGGCTCATAACTAGTATGGGCAGAGAGTCCAAGGTACATTAAAGAAACCAAGGCAGTCTGACCGTATTACATATCTACAGGCCATTTTTACGCAAGTTAATGTACGGGCATAAAGATACAGGTATACTATATGCCAGGCCATTATGGCTAAAAAATAAAAATGAAAATAAAAAATCTTCCTACAGACCTATAGAAAGGGGAAGCCATGTTAAAAAAAAAAATCTGTAAAAGAGAACACACGCAAACACACGTGTTGTATTATTATAAATAAATGTAATATACAGTAGTTTCCAGTACATAAAATATTATAAACATATTTCGTACAATTTACCATAACAACCTGAACATTACATTTTTTAGCATAATTTATGTAGTGACTGTAGTTGAACAATATAAAGAACATATAGGGGCTTATCATTTAATATAAAGGTTGTTTTTATGTGAATTTTAAGTCTGGCTTTGCTCTGTGTGCTTGCACCAAATTTATAAACTAGTGCACCTTATATGTAACGTGAGTGCAAAGGTGGTTTACACCTGTAGGTGTAAAAGCAGACATGGGGTTTGGCTGGCATGAGATGCAACATTTTTTAGACATTTTGAAAAGTCACACATAGTAAATGTGCCATTATCCTGGTCTAATCTGGAGTCTTCGTCTAGAAAATTGAACTCTTGAAGAATTGATGTAGAGACCAAAATGTTTCAAAAAACAGCAAAAGTAGCAAAAAAGTCTCGAATACGCCATCTGTGACTTTTTAGACTCAAAAACAGACATACTATTAGAGATGTCGCGAACATAAAATTTTCCGAACACAAATTTCTGCAAATGTTCGCGAACGGGTGAACCGGGCGAACCGCCATTGACTTCAATAGGCAGGCAAATTTTAAAACCCACAGGGACTCTTTCTAGCCACAGTAGTGATGGAAAAGTTGTTTCAAGGGGACTAACACCTGGACTGTGGCAAGCCGGAGGGGGATCCATGGCAAAACTCCCATTGAAAATTACATAGTTGACGCAGAGTTGGATTTTAATCCATAAAGGGCATAAATCACCTAACAATCCTAATTTTTTTTGAACAACGTGGTTTAAAACATCCAGTGTGTGTATACGATCAGGTATGATGTTGTATCGATCAGGTAGTGTAAGGGTTACGCCCGCTTCACAGACATTGACAGACCAAACTCCCCTTTTAATACACCGCAAACAACCGCAAACAGTCCATTTGCCCAACAGCAAACTTCCCATTTGCACAAGGTTGGATACCAAGCTAGCCATGTCCCGTTGATGTCATTGAAGGTTTCTTCCTCCACCCAGCCACGTACAACACCAAGATCCCCGAAAGGTGAATTGAATAGATTTTTCGAACGGGGAGATGGTTAAAAAAAGGCTGGCTCCCTCCCCTTTGTTTGAATCCACGCCACGGTCACTGCGTCTGCGCCGTGCAATTTACTGTCACACCCGATATGAGTGGTATTTTTTGTAGTACTATTCTCATCAGTTTAATCCCTGTTACGTCCCATATCCGGGGACGTGTGTCGAATTGATTAATCATTGTCGAATTAACGACATCCTGAAATAATTTTGTTCTGAGCTCTGTACTTGCTTTGTATTAGAATTGATAGGGATTTTTTTAAATTGTCTGCATTATTTCTAATAAACTATTAAGAGACTTTATTATGATTTTTTTTATTTTATGTATTAAAAACCCATACAACTTAAAAAAAAAAAAAGTTTTTTTCTATGAAAAATTATCCAGCCGATCGCTTTTAGTCTGATCATAATGAAGCAACAGCCTTATCTGGGGTGTGGCAACATTGCCAACACACTCATAGAGGTGATGATCGCTTCATTGTGATACGCAAGCCCCTTCACCACAACAAGGTACCGATCACGAAGGGGAATTGACACATGTATGTGCCTTTTTTTTGTTTTGTTTTTGCAGCCACAGTGCAGCACTAGAGGCCAGAAAAATTAGGCATGTACACATGCCTGAAAAATTTGGTATTGTTGCAGCCGGAAAAATTGATGTTTTCCAGGCAGAAAGGTGACTAAAACATTGCGGCTTGAACCCTAGTTGGTTGCAGAGAATTCACGAAAGTCATCCGGTATGCAGACATTAAATACAGCAGCGTGGGGACCATTTTGAGGCCAAGGCATGTCATCAGGTCTTTTGTTAGTCAAACGTATCCCCCACTGTCAGTCCCTTCGGGATCCATGCCTCATTCATCTTAATGAAGGTGAGGCAATCAACGCTTTTTTGACCAAGTCGACTTCTTTTGTCAGTGACAATGCCTCCTGCTGCACTGAAGGTCCTTTCTGACAGGACACTTGAAGCAGGGCAGGCCAGAAGTTCTATCGCAAACTGGGATAGTTCAGCCCACAGGTCAAGCCTGCACACCCAGTAGTCAAGGGGTTCATCGCTCCTCAGAGTGTCGATATCTGCAGTTAAGGCGAGGTAGTCTGCTACCTGTCAGTCGAGTCATTCTCTAAGGCTGGATCCCGAAGGGCTGTGGCGATGTGTAGGTCTGAAAAAGCTCTGCATGTCCTCCATCAACAACACATCTGTAAAGCGTCCTGTCCTTGCCGCCGTGGTCATGGTAGGAGGAGGATTACTTTCCCCTCTTCCCCTGTTAGATTCCCGTTGTGCTGTGACATCCCCCTTATAAGCTATGTAAAGCATATTTTTTAGTTTGGTTTTGAACTGCTGCATCCTTTCTGACTTCCGGTAATTTGGTAACATTTCCGCCACTTTCTGCTTATACAGGGGGTCTAGTAGCGTGTCCACCCAATACAGGTCGTTCTCCTTCATCCTTTTTATTCGAGGGTCCCTCAACAGACATGACAGCATGAAAGACCCCATTTGCACAAGGTTGGATGCCGAGCTACTCATTTCCCGGCCCTCCTCCTCACTGATGTCATTTCCCGTTCTTCCCCCCAGCCACGTACAACACCACGGGTCCCAGATAGGTGACAACAACGAGCACCCTGGGATGCCTGCTGTGGTTGGTCTTCCTCCTCCTCAAAGCCACATTCCTCCTCTGACTCCTCTTCCTCGTACTCCTCTTGCAGCGTTGCCGCAGGTCCGGCAAGCGATGATGACAAGGCTGTTTCTGGTGGTGATGGTGACAACTCTTCCTCTTCACGCTCATCTACAGCCTGATCCAGCACTCTTCGCAGGGCACGCTCCAGGAAGAAAACAAATGGGATGAGGTCGCTGATAGTGCCTTCGGTGCGACTGACTAGGTTTGTCACCTTCTCAAAAGGACGCATGAGCCTACAGGCATTGCGCATGAACGTCCAGTAACGTGGCAAAAAAATTACCAGCTCCGCAGAGGCTGTCCTAGCACCCCGGTCTTACAAATACTTGTTGATGGCTTTTTCTTGTTGGAGCAGGCGGTCGAACATTAGGAGTGTTGAATTTCAACGTGTCGAGCTGTCGCAAATCAAGCGCCTCACTGGCATGTTGTTTCGGCGCTGAATGTCTGAAAAGTTCGCCATGGCGGTGTAGGAATGCCTGAAATGGCCACACACCTTCCTGGCCTGCTTGAGGACGTCCTGTAAGCCTGGGTACTTAGACACAAAGCGTTGTACGATGAGATTCAACACATGTGCCATGCACGGCACATGTGACAACTTGCCCAAATTCAATGCCGCCAACAAATTGCTTCCATTGTCACACACCACTTTGCCGATCTCCAGTTGGTGTAGGGTCAGCCACTGATCCACCTGTGTGTTCAGGGCGGACAGGAGTGCTGGTCCGTTGTGGCTCTCTGCTTTCAGGCAAGTCAACCCCAATACAGCGTGACACTGTCGTATCCGGGATGTGGAATAGCCCCTGGGGAGCTGAGGGGATTCAGTTGATGTGCAGTTAGACGCCGCAGCAGAAGAGGACTCAGCCGAGGAGGTTATGGAAGAGGATGGAGTAGGAGGAGTAGAGGAGGTGGCAGTAGGCCTGCCTGCAAGTCGTGGCGGTGTCACCAACTCCGCTGCAGAGCCACGCATTCCATGCTTGGCAGCCGTCAGCAGGTTGACCCAATGCGCAGTGTAGGCGATATACCTGCACTGACTGTGCTTTGCAGACAAGGCATCAGTGGTCAGATGGACCTTTGCCCCAACACTGTATGCCAGAGATGCCATGACTTCCTTTTCAATCACTGAGTAGAGGTTTGGGATTGCCTTATTTGAAAAAAACATTCGTCCGGGTACCTTCCACTGTGGTGTCCCAATAGTGACAAATTTTTTGAAGGCCTCAGACTCCACCAGCTGGTATGGTAAAAGCTGGCGCGCTAAGAGTTCCGTCAAGCCAGCTGTCAGACGCCGGGCAAGTGGGTGACTCTGTGACATTGACTTCTTACGCTCAAACATTTCATTTACAGACACCTGACTGTGGGCAGATGAGATGGAACTGCTGAAGGTGAGAGGCGGAGTGGCGAGTGGTTGAGAGGGGGCAAGGAGGACAGCAGTGGTTGACGTGGCTGAAGATGCTGGACCAGGAGGAGGATGGTGGCTTTGAGCTTGTGTGCTGCTTCTACTCGTCATCATGTGTGGATCCCATAGGCGTTTGTGATGTGCGATCATGTGCCTTCGCAAAGCAGTTGTACCTAGGTGGGTGTTGGATTTCCCACGACTCAGTTTCTTTTGGCACAGGTTGCAAATGGCATCGCTGTTGTCAGAGGCAGACACACAAAAAAAATGCCACACTGCTGAGGTTTGCAATGACGGCATTCTGGTGGTGGCAACAGCATGCGTTGATTGGCCTGCTGTCTGACTGACCCTGGGTGCCGATACATGCTGTCTGACTGTGCCACTAGCTCCTTGCAACGACCTCCCCCTGCTTCCATCTCGTCTCCTCCTTCTCTCTGTCTCCCCTTCTGAACTTTCCCCCTCTTCTTCTTCTCTTCGAGCAGGCACCCACGTGACATCCACGGACACATCGTCATCATCAACCACTTCACTTGTATCTGACACCTCAGCAAAGGAACCAGCAGCGGGTACAACATCATCATCATCATCATCACACTGTACGTCCATGTGTGTAATGCTGCCTGACTGAGACAAATCCCTGTTATTGTCATGGAACCATGAACCAGACGTACAACAAGAGATAAGTGGAAATAAGAAGGCTTTATTGAAAATCAAGCTGTA
Organism: Bufo gargarizans; assembly: GCF_014858855.1. Classification (NCBI taxonomy): domain Eukaryota; kingdom Metazoa; phylum Chordata; class Amphibia; order Anura; family Bufonidae; genus Bufo; species Bufo gargarizans. The sequence goes on from NC_058080.1 coordinate 124,214,833, forward strand.
AGCAAAAGTCCAAACGGATGGCTAAACCGAAGCAGGGTCTTGCGTAGCCAGAGGTCAGGAACCAGAAGGGTAGTCAGACGAAGCCAGGATCAGGAACCAGCGGGGTAGTCAGACGAGGCCAGGATCAGGAACCAGAAGCAGCAGCAGTCTTAGAAGCATGTGAACACAGGAGGACCAAGCAAGGAACTGAAGCCACAGACCTCCTATATATGAGCTAGGCATCCAGCTCCTCCCAGTGGGAAGGAGAAGCCGCAGGGTGGGAGGCTACAAGAAACCCAGAAACCAAGATGGCCGCCAGCACATGTCAAACGAAGGAGAACAGCAAGAAGGTAAGACCATGACAGTACCTCCCCCCTCAAGGGCCCCTCCTCCGCGGAGTAAGGAACGGTTTCTGAGGGAAGCGTGCGTGGAAGGCTCGGAGCAAAGCAGGAGCATGACATCTGCGGAGGGAACCCAGGAACGCTCCTCTGGACCATAACCACGCCAATGGACCAAAAACTGCAACCGACCGCGGACCAGGCGTGAGTCCAGGATATTGCTCACCTCATATTCCTCACGATTGCCCACTTGGACCGGACGGGGCCGAGGAACCGAGGAAGTGAAACGATTACACACCAATGGCTTCAACAGGGAGACATGAAACAGGTTGGAGATCCGCATGCCAGGAGGAAGCGCAAGGGCATAGGCTACCGGGTTTACCCTGCGAAGCACTCGGAAGGGACCAACAAAGCGAGGCGCCAGCTTGGGAGTGGGCACTCGAAGGTTGAGGTTGCGGGTGGACAACCATACGCGGTCTCCGACCTGGTAGGAAGGAGCGGGCGCTCGTCTGCGATCAGCCTGGAGTCTCTGGCGCTGCGCAGAGACCTCAAGGGACCTCTGGATCTGTACCCAAGAAGCACGTAGGACGGAAAGGTGATCCTCCACAGCCGGAATATCCTGGGGAGAGAATACCTCCGGTAACACGGCAGGTTGGAACCCATAATTGGCCATGAAGGGAGACGTCCCAGAGGAAGAGTTCACCGCCGTGTTCCTGGCAAACTCAGCCCAAGGCAGGAGGTCAACCCAATTGTCTTGGTGATCGGAGACATAGCAACGAAGGAATTGCTCCAAGGCCTGATTGGATCGTTCTGCGGCCCCATTGGACTGAGGGTGGTAGGCCGAGGAGAAAGAGAGATGAATCCCCAACTGGGAGCAAAAGGCGCTCTAGAACCTGGACACAAACTGACTCCCCCGATCCGACACAATCTCCTTGGGCAAACCGTGCAACCGGAAGACCTCCCTGGCGAAAATCGTGGCCAACTCTTGTGCAGAGGGTAACTTCTTGAGAGGAACACAGTGGCACATTTTGGAAAACCGATCCACAATCATGAGAATGACCGTATGGCCTCGGGATGCAGGGAGGTCCACAATGAAATCCATCCCCAGGTGTGACCATGGGCGCTCCCCGGTGGCTATGGGTTGCAAAAGGCCCAACAGAAGGTGCCGAGGGGACTTACTCTGGGCACAAACGGAGCATGCCGCTACATATGCGGCGATGTCGGAACGTAGAGAAGGCCACCAGAACAGATGTGAAACAGCCCAGGACAGCTGATTCTTTCCAGGATGCCCCGCGGCCTTGGAGTTATGGTAGGTTCGCAACAACCGAGTGCGCAACTCCTCAGGCACAAAACATCTGCCGTTGGGTCTCCCAGAGGGAGCACCAGATTGAGCCGCCAAAATCTGCTCACCCAGGGGAGAGGTCAGGCTGGTGCGAATGGCGGCCAGGATCTGATTCGGAGGTATGACCGAAGTCGGAATCGACTCCTCCCCGGACAGCTCGGAGTACTGCCGTGATAAGGCATCCGCTCTGATGTTCTTGGAACCGGGTAGGTAGGAGACCACGTAATTAAAACGTGACAAGAACAGAGCCCATCTGGCCTGACGTGGTGTCAATCTCTTGGCCTCAGAAAGGTAGGTCAGATTCTTGTGGTCCGTCAGGATGAGAACCGGAACCACCGAACCCTCGAGCAAGTGCCTCCATTCTTTAAGGGCCTGCACGATGGCCAATAACTCCCTGTCACCAATCTGATAGTTGCACTCCGCGGAAGACAGTTTCCGGGAGTAAAACCCACAAGGAAGCAGAGGACCCTCTGGTGTTCTACGCTGAGACAGAAGGGCGCCTACTCCCGTCCCAGACGCGTCCACCTCGAGGACAAAGGGCAACCCAGGGTTGGGATGCGACAGAATCGGAGCCGACACAAAGGCGGACTTTAGAGCCTCAAAAGCTCGGATGGCCTCGAGCGGCCAGACCTGGAAATTACTGCCCTTCCTGGTCAGATCCGTGAGAGGCTTGGCTAGCATAGAAAAGTCCCTGATGAACTTCCGATAATAATTGGCGAAGCCCAAAAAGCGCTGCAGGGCACGGAGACCACTGGGCTGGGGCCACTGTAAGACAGCCGAAACCTTCTCAGGATCCATGGAGAACCCCTCAGCGGAAATGATGTAACCTAAGAAGGTTACCTGGGATCGGTGAAATTCGCATTTCTCAAGCTTACCGAACAGCCTGTTCTCTCGTAACCGTTGCAACACTCGTCTGACATCCATAATGTGGGCCTCCATGGATTCAGAATATACCAAGATGTCATCCAAATAGACCACCACACACTGCTGCAACAGGTCACGGAAAACATCGTTGATGAATTCCTGGAAGACTGCGGGCGCATTGCACAACCCAAAGGGCATAACCAAGGATTCATAATGACCGGTCCTGGTGTTAAACGCGGTCTTCCACTCATCGCCCGCCTTGATCCTTACCAGGTTATATGCCGCCCTCAGGTCGAGTTTGGTAAAGACCGTGGCCCCTTTGAGGCGATCGAACAGCTCAGAAATCAAGGGTATCGGGTAAGCGTTCTTGATCGTGATGCGATTGAGACCCCTGTAATCGATGCAAGGCCTCAACTCACCGCCCTTCTTTTTCACAAAGAAAAATCCAGCCCCTGCCGGGGACGAGGATTTGCGAATGTGTCCGCGTGAAAGCGCCTCCCTCACGTACTCCTCCATGGCCTCATTCTCCGCTACCGACAGTGGATAGACTTTGCCACGAGGAGGAACGGCACCAGATTGTAACTCTATGGCACAATCGTATGGGCGGTGCGGAGGTAGGGCAACCGCACGCACCTTATCGAATACATCCCGGTACTCTTCGTATTCAGGAGGCAACAGAGAGTCCGAGGAAGTACACAGCAACTTGACAGGCCCATGGATGCAACTAGCCCCACACTGCGGTGACCACGAGAGGATCTCGGCCGATCTCCAATCGAAAGTCGGATTATGCTTCTGGAGCCAGGGGTACCCCAAGACCACCGAGTAGTGTGGAGACGAAATCACCTGGAGACAGACCGACTCTCTGTGAACGGCACCAATGGCTATCCCCACTGGAAGGGTCTCATGAGTCACGTGTGGCGGCAGAAGGGGTCTGCCGTCTATCGCCTCAAGAGCCAGTGGGGAACCTCGAGGCTGCAGAGGAATGGAATTGGCGGCAGCGAACACACTATCAATGAACAAACCACCAGCACCAGAGTCCACCAACGCCTGGGTCGTCACCGAGCCCCCGACCCAGGAGAGGACAACAGTGATCAGTGGTTTGTCAACACGGGAAACCGGGGACGAGGAGACTCCACCCAAGATCTGCCCCCGACAGGATCTCAGGTGCGAGCGTTTCCCGGACGGTTCGGACATGCCAACCGAAAATGCCCACCGAGACCACAGTACATGCATCGGCCCTCGCGTCTCCGGAGTACCCTCTCCCCCTCGGACAGGCGAGCAAACCCCAGCTGCATGGGTTCACCCCCAGACAAGTCATCCCCAGGAGGCGTGGGAGGAGAGGGAGGCACGGGTGGGACAGCAAACGTAGGCGCCAATCTGTTAGAAGGCCTCCGCAGGCTCTCCTTAAAGGAAGGTCTCTCCCTGAGTCTGGTGTCAATCAAAATCAGGAAAGAAATAAGAGACTCGAGCTCCACTGGTAGGTCCTTAGCTGCAACCTCATCCTTCAAGGCATCCGAGAGACCATCAGAGAAAGCAGCGACCAGAGCCTCATTATTCCAGCCCACCTCTGCTGCCAGGGTACGAAACTCAATGGCGTATTCAGCTACGGATCGTGAACCCTGTCTGATGGACATAAGGAGCTTCGCAGCAGAGGCAGCACGAGCCGGCACATCGAATACCTTCCGAAGAGAAGCAACAAAACCGGAAAACTAGGCAACCACCGGATTGTTGTTCTCCCATAAAGGGCTGGCCCAGGCCAAGGCCTTGTCCGAGAGCAGCGAGATCAAGAAGCCCACCTTTGATCTCTCAGTAGGAAAGGCATGTGGCAGCAACTCGAAATAAATGCCCACCTGGTTAAGGAAACCTCGGCACTGAGTTGGCTCTCCCCCAAAGCGCTGTAGAAGGGGGGCAGAACCGGTCATACCCCGAGACACCGCAGGCGCAGCAACAGGAGTCGGGGTAGACTCTGGCGCAACAACCGGAGCGGCAGTAGGAGCGGGCCCAGGAGCGACAACAGACCCATCGGCAACGGAAGCGAAATGAGCCGTGCGTTCAAGCAGGGTTTGCAACGCCACAGCGAACCGACCCAACAGGTGATCCTGCTGATCAAGTCTGGCAATCAGCGTAGGTAGCGAGGATGGCCCTGTACCGTCAGAATTCATGGCTTGGTCCTAATGTCATGGAACCATGAACCAGACGTACAACAAGAGATAAGTGGAAATAAGAAGGCTTTATTGAAAATCAAGCTGTAAGCAAAAGTCCAAACGGATGGCTAAACCGAAGCAGGGTCTTGCGTAGTCAGAGGTCAGGAACCAGAAGGGTAGTCAGACGAAGCCAGGATCAGGAACCAGCGGGGTAGTCAGACGAGGCCAGGATCAGGAACCAGAAGCAGCAGCAGTCTTAGAAGCATGTGAACACAGGAGGACCAAGCAAGGAACTGAAGCCACAGACCTCCTATATATATGAGCTAGGCATCCAGCTCCTCCCAGTGGGAAGGAGAAGCCGCAGGGTGGGAGGCTACAAGAAACCCAGAAACCAAGATGGCTGCCAGCACATGTCAAACGAAGGAGAACAGCAAGAAGGTAAGACCATGACAGTTATCTACATCCCCTGGCAATAATGGTTGCGCATCACTAATTTCATACAACTGATGTGTAAATAACTCCTCTGAGGGATCAAGTGAAGTGGCTGTGGTGGTAGTGGTGGTGGTGGCGGTGGGCGGGAGAGTGGTGACCAAAGCTGAGCTGGAGGAGGATGGTGCGTCAAGGTTCTTAGCGGAAGCTGTTGAAGATTGGGTGTCCTGTGTAAGCGAGTCAATTATTTTCTCCGAATTTTTTGGGTTCAGGGTACATGGCCTCTGAACACTGGGCATTATTCCAGGGCCAGTGGAAATCACAGCACCAGGGCCAGTGGAAATCACAGCACCACGACCACGACGGCCCCTGCGGGGTGGCCTGCCTCTGCCTGACATTTTTTTTTAGATAAGTGGTTTATACGTGCAAGGTACTGTGCCACCCTATATAAGTTGTGGGCAGTGGGCACAGTACAGTCTGTATGGGCCTGACACACACGGGCTTGCAATTTGCAAAAGTGATAATATCACAGAATTTTTTTTAGAGATTTTTTTTTTATCTGCAAGGTATTTGAGTGAATGACACCCTGTAACGGTATGAGTGGAGGCCTAGCCAGTGGCCACAATATAGTATGTGTGGGCCTGACACACACACGGGCTTGCAATTGTGATTATATCACAGAAAAATTTTAAATATAATTTTTTTTATCTGCAAGGTATTTGAGTGCATGACACCCTGTAACGGTATGAGTGGAGGCCTAGCCACTAGCCAGTATACAGTCTGTGTGGGCCTGACACACACGGGCTTGCAAATGTGATTATATCACAGAAAAATTTTAAATATAATTTTTTTTATCTGCAAGGTATTTGAGTGCATGACACCCTGTAACGGTATGAGTGGAGGCCTAGCCAGTGGCCACAATACAGTATGTATGGGCCTGACACACACACGGGCTTGCAAATGTGATTATATCACATAAAAATTTTAAATAGAATTTTTTTATCTGCAAGGAATTGGAGTGAATGACACCCTGTAACGGTATGAGTGGAGGCCTAGCCACTAGCCAGTGGCCACAATACAGTCTGTGTGGGCCTGACACACACGGGCTTGCAAATGTGATTAGAAAAATATTAAATATATATATTTTTTATCTTCAAGGTATTTTCTGTCACACCCTGTATGAATGGTGCACGTGCTGTCTGTGACTGAGCCTGCAACCTCTCACACACGGGCAGCCAGGCAACTGTAATATATATATATATATATATATATATTTAAATTAAAAAAAGCACACTGATGTACCAGCCCTGAAAAGGGCTTTTTGGGGGGCTGTCAGTACGCTGTCCTTACAGCAGATCAGTCTGTGGACACAGAACAATGCCCTAGCTAACGCTTTCCCTATTGAATAAGCAGCAGCAGCACTGTCCCTCCTCTCACTGTGAATGCAGCTTCCAAATGAATCGGAAGGTACAGGGTCAAAGTTTACTCAATGATGATGTATAGGGGGCGGACCGAACATCGCATATGTTCACCTGCAGCGGCAAACGGGAACAAGCAATGTTTGCCAGGAACTATTCGCCAGCGAACTATTCGGGACATCACTACATACTATACCATAGTTCATAAATGAGCTCAAAAGTGCCTACATAAAGTACAACTCAACTAGGAAATAAAGAGGGTCACTTATTAATACCAACGTTTTAGACGCCGGTCTTAATAACCCCTGTAACTGGCCCCGGTCTCTGCATAACTTTGGAGTATCCAGTGCCAATCTAAATGTAAGCCAGCTTCCTTGCTGGCTTACATTTAGACCATTTACTGGGCCTAAAATGGGTGTAGAAAATGTTAAATGAGACAGGCCCCTTCCCTGCCCATGCCACATCTACTTTTTTAGACCTGGCGTGACCGTGGAAAAGTCACAGATTGCGGCGCAAATAACCTTTGCTCTGCAATCTGTGCCAGAAATATGCCTAACGTTCCCTAATGATACAACCTTGATGAGCTGGTGCATTGATGAAGATGAAATTAGGCCCATGTTGTTCATACAGAGGTACTATAGACTCGACACACCTGCCCACACTGTAACACCACCACCATCAAAGGCACGTCTGGTAACAACAGTGGCTAATGCATAGCGCTCTCCTTGATGTATCCAACATCGTTGGCGGCCATCATTTCTGCTTAGCCTGAATCTACTTTCATCAGTGAACAGAACTGAGGCCCACTGGTCCCTCGTCTGGCATAGATACACCCTCGCCCATGCAAGACGATGACGCCTGTGGTCAGGAACCCTTGTAGGTCATCAAGCACACAGACCACGCTGATGTAAACTGTTTCGAATGGTCTGACGTGACACTTGGGTGCCTCTCACCTCCCTTAAATGTGCCTGGAGTTGTGTGGCATTCATCATCGAGTTCTGCAGGGCATTGTTCACAATAAAGCAGTCATCGGTGTGGGATGTGGCCGAAGGACGTCCACTTCTATGCCTTTCTGTGACTATTCCAGTCTCTCTGTATCTCTGTTGCAACTTGCTGATGTCACTCTGTGACACTCTAAGCTCAGTGGCCACTTCTGTCTGAGAACATCCTGCTTGAAGCCTTGCAATGGCTAGGTACTGTTGATCAATTATTAGGTGTCGTCTTGGTCTCATGATGTGTGTCAAAATGTGAACAGCATGTTAAGGAGGATTGTTTAACTACCAATTCTAATTGAACCAGGAAATTTAGTGGGTGATTCATGGATCAAACACCTGGTGTGAATTTTGCCGTTAAGCTCCTTGTTAGAGAACAGCAAGTTGAAACATTGAACAGTTGGACATGTGCATTCAAAAGTTTAGAGAAGTTCACATTAAGTTCACCTGTAAAGGTTAGAGTGCATTTTAGGTTCATCCTGAAATTTCACCCACAAGCCAAATTGTCATGGTGCGGTTCATTGTGACAGTTGTGGCTGCGTAGGCTAGATGCATGCCCTCTAGCATACTGACTGCAGGCTGACACCTGTGTATGCTGGTTGCTTGGAGCTGCAGTGTTTTGTGTGAGCTGCTGCCTGTGAATGTTTGCACTCCCCATGTCTGTTTCCCTGTGCAGTTCCTGTCTCTGGTGCCATGCAGGCTGGCTGCAGGCTCCCTCGCCTACTGGCTTCAGGCTGACACCTGTGTATGCTGGTTGCTTGGGACTGCGTGCTGGCTGCAGTGGTGTGTGTGAACTGTGGCCTGTATCGTTTGTTCTATGGTTCTGGTACTCCTGGTTCTGATGGGGTGAACTTCCCCTGGTCTGTTCCTGGGTGTGGCTTATCAGGTGCCCTCATTATGCAGCTATATATATATCTGTGAGCTGTGGGGCTTGGGGTCAGTCTCTTGTGTCTTGCACCTCGCTGCTCACCCAGGAGGTCAGTCTGTCTTTTGCCTTGCTGTGTAGAGGCACCTTGCTGTTGACCCAAGGGCTTTTGCCATCTGCCCGTTCTGTGTAGTGTCACCTGGTAAAGCATTGGTGTTGATGTTGTCTGTTTTCTGTACCTGTCCTGTGATGTTGTTATATCCTTGTCCATGCCTTGTCTGATCTTCTGTACCTGTTCTGTGCCTTGAACTACTCTCAGAAAAATAGTCGGCACTCACTCAATATGCACGTTGCACGGGATAGGACGGAAATCCACGTATATTCAAGGAAAATCCCAGCAGTCGTGTCTTCAATCAATAGAATATTTATTTCATCAGATTAGAAATGTCCACAATCCTGGACGCGTTGCGGCTAGCATGCCTTCATCAGCAGATACAAGTATACAAAATGACCTAGTTTATAAAGGGATATACTCCTCCCCTCATGACAACATCTCCCACTCCCATTACCTGCACAGGTGATGGGAGGGGGGTATAATTAACAAAGAAAAAACGGCCATTAGTAAATCACAAAAAATGGGTCTGTGTCTCAGATTAAGCTTCACAATCACATGTATGCAAAAAATGATATTAAATCATATACACTTTTATATATATATATATATATATATATATATATCTCATACATTGCCAGGTATATAAGGCCCCTCACCGAATATTAGAAGTCTGAAAAAAAAAGAACATAAGCATAATATTAGCTTATTAAATATGCATAATCTCATAGTCCCTATTAAGGCCTCTGGGATGTAAAGTATCCAACGTGTGGATCCAATACGCCTCTCTGCGCAGTAACAGCTTCTTTAAATAACCTCCTCTCCTAGGTCTTTTAACCTGTTCCAAAACTTGGAATCTCAACTGAGAAATCCCATGTTTGCACTGTTCAAAATGAAATGGGATAGGTAACAATAATTTTTTTGTGCGAATGGTCGATTTATGTTTCCCAATGTGATCCCTAATCATTTGTGTAGTCTCCCCAATATACAATAAGCCACACGGGCACTTTAATAAATATATCACATTAGTAGATTCACATGTGAAAAAAACCTTCAATAGAGAAAGGGCGCCCACTATGGGGATTAAAAAATGTAGAGCCTCTGATTATATGGGAACTACTCTGTCCATGTCTAGCCTAGCAGTGCTCTAACTGCGTCTGATAGCCTGGCAGTGCTAAACTGCTTCCGATCCTTCCTGTTCCATGTCCAGCCTGGCAGTGCCTATTGCTTCTGATCCATGTGCAACGTGCCAGTCGCAGGGGTAGAACACGTGAGGTTCATGGTGGGCTGGAATGTACATACAGTTCATCGGTTACTCACGGTTTAGCAGACGCCTCCCTGGGCCAGCAGTGCAGTGAAGGGGAGAACAGCACTGGATTCTCCAGGGCACACTCGGTTACAGGGGACACCGGCCAGGTGCTGATTGAGGTACCCTTGATGGTGGATGGTGCTGAGTGCTTGTGCGGCTTTAGGTTTTGTTGTGACGTCAGCACCTTGGTGGTGCAAAATGTTGAGAGTAGTAGTGATGTGGAGTTGGAAGAATGAGGCAGGTTTAAATCTAACGGTAAACTTTACTATAACCAGGTTCTTGATAACAGTTTACATCCAGCAATAAAACAGTCTCCGATACACATGCAAGTAGGATGTGATAAATCCTAGTAACAGGCTGTGCTGATGATACTATGTCAGGCTAGGGTGGTAAGTTATGAACTTACTGAGAAAACAGCTCTTTGCCTTGCTTCAGTCTTAGTTGAGGTAGTCCCAATCTTGATCTTCTAATCTTCTACACAAGTGATATGACAGAATCCTTATCTGTCTTAAGAATAACGGTGAGGCTGCCAGAAGCTATTAAGTCCTTCACCAAATTACAAAGGCGCCTAGAGCCTATAACAATGGCCTTGTCCTTCCTTTGTCTTGATCCAATTAATACAAGAAATTCACTTGTTACTCCTGAAGAATAAATGTAGACTTCCGTCCGCTTGTCTTCCTGGCCTAGATACTGAGGTGCATGATGGCTTCTCTGGGCCGTGGAGCTCCAGAGAGCTGGGAGGAGAGGGGACCTCTCCTTCCCCCTATAGCTCTTCACTCCATCTCCTTAGAGAGACTCCAGCAACATACTAGGCCTGAACTGCACTATTTATACTGTGGTGCTACCCCATCTAGTGGTGGATGTATGTAGTGCACCTGACAGCCTGGTAAATAGGAATATCACAGGATAACACAATACAGCATGATATTACAAATGATAACAAAAAGCTTTTGCAGTTCCCACATAAGCTAGTGGGACACTGCACATGTCGTGCCTTCGTGAGAGGGTCCCTGGGTTCTCCGGAGGGAGGCTCTCTAGTCTGCGTGCAGCTCTGCCTGAGACTGCCATGCTTCCATTCCGCTTGAGGTCCAGGCATCTGCTTCTGTGCTGGTTCCCGTTCGTCTTGTTGTCTGATCCATGTCCTGTGTTTGGTTGGGTTCCAGTCATGTTGTCTGTGGTTTCCTGCGGGTAGCGGCCAAGTGTACTGGGACCTTCCTGGAGGTGCGACCAGAGAGCCCTCGGCCCAGTTCATCCCCACTACCAGGGGCTCTGTGAAGAACGGGGCTCACTGGCTTTTCCCCCCCTTGGGTTTGCCTTTGGTCTGCCGGTGCACTCTGTGGTAGTTCTACCACTATTGCCTAACCTGCATATATTGTACTGTCATGTTCTTTTATTACATTTGTAATAAAGTTCTCTGTTGGTCCTTCTTTTCCCTTCGTTTTCCCTGTGTCCTGTTTGCATGATGTCCCGGAGGTTTGCCTTGGGCCTCCGGTAGATTTTCACAAAAAGCTAGGAATATTTGTGTCACACAAATATTCCTAGCTTTTTGTGAATAGCGTATTATGCATACTGGTCATCTTCTTTGAGAAAAGCACTCCCTTAGAAAACCATATTAAATGCCATTTTTGGTGGTAATCTTGAAGCGATTTCTGGTTACAGATAAGGTATAATCACAAATCGTAACATGTAGATAGCATTCAGTCAGTCTATGGTAGGGAAGAGGTATTTAAGTGGTGCCTGCTGACACCTCTAGCACACATATGCATTAGTAAATTTGTATAAATTTCACCGGGAGGGGCCGTTACCAAGGCTAAGTTGACTTACAGTATAGGAACAGAATACCAAAATCTCTGGTTCCATCATACACCGGATACTGCCGGTGACCAACAAATGCCATTGACTATAATGGGGTCTGTCAGGTTTCTGGAATGGGTTTATGGATTTCCAAATAGTGGTGTTTCATTTTTTGTTTTTTTGTTGGAATCTGTGATTGAGACTACTAGTGTTGAGCGTGAATATTCGAATTGCAATTTTTTTTCTCGAATATCGTAACTTTGAGATTTCGCGAATATTTCAAATATAGTTCTAAATATTTGCGAAATCGAATATTCGTTTTTTTTTTTTACATCTGAAAATGTGATTTCTCCCTGCTTCTTGCTTGTGGGTCAATAAGCCATTGGCCCACAAGCAACTTAAGCAGGGGGGAATCATGTTTTCATATGGAAAATAAAATGACCAATATTCTAAAAAACGAATACATAGCAATAACATCGTTATTTAGAATTTTGGCATTATTTTTTTCCTATCTGTACAGTTGTTCGCATACTCCTCCCCGACAAGCGTCCCCGTCACCATCGGAACGCCTGTGGGTTAGAAAATACCATCAGATCTGAGTTTTCCCTGAGATCGTGAAAGCTCAGATCCGATGGTATATTCTAAAGCACAGGCGTTCCCATGGTTACGGGGACGCTTGTCGAGGAGCAGTATGCCAAAGTGGAATAACAGTACACATAAATTACAGTCTATATGTGTTTTTTACGAATATTTGTAATATTGCTCTAACTTAGAGCAATATTACGAAAATTCGTAAAATACACATATAGACTGCAATTTAGCTAATATAGTGCTATAGTAATTTTTTTTAATAGTGTATATATTTACCAAAACTGAAGTTCAGAAAAGGCAAAAAAAAATAGACAAAAAAAAAAAAAAGATTATAGCACTATATTAGCTAAATTACAGTCTATATGTGTATTTTACGAATATTCGTAATATTGCTCTAACTTCGTCTTTTAGAATATTCGTAATATTCTAAAAGACGAAGTTAGAGCAATATTATAAATATTCGTAAAATACACATATTAGCCTAGCCATAGTCATAGGAACGTTGCCTTATACTGTCAAAAGAAAAATCACAATATGCGAATAATTAAATCGTATATTATTTGAGATAAATAGAAAAATTACGAATATTCGATTTCGACGAATATAAGATGAATATACAATCGAATATTCACGAAATATCACAAAATCGAATGGCACCTCTCGCTCATCACTAGAGACTACAGAAGCTTCCTTCACATGAATCTAGTTTTGCTTTGGGGTCCTGTGATATCTGTGTACCCCAGATATGGCATAGATGTTGAATTTAGAAAACTCCTGTTAAGATTAACAGTGGTATCTCACAAAGACAATCTCTTTTCAAATTGATGATAATCTCTCAGAGAACAGCGAATGTTGCTATGGAACGCTGCTGTTGACCATGTACGTTTCATAATGCATGCCAAAGTATCACATGCTTCCATTTAAATGAACCTAAATTACATTTAACTTTATCTACTTTTGAATCAAACACAAAGAACTGACATTGTAAAATAGTTACATTTACAATAATGAACCCTACTCATCAGTAAGTCCTGGACTTTTTGTTTTGGTGCACTTATATGATACATTTTATGATACAGTGTACAAAAATGGAACAGGCACTAATATAGTTCAGCCAGGTAGACAAGTGCCTAATGGAAGGATACTTTTTCCCAATCTCCCTGTGTGGCGCAGTGGATCTTTTGACAGAAGAACAGGAAATAATGGGACCTGATCCTGTGCATTCTATGGGAAAACACAATGATTACACTGAAATGAGGCTCCAATACACTTCTGGGTTTAGTAATGAAGACAGACAATGGAGATCAAATAAGTAATTATAAGGTATTGGAAGCAGGCATAATACGCTTACAAATCTAGACACTGAGCAAACATTTTGTAGTAGTTATGCACATTGAATTCTGTGCATAGAAGAGTAAACAGCTATCTCCTGCATTGGTCTGTATAGAGTATATACAGACAAACAAAAATGACCCAGGGTATCCCCAAGGCGGGTAAGAAACAGTGCCCACCCTGAATAGCCACAGGGGATACACCTAAAGTGTAACTCGGTAAAAGCTCCCGAGTGAAATAACAGAAACAAATGAAAAGAGAGCTCATATTACCAAAAATATAAATTTTATTACAATAAGTTAAAAAGATTTCCAGAAAAAAAGGAGAGAAGGGTAAATTCATACATAAGATGCCGTGAAACAAGGTGATGGGAGCGGAGAAAAAACAGCACCACCCTGGGAGGAAGAAGCACACGGTTGAGACAAATGAAGAGATGTAATGTAGATAATATCTGACATGGAAATAAGCGATCTTGGGTGCAGTGCCCAGTCCATGTAATAGGCAAATGCAGAGATGGAATCATACAATATCAGGTAAAGCACGGTCAGCTCATGCACCCCCACATGTAAAGATGGAAATTGTATCAAACAGGGCAAAGTGCCGGTGGACTGGAATTGACCACACAATCAGCGGGGGGCAAAGGGAGACCAGAGCTTACCTGAAATAACCGTGTGCAATGAAACCCAGGGTGGCGCTACCCCAACGCGCGTTTCGGCGTGCCTTCGTCGATCATGTGATTTTATCACGTGGGGTAGGCGTGCCGGCGGGACGCCGGCTGTGGGGCAGCCGGATGCGAATCGCCAGGATCCCAGCGCGCCTCGTCAACATGTACACCTGGGGACGAGTAAGTACTCATTTCTATTGGCTAAGAGAACTTATTTAAACTTGGTTCACAGAGATGGCGCTACCCCCTGACGAAGGCACGCCGAAACGCGCGTTGGGGTAGCGCCACCCTGGGTTTCATTGCACACGGTTATTTCAGGTAAGCTCTGGTCTCCCTTTGCCCCCCGCTGATTGTGTGGTCAATTCCAGTCCACCGGCACTTTGCCCTGTTTGATACAATTTCCATCTTTACATGTGGGGGTGCATGAGCTGACCGTGCTTTACCTGATATTGTATGATTCCATCTCTGCATTTGCCTATTACATGGACTGGGCACTGCACCCAAGATCGCTTATTTCCATGTCAGATATTATCTACATTACATCTCTTCATTTGTCTCAACCGTGTGCTTCTTCCTCCCAGGGTGGTGCTGTTTTTTCTCCGCTCCCATCACCTTGTTTCACGGCATCTTATGTATGAATTTACCCTTCTCTCCTTTTTTTCTGGAAATCTTTTTAACTTATTGTAATAAAATTTATATTTTTGGTAATATGAGCTCTCTTTTCATTTGTTTCTGTATAGAGTATATATCTATTTATTTGAACACTATATGGTGATATTATTTTCGTACCATAGGGTTGTTTTAGCTGTGTCCTGTTTTAGGTGTAAACTGCAAAAAGTTCAGATATTTAATTAGTACTTTTCTAAAGGATCTGGGATTGATGCAACAGAATTTCCAGTTTGACTTAGGCCTCATGCACACGGCCGTGGTTCGGGTCTGCATGCGGACCCATTAACTTCAATGGGGCCGTAAAAGATGTGGACCGCATCCATTGCTCCGTTCCGTGGCCCTGCCCAAAAGATAGAACATGTCCTATTCTTGTCCGCTTTTTGCAGTTTGCGGACCGCAAAAAACGGAAAGGTCGTGTGCATGAGGTCTTAGGCTACTTTAAGTACAGCATGCTGAGTTTTTTTTTGTCCTGCTGCCTCTCGGCTTGTTTGCCATGCTGCAGCCGGACCTTTGGCCCCCCCCCCCCCCATTATAGTGAATGGGGCCGGAGTGGAATTCCGGCGGCACGGTGGGCTAGCATTAGCACGGATCCGGCAGGCTGTTCTTCTGCCGGAACAGCCTGCTGGACCCTGCTGCCACAAGTGTGAAAGTAGCCTTATTTTGCAGCTGATGCTCGATATCACATACGGGTACATTTTTACTCTCCTGACCTTGTGTGATGAAAGGTACAACACTGCATGTAATACAATTAGTTAAAAAGACAGTTTTTGTCTCCGTTCATGTGTGTAAATATGTTGGGGTCACATTCAAACTATATCTAGATCTGGATGCTGATGTATTTTGTCTGATTGCTGGAAAGCCATTTTCTGCCTATTCTTTTCCTGTACTTTAGTAGGTCCTACTTTCCATTATACTGTAGATTATTTTTTGAAAGCTGAAAAAGATTTCTTTCTCTTGGAAGAGAGCTCATCTATGTGTCCTTTTTCCCAGTGAACACTTTTTTTGCCACCTCTGGTGCTCTCCACAAAAAGAAACATTACCCAATGAAACTTACATCAAAGTCTTCTCACCTAACCAACCAAGCACCCTGCTCTGAGTCACGACCAGTGGATGTGGATCTGCTGTGCCAACCAACAAATCTGGCTAAGGGCTAAACCTGGGGGCATTATCTTGGCAGCTCCCTGGCATTCACACCTTAAAGAGGACCTTTCACTACTCTACAAACGAAAAACTAACTATACCTGTGGGCAGAGCGGCGCCCAGGGGTCCCCCTGCACTTACTAGTAAGTCTGGCTATGAGCTGTGCGCTGCGATTGGCCAGCAGTGCAGCAAGGGACACGCCTCCTACAAGAAAACAGTCAGAGGGAGCGCAGACACCGGAGCCTATACCGGGCGAACGGAGCGGCGCCCAGACTTGCTAGTAAGTGCAGGGAGACCCCTGGGCGCTGCTCTGCCCACAGGTATAGTTAGTTTTTCGTTTGTAGAGTAGTGAAAGGTCCTCTTTAACCCCTATACAGGAATCTGGACTTTGCTGCAGGGAACAGACCAGGCCACGACCTCTTGGAGTAGTCTCCGTGTGGTTGGCTGCTCACCCATGTGAGTCAGAGACACTGGTGCAGAATATCCAACAAAAAGAAAAAAGAATGGATCGCACATCCACATGCTATGCATAGATCTATCATTGCTTCTCTGCACCATTCACATCGACTCTCAGCATAATTAATAGAATACAGCGCCATAATCTACATGCTGTACACAAGGCATTTGTATATGTTTTCATCAAAATGCATAAACCCACTCACCCTGTAAAAGGTTGCCACTATAAGTGGGTACCTACTTTAATTGGGCCCTGCACCATATCTCAACCACCGACGCCAAAGCATTGCACCAGCACCCCTGCTTGTCAGACTAAGCCCCCTTGGCACTGGGCCGCACCGACCCACAGGCACATCACACACTCTAAGCAGTACCGCACCTTGTGGAGAGATGTTAAAAGCTTACCTTTCCATGTGCTCTGAGGAACTATAACTTGGAACTAGTAAATTATTAAACTTTAGGCCTCATCCACATGACCTAGCAGGTCCATGCCCATATTGTCTCACTATTTAGTAGTATATAGCCTTTATTTACAGTACCTAATCCATAACTAACAAGATTCTTTCGCCATATTATGTTTAATAATATATTTATATTATGTTTAATAATATATTTATATTATGTTTAATAATATTATTGTATATTTTTATAATATTTTTCTCCTCCTCTTTTTCTAATTTTTTCTTTCTCACTATGCATCCAGCTCTATACCATCTAATATATAGTGGTGCAATTACAACTATATATTTATTTTTTCTATATATTGCTTTCTAGAGTAGTCCACCTTGTATACTCAACTCTACATTTTGTTCCTATAACTATAATATGCTTTTTTATATTCTTTTTCTTCTCAATCGACCAGCATGCCTTATTATTTACCACAAAAGCGCGCCACCCCTGGCAACTACTTGCAACTAAATTACCCACTTTCTTCCTATTAGTTGAGTGCGTATCCGCACCTTCTTCGTTGCGGTCACATGGTTCGCATGACGTACTTGCGATCATGTGATCCGCATAACCCCAGCTGAGGTCATGCAAACCACATGACTTCCGGCTCCACGATATATAAACCGGCCGGGGATACATGTGACCAGCGCCTCCAAATTCAATCGTCCTCTATATGATGGTCTCAGAGGTAAATGTTATACCCAGATTCAGGTTTACTGGTTGATTGATGCTTCCTCACGATCCGTTATTTACCTGTCTTTCCTCATTCTTTATATCTATTATCTCTGGCTGACCACTCCAATACTTTAGGCTACAGTCCTCCTGTTTGACTGCTGTATACTCCTCTATGATTGCATTGCTTTTTCCATCAGTCTTATGTCCCCGCTACTTTACCTACCTTCTATCTCCTTCTGACTCGTGCCAATATTCTGAGATTTTTTCCTCCTTTTTCTTTGTTCTTTATTCTCATAAATCTTAATTTTCTTTGATGATTTGTCAATTATATGAAATACTTACCGCTTCGAATAGTTAGTAAAAATAGAATATTTTTCCTTTATACTTTTTTCCAGATCCCTTGAGAAAGGTCTAACAAGACTGAAACGTTGGGACACATTATGGCCTGAATTACTTTATGTATATAATTTGAGAATGGCGCGATAAGTCATATATTGACACTACTTGAATTTCTTTATTCAAAATAATGTGCAAGCAAAACGATACTGGTGTGCCGTGGATTATCTAAATTATTCATGCCCATATTGTGGCCCACAAACAGTGGGTCCACCATATACGGGCACCGACTATGTGCGCACTTGAATGGGTCAGCAATCTGTGAGGTGCAGCGCGGAAGGTAGGCACAGATTGGGAGACCACGGAAGCACTACGGAGTGCTTCCATGGGTTTGCTGTCCGTGCCTCTGTCGGATGCAGATCAAGTGAATGGGTCCACGTCTGCAGACGGTGGGCACACGGTGGGTGCAATTTGCGGTCCACAGTACAAGCATGGCCAGCACACGGTCATGCGCATAAGGGCTTAAGCCTTATTCACATATTAGTGTTTTGGTCAGTGATTTCCATCAGTGATTGTGAGTCAAAACCAGGCCTGGAGCCTCCACAGACATAAGGTATAAGGGAAAGATCTGCACCTGATCTGTGTTTAGAGCCGCACCTGGTTTTGGGTCAAAATCACTGATGGAAATCACTGACCAAACACTGACGAGTGAATGATGCATTATGTAGTCTCCTGCTAATTAAATAAACTAGCTTGAATGGGAGGAGTGCAGATACCATGAGAGAATTGTTTGTACCTTTTAGTCCGACTTACTTCAGGCCGACTAGTATCTTAATTATCATCACATTTATGTCTGTAGTCAATCATTCAGCCAGCTTAAACGGAGACATGCCCTCCTCCTGTCTGCCTAGTGTCAGAAAGCTGTTTCTCAGTTGCAGGATGGATGCATGCATGAAAATAAAGGCTTAGGCCTCTTTCACACGAGCGATTTTCCCATCTGGATGCGATGCGTGTAGTGAACGGATAGCATCCGATTGCTGACCCGTTCATTTTAATGGATCTGTGCACATGAGCGTTGTTTTTTACTGATCATCTCTGGGTAGTGTTGAGCGAACTTCTGTTTTCAAGTTTGGTGTACAAGGTTTAAGTTATCTAAGAATTCCAATATGTATTCCGCTACCACGGACCATAAAATATGGTCTGTGGTAGCAGAATCCATAACAGATTTATTAGATAACCCGAACCTTGTACACCAAACTTGAAAACAGAAGTTCGCTTATGCCTATGTCTGGGTTTAGGAAAATTGCAGCATGTTCTATATCAGGGATCAGCAACCTTTGGCACTCCAGCTGCTGTGAAACTATAACTCCCAGCATGCACACTTACTCAGCTGTTCTTTGAACTTCCATAGAAGCTCTGGCTCCATAGAAATGAATGGAGCTTGTGTGAAAAACGGAAGGCATCCAGATGCAATGTAGTTGCTAGGAGATGTTGCTAGATAGTTGTTAGGAGACGTTAAGTATTATTCTTCACATGAAAAACACATCAAAAACATATTGCATCCGTGTGGAAAAAAAATGGAACACCGAACACAATCGCAGACAAATCAACTTCGACTTGAGTGCAAAACCATCAGACCCTGACTCATTCTGTATCGCTGGTGTGAAAGGGGCCTTACACTGCTAGGGGTCACATATTCTGGGGTATGTGTGGCATGAAGCATGTACAAATGAAATGTCTAGGCTCTAAACTGACATCACTGATAACGGACTTGTCAAGATTTTACATTTGGATTTCTATGTTATCTGTATGTTGCTTATGTTCATAAAAAAAAAAAAAAATCTGCTCATATTCATAACCTTCACGAACAATGTGGGGGCCACAAAGCGAAAAACATCCTAACAGTTGTGTGTACTAAGAAAATGTAGCACTTTGGCAGATGATACATACTGTTATGAATAATTCATACAAATGAAGTCATAAGGATAATAAATACAACGGATGTCTCTTTATAAGTTGTGCTGCTTGTTATAGAAATTCACTTATGGCCAGAAACATAACTAGTAGGAGGCGGGGGGTGGATGGGAGCTAACCAAGGCCAAGTCAAGGGTCCCACAGGAACCCTTCACCACACTGACGCTCCCCAAGCTTCATTAACCTACTGCTCTGGTGCTCAGCACGGTGAGGCAGCATGCATGTCCCTCAGCCTTCTGTCTCCAGCTCTCAGTGTAGGAGCAAGAGAGCAAGGGACAGTAGTCGGACGACTGTTTCTGGCAGCAAAGTAGTTTGGTAATGAAGTGTGTCCTCTTGCTTAGGGCTCCTGCACAAGACTGTATCAGTTTTTGAGGTCCGAGAGCCTGCCACCATTTTTATTTTTTTACTCCTTCACAAATATCCTATCCTTGCCCGCAAAACGGGCAAGAATAGGACATGTTCTTTTTTTTGCGGGGTCGCTGAATGGACTTACAAATGCGTACAGCACACAGAGCCACAAAAAATGCGGATCGGATGTGGACCAAACCATGGTCCTGTGCATGAGCCCTTAATTGGTGCATTCAGTGCCTTGCAGTGCTGCACATGTGTAGCTGCCGACCCTGCACTGTGTCTCTCTGCAAACTGCATGGGATATTAATATTTTGTCGGGCACTATCACCTTGTGGGGGGCACTAAGGAGATGTCGGGGCAATAAGAGGGGTATTGGGGGTAGCAGCAGAATATGAAATTTGTGTGCAGATTCATGGCTGGGGGAAGTCTTCCTGGCGGTCTGGATCCAGATACAGAGAAGAGGTCACATGTGAATGTGGATGCAACCATACTGTAGTAACTTTTCAATGGGTATCATTTATTATTTGGTATCAGGTATCATTTGGTAATAGCATTATTTAGATCTACACTATACACTCTAAAATTACAGTATGCCTTAAATTAATAATAAAAGATAACCTTATAGATATTCTATAAGCTATATACTGCATTTTTTGAAGGGATGGATGACAAAATATATGTCTTGGGTGCTACTTGGATGAGTCACTTAAGAAACCCAGTGATGCTGCTGAATGATTTGGACAGGCTACAGGTGTGAAGAAATATATTGGGAGGTGGAGTGGAGGGGGAAGCAGAACTTATTCAGCATGTCCCATAAGCTGTATACTCTGGCTTAGGGCATGTTCACATGCAGAAGATTTATTTAGTGAAATTTTTGCAAATGTCTTATTAGTCACAGAAATTTCAGCAGCATATCTGCCGTGTGTGAACATATTCTTAGGAAGGACTAAATGCAAACCACATGTGGATATGAAGTGTAGGAAGTTACAAGGGGTCTTCATTGATAGTAGGTATGTGTCACCTAGGTTCCTGGCCTCGGTGAAGTAAGAGCCGGTATTTTCATGTGTCAGCGGCAGCTAATGCTGATTGACAATAGCTATTTAGTATGGCTGTAAATATCTGATCCAGGACAGCTCTTATTGGGAGTAGTCAAAGTGCTGGGTGGGTGACTACTCCCCACGTTCTAGGCCAGGTTTTGACAGCACCTGTCTATCCTTAAAAAGGCAGCTGGGCTCAGCAGCAGAGAATGCCCTGTGTTTTGTGATCTGAGCTCTGTGCTGGGCTGAAAAGCTGAGACCCGTGTGTTGGGAGAGCAGGCCACCTAAGGCCTCTTTCACACTTGCGTTGTCCGGATCCGGCGTGTACTCCACTTGCCGGAATTACACGCCGGATCCGGAAAAACGCAAGTGTACTGAAAGCATTTGAAGACGGATCCGTCTTCAAAATGCTTTCAGTGTTACTATGGCACCCAGGACGCTATTAAAGTCCTGGTTGCCATAGTAGTAGTGGGGAGCGGGGGAGCAGCATACTTACCATCCGTGCGGCTCCCGGGGCGCTCCAGAATGACGTCAGAGCGCCCCATGCGCATGGATGACGTGTCCATGCGATCACGTGATCCATGCGCTTGGGGCGCCCTGACGTCACTCTGGAGCGCCCCGGGAGCCGCACAGACGGTAAGTATGCTGCTCCCCGCTCCCCACTGCACTTTACCATGGCTGCCGGGACTTTAGCGTCCCGGCAGCCATGGTAACCATTGAGAAAAAGCTAAACGTCGCATCCGGCAATGCGCCGAAACGACGTTTAGCTTAAGGCCGGATCCGGATCAATGCCTTTCAATGGGCATTCATTCCGGATCCGGCCTTGCGGCAAGTGTTCCGGATTTTTGGCCGGAGCAAAAAGCGCAGCATGCTGCGCTATTTGCTGCGGCCAAAAAACGTTCCGTTCCGGAACGGAAGACATCCTGATGCATCCTGAAGGACGGACTGTCCATTCAGAATGCATTAGGAAAATCCTGATCAGTATTCTTCCGGCATAGAGCCCCGACGACGGAACTCTATGCCGGAAGACTATAACGCAGATGTGAAAGAGCCCTAAAGCCTGCATTTAGACTGCTAGAGGCAGAACCGCTGACAAGGTGACGTTTTTTGTTATGCATGAACTTTCTACTCGGTGTGAACAAACACCAACCCTGCAAAGATGGTTTTTTGTTTGACCTTATGTGTGAATAAACACGGACATTTGAATTACGAACTTGTACTTTACCTCTGTACTGCACCCGCTTATCCCAACTACCAGAGTGAATCCCCACAGAAGTTATACTTTCAGCACAAAACCAGGTTAATGTTATCTTTAATATACTGTAATTGTCGTTATATAAAAACTTCATTGAAGTATTTTTCAATATTCACTTGTTATACAATGAACAATCCAGGAGCACAATTGTTGAATGGTCAATATATTAAGGATTATACCCATTGAAACTCAGTTATCCAGCCTAGAAAAATAATCTATATGGTTTATGTGGGCACTCAAGGAACAAGGTGAGTCAATGTGGGTCCTTTTATACCTCATCTTTTTTACATAAACATAGCTGTTTGAGGTCTTGTTTTCTGCTAGATAAGCTATAGTTTTTTTATGTGCCATGCAAGTAGGGAGTTTTTTGGGAAAATCCCCCCATTTGACCGGACCTGTAAAGGAAAGATTATTTACCTGCTTCCTGGCAAGGGCTTCTTACTCCTTCTCCTCTACTCTTGTGATGCTCCACTGGGCTCCCTCGATGTCAACATCCGGTTTGACATTGCCTTAGTCAATCACTGAACGTGGTGGAGACCGGATCCCCTTGTATAATGTGACCATTTGTCATGACGTCAGAGTTGTGGCCAGTGATTGGCTGCTGCGATGTCAAACCGGATTTTGACATTGAGGGAGCCCAGCGGAGCACCGCAGGCCGGGAGGAGAGGGAGCGGGGAGCCGGCGCTGGGAAGCAGATAAGTTATCTTTACTTTACATTTTGACAACCCCCCTCCCCATTCTTTCACAACCCCTAAGGTTTTATTATGGATTAAATGCAAAAAAAAGGAATTGAGCCATTTTTACCAATGACCATTCCAATTTTACCAGAGACCATACATAATGTGTTCACTGCATTCAGGGCCAGAGCAAGGATTTCTGCCGCCCTAGGCAAAGATCCATTTTGCTGCCCCCTCATGTCACTCACTCACTGACAGACACACTGACAGACAGACACGCACTCAGACACTCACTGAATGACGTACACAGAAACTCACTGACAGACATATGCAGTGTCCCAGGGGGTCAGTAGTGTGTGCTGGGCTTTGTAGTGCAGATTGACCACTAACCTGGGATCCACTGTCGTCTTCAATTGGGGCAAATACTGGAACAGGCAGGTATTTAACAGTTCGTGACGCCAGTGTCAATTAAACGGTGACACGCCGTGTAAAGTATGGTGGACGCATGAAGCAAGCACAGGATAGCCAACAAAAACTGGAACTTTTACTGAATATCAGTCAGGATAATACATGGACACAGGTACAGCACAGTTCCATGAAAGACGGTTGGTTTCTTATAACAATACAGGTGGTTCTTGGGAGTTACAGAATGGCCGGTCTTAGCAAGGCATTATACAGAGTGTTGATTACAGGAGATGCAGTACAGGCGGATTGCTCAATATTCCTGACTGGTCCTGCTACATGTGACTTTCTCTCCAAGGTCTAATGCCCTTTATCTGGCGTACCCTTGAATCTGTCCTTATCTAGTACCTCCTCTGTTATCTTGAGTACCTCTTGCTTTCTCTGATCGGCCTCTGTGGTATTCTGTGTCTTCAGGCTGATTAGTTATGCCCTTCTGACTTCTATGCATGGACTCAGGAGGAAAACCTCTCTGCACTGAGTCTGGAAACTTCTACCCTTCTGAGCTAGGCCCTAGCCTATTTATACTGAACTGGGGGCTCCCTCTGCTGGCTGTGATAAGGATTGCCAGTAACCGGCCTGACTGGCTTAAAGGGAACTACACATTCAAATCTAGCAGTGTCGGGTAGCCTACCCGTATGCTGCACACCCCCAGACTTTGACGTGAGTAAGGCCTCGTACTCACACACATGCCTGAACCAACATAAGCTGATGCATAATTTAAACATTACATTATAAATATAATAAACAACAATTTCACACAAAAATATAACATTTGCAATAAATGACGCAAGGAAAAGGGGCGTCTTCTTTCTTCTTGGGCGCGGCCGCTGACCTGGCACAGCGGACTTAAGGTGAACCAGGTTAGTCTATTTTTCTTGACTGAAGTATAATAAGGAACTACACAGGGTTTCCCCGTGGGTGTAGAACAGGCAAGGGCTCACGTGGAGGAGTCCATTCTTGCGCACAAACATCAAGCAGGCTATTTCCGATAGTAACTGTTCGGGAGGAGACACCACCAGCATAGTCAAAGTCTCTTAAATGGACTGGCGGACGTCCCCTGGTCATCCGGGTGGACCTTCTCAACACAGGGGTTTCCTCTCCTCTTAGCACCGGGGTAGAAGAGAGAGGAGCAACAGGAGGATCTCCATCCGTGAGACCTTGGTCAGGAACAACGGGAACAACAGGAACAACAGGAACAACAGGATCCACTAGAGGGGGAACTGGATCCGGGGCATCTTGAACCGGCTCTTCTGGAAGTAAAGGTACTGTAGGTGCCGGAGCGGGCACCAACAAGTTCAACCATGGTGTCAGAAGCCAATGCATGGGATCAGCGTCATACCTTAGATTACGGACAGCCTGCATAGGATCCTCGGGCTGTGTTGATGACTCTGACACAGGGGGTTCAGATATAGAACTCTCGGCACTGGGTTCTGGTGTCAGGCAGAGCTTTAACCGGTTTCGGTGTACAATTTGGGATCCCCTGCCTTCCCGGGTGATCTCATAAGTGTGAGTTCCAACATTTGGGATTGCAGTGACAACATAGGGACTTTGTTCCCATTTACTGTCCAGTTTACTGGTGCGGCGGTTATTTTTTAACCATACCACAGCCCCTATTGTCAAGGGTTCTGCATGGGCTGCTTGGTCATAGTCTCTCTGCTGCCGGTCTCTAGCATAGTCCATACGTTCCTGAACAATAGCTTGGGCCGTATTCAATCGCCTTTGGTGTTCAGCAACCCAGTCGGTATTAGGTAATGGGTTGATGCAATCAGGTACGAGTACGTCCAAGGAGTGGTCAGCAGGCAATAACCCTTGGCGCCCAAACATCAAATAGAAGGGGGTATACCCGGTGGAACAGTGTATGGTATGATTGTATGTGAACATGAGCTGTGGCAACAGATTAGGCCAATCTCCCCTGGTTTCAGGAGGCACGGTCCTCAGCATCTCTATCAAGGTCTGATTCATTTTTTCACACAATCCATTACCTTGCGGATGGTAGGCCGTCGTCCGGATCTTCTTACAGTTGTGCAGGCGGCACAGTTCATGGAACAGATGGGACTCAAAAGCAGGACCTTGATCGGTGAGGATCTTTTCTGGACAACCGTAGGGCAGGAGGAAGTGTTTCCAGAACAGTTCGGCTGTAGTCTTGGCCGCCTGGTCTCTCACAGGCACCGCTACAACAAACTTAGTGAAATGGTCAATAATAGTCATAGCGTACACATACCCTGAGCGACTAGGTTCCAGCTTCACATGGTCGATGGCGACAAGTTCAAGAGGACGAGTACTTACAATGGGTCTCAGTGGTGCCCTCTGATCATGGTGTTCACCTCGTTTCAAGGTACAGGCTACACACTCTCGACACCACTTCTC
Organism: Bufo gargarizans; assembly: GCF_014858855.1. Lineage (NCBI taxonomy): Eukaryota > Metazoa > Chordata > Amphibia > Anura > Bufonidae > Bufo > Bufo gargarizans. The sequence continues at coordinate 124,240,852 of NC_058080.1, forward strand.
CATGTCTTCTCGCATGCCCACCCAGTAAAACCGCTGGCGGATATTTGCCTCAGTCTTTTGGACCCCGAAGTGACCGGATTGATTGTGGTACATCTCCAACACCATACCTGCATCTCGTCGGGGTATGAGAATTTGATGCACTCTTTCGTTGGACACTGGGTCTAGGCTTCTCCGTAGCAACAGGCCCTTTTGTATGAAGAGTTGATGGCGCTGTCTCCACAGTTTGATGAGCTCAGGATCTGTACTCTTACGCCGAATCCTCTCAGGGGTTCTGCCACTGGTAATGAAGTCCAACAATTCACCCAGCACTCTACTTTCAGACTGTAGTTTCACCCACCTTTCTTCTTTGAGTTCAGGCCTACTGGAGGGTGAAGGAACTGCAGCTCTGTTACTGGTAGCCCGAGCCTGATCCTGTTGAGCAAATTTATGGTAGAAGGCCGGCATTTCTACATCTTCCCAAGCATCTCGCACATCATCAGGAGCTGTCTCTGTGGGAAGCCTGGATAAAGCATCAGCATTGTCATTAGTACGTCCAGCACGATATTTTACAGAGAAATCATAGTTGGCGAGGCGAGAGGCCCATCTTTGCTCCAAAGCCCCCAATTTAGCTGTATTTAGATGTGCCAGAGGGTTATTATCAGTGAATGCAATGAAGGGGGTAGCGGCTAGATAATCTTTGAATTTCTCCGTCACTGCCCACACTAATGCCAGGAACTCTAGTTTGAAGGAACTATAATTCTGGTCATTTTTCTCAGCTCCTTTCAAGGAGCGGCTTGCATAAGCTATCACTCTTTCTTTTCCCTCTTGGATCTGGGCTAACACAGCCCCCAGGCCTCGCTTGCTAGCATCAGTATACAGATGGAAGGGCTTGCTGTAGTCTGGATAACCTAACACGGGAGGCTCAGTCAGTTTCTTTTTTAACAACTGGAACGCTATCTCTCTCTTTTCATTCCACTCAATGAGCACTGGAGTTCTAGGAATTTTCTTGGGCTGCCCCCTCAAGAGTTCCTGGAGAGAATCGGCTATTTGAGCAAAATGGGGGATGAAACGTCTATAGTAGCCGGCAAAACCAAGGAAACCCCTCACCTCTTTGACGGTAGTGGGTACCGGCCAGTTACGGACAGCCGCTAACTTATCAGGGTCAGGTTGTACGCCCTCTCCGCTTACCACATGCCCCAGGTATTTTACCGCAGGTTTGAGCAAGTGGCATTTAGATGGCTTTACCTTCAGGCCATATTTGACAAGGATTTCAAAGACCTCTGCTAAGTGTTTCAGGTGGTCTTCATATGTTTTTGAGTACACAATGACGTCATCTAGATACAGCAGCACTGTTTCGAAGTTTTTGTGACCCAAACACCGCTCCATTAGTCTCTGGAAAGTTCCTGGGGCATTACATAACCCGAACGGCATACAATTGAATTCGAACAGGCCCATGGGAGTGGTGAAAGCAGTCTTTTCCCTATCTGCCGGGGCCATGGGTACTTGCCAGTAGCCACTGGTCAAGTCCAATGTGGAGAAATAGGCAGCGGAGCCCAGAGCAGTTAGTGACTCTTCAATACGGGGCAGTGGGTATGCGTCTTTGTGGGTTATTTGGTTAATTTTTCTATAGTCCACGCAGAAACGGATACCACCATCCTTCTTCTTTACAAGGACCAGGGGTGCCGCCCACGGGCTACGACTGTCCCGGATTACATTAGAGTCTTTCATCTCTTGGATCATTTCTTTTACAGTCTGATAAGAAGTAGGCGGTAAGGGTCGGTATCTCTCCTTGATAGGAGGATGAGAGCCAGTAGGTATGGTGTGTTGTATGGCACTAACCTCTCCATAATCAGCAGCATGTTTACTGAAGGCCTGGTGGTGCTCTTTGACAAGCCGTAGTATCCCTTCTTGTTGATGTTGGGGGGTAGTCTCGTCCCCGACATGTAGCTCTTCCCACCAGGGTACTTGTGACTGGGGCACCGGCGGACATCCGCTGACTGCAGCTGGCGGCTTTTCTGTCACTGGAAGACGGATGATGTCTTGGAAGAACACCTGAGAAAGCTGGGCAACAGGGTAATGCTTAGTAAGCGCCACAGGATGATCACTCAGGTTAATCAGACGGACAGGTACTTTACCTTGGGAGACGTTCACCAGGCACTTGGCAGCTCTCACATAAGGGTAGTTCTCCATCTGGATTGGCTCCACCAGGGCTGGATAATCTTGGCCTTGGACTCCCAGGACAGCACGACACCATAAGAGAGTTTGGGAATTAGGAGGCAAAGTCACAGGCCTATTATCACGAATCTTGGCAGTACAAATTTCTCCTTTCCCGTTAGCAAACCTCTGCTGGGCACTTAACACAGTGATAGTCTTTTGAATCACCCTCTTGGACGCAGAGGAAGCGGTGGGCAGAGTCTGATGTAATACGGCAAGTATTTCAGCATAACAGTTTTTGAAGACATTGGTGCCTAGAATGACAGGATGTCCTCCTCTGTCGCCGGCCTGTACTACTATCACCCCCTGTTGAGGCAAGGTGACTTCTCCCACCTGCAGGGTGGGTTCCCAGTATCCATGGATCTTTACCGGTTTGCCATTGCTGGCGATAATCTCTACCCAGGATTCAGGCGGCTGGGTCAATTGATTGGTGTCCCAGAATCTTTCAAAGGCGGGCAGCTGAATAGTAGTGACCTGAGACCCAGTATCTAATAGGGCTTCAAAGGGGACCCCGTTAATCTCCACATTGATTTTAGGATGGGATCCTACATACCGTGGCATCCAATTTGGATCTTTTGGACCTAGTGTTCTACCTCCCGAGGGGTGGTCCTCAGCCTCAGGGGTTGCCCGTTTAACTGCCAGCAAGTGGATTCTGTGTGTCCCATCTTTTTGCAGTATGTACACACGGGCCGCTGGCGACCCCTATTGCGCCTCCCAGGATCCCTGGGGTGAGTCTCTTGGTATGGAGGTGAGAACGGCTTAGAGGGTGACAGGAACTCCTCTTCTGACATCATAGGTTTTTCCCATTCCTCCATTTTTCTGCACACTCTCTCTAGGCTTTTAGTGAGGTGATTTACTTGCTCTGTCAGCATGGCAATAGTATCGGTAGCTGTAGCTTGAACAGCTTGACCGGCCTCAGCTCGGTTAATGATAAACGGTTTTGACCTGCAGGCTGATAACTCAGGTGGGGTGCTCAACTCTGTAGATACTGCTGACCCCAGAATTTTTATAGCCAGTTCTTTAAAGTCCAGAAAGGTACTGTTGGGGTGTTGGGCGGACAGCATCTTTAATTGGGTCCTTATTTGCTCACTAGCCACTCCAGTAATAAATTGTTCCCTCAGGGTCTGATCCTGGTTATCAGCTTCCTTGGGATCTATCTGGATTACAGCCCCCAAAGCCTCCTGAAGTGATAGGGCATAGTCACGGAGGGACTCACCGGACTTCTGTTTCTTGCCAAAGAAGTGCATCTTTATCTCTGAGGCAGTCCTCGTTTCAAAAGTGGCCCTGAGGCGGGTGAATATCTGCTCTAGAGTACTCCTTTCAGCAGCAGGCCAGGATAATACCTCTCTGCGGGCAGCCCCCTCAAGTTGCGCTAGCAAGATTTCCATTTGCTGATCGGCATTTATGGGGTACAGTTTGAATAAGGCCAGCAACTTTTCTTTAAAGTCTCTTAGGGTATGGGCCTCTCCGTTATAGCGGGGAAACCATGGGGCCCCAAAATAGTAAGGCATGGTAAAGGGCATCATGCTGGGGGCTATAGGATGATTAGGAGCCGCAAGCTCTCCCGGGTCCGGCCGCTCGGCAACTCCCGGATCTGACATGTTAACTTATTACGAGGTGGCCGCTGGTGACTAAAGGGGCCGGAACAATCCCCTTCCCTCCGGATACAAGTTCTTACCGGTATCGGCGGGTTCGCGCAGGCCAAATCTTGTGAGACTCCGGACGTCCTGTGAACGCGGTGACGTTGCTGACGCAGGAAAAGCAGGGCCGCGGCGGTGCGATGATGAAGAGGGGCGGGATTCTCTGTGTCTTTGAAGGGATCCGCCCACGGAGGTCCTCAGCAGCGCGGGAAACTTTACTCCAGGCGGCCGGTGGCCATCTTGATCACGATTCCCTGACAGCAAGCAGGGTGTTGCAAAGTCCAATAAATCACAGTCCACAAATACGATTTTCCCTCTGGGGGTAGCGCAACACAGTACAGCGCCTCTGATTCCTCCCAGGCACAATTTTAATCCACCGGCTTGGAAATAAAGGGTTACAGTCTTTGCCATACGGTGGTGAAATAGTTAAAGCACACAGTTCACACTTCTCTGCACTGTAGAAGTATGCGGATCCTGTTCGTGACGCCAAAAAGAGCGATGCAGTGTCCCAGGGGGTCAGTAGTGTGTGCTGGGCTTTGTAGTGCAGATTGACCACTAACCTGGGATCCACTGTCGTCTTCAATTGGGGCAAATACTGGAACAGGCAGGTATTTAACAGTTCGTGACGCCAGTGTCAATTAAACGGTGACACGCCGTGTAAAGTATGGTGGACGCATGAAGCAAGCACAGGATAGCCAACAAAAACTGGAACTTTTACTGAATATCAGTCAGGATAATACATGGACACAGGTACAGCACAGTTCCATGAAAGACGGTTGGTTTCTTATAACAATACAGGTGGTTCTTGGGAGTTACAGAATGGCCGGTCTTAGCAAGGCATTATACAGAGTGTTGATTACAGGAGATGCAGTACAGGCGGATTGCTCAATATTCTGACTGGTCCTGCTACATGTGACTTTCTCTCCAAGGTCTAATGCCCTTTATCTGGCGTACCCTTGAATCTGTCCTTATCTAGTACCTCCTCTGTTATCTTGAGTACCTCTTGCTTTCTCTGATCGGCCTCTGTGGTATTCTGTGTCTTCAGGCTGATTAGTTATGCCCTTCTGACTTCTATGCATGGACTCAGGAGGAAAACCTCTCTGCACTGAGTCTGGAAACTTCTACCCTTCTGAGCTAGGCCCTAGCCTATTTATACTGAACTGGGGGCTCCCTCTGCTGGCTGTGATAAGGATTGCCAGTAACCGGCCTGACTGGCTTAAAGGGAACTACACATTCAAATCTAGCAGTGTCGGGTAGCCTACCCGTATGCTGCACATACTCACTGACAGATACACATACACTCACTGACAGACAGACAGACAGACAGACACACGCTCACTCACTGACAGACACTCACTGACAGACATACACCTACCCACTGAAACACACACACACACAAACTCACTGACAGACAGACACACACTTACTCACTGACAGAAACTCACTGACAGACCTTCACTCAATGGCAGACAAACACACACATATACTCACTGACAAACATACACATACTCACTGACAAAGACACAGACACTTACTGACCGACAGACATCCACACTCACTGACATACACTCACTCACTGACATACACACAAAGACACTCAATGACAGACACATACATACATTTACTGACAGAAAGACAGACATACATACAGTCGTGGCCAAAAGTTTTGAGAATGACATAAATATTAGTTTTCACAAAGTTTGCTGCTAAACTGCTTTTAGATCTTTGTTTCAGTTGTTTCTGTGATGTAGTGAAATATAATTACATGCACTTCATACGTTTCAAAGGCTTTTATCGACAATTACATGACATTTATGCAAAGAGTCAGTATTTGCAGTGTTGGCCCTTCTTTTTCAGGACCTCTGCAATTTGACTAGGCATGCTCTCAATCAACTTCTGGGCCAATTCCTGACTAATAGCAACCCATTCTTTCATAATCACTTCTTGGAGTTTGTCAGAATTAGTGGGTTTTTGTTTGTCCACCGCCTCTTGAGGATTGGCCACAAGTTCTCAATGGGATTAGGATCTGGGGAGTTTCCAGGCCATGGACCCAAAATGTCAACGTTTTGGTCCCTGAGCCACTTGGTTATCACTTTTGCCTCCATCGTGCTGGAAAATGCATTGTTCTTCACCAAACTGTTGTTGGATTGTTGGAAGTTGCTGTTGGAGGGTGTTTTGGTACCATTCTTTATTCATGGCTGTGTTTTGGGGCAAAATTGGGAGTGAGCCCACTCCCTTGGATGAGAAGCAACCCCACACATGAATGGTCTCAGGATGCTTTACTGTTGGCATGACACAGGACTGATGGTAGCGCTCACCTTTTCTTCTCCGGACAAGCCTTTTTCCTGATGCCCCAAACAATCGGAAAGAGGCTTCATCGGACAATATGACTTTGCCCCAGTCCTCAGCAGTCCATTCACCATATTTTCTGCAGAAGATCAATCTATCCCTGATGTTTTTTTTGGAGAGAAGTGGCTTATTAGCTACCCTTCTTGACACCAGGCCATCTTCCAAAAGTCTTTGCCTCACTGTGCTTGCAGATGCGCTCACACCTGCCTGCTGCCATTCCTGAGCAAGCTCTGCACTGGTGGCACTCCGATCCCGCAGCTGAATCCCCCAGCAGGCCGGCGCCCTAGGCGAATGCCTAATTCGCATATATGGCTGCACCGGCCCTGACTGTATTTTACCTAGTGCTGCCGTTAGAGGAATACCAAATATATGTATTAGGGTCCATTCACACATCCGTGTTTGTTCTGTGGATCCACGGATCTGCAAAACACGGACATCGGCGATGTGCGTTCCGCATTTTGCGGACTCCACATTACCGGACAAGAATAGGACATGTTCTATTTTTTTCGGGAACGGAATTGCATACCCGGAAGTGCGGATCTGCAATTCCGGATCCGGGCAGCACATCGTGTTGCCCCATAGAAATTAATGGGTCCACAATTTAGTTCCGCAAAAAGCGGAACGAAATTCCGGACGTGTGAATGGACCCTTACTGTGACATTTGAATTAAAATCTGTATTGCGAAAAATGTGTTTATCTTAATTCTTGTTGTGCTTTATGTTTATAGTAACATTACAAAAAAAAACTTTTACTTTCAGTTTTCAGCTTTTTTTTCACCCATAATGTACTGGCACATAGATAATGTCTGTAAGGAAAAATATTATTAGGGTAAATCCACATGTACCAGACTTGCTGCAGATCTGCCATCTGAATTTGAAGATGGAAAAATCACAGTAGCAGCAGTGTGGATGAGAATGGAAATGTGACCTGTGATGGGGATTATTAAAAGGGTTTTCCCCTCTCAGACAATGGGGGCATATCACTAGGTTATGCCCCCATTGTCTGATAGGTGCGAGTCCCAGCGGTGGGACCCGCACCTACAATGAGAACAGAGCACGGAAATTAATGGAGGGCGCACTGTACATGCGCAGCTGCCCTCCATTCATTTCTATGGGGCCACCGAAAATAGCCAAGCCAGCTATTTCCATCTGCCCTATAGAAATTAATGGGGGCAGGGGCCGCGCGTGCCTAGTGCGCTCCCATTCACTTCTATGGGAGCAGCGCTTGGTGGTGGAAGGACCCCAGGAAATCCTGGGTCCTCCAGCCACAGCTCTCCCCGCTCAGTTTTCATTGTAAAGAGAGAGTATAGGCTCGCTCAGACCCTGTCACACCAAGCAGGGACCACGCCAAGAACCACAGCGTTGCTTGAGTAAAAAGAGAAAAAGGTCCAGCTCGGTTAAAATGTTACCTTTATTTTTCAGTGCAAATAAAAGCCAGTTACAGTCCAGTCTACATGTTTCGAGCTGGACCTTTTTCTCTTTTTACTCAGTTTTCATTGTAGGTGCGGGTCCCAGCGGTGGTACCCGCACCTATCAGACAATGGGGGCATATCCTAGCGATATGCCCCCATTGTCTGAGATGGTAATAACCCTTTAAATCTGCCGTATGTCAATTTCTGTTGCAGATTAGTCTCTAATTTGTGGCAGATTTTCCCCATTGAATTCAATGAGTAAGTCAAAATATGCAAGTTCATCCAGTTTTTGTTGATTACTTGCATATTTAGAGCAAAATTGGTGGGTGCAAAATGATTTAAAATGAACAATGTACTCAACTAGAGATGAGCGAATCGAATCAAACAAAGTGTAATTCGATCCGAATTTCAGGAAACATTAGATTCACAATAAATGCGAAATTACTGGTGCTTTGTGGTAACGAATCGCAATTTTTTCATAAAATGACGGCTACACGTGTGAGGACATGGGGCAAGGAACTCTGGGAAGACAGGATCACCCAGATTGACATGCATGCATGAAGCCAATCAGCAGCCAGACAGCCCTGTGATGCCACAGCCCTATAAATACGGCAGCTATTTTAGATTCTGCCATTTTCCAGTGTTTTGAGTGCAGGGACAGACGTGAGAAGGTGCTAGGGACAGCAATAGGAAAAACCAAAGAAACTGAAAAAACTATTTATAAGTGCAGGGAAAGGATAGGGAGGAATTATTTCACAGCATCTTAGTGCAGGGAGAGACGTCAGAAGGCACTAAGGACAGTGCTAGAAAAGCGATTTCCAATTGCAGGGAAAGAATATTTGGGGATCCAAATTCCAGCAATTTGTTCTTGAAGTGCAAGTGCTACTATGAAAATCCTTTAGTGGCTTTTATATGTGGAAAATAAAAAATATATACCCAGTTCACTGTTGCAGTTATTTGCCGTGAAAGCGTTTAGTGACATATTTCGGTACAAAAAGAAAAATATATGCCCAGTTCACTGTTGAAGTTATTTGCGGTGAAAGTGTTTAGTGGTGTACAGTATTTCAGTGCAAAAATAAAAATATGCAGTTCACTGGTGCATTTTTTTATTTTTTTTTGGTAAAAGTGTTTTGTGGCCTATTTCAGTACAGAAAGAAAAATATATTCTCAATTGACTTCTGCAGTTATATGTGTTAAAAGCGTTTAGTGGGCTATTTCATTACAGAAAGAAAAATATATACCCACTTCACTGGTGCAGTTATTTGTGGCAAAAGCGTTTAGTGGCCTATTTCAGTACAAAAAGAAAAATATATATGCACTTTACTGGTGCAGTTATTTGTGGTAAAAGCATTTAGTGGCCTATTTCAGCACAAAAAGAAAAATATATTCTCAATTCACTTCTGCAGTTATATGTGTTGAAAGCGTTTAGTGGCCTATTTCAGTACAGAAAGAAAAATACAGTGTTTATAAAAAGTCTACACACCACTGTTAAAATGTCAGGTTTCTGTGAAGAAAAAAATTAGACAAAGATAAATAATTTCTGAACTTTTTCCACCTTTAATGTGACCTATAAATTGTACCCAATTGTAAAACAAACTGAAATCTTTTAGGTGGAGAAAAGAAAAAAAAGAAAAACTAAATAATGTGGTTGCATAAGTGTGCACACCCTCTTATAGCTGGGGATGTAGCTGTGTTCAGAATTAAGCAATCACATTCAAAATCATGTTAAATATGAGTCAGCATACACCTGCCATCATTTAAAGTGCCTCTGATTAACCCCAAATAAAGTTCAGCTGCTCTAGTTGGTCTTTCCTGAAATTTTCTTAGTCGCATCCCACAGCAAAAGCCATGGTCCACAGAGAGCTTTCAAAGCATCAAAGGGATCTCGTTGTTAAAAGGTATCAGTCAGGAGAAGGGTACAAAAGAATTTCCAAGGCATTAGATATACAATGGAACACAGTGAAGACAGTCATCATCAAGAGGAGAAAATATGGCACAACAGTGACATTACCAAGAACTGGACGTCCCTCCAAAATTGATGAAAAAACGAGAAGAAAACTGATCTGGGAGGCTACCAAGAGGCCTACAACAACATTAAAGGAGCTGCAGGAATATCTGGCAAGTACTGACTGTGTGGTACATGTGACAACAATATCCCGTATTCTTCATATTTCTGGGCTATGGGGTAGAGTGGCAAGATGAAAGCCTTTTCTTACGAAGAAAAACATCCAAGCCAGGCTACATTTTGCAAAAACACATCTGAAGTCTCTCAAAAGCATGTGGGAAAAGGTGTTATGGTCTGATGAAACCAAGGTTGAACTTTTTGGCCATAATTCCAAAAGATATGTTTGGCGCAAAAACAAAACTGCACATCACCAAAAGAACACCATACCTACAGTGAAGCATCGTGGTGGCAGCATCATGCTTTGGGGCTGTTTTTCTTCAGCTGGAACTGGGGCCTTAGTTAAGCTAGAGGTAAATATGAACAGTTCTAAATACCAGTCAATTTTGACACAGAGCCTTTAGGCTTCTGCTAGAAAGCTGAACATGAAGAGGAACTTCATCTTTCAGCATGACAACGACCCTAAGCATACATCCAAATCAACAAAGGAATGGCTTCACCAGAAGAAGATTAAAGTTTTGGAATGGCCCAGCCAGAGCCCAGACCTGAATCTGATCTGTGGGGTGATCTGAAGAGGGCTGTGGACAGGAGAAGCCCTTGCAATCTGAAAAAAATTGGAGTCATACCCAAAAAGACTGGGTGCTGTAAAAAAATAAAAAGGTGCTTCAACAAAGTATTAGTTTAAGGGTGTGCACATTTATGCAACCATATTATTTTATTTTTATATTTTATTCTTCCCTCTACCTAAAGATTTCAGTTTGTTTATCTATTGAGTTGCTCAGTTTATAGGTCACATTAAAGGTGGAAAAAGTTCTAAAATGATTTATCTTTGTCTAATTTTTTTTACATCACAGAAACCTGACATTTTAACAGGGGTGTAGACTTTTTATATCCACTGTATATACGCACTTCACTGGTGCAGTTATTTGTGGTAAAAGCGTTTAGTGGCCTATTTCAGTACAGAAAGAAAAATATATGCGCACTTCACTTCTGCAGTTATATGTGTTGAAAGCGTTTAGTGGCCTATTTCATTACAGAAAGAAAAATATATACGCACTTCACTGGTGCAGTTATTTGTGCTAACAACGTTTAGTGCCCTATTTCAGTACAGAAAGAAAAATATATATGAACTTCACTGGAGCAGTTATTTGTGGCAAAAGACTTTAGTGGCCTATTTCAGTACAGAAAGAAAAATACATATGCACTTCACTGGTGCAGTTATTTCTGGTAAAAGCATTTAGTGACCTATTTTAATACAGAAAAAAAAATATATACGCACTTCACTTCCGCTGTTATTTGTGGTAAAAGCGTTTAGTAGCCTATTTGAGTACAGAAAAAAAAATATATACGCGCTTCACTGGTGCAGTTATTTGTGGTAAAAGCGTTTAGTGGCCTATTTGAGTACAGAAAGAAAAATATATACGCGCTTCACTGGTGCAGTTATTTGTGGTAAAAGCGTTTAGTGGCCTATTTGAGTACAGAAAGAAAAATATATACGCACTTCACTGGTGCAGTTATTTGTGGTAAAAGCGTTTAGTGGCCTATTTCAGTAAAAAAAGAATATTTTTTTTCGCTTTTAGGGGTGTTTTAATTTGCTTTTAATTTATTTAGTTAAATAGTGGCCTATTTGAGTACAGAAAGAAAAATATATACACACTTCACTTCTGAAATTATATGTGTTGAAAGTGTTTAGTGGCCTATTTCATTACAGAAAGAAAAATATATATGCACTTCACTGGTGCAGTTATTTCTGGTAAAAGCATTTAGTGGCCTATTTACAGTACAGAAAGAAAAATATATATGCACTTCACTGGTGCAGTTATTTGTGGCAAAAGCATTTAGTGGCCTATTTGAGTACAGAAATAAAAATATATACGAACTTCACTGGTGCAGTTATTTTTGGTAAAAGCATTTAGTGGCCTATTTCAGTACAGAAAGAAAAATATATATACGCACTTCACTGGTGCAGTGATTTCTGGTAAAAGCGTTTAGTGGCCAATTTCAGTACAGATAGAAAAATATATATGCACTTCACTTCTGCAGTTATTTGTGGTAAAAGCGTTTAGTAGCCTATTTCAGTACAGAAAGAAAAATATATACGCACTTCACTGGTGCAGTTATTTGTGGTAAAAGCGTTTTGTGGCCTATTTCAGTACAAAAAAAACTATTTTGTTGCTTTTAGGGGTGTTTTAATTTGCTTTAAATTTATTTAGTTAAACAGTGGCCTATTTGAGTACAAAAGAAAAATATATACGCACTTCACTTCTGCAGTTACTGTATATGTGTTGAAAGTGTTTAGTGGCCTATTTCATTACAGAAAAAAATATATATACGCACTTCACTGGTGCAGTTATTTCTGGTAAAAGCATTTAGTGGCCTATTTCAGTACAGAAAGAAAAATATATACGCACTTCACTGGTGCAGTTATTTGTGCTAACAGCGTTTAGTGGCCTATTTCAGTACAGAAAGAAAAATATATATGCACTTCACTGGTGCAGTTATTTGTGGCAAAAGCATTTAGTGGCCTATTTGAGCACAGAAAGAAAAATATATACGCACTTCACTGGTGCAGTTATTTGTGGTAAAAGTGTTTAGTAAACTATTTCAGTACAGAAAGAAAAAAAAATTCAGGCGCTTTTAGGGGTGTTTTAATTTGCTTTTAATTTATTTAGTTCAGCTAAAAGTATGTCAGACAAAGAAGTGCCAGGCCATGCACAGAGGAGTGGCAGAGGCCTAAATGTTTCTGGCGCAGGCAAAGGTCGCAGCAGAGTAAGGAGGCGTGGCAGCAGGAGTCGCAGCGAGAGGCCTGAGGTCCCAGTGTCATCTAGAGGTCGTGTCTTGACCAGCAACCCAGCGGTTCTTGATTGGTTAACTCGGTCATCCACTTCATCCCAAGTGACATCATACTCCCCCAGCCAACAGTCGGTGGGTTCGTCAGACACAACCCTTAGGTGGCATGGCCCGGGAGCAGGCCCTGAGCCCTCACCTGTCCTTAACCTGCCTCTGTCCTTTTCTGTTCCCTCGCCATGAGAAGTATTATATGCTGTAGGCTCAGCTCCACTTTTCAGCGAGGAAAAGCTACTAGAGGGCGGTCAGCAGCTACTGCCCAGAAAAGATTTGGAGGAGACACCCTCCCACCCTCCGCTTCCTCCGCTAGGCGGGCAAGTAGTGATGAGGAGAGTGGTGTGGGAGGTGGTGTTGTGAGCGGTCAGGCTCCTGACCCAGAGACTGCTGATGAGGACATTAGTGACGTGCAGACAGTACTCGATGATGATGATGTAGCTGATCACACTTGGGAACCGGGTGACAAATGAGCTTCATCATCATCAGGAGAAGGGGGTGGCAGCTTGCCCATGAGCCAGCAAGTCGATAGGGTGGCTGGGAGTCAGCAGGGTGGCAGCAGTGGGGGGTCTGGAGCCAAACGTGCCCGGGGTAGACAACCTACTTTCCAGCATCCTATCTGCCTGGAAAGTAGTGGTACAGGGGTTCAGGGAGGCAGCGGCGGTAGCAGTCAGTCAGTGCGGACTGTTAGGGGGGAAAATCACCTACTTGGCGTTGTGGCAGATTTTGTTAAGCCGTCGGAAAAGGTGAACGTGGCCATATGTAGAATATGTGGGCAGAAGGTGAAGCGTGGCCAGGGTGCCAATGTTGGCACTGCGGCCCTGCATCAACATATACAGCTTCACCATACAGTGGCCTGGGAGAACCGTGGCTCTGATGTGGTAGTCCAGCCTGCCGCAGCAACAGCTGCATCACCCAGTGGCCCGCTGCATCACCCTGTTTCAGCAAGTCAAGGCTCCACCACCTCAGCCGAAGAGAGCTTTTTGTCATTCCCATCTTCTGTTGGTCCAGATGCTCCTCCTACTCCTCGTCAGTCATTCCGTCAGCAATTCCGATCACCGAAGCGATTGCCAAGAGACAGCAGTATGTGTGCACGCATCCAACGGTGCAGAAGCTGAATGTGCTCCTGTCTAAGTTGCTGGTGCTGCAGTCCCTCCCTTTCAAAGTGGTGGACACTGCACCTTTCAGAGAACTGATGGCTTGTGCCGAGCCGAGGTGGAGAGTCCCAAGCCGTCATTAATTTGTGAAAAAGGCAGTACCATCCCTACACGAATATGTAGAACAGAAGGTGGGCCAGTCCTTGAGCTTGTTGGTGTCTACTAAAGTGCACGGCATCACCGACGTGTGGAGCTGTAACTACGATCAGGAACAATACATGTCCTTTATGGCCCACCGGGTGAATGTGGTTCCTACACAGCCACACCAGCAACTTGGCCAGGTGACGCTGCTTCCTCCTCTACGTTGTCACGCCGTTGGTCCTGCGACAATGTCCGCCTCTGCCTCCTCATACTCCACCATGTTCTCAGCCTCCACTGCAGAGACAAGTCACAGTGCCCCTCCAGCATACCACATGTGCAGGGCACGGCAGTGTCACGCGGTTCTGCACCTGGTTTGCCTTGGCGAACGGAGTCACACAGGGGAGGAACTGCTGCATATGATTTATCAAGAAATCGAATCCTGGCTTTCTCAGAGACAACTGAAAATCTGAACAATAGTGACTGACAACAAGAAAAACATAGTGTCGGCTCTGCGTCATGGAAGGCTGAGCCATGCCCCCTGCATGGCACACGTGCTCAATCTGGTTGTCAAGAGGTTCCTGAAGTCTTCCACCCATCTGCAAGACATCCTAAAAATGGCCAGGAAACTTTGCATGCACTTCAGCCACTCATACACAGCAAAGCTCAGCCTCCTTGAGCTGCAGCGGCAGAACGGCATCCCCCAGCATAGGCTGATATGCGACGTTTCCACCCATTGCAATTCCACCCTCCATATGTTGGACCACCTATACGAACATAGAAAGGCCATCAACGATTTCTTGATTATTCAAGGGTATAGGAGAACTCCCCTTTGTAACTTTGATGTCAGACAGTGGCAGCTCATGTGTGACACCTGCCGAACTGGGGGCTGAACTGGAAGAGGAGGAGGAAGGGGAGGAGGACATTGGAGCACAGGCAATCTGTAGTGAAATGGGTGGTTTTTCTACTCAGGTGACAGGAGAGGAGGAGCAGGAGCAGCCAGAGGAGCTACAGGGCGATAAGGAAAATGAGACAGAGGACCCAGACACACCGTGGCAGTATGCCATGCAGATGGAGGCAGGGAGTCCCTCCGAGTCACTTACACAAATGGCCCAATGCATGCTCAATTGCTTGCGTAGTGACAGCCGAATTGTAACCATTCAGCAGACGGATGACTTCTGGCTCTCCACCATTTTGGACCCTCGCTACCGGTCCAGAATTGGGGCCTTTTTTAAACCCACTGAGAGGGAGAACAAAGTAAACTACTACAGAGACATCCTATGTAGTCAGTTGGCCGCTGCCTATATGCTCCATCGTCCATCCTCAGCAGGTCTGACTGGGGGGTCCCTCTGCGTTCACGTTCCACTGCCATGGTTGCTGGGGAGGGGTGGGGTGGCAGGAGCAGTACTAGCTCCATCAGCAGAAGCCTGAGTCTACAGTCGCTGATAAGTAGCTTTCTTTATCCGCATAGTGAAGAAACTACTGACCAGCAGCAGCAGGTAGACCTGGAGCAGGACCTGAACCAGCAGGTGTTGGCATACTTGGACAGCACCCTGCCAATCCACATTGAAGATCTGATGGTCTACTGGGCAGCCAAACTGGATTTTTGGCCACAACTAGCAGAGTTTGCCCTGGAAAAACTGTCCTGCCCGGCCAGTAGTGTGGCATCAGAGCAGGTGTTTAGTGCGGCGGGTGCCATAGTTACCCCAAGGAGAACTCGCCTGTCCACCCAAAATGTGGAGAGACCAACCCCTCTCCCCTACTGTATCTAATAGCTGTCCCATATCTTATGGATAGCGTATAACTTAAAATAACCAGGAATACCCCTTTTGGGAAGGTCTGTAGAAGCTGTAAAAGTCACACACTAGATGCTGTAGAAACTCCTCTCAAAGAAAGAGGGAGAACTATATGTCAGTCATTGACTAAGAGAAGGAAATTCCTACGAGTCAATTTGACAGGCTACGTCTGCAACAGGAGATGAGCCGTGCCTAATAAATAATACTACGGATGAAGCCAAGAAATATTTATAGACGACGTCAATAGGAAATGTCCATTCATATTTATTATAGCCATAATCTACAATCTACACCTCAAAACAATGCTAAATATTGAGCCGTAGTAATTATATCTGCAGCATTATAATGATTCTCCTTGCTAACCGCAACAACTCGGCCACAAAGTATTCTATTCAGAACTCCTCTGCATAACGGAAACAGGACAGATCAGTTTTTCAGCCTATAGACTTCTATTATGACAGAATGAATAACGGAATGCCTCTAAAGGCATTCCGTCATAGAATTGCGTTATGGTCCGTGGTAACGGAATCCATAACGCAATTCACCTTTAACCAACAAACGAAGTGTGAACGAATTTCAAAATATGAAATTCGCTCATCTTTAGTTATAAGCCATACAGAACATCACAATCCTTACAAAAAACTATGAAGATTTACCTTTGTGTCCAACCCTGATCACTTTCGGTATTTGTATCATCTCAATGCTCGTTAGTGTTTTGTAACATGATAAAATATAGTAGTTAGCCTCGGATCAGGTCACAGTGTATCTGTATATGTGGACACTGCTTTTCCTAGGGAACAGCTCTATGTCATATCTAAGTTCAATATAAAATCTGTGCTCACGTTAAGTGACCTAAAGGTGGAAGCGTTTCAAGAATTTTGGAAACATACAAATGATCAAATTTAGATTTACAAGAACCCAAATACATATTTGCAATGCGAGGAGTCACATGAGACATGCATTATGTGTAACTGGTGAGATCATTTCATGTTTCCCAAAGTACAGCATCCAAATATAAGTACTGATAGACTTCATGTCTAAGCAATGCTGGAGGAATGTCAGCCTGGCATTGCTGCTGCCCTCATCAAGGATAGAGAGATCACTGGCCTTGTCCTCTTTGATTCAGGGTCAGGGTATGCTTGATCTTCTGCTTGGAATTATCCTGCTGAATCCTCTGTTGATTATAATTTATAAAGTGGATTATATTGAATGTATAACAGAGCTCATCAATCAACACATATTGGGAAGATCTATCAATAACATTGCAGGGATTGATTTGAGTGATGCCCTTCATAAATTCTTTACCCAACTGAAGATGAAAATCCAAACATGCATTCCAACATGAACAAGCTTTGTACTTATTGTACTAGTTTTAAAGTTTTGTCTTAAAGGAGTATTCTAGTTTTAATTTTTTTTATGTATTTGTTTATATAATAGGAAACCATACAATTTCTAACATACCTATATTTCTGCATACATAGCTTTCTTATATCAGACAGTTGAACTTTATATTATGTATCAGTCCTGTGTAATGTATCCATGGCCTAACTGAAACATGGCATCGGTCGTGTGACACTTTTCACATCATATAATCCCTGACATTCAGTAACCAATATATTGTGTGTAATGTAATAAAATGCTATTCCCTAGTTAGACACCTGGGAAGTTAACTGAAAGCTATGTTACATGATATTTGTGAGGGTCACATGACTGACGCCATGTTTAGTTCTATCCATCTCTCTTATGGATACATTTCACAGGACTAAAATGGACCGTACCATTTTTTTTTCTTTAGTAAGAGGCTACTGAATGGATATAATAAAGGTCTGCAAGCAGAATTTTAAATAGATGTATATTAGAAAATTGTTCAACATCCTAATCTCTAAATAAATAAATGTAATCATTAAAACCGGAATACCTGTTTAACAATATGTTGCTCAACTGCAGTGGCGTACCGCCAATAGCGGCAGCCCACGCAATTGCTAAGGGCCCGTGGCAGGGGAGGGCCTGGAGTACATGCAAGGCCCTGCCCCCTACAATGTTAGTTATTTATGTTTAGTGCCGCTCCGACGGGACCTGCTTCCCCTCTTCTCAGGCGCCCCTCTCCCACTGTGTGCACACACAGTGCACCTACCAGCACAGATGTCCCTGACCCTGCCAGCGCTGCAGCCAGGCTAGCGCTCACTCTATTCTCTCTGCTAGGCGCTGCACTGGCCAATCAGCATTTAGCAGGCTAAGCTCCTGCTGCTGATTGGTTAGTGTATTGCTCACACCAGCAGACAGAACTGCTCACATGCTGCTGCCTTCTTCAGCATTAAGCCTGCCACCATACTCCCGCATCCCCCAGCATTGCCTGCCCCTGTGTGCCACTGCCTGCACAAAGTGATTTGAGTGCCAGTGCTGTGCCTCTGTGCATAAAAAAGTTTATGGTTGGTGCATAGTTAGTGAGGGGAAGGGGGGGTCTTGCAGCAGCAAGCAGAGCCTGGGGGGGAGGGGGGGGGGGGTGGGGGCACACTGTGTTCTGTAAGTCATTTATAAGGTTTATCATGTCGGGGACAGTGTGCTCCAGCCTTCCCCCACCCCATGAACTCTGCTTGCTGTTGATGCTCATAAAGAGGACAGAGCACACTAAGCATCAGCAGCAAAAAAAAGTTCAGATGTGGGGGGATGGACTATGTCAGGCTTCAGCACAGTGGGCACAGGAAGGAGGTGCGATGTGTATGCGGGCCCCTGCCCTGCACTCGCTCAGCTGTGCTCGCATACATATGGCACCCTAGGCCCACTGTCCTATGCCCACTCTGCTAAAGCCTGACATAGCCCATCTATGCCCAGCTTTACCAAAGCAGACAGGCAGGAGCAGTGATGTGTGCAGTACATGGCTCACTCCAGTGAGATCCTTACTCCCATACAGCACTGTCATATCAGCCGTGTATAATAAAAAGAGCTATAGGCACCTGAATTTAGCATCTATTTTTCATACAGAGGCCTCATGCACTCGACCGTTGTGTGCATCCGCGTCTGTTGTTCCGTTTTCCGTCTTTTTCCGCTGACCCATTGACTTTCAATGGGTCCGTGGAAAATTTGGAAAATGCTCCGTTTGGCATCCGCATCCGTGATCCATGTTTCCAGTCCGTGAAAAAAATATGACCTGTCCTATATTTTTCATGGACAACGGTTCACGGACCCATTCAAGTCAATGGGTCCGTGAAAAATCACGGCTGCACACAAGATTGTGATCCGTGTCCGTGTCCGTTTTTTCCTATCATTTCAAAGGCAAACTTGACTTAGATTTTTTTTTTTCATTTTTCATGTCCGTGGATCCTCCAAAAATCAAGGAAGACCTACGGAAGAAAAAACGGACACGGATCACAGAACAACGGAAACCGTTTTTGCGGACCGCAAAAAAAAAAGGCCGTGTGCATGAGGCCAGAAAGAAAGTCTTAGAAAATGTCATTTTAAAGCACTTATATAGGGGCTAATAAACGGTATTTAAACGTTTAGGTACACTCTAACTTCTTTAACTGTTTAATGACCTGGAAATTTTTCAATTTTTGGGGTTTTCCTTTTTTAATCCAAGCCCTCCCAAAGCCATAACTTTTTATTTTTTTGATTTAACATAGCCGTATGAGGGCTTGTTTTTTCCAGGACAAGATGCACTTTCTTATGGCACTATAAACGGTTGCATAAAATGTGTTGGAAGTGGGGGGAAAAAAAAATCTAAATAGGATGGAATTAGAAAAAAAAAAAAAACACCATTCCACCATATTTTTATGTATTTTTTTTTACACCATTTCCTATGCAGTTACTTTTATTTTCCAGGTCAGTAAGATTATGGTGATACCACATACTGTATGTATAGTTTTTCTTGCTTTTTAATACTGGAAATTAAATAAAAACTTTGAAAAAATATTTTATTTTTGTAGTTAGGTGTATTGAGCTATGTGAGGGCTCATTTTTGCAGGGCAATCTGTACTTTTCAATGGTCATTGGAAAATACATATTTTTGTTTTAGTTACTGCAACAAAGTTGGTTAATAAAAAAAAAAATTATTTATCCCTGACGGTTTTAATAGGTTATTTATACATTGTATTTCTTTCTTTATTTATTGGCAAATGGGGGGGTGGCAGGGGATGAGCCAGGGCAGGTAGTGGGATGGGATAGGGGTGGGTAGGGGATAAAGTTAGGGGGCCCAATTCAGATTCCTGCTATGGGGCCCAATGATTTCTATGTGCACCCCTGCTCAGCTGTATAATTTAAAGGCAAAAAATAAATACAATTTGTAACATCTTGGTTATGTCATACACATTCAAAACTCTTTTAGCAATTTAATAAACTTGGCATACGTCAGAGTTTTCTTGGCCCTTTTACTTCATTTTGACAGTTCAAATATATTTCAGGTTCCCAAGTCTATTGTCTGGACAGTAATAACATTGTACCTTAAATTCTTCTTGCATATAAATTCCTATGTAAGGCTACTTTTACACTAGCGTTTTTGCTGGATCCGGCAGGGTTCAGCAAAAATGCTTTAGTTACTGATAATACAACCCTCTGCGGTTGTTATGAACGGATCCGTTTGTATCATCTTTAACATAGCCAAGACGGACCCGTCATTAACTCCATTTAAAGTCAATGGGGGATGGATCAGTTTTCTATTGTGTCAGATTGTGTCAGAGAAAACGGATCCGTCCCTATTGACTTGCATTGGGGGTCATGACAGATGCGTCTTGCTCCGCATCCCAGGACGGAAAGCAAACTACAACATGTTGCGGTTTGCTCTCCGATCTGGGAACGCAACCAAACGGAACGGAATACATTTTGGAGTATTCCGTTCTGTTCAGTTTTGTTCCCATTGACAATGAATGGGGACAAAACTGAAGCGTTTTTTTCCGGTATTGAGCCCCTATGATGGAACTCAATACCGGAAAACTTAAACACTAGTGTGAAAGTAGCCTAAGGCATGGTTTGATTTATACATTAGACATATGTATTTGAAAATAAAGCATACAAATGTATATCATATTATTCAAAAGATATTTCAAGTCCTGTAAGTTGCAAGGTGAGACCTCCGTGAATTGGACTTGCTTGTCCAGCACATCCTACAGATACTCAAACAAATTTAGTTCTGGAAAATTTGGAGACTAAGGGGCACATTTATTGACTGGTGTTTTAGATCTCGGCATAACTTCGGCTCGGCAGATCCACCTCTGCTTCTAAAAGTAAGACATCTTCCTTAGACCTGTTTCAGGTGTAGAATTTGGTAAATGAGACAGGCCTGCCGTCTCTTCCTTTTCCGCGGCTGCTGCACGCCCCCCTTTTTTAGACCTGGCGTGAGTGGGGAAAAGTCGCAGATTACGGCTCAACTAAACTTGCGCTGCAATCTGAGCCTGAAATACGCCTAAGCGTATTTCAGCTTGATAAATGACCTCCTAAGTCAATACCTTGGACTCATGTTCCTCAAACCCTTCCTGAGGGATTTTTGCAGTGTGTTTAAGCATATTATTACGGCGAAAGAAGCCAATGCCATTAGGGAATACCATTGTCATGAAGAGATTTACTTGGTCTGAAACAATGTTTAGGTCGGTCATTGATATATGTCATAGTAGCATCCATATACCAAGACCCAAGGTTTCCCAACAGATTATTGTGCAGAGCATCATATTGCTTACACCAGCTTGCGGGGCCGGACTGGGACTGAATTTTAGCCCTGGCATTTTAAAACAGACAAAACCACTTGTTGTTTGGTAAATATGAAATATGTTTGCATCCCCCCGACCCACCCCAGTACTAATGGTATATTTGGATGGACATTACAATCCAGGAGAATACAGCAGCACATACCTTTTACATCCAGCGATGTCTTCTGTAATGTAGATGTTCTCTTTCTTCTCCATTGAGAGCAGAGCATAATGATGACATTTTTCAGCTATGTCTTGTCTCTGCAGAATTTACTACACAAACTTTTTAGTTTCTTCACTTTTTCAACATCTTTTAACTCCTGGTGCCCCAGCAGTGCTACTCTGCTGCTACTGCCAATACTGTGCCCACTGTGCTCCCCCATGCCTCTAAATACTGTACTGCCGAAATAACAGTGCCATACAGATAGTCCCTCCATACTAATAGTGCTCAAAAAAGTCCCCCAATTATAATTAAATATATTATAGTCCCCTCTATAGTTCCCCAGTAGTTGATATAGGTCCATCTATAGTGCCCCAGTAGTTACCATAAGCCACTCTATAGTGCCCCCAGTAGTTGATGTAGGAGTCTATATAGCATCCCAATGCCTGTGTCCTGGCATGATGACTTCATTGCGAGCTCCTGAGACCTGGTGCAGGCGGTCATAGTGATGTCATTACTTTGCGACCGCCTGCACTTCCTCATAGGATTCAAGCCTAGCGGTCTGTGGCCTATGAGAGTGAATCTGTGGCAGCAACTAGTTTCAGGGCCTGGAACAGCCCACCCATGGCTCCGGCCCATTTGGCATTTGCCAGAATTTCCAGCTAGCCTTGTTCCCATAGTGCATCCTGGTGCTATGTGTTCCCAAGGTAAGTGAAACAAACATACCCTGCTGTCCACAGTATCTAAAAAATGTATGGTTTATCTGACCATTCTGCTCCATTACTGTATAGTCCAGTGGACCTTCTACAATGAATGGGGTCAGCATGAGCACAGTAGCTCTTCTGTAACATTGGGGCAGGACTATCCTTCACTCTCCAAGGGCATCCAAGAGTTTTGAATACCAGGTTCACTAGTTCTCCTTCCCAGGGCCATTTTGTGGTACATACTAAACACTGCATATTGGGAACACCCTACAAGACCTGGCAGTTTGGAGATGGTCTAAACAGTTAGCTAGCCATCACAATTTTGCCCTACTGAAAGTAGGTCAGATTCTCATGCTTGCACATTTTTCCTGCTTGCAACACATCAATTTCAAGAACTGACTGTTCATGTGCTGTCTAACATATCCCTTTCAATGTGTTTTTTGTAAGGACTGATTAGTATATTTTTTTTTTCACCCTAAAAGATGAGCCTAAGTTTAGAGGAGACATTTTTTTTTTTCATCAGACCTCAAATCAGACCTACAATTTTAATCAGACATCAGACCTGAACCTGTGGGAAAATGGACTGTGTACTGTATATCAGGTGGAATGGAGTTCATTGTTGTTGTTTGGTATTTGGTGGCAGGTATGCATCCTTTTATTATGATAATTAGAGATTAATCAAGTTTTAAAAAATTTGATTCAGTCGATTTGCCGAACTTCGACAAAAAATTTGATTTGTGACTAATTAATTTGTCACAAATTGTGATAAATCAGTTATACCCAGACAACTCTTCCTAATGATATTCATCCTACTTAGTGGCCCAATCTCAGTGTGAAGGCTTGGAACTTAAACTACAGGGAGATTGCAGTGCACCCACATTCATAGCTAATCTGTTCTATAGGTACTATTCTGCCAGTATTACAGGTGTAATATATTGCTGTCTACATCACTGTGCAGTGCACCAAGATTCATGGTTAACCCCTTCTGTTAAACAAAAAAAAAAAGCATACAACACCCTTCAGTAAAGCCAAAAAACCAAGACCGCCGTTGCAGGAACTCTGTACAAATGGCTCCCTAGTGGAACAAAATAAAGAAATGGAGGCAGCGCCAATTAAGTAGTGGAGAATTTTTTATTTTTATTTTAATGCATGTTGTGGCCCCCTTACATAGTGAGGAGGGTGGCGGCAGCAGCAGCGGCAATACCAGTGACAGTAGTGGCCCCATGACAGAGTGGGGAGGATGACAGTGGCAGTAACAGTCACAATTTTGGCCCCATGACAGAGTAGTGATGAGGGCCAACAGCAGTGGCAGTAACACGGACAATAGTGGCCCTATGACAGAGTAGGGAGGGGTGCAACAGCAGTGGCAGTAAGGCTGTGGTTCACATCATTGTTTATTTTTCCGGTCTTCTGATCTGTCAGAAGAACAGAAAACCTGAAAAATCAAAGCCTGTATTTTGAGCATACATAAAGCATCTAGTATTTGATCAGTAATTGTAAGCCAAAACCAGGAGTTACTCCAAAACAGGGATAACATTCAATAGAAATATTTGCATCTCTTCTGTGTTCCTGCTTTTTGCTTACAAATACTGATCAAATACTGATGCAAAATACTGACCGTATGAAATAGGCCTATTCCCAATATGCATCCATTTTTGACATTTGCGTCTCAATTTGCATCTGTTTTGGCCATTTACATCTGAAATCTATTTTTTAACAAGGAAAAAAAGTCCAGCTTGCCGGACTCTAATGGACTCTTTCACACAGTCAGTATTTAGTCAGTATTTTGCATCAGTATTTGTAAGTCAAAAATTAGGAATGGGTCCAAAACAGAGATAAACTGTAATAGAAATATTTGCATCTATTCTATGTCTTGGACCCACTTCTGCTTTCAGCTTACAAATACTGATTAAATACTGACAGATGCTAAAAATATAGGATTTTTTTTTCTGTTCTATTAATATTCTGCGGCTAATTGTGCTGGCTACAGCAACATTTTTTCCACTGCCCATTCCTTTGGAGGGCCCAGGCAACTGTCTGTTTGCCATAGTGTACAGTAACTGTATCAGTAATGTAACGGATTAACTAAGAATATGGCAGAAGTTCAACAAGATGACACGGCAATATATTAGACTGCCCTTGAATACTGAGGCACAGTAATTCTATGCATAAACTAACAGATTAGCTGGGAATGTGGCAGCAGTTCAACAAGATGCACATGGCGATTACACTCAATCTGCACTGTCCCTGCAGACTCCCTATGCTCTTCCCACAGTCTCAAAAAACTCTCCGTATGATCTCCCAGCACTGTCCCTGCACTCTCCCTATTCAACATTCTTCTATTAATAGCTTTCTGCAACACTGTCTGTGCATAAGCACTTGTCACGTCTCTCCCTAAGCTCAGCTTACAGTGAAATGGCGGAGACTGCGCGGGATGAGGCTTTTATAAGGCTGTGGTAGTTTTATGAGGGATAGCTATCTTCGGATTGGCTGGCTGCGTGGCATTATGGGTCATATCACGTTCACAGGCTTCTTACTTTCACTTTCTAACACGTGCACGTCTCTATACAGTATATACACAAGTATAACATGATAAAAGGATGCATGTCTCCAAAAGTGATATAAATATAGCCTAGTTATTTTGCACGAGAGTTTCCTTAACTATTCATTAGACATATGACAGCCCCAGCAGCATTTTAGCGATAGGTATAAATATAGTATAAAGTGCTTTTATATTTTTAGTTGATTTCAGCAATGTAAAACTCCTCAGAGATCAATGTGCTGGTGAATGTACTACACTAGCTGTAATGGATATGATTACTACATACCCCATAGGAAATGCAGTCCTAATTTTTAAATCTAGTGCATAGGGAATTTATAATGAAGTCATGCATCATTTTATATACCGTACATAGTTGCTTAGAATGAAAGTACAGTAGCTATTTTTATATGTAGCAGTTCTCTGTAAGGCTACTTTCACACTTGCGTTCAGAGAGGATCCGTCTGGTGTCTGCACAGACGGAACAGCTCCTATAATGCAGACGATGGGATCCGTTCAGAACTTCTAAGTGTGAAAGTTGCTCAGACAGATCCGTCCAGACTTTACATTAAAAGTCAATGGGGGACGGATCCGTTTGAAATTGAGCCATATTGTGTCAACTTCAAACGGATCCGTCCCCATTGACTTACATTGTAAGTCTGGACGGATCCGTTTGCCTCTGCACGGCCAGGCGAACACCCGAACGCTGCAAGCAGTGTTAGGGTGTCCGCCTGCTGAGCGGAGGACAAACGGTGCCAGACTGATGAATTCTGAGCGGATCCGCATCCACTCAGAATGCATTAGGGCAGTACGGATGCGTTCGGAGCCGCTTGTGAGAGCCTTCAAACGGAACTCACAAGCGGAGCCCCGAACGCTAGTGTGAAAGTAGCCTTAGCATTCTTAGATAACCAGATCATTTAAATCCTATTATGGATGTTAGAATTATAAAACTAAAGTATCTTTTGAATCCATGATTATTGTGTGTTTGCAATACCCAGTATTGGCCTCAGTATGTATGTGATGACATGTTAAAAGGATTTTCTGAGATCTTTATACTGGTGACCTATCCTATGGATAGAAGTTATAAATCACAGCAGATTTTATCTTGATCAACGTATCTTTTCTTTTTATTTCAGAAAAACAGGTTAAGCGGCAGTACATGTGCTAACATTTTTGTCTCACAAGCCTTCATCAGACACTATAGGGTAAAGAGAATTGAACAAAATAATGAATAATAAATAAAAAACAAAAATCCATACAATGACTGATGTGATACAGACAAACGAAAATAAATGAAATTATCCACAGTATCCACAGTTGTTCATGCGGCTTCAGGATTTCAGCTAAGGTTGTAGGTTTCAACATGATGTCCATATGACGTATTATCATAACCGTTTAACAGAGAGATTGTCATGATTCACAACCAGGGCAATATTCCCTATGTCTGATTATGCTGATTATGCATTAAGGTATTCATATAGAAATATGTCAAATACAAAAGTATAGTCATTTGGTTAAAATTACTCATGTGGATCAGAGTTTGGAACGCATGGCGGCCGGAAGTTGCGTTCCACAGACCGGAAGTTGTCTGGAGGTGGAGCACAAACTAAGTATGGTAGGAAGAACACAGGGAAACTAATATACTTGAATAGAGCGCTATATAGGAGAGAGAAACAGCTGGAGAAAAAGGACAAAGAGGGAAGAAAGAAAGTAGTAGTAGACTGTAGATAGGAAATAGGGAAAATAAAGACAGAGGAGAGTGGAAAGATAAAGGAAAGAGTAGGGAAGAAATACTGTAAAAGGATACCCTTGTGCGGCACTGGTTCCAAGTAGTGATCATGGGGCCTGTAATGAAGCCAACAAAGAAAGATTAGTAACCATACATCACTGGATAGAAACTTGCAGTGCTATGTACATAATAAAGAATATTTGTAAACTGAAATAGATACATTAAAGGAGATTCTGTATTTCATATTCCCTATTCATCCCCTTAAGGGTAAGACTCTCTAACGTATGGATCCAATAGGCTTCTCTGAGTTTGAGTGTTTTGGATCTATTGCCACCCCTTCTTGGGGAAGTAATATGCTCGAGAACTTGAAATCTGAGTAGTGCAATAGTATGTCTTGCTTTATGGAAATGGAAGGGGATTGGCAGAAGTAGGTTCTGCCGTCTGATGGTTGACTTACATTGACATATTCTTTCTTTGATTGTTTGGGAGGTTTCACCTAAATATGTCAAGCCACACGGGCATTTGATGAGATAGATTACATAGTCTGAATCGCAGGTGATAAAACCCCGAACGGATATTGATTTACCTGTATAGGGGTGAGTGATGACTGGACCTTTCTAAACATTCGAGCACTGAAAACAGTGGAGACATGGGAGCGTATCTCTCTTTTGTGTTTGTAAAAATATCTGTTTGGGTAAAAGGTTTGATGAGCCTTCATCTGCCTTCACCACGAGATCACGTAAGTTTTTGGCCTACGGTTACTGAATTCTTCAACTTTAGGATATGCCTTTTTAAGTTGTGGCCAATGTCCCCAAATGATCGCTGTTTAATTTCTTGGATGCGTTGTGATCTAATTGAGGGGTCCTCAACTATGGTTTGTACCCTCTTTAACCACCTCAGGACCGCCGTACGCAGGATTGCGTCCTGCCGGCGGTCCTGCTCTTCTGGGTGGACGCATATACGCGTCCTCCCGCGAGAGCCGAGATTTCTTGTGAACGCGCGCACACAGGCGCGCGCGCTCACAGGAACGGAAGGTAAGCGAGTGGATCTCCAGCCTGCCAGCGGCGATCGCTCGCTGGCAGGCTGGAGATCCAAATTTTTTAACCCCTAACAGATATATTAGACGCTGTTTTCATAACAGCGTCTAATATACCTCCTACCTGGTCCTTTGGTGGTCCCTTTTGTTAGGATCGACCACCAGAGGACTCAGGTAGCTCAGTACAGTCGCACCAAACACCACACTACACTACACCCCCCCGTCACTTATTAACCCCTTATAAACCCCTGATCACCCATGATCACCCCATATAAACTCCCTGATCACCCCCCTGTCATTGATCACCGCCCTGTCATTGATCACCCCCCTGTCAGGCTCCGTTCAGACGTCCGTATGATTTTTACGGATCCACGGATACATGGATCGGATCCGCAAAAAGCATACGGACGTCTGAATGGAGCCTTACAGGGGGGTGATGAATGACAGGCGGGTGATCACCCATATACACTCCCTGATCACCCCCGGTCATTGATCACCCCCCTGTAAGGCTCCATTCAGACGTCCGCATGATTTTTACGGATCCATGGATACATGGATCGGATCCGCAAAACACATGCGGACGTCTGAATGGAGCTTTACAGGGGGTGATCAATGACAGGCGGGTGATCATCCATATACACTCCCTGATCACCCCCCTGTCATTGATAACCCCCCTGTAAGGCTCCATTCAGACGTCCGCATGTGTTTTGTGGATCCGATCCATGTATCCATGGATCCGTAAAAATCATGCGGACGTCTGAATGGAGCCTTACAGGGGGGGGTGATCAGTGACAGGGGGGTGATCACCCTGATCACCCCCTGTCATTGATAACCCCCCTGTAAGGCTCCATTCAGACGTCCGCATGTGTTTTGCGGATCCGATCCATGGATCCGTAAAAATTATACGGACGTCTGAATGGAGCCTTACAGGGGGGTGATCAATGACAGGGGGGTGATCAGGGAGTCTATATGGGTGATCACCCCCCTGTCATTGATCACCCCCCTGTCATTGATCACCCCCCCCCCCCCCTGTAAGGCTCCATTCAGACATTTTTTTTGGCACAAGTTAACGGAAATTTTTTGTTTGTTTTTGTTTTTTCTTACAAAGTCTCATATTCTACTAACTTGTGTCAAAAAATAAAATCTCACATGAACTCACCATACCCCTCAAGGAATCCAAATGCGTAAACATTTTTAGACATTTATATTCCAGACTTCTCACGCTTTAGGGCCCCTAAAAAGCCAGGGCAGTATAAATACCCCACATGTGACCCCATTTCGGAAAGAAGACACCCCAAGGTATTCCGTGAGGGGCATATTGAGTCCATGAAAGATTGAAATTTTTGTCCTAAGTTAGCGGAAAGTGAGACTTTGTGAGAAAAAAACGAAAAAAAATCAATATCCGCTAACTTATGCAAAAAAAAAATAATTTCTAGGAACTCGCCATGCCCCTCATTGAATACCTTGGGGTGTCTTCTTTCCAAAGTGGGGTCACTTGTGGGGTATTTATACTGCCCTGGCTTTTTAGGGGCCCGAAAGTGTGAGAAGAAGTCTGGGATCCAAATGTCTAAAAATGCCCTCCTAAAAGGAATTTGGGCCCCTTTGCGCATCTAGGCTGCAAAAAAGTGTCACACATGTGGTATTGCCGTACTCAGGAGAAGTTGGGGAATGTGTTTTGGGGTGTCATTTTACATATACCCATGCTGGGTGAGAAAAATATCTTGGTCAAATACCCACTTTGTATAAAAAAAATGGGAAAAGTTGTCTTTTGCCAAGACATTTCTCTCACCCAGCATGGGTATATGTAAAATGACACCCCAAAACACATTGCCCAACTTCTCCTGAGTACGGCGATACCACATGTGTGACACTTTTTTGCAGCGAAGGTGGGCAAAGGGGCACATATTCCAAAGTGCACCTTTCGGATTTCGCAGGCCATTTTTTACACATTTTGATTGCAAGGTACTTCTTACACATTTGGGCCCCTAAATTGCCAGGGCAGTATAACTACGCCACAATTGACCCCATTTTGGAAAGAAGACACCCCAAGGTATTCCCTGAGGGGCACGGCGAGTTCCTAGAATTTTTTATTTTTTGTCACAAGTTAGCGGAAAATGATGATTTTTCTTTTTTTTTTCTTTTTTCCTTACAAAGTCTCATATTCCACTAACTTGCGACAAAAAATAAAAAATTCTAGGAACTAGCCATGCCCCTCACGGAATACCTTGGGGTGTCTTCTTTCCAAAATGGGGTCACTTGTGGGGTAGTTATACTGCCCTGGCAATTTAGGGGCCCAAATGTGTGAGAAGAACTTTGCAATCGAAATGTGTAAAAAATGACCGGTGAAATCCGAAAGGTGCACTTTGGAATATGTGCCCCTTTGCCCACCTTGGCATCAAAAAAGTGTCACACATCTGGTATCGCCGTACTCAGGAGACGTTGGGGAATGTGTTTTGGGGTGTCATTTTACATATACCCATGCTGGGTGAGAAAAATATCTTGGTCAAATACCCACTTTGTATAAAAAAAATGGGAAAAGTTGTCTTTTGCCAAGACATTTCTCTCACCCAGCATGGGTATATGTAAAATGACACCCCAAAACACATTCCCCAACTTCTCCTGAGTACGGCGATACCAGATGTGTGACACTTTTCTGCAGCCAAGGTGGGCAAAGGGGCACATATTCCAAAGTGCACCTTTCGGATTTCACCGGTCATTTTTTACACATTTCGATTGCAAAGTTCTTCTCACACATTTGGGCCCCTAAATTGCCAGGGCAGTATAACTACCCCACAAGTGACCCCATTTTGGAAAGAAGACACCCCAAGGTATTCCGTGAGGGGCATGGTGAGTTCCTAGAATTTTTTATTTTTTGTCGCAAGTTAGTGGAATATGAGACTTTGTAAGAAAAAAATAAAAATAAAAAATCATCATCATTTTCCGCTAACTTGTGACAAAAAATAAAAAGTTCTATGAACTCACTATGCTCATCAGCGAATACCTTAGGGTGTCTACTTTCCGAAATGGGGTCATTTGTGGGGGTTTTCTACTGTTTGGGCATTGTAGAACCTCAGGAATCATGACAGGTGCTCAGAAAGTCAGAGCTGCTTCAAAAAGCGGAAATTCACATTTTTGTACCATAGTTTGTAAACGCTATAACTTTTACCCAAACAATTTTTTTTTTGCCCAAACATTTTTTTTAATCAAAGACATGTAGAACTATAAATTTAGCGAAAAATGTATATATGGATGTCGTTTTTTTTGCAACATTTTACAGCTGAAAGTGAAAAATGTCGTTTTTTTGCAAAAAAATCGTTACATTTCGATTAATAACAAAAAAAGTAAAAATGTCAGCAGCAATAAAATACCACCAAATGAAAGCTCTATTAGTGAGAAGAAAAGGAGGTAAAATTCATTTGGGTGGTAAGTTGCATGACCGAGCGATAAACGGTGAAAGGAGTGTAGTGCCGAAGTGTAAAAAGTGGCCTGGTCATTAAGGGGGTTTCAGCTAGCGGGGCTGAAGTGGTTAATTGAGAGCCTGGATGTTCTTTTTTGTGGTGGGGTATGAAAATTGGAAAAGTGGAGTAAGTTGTTCCTGTCAGTTGGCTTTCTATACAGGTCTGTCGTTAGTTTATCTGAGGAATGTTTCACAACTAGTGTATCAAGAAGATTAATGGAGAATGCTGAAATTAGCACAGTGAATTGATGACATTCCTTCAAAGCTTTTAAATGACACCACTAGATAAAGGAGTTCTCATGTACATTCTGTAGAGTAGTAATGCAAACAACCATCAAAATCATTATTTTAAAGGGAGGTGTGGCGAAAATAACCTCGCCACTGGGTTTTGGAGGGGCCTGTTTGCCAGCCTCTTGCCTCAGGATTATGGCCCATATACTAACTTTGAAGGAGAAGGTGGACCGGCCGCACAGCCTAAATCTGTGAAACTGTTTTGGGCAGGAAAGCCATGCTTGCGGTCGGCCAAATGTGACTTCCATGGAATTCAGGAACCCCTGCTCGGATCTGGGTGATTTCTGGATATATGTTGTTCACCCAGATCAGAGCTATCCATGGATGTATAAATTATAGGGATATGTGGGGTTTTGAGGTGGTTTCTGTGTGTTGGGGAAAAAAGTTGTGTTTTCTGCCTGTAAGTGATTAAGTTAGCCCATTATGTTTGGTAATTGTATAACAGGCAGAGCCCATTGTGTTTTGGTAATTGTATTTTGTTGATTGCGTCAAAGACAATGCCTATTCTGTTATTAAGTGCGTCACAGGCAATGCCACTGTGTTTGTTAATTGCATCACAGATGATGCATTGTGTTTGTTGAATGTATAGTTTTTGTGTTTAAACTGTAAAACTGTAACGGATTGGCTGCTATGTTATGTCCTCAGTTCCCAACCAGGTCCACGGGGGTGGTACCCATGTTGGAAAATGTGTATATAAGTCAATGCTTGTGTGTTCAATAAAGAGTTCCTACCCTTCATCATGTTGAGGCTGGTGTTTGGGTAACTGATCAACACTGGGAATTGCTATACGCTGAAGATTTGCTATACTCCCCTGGCTATAACTACCAGCTCTTGTAAGAGCTATTCCTGTTCCTGTGGTGGTTACGATGTCGAGTGGAGTGCTTAGAGTCCTCGGGAAGCACTAGGAGCTTCCATCAATGGAGGTACCCAGTCGGGGTGCCAGGAGATCCGTTACAGGAGGCTATCACGGTAGTAAACTACTAACATCGTTGGCATAAAAACAAGCGTAAAAACAAGTCCATACATACTTATGGTGGTGTTCATAGCAGTAGCTTTCCTGAAAAAAAAAAAATCATTAATTGCATCAGGCTGACAAGAGTCCACTGAGCATGGCCAAGCCGGGTAAGTGTTCGAACGTTTCATCAGAAATCCCTCCCCAACCCTTCCCCTTGAAACGTGACTGACATGACTTAACTGGGTGTATATAACAGAGAATGGCACAGGCGCAGTAGGTCCCTAAGGCTGTTGCCTACAGCAGGGAAGTGGGCTGGATTTAAATAGCACTTACAATGATGCAATTGCTAGTAGACCTCTCAGTCAACAAAGTTGCAAGGAAAGAGGTTGGGAAGGCTTTCCTGGCTTGGTGACACCCAATAGACACTTGCCAGCATGGCAATAGACACAATTAAAGTTCATTTTTCAAGTATATTACTGTTAGCAGTTTAGTCCTGTGAAATGTCCGCACAGACTCCCTCTAAAGGGGTTCCAGGCGTTATTCTTTAGGATAGGCCATCAAGGTTGAATAGGTGGGTGTCTTACTCTTAGCACTCGTGTCAATCTGCTGACAGTAGCATTCAGGTGAACACATACAGCTTCTTCCCTGTTTACATTGGGCTGGACATTGGTTTGTACTTTAAGTAGCATCAAAGAAGGACACAGATTGTGTTGACAGTGTAGACATCCCAGTTGCTGAGTTTTTTTTATATAAAAAAAAAGGTTCCATCTCATAGTAATCTATTCAAGATACAGTAAATCCTTCTTCTCTTCAGAAATAGAGATTGCATTTAATTATAATTTTAATTCCTTTCGAGCCAGCTAAATGCTATCCCTAAATGATTATCAAAGCATGCAGAAGAGAGTAAATAAATGCACACGTTTATCCTGGTGCTCTCCTTGTTGATGCTAATGTCTGAGCAGAAATAATAGACTTGGTCAGCCTTTACAAAGCTCATGGTTCACTTTGGCTCTTAATGTGCTTCACAACAAAAATGAATAAGCACAAGCAGGAGCGTCCATTGTGAGCATGGATGGGAAAAGTTGTCTAGTTATTTCTGGACGATTAACAATGAAAGGCAATTTGCGTGGCTCAAGCAAATTTGTATGAGAAGTTTGCCCAGGCTTACGCACACATTCTTGTTACTGTACATGCATGCCTTCAATCCTTTCATTCTCCAGCACATCAAATATGTGTGCTATTTATTTGATGTTTATCTTGTATAAATTAGGTGCAATTAAAATGTGGAACACAAGATACTTGTTCTGTACCAGACGTTCCACAGACACATCATGATTAGAGATGAGAGAAGTTTTGAAAATTCGATTCGGGCGCTTCGTCAAATTTCTCCAAAAAAATTTGGTTTGATCCGAATGAATTTGTCACGAAGAGCGTTAAATCAGCTATATCCTTCCCTGCAGTTAACCCTGTCATGCATTTGGATGTAACTATACATCCAAATACCAAGTAATTTACTGCATTTGGACGTGCAAATTTGGACGACCCTTG
This sequence comes from Bufo gargarizans, assembly GCF_014858855.1. Taxonomy (NCBI): domain Eukaryota; kingdom Metazoa; phylum Chordata; class Amphibia; order Anura; family Bufonidae; genus Bufo; species Bufo gargarizans. Next base: position 124,274,533 of record NC_058080.1, read on the forward strand.
CCGGTAAGCACTCCAATTGGTTAGTCTCTGCAGACTAACCAATCGGAGCGCTTTAGTGTGAAAATGCCGGCTTCAGGCTGTGATCTCCATGCTGGAGATCACAGCCTAAAATCAGGCAAGACCCCATGTTTGCCGCCATGCTCCTTTACGTATACACTGCCCCCAGATGCTGCCATTGTCCCCCATATGCTGCATTTCCTCCGATATGCCCCCTGCAGCGATCTCTTCACTCCAGCTAGTGATGGCAGAAAATCTACACAGAAAAATTGAAATTTTTAAATTTCCCCTCCATTTTCCTTTAATTTTTGTGGAACACCTAAAGGGTTAACAAAGTTTGTAAAATCAGTTTTGAATAACTTGAGGGGTGTAGTTTCCAAAATAGGGTCATTTAGGGGTGGTTCTTAAAAGAAGTGGGTTTTGGCAATTTTCTTAAAAAATTTTAAGTTTGCTTCTAAACTTCTAATCCTTCTAACTTCCTGAAAAAATTAAATGAAATTTACAAAATGATGCAAACATAAAGTATACATATGGGGAATGTAAAGTAAAACAATTTTATGAAGTATCAATATCTGTCTTAAAAGAGGAGAAATTCAAATTTTTAAAATAGCGAATTTTTACAAATTTTCTGCAAATTTTTTATTTTTTTATGCATAAAGGTAAAACGTATCAACTCAAATTCACCACTAACATGAAGTATGAAGTGTCACGAGAAAATAATCTCAATTGGCTTGGATATGTAAAGGTGTTCCAAAGTTATTACAACATAAAGTGACACATGTCAGATTAGAAAAATGGGGCTCCGGCATTTTGTCCAAACTGGCTGTCACTTGAACGGGTTAACCTGCAGAGAGAGTGATAGGCAGTTCTCATACAGTATATAGACATGCAGGTCATGCAGGCCACCAACAGTCCTAGCTAATCCCTAGCTAGTAAAGGGGGAAAAAACTGCAGGAGCTGTGTCCCTTTGACTCTTTAGTTGAACAAAAGACGGACATGGAGGCAGTGACAATAAAGTAGTGGAGAGAAAAAAAAAACGTTCTTTTAACCCATGTTGTGGCAGTGCAAACACATGGTTTTGGATCATTTTTGTTAGCTGTAGAATGACTGTGTGTCACTATTAGGGTCAGGGGCAGATCTTTTCATGATACATTATCTGAGAGTAGGACTCACTCCTGATTTTGGCTCACCATACATCCACAGAGATGAAATGTCATGTAAATATTTACATGACTTCTGTGTTTTGGACCCACTCCTGCTTCTAGCTTCAAATTATGATCAAATCCTGGTGCAAAATACTGACCATGTGATCAAGGTCTTATGGATGCTCCAAAGACAGGATCCGTTGTGTTTTTTCATTTTTCAGCTCTTCTGATGGCTCAGAAGAATGGTAAAATAAACGGTGATGTCAACAAGGCCAAACAGGGACACTAGTGGCCCAAGAACAAACTGGTGAGGGTGGCCACAGCATGAAGCAGTCAACATAGTGGCCCAATCACAGAGCGGTGAGGGTGTGAACAGCATGAGGAGTCACAATATTGGCCCAGTCACATAGTGGGGAGTGGGAGAAGAGCAACAGCAGTGGCAGTAACAGCACAAGATGGCGGCAGTAGGAGAAGATGGCAGCAGAGGCAGCAGGAGTGTGGCATCAGGTGGGTAGCAGCATCAGAATAGTGGCAACAGCATGTGGGCAGAAGTAAACGGACATTTTTCACAATGTTCTGGTGTGACAGCACACTGCCTTCAGATCATTACTGGCAGAATGATATAGTCTGATGCATCAGGCAATGGTATGTTGAAACCCTGGCTGATACATGCCTTCTGAGCCATCAGTTGCGGCCACAATTTAAGTTTGTCTGTCCAGTAGTCCAGGGGATCTTGGATGTCGGGTGACAGGGTGCACTCCAAGAATGCCATCACCTGCTGGTTCAAGTTCTGCTCCATGTCCCATTTCTGCTGGCTGGTTTCATCAGTAGGCGGGTGAAGAAATGTGCTCATCATAGATTAAAGTTGCTGCTGATGGAGCTAGTGGTGTTCCTGCCCCACCCTCTGGAGGAACACTCAGAACTGTGCATACAGTGGAGGCTGAGGACAAGGTTGAGGATGAGAAGGCAGAGGAGGACATTGGCCATCACGTTGCTGGTGTGCCTGGGCAGGAATCACTTTTACCCAGTGGGCTGTAAAGTTGTCTTTGACCATAGTTACAGCTCCACCCATCGGCACTAGAATTTTCTCTTCCCTATACTGACAGGCTCAACGACTGGCCCACCTTCTGCTGTACAGTAATGACAGCTTGGGACTCTCCACTTTTGCTTGGTACAAGCCATCAGTTTTCTGAAATGTGCAGAGTCAACCAGAAAAGGAAGAGACTGTAGTACCAGCAACTTGGCCATGGGCACGTTCAGCTTCTGCTCTGTTGGATGAGTGCACGCATACTGTTGTTTCTTTCCAATCACCTCAGTGATCAATTGCTGATGAAACGTGTGACAAGGAGTATGATGAGGAGCATCAGGACCAGTAGATGAACGGAAGGAACAAAAGCTTCCTTAAGCTGAGCCCTGACTGCAAGAGAAGCAGCGCTTGCTGCGTCAGCCTGTACCACTACATTAGTGCCACGTTTTTCCAAGGCCATTATATGGTGATGCTCCATGTGTTGAACCAGGGCTGCGGTGCCAACATTATCACCCTGGCCGTGCTTCAACATCTCCCTAAAGATTCTGCTTACCGCAAGGCTAACGTCCTCCAGTGACTTGATAAAAAATCCCACACTGGTGTGTATGGCATTCTACCCCCTACCACTCAGTGATGACTGTCTGCCGCTGCCTCTATAAAGCCATGCTCCGCTAGTTGTCTCCTGACAGGTAGGCTCCTTAGTAGCAGATGGTCTACCCCAGGCACTTTTGGCTCCAGATCTCACACTCATGCCACCCTGCTGTCTCACAACCATGCTTGCATCCTGCTGGCTCAGCAGCATAATGCCACCCTGCCATTGTCTCATGGGCAAGCTGTCACCCTCACCCCCTGACGATGATGGTGAAGCCCCCTCTTCACCCGGCTCCCACGTGCGATCGGCTACATCATCATCCACTACTGTCTGGTCATCTCTTATGTCACTCTCACTAGTCTCATGGCCACGTTCCTGAATGCTCACAACACCTGCTCCCACGTGACTGTCATTGTCGCTACTTACACGACTACAGGAGGATGCAGCGGACTGCTCCTCCAAATCTGGGCGGATCTGTAGCTGCTTGTCCTCAATAAGCTTGTCCTTGCTAAAAAGCAGAGCAGAGCTGGCGGCATGTATTATGTGACCAAGGGGTGGTGGGGAAAAGGAGAAATGTGGGAAAGCGCCAATACAAGCTGAGAGGAGGGTGAGATAGTACTGTTCTGGTAGTTACGTAGTACACAGCAAAGAGATAAATATGACAAAACAGTCATAAAGTCCACTAATGTGTGGCAGGAAGTCTCAAATAGTACATATGTAACATATATATATATATATATATATATATATAAATTGTATTAGTTCACCACAATGCTATATTAAAATATAAGGAGTGGTATTATTTTACCACACTGTAGATTAAAAATGGATTGATGACATCCAACAAATACATTAGATTAAAATGGATTGATAACATCCAACAAGGCACTTACTTCACTGGGGGGCCGTCAACAGGATAAGCACATAACACCTGTGACGAGTACCCCCCCGACCAGGATCGCTTGTAGAATTGCAGTGAATGATGGCAGCAGGGCAACAGCGCTTCTGATCAGATCACCTTTAATTAATATATGGCTCAATGCGTTTTGGGGATAAAAGTTTCCCCTTCCTCAGGATCAAGTGTAATAAAATAATGTTAACATACCAGGCATATATATACACAAACAAAGTACCTGGCATTTAGAGAAATTGGTGTGTTACTATCCGCAAACGGAAGTGTTAGGGCGTCACTTCCGGTCAGTGGAACGCTGTCTGCATTCCATTGGAAGACAATGGAATTTTCATGCAAGAACAATGATACAATAGGATGAAACACCGTGGGCAATGTGGTGTGACGTGGCCGGCGGTGAGCTCTCACCCCCTATGACAATATTATTATTATTATTTTTGTAGTCCCCCGAGTGGAACGCATGTTTTTGTAGTCCCCCGAACTTGACCCGAACTCGACCCCGACCCGCATTGAAGTTAATGGGGACCCGAACTTTTGGGCACTAATATGGCTGTAAAAATGTCATGGAAAGGGCTAGAGGGCTGCAAATGTTGTCAAAATGTGGTTAAGAGCATGGCAAGTGCTCTGCAAACAAATGTGGATGGGGAAATGAGTTAAAATAACATAAAATACGTAAAAATAAAAATAATAATCTTGATCTAGGAGGAACAGGTCCATATGGAGTAAGAGGTTGAGGAGGCGGTGGATGTGGCGGTGGAGGAGGAGGAGGTAGCCTACACTGCTTTTTGTTTTAATTATTTTTTTTTGGCCAAAAGAGTATAGCGAAAATGTGGGAAAAAGTATTGAAGCTTAAATGTGGTACTACTTGTTTAAGTTTAAGCATTGAATCAAAGAGGTGGCGCGCATCAATTAAAGAAGCATTTCAGAAATGTTGTTTCCTGTCACCTATGCAGAGCAGGGGTTTATTCATGTCTAAAATTGTATAATGTCAACCCAAGAATGTAACTTTGTAATGTAAAATTACAGAAATTAATTAACCTGTCTACTTGGTAGAGCAGGGGTCTATGACACCCGAAAATGTAAAATAAAAATGATTAAAATGTATTAAGCTGTCAACTATATTATATAAAATTTTGTGAATTTGACCATAAAATGTAACTGACAAATATTATATATTTTTTTTTACCTGTTTGATAGGTATAGCAGTGGTACATCACACCAAAAAATTGCTGAATTTCACTAGAAAATGTAACTGCCAATTTTTTATTTTTTTTTTACCGGTCTACTAGGTATAGCAGTGGCACTTCACACCCAAAAATTGGTTAATTTCACCAGAAAATGTTTTTTTAACTAGCTCATCGGTCTGTTGTTCAAGGCCCGTCCACAGCTCCTGCACAGTGTGGGGTTTGTCCCCCAAACGGATATGTTTTAAAACTGCCTGCTGTCGTTTACCCCTGGCTGTGCTGAAGTTGGTGGTGAAGGCGTTACGCTGACCGGATGGGGAGCTGGTAGAGGATGAGGAAGCAGAGTAGGAGGAGGAAGCAACAGGAGGCAAAGAGAAGCGCCCTGCAATCCTTGGTGGTGGAAGGACATGCGCCAAACTGCTATCCGCCTCAGGCGCCACTGCATTTACCCAGTGTGCTGTTATGGAGATATAAGGTCCCTGGCCCTGCTTACTGGTCCACGTATCCGTAGTAAGGTGCACCTTGCCACAGATGGCGTTGCGCAGTGCACACCTGATTTTGTCCCCTACTTGGTTGTGCAGGGAAGGAATGGCTCGCCTTGAAAAGTAGTGGTGGCTGGGCACGACTTACTGTGGGACAGCCACCGCCATAAGGCCTTTAAAACTATCCGTCTCCACCAGACGGAATGACAGCATTTCAAAGGCCAGTAATTTAGAAATGCTGGCATTCAGGGCTAGGGATCGCGGGTGGGTAGGGGGGTACTTCCTCTTCCTTTCCAGCGTTTGGGAGATGTAGAGCTGAACGCTTCCGTGGGACATTGTGGAGATGCTTGGTGACCCAGGTGTTGGTGTTCCTGGCAGATCCTCTGTTTGCGGGGTGGCAGGTGGCACTGTCACTCCAGAGGTGGATGAAGAGGCAGCGACTGCAGCAGATTAGGAAGCAGGAGGAGACAGAGGCCTTTCTTGGTTTTTAAGGTGTCTACTTCACTGCACCTCATGCTTTGCACTTAAATGCCTGGTCATGCAGGTTGTGCTCAGGTTGAGAACGTTTATGCCTCGCTTCAGGCTCTGATTGCACAGCGTGCAAACCACTCGTGTCTTGTCGTCAGCACATTGTCTGAAGAACTGCCACACCAGGGAACTCCTTGGAGCTGGCTTTGGTGTGCTCGGTCCCAAGCAGAGCCAAAGAGGAAGCCGTCAAGGCATGAACCAGTCCATCTCTCCCAATGGCTCACAGATTCTCTTTCCCCCGGACACCGTCTCACAAGGTGGTGAGATGCGAAGCAGGCATCGGCAGGGGGGAGGAGAAGGCGGGAGGAGGAGGGGGGGCGCGGAACATCCATACCTCTACATCATGCCGCTATTCTGGAAATTTTGTCCTTTAACATTGCTGTTGGCAAAGCACTTTCTGTAAGCAATTGGTCTACAATATGCAGTAATGAGTTCCCACATTCCAGTGAAGTAGCAATTACCAACTGCTTTTTTGCAATTTGCAATGGGAGGGCATCCAGAACAGAGCTTTAAAATAAGTGACCTGCTTCCTGAGCAATAGAGAATTATTGAATGTGTTATTTATGTAGGTAGGCAGACAGGAAAATGTTTTCTCAGCTTTATAGTTAAACAGCTTTGGCAATACTTGTTTCCCCCACTCTAAATACAGGGCTGCCTACTGCAATGAACCAATACATCATTACCTCTTGGAAACTGAATATATGCCACAGGTAGGAGATGGCAACTATGGAGAATGTGAGGAGGAACATTTATTAAGGAAGTGTATAGTATATACTTATTTATTAGGAACTAAATTAGTTAAACCTTTTCTCAAACCCTGATACGGTACCATCCACTTAGGGGGAAACACAATATTAATGCTAATATCATCATTGGTGTATCTCATTGAATGAAGCTGCATTTGAAACATTGACAATAATCTAGCCTCCTGCAGATTGCATGTAGTGTTGAAGACAGTAATACACTCCCAGAATTAGGATACTTTCACACTGGCGTTTTGGATTTCCATTTGTGAGATCCGTTCAGGGCTCTTACAGGCGTCCAAAATGGATCAGTTTGGCCCTAATGCTGAATGGAAAAGGATCCGCTAAGGACCCATCAGTTTGTCTCCGTTCCGTCTCCATTCCGCTTTGGAGGTGGACACCAAAAGGCTGCTTGCAGCATTTTGGCGCCTGTCTGACGAAACTGAGCCAAACTGATCCGTTCTGACACACAATGTAAGTTAATAGTCGGATCCGTTTTCTATGACACAATCTGGCACAATAGAAAACTGATCCGTCTTGGCTATGTTAAAGATAATACAAAAGGATCGGTTCTGAACGGATACAGACGGTTGTATTATCTGAACGGATCCGTCTGTGCAGATCCATGACGGATCCGCACCAAACGCGAGTGTGAAAGTTGCCTTAGTTGTCATTGTTTGCAGTTATATTACAAGTTATTCCTTGTGCTTGATATCATCACAATCTTGGAATGTCAAGTTTGCAGCAACGGAATACTCTGGCAGCCACTGATGAAGGAGTCAACTGCTCTAACCCAGCAACGCGTTTGGTAAACGGACCCCCGCACTTATTCCCTGTTTATTTCACAAGGTATAATAGACTTAATGTGTACAGATATATGTGGTCAGTTATATATTATGGTTATTGTGTAAGGTACATGAGGTAATAGTGGTTGTAACTGTCTGCAGTACTACATTTATGAGTGAGATATGAAGAAAAATAGGGAATGAGGTGCAAATGAAGAGAAAGGAGAAGGACCTCCTCTTACCACTCTATTCTAGTCTCAGTGTAGAGCTCATCCTGCAGTTCTTCACCATGCTGTTGTGGGTTAAAGGACCTGTAATGATGTTCTGTGTGGTTACTTTACTAAACAGGACCTGTGATGATGATGTCACACCAGGCTCTGTACAGTTCCTTTACTAGATGTACAGGAACTGTGATGCTGAAGATGATGTCATCACAGGTCCTGGCAGATGTTCCTATCTAACCTGGGAACTACACCATTCTTTGTGCAGTTTCTTTACAAAATGTACACAACCTGTGGTGACATCATCACAGGTCCTTTAGCTTTCTCCACTGATGATAGAGATACTATACTAGAGCTGGACAGTAATGAATTAAGTAATGAATGAATGTAATTAATGTTTCTGCTATGACCATTTCATGTGGTAGGCCATTGAACAGATTGATAGCTCTAATGGTGAAAAAACCTTGTCACCTTTGGAGAATGAACCTTTTTTTATTCATGTGGACACAGCGCCGAACTATCTTTTGAGGCAATTTTAGAGGAAACTGCTTTTCACCATATCTCTGTATGGGCCATTTGTATACTTGCACAGACTAACCAGATTATGTCATGTCTTTGCAGGGTGGCACTTCAGTACCTAAGGACATATCTCATAAGTCCTTCCTACTGAAGGCTGGATCTTAGGCTGAGATATCAGGGCAGATAGGAACATAAAAGCATTAACACAAAACCAAGATTGCAGAGTTATAGCTCTTAGAATTGGGTGTTATTGAGAGCTACATAAACATATAGCTCTGACTCCAGACCTGATTTCTAAGGGCTGTATATTCTGAAGTTGAGCAGCTACCATTGTGATCTTGGTCTTCTTGGTTTTAAAGCTTAGATTGTGATTTTTAAAACAAGACCAGACTGACATCTCTAGCTGCTACTCAGCCTGAGATATGCCAAGATAAATCTTACCTTCCCTCCCTTAGCTATCTGTTATCTCGTCTAGTCAGAAGAAGGAGGGGGAGGCAGTGAAGGTCATTCTGATAGGCTGCTGGAGGAGAAGAGAAACACAGATCCTCCTTTCTATCAAACTGTACATTGTCCCAGGGTAATATAGACTTCTATGCATCTTATTATTCCCACTCATCCCATCAATTAGACAGCATACTTTTTTTCTGATTGTCATATATGAGGGGGTCTTTTTCTAGGAAAATAATGAGAAGTGAACATCTTGCTCACCAATCAACCCTCTATGTCTAATTAGGCAGTTTATTGATGCTATTATTCAGATGTTCACTAGCATCTATATAACAGTGCCAAATAAGCTGCACCAAACATACCACCAATACACAAACATCAATAAAATTTGTTTTACATTGCCCCTATCCTGTCCATACCTGATCTACAGGGTAAAATATTCAGACCCTATCTTTAGTGACATCTGTTACACGCTGCAGCAATATTGATAACGATTATCACTAGAGAGGAATATATTTCCGACAGATGGGAAAAAATTTCCTTAGTCAACATTTATCACAACTGGTGTAAAAGAAAACTAGCTTAGTTACCCATAGCAACCAATCAGATCCCAGCTTTCATTTTTCAGAGCTCCTTTGGAAAATGAAAAGTAAGATCTGATTGGTTGCTATGGGCAACTAAGTTAGTTTTACTTTACACCAGTTTGATAAATATCCCCCATTGTCTGCTGAGGTACAGCAGTTTCAAGTTTTGTTACCTTAACCCCTTAGTGACCACCCATACGTCTTTTTACTGCGGTCACTAAGGGGCCTTAGGCTGGGCCGCCGTGTTTTTACATGAGAGATGGGGCCCTGCTCTAACAGCCCGGACCGGCAGAAGTGCCGATCCGGGCTGTTTAACCCTTTACATGCCGGGCGCAATGGCGCGAGCTGCATGTAAAGTGGTTGCAGAGGGTGCCAATGTGTTGGGAAGCTTACCTAGCTTCCGATCAGGGCCCGAGCCTGTCTGTAGTTCTCTCCAGCAGGCTGTGCCTCTGTGGCGCAGCCTGCTGGTCAATGTTTGAATAGCATTGCTATAGAAATGTAATGCATTATAGAGATCAAAATACTGTATTTTATAGTCCCCTTGTGGGACTTTTAAGTAGTAAAAAAATTCCATAAAATAAAAAATATGCTTTTTTTTTTCATTGAAAATACGCTTTTCAATGAAAAAAATAGCAAAAAGAAAATATCACCCATATGTTTGGAATGTTCATGTCCGTAATGACCAGGACTACATAAATATTACATAAATTATCCCCTATGGTGAATGCCATAAAAAAATGTAAAAAAAGACCGAATTTCTAATTTATTCTTAGTTTCCACTAAAAAAAAACGTAATAACAAGCGATCAAAAAGCGGCATTTACTCCAAAATGATACCAATGAAAAATACAAGTTGTCCCTCAAAAATCAAGCCCTCACACAACTCCATAGACAAATAAAATAAAAAAGTTATGGGTCTTGTAAAGTGGCAATGCAAAATCATTTTTTTGGGTTAATAAAAGGGGTGTTATTGGAAAAAATGTAGTAAAACTTATAATGTAAAAACGCAGTGGCAGTATTGCTATTTTTCCCCATCTCCCTCCCAGTAAGAGTTAATAAAAGTTAATCAGAAAGTTATGTGTACCCCAAAATGGTGCCATTAAAAACTACAACTTGTCCCGTAAAAAACAAGCCCTCATAAAGCTATATAGACGAAAAAATAAAAAAGTTATAGCTCTTGGAACGAGACCATGAAAAAAGGAAGAAAAACGCTTAGTCATAAAGGCCCAAACAGGCTTGGTCACTAAGGGGTTAATACAGGAGTAATAAAACTCCATATTATACCTGTCTGAACACGACCTTAGTTAATGCATTATTTTTTATTTGGATTACAGTTCATATAGGGGGATGGAAAATTAAATAATTCTCAATACTTTTATCAGAAGTTGGTTGGTTCATTTCTTTAACACATATAGCATTGAATGCAGACATGTATGGTGTGTATAAACTCACATCTTACTGTTTTTTTTTTAGAAGATCTCTGCTAGAGTATGATTTTAGTTGCAAATTAGAATTTTCTTCCAAACTTCACTGTTTGCTGCAAAGTACGTAGTATGAAGGTGTTACAGTCCCTCAAGGCAACTACAGTCATCAAGTTGTCTCTAGCTTTTGGGGGTCCACTTACTTTTCAAGATGTGTAATCCCTGTATTTTAAGGTTGTCACTTTTTTATTTATTTCCAGTTCAAGACCGCATTTTTGGTTGTTGTCTGGTGATTTTATGAAGATATGTGAATGTAACTTTAGGCCTAAGTGGTATGTATGAACTCTGCACGAGCTGAAAATTGATTTTTAGTTGGTGTGGTGCATATAACCTTCTGCTTGGGTTAGACTTTTATTTACTAACATCAAATTACATTTTAAAAAATTGCATAAAAGCATATGTGAATACAAAGTGCTGATTGGCATTTTGACAATGTACTAGGTGTCTACTTTAAGAAAATATATGGGCATGTTGGGTTAGTATGATTTTTTATTTCATAATTTAGGTTTTATTTGTACATGTCAAAACTAGCAGATGGCTACTAGAGATGCAAAATGTCCAAACACTCGTGGCAGCAAAAGAGTTGATCGTGTACACCCTTAAAAAGCCTCATCTCTAGATTAAATAAACTTAATTATTTGAACCTTTCCTAACAAGATTCTCCATCCCCAATTTTCTATCATATTCATAAATGACCGTCAGGTAGGGGATGGTAGAGAATATGGATGAAGGGAAGAACAAGGGTTCAGTCTTGAGCTTTGTTTCTCCTGTTGATTCAGAAGATGGCAAAAACACAGCATGAGCCAATTTTCCCTAAAATCCTTCCAGATCCAATGTTGTACTAAGACTGGATCAACATTCAAACAAGGATTCTGCGCATTTATACAGTATAAGTATTTATGTTATGTCATTTCAAGTAATCTTCAGCGAGCATCTAAGGAGCCAGTAAAGAGAATGGGAATGGTAGTGGCCCTGATGAGATGTTGGCCATAGTACTCCCTCAGGATGTTGCACCCTGGGGTTTGGTGCAGTGAAAAGGTGATGTAGAAGAACAAATGTTTTTCTTTACTGAGTGTAAAGGATGAATTACAGTACATCCAACTGTCATCTGTACAAGGTACAATGTCTCTATCTTCAGATGATATGCTATGATGGCAGGCAAGATAGCAGACAATAGCACTCTAGTATAGCCCTTTTTGCTCTCCTAATTCCCCTTTGCTAACAGCAATAAGCTGGCACTTGTGGCTATAGGAGTCTGTCCTGAACTGTGGTGATGGGTGTCTTAACTTGTTTTCCCGCCACCTGCAGCAGTGTCTGTATAACTGTACTACTGATCACTCTGCTGACTTTGTATGCTATAGCTTGCAGATCTTCTAGTACCCTTGGATCCCGCAGTCTCCCTGAAGTAGTGGTCCTCACAGATGAGCTGTAACTTCAGTCCCATGGCCCTTGAAGCAGATGGATGGATTATTCCAGGCTTGCTCAGCTAACTCTCCCTAGAACTCTCTAGAACTTTCCTTCCCGGCAGGAAGCAGGACCAGCCCACTCCTACCAAGAGGGTAGGAATGGAATGGTACATTCCATTCATGATACAAACCAGTACCTTATCATTCGGAAGCTTACATCAGATACATAGAACAATATGACATTACAATATATAATGAACAATTGCAAATACCCTATCTGGGGTACTATTGCAAATCAGTTAAGCATTTCTTGAAGTCATTTTGTTTCACCACTCTTATAGTTACGCTGATACTACATAACGACATGCACCAGCCACCTAGGAAAATGTAGTATTTAAGGGATAACATTTGAGTTAGCTATGGCTCTATGATATTAATATCTATCAGGTATGGTAAAGATCAGAAACTGGCAAAATAACATCTCATGTGTGCACTGTATACCACATTATTCCTTGCTTTACAGGTTCTGATAAATGATGGGGGCAGATACTGATAGTTCACCATCCTTACATCACCTTCATAATAGGGAAACACATAAATGTAAAAACAAAATTATGTCCTTAAACTCTAAACTGCATCTGATTACCCTTCAGCTTCACAGCCGAAGAACAATATGTTCAAGGGTGAAAGTACTTTTTTATTATACTCTTTCTTTTGAGCATATAATAGATCACAGTCAGAGTACAGCGTGCATATGTGCAACACAGGGAGTTCATCCACCAGCTCGTCACACAATGCCAGAAGGCTATATGAACAGTAATGTGTAGGATGTGCGGGGGAGAAAATGCATGTTAACTAGAGAGGAGAGAGGTGCACAATGCACACTAGAAAATAGGAAAACGAGAAAAACACATTTATTGCAATCTCTTAATACAGAAACATGAAGGGTGTAACATGTATAAACACATCTGTAACATGTTGCCTTACAACATATACCAAATGCACCCAAAACATTGATCATATGTACTGTGATAGATTCAGTAGGAGGGCACCCAGACTATGGCTGTTTTTACTTGGCATTTTACAGTACTTTTGTCTAAATCATTTTTATAGATAATTGTCCCAAATGTATTATGGTTAGGACCACAAGATCAGGTTTCTGCAAGAGGAGGAGTTGTATCTGTCTTGTATACTTTCTCTCCTTTTATGAGCAACTTTTGATATTGGCTACCAAAACTGCAAGCGTGCGGCCATACCCTTACTGTAATTTTGCCAATAATGTAAAATGTGCCAAAACCATTGGGGGAATTTTTGGTGCATCTAGGATTAGACTTAATTATTAATCAGAGGCAACAAAAACAAAAAGCCACTGTGCCTAGGGTGGTGGTGTTTAGCAGGAAACTGGCATCACTTACAGTGAAAGGGGTGTGACCTAAAATGCAGCAATTTGCAGCAAAATTGTTCCAAAATTTTGGCACAATATGAGCCAACCAATATGTAAAGTAACTTTAGACTAATGTTTCTAGTCCGTCAGAAAACAAAGAGGGCGACCCCAGGGGTGCCACAAAAGGGGAAAAGAGAGGGGGAGGGGGGGGGGCCCGTGCCCACCCAATATACCCACAATCACACCTCTAAAGAATAACTCGGCACAAGCTCCCGAGTGCACATATCAGAAAAAACAGAAAGAAGGAGCCAGAGCGCCAGATAATAAATGTAATAAATCCTTTATTATAATATAACAAATGTAAAATACATATAATAAAAAATGCAGGGAGACAAGGGAAGGAGGGAGCAGGGAGGTGAAAAGGGCGCCACCCTGGGAGGAGCGCTCCGGTCTGGATAGTAAAATATATGAGAGGTCAGCGGGATAAAAGTATACAGTAAGTAAGTAACCTGCCCGCAGACGCTGGAGGAGGGCGGCATGAGAGCGTCTGACGTGGGACGCTAGGGCTCCACCCCCCCCCCGCACGCTGGCCGCCTGCATCGCCGCTCGGAATACCTGACCGCCGCAAGTCTGCTGTGCCGAGGCCGCCCTGGACTGCCCTAGATGCCAACGCTGGTGTCCGGACCCGAATCTCCGTCCCTCGATGCTAGGAGTCATCGGGTGGTGAGTTACCGCAGCATTCGTGTTGTGGGAGAGGACCGAGAAGTGCTGGCGCGGTGAAGGTTGGTGGAGTCGGAGCATGGTGCACTAACTATCAGCGCTAAGGGGGAGCACCGGTCGATCGCTGCCTGTTAATGGTGGAACTTCGGATCTCACAGAGATGGCGTCCGGGGGTGCTGCTGTCTGTTCCTGAGGTCCTGCCCTGCTGATCCCTGTTGATTCCTGCTGGCTCTTAGCGGTGAGGCTGACTCTGATCGTAGTAGCTGAAGGGCGGCCCCCCCATTTTTTTGGATTGGAGATCTGCAGAGGACCGTCCATAGGTTTGCTATCGCTGTGATGTTGGGTAATACCCCTGAGACTGCAGTTGACAGATGGTTTGTCTGCCACTGTGGCTGCGATTATGGGGGTGCAGTTTGAAACCGCCGCAGATTAAATGATAGCAGACACCGATACCTGCTCTGAGATACCCGGCTGGTATTAGAGGCAGTTATTGAGGGTGGACTGTACCGGAGTGAATTGAATTTAATGTGGAGAGAAAAGAGCGGAGGGGTCCGGATTCTGGAGTATAACCCCTAATAACCCCGGTTGAGAAAGTCCTTACCCCCCTCAGGTCTCAAGCTAAACTAACTGTATCAGACTTCTCCGAACTAACCAACTAATTGACTGTATCCGCTATATGTCTGGATTCTAGGCCCTGAGCCTTAATTCTTTAAGGAATCTTTTTTTGGGGGTCAAGGTCTTGATTAACATTATTGACTTTCTTTTTCTCCTTTTGAACTAACCTCTGTGTCTAAATACGGATGTAATTTACTGTTTGTATTTGATCTTTGTGATTAATGCGACTAACTTGAAAAGGGGATTACATTTGGTTTTGTTAAGTATTTTAGTAAGTGAGCTTTTTTTCTCCCCCCTCTTTTGATTTTTATTAATAAGGTGTTGTCGCACTGAGAAAAGGGGGGGGGGGCAGAAAAAAAAAGGAGAAAGGAAAGGAGAGGGAAAAGAGAAGGATAAGGAAAGGAAGGGGGGAGAGAGGGGGGAGGATGGGGAAAAAAAGGGAAGAAAAAGAAAAAGAAAAAGAAAAGAAAAAAGGGAAGAGAACTTAAAATGCCATAAAAAAAAGGGAAGAACAGCGTGGCCCTACGGGGAGTACTGCTAGGCGATCAGCAGTAGGGTTGGAAAGTGGGCCTAAACAACTGGGTCTAAATAAGTATCTGGTCCCGAACTCACCCGGGCCTAGATCCCCACATAAAGAAAAAACTACCGGATCCGACACATGAGACGTCAGCTTAAGGGGGAGAGGGGAACACCAGTGACATACACAGAAACAGATGTAAGAATGGTGCAGGACATACTTTGCACGGTTTCACGGATGGAAAATTTAATGGGTAATTTAGTAACCCAGCTCGGGGCAGTGCAAACGGATGTTATGGTTATACGAGCTGAGATGGAAAAAGTAAGGCAGCGTTTGCAAGAGATGGAAAAAAGGATTCCCACCCTAGAGAAATCTGTACAGAAATTAGAGAAGGAGGTGGCTCTCTTAAAACAAATACATGTCAAGATGGAACAAAAATTGGTAGACCAGGAGGATAGATCAAGAAGGGCTAATATAAGATGTGTGGGGATCCCAGAGCGAGCGGAGGGAGAAAACTGTACTGAATTTATGGAAAAATGGTTGAGGGAAAATAGTAAAGAAGCTACTCTTTCCCCCTTATTCTCTATTGAAAGAGCACACAGGGTCCCCACAAAAAATAGGGTGCCAGGGGATTACCCTAGACCGATATTGGTGAAATGTTTATTATCTAAGGATCGAGACGGAATACTATCTGATGCCAGAACCTCAGAAAAATATCATATACAGGGTGTAAAGATTAAACTCTTTCCAGATTATTCATTTAGTACTAACGCACAAAGAAGAGAATTTATATCGGTCAAAAAAAGATTAAGGGAGGCAGGTATAAAGTATAGCCTACTTTTTCCGGCAAAATTAAGGGTGGAACACAATGGCAAGATTTTTTTTTTCCAGACTCCGGAGGAAGTTAGCGAATGGGCGGATGGGGAGGGCCTTTGAGGCTGGGGGGGGAGGCGACAGGAGTCATTATGCTAAGTTATGGAGTCACCCGGACTGCTGGTCAGCAGAAGGAGGGACTATATAGATGGGAGGGTATATACGGGATGCGGGTGGGGGGGACGTGGAGAAAACCCTTTTTTTTTCCCTCTCCCTCGGTTAGATGGTTAGGATCCTTTCATTGAATGTGAGAGGGCTCCGTGAGAGGGTTAAAAGATATGCTATCCTGGAGTGGATGAAAAGGTTTCTGCCAGCCATCATCTGCCTCCAGGAGACACATTTGGATAAGGAATCAGTAAGGTGGTTGGAGAGGAGATGGATGGTGGCGGGATATCATTCTGTATATACTACTTACTCCAGAGGGGTCTCAATTCTGATACATAATAAGATTAAATTTGAAGTTTTGGCATGTGAGACTGATGACTATGGCAGATACCTTTTTTTACATTGTTATGTAGAAGGGATTAAAACTGTAATCGCAAATATATACAGGTCCTTCTCAAAATATTAGCATATTGTGATAAAGTTCATTATTTTCTGTAATGTACTGATAAACATTAGACTTTCATATATTTTAGATTCATTACACACCAACTGAAGTAGTTCAAGCCTTTTATTGTTTTAATATTGATGATTTTGGCATACAGCTCATGAAAACCCAAATTTCCTATCTCAAAAAATTAGCATATCATGAAAAGGTTCTCTAAATGAGCTATTAACCTAATCATCTGAATCAACTAATTAACTCTAAACACCTGCAAAAGATTCCTGAGGCTTTTAAAAACTCCCAGCCTGGTTCGTTACTCAAAAACGCAATCATGGGTAAGACTGCCGACCTGACTGCTGTCCAGAAGGCCATCATTGACACCCTCAAGCAAGAGGGTAAGACACAGAAAGAAATTTCTGAACGAATAGGCTGTTCCCAGAGTGCTGTATCAAGGCACCTCAGTGGGAAGTCTGTGGGAAGGAAAAAGTGTGGCAGAAAACGCTGCACAACGAGAAGAGGTGACCGGACCCTGAGGAAAATTGTGGAGAAGGACCGATTCCAGACCTTGGGGGACCTGCGGAAGCAGTGGACTGAGTCTGGAGTGGAAACATCCAGAGCTACCGTGTACAGGTGTGTGCAGGAAATGGGCTACAGGTGCCACATTCCCCAGGTCAAGCCACTTTTGAACCAGAAACAGCGGCATAAGCGCCTTACCTGGGCTACAGAGAAGCAGCACTGGACTGTTGCATGTCATTCGGAAATCAAGGTGCCAGAGTCTGGAGGAAGACTGGGGAGAGGGAAATGCCAAAATGCCTGAAGTCCAGTGTCAAGTACCCACAGTCAGTGATGGTCTGGGGTGCCATGTCAGCTGCTGGTGTTGGTCCACTGTGTTTTATCAAGGGCAGGGTCAATGCAGCTAGCTATCAGGAGATTTTGGAGCACTTCATGCTTCCATCTGCTGAAAAGCTTTATGGAGATGAAGATTTCATTTTTCAGCACGACCTGGCACCTGCTCACAGTGCCAAAACCACTGGTAAATGGTTTACTGACCATGGTATTACTGTGCTCATTTGGCCTGCCAACTCTCCTGACCTGAACCCCATAGACAATCTGTGGGATATTGGGAAGAGAAAGTTGAGAGACGCAAGACCCAACACTCTGGATGAGCTTAAGGCCGCTATCGAAGCATCCTGGGCCTCCATAACACCTCAGCAGTGCCACAGGCTGATTGCCTCCATGCCACGCCGCATTGAAGCCGTCATTTCTGCAAAAGGATTCCCGACCAAGTATTGAGTGCATAACTGAACATAATTATTTGAAGGTTGACTTTTTTTGTATTAAAAACACTTTTCTTTTATTGGTCAGATGAAATATGCTAATTTTTTTAGATAGGAATTTTGGGTTTTCATGAGCTGTATGCCAAAATCATCAATATTAAAACAATAAAAGGCTTGAACTACTTCAGTTGGTGTGTAATGAATCTAAAAAATATGAAAGTCTAATGTTTATCAGTACATTACAGAAAATAATGAACTTTATCACAATATGCTAATTTTTTTAGAAGGACCTGTATATTCCACCACCATATAAACCAGATGTCTTGTATCAATTGTATAGATTTATGTTGAATAAACAGGAATGTATATTGATCGCGGTAGGCGATTATAATGCGGTTATGGATCCACTCAGGGATAGGATGTCCAGTAGAGGGGGAGGAGCACAAAATGTAGATTTATGTAAATTAGCCCATGAATTTAATTGGGTAGATGTTTGGCGGGTTCAGAACCCGGACGAAACTATGTATTCTTGTTACTCAAAAACACACCAAACTTGGTCGAGAATAGATATGACTTTTGGAAATAAAAATTTAATGTCTCAAAATAGGATTACGACAAAGTATATACCTATGGCTTTGTCAGACCATAATGCAATGGTAATTGAGCTGGACTTGAATAAAAATAATACTCTGCCGTTGTTCAAGTTCAATTCCCATTGGCTATTATTGATCTCAGATAAAGAGAGTATAATTGAGGAGCTAAAAAATTTTTTTAGGGAAAATAACGGTTCTGCCAATAGACTTGTGGTTTGGGACACTTTCAAGGCATTTTTGAGGGGAGTACTGATTAAAAAGGTAAATTACTGGAAAAAAAGTACTAGAGAGAACGGGAAGGCATTGGAGAAAAAATTGCAAGAGGCAGGAATGGCATGTATGAGATACCCTACTGCACTTAATAAGAGAGTTTGGGAGGAAGAACAGGAAAAGTTGAAGATATATCAATTAGAGAAAAGTAGGAAAGAATTGCTTTTTCTTCAAGGCATCCGGTTAGCCTCGGAGGGTGAAAAGGTTGGTAAAATACTAGCAAATATAGTGAGAAATCAAAAAGGGAAATCATGGATCGGTGCAATTAAAGATAAAACGGGTAAATTAATCGCCACACCCGAAGGTATTAAAAAAGTGTTCTGGGAGTACTTCCTAGAGCTATATCAGTCCAGGGTACAATACTCAAAACAAGAGTTAGATTCACTTAGACAAGATTGCTCTTAGTAGGATATCTAAGGTCCAAAAAGAATATCTGGAAAAAGAAATAACGGTGGCAGAAATAAATCTAGCTCTGGGGAAGGTTAAACTTGAGAAAACACCAGGTGGAGATGGGCTTCCTTTTGAAATATATAAAACCTTCTCCCAGGTTTTAGTACCAGAATTAAAACTGGACACTGGACGAGGCTCGAAAACTAGGCTATCTACCAAACTCTATGAAGGAAGCAATTATTACATTAATTCCAAAAAAGGGAAAAGAACAAACAGATCCCGGTTCCTATAGGCCAATATCCCTGTTGAATACGGATGTTAAAATTTTGGCAAAAGTCCTAGCTGATAGGCTTTCAAGGGTTATCAAAGTAATAATAAATAAAGATCAGACAGGATTTATACCGGGTAGAACAATATACTCCAATATAAGAAGGTTATTCCTTAACATCGAAGCCAATAGATTAGATGCAGGGGAGGAAGCAATACTCTCATTGGATGCCCAAAAGGCATTTGATTGTATTGAATGGGAGTATCTATGGGCAGTATTAAGGAGGTTTGGTATAGGGGAGGGATTTATAGGGTGGATCCAGTTAATATATCTAAACCCTAGGGCTAGAGTGGTTGTGGATGGGAGCTTGTCCCCGCCGTTTGCCCTATCTCGTGGCACAAGGCAGGGATGCCCTCTCTCCCCACTGTTATTTGCTATTGCAATTGAACCCTTGGCAAATATAATAAGAAACGATAGGGAGATCAAAAGTTTTCAATATGCGGGTGGAGAAGAAAAACTGTTAATGTATGCGGACGATATTTTACTTTTTCTGCAAAACACTGGGGATCAGTTTAATAGAGTGATAAAGATAATAGATAAGTTTGGGTTCTTCTCCGGCCTAAATATTAACTGGGGGAAATCACATATGTTATTATTAGGAGATGGACAATTACAGGGAGACACACAGGTGCACGTTCTTAAAAAACACGAACATTTTTAATATCTCGGCATACAAATCTGCGGAAATATAGAAGAATATGAAAAATTAAACGTCCTTCCCCTAATAAAAGAATTAAGAACTAAAATACATATATGGAAAAGATTACCAATGTCAATACAAGGTAGGGTAAATCTAATAAAAATGGTCCTTCTCCCAAAGATACTTTATGTATTGCATAAAGGCAGGCCGAAGGCACGCCGAAACGCGCGTTGGGGTAGCGCCATCCTGGTCGGTTCACTCCTGGTCTGTTTTGAGGTGAGGTTTTGTGCATTGTTTCCCCCGGTCTCTATTTATATCTTTTTGATTGTTCATCTTTATGCTAGATCTTTGCATGGCCGGGCGCCAACATCCAGCTTGGTTTTGGGTCTTGTCATTCATTTTGACCCACCTGTTCACCATATAATCAGAGTTGTCTGCGGGCAGTTTACTTACTTACTGTATACTTTTATCCCGCTGACCTCTCATATATTTTACTATCCAGACCGGAGTGCTCCTCCCAGAATTACTAAAGCTGTCCCAGCGTTCCTAAAAATACAAGACTGTTGACTCTTCATGTAGACTAATGTCTAAAATGATTCTATATACAAAATACTAATTTGGAGTGTGAGACAAATCATGCGTCAGAAGTCTACATCTTCATCTTAATATCCTGCTGCCACACCTATCCACTGGTTGTTCATCCACCACATAATACAATTCAAGTTTTTCAGTCTCACCCACAAAGCTCTCCACAGGCCTGCACCTTCATACATATCCTCGTTCATTTCTCTTTACCACCCTACCCATGCTCTTTCTTCTGCCAATGATCTAAGATTAATATTCTCCATAATCAGAACCTCTGACTTCCATCTTCAAGACTTTTCTCTAGCTGCATCAGTTCTCTGGAGCGAATTACTCTGGACAATCAGTTTAGTTCTCAACTTCCTTAGTTGGAAAGATATCTTAAAAACATATCTTTTTAGGCAAGTTTATCATATTCCCTAATCGGACTCTTCCATATTTATCAACCCCCCTCTCGCAATTCTTCAGAACCAAATAACATCATCCATCAGTAATCCGCACACTTACTGCACAGATTTAGCTGCACTGCTTTATTTAGTATAGAGATGGCCAAAGCCCTACAGAAGACATGCATTTTTTACCTTTGTGTCACCCCTATTTCCTTATAGACTGTAGGCTCTTGTGAGGAGGGCCCTAACTCCTATAATCTGAATGTTGTAGTATTAGTATATTAGTTTGTAATTATGTGATGTCTAATTTGGTTTGCACATGTACCCTCTGATTGTAAAGTGCTGCGGAATATATTGGTGTTATATTAATATGCTTGCATGTTTGTTAAAGGATTGTGAGGTTGGAAGCACAGACCAGTGATATAAGCAGAAAATTGGACTAAAAATGCTTTACAATATTAATTGGTAAAGAATACTTAATTACTAATGTGTGTGTGTGTATATATATATATATATATATATATATATATATATAATATGTATATATATTATGTGACACAGTGAGGGGTTGTGTCTGGTAGGTATTTTCCTCCCAGCATTTGTGGCTGGGCTGGTTTCAAGCCAGGTGAGGTCAAATCCGACTGGAGTTTAAGTGCCGATCCGGGTTTTGGCAGCACCTGACTGTCCTTATAGGCAAATGGGCTCAGCTTTGGGATCATAAGCTGTGTGCCGTGCTGGAGGGCTGAGAGCAGCATGCTGGGGAAAAAGTCCCCCTAATGCCTGCTGTGGACTACTGGAGGCAGAACCGCCAGCAGGGTGACTTGTGTTATATGAACTTTCCCTTGTGTGTGAATTAACACCAAGACTGCAAAGTTAAGTGCTGTTTTTTGCAATTGCCTCAAGTGTGAATAAACACTGACGTTTTGAGTTAAGAACTTGTATTTTGCCTCTGTACTGCACCCGCTTACCCTATCTACCATAACGAAACCGCACAATTGGTGGAGGATGCAGGCAAGAGCAGTGAACGCCGATATTTTTTGTAACTGCATTTTTCAGGCACGGTTGTATGTCAGGGATTAAACCAGCTGTATTACAAGCAGTGCCCCACGACAAAATGGAGGCTGTTGTGAAGGCCCTCATGGAGGCTAATCTGCAGCAGCGAGAGACAAACCTGCAGCAACGTGAGGCTAATAAGCAGCAGCAGAAGACTAACCAGTTGCTGCTATAACTGATGACTTTGCAGACAGCAGGTGCAACCCCGAGCATCCACAATGCCCGGAAAGCAGTCCGTGCCGCGATTCCTAAGATGACCCCTGCAGAAGACATTGAAACCTACCTGGTGATGTACGAGAAAGTGGCCATCAGGGAAAAGCTACCCTGTGACCAGTGGGCTGAGGTCGTCGCAACATTCCTGGCATCTGATTCCCAGCGGGTGTATTTTGACTTGACGGGCGATCAATACCGAGCCTGCAAGGTCCCAGTATTATGACTTGCTCCACCTCTTGCAAAGGTGGCTACAGCATGATGTGCTGAGTCCCACGGCTATGATGGATAGACTATTGGCTAATATGTTCTGGAGGGCTCTGCCACCCCCTCTCCAGCACTGGATCGGCCAGGTGTCTCCTGGCAATGCCCTAGAAATGGTGGACCTGGTGGAGTGCTACGAGGCTACTAAGACTGTTACAGGGGGTTCTTTTGGGAGGGGGGCAGTAAAACCCTGCAAATCTCCATCCCAGACCCGGCGACTTGTACCAACTAAACCCACCCAGGGTGTACCCTCTACGGACCTGGCTCTGATAGTCTGCTAGCGGTATCAGGAGCCGGGCCATGTAAGAGCTGACTTTCCCCATCAGGTGGCACCCATGGATACTAACTATGATTTCCGTCAGTCACTATATGCCAGGAAGCTGTGTGCAGCAGGTACCACAAAAACTCTAAACCACCTGTGCCAGGTGGAGGTTGGAGACACTCCAGCGGAGGCTCTGCTGGACTCGGGAGTCTGGTGTCCCTAGTAAGGGCTCCCCTGGTCAGCAGAGTCTACTGGCCAGAAAGTTGGCGTCATGTGCATCCATGGAGACTTAAAAGACTATCCGACCGCCCTAGTGTCTCTAACCACAGGGGCTGGCAGATGGACTCACGAAGTGGCAGTTGCCCCAAATTTACACTACAAACTTATAATAGGGAGAGACTTCCCGGTACTGTGGCCTGCTATGAGAGTGACTGATACCCATGAGACAGGGGTAACAAAAGCAAAGTGGCCCAGCTCAGGGGGGAGACCAGAACCCTGGGAACCTGAGACCAAAGGGCCAGTGGTAGGGGTGACTGCCACTTTGGTGGAAGATGAGGAGACAACTCCAATAAGTGTGATCGTGGGAGACGTTGAGCACTTGCTGCCCGGTCCTGAATTGGCAGACCTGAATGTCTCCAGGGATAATTTTGGTACCGCCCAACGTCGGGACCCAACCCTATCCCGCGCCTGGGAAAATGTGTTAATTGTAGATGGTGAACCACAACAACATGGGACAGAGAAAGTGTTTCCCCGTTTTGTGGTTCATCAGGATATGTTGTATCAGGTAAACAAACTACGGGGTGAGCCTATTGAACAGTTGGTGGTCCCCAAGGCTTATCGCAAGCTTGTGTTAGATCTAGCCTGACCTGCCAGATAACTAGCCCCCAGCCACATTTCCATAGTCCCCTAGTACCTCTCCTGATTATCGAAGTACCGTTTGATAGAATAGCTATAAACTGCATAGGCCCAGTACCGAAGTCTGCCAGAGGGCATCAACACTTTTTAGTCATTCTAGACTACGCCACTCGGTAACCGGAGGCGGTGCCACTGCGACATACCTCAGCCAAACTCATAGCTAAGGAGATAATGGAGATGTTTTCCCGAGTAGGACTACCTAAAGAGGTTCTGACCGACCAGGGGACCCCTTTTATGTCCAAGGTGATGAGGGAACTCTGTAAGTTGCTGCACATAAAATAACAACGACCGTCCATTTACCATCCGCAAACGACGGTCTGGTAGAACAGTTTAACCAAACATTAATAAATATGTTGAAAAGGGTAGTGTTTAAAGATGGGATCGATTGGGACCTCCTTTTGCCCTATCTCATGTTTGCAGTGCGAGAGGTACCCCAGGCCTCTACTGGGTTCTCGCCCTTCAAACTGCTATATGGCAGTTGGACGTGGCAAAAGAGGCGTGGGAACAACAACCCACTCCACATAAAAATGTAATTGAGTACATTACCCAGATGCAAGATTGGATAGAGACAGTGTTGCCTCTTGTTAGTGAGCATATGGAGGCAGCTCAGCGAGCCCAGGGTCGGGTCTATAATCGGCAGGCTCAGGTCCAGATTTTTAACCCGGGTGATCGGGTTTTGGTTCTGGTGCTGACCGTGGACAGTAAGTTCCTGCCTAGGTGGTAGGGGCCCTACGAGGTATTCGAGAAAATTGGAGATGTAAACTACAAGGTACCCCAGACAGGGCGGTGAAAGCCGGAGCAGGTTTACCATGTGAATTTACTCAAACCGTGGAAAGATAGGGAAACCTGTACAGAAGACAGCCCACGGCCGGGTTTTCTAGGAGAAGAGGTACCGGCCCCTCTGTCTAATGCAAAAAAGGCGGCATCTACATTAAAAATTACTGACAGCCTCTCCTCTAAACAGACTCAGGAGGCCAGGGAGTTTGTTAGTCGGAAAACATGGATGTGTTCTTGGACCTCCCTGGATGCACTTCCATAATCCAGCATAACATTGTCACTGAGCCTGAGGCAAAAGTCAGATTAAAATCGATTATTCGTCATTATTATATTTATCTCGAATAAAATGCGATTTAATTTTTCGCGTATTGCGATTTTCTTTAAACTGTATAAGGCAACTTTCATGGTTGGCTAATATGTGTATTTTACGAATATTCGCTGTATTGCTATAACTTCGTTTTTTAGAGTATTACGAATATTCAAAAATACACATAATTTAGCTAATATAGTGCTATAATCATTTTTTATAGTCACATTTTTTTGTCTCTTCTGAACTTCATTTCATTTGCTATAACTTTGATTTTTAGAATATTACGAATATTCAAAAAAACAAAGTTGTAGCAATATAGCGAATATTCGTAATATACACATATAGACTTCAATTTAGCTAATATAGTGCTGTAGTATTATTTTTTTTTATAGTGTACATTTTTTCCAAAAATGAAGTTCAGAAGAGACAAAAATTAGACTATAAAAAAAAGATTATAGCACTATATTAGCTAAATTGCAGTCTATATGTGTATTTTATGAATATTCGCTATATTGCAATAACTTTGTTTTTTCGAATATTTGTAATACACACATATAGACTGCAATTTAGCTAATAGTGCTGTACATAAAAGAGGAAAATTATAAATTAGTAATGAGAATCGTTACTGATTTATAATTTCCCTTTTTATGTAGGATAGTTTATGTAATGCGACAAATAGGCAATTAAATATGCAAGTGAATCGGGTCGCATAAGGGCTGTAGGCTATTGGGTTGGCTTGGTCGAATAGACGAAGATAAAGAATATAGCGCTATATTCACTATATTCGACAATTCTACCAAGCCAACCGTAAGTAACGGTTGGCTTGGTAGAATTGTTGAATTTTGACTATAGCGAATATAGCGCTATATTCTCTATCTTCGTCTATTCGACCAAGCCAACCCAATAGCATACAGCCCTTATGCAACGCGATTCACTCGCATATTTAATTGCCGATTTATCGCATAACATAAACTATCTTACATAAAGAGGAAAATTATAAATCAGTAATGAGAATCGTTACTGATTTATAATTTTCCTCTTTATGTAAGATAGTTTATGTTATGCGATAAATCGGCAATTAAATATGCGAGTGAATCGGGTCGCATAAGGGCTGTATGCTATTGGGTTAGGTTGGTCGAATAGACGAAGATAGATAATATAACGCTATATTCGACAATTCTACCAAGCCAACCCATTAGTGATAGTAGTAATTTTTACTATCGCAAAATTTGTGATACTAAATTACTAGTACTAATTTAGTGACATTAAAGTAAATTACTAATATGACTAATGGGTTCAGATCGGAAAAAAAACTAATATTCGTTATAACGAATATATTTTAATATATTCAACATATTCGCGAATTTACAAAGTTTTCATATTCGTACGAATATTTCACTACTCGAATATTCCCGCTCATCCCTAAGCCTCGGTGCTGTAGTGTCTCAGTCAAATGGGAGGAGCATTCCATTGTCTTCCTGAGCCGCAAGCTCGCCCCAGCCGAAACCAAGTACAGTATAGTGGAGAGAGAGTACCTGGCTATCAAGTGGGCAATCGAGTCTCTCCGCTACTATTTGTTGGGGAGAAAGTTCTGCCTGGTGATCGACCACTCCCCTCTCAAGTGGATGAGCCAGGCAAAAGACAGGAATGCCTGGGTCACAAGATGTTTTTTGTCTCTTTACTTTATGTTCTCAGTAGAACACAGAGCAGGCCAGTTGCAGGGAAACGCAGATGCCCTGTCCCGGGTGGATTGTCTGGCGTGTGTCCACCCCCTCAGGGTTGAACAAAGGAGGGGGGGGGGGGGTATGTGACACAGTGAGGGGTTGTGTCTGGCAAGGCAGGTATTTTCCTCCCAGCATGTGCGGCTGGACTGGTTTCCAGCCAGGTGAAGTCAAATACCGGTCAAGGCCCCTTAAAGCCTGCTGTGGACTACTGGAGGCAGAACTGCCAGCAGGGTGACTTGTGTTATATGAACTTTCCATTGTGTGTGAATTAACACCAAGACTGCAAAGTTACGTGCTGTTTTGTGCAATTGCCTCAGTGTGAATAAACACTGACGTTTTGAGTTAATAACTTGTATTTTACCTCTGTACTGCGCCCGCTTTCCCTATCTACCAGATACTATAAAACAACCAGTCTTGCAGGATACCCTTTTCCTGGAATAAATAGTAGCTTGTTGCTAACATAGATTTCAGTCACCATCTATGCCAGTTTCTGCAAATGATGATAAATGTGCCTAGGCCAATGACCTTGTCTGTGCATGCACCCTTTTCCAAAACTGACAAGGGTGTCATAATAACACCAGTTGCGACTTGATTTAGTCACAATGGGGTTTAAATGAAAAAAAAAAAGTTGTGCAACTTTTTGAGGCCAAAAGCAAGCCGTGGGGAGGTAATAAATCTCCCCCCAAATCCCTAGCTACTTGAATGAGACTGAGCTACTGTTGGCCAAGTCATGCAAAATCAGTGTGTACAGCAACTTGTGAGTGATACTTGCAGTTCCTTGCACAGAATTCAGCAGTGACCTTTTAGAGAGATCTAGCTTTCTCTCTCCCCAGGCTGAGGGATCAAGTGAACATCATAGCCTAGCCAGGTACACCTTAAGGCCTTAGGCCTGCTTCACAACAGAGTCGCGTGTGAGGGCCGGACAATATCTGGGTGCGTTGCGGGAAAATGCACAATTTTTTCTGCGAGAGTGCAAAGCGTTTTAATGCATTTTGCACGTGCATGAGAAAAATCGGCATGTTTGGTACCCAGACCCAAAATTCTTCAAAGAAGTTCGGGGATCGGTGTTGTGTAGATTTTATTATTTTCCCTTATAGCACCTCACCTGCGCTTCACCCACATTGCACTCGTGCTGAATTCTCGCCCCATGTGAAAGGGGCCTTAGGCTACTTTGATATAAGAATTTTTCCTTTCCGGTATTGAGATCCATCATAGGATCCGAGCCGCAGTTTTTGCGGGTCAGGTGCGGATCTATTCACTTCAATGTGGGTCGCAAAGGATGCGAACAGCACTTAATGTTGCCTGTCATATAGTTCTGGTAAATCTTATGTGGTAGGAGAAATGTTGGGTCATCTTAGACATCAGTAGGTAGGTGCAATTGCAATATCTGCCCTTATATACTGTACTAATGCCCCTGAATATGCACACAGTGATATCTTTATCTAGGGAAAATTTGTATAATGATGTCACAGAATGCACACAATGATCTCCTACCACAGTATTAGAAAGACGGTTACTTTATGCGACTGTGCAGGCAGGCCATTGATGTCACAGTAAATGGATAGTAAGCACACTGATGTCACAGTACAGGGATAATAAACACTGATAACACAGTCCAAGGACAATAAACAAGTCAGTTTTTGCGGCTCGGGTCACACAGTCAGCAGCAGCATGAGGAGGCCACAGACTGGTGCCGTGACCGGGTCCGCAGGGACAACACATTTTTTTACTCAAGGTTACCAGCGCTCCTTGGGCCGGCGTGCAGTGAACGGAAGGATAGCACCAGGTCCTTCGGGGCACTTTCTGTTTGTCCAGGGATTCCCTGCCGCTAGGGAGACCACCCTGTTGGTTGCTAAATTCTAGTTCACAAGATCCAAGTACCAAAAGGCTGAATTTCCAGAGTAAGTGAGCAAGTTAAGGAAAGTATCACCCTCTCTCAGATTGAGTTGGAACCTGCATACCACTGTATAATCGTGTCTGTTGTTTGGAGTTGCAGCTTACCTCCATCTTCTGTACCAAGGCATTATTTGCCTAGATGCTACCTACACGAAGGCAAATATTTCAAGTAAACTTTTTGTTGATTCAACTGCTGACTCTCTCTTTATTCTATACCACATATCTCAACGCACCAACTGGTGCTGGCATCACGAACACCAGGGACCCTGCCTCCAAGGCACTCAAAGCAGCTACACCACCAAGGGCACCTCAATTACCATCTGGCTAGGAATCCCTGGAAAAATAGAGAGTGCCCCGAAGGATTTCATGCTGTCCTTTCCTTCACTGCACGCCGGCCCAGGGCTACTACCCCCATCGGCCCACCATAACCACAACATATTGCCTCTGCGGCCCGGTAGCTGCAATCTGCCTCATCCTCCTCATCTCCCTATTGCTCCTCCAGATGCTCCTGCTCCTCCTCTCCTGTCACCTGTGTAGAAAAAACACTCATTTTGCTATACATTGCTTGTGCTCCAATGTCCTCCTCCTCCTGTTCAGCCCCCACAGGTCTCCAGTCCCCTTACTAGCCAGATATACCAGCAAAAAAATATACAATGCAACAGCACTCTTAAAACCAAATAAAGTAGAATAATGCCATAGTAATAGAAAATATTGTGGTGCTAATGCTACGCTTATTTTGTAAATTTGAGATTCTTGGCAAATACATTTTGTACAAAAATTATTTTGTCCCGTCTGCCACACGTCAAGGCGATCTCTGTAAGACGGGAACCTAACACTAAATACTACCTGTTATGTGCCATAACAGCCACCATAAAATTCAGGGAGTGCAGGTTCCACATGCATGCTGGGTCCACTCTGCTTTTTATCATTTTTGGTGCCAAAATGGCCATAATTAAAGGGTTTCTACCACTTTGTTTTCACATAATTAGCTTTCAGAAACTAGCGATCCGCTAGTGTCTGCTCTGCCAAACAATCCTAATATAATAGCTTTTGGGGCAGCCTTTTCGCTAAAAAAAGAACTTATATTGATATGCTAATGACCCTCTAGGTGCTATGGGGGCGTCATTAGCACCTAGAGGATCGGTCTACCTTCACAAAATGCCGCCGCCCAGCGCGTCCCTCCAGCCCGCCCATCTCCTCCGGAATGTGATCAAGCGGACGACTTCTCGCGCATGCACCGTGCGCGTCTGTATTCAACGCATGCGCAGTGAATGTCCGACCGCTTCCCTGCTCAGACATCTCCACTGCGCCTGTGCCGATGGAGCACTATGACGTCATCTAGCCAAGTTGCTGGTGTGACTGAGCAGGAACCACATTCACCAAGTGGCCCGTAAAGGACATGTACTGCCCCTGACTGTAGTTACAGCTCCACACGTCGGCGATGCCGTGTACTTTGGCAGACACCGACAGGCTCATATGTTCTACATATTTGTGCAGGGCTGATAAAATTCTTGTTGCTTGCAGCCACCACAAGGGGGAGCTTACTAAAAATATAGTATACATGTAGATTACAGATTACAGCTATATTTTGTGTGTATTGCTCATAGTCGATGAATTAATTACTGTTAATTATAATTTTATACTGTTGTATAATATTTAAGCTCTTATTTGTGTCATGTATGATAATATCTGCAAGTATTTTAGTCTATGACGTGTTTAAACATGAACAAGTGCTTTAAGAAGTGGATGTCAAGCAGAATAAATTTAGGTTTTTCCATGATGAAGAACAAGGTCATCTTTCAATTATGGCAAGGCGGAAAGAAACAGCTGTACTATTTACAATGCCCGCTGACAGATAGGGATGAGTAAAGAAGATTTTTCTTTGCGCCTTCAGGTGTGTGGGAGTTGAAACACCGAAAAAGATATTGTACTTGTTAACCAGCTTAGAAAATTCAAGTATATTAACTATGTATTGTAGTGATTACCATAGAGTATGACCATCATCAAATAAGGGGCCATACAAACTGAACCGGCCATGCTTAATTTTCTATTTTGTGCACGAGCATCAGTAAATTGTAAATGGTCTTAGGTTATAGCCACAAGATATGGATTTCCCTCTACTGAGTTGCAGTGGAAATTCAACAGCATTTACAGTAGCAGCAAAGTGGATGAGATTCTACCAAATCACATCCACATATCCACATGTTCTGGAAAAGTTTGCATGCAAATTAATCTGCAGTACAACATTTTAATCCATAGCATCAGGGGCGTTGCTAGGTTAAGGCTACTTTTGCCTGATCCGGCAGGGTTCAGCAAAAACGCTTCCGTTACTGATAAAACAACCCTCTGCATCCGTTATGAACGGATCCGGTTGTATTATCTTTAACATAGCCAAGATGGATCCGTCATGAACTCCATTGAAAGTCAATGGGGGACGGATCCGTTTTCTATTGTGTGTGGGTCCATCCTGTTCCGCATCCCATGATGGAAAGAAAACTGCAGCATGCGGAACGGAATGCATTTGGAGCATTGAATGACATTGAATGGCCCTCCTCAGGACAGCAATACAATTGAATCTAATACACTGGAAGATCTGAAAGACCTGTGTGACATCACAGGTCATGTGATGGCAGTGGTTTAGAAGGACCTGCGATGATGTCACCATCATGTGACCAGTGCAGGAGAGGATGGCAGTGAAGAGGAGAAGACTCAGGGTAAGAAGCTGTGGTGATGTCTGCTACACGAGGAGAGGCAAGTGAAGTGAGAGGCAGAGCAATGCTGGGAGTTGTGGTTATTTACCTGGGACTGTATGTTAGGGCTGAAGGGAGGGATGTTATTTACATGGGACTGTATGTTGGAGGTGACTGGGGAGGGAGTCATGTTTACATGGGACTGTATGTTGATGGTGGCTGTAGGAGGCAGTGATGTTATTTACATGGGACTGTATGTTGGAGGTGACTGGGGAGGGAGTCATGTTTACATGGGACTGTATGTTGATGGTGGCTGTAGGAGGGAGTGATGTTATTTACATGGGACTGTATTGATGACGGCTGTGGGAGGGGGTGATGTTACTTAAATGGGACCAGTGGCGTGCCAAGGGTGTTTGGCACCCGGGGCAGGTCCTTTCTTTGGCACCCCCCCAGTGTTTTAAAAAAATTGGACCCCCTCACAGTAGTATTGCCCTCATTGTACAACGGTAACAGTAGTTTTGTATAGACGTGTGCCCCCTCACATTAGTTATGCCAACATTGTGCCCCCTCACAGTAGTTATGCCCACATTGTGCCCCCTCACAATAGTTATGCCCTATCTGTGCCCCCTTCACAGTAATAATTCCAATTGTGCCCCCTTCACAGTAATAATCCCCGTTGTGCCCCCTTTATAGTAATAATGCCCGCTGTGCACCCTAAATAGTAATAATGCCCATTGTGCCCCCTTAATAGCAATAATGCCCATTGTGCCCCCTAACAGTAATAATGCCCATTGTGCCCCCTAACAGTAATAATGCCCATTGTGCCCCCTAATAGTAGTAATGCCCATTGTGCCCCCTAACAGTATTAATGCCCACTGTGCCCCCTTCACAGTAATAATGCCCATTGTGCCCCCTCCATAGTAGAAATCCCCATTGTGCCCCCTTCACAGTTATAATGCCCTCTGTGCCCCCTTCATTGTAGTAATGCCCTCTGGCTCTGTGCCCCCTCCGTAGTAGAAATGCTCATTGTGCCCCCTTCACATTAGTAATGCCCTCTGTGCCCCCTCTATAGTAGTAAATTCACAGTGAATCATAGCACTCGTCAGAAAACTGGCAAATGAATGTGTGCTCGTCCCTTGTTATCCCTGACTCTACCTCAGGAATTCTTCAGACGATTGATCAAAGTTTGAGACAGCACACTAATAGGATTTTTCAATGCCCTCTTTGCCCCCTCCATAGTAATAAAGTCCGCTGTGCCCCTCCATAGTAATAAAGTTCTATGTGCCCCCTCCGTAGTAATAAAGATCTCTGTGCCCCCTCCGTAGTAATAAAGCTCTCTGTGCCCCCTCCGTAGTAATAAAGCTCTCTGTGCCCCCTCCATAGTAATAAAGTCCTCTGTGCCCCCTCCATAATAATAAAGTCCTCTGTGCCCCCTCCGTAGTAATAAAGCTCTCTGTGCCCCCTCCATAGTAATAAAGTCCTCTGTGCCCCCTCCATAGTAATAAAGCCCTCTGTGCCCCCTCTGTATAAAAAAATAAATAAAATAAAAAAGGACTCACCTTGTCCTGCTCCTGAAGCTCACATACCTCTCTTCCCTGCATGCACAGATCGCGCTGCAGCACTGTGTTGGGGCAGAGCTTATGCAGATTTACGGGCTGCAGTCCCCGCCTTCACAGGCCAGCAGCGAGATCTGTGCCTGCAGGCTGAATGCTGGAGTGGGGAGAAGTCTTCCTGCCGGCCTAAAGGAGGGGTGGAGTGCTGGGAGCTGAGCGGTGAGTGACAGGACCCAGCTCCCTGCGCTCCAGCAATGATCTCTTCCAACTGTATTGATGGAAGCGCTCATTGCTTCTGGCACCCCCTGTGAGTCGGCTCCCGGGGCGGACGCCACCCCCTTAGTAGGCAACTGCATGGGACTGAATGTTGGAGGGGCTGGGCAGGGAGATGTTATTTACATGGGACTGTATGTTGATGGCGGTTGTGGGAGGGAATTATGTTATTTACATGGGACTGAATGTTGGAGGGGGCTGGGGCAGGGTGATGTAATTTACATGGGACTGTATGTTGAAGGCAGCTGTGGGGGGGGGCTATGTTATTTATATGGGACTGTATGTTGGAGGCGGGTGTGGGAGGGGCTATGTTATTTATAAGGGACTGTATGTTGGAGGCGGCTGTGGGAGGGAGTGATGTTATTTACATGAGACTGTATGTCGGAGGGAGCTGGGGGGGCAGTGATGTTATTTACATGGGACTGTATGTTGATGGTGGCTGTGGAATAGAGTGATGTTATTTACATGGGACTGAATGTTACAGGGGTCTGAGGGAGTGATGTTATTTACATGAGACTGAATGTTGAGGGGGCGATATTATTTACATGGGACTGTATGTTGAAGGTGGCTTGTGGGGGGGGAATGATGTTATTTACATGGGACTGAATATTAAGGGGTGATGTTTACATAGGACTGTATGTTGAAGGTGGCTGGAGAGATGTGTGATGTTATTTACATGGTACTTTATGGCAAATGGAGGAAAATAGTGTTATTTACATGGGACTATATGTTAGAGGGGCTGAAGGGAGGGGAGTGATGTTATTTACATAGAACTGTATTTTGGAGGCGGCAGGAGAGATGGTGTGATGTTATTTACATGGGACTGTATGGTGGGAGGAGGAGGGGGCACTGCAAATCCAGAGGACACTATAGGCATTCTTATTACTACTGGGGGCTCTATAGGAGGGACCTAAAGATCTGCATCATTTCTACTAAGAGCACTGTGGGCGCCTTATTACTACTGAGGGGTCTGTAGAGAGCTTTATTACCACTGCTGGAACAATAGGGGGCCTTATTTCTACTGGGAGCTCTGTGAGGGTATTATTAATACTGGAGGGCTCTTCTACGAATGAGGGCACTCTTGGAGAGCGTTATCACGGTTGGGGGCACTGTAGGGGGCAGTATTACTATTGGGGGCATTCTTGGGGAGCATTATCACAGTTTGGGGCACTGTAGGGGGCAGTATTACTAAGCAGGGTATTCTAGAAGGGAATTACTAGTGCTGGGATTATGAGAAGCACTATTACTATGGGGGCACTCATTTTTCTTCAGGATAGTATTTGGGGGTATTGGAAATGTGAGAAAGCTAAGATGTCTGTGTGTCACACTCTGCAGAGACGAGGTGGCTGAAAGAAGTTATATGGACCAAATGGAGAAGATGATGATAGAGAAGGCACTGGATGTGAGAGGTACTTGCTGCTGTATAGGAAGTACAGCAAAATGCGGTGTGTGGGGGGAGGGGGGCTGTTGAGGGTCGACTTAGATAACTGGGCCATATTCATTGGGGCTTGGGCCCCAGATATTTTGAGACCCTAGCAACGCCCCTGCATAGCATATCAGTTTATGCAGCAGATTTCTACTGTGCATTTCACCAAATCTGCCGCAAAATCAGAATGTTGCCAAAGAGTTGTTGCTAGATTTCCATGTATTCGCTATAAAATCTTCAGTTGATTTTTTACACAGAAATTATATCCTGTGGGAATTTACCCTTACAGTTTTCGCAATTTTATTTTTTCCCTATTTCCATGGCTTGGGTCAGTGTATGGCTGAACAATGATGTGTTCATATGTGTTCATATAATGATAATATACCATTGTCACACCCTTTTGCATTGCTTTTTTATATAATGATCATATATAGAACTGCATTTTTTATATCACCACACAAGTTTTCTATTGGATTAAGATCTGGGGATTGGGCTGGCCACTCCATAACGTCAATCTTGTTGGTCTGGAACCAAGATGTTGCACGTTTACTGGTGTGTTTGGGGTCGTTGTCTTGTTGAAACACCCATTTCAAGGGCATTTCCTCTTCAGCATAAGGCAGCATGACCTCTTCAAGTATTCTGATGTATTCAAACTGATCCATGATCCCTGGTATGCGATAAATAGGCCCAACATCTTAGTATGAGAAACATCCCCATATCATGATGCTTGTGCCACCATGCTTCACTGTCTTCACAATGTACTGTGGCTTGAATTCAGTGTTTGGAGGTCGTCTCACAAACTGTCTCCGGCCACTAGACCCAAAAAGAACAATCTTACTTTCATCAGTCCACAAAATGTCTCTTTAGGCCAGTCAATGTGATCTTGAGCACATGTCTTTTGTTCAACAGTGGGACTTTGCGGGGGCTTCTTGCAGATAGCTTGGCTTTACATAGGCATCTTCTAATTGTAACAGTACTCACAGGTAACGTTAGACCTTCCTTGATTTTCCTGGAGCTGATTGCTGGCTGAGTCCTTGCCATTTTGGCTATTCTTCTATCCATTTGAATGGTAGTTTTTCGCTTTCTTCCACGTCTTTCAGGTTTTAGTTGCCATGTTAAAGCATTTGTGATCATTTTAGCTGAGCAGCCTATAATTTTCTGCACTTCCTTATTTGTTTTCCCCTCTCCAATCAACTTTTTAATCAAGGTACGCTGTTCTTCTGAACAATGTCTGGAACGACCCAATTTCCTCAGTATTTCAGAGAGAAATGCACTGTAACCAGCATGTACAACATTTGCTGCCTTCCTTCCTTAAATAAGGGCAATAATTGCCACCTGTTTTTCAAAGAATGAATTACCTCACTCATTGAACTCCACACTGCTATTATTTTGAACATGCCCCTTTCAATAAGTGATTAAATTACAGAGAATCAGCAGCAAGCATGTCATGACTGTTTGGTCTGTTGGGTTTCTATTACTTTACTACACCTGCTAGTAAATTATTTGCCATGTAGAAATATCATTTCTACCAAAAACAGTGATTGATCAGGTTAGTGATGTCTGACTGCTATTATTTTGTACACAACTGTACGATCCGTCCTAAGTGACAAACCAAAACTGGACGAAAATCCCTTCTCAACTAAGGCTGCTTTCACACTAGCGTTCGGCTGTCCGCTCGTGAGCTCCGTTTGAAGGAGCTCACGAGCGGACCCGAACGCCTCCGTCCAGCCCTGATGCAGTCTGAATGGATGCGGATCCGCTCAGACTGCATCAGTCTGGCGGCGTTCAGCCTCCGCTCCGCTTGCCTCCGCACGAACAGGCGGACAGCTGAACGCTGCTTGCAGCGTTCGGGTGTCCGCCTGGCCGTGCGGAGGCGTGCGGATCCGTTCAGACTTACAATGTAAGTCAATGGGAACGGATCCGCTTGAAGATGTCACCATATGGCTCAATCTTCAAGCGGATCCGTCCCCCATTGACTTTACATTGAAAGTCTGAACGGATCCGCGCAGGCTACTTGCGCACTTGCGAATTTTTTTAAAGTTATTAATGCAGACGGATCCGTACTGAACGGAGCCTCCGTCTGCATTAATATGATCGGATCCGTTCAGAACGGATCCGATCAAGCGCAAGTGTGAAAGTAGCCTAAGGCAGAAACCTAAACCAAAATGAGAAAAGAGTACGAAGACAGAAAGACAGAAAGAGGTGAAAACCAGACAGGCAAAACCAGGACCTGATCAGGCTCCTAAATCAGATACAAACACAGGTGAAGCCGGGAGAAAACTTCAGAGACAAAGTCAGCAGGCAAAGGAGAGGTCACAAAGTAGCAGAGTCAAATACTAGGAGGTCACAACAGAGACAAAATTGGTAATCAGGAGCAATGTAAAAAAAAAAAAAAGGCAAAGGTCAGTGATCCAGAGAAGGAAACACACAACTAGCTAATGAGGCTTAGAAAACCAATCACAGGCACCTGTGGCCAGCAGCTGCCCATCTAAATAGTCTGCCTCAGGAAGCATGTGATGCCGACACAGAGCCTTCTCGGTCCAGTGTCCAGGCTTCCTGATAGGTCAAGCAGCCACACTGTCAGCGGGGCTGGTTTCCATAGCAACAGAGCAATGCTACTACCATATTGCGACCGGACTCTCAGCAGGATCACACACAGGTAAGTGCATGACAGATACAATAAGTTTGTCATTAGGGATGAGCGAATCGACTTTAGATGAAACATCCAAAGTCGTTTTGCATAATACTTCATTTGAATACTGTACGGAGCAAGCGCTGCGTACAGTATTAGAATGTATTGGCTCCTATGAGCCGAAGTTATTACTTTGCGAAGTCTTGCGAGACTTCGCATAATAACTTCATAAATCAATTTCTACTGTAAAAAACACATTTCCTGAACTTGGGTTCAGTTTCAAGTGGAACCTTGGAACCAAACCCAAGTTTTGGAAATGTTTTTTTACAGTAGAAAGCAATTTATGAAGTTATTACTCGAAGTCTCGTGAAGTGACAACTTCGGCTAATTGGAGCCAACACATTCTAATACTGTACGGAGCGCTCGCTATTCAAAGTATTATGTCAATCGACTTCGGATGAAACATCCAAAGTCGATTCGCTCATCCCTCTTTGTCATCACTAGAAGTCACAGTCTGCTATTCTGTTCCTGATCCAGATAACAATGCTTCCAGTGCTATGTTTTTACCAGTGTGCGCTGTTAAGCAGTGGTGGATTTGCCCGTTTTGGGACAGTTCAACTAATCCAATTGTTAAAGCCAGTTGTTGTTCAAAAGCCAACAAACTTCTGCATGTCAGCAATGGTAGCATGCATATTGTTAGGAAGTACTGGTATAATTTTGTTTTTTGCATTCTACATTTGGAGAAGTGGCTGCCTCCAACTGGGTTGCACACTCCTGTCCATGCTTTTAATTAGAGCATAGTATGGCTGCATCCTACATTGCCTTGAATTCATTGCCTTGAACGACAGGAATACAGGCAGGAAATTATGCAGGATAAATGTGGATAAATCGCAATAGCGCAAGACTATTAAAATACCTTTGCTGGTCACCAGAGAACCTAAAGCTCAAGCAACCTGTGCCTTAATAGGATGCCTTAAATACCCAGGGAACACTCAGCCATTGGTTGGCGAAGGTTTAGTGAGTGCGTGCACTGGCGCTTCAAAAGGCCGTACGGGAGCATAGCAAGGCAGGATGATGGAGAATATAACATGGAGAGGATGCTGGCTACCAGCATGCCAAATGCATGGTGAATGTAACGGCATCCACACCCACAGGGAACAGCAGCAGAAAGGTGGGCATGGACTGTAGGCATAACACTCAATCTTTCCTCCTTTATTTTCCTGAATTGAATCACACAAAGTTTGGATTCACTAGACTTGGGTCGAATTTCTGAATCAATTTCCGAATCAATTTATTCATCTATAATCCTACGTTTATGTCCATCTTAAAGGGGTTGTCCGGGATTGAGGACTTTGTTGCATTAGTACAAGACATACATGTAGTATAACATACATCCGTGTCCTACCTTTTCCATGTGTTTCTGAAGGCCCGTTTTCTGATAGGAAATTCTTCGAAGGAAGTGAACTTTTCTTAGACTCGGTGATGTACCGGGTCCCTTGCAGGAGCGCTGAAGCCTCATCATCCGGCTGCTCATGGAGCCCAGTAACATCACTGGCACTGATGGCCCAGCTTTAGCACTGCTCTAGCCACTAAAACGGTTAGGGCAGCGCTGAAGCCCGCCCATCAGACCCGGTGACATCACCGAACACACTGTCCGGCGGAAACCTGCGCCCGGCAGTGTGTTATTGTAAACAAAAAAGCCTTTGGCCTGCGCGATTTAGTGCAGCGCAAAGGAGAACATCAGAGCATTAACTGCTCAAGTCAGGGGGGCTGCCTGTGTGAAAATAGAGGTTTGTCCGGGTTAAGCTCTGAACCCGGACAACCCTTCCAGTTAGCCACAAATTGTATGACATTATGGAGGAGAACTACCATATTTTTGCTTTACGCCAACGTTAATCTGGCACTGGTGGAGCATGCCTACAAAGTCTTTTGCTCCTCAAGAATAGGAGCAAAGCTGCAGTACTGGCACAACCACTACCATTTGAACAGAGCTGCTCTTCCAGCTCCATTTAAAGCTATAATTTGCGTGTGCCAGAGGCAGCAGGGAACGGCTGACTGGTGGGGGCATCCAGTATTGGACCGCCAACGATTGGATATTGATGACCTATCCCAGGAGCCTGGAAATCCCCATTAACTTATTTTGCTTGTTGCTGATTTCTGCAGTAAGTTTTACAACTACAGCTTTCAGTTTTTGAGTATAGTGTGCCAATAGTATAATAAGCAGTTGAGTATGTACCGTATGTTTATTCACCAGTATATAACCTAGGCTCATATCACTATTACATGGATCTAATATAGTCTGGTGAGATTATACTACATGTATCTTTTTTTAATATTCTCAAGAAAGTGTAATGGGTTATAAATAAGTAAACAGGGAGTCTTTGTCATTCCGAGCATAGTTTCCATCCTATTATATTTATTTGGCACCCTGAGATAAGGAAAGGAATGTGCTCTACAGCTCTTATGCTGAAGTTAATTTTACCTCCTATATCAATAAACATTTGCTTTGTAAGACATTACACTACAGATATCAGTCTGGCAGGTATGAGATCATTATTCCGCCAAGGCTATAATAAGATGTCATGTCATCCTATGATGTTGGTCAAAAAGGTCAGAATACAAGTGTATAAAGTGTGTACTTTCACCTTATTCTGCAGACAAAGCAGGTGTTAGCATTGTTGCTACTGAATTGAAGTTATATGCGCTTACCTTACAACTGTAGAAGGTATAACACTATCTAGCATACTCTTGGTATGGACATTTTCTGCATTCCTCCTCCTATATGAAGATGCAAACTGCTGCTCAAATGTAAATACTAGCAAAATGGCCTATAACATCACAGGGATATTCCATGTATGGCTTACAGTATCTAACCAGCCTCAGATTGGAGAGTCATTTAGTAAACTGTTGGCTTAAATCAATATCTCTGCAAGGTCATTCAGATGTCAACCAAGGTAGACAATCTGGTTAGTGGTGGCAGCATCATGCAATATACATATTCATTGATTTGTTGTTCTACTTATGCTAATTAGTTTTTTGCATTGATGAGTTAGGGAACCTGCACATGTGAATTACACAATTTTTTCTTCTGCGCAGATTCTTCGGAATTTTTTTTGCATAATACAGTGCTAGCAAAGTGTATGAGACTAGACAAATCTCATGTACACTTTGTTCTTTTATCTCCATGAGGAAATTAACCTGCCATGCAGATTCTGAAGTCAATTGTTTGTGTGATTTTTGCTGTAGATTTCACCCTTTTCAATGGAAGACTGAGCAAAACCGCACATGTGCGCCGGTAGCGTTAGCGTACTCTCAGATCTGATCAAGCCAAGTGTCCAGCTATCAGCTTTTTTCACTAATAAGTGAAAATAGAAAAATATCACTGTATAAAAGTGAATCATTTTAACTTTAGATTTTATTTCAGTTTTTATTTCCTGCACTTTAATATTATGATCATATGTTTAATTGCATTGGTACATATACCAAGGCACATCGTATAGCGCACGTGATTATCCTACGTTGGGATCCTGAGCACCCTCTATAAACCAGATTAGGTTCTCTGGTAGACATGAGCCCCACCATGGATACATGTGATAACGTGACCTCTCAGTCTACAGTTTTCTCTGCTTGTGCATATACACAAAGGTACGGACAAGTGGTTATATAGTTAAATAACTTGACCTCCATCTTTATGATTACATGCACCCCTTCCCAACAGCGATGTTTTAAATAAAGAAAATAGGGGACTGATTCTGAGAAGGTATAAAATGGTTCGACTATTTATTGATAGGTGAGCATCATTTATTGCAAAATGGCCAACCTCTATAATATCTGCTTATAACTCCTTGAATGTTAATTTTAAGAAAACTACTTACTGTAGAAATACAAGCAATTGTCAGTACCAGTGAAAACTTGTGCAATGCTCATATTGTGAGAAAATCACATTTAGTAATCAATATTTTAAATTAGATCACCAGAATTAGTTCTCTCTGGACAAAGCTGTGTTTAGGTATAGACAAACACATATATATTGTATTACTTATGATGACCAAGCCTAATATTAACCCCTTCCCAACTGCCCACTGGCTGTATATGTTCTATCTGCACATACCCAGTGCAGATAGCATGTATATAAATGGTCAGCGCTGGGATTAAAGCTCCTGCTTCTGCAATGTAGCAGGAGCAGGTTGAGTCCTGGCTGGGAGACGCAGCGGGGACCCTGAGTTTATTACCACTTCTGCCTTCTCCTGTACCAGGAGGACAGCGCTGCACGAGTGCAGGGGGAGAGCAGGAAGAGTTAGAGCCTCTTCTTCTGATGTCTGGGGCAGGAGCAGAGCTGCAGGG
The DNA here is from genome assembly GCF_014858855.1 of Bufo gargarizans. Lineage (NCBI taxonomy): Eukaryota > Metazoa > Chordata > Amphibia > Anura > Bufonidae > Bufo > Bufo gargarizans. Next base: position 124,316,037 of record NC_058080.1, read on the forward strand.
TCTAAGGAGACCCTCATCAGTGCTGCCTGTGTGTAATTCCCCCACAGGGGTCTGTTTTCTCCCGTAAGCTCCTGTGGATGCCCCATTTACTGTGAAAAAAAGTCAGTGTCCTCCAGAGGTCTTTTAATGAACTGCAGGGGAACAAATTATATGCTAAAAATAAATGAAAATAGAAGTTGAAAAATGATAAAAAATATAAATAGGGAACCCATTGCAATAATTCATTTTTGTGTCAGCTTTAATATTTAAGAAATAAAAAGCTATAATTAAAAAAATACTTTTTAAATAAGGGTTAGCATTTTCCCCCAAATTAAAGTAAAAAAAAAACCCATGCTAATAAAAAGTCCTAGTGTCAAGTAAAAAAACATTGCAAAAATTATTTTGCAGTCAAACAAATTCAAAAAATTAGGGTCACTAAACCACCACTAAACCACCACGTGCACAAAATCACAAAAAGTTGCCTTTTTTTTTTTAGGCCCAGTCATGAAAGGGTTAAATTAAAGATGAAAAGAGGCAATTTGTGTAAAAAGTCCTCTTTTTTTGCAATTCACATATTCCAAAAATTCAGCAATTCAGCAATTCCCATTTTCCTGAATGGGACTTGCATAAATCCATGAACTTGCCACCAAAGCAACCCCATGATTTATTTTATGAACTTATATAGCACTGACATATTCTGCAGCACTTTACAGACATAGGCATCGGCTGTCCTCAGTGGAGCTCACAATCTAAGTTCCCTATCAGTATGTCTTTGGATTATTGGAGGAAATTCATGCAAACACGAGGCGAACATATTGTCCATGGTTAGATTTGAACCTTGGACTCCAGTTCTGCAAGACACTAGTGCTAGCTGCTGAAACACCATGCTGCATGATTCCAAAAGATTTTCTGCCACAGCAAATTCTGCAACAAAACTGCCACATTTGCAGTGTTTAGACTAGGGTATCTTGTGCCCACCAAAGAAAATTATTCTTTGGGACCAAATATAATCAATTATGTCCTATAGGTTTTCAATCAACAAAATAGACCCTAATGGCAACTAATTAGCTTCACATGAGTTTTCTCTCCTGTACCCATTACATCAGAGCCTGGGCCCACCAAAGGATCCTCTGGTACTCTGGTGGGCCAGTTAGACCCTACACATTTGAATGTACCCTTAGACAACCCATATAACCATAACATTGTAAGTAGAGATGAGCGATAGTGTTGATTGCGAATATTCTAATCACAAATTTTTTTCACGAATATCAGCACTTCGAGAATTAGAGAAGATTTCGAATATAGTGCTATATCTTCGTAATCACGAATATTCTAGATTTTTTCCATCAGTACCATCCCTGCTTCTTGCTTGTGGGCCAATGAGAAGGCTGCAATTTCTTTGTCTGAGCTTAGCAACATCCCTAGCAACCAATAGGAAAGTTGCCTACCCCTTACTATATAAGAAACGTCCCAGCAGCCATTTTCTCCTGCTTTTTGCAGTTCTGAGAGAGAGAGAGAGCAGTGTCATTGCTGTGCTCTGTGCTTTGCTGAGTCATCTGGATCCTTATTCAATTACATTAGATAGATAGCGCATATATATAATACAGATAGTTAGTAGGAGATAGTCAGTGTAGGTTAGATAGTGATATAGTGTAGGTTCCAGTGCAGGGTGTTAGGTAGTGTGATAGGAATTACTGTGCTGTGATATATTGGAGCACTCTGCTCTGCTGTGGGGACTCACACTGGTAGACAGGATTAGTGGACGCAGTATAGAGGCAACAACAAGTTCTTTGGATCAAACAGTTCAGTGTTTTATTAGCACTTTAGGCAAGTGACAAAACAAGCAGTCATATTCAAACAAAAAGTCACCTTGTGGTGTTGGTGGCAATTCACACCATGCGGCAGTTCTGCCTCAAAGAGTCCTTGCTGATAGCAGCACCAACCTGTTTTTACACCAAAGTCTACTTTCACACTGGCGTTTTGGCTTTCCGTTTGTGAGATCCGTCATGGGCTCTCACAAGCGGTCCAAAACGGATCCATTTTGTCATAATGCATTCTGAATGGAAAAGGATGCGCTCAGAATGCATCAGTTCAGTCTCCATTTCGCTTTGGAGACGCACACCATAATGCTGCTTGCAAACTGAGCCGTTTTCACTGACACAATCTTGCACAATAGAAAACAGATCCATCTCTCATTGACTTTCAATGGTGTTCAAGACGGATCCGTCTTGGCTATGTTAAAAATAATACAAACTGATCCGTTCTACACGGATGCAGACGGTTTCATTATCTAAACGGATCCGTCCATGACGGATCCGCACAAAACCTGAGTGTAAAAGTAGCCAAACAGGTGGTAACCCTTCATCCAGACACAAGGCTCTCAGATCCCAATACAGAGACCTGGCTTCTGAACCCAGCTGCCTATTTAAGGACAGCCAGGTGCTGCCAAAACCCTGACTGTCATTTAAAATCTGGTCCGGTATTTGACCTCACCTGGCTGTAAATCAGCCCAGCAGCACATGCTGGAAGGAAATTGCCTGTTTTTGCAGACCAAACCTCTCACTGTGTCACATACACTCCCCCTTTGTTCAACCCTGAGGGGGTGAACACACGCCAGACAGTGTACCCGGGACAGGGCATCCACGTTTCCCTGTAACCAGCCTGCCCTGTGTTCCACAAAAAACTAAGTTTTGTAGGGAGAGAAACCATTGGGTGACCCGGGCATTTCTGTCCTTTGCCTGGCTCATCCACTTGAGAGGGTAGTGGTCAGTCACCAGGCGGAATTTTCTCTCTAATAAATAATAGCAGAGAGATTCTAGTGCCCACTTGATAGCCAGGCACTCTCTCTCCACTATACTATACCAGGTGTCGGCTAGGGTGAGCTTGCGGCTTAGGAAGACAATGGCATGCTCCTCCCCGTTGACTTCCTGAGACAGTACAGCACTGAGGCCTACTTCGGATGCATCCATTTGTACCACAAACTCCCTCTTATTTGCCTAGTGGTGACGGGTCGGGGCCAATTTCGTATCGCTTCTATTTTGTTTACTTGGAGTTTGATGACTCTGTGCCCAATGACATACCCCAGGTACTTAGTCTCTTCTACCCCTATCGCACATTTTTTTGTGTTAGCGGTTAGGCCAGCTTTCCGAAGGGAATCCACTACAGTCTGCACTTTGGGTAGGTAACTTTCCCAGTCGGTACTGTGGATGACTATATCGTCCAGGTAAGCCAAGGCGTACCGACACTGGACGAAGCACAATGTCAATTAGTCTCTGAAAAGGGGCAGGAGCGTCATGCAGACCAAAGTGTAAGACCTTATATTGATACAGACCCTCAGGCGTGATGAAGGCAGTTTTCTGTTTGGCAGCCTCCATTAAGGGCACCTGCCAGTACCCTGTCATGAGGTCCTAAACAGAAAAATACCAGGCTTGTCCTAACCTCTTGATGAGCTCATCTACCCGGGGCATGGGATACGCATCGAATTTGGAAACCTCGTTAAGTTTTCGAAAGTCTGTACAAAACCGTAACGTCTTGTCCGGCTTGGGTATCAATACTATAGGACTGGCACACTCACATTTTGACTCCTCAATGACGTCTAGCTGCAACATTAGCTGCCCCTCCTACGATATGGCTTGTCGCAGAGCCAGGCACCCGGTATGGTTTTAATTGTACTTTTGCCTGAGACTCAGTAATAATGTCATGCTGGATTATGGAAGTGCGTCCAGGGAGGTCCGAGAACACATCCGTGTTCCGACTAACAGACTCCCTGGCCTAATGAGTCTGTTTAGAGGAGAGGCTGTCTGCAATTTTTACTGTGGCAGCCGCCTCTCTTGCATCAGACAGAGGGCCAGTACCTCTTCTCACATTGGACATAAAAGGTGTCCCTTGGTTGGTCAGAACCTCTTTAGGTAGTCCTACTCAGGAAAACATCTCCATTAACTCCTTAGCTATGAGTTTGGCAGAGGTATGTTGCAGTGGCAGCGCCTCCGGGTACCGAGGGGCATAGTCTAGAATGACAAAAATGTGTTGATGCACAGTACTAGGGTACTACGGATTAGTGGCTGGGGGCTAGTTATCTGCCAGGTTGGGCAAGACTTACAAAACTCTTCCACTTGGGCCAGTAAAACCGCTGTAGAATACGAGTGCGCTCTGTCTGACCATTCGACTGGGGATGAAAAGCCGAAGAGAAAGACAGCTGAATTCCCAGACGAGAGCAGAACGCCCTTCAAAACCTGGAAACAAATTGTGTCCCCCTATCAGACACCACATCAGAGGGAATGCCATGTAATTTCACAATGTTATCGATAAAAACCTGAGCGATGGTTTTAGCATTGGTCAAGATAGGTAACGGTAAAAAGTGGGCCATCTTACTGAAACGGTCCACTACCACCAAAGTCACAGTTTTCCCAGAGGAACTCGGTGAATCGGTAATAAAGTCCATGGACAAATAGGATGAGACGGGATGGATAAAGGAAGAAGGGATCCTGAAGGCCGAGTGTGAGCCACCTTCGCACGTGCACAGGTCTCACAAGCTGCCACATAACCCTCCACACCCTTGCGCAACCCTGGCCACCAGAATCTCTGGGAAATAAGATCTATAGTGGCTTTGCTTCCAGGATGTCCCGCAAGGACCGTATCATGATGTTCCTCGATCACCTTGTATCACAGTTCAGCAGGAACAAACAACTTGTCTGGAGAACAAGAATCAGGATCCTCCTCCTGGGCCCCCAACACCTCCGTCTCCAACTCGGGGTACAGAGCGGAAACCACCACCCCATCAGCCAAAATCGGAGCAGGATCCTCCGAATCACTCTCCTCAGGAAAACTACGTGACTGCCTTGATGTTTTTAACCCCAGGGCGAAAAGTGACCACAAAATTGAACCTTGTAAAAAATAGTGACCATCTAGCCTGTCTAGGATTCAGGTGCTTAGCAGACTGCAGGTATGCCAAATTCTTGTTGTCAGTATGAACCGTAATAGGATGACTAGTCTCTTCCAACCAATGACGCCATTCCTCAAAGACCAATTTGATGGCCAGAAATTCTCTATCTCCCACATCATAATTTCTTTCAGCAGCGGAGAGTTCCTTGATAAATCGCTGAAAGACCTCTGGCGCATTAGTTAAACCAAAGGGCATGACAAGATTCTCGAAATGACCTTCGGGTGTATTGAAGGCCATTTTCCACTCATCTCCTTCCTTAATTCTAATCAGATTATAAGCTCCTCTTAAATCCAACTTGGAGAACACCTTGGCTCCGACAATTTGATCAAAAAGATCTGAAATCAAAGGAAGGGGATACAGATCACGGACCCTAATGAGATTCAATTCCCGGAAATCTAAACACGGTCTAAGTGATCCGTCTTTCTTTCTTACGAAAAAGAAGCCGGTGGCCACAGGGGACTTAGATGGTCTAATATGTCCCTTTGCCAAACTCTCGGCAATATACTTCCGCATTGCTTCTCTTTCGGGTTGGGAAAGGTTGTATAGCCGAGATTTTGGCAGTTTAGCTCCAGGGATGAGATTGACCAGACAATCATATTCTCGATGGGGGGGCAACTTCTGAGCTCCACCCTCCGAGAATACGTCCGCAAAATCAGAGAGAAACTGAGGTAGGACCGTAGTTGAAGCACAAAGAGACAGTTGTCCTTACAAAATTCTCTCCAGCTACTGATTTGTCTTGTTTGCCAGTCAATAGTAGGGTTATGCTTTATCAACAACTGTAAACCTAGAACCATCGGAGCAGGCAAGCCCTTCATAACAAAACAAGAAATTGACTCAACATGTGAATCAACCACCCTTAACTGAATGTCATGAACGATATGAGTAGGACTCTTTTGTGAGAGAGGGGAGGAATCAATAGCAAACACTGGTATCTCTTTATCTAATGTGCTAGTTCTAAAACCAAGATTTTGGAGGAAATGAAAATCAATAAGGTTTACCCCCGCACCACTGTCAACAAATACCTTAAAATCAATAATTCCTGAGTCTAGCGCCACCATGGCAGGCAGGAGGAAACGGGTATTGCAGGGAGAATGCATATTTGCTTGCTCAGACTTCCCATTCACACTACCAAGAGTCAAGGAAGGTTTTTTTCTCTTTATGTGAATACCTCTGTAGTTTTTCATTACCGCTTTGAGGTTTAACAAAAGGACACGCACAAACAAAATTACCTTCTTTTCCACAGAAGTAACATAGCTTATTCAGCTTCCTAAAATACTTGAGCGAAAGGAAACCTGGCCAAACTGCATAGACTTCTCTCCTGCCCCACATTCAAATGTCACATTACCTCGGGGAATAAGTGGGACAGATCCACTTTCAGACGGGACACCCTCTCTCTAAGACGTCTATCAAGCCGCACTGCCAAAGACATGGCCGTCTCCAATGAATCGGAATACTCATGAAAAGCAAGGGCATCTTTCAACCTCCCAGATAGCCCTTGACAAAACTGACTCCGGAGTGCAGGATCATTCCACCCTGAGTCAGTTGCCCATCTTCTAAATTCTGCACAATACGACTCCGCAGTACGTTCTCCCTGCAACAAACTGCGCAACTTAGATTCAGCCATAGAGACCCGGTCTGGGTCATCATAAATCATGCCCGAGGCTCTAAAAAATTCATCCACCGACCGGAGGGATGGTGAACCAGTCGGCAGAGAAAAAGCCCAGGACTGCGCGTCCCCTTTAAGCAGAGATATAATGATACCCACTCTTTGATTCTGGTCACCAGATGAAATCGGCCGCAGACGAAAATACAACCTTCAGAACTGAATAAAGTCATCACCACCCACTGAGAACCTATCTGGGAGAGCGACTTTAGGCTCTAAGTAGAACTGATTTCCTCCAACGGCTCCAAACGCCAGAGCATTCTGACACTGTGCAACAGAACTGCGGAGGTCAGCAACCTCCAGCAATAATCCCTGCATGCGATCAACCAAAGCATCCATAGACTGCATTTCGTGAACAGCAGGGAAATGACAGTTTTTCTGCGGGTTATAATGTCATGATAGGTAGGTAAGCAGGGAAATAACCAAACACGGGAAAACAAACAGAACAAATGACTAGGCCCAAAAGCTAGGGAGAAAAGGGTCACCTCCTAGCGATCCCTAAAAGTTTTCCCTAAACTGCTGTGCCCATGTGCATACCCTAATGGTGGATATGCACGTGCCCTCATGCCTAAACCTACAGTACAGACCAAAAGTTTGGACGCACCTTCTTATTCAAAGAGTTTTCTTTATTTCCATGACTATGAAAATTGTATATTTACACTGAAGGCATCAAAACTATGAATTAACACATGTGGAATTATATACATAACAAAAAAGTTTGAAACAACTGAAAATATGTCATATTCTAGGTTCTTCAAAGCAGCCACCTTTTGCTTTGATTACTGATTTGCACACTCTTGGCATTCTCTTGATGAGCTTCAAGAGGTAGTCACCTGAAATGGTCTTCCAACAGTCTTGAAGGAGTTCCCAGAGATGCTTAGCACTTGTTGGCCCTTTTGCCTTCCCACTGCGATCCAGCTCACCCCAAACCATCTCGATTGGGTTGAGGTCCGGTGACTGTGGAGGCCAGGTCATCTGGCGCAGCACCCCATCACTCTCCTTCATGGTCAAATAGCCCTTACACAGCCTGGAGGTGTGTTTGGGGTCATTGTCCTGTTGAAAAATAAATGATAGTCCAACTAAATGCAAACTGGATGGAATAGCATGCCGCTGCAAGATGCTGTGGTAGCCATGCTGGTTCAGTATGCCTTCAATTTTGAATAAATCCCCAACAGTGTCACTAGCAAAGCACCCCCACACCATCACACCTCCTTCTCCATGCTTCACGGTGGGAACCAGGCATGTAGAGTCCATCCGTTCACCTTTTCTGCGTCGCACAAAGACACAGTGGTTGGAACCAAAGATCTCAATATTGGACTCAGACCAAAGCACAGATTTCCACTGGTCTAATGTCCATTCCTTGTGTTCTTTAGCCCAAACAAGTCTCTTCTGCTTGTTGCCTGTCCTTAGCAGTGGTTTCCTAGCAGATATTCTACCATGAAGGCCTGATTCACACAGTCTCCTCTTAACAGTTGTTCTAGAGATGTGTCTGCTGCTAGAACTCTGTGTGGCATTGACCTGGTCTCTAATCTGAGCTGCTGTTAAACCTCCGCAGCACAGGTGACTCTTGGTCTTCCTTTCCTGGGGCGCTCCACATGTGAGCCAGTTTCTTTGTAGCGCTTGATGGTTTTTGTGACTGCACTTGGGGACACTTTCAAAGTTTTCCCAATTTTTCGGACTGACTGACATTAATTTCTTAGAGTAATGATGGCCACTCGTTTTTCTTTACTTAGCTGCTTTTTTCTTGCCATAATACAAATTCTAACAGTCTATTCAGTAGGACTATCAGCTGTGTATCCACCTGACTGCTCCACAACGCAACTGATGGTCCCAACCCCATTTATAAGGCAAGAAGTCCCACTTATTAAACCTGACAGGGCACACCTGTGAAGTGAACACCATTTCAGGTGACTAACTCTTGAAGCTCATCAAGAGAATGCCAAGAGTGTGCAAAGCAGTAATCAAAGCAAAAGGTGGCTACTTTGAAGAACCTAGAATATGACATATTTTCAGTTGTTTCACACTTTTTTGTTATGTATATAATTCCACATGTGTTAATTCATAGTTTTGATGGCTTTAGTGTGATCTACAATTTTCATAGTCATAAAAATAAAGAAAACTCTTTGAATGAGAAGGTGTGTCCAAACTTTTGGTCTGTACTGTAAACACCCTGGGCAAACCCTAAGCTGCAAGGAAAAGGGAACAGGCAACCTGCTTCTTCAAACCCAGAGGAAGCAAGCGTCTCCCTAGAGGCCAAGATAAAAAACACAATGGGAAATAATGGAGAGGACTTATCTAGAGCAGAGCTGGAGCAGATGATCCACCACACATCCAGAGCTCACAGGAAAGAACTATAACCCGCACAGGCCACTGGGGGAAGGAGGGATAAATAGCCTTACTAACAATCAAACCCAGTACACCTGAGAGAAGGTGGATCCAGCTCAAACCCAAACCAAAACAAACAGAAAAGTCCAACATGTGCAGCCAGTCTGACAGACCTCCGCACATTCACAGGGCAAGGCGTGACACATAGAAAGGAAAAGATTACAGTATCTCCAGGCTACTCAAATTGGGAATGAGGATATTGACAAAGGAACTGTCATTTATCAGACTCCAGACTCCTTTGCATCAGGTCGAGAGATTCAAAGTCACAAGCTACCCACCATAATAAAAGACAAAAGGGCCATTTGTCTGAGTATAGTATTCCTAGAAGTGAATACAGAGGTACAGCATTATACAGTACAACAGAGATAGTTCATCCCTCCTACCTGGAGAAATAAGAGAGAGAAAGACTGATTGTCATAGAGGACGATTCCTTATGCAACTTCTGGGAACTAATGTGAATCACTGTGAAAGCTGCCTTTATGTAAATTACTGTTACATACCTTGATTCTCTGTGGATCAGCTTCAGTAAAGTACTGGGAGTTTGTTAAAAGCTCTAGTCTCCCTTATTCTATATAATCATTTCAACTACTACCACCTGATGGTGCTGGCGTCACGAACCAGGGGCCCAGCAGCAAAAGCACCTTACACCAATTACCATCAAGGGCACCTCAACCTACATCTGGCTGGTATTCCCTGCAATCGAGAGTGCCCCGGAGGATTTTGTGCTGTCTTCCCATCCACTGTATGCTGGCCCAGGGAGCCATCTGCTAACCGTGAGTACATGAACTATTGCACCCATCGGCCCACCGTGAGCCTCACGTGTTTTCCCCTGTGGTTTCACTATGAACAGGATTCATTCAATATAACTGTGTGCCATTGCCTTATGAGAATAAGCCCCACTTGTTTGCCTGAGAGACTGTCAATGGGCTTTAATGCAGCGCAAAATTTAAACTTTTATTGGGCTACAGAACTGTTTCAATTGCTTAAAAATTGCATGGATGTATGATACAAGTCTCAACAAACAAGTCAAAGGAAACCCGCGCTGCCTTATTGAATAAAACCGAGTGTAGTATTGAATGCACTGAATAACACTCAAAGGAGTGTGTCGCTGCTGGTCTATAATAGGGAATAAATTGCCTAAACCCTAAACAAAATGAATCAAGGAAACCAATGTAATAGATAGACCGCGCTGACTATACAGTGTCAAATGATAGATGTCGTAATATGTAGCACATTAAATGATGTCCCCTACTATGTCCAACGTTATTGATAAAAAAATAAATAAAAATATACGTGTCCAGAGTCAGTCTGAATTGATCAACCAGATGGATGATCAACCTATATAGATAATTTGCAAGAGATGGTGACTTGCCTGTAACGGGCTGACTTGTGGAGTCCTTCCTGATCTTCCTGTTACTCGTACTGGAGGATAGCTGTGATATCTCTATCTTCAGTATTCCTCTACAAGCGTGCGCGGTCCCGCCGGTGACTTGTGCGCGTGAGGGAAACCCTGGCTGGTGATCCACGAGGACGTTACTTCCTCAGGAGGTTTTTTGGTCTGAGAAGGCATCCATCCCTAGTGTGACGTCACACGGAAGTAACGTCCTCGTGGATCACCAGCCAGAGTTTCCCTCGCGCGCATGAGTCACTGGCCGGGACCGCGCATGCTTGTAGAGGAAACCTGAAGATAGAGATATCACAGCTATCCTCCAGTACGAGTGCCAGGAAGATCAGGAAGGACTCCACAAGTCAGCCCGTTACAGGCAAGTGACCATCTCTTGCAAATTATCTATGTAAGGGCTCTTTCACACTTGCGTTCTTTTGTTCCGGCATAGAGTTCCGTCGTCGGGGCTCTATGCCGGAAGAATCTTGATCAGTTTTATCCTAATGCATTCTGAATGGAGAGAAATCCGTTAAGGATGCATCAGGATGTCTTCAGTTCAGGACCGGAACGTTTTTTGGCCAGAGAAAATACCGCAGCATGCTGCGCTTTTTGCTCCGGCCAAAAATCCTGAACACTTGCCGCAAGGCCATTGAAAGGCATTAATCCGGATCCGGCCTTAAGCTACACGTCGTTTTGGCGCATTGCTACACGACGTTTAACTTTTTCTGAATGGTTACCATGGCTGCCAGGACGCTAAAGTCCTGGCAGCCATGGTGAAGTGTAGTGGGGAGCGGGGGAGCAGTATGCTTACCGTCCGTGCGGCTCCCGGGGCGCTCCAGAGTGACGTCAGGGCGCCCCACGCGCATGGATGACGTGATCACATGGACACGTCATCCATGCGCATGGGGCGCTCTGACGTCATTCTGGAGCGCACCGGGAGCCGCACGGACGGTAAGTATACTGCTCCCCCGCTCCCCACTACTACTATGACAACCAGGACTTTAATAGCGTCCTGGCTGCCATAGTAATACTGAACACATTTTGAAGACGGATCCGTCTTCAAATGCTTTCAGTTCACTTGTGTTTTTCCGCATCCGGCGTGTAATTCCGGCAAATGGAGTACACGACGTATCCGGACAACGCAAGTGTGAAAGAGGCCTAAGTTGATCATTCATCTGGTTGATCAATTCGGACTGACTCTGGACACATTTTTTTTTTTTTTTTTTTTTTTTTTATCAATAACGTTGGACATAGTAGGGGACATCAATTAATGTGCTACATATTATGACATCTATCATTTGGCAGTGTATAGTCAGCGCGGTCTATCTATTACGTTGGTATGATACAAGTCATCTGCAATGAAATCGAAGTGTTCAAAGTGGAATAATTGTATGTTTCTGTGTCAGTATCACTGCTTGCTGTCAGTAAATGTACTTTTGCACTGAACCTAAAATGGCCTCCGGAGGGCTTTTTAATTAATTTATCGCGCCCTGCTAGCGGCGGAAAAACTGAGTTACACCCCCTTTAGAGCGGGAAAAGAGAAGCCAATCATCTTAAGCAAAATAACTTATTATAATTGTGCCAATACTATCGCTGCTGCTAATACTTGCAAATCAGCGCTGCCTCTCCTGCCTTGCAAACGGACCTAGGGGTAGGGCCGCGCATAAGAAGGGAGCGTGACGTGCATATGCACACTAAAGAGGTGCAACGTGATGGTGTACTGAAAAAATAGGGAGATCAACAGCCCTTCTCCTCAGAACAAATATAGTGAGTGCCGCTGGGAATAAGTAACCTTAAGCGGGACTGTTTGGAAGCATAATCTGCCTTACAGAGCACCATACCACTCTGTATTAAGTTGTCACAATGTCTCTTAAAGGGCCAGACACCTACAAAGTAGCAGTTGCCCATAGTATTGCAATGCAAAAAGTGTGTAAAACTATATTTAACCTGCATTATATTGAAGGCCTGTCACTGCCATATCTGAACAAGGAAATAGTGCATAGCCTGACCTCAACAGGTCCCCTGCAGTAGCCGCAGCTGGTCCTAGTGCATCACCAGCCGCTGCAGCACCAAGCATGATGCCTTTAACAATGCCTTATTTATTTGGAGAACCCTGGTTCCCACAATATGCAGGGGAAGCTCATACTTTAAGGGAATTTAAAGAAAAACTGTTGGCTATATTCAGATTGTACACTGTCAGCCGAACTGCAAATGGAAATCCTCCTTGAACAATTGGAAGGAGCGGCCCTCAGAGAAGTGAGATCCTGGCCAAGCTCAGAGAGAAAAACACTGAAGCAGATATTTGCATGACTCTACGCCACTTTTGAACCCAGGACTGTGTCAGAGGTCAAGAGGAGATTCTTCAGCAAGAGACAGCAGCCTGGTGAGTCACTTAGAGACTTTGCATTATCCTTACAGGAAGCCTTGAGAGCTATTATACAGGTAGACCCCCATAAGGCAGAGGATCAAGATAAAACGCTGAGAGAACAATTCATTGAAGGTGTTAGGACAGAAATCTTAAAATTTCCGTTAAAAATGTTAGCTGCACAGCACCCAAGTTCTACCTTCCTAGACTTCAAAGAACTAGCTATCAGTATTTTGGGGAAAGACCCACAACCAGAGCCTGCTAGGCCTGCCGAAATGTGTGTGTATAAGCCAACTACATCTCCAAAATGTCACCCTATAGTCAGTCAGGAAGCCCAAGTTCCTCATGCAGTCGCCGCCTTGACAGAGCAAGTTAACGTCCTAACCAAAAGTCTTGAGAAAGCATGCCAAAAACTAGAACAGTAGGAGAAACCCTTGTTGCTGGTGGATGAGACACTGTCCCCAAGGAAACATTTCCCTCCTGATTATAAAGAGACTTATTCCAGAAACGCTGGTAGACGCCCCACTGACCGCTTTAACAAACAAAAGTGACCCATTTGTACATACTGTCACAAGCCAGGTCATACAGAAATTATTTGCTGGCAGTTAAAAGGTCGACTCCCGAGGTTAAAGACCGCACCTCGGGAGGTAAAACAGTAGGTCCAGAAGATCCTAGCTGGATGCCCAGATATGTAGGCTCCCGAAGTCCAGAAGTGGTTCTCCGAATCAATGAGGTTACCTTTGTTGCCTTATTGGATACTGGGTCTCAAGTCACAACTATCCAACAGACTGCATTTGAGAAATACTGGGACCAAAACCAGCTGACACAGCCACCAGAATCCTGGATGAGCATTATTGCCAGCAACAGCAAACCTGTCCCAATGCATGGATACTGGGAGCCAACTCTTCAAGTGGGAGGAACCACACTACCCCAACAAGGCATCATTGTTGTGCAAGTTAGGGAAGATAACAACCCTCCAGTAGTCCTAGGAATGACGTCCTTAAGAACTGTTATACTGAAATGCTCGAAGCTTTGCACAAGTCTATGCCTACCCCTTCACCTGCCTCCAAAAATGTGATACAACAGACCATTCGTGTATTAAGTGCACAATGGAAATTTGCTAATGAGAAAGGAAAGATTTACTGAAACCCAATACTGAAAAACTCCTATGGTGCCACTCTTGGAATCCAGGGTCAAGACTAACAAGTCTTAGTATAACCTATCAACCTACAGGACCATCCTCTAGTCCAAGCTGCAAGAATCCTAGTGACTGTTTCTCAAGGAAAGTGCCAATTTGTCTCCTGAACTTAAGTAGTAGCAGTATAACTTTGACCAAACAATGCCCTGTTGCTCAGTTGTTACAAGTCACTTTGATGTTATCAGTGTACCTGCAGCTAGAACTGAATAGTCTACTGAAAAGTTAAATACTCCAAATACATCATGGTGGACAGAACTCCATGTGGGAGATACTTCTACCACCTGAGGAACAAATTGAAGGAGTCTTAAAAGTCATAAAGGAACATAATCAAGCCTTCAGTAAACATCCTTCAGATTATGGAGAGGCCAGTATATTTAAGCACACCATCCCTACCGGTCCACACCCTCCAAATAAAGAAAGGTACTGGCCTATACCACCAATATGTACCAATCTGTGAAAAAAATTATCCAGATGAAAGATTCAAAAATCATCAAAGACAGCCATAGTCCATGGGCTGCACCTCTAGTCCTTGTCCGAAAGAAAGATGGTAATATTCGGTTTTGTGTGGACTACAGGAAGATTATTTAAATTAACCACAAGGATGCCTATCCTTTATCAAGAATCGAGGAGTCCTTGACAGCATTTAGTGTCCTTAGCTTACTTTTCTACTCTGGATTTAACCAGTGGATACTGGCAGGTACCCATGGCTCCTGAAGAAAAACAGCATTTGCTACCCCTATGGGTCTTTTTGAATTTAACTATATGCTGTTTGGAATTTGCAATGCACCTGGAACTTTCCAAAGACTAATGGAACACTGTTTAGGCCACAAGAACTTGTTATACCTAGATGATGTCATCATCTATTCTAAATCCTATGAAGACCAATTAAAACATATTGCAGAAGTTTTTCAAGTCCTCATGAAGCACAAACTCAAGATCAAACCCTCTTAGTGCTACCTACTGAAACCAGAAGTCAAGTGCCTGGGACATATTGTCAGTTCTGAAGGTGTCAAGCCAGATCCAGAGAAGACAGCCGTAGTCCGGAATTGGCCTACTCCTGCCACAGTAAAAGAGGTGAGAAGTTTTCTTAGTTTTGCAGGATACTACAGACGTTTTATCCCTCACTTCGCCCAGATTGCTGATCCGATACAAGAACTCTTGAAAGGAGATCCCAAGAAGTACCAGGAAGCCCAGATACCAATTGAATGGAATGAAGACAGAGATATTGCTTTCCAACTCTTGAAGAAAAAGTTGGCCGAACCACCTGTCTTAGGCTATCAAGATTATTCCATCTCTACACCAGTAAGAAAGGCCTGGGAGCTGTGCTGTCTCAACTGCAAGAAGGTAAGGAGAGAGTAATTGCTTATGCTAGCAGATCTCTTAGAGGTGCCGAGAGAAATGGACTCGAATTCCTCGCACTTGTGTGGGCTGTCACTAAAAATTTAAAGACTACCTCGCAGCAACCCCATTCGTGGCCTATACTGTAAACAACCCACTGGCGCACCTCAACACAGCCAAGTTAGGAGCTTTAGAACAAATATGAGCCTCACGTCTAGCCAACTACAACTTCATGGTCAAGTACAGAACAGGCAAGTCAAATGAAAATGCAGATGCCTTATCCCGTCTGCCTATCAGAGGAGATCCTACTGAACAGGAAGTCATATGGGAAGAAGTAGAGATGCCAGCTTTCTATAAACATTTTGCTCAACAAGATGTTATCATCATCAAAGGCCAAGGTAAACAAGTCCTCAACTTCCAACAGCAGAGAAATCTAGAACCCCAAGTTGAGAAAGAAAGGTGGAGCAAGTTGCAAGCAGAGAGCAGAGTAATAGGTGAGCTACAAGATTTCTTCACTAGTGAAAGAACACCAGAAAGAATCTGCAGAAAAAATGCAGATCCGGAGCTGCTCAAGCTATGGAGACACAGAAAGCAACTCTTCATGCAAAGGGACTAATGTTCATCACCAATGATCGGTTGTATCAAATTATCATACCACGCCGAGATGCTAGAATTGTCCTTGAAATGTACCTCGACAGGTCAGGACACTTTGGTGTACACAAAACAGAAGCTGCCATCCTCCGAAGATTTTATTGGGTTAGAATGAGAGAAAATATAAAAAAATTGGTGTTGGGAATGTTCCACTTTTGCCATTGGAAGAAGTGAGAGACATGATCAAAGAGCACTATGACATCCCATTGTAAGCAAAACACCTCTAGAGATAGTGGCCATTGATCACGTAAAGCTAGAACCAAGCCGTTTAGGATATACCTACGCCATGACGATAATTGATCATTACACCAAATTTGTAGTAGCTGTACCTGTTAAAGACTTGACAGCAAAAACCACTGCAAACGTTTTCTGGAAGAATTTCCTGTTGCCCTATGGATGCCATGAAAAAATTCCCACAGATCAAGGATCTGCCTTTGAATCCCAACTCTTCCATGAACCATGTTCACTCCACAATTGTCAGAAGATGAGAACAACAGCGTACCATCCTCAAGGTAACAGACTTTGCGAGAAAAAAATGAACCAAACCTTGATTGAGATGTTGAGAGCTGAACCACCTGCAAAAAGAACTGATTGGCCAACTCTATTACTTCAATTGATGTATATTTACAACACCACCATCCATTATTCTACTGGATACACTCCATATTACCTTATGTTTGGCAGTCAAGGAAAATTACCTGCAGATCTTACCTTGGATGTACAAGTTCTAGATTTTATCAATCATTTACCACAAACTGATTGGGTCAGTGAACATCAAAAATGCCTAGCTGATGCCCAAGAGATTGTCCAGATTCGCATGGCAAATGTACACCAAAAGCAACAGAAAGACTATGATCAGTCTGCAAAAGCAGAACCCTTAAAAATTGGTAACCATATGTGGCTGAAAAATAATCATCGCACCAGTAAACTGCATAGTAAATGGAAAAGAGAACCCTACATCATCACAGCTATTCCTGATCCTGAGACTGATATCTACGAAATCACCAAAGAGAACAGAGCACCACAAATAGTGCATCGCAGCCGTCTCAAGCTGTGTTTAAAAGAAGCTCCAATCCAAGAAGAAACTCCATCCACAGAACAATTGTCGGAAAAGTCACCTGATCCAGAGGAACCAACACAGTCTATTGGTAAACTATTATTAGACTCAGATCCTCTACACTGGTTCTTTACACCATGGCTTAACATTTTTGTACTTGCTGTGGGGTTTTGCTCTGGTAGACAGGATAGCGGACGCAGTATAGAGGCAATCACAAAGTCTTTAAAGGGGTTCTGCACCTTCATTTAACTGATGATCTATCCTCTGGATAGATCATCAGCTTCTGATCGATGGGGGTCTGACACCCGGGACCCCCGCCGATCAGCTGTTTGAGAAGGCAGCGGTGTTCCAGCAGCGCCGCGGCCTTCTCGCTGTTTACAGCCGGGCCGCCCGTCCACTGACGTCACGACTTGTATCAACTAGAGTGGGCGCGGCTAAGCTCTGTTCACTTGAATGGAGCTTAGCCGCGCCCACTCTAGTTGATACAAGTCGTGACGTCAGTGGGCGGGCGGCCCGGCTGTAAACAGCGAGAAGGCCGCGGCGCTGCTGGAGCGCCGCTGCCTTCTCAAACAGCTGATAGGCGGGGGTCCCGGGTGTCAGACCCCCGCCGATCAGAAGCTGATGATCTATCCAGAGGATAGATCATCAGTTAAATGAAGGTGCAGAACCCCTTTAACTTAAACAGTTCGGTGTTTATTCACACATAAGGAAACACAATATGATCGTTCACAGTTTTGGTGTTTGTTCACACCATGCAATGTCCATAGAACAAAACCTTCACCTGGTTAGTAGTCTTTCCCCCAGCCGTCCATAGCAGGCTTTAGGTGCCTGTTTTCCAGAACGCGGATTTCAAGCCTTTAGCACGGCACCAATTCAAAGATCCCAAAACAGAGTCTCCACAGCTTCCTTGTCAGATGGAGGATCATCCACACCCAGCTGAGACTGCTGGCTGGGTTTTATATAGGCCAATAAAGACCTGGCCTGGAGCGTGGGGAGAAGCCACCCACCCAGCACTTTGGATACTCCCAGTAAGAGCCGGCCTAGATCGGCTTTAGAGCCATACTAACAAACAGTGTCAATCAGCACTAGCTGCCGCTGACACTTAAAAATACCGGCTCTTACCTCATCGAGGCCAGGAACCTCGGTGACACATACCTTTCATCAATGACGGCCCCTTGCGCCTTCCTACACTGCAAAGACTAATGCAGCCCCACTTCAGCCAGAAGAACTACCTCGCGATGGATCCTCAGAAACTCAAGATGTACCGAAGGACCCTGAACCAAGGCCTGTAGAATCACAGCCACTTCAAGTATCTGAATGACCCACCAAGGGAAAACTACCTTTCCGATACCAGGATTAACTGTTTGTTACATTCCTGCAATAATTTGGAGCTACAGAGGCAGAGTAAGAGACTTATTGCTTTGATTATTTGCCTTGCTCTAAGGGACTCTCTAAAGACTCCTTTGCTAATGTTTATGCAACGTTCAAGTCATGTTTCCAGGGATGGACTTTGACGCACTAGAGCCCTCCGTGATGTTCTCCAACCTTTATGCTTTGTCCCCAGGGAACGGACTCATGCCCTGTGAGCCTCCTGAGAAGTTTCCCTTTTTGTTTTTACTTTATGGACTATTCTGGTCTTTATCATTTCGCTGTACCAGGTCAGCGCCCCCAGTTTCCCAGTTACAAAAGAAACTACGGCCCTTGTCACCTAATCTATGTTGTGATGCTCCTGATATATATGTGCCTAACCCAATTCTCTTGCAGCCAAAGAAAATAAAAACCACAAGAATGGGGTAATGGTATTGTGTATATGCATGCATGTTTTTCAGGTGATGCATCATCATGGCAAGAGTGCTTCGAGGGCGACTACGTTAAAGAAGGGGGGGGGGATGTAGTGTCCTGAAAACACACTGCTTAATGTTGTGATTTTGTTTCATATAAATTGTGCTTAGAAATGTGTTCTCATAAAGTTGCATAGGGAGGGGGAGGTTCTAACAAGCCTCCCAGGGCCAACTCCGCCCTACTCACTCAGTGCACAGTGCAGGAAGAAGAAGGTCAGTGTGTCATGTCTGAGGACAAGCTGAACCTCAGCAGCCATTTTTGTGAGTTATCCAAACTCCATACTTAGTTCCATATACCAGCCCATAGAAGGGAATAGATTACAGTATCTCCAGGCTACCCAGTGAGGGAATGAGGATATTGACGAACCGCAGCGCGCAGTCATAGAGGACGGGTATGGTATATGGCCGGCACCCACAGCCTGCGTTTGTATTCAGGCATAAACTCTATTCATTGGTGGCACAGTGTACTGCAACCCCCCCAACTCCACTATTATAAAGTACCGTATAATCATTGATGGCGCAGTGCGCCCCCCCCTTGACCCCAGTTCTATAAAGTAGAATCATTGGTGGTGCAGTGCACCCCAAACCCCCCGTATTATAACTATTATAATCATTGGTGGCAGTGGCCACAGGGTCCCCCCTCCCCTCCTCATTGGTAGTGCAGTGGCAGCTTCTGATCGGAGCCCCAGCTGTGTAATTGCGGGGCTCCGATCAGTTACCATGGCAGCCAGGATGCTACTGAAGCCCTGGCTGCCATAGTCTACTCCCTGCTGCTGTGTGTACAGAGCACAGAGCAGCAGGGAGAGTGTGAAATCCTATTCACCCTGATAGAGCTCTACCAGGGTGAATAGGACAAGGGATGATCCCAGGTTCTAGCCCCTAAGGGGGGCTTGTCCCGACAAAAATTAGGATCAGACTGTTCAATCATGGTCCAGATGTTCCTTAAAATATGGAATGCATGCGGCTTTTTTTTTTTTTTTTTTACGTGGTATCGAGTATCACAATATTTTTTTATGGTATCGAAATCATGTAAAAATGTTGGTATCGTGACAACCCTAGGTAAGACAGGTATTTTTTTGTTTTTTTTTATTATACCGTAATTATAAATATATATTTTAAATTTGGCGACTAAAAATTTAAATTTGGCTCCTAAATTTTTCAGCTCAGGAGCCAATGGCTCCTTGATATTCTTTTTAGTCTGGAGCCCAGGACTCCTTTGCATCAGGTCGAGAGATTCAAAGCTACAAGCTACCCACCATAATTAAAGACAAAAGGGCCATTTGTCTGAGTATAGTATTCCTAGAAGAAGATAACAGAGGTACAGCATTATACAGTACAACAGAGATAGTAGTTCATCCCTCCTTCCTGGAGAAATAAGAGAGAGAATGACTGATTGTCATAGAGGACGATTCCTTATGCAACTTCTGGGAACTAATGTGAATAACTTTGAAAGCTGCCTTTATGTAAATGACTGTTACATACCTTGATGATTTGTTGATCATCTTCAGTAAAGTACTGGGAGTTTGTTAAAAGCTCTAGTCTCCCTTATTCTATATAATCATTTAAACTACTACCACCAACATTTGCACCTAACAGTGCTGGTGTGACGAACCAGGGGCCCAGCCGCAAAAGCACCTTACACCAATTACCATCAAGTGCACCTCAACCTACATCTGGCTGGTGTTCCCTGCAATCGAGAGTGCCCCAGATGATTTTGTGCTGTCTTCCCATCCACTGTACGCCATCCTGGAGAGGCATCTGCTAACCGTTAGTACATGAACTATTGCACCCATCGGCCACCGTGAGTCTTTTTAATGTAGATTACTAGTTAAATTTGATTGCATCAGACTGAGTTGAAAGGTGCTTAAAATTAGAAATGAGTGAAAATGTCCCCCAGAGGTCTCTGATTAGGGAACACTATTTTAAAAGGTATTTTTTTTTTCAGTGTCTGCCAAATAAAACTTAGAAAGAAAATACTTCTCCAAAAAATCATATCAGGATACTGCTTTATCTGCCACATAACAAAATTCCACAAAACGTATTTTGGGTAGCCCAGCATATAGGGTCATTAAACTACCATGTGCACTAATTCACAATAATATATCTGGTTATTAAGGGCTTTTAAGGCCTGGTCATTAGGGAGTTAATATTGCATAACTACTTAATTAAACTTAGTTCCAAATTTACTTTCATGGCAATTTAGAAAAGTGTAAAAATGTTAATCATGTAAATATATGTTATGTTCTATCAATCTAAAGTCCCTATTTCTGAAAAAAAAAATAGTCATTATTATCAGGGCTTTTTAGTTAGTGTCCCAGAGTTGTAGTCAGTTTTAGAGGCTTGGAGTCGGAGTACAGTAAAATAGAGTAGTTGGAGTCAGAGTCAGGGTATGTTCACATCAGTGATAGAAATCTGGCAGGCTGTTCCAGCAGAGAAACAGCCTGCCGGAGTTCACCGTATCCGACTTAACCAGATACTGACATTACCTGGTGGATCGTCATTGACTATCCGGCCGCCTTCTGGCATTTGTGCCATCTTACCAGGCTGTTGGATCTCCTAACGCTAGTGTGAACCTAAAGTCAGAAGTTGGCTTACTGACTGTACAGCTCTATGTCTGTAGGAATATTGCATTATGACTCACCCTTGATAAGTAATCTGCAAGAATTAGATTTTGGGTGTATTCACTTTAAGCAAGTATAGCAAATGTTTAATATTTTATACATTTTCATCAAAGTAGCATCTATCCTCTGAGTCATCTATTTACAGTAGGTCAGTGTTCAATGTCCTATAACAACCAGAGAGCAGCATTGCATGATGAGATCAAGCATTTCCATAGCAATTGAAAGCTTGTTTGCGTAATATACCGGTATTTAAAATAAATTGCAAAACACATTTCAAGACACCTACACTAAAAAGTAACAATGTACTTGTTTTTTTATAACTTTTATTTAGATTACCGTCACATGTGTGGACTGCAGCTCGATTAGTCACACAACACAAAACTAAATACTGCTACTAGTGTTGAGCAAATCGAAGCATCTGAAGTAGAATTCGATTGGAAGTTTAGAAAAAATTAGATTTTCAACTATTCCAAATTTACTCGGGCTTCGTGATAACAAAACGTTTCTTTCCTAAAATGGAGGCTACACATGTTACTAAGTGAAAGTATGAAGCCTAGGAACTTGAGATCCCCCATAATGCCATGCAGCCAACCAATCCGCAGGTGGCCATCCCCTGTGATATCACAGCTCTATAAAACCCTCATCCGGCACGGTCTCTGCCATATCACTGTGAAATGACAATCTGTAGAAAAAAGAATACTGGATTGCCAGTGTGAAAAAGATCAATAGGAGACAGCGCAGTTTAAATCAATTGCAGTGTAGGGACAGAGCTATCTAATTGAACAGTATCCACAGTGATTTATAGAAAAACAATTCTATTGGGCCCCAATTCCCAAATTGGGGTAAATAACCTGCCTAATTCTACTGGTATTGGGGTGTCAATCTTGTTTAATAGATAAACAGATAAATTGATTAGGCCTTTATTTTCAAATTGGTGAGAATAACCTGTCTAATACTACTGTTATTGGGGTGACCACCTTGTCCGCGTTGATTCTCAAATTTGTTAAAACGTCAGTTAGGCTACTTTCACACTAGCATTTTGGCTTTCCGTTTCAGAGATTTGTCATGGGCTCTCAAAAGCGGTCCAAAACAGAGCAGTTTTGCCCTAATGCATTCTGAATGGAAGGTGATCCAAAATCAGGAGCAAATTTTACTCTCAGATGATGTATCAGAAAAAGTTCTGCACCTGTTATGTGTTTTTGACCTGTAAATGACCAAATAAGTGAACTAAGCCTAATAGTAACGTACAGTCATTTTACAGCTAACAGAAGTGGTTCAAAAGCATGTGTTTGCACTGCCACAACATGGCTTAAAAGAACCCTTTTTTTCTCCACTACTTTATTGGCACTACCTCCACATGCTTTTTTTTGTTCCACTTAATAGTCATTGGGACACAGCATCTGCATAGGAGCACATTGTTTTTTTTCCTTTACTGAAGGCTGCTGTATGCTTTTCTTTTGATTTTGCTACAGATTAACTTGGACTGTTAGTGGCCTGCAGAACAATGCACACATCCATATACTGTATGAGACCTGTCTATCACAGTAACTGTTTCACTACCAGAAAGGACTAGCTATGCATGTTGCTGCAATGCACAGTGATGTACACCGAGATACACTCTCCCTGCAGTTTATCTGCATATCTGCAGGCCAGGATATAGCTGATTTACAGCATTCTGTCACTAATTTATTCTGAATAAAGCAAAATTCTTTGAGAAATTCGGCGAAGTGTCAGAATCAAATTATTTCAAACTTCGCTCATCTCTAACTGCTACCGATAAATATCTATTACTGCCATGTTTGTTATCTGCCCTATGTGAGAGCAGGATATGGTAGAGGGAGTGAAGCAGAGTTCTGTGTAATATATGTTTATATGATTTTGAGCAGGATTTCAGAGTAAATACTGACAGGACTCCTAAGAATTACAGTGAGAGTCCTGATTACCCCACCCATTCACACAGCAAGTGAATGTGTGGATGGGATAATCAAGGTTCTCTCTATCTCTCCTAGGAGTCTGGTCAGGAGTAAAGGCACATTTACACTGCATCAATGAGCATACAATTGTCAGGAAGGATGAATTCCTTCCCAACTCTTGCCTGCTCATCAGTGGAGGTGAAGCGATGCACTTACATGTAGCAATCACCTCCACTGTACAAGGACTACTGCCATCAAACATCCTCAAAGAAATTGTTTCTGGGCAGCATAATGCAGTTTAGACAGCACGATTAGCTGCCCCGAAATGATGATTGAGGTGTCTGCACCTCTGATCATTCTCCCCCCATGAACGAACGCTTCGTCGGAAACATGGTGGACCCCATTATAGTGAATTGGATCCGTCGGGCAATGGCAGTGTCTTGCATGTGCCTGATCCAGCAATTCCAGTAATCTGTTCATATGCCAGTACAGAATACTGGAAGTTAAATGTTTATGTGAACCTAGCTTGAATTCTGCAAAGTTTTTCTAGGAGAATTGTTCAGAACACTATGTCCGTCCCAGATTATGGTTCTCTGTAAAAGCTGTAGTTTAAGCTGTTATTTAAACATTATGTATAAGGCAGTCTCCTGGAACATGCAGAACGTGTACTTTCTTGGGCGCTTTGTCAAGTATATGTATTTATCACAATATATATCAAAGCTTGTAGTCCTCAATATTAAACTGTGTTGCCATGGAACTTTAACATTTCAAACTTTAGTGCATTTCATCTGTATAATTAAATATTGTTCTGTCTTCTTACACTTTCACACAGTGTGCAGTCTGACATTCAGCATAAACCATTCCTGACTTCCAAATAAGAGGACTGTTCTTTGTAGTCTAACTTGTTTATTGATCAACAGGTCATACATATGTGATTGATTGATTATATACGATTGATTGTTTGATTGATTGTATAAGGCATAGTATAGCATTTACTATAACATTACATTATCACTGAAGCACATGGCTGCCTGTACATAAGATTGCATTGCTAGCTAACAGTAATAACAACTCTGAGTAACAATTACAACTAGCTAAACAGCTCTGCAACACGCAATATCCCTGAAATAAAGGTAGATCTCTCACCAGATATGCTTTTACAGTTTTAGAAGGAGACATGCATAGGACAGCTCTGCTGATGTGTCCTGAATACTTCTCTTTCCCAGGATGCTTTGCCTTCTCACAATGCAGTGCAACACCCACAATGTAGTAGTATTCTAACAGGAAAAACAAAGTGTAATACCACTTAACACCGCTAGATAGTGCTATAACCACACTAAACACTTCAGAAATACAAAGACTGAGGCAGACGTGATCTGTAATGATTCTCTAACTCAGCTGGGCAGAACACTCCCTGTCTGGCGTCAACAGACTAGGTCTTTCATTCTTAGCAACCCATTTTGGTCAATGATGGGATCGAGCTTCATCAAACCGCTATTCTTGTAGACTGTTTGACCTTTGCTGAAGTAATCTATTTCCTTAGCATAACATTCGTGTTGTATAGTGCAAATTATTATACTCTTGGACCTTTCCATATTGGGAGCGTTAAAGGCGTGGTTGCAGTGATGCCAGCCTTTGCAGGGCTTCTGACTCACAGATAATGTCGACTTGAAGACTGAGCTATATGAACTACACAGGCTATACCACAAATGAGCAACATCCAGGTGGACAACCTGTTGAAATTATGGGATTTGAGTTGATGGTCCGAAGTCACTGTACGTAGAAGAGATACTTCAGGTCTGATTTCATCATCTGCATCTGGGTCTACCATTTCAAACATGTCGGATCCAACACTGCAAAACATTGAATGGTACAGGAATGCAGAACCCGTAAACCATGTTGTGACAGATATAGTCGCGCTTGGTCTGCAGGATTATGGTGTGTGGGCACGTAGAACAAGTGGATCTCCTGATTCTTAGCACCCGATTGCTGACATAGATGTAAAAGTGTCTGGTTTTGTTGCAAATATATCCTAGGACTACCGTGCTATCCGTATAAAACTCAACTTCTTTCGATTTCCAGGTTCATTCCTGATGTTATAAGTTCAGCCACTTCCACTGCAAGCACAGCAGCGCAGAGCTCCAGTCTGGGAATTGTGTGTTTGGTCCTGCTCATGACAAACCCTATATGACATTGTTCTTTGACATCAATGGTCTTTAGGTATGCTACAGCAGCAATTGCCTTGACTGAAGCATTGCAGAAGATATATAGTCTTTGCATCTTGACTTCAGTAAATGGCACGGAAGCATATGGACAAAGCTTCGAGAGACTTCCTCCAACCTGTCCACAGGTCTTTTTTCTCCATGGGAAGTGGATCATTCCAATCAGACGTCTCTGTGGTGAAATCTCTTAACATCAGTTTGCCTTGGATGGTAACAGGCGCTACGAATCCCGGAGGATCATATAAGCTGTTTATGGTTGACAGAACTCCTCTACGTGTGAAGGGCTTTTTTACCTTGCTAAATTGGAAGATGAATGTGTCTGCCTTTAAATCCCAGAGCAAACCGAAGGCTCTGCTGCATGGGAAGGGAGTTCGTGCTAAGATCCAAGTCCTTTAGATCATTTGAATGGTCTTGGGGTGAGAAGGTCTCCATTAACTCACGGCTGTTGGAGGTGATTTTGTGCAACCTCAAATTAGATAGAGCAAGTATTTCTTGAGCCCTTTTCAGGAGACTGATTGCGGTCTCGTTCGTGGGTGTGGATTTCATGTAGAAATATTTTTCCACAAATGATCTGACATCTGACCCATAATTTGCTTCACCCTCTTGGGCTGATTGTGTGAGACCATAGATAGCGACTGCAGGGGAAGGACTGTTTCCGAAGATGTGCTTTCTCATTTGGTACTCTACAATGTCTTCATTGGGGTCATTGTTGCGGTACCAGAAGAACATCAAGTAGTTTCTATGATCTTCCTTGACGAGGTGGCAGTGGAACATCTGTTGTATGTCGATCATAAATGCCACGGAATCTCTGCGGAAGCGGAGAAGTACCTTGAGAAGTCTGTTGTTTAGCAAGATGCCTTCGCACCTGGCGCTCGAGTTGAATACTACTCGTATCTGCCCTGTTTTTTTAGGGTGATACACGCTGAATATGGTACCAACACTCCTCGGAGTCTTGGAGCGCGGGTGCCATTTCTGCATGGTTGTTCTGGAATATTCTTTCCATGAAGGTAAAGAAATGTTCTTTTGTCTCCGGTGTCCTCAGAAATTTGTGCTTGAGGGAGATAAATCGACTGTAGACAAGTTCTTTGTTGTTAGGTAAGCGTTGTCTCTGGCGTTTAAACGGTAAAGGTGCGACCCACCTTTTTGACTTGTTTTACTATTCCTTGATCCATGATATCCAAGAACAGGCTGGCTTCTATGGACATTGCGATCCTGTTGTCTTCCCTTGTCCTGTGAAAAACTGTGTACCCTACTTAATCTTTAGCTAAGAGGCTAACGAAAACCCCGTTTCTGACCCTTATGTTGAAACAAAAATTTGGCGCCTAAAAAAATTTAATTTGGCACCTAAATTTTTCAGATTAGGAGCCAATGGCTCCTTGATGCTTTTTTTTGGCTGGAGCACTGGCTTACAGACATGCTGTCTCTTCTTCCAGTGATGCTTGCAGGTGTGCTCTGTCTTTTTCCTTTGACGCTTTTTCTTTCTTTAGTTGCATCTCTTGTGCAGCTAAGATAGACATTAATTTTGCAGCCTCAGCTTGTGCACGGGCGAGAGCAGCCTTTACTTTTATTGAGGACTTGCTAGAGCAGCTTGTTAGTAACCTAGTCCTGTAAGACTAAGCCTGGCTAGTGGACATTGTGTGCTTTTTGCAGGCTGTTCAATGTCTCTGTGCAGAGTCTAGGTATGAACGGACTTCAGCGTGATTTGCATCTTGCTGCACTTGCTGGGGGCTGCACACTCATTTTTTGTGACTGTATGGCAGCCGCTGCAATCTTGTATGCACGACCGTGTGTGTGATGGTGGCTCCGTATAGTCAGATACACTATTGCTGGTGACTAGTATCTGTTTTACTATTCTGTCTTCTTACACGTTCACACAGTGTGCAGTCTGACATTCAGCATAAACCATTCCTGTCTTTCAAATAAGAGGACTGTTCTTTGTAGTCTAACTTGTTTATTGGTCAACAGGTCGTACATATGTGTTTGATTGATTATATATACAATTGATTGATAAAACAGGATTGTTTGTTAAAACCTTAAGAATACAAATAACATGTATAAGTATAAAGCATAGCGTAGCATTTACTATAACATTACATTAACACTGAAGCACATGGTAAAATGGCTGCCTGTACATAAGATTGCATGGCTAGCTAACAGTAATACCAACTCCCTGAGGACCAATTACAACTAGCTGAACAGCTCTGCAGCACACGATATCCCGAAACATAGGTAGATCTATCACCAGATATGCTTTCACAAGGATGGTGGAGTTTGAGAAGGAGACATGTATAGGACAGCTCTGCTGATGTGTCCTGGAGACTTCTCTTTCCAAGGATGCTCCTTCCCCCCACAATGCAGTAATGCAGTGCACCACCCACAATGCAGTAGTATTGTAACAGGAAAAACAAAGTGTAATACAAAATATATAACCACACTAAAAACTTAAGAAATACAAAGACTGAGGCAGACGTGATCTGTAATGATTCTCTAGCTCAGCTGGGCAGAACAAATATAGTACAAGTAAACTAGTCAGAATTAGTCAACGCTGAATCTAAAAAGAAATCTAAACAAAATTGTCAAGATCTACAATGCTACAATCTAAGAGTGGCAATACACAATAGATAAACACCGGCTAATCTTGATGATTTTAGTAGGACTCGTCTCCCTCTTAGGCCTCTTGCACATGACCGCATGGATTTTTCAGCACTTTGCAGTCCACAGAAAACGGATGATGTCCGTGTGCATTCGGGTTTTTGCAGAATGGAACAGCTGGCCCCTGATAGAACAGTTCTATCCTTGTCCATTATGCGGACAATAATAGGACATGTTCTATCTTTGAACGGAACGGAAAAACGGAAATTTGGAAAAGGAAAGCATACGGAGCACCTTCGGGTTTTTTTTGCGGATCCATGGAAATCAATGGTTCCGTATACGGTCGTATACGGAATGCAAAAAACAGAACGTAAACGGGAAAAAAAACGTTTGTGTGCAAGAGGCTTTAATGTCTAACAGATGTTCGTTAAATTAAAGAATATGTAGGCTTCGAGTTGCCCAATCCTTTGTTGTCACAGGAGACAAGCCACTGCCAAAGGTGTCTGTCAGCAGCTTATTTCGGTTTCCCAATTGCAAACACATTCACAGGTTTAGCCAAGGGTGCATGGGGATGTGTTGGTCCAGAGAAATAGCTGGTGGCTGAATAGGCATTGTTTTTTTTGTTAATAAACCTTTTATTCATTGCACTAAACATTGCTGTAATGTATTATGTCTTGAAATAGTTTGCATTATGCATCACTGGTTAGAGCTATATTACACCTATTTTAAAATACATGTTTTCGTATATGGTTGTATTTACAAGTCCTCATATACACAGTCCAGTCAGATTATTATGACCACTTCCTACTTTCGACGTTGGCAGTGCATAGCTTATAAAGGAAGTCACATGTTGAACTGGCTTGGTGAGTATATAACCCTTGTTGCTGTCATGGGTAAAAGGGAGGATTTATCAGAGTTTAAAAAAGGATGATTTTTGGCTTTCAGGCCAATGGTGGCAGTATTTCTTAAACTGAGCAGTTTGTGAACTGTTCGCATACTGTGGTGAAAGTGTATCGTGAGAGGACATTTAGCACCACTTCGAATAAACAATGTGGAAACTGTGGAGAACTATGTGTTATTGATGTGAGAGATGAAGGTCCGCTATGAAGGTGTGCAAGGGTGGACCGACATGCTATAGTAGTAAGTGGAGCAGCTCACCTCCAAAATTAACCAGGAGGCTCCCAGATGTGTGTCTAAAACAGTTCAACGAATGCTACTGCATATGGGGCTCGGAAGAGAACAGATGGTCACTGCACCTTTGCTAACAAAGCTGAATCGATAGAAAAGGCTTCAATTTTCACAGCAGTATCAGAATTGGACCTCTGCTGATTGGCAAAGGGTTGCCTTCTGTGATGAGTCATATTTTCTGTTTCTTGAACAGATGGACGTTGGCGTGTCAGGTGAGAAACATCAGAGAACAATCACCCTGCAACCATTGCTAGAAGAACACAAGATGATGGTGGAAGCATTAACATCTGGGAAATGTTTTTGTGGCGTTCTCTGGCCCATTTAATTCATGTGGATGGCACTGTTATCCATTCTTGCAGAACACATAAACCCATAGATGCTGATTTTCTTCCCTAGGGCATACAGGATCTTCCAGCAAGACAATGTGACTTCACATGGCTAGAAATGTCAAACATTGGTTGTAAGAGCATGATCAAGACCTCCGCGTACTACCCTGGCCCAATAATTCTGTGGGGCCACCTCGATTGCCGTGTTTTCTCTGTGGATCCTCCCCCTATGCACCCTCCAGATACCTGTGACAACCTACCAGGACTTTATTGAGTCACTGTCAGCTCGTCTTGCTGCTGTAGTGCTGCACACGATGGTTAGTTTGCATATTAGCTGCTGGTCATAATGTGAGTTGACTGTGTATTATGTAAATCCATGTAAAGCCATTTCTGTGTGAGGGACATTATATTAAGTGAGTGATGACAAGGTCAACATTTTAGAGCAAGTATTAATCAGTTTCACTTCTGCAGTCTTGACAAGTAATGATATACATTATGTCTGATACTCGGTGCAGAGACTATGTAATGCACAGCAAGGTTTACTTAGTGATAGTGTTGCTGGTAATACTGTATGCACTACTGCAGTAAAACTAAAAAAATAGGTTAAAATCGTTTTTTTTCTTTTTTTCTCTTTCCATTAATGTAGTGTACTAGAAAATCAATATATATCCATAAATCAACGTTACATGTGTTTACTGTATGTCTATATTAATCCCTTCTACCCCGGGCCAGTGTTTGCTCTTCTGCCCAAGCCATTTTTTGCTAATCTGACATGTGTTACTTTATGTGGTAATAGCTTTGGAACACTTTTACTTATCCAAGCCATTCTGAGATTGTTTTCTAGTGACACATTGTACTTCATGATAGTCATAAATTTGAGTCACTATATTTCACCTTTATTTGTGAAAAAATCTAAAATTTACCCAAAATTTGGAAAAATTCCCAAATGGTTAAATTTCAATTTCTCTACTTTTATCATAGATAGTGATACCTCATATAATACAAACCGGATTCCCAAAAAGTTGGGACACTAAACAAATTGTGAATAAAAACTGAATGCAATGATGTGGAGATGGCAAATGTCAATATTTTATTTGTGATAGAACGTAGATGACAGATCAAACGTTTAATCCGAGTAAATGTATCATTTTAAAGGAAAAATACGTTGATTCAAATTTTCACGGTGTCAATAAGTAGCAATAAGAGGCTGGAAAAAGTAAATTTGAGCATAACGAAGAGCTGGAAGACCAATTAACACTAATTAGGTCAATTGGCAACATGATTGGGTATAAAAAGAGCTTCTCAGAGTGGCAGTGTCTCTCAGAAGCCAAGATGGGTAGAGGATCACCAATTCCCTCAATGTTGCGCAGAAAGATAGTGGAGCGATATCAGAAAGGTGTTACCCAGTGAATAATTGCAAAGACTTTGCATCTTTCATCATCAACTGTGCAGAACATCATCCGAAGATTCAGAGAATCTGGAACAATCTCTGTGCGTAAGGGTCAAGGCCGTAAAACCATACTGGATGCCCGTGATCTCCGGGCCCTTAAACGACACTGCACCACAAACAGGAATGCTACTGTAAAGGAAATCACAGAATGGGCTCAGAAATACTTCCAGAAACCATTGTCAGTGAACACAATCCACCGTGCCATCCGCCGTTGCCAGCTGAAACTCTACAGTGCAAAGAAGAAGCCATTTCTAAGCAAGATCCACAAGCTCAGGCGTTTTCACTGGGCCAGGGATCATTTAAAATGGAGTGTGGCAAAATGGAAGACTGTTCTGTGGTCAGACGAGTCACGATTCAAAGTTCTTTTTGGAAATCTGGGACGCCATGTCATCCGGACCAAAGAGGACAAGGACAACCCAAGTTGTTATCAACGCTCAGTTCAGAAGCCTGCATCTCTGATGGTATGGGGTTGCATGAGTGCGTGTGGCATGGGCAGCTTGCATGTCTGGAAAGGCACCATCAATGCAGAAAAATATATTCAGGTTCTAGAACAACATATGCTCCCATCCAGATGTCATCTCTTTCAGGGAAGACCCTGCATTTTTCAACAAGATAATGCCAGACCACATTCTGCATCAATCACAACATCATGGCTGCGTAGGAGAAGGATCCGGGTACTGAAATGGCCAGTCTGCAGTCCAGATCTTTCACCTATAGAGAACATTTGGCGCATCATAAAGAGGAAGGTGCAACAAAGAAGGCCCAAGACGATTGAACAGTTAGAGGCCTGTATTAGACAAGAATGGGAGAGCATTCCTATTTCTAAACTTGAGAAACTGGTCTCCTCAGTCCCCAGATGTCTGTTGAGTGTTGTAAGAAGAAGGGGAGATGCCACACAGTGGTGAAAATGGCCTTGTCCCAACTTTTGGGGGATTTGTTGACACCATGAAATTCTGATTCAACATATTTTTCCCTTAAAATGGTAAATTTTCTCAGTTTAAACTTTTGTTCCGTGATTTATGTTCTATTCTGAATTATTTTTAACAACATTCATCTGACAGGTTAGATCATGCACTATTTTTATAGAGCAGGTTGTTACGGATGCAATGATATCAAATATGTCTACTTTCTATGATGTTTGTTTCAGTTTTACATAAAGCATATTTGAAAACAAAAATTTGGTTTTTGTATCTCCATTTTCAGAATGACCTAATTTTTTTTCTGCCGATCGTCTTGTGCAAGGGCTAGTTTTTTGCAGGAAAAATTGACGTTTTTCTTGGTACCATTTTTGGGTACATATGATTTTTTGATCATTCATTCTTACACTTTATGGGGCAAGGTGACCCAAAAATTGGTGGTTTTGACACAGTTTTTATTTATTTATTTATTTTTAGTGTTTACCTGAGGGAGTAGGTCATGTGATATTTTTATAGAGCTGGTTGTTACAGACGTGGCGATACTTAATATGTATACTTTTTTTAATGTATTTCACTTTAGCACAATAATAGCAGTTTTGAAGCAAAAAATTATCATATTTTAGTGTCTCCATTGTCTGAGAGCAATAGCTTTTTTTATTTTTTGACCGATTATCTAGGTAGGGTCTCACTTTTTGAGGGATGAGGTGACCGTTTGATTGGTACTATTTTGGGGGGCAAACGCCTTTTTGATCACTTGCTGTTGCAATTTTTGTGATGTAATGTGACAAAAATGACTTTTTTTACACCATTTACACCATTTATAATTATTTTTTATGGTGTTCACCTAAGGGGTTAGGTAATATTATATTTTTATAGAGCTGGTTGTTATGGACGTGGCGATACCTAATATGTATATTTTTTTCCATGTATTTCACTTTAGCACAATAATAGCAGTTTTGAAAAAAAATATTATGTTTTAGTGTCTCCATGTTCTGAGAGCTATATATATATTTTTGGGGGCGATTGTCTTTTTTGCGGCATGAGGTGACGATTTTATTGATACAATTTTTTGGGACATACGCCTTTTTGATTGCTTGGTGTTGCACTTTTTATGATGTAAGGTGACAAAAATGGCTTTTTTTTTACACCATTTTTTTTTATGGTGTTTATCGGACAGGGTGGATCATGTGTAGGGTTGAGCGAACCCTAGTTTTTTTTTTTAGTTTTTTGTACCCGAACCCGAACATTTTCGTAAAAGTTCGGTGATTCTAATGGCGCTTTTTGAAAATCAACAAGCGTTTAACTAGTGTGCCCTTAGAAGCCATAACAGCCATGCCTACTAATGGCGCCGCACGTCACATCAGCTCTTACTAGTGTAGGGAGAGGATGCTGCAGCTGTGAAGGAGAGATTAGGAAACAATTCTGGTGTTCTTGGTGTTAAATCTGTGGTGTTAAACTACAGTGATTATTTTTGTGGGTGCTATGCTACATTTTTGTACCCCTGAGCCCAGTGCCACACAGAAATAAGCTTTAATCAGTCTGTTTGTTAGGTGGGCGTTGGCGACCATTTTTGCAAGTGCAGAGCAGGTAATCCGTCTGTGATTTCAGGGTCCCGAGGGATGGGGGGGGGGGGTTGGGGGCATATTAAAAAAAAAATTCTGTGAAGTACCCCTGTGCTGAATATCTGACAGGGAAAATCTAATCTATTCATTAAATCCATCTGTTCGCTTTTTTTGGTGGTCAAGTACCCCTGCGGCCTGTCACATATTTGTGTGACCTAAAGCGATTTTTTTCTCTTTCTGACACCGGCCCTTTGCATATCCAACAGTCAAATAACAGTCCACTAAAACCGTTAAACATTGCTGTTACCATTGTTGATAAAAAATAAAAAAAAATGGCTTTTTGTGCTAGATAGTACATTTGCAGCCTGCGCTGCGTTTCTGACAGTCCAATAAAACCGTTAAATACTGCTGCTATACTGTTTGAAAAAAAAACACTCTTTTTGTGCTAGATAGTACATTTGCGGCCTGCGCTGCTGTAACCGCCAGTTCTGTGAGAAGGTCTGGCAGACGTTCTTCTCTACCTCTTGTATGACGTTCTTTGTTTTGGTTTCACTTTGTCATCTCTTTTCCTTCTGCCAGGTGTCCCTTATTTAGACTAATTGTCTTCCTTTATATTCCCTCCCATACTGCCTCACTTTGCAGTTTATACTACTTCCTGGATGAAGTGTTCACTGCTGGAGGCTGCTGCTGCTGTTTTCTCAAGACAAGTCTTTTCCTTTATTGTGTTTCCTTGCTGGCTTGATTCTAGGTGACCTTAACTCCATCTGTATTAAGTGCAGGGAGCCGGTGGTCGTGTCCCCTCACTATTATAGGGTTTTCAGGTGTCACAGTGTCTTAGGTACGTGGGCATGCAATCGTCTACCATTGAGACCCTTGCATGTGCATAGCAGTCAGGGAGAGCTCTTAGGGTTTTATAGGGCTCACCTGTATGCTCCTTAGTTTGGGATCAAGCCAGTCGGTCGT
Source organism: Bufo gargarizans (assembly GCF_014858855.1). Lineage (NCBI taxonomy): Eukaryota > Metazoa > Chordata > Amphibia > Anura > Bufonidae > Bufo > Bufo gargarizans. The sequence goes on from NC_058080.1 coordinate 124,350,594, forward strand.
TTATTTATAAGTTCTAGCTATCTGCAACTTCATCCGTGATAGCTGCATTTCTGACAGTCCAATAAAATCGTTAAATACTGCTGTTACATTGTTGGTTTAAAAAAGCACACTTTTTGTGGTAGATAGTACATTTGCAGCCTGCGCTGCATTTCTGACAGTCCACTAAAACCATTAAATACTGCTGTTATATTGATGGTTGAAAAAGAGCACACTTTTTATGCTAGATTGTACATTTGTAGCCTGCGCTGCATTTCTGACAGTCCACTAAAACAGTTAAATACTGCTGTTACATTGTCGGTTGAAAAAAAACTCACTTTTTGTGGTAGATTGTACATTTGCGGCCTGCGCTGCATTTCTGCAATAAAACCAGTCAATACTGCTGTTACATTGTTGGTTGACAAATTCAAATTTTGTGTGACCTCAAGAAATGTTTTCTCTTTATGACACCGGCACAGCCTTAATGTCAGTGAACCTAATTGTTGACTATTAGTGGTTACATTGTCGCCTGACATAAACCATCTGTTAGTTTGGTGGGTGAATGCAAAAAATGAGGAGAGCGTTAAATAAGGGACGTGGCCCTGGTCGTGGTGCTGCTGGTGTTGGTGGAGCTCCTGTTGCAGGGAGATGACGTGGTCGATCTGTGCCAGCTACACGCACAAGTGAAACACCTTTCTCAGAGTTATTTGGTAGGCCCAAATGCCGCTCTCCGAATGGTGAGGCCAGAACAAGTACAGGCAATAGTAGATTGGGTGGCTGACAGTTCCGCCAATTCTTTCACATTGTCTCCCACCCAGTCCCCTGCTGAAATATCAGAGTTGGCACCTGCAGCCCAGGGCCATCAGTCTTTCACCTCGTCCCCTTGCAAATCAGCCAAGCATTCTGAGCCCCAAGTCATGGAGCAGTCTCTTCTGCTTTTTGATAACTCTGCTAGCAGGGTTTCCTAGGGCCATCCACATAGCTCTGCCCCAGAAGTGGAAGAGATTTAGTGCACCGATGCCCAACCACTTATGTTTCAGGATGAGTACATGGGAGGACCACCGCAGCATGTCTTGGACGATGACGAAACACAGGTGCCAACTGCTGTGGCTTTCTGCAGTGTGCAGACAAACAAGGAGGGTAGGAGTGAAGACTGGGTGGAAGATGATGTGGAGGATGATGAGGTCCTCGACCCCACATGGAATCCAAGTCATGCGAGTCAACTAGTGACCTGTGTAGTTCAGAGGAAGAGGCGGTGGTCGCACAGAGCCACCAGCACAGAAAAAGAGAGAGCAGGGTGCCAAAGCGGAGCGGCCGTCCCCCTAGACAGTACGCCTGCTACTGCCAACCGCAGCAAGGGACCGAGCACACCAAAGCCAGCTCCAAGGAGTTCCCTGGCGTAGCAGTTCTTCAGACAATGTGCTGACGACAAGACACGAGTGGTTTGCACGCTGTGCAATCAGAGCCTGAAGCGAGGCATAAACGTTCTCAACCTGAGCACAACCTGCATGACCAGGCATCTAAGTGCAAAGCACGAGCTGAAGTGGAGTAGACACCTCAAAAACAAAGAAAGATTTCTGGCTCCTCCTGCTTCCTCTTCTGCTGCAGTCTCGGCCTCTTCATCCCCCTCTGGAGTGACAGTGGCACCCGTCACCCCGCAAACAGAGGATGTGCCAGCAACGCCACCACCTGGGTCACCAAGCAACTACACAATGTCCCATGGAAGCGATCAGCTGTCTATCTCCCAAACACTGGAGTGAAAGAGGAAGTACCCACCCCCGATCCCTGGCCCTGAATGCCAGCATTTCCAAATTCCTGGCCTTTGAAATACTGTCATTCCATCTATTGGACAGGGATGGTTTTTAGAATCTGATGGCGGTGGCTGTCCCACAGTACGTTGTGCCCAGCCTCCACTACTTTCCAAGTTGAACCATCCCTTCCCTGCACAAGCAAGTGGGGGACAAAATCAGGTGTGCACTGCGCAACGCCATCTGTGGCAAGTTCCACCTAACTACGGATACGTGGACCAGTAAGCAAGGTCAGGGACGTTATATCTCCCTAACAGCACACTGGGTAAATGCAGTGGCGGCTGGGCCTGAGACAGATAGCAGTTTGACACATATCCTTCCACCACCGAGGATTGCAGGGCGCTTCTCTTTGCCTCCTTTTGCTTCCTCCTCCTATTCCGCTTCCTCCTCCTCTACCGCCTCCTCATCCAGTCAGCCTAACACTTTCACCACCAACTTTAGCAAGGGGGAAACGACAGCAGGCAGTTTTGAAACGAATCTGTTTGGGGGCAAACCCCACACCGCACAGGAGCTGTGGACGGGCATGGAACAACAGACCGATGAGTGGTTGGTGCCAGTGAGCCTCAAGCCCGGCCTGGTGGTGTGCGATAATGGGCGAAATCTCGTAGCAGCTCTGGGCCTAGCCGGTTTGATGCACATCCCTTGCCTGGCGCATATGCTGAATTTAATTTAATAACTTGTCCTACATTTCCACCCGATCAGATTTCAGCCATTGACCTCCTTTTGATGTGGTATCCCTTTTTCGGGCTCCCTCATCGGTATGGAACCCTGATTCCCCATTACCCATGATCACCATGGTAGACGCATAAAAAAACATCGAATGTTGATAGGGAAGATATCCAATTTGATCGTGGAGGTCATGGGGACTTGCAATCAGGCAGAAGTTATCTAGCGTCAACAACGTGGCAGCAGGGCCTCTCCTGTATAACATTTCCTCATCCAAAATACTGCAGTGACATTCCCTGTAATTTTTTATTACTCATTCCAATAACAGGGCATCTTAAGAGTCCTGTATTGTTATTTATTGTCACTACCTCCCCGAGTCGAGAGTGGGTAATTGCCGCGCACCCCCTCCTTTCCTTTGATTCTTCCGCTTTAATAACTTGTCCCACATTTCCACCTGATCATAATTCAGCCATTGACCTCCCTTGGATGTGGTATCCCTTTCTCAGGCTCCCTCTCTGGCATGGAACCCTTATTCCCCTTTACCCATGATCACCAAGGTAGGCGCATAAAAGAACATCGAATGTTGATAGAGAAAATATGTAATTGGATCGTGGATGTCACGTGGACGTGTGACATGGCAGAGCAGTATGTGTGCACACGCCTACACGTATTGACTGATGGTTATGCCCCCTTCAACTTCTGGCTCTCCAAATTGGGCACATGGCCTGAGCTTGCCCTTTACGCCTTGGAGGTGCTGGTCTGCCCTGCAGCCAGTGTATTCTCTGAACATTTGTTTAGCATGGCCGGAGGGTGTTATTACAGACAAGCCCAGCCGCCTGTCCACAGCCAATGTGGACAAGCTCACGTTCATTAAAATGAACCAGGCAGGGATCCCACATGAGTTGTCTGTACCTTGTGCAGACTAGACACGTATACCGGCCTCACCCAGCCATTGTTGTACTCCAGCGCACTTTCTCTTTGTTTTATTTTTTATATTTCACAATGTGTTGGCTACCTCCTTCACCGCCGCTTACACCTACACCGCCACATCCACCGCTCAAGATCAAGATTATAATTTTTTATTTTTACGTATTTTATGTTATTTTAAGTCATTTCCCTATTCACATTTGTTTGAAGAGCACTTACCATGCTCTTAACCACATTTTGCTGCATTTTACAGCCCTCTAGCCCTTTACATGACTTTTTAGAGCCATTTTAATGCTCCAAAATTTGGGTCCCTATCGACTTCAATGGGGTTCGGGTCCCGAACTCCAACTTTTTTGCGAAGGTGGGCCGAACCCGTCGAACCTGAACTTCCAGGTGTCCGCTCAACTCTAATCATGTGATATATTTATAAAGCAGGTCATTACGGACGCAGCGATACCTAATATGTGTGTTTTTTTTATTATAAAATAATGGTAAAGGGGCGTTTTTTTTCTGTTTTTACTTTATAAATGTTATTACTTTATTAATTTTATTAAAAAACACTTATTTTTTACTTTTTTTTATTTTCTTTATTTGTGATGTTCACTTTTAGGGGTCTGATCCCCTCTGCAATGCATTACAATACATCTTTATTGTAATGCATTGCCTGTTCGTGTACTACAGTGAGTAGTACACAAACAGGTTGCCTAGGAGACCCCGTCTGAGGCTGGATCTCCTCGGCACCGTAGAAGACAGGTCCCGGTGCCGTGCAAGGCATTAGGCAGCCTCTACATGCCATCGAACTGCCTTCTGACACATCGAGTCCCCGACACAGCAGCGCAGGGACTTGATGCGCTCCCTCAACCAACACAAATCCCTTCTATGTCGCGGTCAGTGCGGAACGCGGCATAGAATGGGTTAATCTGCCGACATTGCTGTAAAAGCAGGGGCCCGGCTACCAGGGATTGCCGGGCCCCTGCAGTGATCGCGCGCGCACCGCTCGCCCGATCACAATGACGTACTATTAAGTCAAATTGCGGGAACACAGTGGCTTCCATGACATAATAGTACATCATGTATCGGGAAGGGGTTAAAGAGGGTTGGTTTCTCTTTTTTGTGTGGAAAATACATGACATAACACATGTTAGGAATCTTTTCTTAAGAGATGACGTTCCTATGTTATTTCTTTTTAAAGTATATGACTAAATTGATAACTATGTAGAAATGAAGAAGGTCACGGCACTCCAAAAGCTTCCTTATTCAGTGTTCTTTATTGCACTAAAAATACAGCAGCAACGTTTCGACAATGAAGTCTTTATCAAGCTACATAAAAGTTTACAAGTGACTCACACTACATTTTATAAGGGTACTAATCCATACCAATTGCTTAAAGGGTGTACTCCAAACACCAAACCCGCCCCCTCACAGGTATAAACAATCATATAATCCAATGTCCATAATCAATTCAAATTAACAACCACAGTGTATAATAATATAAGGCATACCAGATGTTCGTACGGAGGCTCCTATTCTGTAACGAGTCTATGGTGTTCGGCGTCTTCCGCATACAACTGCGACTGCGCGTGTATCCAGACGGGATTCACATACATCACATGGTCAACTGTGCGGTCATGTGATCAGTGACACTCCTACCGGTCACCTGACAGATGACGCACCTAAGCGTCTAGTCGCTGTCATGCTAACCACAGGTCCTACAGAGAAAATGTATTGTCCCGTGTGGTACTCTTTGTTTAATATTATGTCGGATGCATACAGCTAAATATACGGACGCCGACCACCACAGACTGCATGTCAGACAGGTGATATCAATCAATCAAAAATATGTTTTTATTTATTCATTTAATTAATAGCGACGTGGGAACCAATCCTTGCAGGGTATCTGAAAAAACAATCACATCAAAACACTGGTTCAGCACCCTACTGGGTATGCGTATAGCGGAAATGTGCAACCACACACATGAACTCAAAAAGAGACCCTTTCATAAAAACTCTGGGCTGTTCAAAGATGCGACCCTACCAACCCCATGATTTCAAAGGGGTGAGTTCCAACTGGCATATTGGGTGAAATCCCGTGTATTCCACGGTATTAGGTAACCCAACCCATACCCCCCATAAGTGAATACTCAGGGGAAGTATCGGTATGATATACCCCAAAAAATAATAAAGGATAAAGTTGGACTAGGAATACTAGGGCCACAGCCATCGCCCCCCTCTGTCAAGGAGAGACCACAGATGTCAGCCCTTGCCTGGTCTGGGCCCAACTACTAAGTAGAAGACCCCTACCACGCTTATCCCCATTGTCTCCTGTGAATATAAAATGGTTTTATCATACTTTGTATGAGCATCACCCCATGCCACAGAACCTCAATAAAATCTGCATATGTAGATCAACTCCCCAGGTAAATGATCAGGGATTGGCAAATCCGCCCATCATATATGTAGTCCACATCCGCCACGCATATCCAGTCTATTGATAACTAAGTAGTAGTATTCTTCTTGTCAATAGATTGTCACTAACACTGTCAGTACTTATTGAACCCTCAGTTATTTATACCATTCAATTTTACATTTCTAGGAGGAATATCAGATGAGTGACATAGTGCAGAAAAGCTGCTCTAGAGTTGCAATTTTGTGAGAAACACTAATATTTAATAAAACAGACATGTCAGGAGTCAAAAAGACTATTCCCTATATGTTTTTATTGCCAATATATTCTGTACGTTCAAGAGTCACACCATGTTTCCATGCAGCAAGGAAATAATAATTATAACTAGAAAAGCTACAAATTCTGGGGAAATTGTGTGAAGTGTTCTGGAGAGCACCCGACAGGATAGGGAGGGTGATGAGGGACTGTTGGTCCCCTCTTCCCTCTCCTTAATTTCCCTGGTTTGGAGGAGTATAGGCCGGGTAGTGTTTGGTAGGGAGGATAGGAAGGGGTTAATGGAAGTGGGAGGTGGAGTGTTAGGAAAGTGGGAGAGACGGTGGGAGGAGGTTTAGGGGAGGTATATATAGGGGAGTGTAGGGAAGAGGACTTCCTCTTGACAGGGTAAGCGAGTTGCCCGCCCTCCCGCCCCTTTTTAGTGGTTTGGTTTGTTTTATAGCAGGTCTATTTTATATATTTATAAAAAAAAAAAAAAAGTTTGTTGTGGTTTGTTCACTGTTTCTCTCTTTTGAGGTTCGGTGGACAATGGAAGTCACAGCTGGAGGCGGCATTTGGAAAGCAAGACGTGGTGAAGAGTGAATGGCGTACGTACGCCCTGGGGATCCAGGGTGGTACACCGCATAGGAGGAATGGTCTGTGGAGGAGGTGGTGTTTTGTTACCATTTTTGTTAAAGAAAAAATTTTGCTGTGGCCGATCATCACCCAGTAAAGGATTGGTTAAAGAGCTGAGGTGTCGGAGTTTTTATTTGGTTGAGTTAAAAGGGGGGGGGGGGGGGTCCGGTGGTCCCCGCTCCTCCATCTCTTCCTCATTCATTTCCCTGCCCTATCCCTAGGTTAGTACCAGCAGTCTTGTCTCCACCAGTAGTCTACAACTGGAGTGGGCGGAGTAACTGGGTGGAGTGGCTTGAGTAACTGTTGTGTGGTTGGAGTGGCTGGAGTAACTGTGGAAAGGTTGGACTGGGCAGAGTAACTTTATGGAGTGGGCAGAGTAACTGTGTGGAGTGTTTGGAATGAGTAAAGATAGTAAACATTACACTAACCAATTGATTGATCAAATTTAAAAAGTGCACATGGCAAGCTTGAGTGAGAAATGCATTTCAACTTTTATTTATTTAAATAGCACATTTAATTGCAATGTTGTTGCCCAAAGTGCTTCACAGTTACATTAAAACCTACATTTATAAAAACATTACCAGCCGATTTGTGTAGGTGTGCTTGAAAATGAGAGAGTGGTGGCAGTTTAGAAATCATGTCCTGAATTTTCAGCTCACACTCTAGCTTTTGTCAGCTCCCACTCTAATTTTGAACATTCCGCCATTTATTCCTATGGGACCAATTTCGCCACAAAAACGCTGATATTTCGTGAACCATTAGGCGAAACATTCCACAAAGTAATAGCACACCAATCGGGAACAATCTGCAAAGTATATTACTGTCGATGTAGTGTAAAAACTGTGGGAGGAGTTGGGGTGGTAAATTTGGCTATAATAATAAGAATGTATATGTGAGATAACAGTAAGTGGTCTTGCCATGCAAGAACACTTAATTATCTTTATTTCTATAGTGACAACCAAGGATGAGCAAACCAGTTCAGTCTGAACTAAAATATTTAAATATAATGGATATGTCAGCAAGGAAAGCACTAGGGAGGAAGAAGAAGAGATCTCACATGACCCTGAGAAGAAGTGGTGGGGGAAGGCAATCAATGCTGCAGCAGGCAGGGAGGTGACCTAGCAGAACGAGCGAAACATGATTCAGTGCTGGGCTGTGAATATGGGTGGTTAGGTCTTACAGTGTCTGACAGAAAACCGATCAGGAACAGTGGAAAAAAAAATACCTGAGCCAGTCAGATTCAAGCTTGTATTCTATTGCCAGGGAGAGTAAGAGGAAAGGCTAGGATTACAAAGAAAGAGGAATTTTCTTGTGTAGAATAGGGACTATCAGGAAACTCGTGTTTTACCATCAATCTAGCATAGCATATACAGGTCCTTCTAAAAAAATTAGCATATTGTGATAAAGTTCATTATTTTCTGTAATGTACTGATAAACATTAGACTTTCATATATTTTAGATTCATTACACACCAACTGAAGTAGTTCAAGCCTTTTATTGTTTTAATATTGATGATTTTGGCATACAGCTCAAGAAAACCCAAATTTCCAATCAAAAAAAATTAGCATATGTCATCCGACCAATAAAAGAAAAGTGTTTTTAATACAAAAAAAGTCAACCTTCAAATAATTATGTTCAGTTATGCACTCAATACTTGGTCGGGAATCCTTCTGCAGAAATGACTACTTCAATGCGGCGTGGCATGGAGGCAATCAGCCTGTGGCACTGCTGAGGTGTTAATGAGGCCTAGGATGCTTCCATAGCGGCCTTAAGCTCATCCAGAGTGTTGGGTCTTGCGTCTCTCAACTTTCTCTTCCCAATATCCCACAGATTCTCTATGGGGTTCAGGTCAGGAGAGTTGGCAGGCCAATTGAGCACAGTAATACCATGGTCAGTAAACCATTTACCAGTGGTTTTGGCACTGTGAGCAGGTGCCAGGTCGTGCTGAAAAATGAAATCTTCATCTCCATAAAGCTTTTCAGGAGATGGAAGCATGAAGTGCTCCAAAATCTCCTGATAGCTAGCTGCATTGACCCTGCCCTTGATAAAACACAGTGGACCAACACCAGCAGCTGACATGGCACCCCAGACCATCACTGACTGTGGGTACTTGACACTGGACTTCAGGCATTTTGGCATTTCCCTCTCCCCAGTCTTCCTCCAGACTCTGGCACCTTGATTTCCGAATGACATGCAAAATTTGCTTTCATCCGAAAAAAGTACTTTGGACCACTGAGCAACAGTCCAGTGCTGCTTCTCTGTAGCCCAGGTCAGGCGCTTCTGCCGCTGTTTCTGGTTCAAAAGTGGCTTGACCGGGGGAATGTGGCACCTGTAGCCCATTTCCTGCACACGCCTGTACACGGTGGCTCTGGATGTTTCTACTCCAGACTCAGTCCACTGCTTCCGCAGGTCCCCCAAGGTCTGGAATCGGTCCTTCTCCACAATCTTCCTCAGGGTCCGGTCACCTCTTCTCGTTGTGCAGCGTTTTCTGCCACACTTTTCCCTTCCCACAGACTTCCCACTGAGGTGCCTTGATACAGCACTCTGGGAACAGCCTATTCGTTCAGAAATTTCTTTCTGTGTCTTAGGGCTCTTTCACATCTGCGTTATTGTCTTCCGGCATAGAGTTCCGTCGTCGGGGCTCTATGCCGGAAGAATACTGATCAGGATTATCCTAATGCATTCTGAATGGACAGTCCGTCCTTCAGGATGCATCAGGATGTCTTCAGTTCCGGAACGGAACGTTTTTTGGCCGCAGCAAATAGCGCAGCATGCTGCGCTTTTTGCTCCGGCCAAAAATCCGGAACACTTGCCGCAAGGCCGGATCTGGAATGAATGCCCATTGAAAGGCATTGATCCGGATCCGGCCTTAAGCTAAACGTCGTTTCGGCGCATTGCCGGATGCGACGTTTAGCTTTTTCTCAATGGTTACCATGGCTGCCGGGACGCTAAAGTCCTGGCAGCCATGGTAAAGTGTAGTGGGGAGCGGGGAGCAGCATATTTACCATCCGTGCGGCTCCCGGGGCGCTCCAGAGTGACGTCAGGGCGCCCCAGGCGCATGGATGACGTGATCGCATGGATCACATGATCCATGCGCATGGGGCGCTCTGACGTCATTCTGGAGCGCCCCGGGAGCCGCGCGGACTGTAAGTATACCGCTCGCCCGCTCCCCACTACTACTATGGCAACCAGGACTTTAATAGCGTCCTGGGTGCCATAGTAACACTGAAAGCATTTTGAAGACGGATCCGTCTTCAAATGCTTTCAGTACACTTGCGTTTTTCCGGATCCGGCGTGTAATTCCGGCAAGTGGAGTACACTGCCGGATCCGGACAACGCAAGTGTGAAAGAGGCCTTACCCTCTTGCTTGAGGGTGTCAATGATGGCCTTCTGGACAGCAGTCAGGTCGGCAGTCTTACCCATGATTGCGGTTTTGAGTAATGAACCAGGCTGGGAGTTTTTAAAAGCCTCAGGAATCTTTTGCAGGTGTTTAGAGTTAATTAGTTGATTCCGATGATTAGGTTAATAGCTCGTTTAGAGAACCTTTTCAGGATATGCTATTTTTTTTAGATATGAATTTTGGGTTTTCATGAGCTGTATGCCAAAATCATCAATATTAAAACAATAAAAGGCTTGAACTACTTCAGTTGTGTGTAATGAATCTAAAATATATGAAAGTTTAATGTTTATCAGTACATTACAGAAAATAATGAACTTTATCACAATATGCTAATTATTTTAGAAGGACCTGTATAATATTAGTGAGAATTCATCTCACATATTTAATTTATATATTTTCTTTGTAAAAAATACTGATTGAGGGAGCTCACACTAGAGTCCAATAATAAGAAAATATTTTTATAACAGTAAGGCAGGAACACCTAATACTGATTGCTGTAGGAAACACAGTTTATTTAAAACTTCTCACTCCTCGTATTTAATCAAATATAAGCTGAGTACATAAATTTTAATATTTGCTGAGTACATAGAGGAAAAAACATGCTGAGTACATATGAATTAAAAACCAACAATAAATAAATAAACTACACATCTAATAAAATCATGGATGACGAAATCCCCCCAAGGCAAAAAAGAAGGTTATGAAAATATACAGTTATTTCATATATGCCGGATATATAATAAGACAGAAAATGAAAAACAAAAAAGTTTAGTGGCAATTCTGGAGGAGCTGCTCAGCCCATGACACTGTAGCGTGTCTTTAGTTAGGGGAGCAGCCCGACCGCATGTGGACCGCAGTAATCGACTAACCCCAGCAAAATATGCATACAATGGAGGATATCGACGCGGTCCACATGCACCACAAGAGCAAACTACACAGAATGTAGCAATCATAGAGAACACACAGAGAGAATGCACCAAACAGATATAACACTGACTATGCTGGCAAGACATAAGTAAAGGTATTAAAAGCTGAGACTTTTGCCAATATGTTCCAGTCATGGAGACAGGGGCGTACATAGAAATCACTGGGCCCCATAGCAAGCATCTGAATTGGGCCCCCTAACCCCACCCACTATCCACCCCTGGCCCGTCCCACCTCCTGTCCTGGCTCCTCCCATGCCACACCCCCATTAAAGAATCCCTAATGCCCCCCAAAATGCCCGGGGGGAAGGAGTAGGAGAGCACACTGTCCACTATGAGCCCCCCAAACCCTTAATGCCCCCCAAAATGCTCAGGACAGTGTGCTATCCTTCTACTTCTCTTCCCCCTGGGCATTTTGGGGTAATGGGGGCATAAGGGGGGCTCATAGAGAATTCAGGGGGGAGGCTCATACAGGACAGAGTAGGAGGAAAGCGGACTGTCCTCTATGAGCCCCCCAAACCCTTAATGCCCCCCAAAATGCTCAGGACAGTGTGCTTTCCTTCTACTCCTCTCCCCCCTGGCATTTTGGGGGGCATTAGGGGTTGAGGGGCTCATAGAGGACTGGGGGGGGGGGAGAGGCTCATAGAGGACAGTGTTCTTTCCTCCTACTCTTCCCCGAACCTGGACATTTTGGGGTAATGGGGGCATTAGGGGGGCTCATAGGGGATTCATGGGGGGGGGCTCATACAGGAAAGAGTAGGAGGAAAGGCGGGACATCATATAAGGATTTCTTGGTCTGCAGGTATCTGTTACTTCTTTACAATGTGCCCCCGTTGCCTGTCACTGCAGGGAGCTCGGCCCATATGCTGCAACTACATGCAGCATATAGGCCGAGCTCCCTGCAGTGACAGGCAACGGGGGCACATTGTAAAGAAGTAACAGATATCACCCTGCCCCCCAGAGATTTGTAAACTAATACGGGCCTCAGGCAGCATAATATATAATATAGTCATAGTCAGAGTCGGCCGGGCCAGGCACTGCTGCAGGGAGTGCAGCCGGCAGTGACACGGCGGCACGAACGAACGGTACTTGTTCTGAGTCTGAGTGACTTACTTCAGGCCAGCCAGCCAGGGACACAGCTGGGCCCGGTGCTTCAGAATCTTCTCCTCAGCTCAGGCACTCTGGCGACGGCGAAGTTCGAGCCGATTCTCCCGCCCCCTTGCGCCACTGGCCAATCAGCAGCTGCCTCAACAGAGTTACCTTGTGCTGATTGGCCAGCGGCTCGAGCGCTACAGGCTGGCTTGATCCCGATTCCGCGTCAGCAGACTGTCAGGATCAGGTCAGGAGGAGGTCAGGTCAGGATCAGGTCAAACGGGGGGGGGGGGGGGGGACTTGGCGGCGATTGCGGAAGATGAATTGGGGCTGGAGAAAAGCAGCCGCATAGCCGGCTGCAGTTCATGAGTGGGCGGGGCCAAATACTGTGGGCGGGGCCTTCTCTGCGCTACGGGCCCCCCAGTGCCGCGGGCCCCATAGCAGTGGCGTGGTCTGCCTCTATGGGCGGTACGCCACTGCATGGAGATATCGGAGCCCACATGCCCACGGATATATAATAGAACACTATCTATGTTACTTTGTGTATCGTATATAGGAGCCAGTGAAAGGTAATGTAAAGCTGACTCACATATGCTTCACACAGATCAAATACATGAATACTCAGTCCTCAAGATATCCTCAGAGTCCAGATATGTTGGTCTTGTATATACAGTTGCAAGAAAAAGTATGTGAACCCTTTGGAATTATATGGATTTCTGCACAAATTAAATGTTACCATGTTTTTATTGAACACACCATGTAAACATTCACAGTGCAGGTGGAAAAAGTATGTATGGAGGAAGGTGATCTGGTCTGATGAGACTAAAATTTAACTTTTCGGCCATCAAAGAAAACGCTATGTCTGGAGCAAACCCAACACATCACATCAACCAAAGAACACCATCCACAGTGAGACATGGTGGTGGCAGCAGTGGCGTTGCAAGGGGGGTGCGGGGGGTGCGGGCTGCACCAGGTGACACCAGTCTGATGGGGTGTCACCCGCCGGCCGCCGGAGTTCTCCTTGACTGGTCCGATCCGTTTTGAAACGGCTCAGCTCAGTCACACAGACAATGCAGAGACGCTGGCAGCAGGGAGCCTGAGGGAGGGACGGGGAGGAGCGTAATATGAGCTTAGAGTGGAAGCTGGCTTCTGCCAGCCCCACCCCTCCCCGCCCACCAACCAATCACCGACCAGAGCTGAGGGGGCAAGGCAAGCACAGCACACCAGCAGCTCTGACTCGAGTAGTCTGAGTCACACAAGTGCAGGGAGTCTAAGAATAGAAATGAATCGAATGAGTCACAAGTTAAAAGAATCTAAAGATCCGACTTAGTTTGTGACTCATTCGATTCATTGAGTTAAAAGAGCAGTGAGTCAGAGTGTAGAACAGGTTACACTGAGGCTGAGGCTGTCTGGCTGCTTTTGTTGCAGCAGTGATAAGATTAACCCTGAGTTCACACCTGAGCGTTTTACAGCGCGTTCCTACGCGCTGTAAAACGCTCAACAAGGAGAAACCAATGATTCCCTATGGGAATGGGTTTCACCTGGGTGTTTTCCAGCGCGTACGATCGCACTGTAAAACGCCCTACGCTCAAACAAGTTCTTGAGCTTTTTTGGGGCGTTTTGTTGCGCGTTCCCGTACATAGAGATATTCGTGAACGTGCGACAATGTCTGTTCGCTTGTCTCTGTATGCGCGATTGTAAACGCCCGTACAATTGCGCATACAGAGCGCCCGTTTCAGAACGCTCAGGTCTGAACCCAGGGTCAGGGATAGGAGCAGAGAGATAAGAGAAGTGACAGATGACACAAAGTTTAGATTCCAGGTTGAATTAACCCTTTAGGATCAAATTGGCTGTCAAAAGAGATGTCACCGTTCATGTGGGAGACGGAGTGTGTTATATCTTTATCTTACTCTATATTGAGCCCGTGAGCCATGTGCATGAGGATGAGGGATGGCTACTGCTCGTCCCCCTACAGAATCATGGTTTCTGGGCAGCAGATGACTGTGAAGACCACGCGATCTGTTGCTCAGAAGCCATGAGATTGTAAGGCTACTTTCACACTAGCGGCATGACGGATCCAACAGGCTGTTCACCCTGTCAGATCCGTCCTGCCGTTATTTCGCCGGACCACTGTTTCCTCCCCATTGACTATAATGGGGACGGGGGTGGAGCTCCGGCGCAGCACGGCAGTGCATGGCGAAAGGCCGCCGGACTAAAAGTCCTGCATGTCCAACTTTTTAGTCCGGCGGCCTCTCACCGCAAACTGCCATACTGCGCCGGAGCTCCACCCCCGTCCCCATTATAGTCAATGGGATCCGGGGACGGAGCGGTGGCAGGACGGATCCGACAGGGTGACACTCTCTCTTCAGGTTTATTAGAAAATCGTGCACAAATTGCACACTAGTTATTTTCCTGAGTGATGACTGTGGGGACTATTTTATTATCAGCCAGTGACTGTGTTACTGTAATACTGTTATCAATTCAGCACATAGTTTTCCCTGTGCATTCACATTTCACTTCACTTGGTTCATTGTACTACTGTCAGTGTCAGACTGTTGTCACTGTGGGTAACAATGCACATTGCACACCACAGTGACCGCTCCCGACTCCTCTCCTGAGTCCTCCTGTCCGGTGTCAGCCTCAGCTTCCCTTCACTATAATAAATCACTCTTCCTGACTCACTCATTACTAATTAGAGAGCTGAAGAGCCGACTGCACTGAGTCAGCAGCAAGTGAGTCGAATGTATAGCATCTGCGCATGCGCACCGGCACCTAGAGTCTTCAGCTCAGCAGTCAGTGAACCGAAGATCCGATTCATGAATCGGTTCATTTGAATGAGCTGATTCAAATGAACCAATTCACCTAAAAGATCCGAACTTCCCATCACTACTAGTGATGTCCGGATCATGAACGAATCGTTCTTTTGAACCGATTCAGTTCACTGATCCGGAAGAATCGGTTCCTCTGACTGAGCCGATCCGAATGAAACGGCTCAGTCAGATCAGCAGCAGGCAGTGTAATAGGAGCCGACACAGTGGACGCTAGCCCCGCCCCTCCCCGCCCTCCAACCAATCAGAGGCAGCCAGCACTGACTCCCAGCACAGGGGGAGTCGCAGAGACTCAGAGAATCATCTGAGTCTATTAGTTAAAAGAATCGAATGAGTCAGAGACTCATTTGATTCTTTGAGTTAAAAGAACCATGAGTCACCGAGTCCCTGCCAGGCTCCCTGCTCTGCGGCTCCCTGTAAGTCCGTCCGGGGGGGAAGGGGGGCATTAATCTAGCATGTAGCAGAGCTGTGTGTGTACAGGGTGCATGCAGCAGTGTAGCATCATACTATACTGCTACATGCACCCTGTACACACACAGCTCTGCTACATGCTGTAGCAGAGCAGGAAGTCTGGTAGGGACTCGGTGACACGATTCTTTTAACTAAAACTCTCAGACAATTGTCACAGTCTGCTTCACTGCAGCAGAGCTGTGTTTGCCAGGAGCGAGTCCCTCCTGACCTTCGGTTCATTTGAGAGCAGACTGAGAAAGTGAACCGAAGATTCGATGAGCTGAACATGCGCATTGATCTTCAGTTCACTTGCTTCTGCCGGCTCAGGAAGTGAACCGAAGATCCAATTCATGAATCGGTTCATTTGAATGAGCTGATTCAAATGAACCGCTTCATCTGAAAGATCCGAACTTCCCATCACTAGGTCCAATCCTGCACTGGTCACATGATGGTGACATCATCCAGGTCATCCTGTCACAGCCTGTTTTGCTGATCACATGACCTGTGATGTCACCAAAGGTCCTTCGCCTCTTCCCAGTGCAAGATTCAATTGTATTTGCCGTTCTGTGTACGGCAATACAGTTGTATCTAGCAGGCAGGCAGGACATTCGGGGCATGGGACAAAACATCCGGGGCCCAGGCCCCGAATGTTTTAACCTAGCGACGCCCCTGGGTCAGACTTAAAGATTGCTGTTCACAAGCGCAAACCATCCAACTGGAATGAGCTGGAGCAGTTTTGCAAGGAGGAATGGGCAAAAATTCCAGTGGTAACATGTGGCAAGCTCATAGAGACTTATCTAAAGCGAATTGGAGCTGTGATTGCCGCAAAAGGTGGCTCTACAAATGTTATTTTGTCCTATTTGTTGTTTGCTTCACAAAAAAAAAAAACATCTTCAAAGTTGTGGACATGTTCTGTAAATTAAATGATGCAAATCCTCAAACAATCCATGTTAATTCCAGGTTGTGAGGCACCAAAACACAAAAAAAGTCAAGGGGGTGAATACTTTTGCAAGGCACTGCATATATATATATATATATATATATATATATATTCCAGCAAGATATATATAGAAGAAAATGGCATCCAACACATCTCCAAGAAAATATAATATCCAACAGGATCAAACCAAGTAGCTACAGGCTGTATACTAAATGTTCAGTGTTCAGACAGCATTCAAATCACATTATTCTGATAGCAGTTTCATTTGGTGGTCCAATTGTTTGTTTTTAGCTATAAGATCTGCGGTTAAATAATATATACCTCGCTGAGGCTCTTACCCCACTCCTGTATGTGGTTTCTTCTTATTTGGGGTGGAGGCCAGAAAGCCATATATGCCGCAGTGTTTGTTTCTGTATCTCCGCGCACTGTTTGGAGCGATCACGTGATCCAACCATGTGATCGCACGGGAGGTCAGATAATTGGAGTTCCGTGCTCCATCCTCTGTGCACAGAGGATCAGCAGTAGAAGTATAGCGCTATTATAGTAAAATGTCTCTGTACTTCACTTGGTCCGGATCTAGCAATCTCTAGCTGAATGACAGAATAACACCATAATCTCCACACACAGGTCAGTTCAATTATTTTTTTTTGATGGGGTTGGAGTTATTGAATTTAATAACACCAGCACATAGGTGATCAGTACACCAATACGCACTAGTGTAACAATATACTTGTGAGTAGTGATGGATGTTCGCGAACCGTGATTTTGTGGCGGGCCCCATTCACTTTAATGGCAGGCGAACCTGAAAAACCTTTAGGTCATATTTGCAGTCACCAAATACTTACTAGAAGTGCACAAATAGTCCCACAACATGGACAGTGACATACCAAAGGGGGATCAATGGCAAAAATTCCCACCAAAAATATGTATTTTAATCAGCGCCCATTTTTATGCGTCTTAAAGGGAAAATCTCTAAAATGTGCCCTGCTGCAGCCTAGAAATTTTTTATTTTAGGCCATGGGAGTACAGGCACCAAAAATTTGGCATTCACCTGACAAAAAAGAACAAGTGATTATGTTGCTAGAGGTACATTAGACGGTCACTAGACCCATTGAAGTCAATGAGGACCCGAACTTTGGAGCACTAAAAAGGCTCTAAAAAAGCCATGGAAAGTGCTAGAGGGCTGCAAATGGCATCAAAATGTGGTTAAGAGCATGGCAGGTGCTCTGCAAACAAATGTGGATAGGGAAATGACTTAAAATAACATAAAATACATAAAAATAAAAAATAATAATCTTGATCTAGGAGTAGGAGGTTGAGGAGGAGGCGGTGGATGTGGCGGTGTCAAAGGGAGGTCAATGGCTGAAATGTGATTGAGCGAAAATGTGGGACAAGTTGTTAAAGCGGAAGGATCGAATGAAAGGAGGTGGCGCGCATCAATTAAAGCCGAATTTTAGAAATTTAAGTCCCTGTCACCTATGCAGAGCAGGGGTTTTTCATCTGCAAGAATGGGTTATTGTCACCCACCAATTGAACAGACGATTTTGAAAAATTTCTGGCCCTGTCAACTATGCAGAGCAGGGGTTTATTCACGGTAAAACTGGTAAAATGTCATCCAAGAATGTAACAGACGCTTTTGCACCCTGCTCCCTCTTTTGCTGTGCTGGTGCCTCTGTGCGACCACCACCTCTTCCTCCAAACTAGACAGGTCACTCGCATGACCTTGATTCCATGTGGGGTCTAGTATCTCATCATCCTCCACATCATCTTCCACCCACTCTTCACCCCTGCCCTCCTTGTCGGTCTGCATACTGCAGAAAGCCGCAGCAGTTGGCACCGGTGTTTTGTCATCATCAGAGACGTGCTGCGGTGGTCTTCCCATGTCCTCATCCTGAAACATAAGTGGTTGGGCATCAGTGCACTCAATATCTTCCACTTCTGGGGCAGGGCTATGTGGATGGTCCATGGAAACGCTGCCAGCAGAGTCATCAAAAAGTATAACAGACCGCTGCATGACTTGGGGCTCAGATTGCTTGCCTGATTTGCAAGGGGGTGAGTTGAAAGACAGATGGCTATGGGCTGTAGGTGCCAACTCTGATCTTTCAGCAGGAGAATGGGTGGGAGACAATGCGAAGGTATATCACAGCCAAACATTGGTGAATCTCACCCGACAATGTAACAGACAAATTAGTGAAATTTATTAACCTGTCCACTAGGTAGAGCAGGGGTATATCACAGCCAAAAATTTGGGATATGTAACCCAACAATGTATCAGATAAATTAGTGAAATGACTTCCAATAAAATAAAATATGTAAAAAAAAATAATAATATCTTGATCTATGAGGTGGAGGTTCATATGGAGCAGGAGGCTGAGGAGGCAGTGGAAGTAGCGGTGTAGGTGAAAGCAGCGGTGGAGGAGGACGAGGTAGCCAACACTGGTTTTTGGTTTTATTTTTACTTATTTATTTATTTATTTAGTTTAAATTAGGGTACACCCCAAAAGAGTGGGAAATATCAGTAGTAAAATCATTGGTGGGCAGTGTGCCCCCCCCTCCGCTGTATTAAAATCATTGGTGTGCAGTGCGGACCCCCCATCATTGGTTGCAGCGGAAGTTCCGATCGGAGTCCCAGCAATGTAATGCTGAGGCTCTGATCGGTTACCATGGCAGCCAGGATGCTACTGAAGTCCTGTCTGCCATGGCCAGTTACTCTGCAGCATACGTACATGCGCTGTGGGCGCCTGGCACTCCTTCTTGTAACTCGTCACAGGTCTGTGCGGCGCATTGCTTATGCTTATAGCAATGGGCTGCACAGACCTGTGACGAGTTACAAGGAGGAGGAGCACCCGGCGGCCACAGAGCATGTAAGTATGCTGCAGAGTAACTGACTATGGCAGCCAGGACTTCAGGAGCGTCCTGGCTGCCATGGTAACTGATCGGAGCACCAGCATTACACTGCTGGGACTCCGATTGGAACTGCCGCTACCACCAATGAGGGGGAGGGGGCCCTATCGCACCACCACTCGCACCGCTACTTGAATTATTATTATTTTTAAATCCTCATCCGGCAGCCCGGGCCCCCAGTGGCGTAGGGCCCCATAGCCATTGCTATGGCTGCTATGGCGATCCCTACGACACTGGCACAAGGTATGGACAAGTCCTGTGGGATCCATGCCTGGTTCATTTTAATGAACATGAGCTTGTCCACATTGGCTGTGGACAGGCGGCTGCACTTGTCTGTGATAACGCCCCCTACCGTGCTAAACACACGTTCAGACAATACACTGGCTGCAGGGCAGGCCAGAACCTCCAAGGCATAAAGGGCAAGCTCAGGCCATGTGCCCAATTTGGAGACCCAGAAGTTGAAGAGGGCAGACCCATCAGTCAGTACGTGTCGGCGTATGCACACATACTGCTCCACCATGTTACTGAAATGCTGCTTCCTGCTAAGATTTTCCATATCAGCTGATGGTGCTGGTTGTTGTGGTGTGCTGACAAAGCTTTTCCACATTTCTGCGATGCTAACCCTGCCTTCTGAGGTTCTGGTGGTGCCCCCAGCTGCGTTGGTGACCTCTTCCTCCTCTTGTGCCTTCACCTTGTGCTTCCACTGTGCCCCCACTGTCAGGTGGGAATGCCATCAGCAACGCATCTACCATCGTGCGCTTGTACTCCCGCTTCTTACGATCACACTCCAGTGACGGAATTAAGGATGGTACGTTGTCCTTGTAACGGACGTTGTCCTTGTAACGGGGATCCTGCAGCGTGGCCACCCAGTAATCAGCACAGGTTAGAATGTGGGCAACTCGGCGGTCGTTGCAGAGACACTGCAGCATGTAATCGCTCATGTATGCCAGGCTGCCCAGAGGCAACGACAAGCTGTCCTCTGTGGGAGGTGTATTGTCTGTGTCCTCTGTATCCTCCCCCCAGCCACGCACCAGTGATGGTCATGAGCTGGTTTGGGTGCCACCCTGCTGTGAACACGGTTCCTCCTCCTGCATCTTCTCCTTCTCATCCTCCACCTCATCATCCTCCAGAACTGTTCCCTGGCTGGACAATTGTGTACCTGGCATTTGTGGTTGCAGGAACCCACCCTCGGAGCCACTTGTGAATGACTGGCCTGAAACCCCATGAAATGATCCCTCTTCCTCCTCCTTCTCCTGTGCCACATCCTCTTCCATCATCGCCCGAAGCGTTTTTTCAAGGAGGCATTTAAGTGGTATAGTAACGCCGAGAACGGCGTCATCGGCACTGGCCATGTTGGTGGAGTACTCGAAACAGTGCATCAAGGCACACAGGTCTGGCATGGAGGCCCACTCTTTGGTGGTGAAGTGGTGCTGTTCCACAGAGCGTCTCACCCGTGCGTGCTGCAGCTCAAACTCCACTATCGCCTGCTGCTGCTCGCACAGTCTGGCCAGCATGTGCAAGTTGAAGTTCCACCTTGTGGGCCCGTCGTATATGAGGCAGTGAGCGGGAAGGCCAAAGTTTTTAAGGAATCTCTGCACCACCAAATTCAGCA
The DNA here is from genome assembly GCF_014858855.1 of Bufo gargarizans. Lineage (NCBI taxonomy): Eukaryota > Metazoa > Chordata > Amphibia > Anura > Bufonidae > Bufo > Bufo gargarizans. Next base: position 124,371,412 of record NC_058080.1, read on the forward strand.
CATGCGCCCCCGGCAAGGGATGTGCGTCAAACCGGCTAGTCCCAGAGCTGCTATGAGGTTTCGCCCATTATCGCACACCACCAGGCCGGGCTTGAGGCTCACTGGCACCAACAGCTCCTTGGTCTGTTCAATGCCCGTCCACAGCTCCTGCGCGGTGTGGGGTTGGTCCCCCAAACAGATAAGTTTTAAAACTGCCTGCTGTCGTTTACCCCTGGCTTTGCGGAAGTTGGTGGTGAAGGTGTTACGCTGACCGGATGAGGAGGCGGTAGAAGAGGAGGAAGCGGAGTAGGAGGAGGAAACAACAGGAGGCAAAGAGAAGCGCCCTGCAATCCTCAGTGGTGGAAGGACATGCGCCAAACTGCTATCCGCCTCAGGCCCAGCCGCCACTGCATTTACCCAGTGTGCTGTTAGGGAGATATAACGTCCCTGACCGTGCTTACTGGTCCTGTGCACAACTGATTTTGTCCCCCACTTGGTTGTGCAGGGGAGGGATGACTCGCCTGGAAAAGTTGGCACCTGTGTTTTGTCATCATCCGGGATGTGCTGCGGTGGTCCTCCCATGAAACAGAAGTGGTTGGGCATCGGTGCACTCAATCTCTTCCACTTCTGGGGCAGGGCTATGTGGATGGCCCTGGGAAACCCTGCTAGCAGAGTCATCAAAAAGCAGAAGAGACTGCTCCATGACTTGGGGCTCAGACTGCTTGGCTGATTTGGAAGGGGGTGAGGTAAAGGACTGATGGACTTGGGCTGCAGGTGCCAACTCTGATCTTTCAGCAGGAAACTGGGTGGGAGACAATGTGAAGGAACTGGAGGCACTGTCAGCCACCCAATCTACTATCGCCTGTACTTGTTCTGGCCTCACCAATCGTAGAGCCGCATTCATCCCTACCAAATAACGCTGAAGGTTCTGTTGCCTACTGGCACCCGAGGAAGGTGTTTCACTTGTGCGTGTAGCTGGCACAGATCAACCACGTCCTCTCCCTGGAACAGGAGCTCCACCAGCAGCACTATGACCAGGGCCACGTCCCTTATTTGACGCTCTCCTCATTCTTTGCGTTCACCCACCAAACTAACAGATGGTTTATGTCAGGTGACAATGTAACCGCCAATAGACAAAAATTAAGTTCACTGAGAGTAAGGCAGTGTCGGTGTCATAAAGAGGAAAAATTTCTTGAGGTCTCACAACTGTTTGCCAGGCAAATTTTATACAATTACTTCACGGTCACAAAAAATGTTAATTTGTCTACCAACAATGTAACTGAAGTATTAACTGGTTGTATTTGACTGTGACAAATGCAGCAAAGGCCCCAGATGTAGGGTCTTTCCCAAAATGGGTGTTTTTTTAAAACCAGAATATAACAGCAGTATCTAATGCTTGTATTGGACTGTCAGAAATGCAGGAAAGGCAGCAAATTTATTATCTTGCCCAAAATGGGTGTTTTTTTAATACCAGAATATAACAGCAGTATCTAACGCTTGTATTGGACTTTCAGAAATGTATCAAAGGCCGACAATTTATTATCTTGCCCAAAATTGGTGTTTTTTAAATCCCAGAATATAATTACAGTATTTCAAGCTTGTATTTCACTGTGACAAATGCAGCAAAGGCCCCAGATGTAGGGTCTTGCAAAAAATGGGTGGGAATCTGGTACTGACGCACTGATATGAAAGAATCTGCGGAAAACACAAGCAGTGTTATGGGGGGCTTGGCAGATATGCACTGTTATGGGGGATCTGTGGATGACACTATTATGGGGAGATCTATGGTTAACACAATGCTATGTTATAGGACTATACCTCCCCTCATCCTTAAGAATGCATCCTGGCACTGCAGTACATGAATACATTCTTAAGGATGAGGGGGCTATTTTCACATTTAATATAAACACTTACCATTAAACATCAATTACGGCACAGTCCCTCAACAGCGTTTATATTAAAGAGGACCTTTCATCAGTTTAGCCCTAGTCTAATTATGGTCTTACCTTATAGGGCGGCCCCCACTGATGCCATGGCACTTTTTCTCCCCCAAAGACCCCACCGTCTGTCCGCTCTTGGGCCCGTTGATTTCAGCGCCTTATAATGAGCCAACTCGGTTATACTAGGCGGAGACCTGCAGTTTCACTGGGGGCAGTTCTCTTCTCCCTGGCTGTGAGCGCATCCAATCAGAGCGAACCACTCTTAGCCAGGGAGAATGAGCTCCTCCCTGGCTAAGACCCATGCACTCTGATTGGATGTGCTTCTCCATGGCTAAGAGCGGTGCGCTCTGATTGGATGTATCATTTTCATGGGTCACTGGGACCAAAGCGTGGCTTGTATCACCTCTCTGATACTAATATTTTTATTTTATTGAATAAAACATATATTTTTATTTATTCCACTTAAAAAACTGTAACTCTAAATCAAAAGGATTAAAATTCCTCAGACTTTTAGAGAGGTGGGAATTGTAGTGACTTCATCCTCTGTGTCACTCCTGCGGATGCACTTTGAGTTTTGGAGGGCGTCTGATAATCTCTCAGAAACACCCCCTAGCTTGCACTTCACTCCTCACTGTCTCTGCTTCAGCTGTATATTTAGCTGTATGCCTTACCCCATATTGGGGGCCCTACCTCTCTAAGTCTGAACTAAAAGAAAGCCTGCATCCCTACATGTTTCGCCATGAAATGGCGTCTTCAGGGGATGGCGTGCAGGTAAATGGCTGGAGGGGGACGGTCCCTTAGTTATATATCCTCGGTTTAGGTGGGCGGACCTTAGATATCCAATCATCGCTCTAATTTCTATATGTGGCACTCCTTTCAGCCAATCCCTATTCAGTTCCGGCACACACTGTCCGCGTCACACGTCCTTTACTGATGACAACTCGTCGATGTCTAGTGACGTCTCGCTTCTTACTCACGGACGCTTGCTGATGACGTAGAGCTCTCTCCGTCATCTCCTATCTCTTCTGCGTCTGCGTCCGGACTTAGACATTTAGTTCTCATCAGTGTGGTGTTCTCAATCGTTGCGCCTTAGTGGTGATTGCGCCTGCGTCATTACTTGGACCAATTATTAAAATCTCTCTGGTATGAGACTTTACATATATTTATTTTTGTTATTAGAGGATGGAAGATAGAATAATATATACAGAGTTAGGATGTTATGTACTATAATTACTTATTATCTATAGACTCATTTACCATTATCTCATTCTATTCTGTGTATGCTTATATACACTCTTGAGTCTATAAGTGTTCCTTATTGACATTGTATTTATTATGTCTATATTGTACTGTGCATTTAATTATATCTGGTTATTTGTGTTCACCCCTTCTTTATATCCCATATTCTACATCTAGATGATGCTTTTATACTATGCTACTCTAACTACTTCTAAGTGTAAATAATGTCCTTTTATTCTAGATTATTGATTAATTTATTTATATTTATTATTTCTATTTTTATTTATTTATTTTTATTAATATATCTGTATATATATTTTTTCCGCCTTTCTTCCTTTACTTCCTCTGCATTAAGGATTTTTTCACTTCTTCATTTTTTATTTTGTTTTTATTTAATTTATTTATTTATTATTTTTTGTTGTTATTGTATGCCTTCTCTTCATATTATCTATGGTTGAGTCCACTGAATTTTTTGTTTGTCTAATTTATTTAAATATTCTTCCTTTCTAGGTGGATTTTTTCTAGATGCCCACACTAAATGGTAAGTCTTTTTATTTATTTTTTTTGGCCCTCCTAAAATCACTTTTTAGAGTTATTGTTGATTTCATTCTATTTTATGTTACTATTGTACATCACTTCTTTATACATGCCTTTGTTTTTTACATTATAAGAATGAGGCGAATGTAAACCCCTCATTCAAGCCGTTTGGTGCTAGGGAGCTGAGACGGTGAATCCACCTAGTCTCTTCTTGCTGTAATTTTTTATCATCAATGCTTCCTTGTCTAGGGCTCCCTCTCATTTTTTGTATCCCCCAGATTTTGAGGCCTGTCGTCTGTCCCCTATGATACCTCTGCAGGTGTCTGGATAGGGGTGTATCTTCATTCGTATTTAGGGCGCTGAGATGCTTTGAGATCCTTCTTCTAAATTCCTGTATCGTCTTGCCAATATATAGCTTGTTGCATTCACATTGTATTGCATATATTAAGCCCATGCTCCTGCAATTCATATATTCCCTGATTTGGTATATTTTGCCATCCACTGGATTAGTAAACTCTTTTTTGGGGGACATGAATTTGCAGAAAGAACACGCTCCGCATGGATATGAGCCTTTGGTTTTTAGCCATGTTTCTTTTTTCCTTGCGTTTCTTTGGAAGTGGCTCCTTACCATCATCTCCTTTAGGTTCGTTCCACGTCTATATGTAACACTAGGGTTCTTTGGGAGTACTTGTCTTAAATCCCTATCTGCTCTCAAAACATGCCAGTGTTTATCCAAGATGTTATATACTTGTTTATTTTGGACATCAAAAGTTCCTATGCATCGGATCACTTTCTCAGGGTCTCCTTGTTTTTCAACAAGGAGATCTTTTCTATCCATGTTTTTTGCCCTGTTATACGCCTGGTGTAATACCTTTTTCGGGTATCCCCTCATCCGGAATCTGGAATAGAGGATTCGACATTCTCTATCAAAGGCTTCCATATCACTGCAGTTTCGTCTTGCCCTCAAGTATTGTCCTATAGGGATTCCTTTCTTTAGTGGCTGGGGGTGGTAACTTTGCCAGTGTAAGAAGCTATTGCTAGATGTTGATTTTCTATATATTTCTGTTTGGACCCTGCCACTACCATCCTTGATGATTCTTAGGTCCAGAAAAGCAATGCTTTGTTCTTGAATTTCTGTGGTGAATTTTAGGCCCAGACTGTTGTTGTTTAATTTTTCAATAAATTGAATGATTTCTGCTTTTGTCCCATTCCAAAAAATAAAAATGTCATCTATAAACCTTCCCCAAAATAATATCAAATCAGTGTAGTGTGTATTACCCTCAACAAAAACGTGCTGATCTTCCCACCACCCTAAAAATAAATTTGCAAAACTTGGTGCACAAACTGTGCCCATTGCGGTCCCATGTGTCTGTAAATAAAAAGTGCTATCAAAGGTGAAAAAATTATGAGTGAGAAGAAAACGTAATAATTTTACTACGAATTCATTGTGTGGGTGAAATTGTGTTCCCTTTGTGTAAAGATATTTTTTTACTGCTTCTATTCCCAATTCGTGATCGATGCTTGTATATAAGGCCTCGACATCCAGGCTCACTAAGAGGGTATTTGGGCCTATTTCGACATCTTCAAGTTTCCTCACCATATCTAAGGTGTCTTTTATATAGGATGGAAGACTAGCAACAAAGGGCCTAATCACTATATCTACATAGGTACTAATGCCTTCGCATAGGTTCTCATTTCCGGACACTATCGGTCTGCCAGGTACAGGATCTCTCTTCTTGTGCACCTTAGGCAGAGCGTAAAAAGTAGCTGTTGTGGGGTGAGGGTTATATAGTGTCTTGAATTCTTCTTTGGTGATTAACTTCTCCTCTTTTGCCTTTTTCAAGATGTTTTCAAGCTCTTTTCTATATTTATCCGTGGGATCAGATTCTAATTTTTTATACGTTTTTTCATCTTTTAGAAGTCTCTTCACCATTTCTACATAGTATTCTTGATTCATTAGCACAATATTGCCCCCTTTATCAGATGGTTTTAATATCAAATCCTCCCTTTTCATTAGATCCGTCAAGGCTTCCTTCTCCTGTATACTAAGATTATTCCCTACCTCACTTTTTTTGGTTTTTATAGTCTCAAGGTCGTTAGTAACTAGTTTCACAAATGTTTCCACACTTGCGTACCCTGAGAAGGGAGGTGTATATTTGGATTTTGGGTGCAAGTTTGTAAATGGGGCTTGGATTGTTGAACTTTCTCCCCTACTTTCTCTGGATAGTTCTTCCAGGATGGCAGTGGCTTCCCGTTCCTTTTGACCTGGGTCTTTTTTCTCTTTCTCTTTGAATTCTTTATGGAGTGCTAGTTTCCTGGCAAACAAGTTGACATCTTTGACCCATGTGAAACAATCGAAGCCGGGTGTGGGTGTAAACGAGAGACCTTTATTCAAAAGGGATATATGTTGGGGTTCTAGGTTTATATCAGACAGATTAATAATCTGCATGCTGGTGACCTCATCTAGATTTTCTGTTGATTGTATCCCCACTTGTCCCTGTCTCTCAGTTGTGGGCCTGGCACTAAAAAAGAAGGGGTGGGTGTAGGGCCTCCCTGAAATCCACTCTGTGGTAAGACACCTAGTGTTCCATAACTGGATGATACAGGTACAGTAGATATAGAGGGAAATAATGATTGTACATTTACTCCTTGTGTACTCAATATTGGGTTTACCTGCCCATTCATCTGTAAATTTCCTTGCCATTGTCGGCTTGGATTTTGTCCTTTATTCCCTGCTTGATCTGATTGGAAGTTTTTTTGTTGTTGACGTTGATATGGTCCTCTATAGTATTTATTCCTCTTTTTCGCTCCTGTTCTCTGGGGCTTACCCCCTCCTTCAGATTCCGAATTATCCGTTTCTGATATATCTGTATACTCTCTTTGTGCAGAGCCTCTAGGGAAAAGGGGTGTACTCCTATTGGTGTTATTGTATATATGGCCTGTTTCAAAATCTCTTTTATCTCTCAGATATTTTTTATGTTTCCTTTCCTTAGTCTCAGATTGTAAATTCTCTATATTTTTCTGTAACCTATTTTCTAGGTTCCCAAACTCCGTTTGGTTTTGGAATATCTGAATATCAGCTATCTCTTTTTCAAGTTGTACCGCTAGTTGACTCAGTAATTTTTTCTCATAGTCGCATATGTAGGCCTGCATCCGCAAGGAGTTCTCTGTTAACAAATCCTCCCATCCCTTAATAAATTCTGTATCTTCTTGATGCGCGTTTGGGGTGATACGGATCCGCATCCCCCTGTACACAATTTTCTGCTGGTTATAGGTTTCTAAGCTCGTAATCTCCCATAGAGATCTTATATATTTTCTATAGGTTTTATTGATTTCTTTAAAAGCCTGGGATATATCCAGGCTGTTTAAGGGTAGGTTGTTGCTAGAGAAAACGATGTTGGCCTCAGATAGAAATTGCTGACTATTAAGTTGGTTGGAAAGGAAGCCTGCCATAACCTCCTAACAAGTGCCACACTTTAGGAAGTATAGGTGTTTATGGGGTTAAATTAGGGAGCCCAAGATACTTTATATTTAAATCACACGGCATAGGTTCAAGGACCAAGTAAGAATTAGGCGTTTTAGCCCTTTTAAATCTGCTCACGACAAACTTTTTGATCCTGCAGGAGGTGGTCACGCTATTCAAATTACATATATCATTTTCATGGGTCACTGGGACCAAAGCGTGGCTTGTATCACCTCTCTGATACTAATATTTTTATTTTATTGAATAAAACATATATTTTTATTTATTCCACTTAAAAAACTGTAACTCTAAATCAAAAGGATTAAAATTCCTCAGACTTTTAGAGAGGTGGGAATTGTAGTGACTTCATCCTCTGTGTCACTCCTGCGGATGCACTTTGAGTTTTGGAGGGCGTCTGATAATCTCTCAGAAACACCCCCTAGCTTGCACTTCACTCCTCACTGTCTCTGCTTCAGCTGTATATTTAGCTGTATGCCTTACCCCATATTGGGGGCCCTACCTCTCTAAGTCTGAACTAAAAGAAAGCCTGCATCCCTACATGTTTCGCCATGAAATGGCGTCTTCAGGGGATGGCGTGCAGGTAAATGGCTGGAGGGGGACGGTCCCTTAGTTATATATCCTCGGTTTAGGTGGGCGGACCTTAGATATCCAATCATCGCTCTAATTTCTATATGTGGCACTCCTTTCAGCCAATCCCTATTCAGTTCCGGCACACACTGTCCGCGTCACACGTCCTTTACTGATGACAACTCGTCGATGTCTAGTGACGTCTCGCTTCTTACTCACGGACGCTTGCTGATGACGTAGAGCTCTCTCCGTCATCTCCTATCTCTTCTGCGTCTGCGTCCGGACTTAGACATTTAGTTCTCATCAGTGTGGTGTTCTCAATCGTTGCGCCTTAGTGGTGATTGCGCCTGCGTCATTACTTGGACCAATTATTAAAATCTCTCTGGTATGAGACTTTACATATATTTATTTTTGTTATTAGAGGATGGAAGATAGAATAATATATACAGAGTTAGGATGTTATGTACTATAATTACTTATTATCTATAGACTCATTTACCATTATCTCATTCTATTCTGTGTATGCTTATATACACTCTTGAGTCTATAAGTGTTCCTTATTGACATTGTATTTATTATGTCTATATTGTACTGTGCATTTAATTATATCTGGTTATTTGTGTTCACCCCTTCTTTATATCCCATATTCTACATCTAGATGATGCTTTTATACTATGCTACTCTAACTACTTCTAAGTGTAAATAATGTCCTTTTATTCTAGATTATTGATTAATTTATTTATATTTATTATTTCTATTTTTATTTATTTATTTTTATTAATATATCTGTATATATATTTTTTCCGCCTTTCTTCCTTTACTTCCTCTGCATTAAGGATTTTTTCACTTCTTCATTTTTTATTTTGTTTTTATTTAATTTATTTATTTATTATTTTTTGTTGTTATTGTATGCCTTCTCTTCGTATTATCTATGGTTGAGTCCACTGAATTTTTTGTTATCTAATCTGATTGGATGCGCTCAAAGCCAGGGAGAAGAGAACCGCCCTCAGCAAAACTGCGGGTCCCCGCCTAGTATAACCGAGTCGGCTCATTATAATATAAGGCTCCGAAATCAACGGGGCCAAGAGCGGGGTCTTTGGACAAAAAAAGTGCCATGGCATCAGTGGGGGCCGCCCTATAAGATAAGACCATAATTAGACTATGGCTAAAATGATGAAGGGTCCTCTTTAAATATGACTATAACTCCGCTCATCCTTAAGAATACACCCGTGTACTGCAGTACATGAATGCATTCCTGTGGATGAGGGAGGTTATAGTCACGTTTAATATAAAGATGTAGGCAAATAATGGTACAGTTCCTGGACAGTGTTTATATTAAATGTGACTATAACCCCCCTCATCCTTAAGAATACATCAATGTACTGCAGTGCCAGGATTCATTTCTATGGATGAGGGGGGTTATAGTCATATTTGATGTCCAGGTCTGCCCCTGAGAGCCCCGTTATATCCTGCCTGTCACTCACCCACGAACTTGAGTTGGAGACGAGCCAGTGGACAGCACAGCATTTAGGGATGACGGAAGACCAATATGAGTCCCTCCCTTCTTCCTTCCTAATACCAGTGCCGCACATAGCCAGGAGGGAGTAAGCTGATTGGTGGAGGCGGCAGAGCAGCAGTTCCCGCCGCCGCTCACCACCAATCAGCGCGACATGCAGGGCAGCAGTGCAGAGGAGAAGGAAAATGGCTCTCGTCTCTCCTCCTCCTCTGGAACGGACCCCGGCTGCATAAAAAGGACATGCGGGCTGGCGGCATTCAGCTGAATGTTTCACTGCAGCTGCCTGCTCCAGAGTGCTTTAGACCCACTCCTCGCCCCACACTTCTTCCTTCTAGGTGGCCGGCTCACTTATTAAAGCTCCTGCAATGTGCCGGCCACCATGATTTTGGCACATGCGCTTTATAAGACACACTGACTTTTCCCCACCATGTTGGGGGGGGGGGGGGGGGGGGAGTGCGTCTTATAAAGTGAAAAATATGATAATTAATAAATACAAAGGTACAGTAAAGTTAAAACATTAAAGTGCAGGTAGTGCAAATAGGAATCAAAATAACCAACCAGGGATGAAGGGACCAACAGCAGCACCCCGGGGTATTTTATTTTTCAGACTTGTCTTACCGTACTGTAATGTGACTATTAAGAATGGATTTTAGTGGTTATGTTGTAATAAAGGTGTTATATTTATTAATGAAGCGTGGCATCAGTTTTATGTTTGCATTGGGGCTATCAATTTAATAAAACTAGCATACACTGTATATACGTGATTATTATAGCAATACACATGCTAGGACAGAAATCTACCTTTGAGTATTAACAAGAAATTGAGCATGAGGCTTGGCCCTTAATCATCTGTTAACATTCATTTATTTCTCCCCACGGTTGAAATGTAATTTTTTTGTGACTTGTTCAATTTCATTAAACCAGCGTATGGGTGATCAGTTCAACAATACACAGACTATGGCAGCAATTTATCTGTGAGTGTTAACATGAAATTAAGCATGAGGCCTGGCCCTTAATCATCTGTTAATGTTCATTTATTCATACCTCCTAACTTTTGAAAAACACAAAGGGACAATATGTGCTCCATGGCAATTTTTTCTTACTAGACCATCCCTCTGACTCCGCCCAAAGCATAACTATACACACCCAGTCCCCTTAATGCCCCTACATAGTAATTATTCCCCCTTTGTGCTAGCAGACAGTAGTTAAGCCCATATTGTGTCCCCTTCACAGTAGTAATGCCCACATTATGCCACTCACAGTAGTTATGCCCCCATGTGCCCCATTCACAGTAGTTATGCCCACATCCTAATAGAAAAAAAAGTACAATTGGGAAATAAAACAGATTAGAAAATAGAATGTGTCATTATTTCTTTTAATTAGCAAAACATTCTGGTGATACATTCCCTTTAGAGCAAAGGTTCATGCTTTACTAAATGCTGAGAAATACTAAAACCAAAATAATACATTGTCTTAAATGCATTAGGATTACCATACAATTTCCTGGCACTGTAAATTTTGTTGGCATCATGCTTCAAACGCAAAGTTCATATCTAGTTTGATATTCTGAGAAGTGATCTTATGCCAAGTGGTTGGTTTGACAGCTGTAAGAGAAGTGACAGTATTTACTAGGAACACTCACCCATGTGTGACTGAACAGAATTTGTAGATGTGGGGAGACATAGGTCACAAATAAGAAACCCTCAATTATTGAAATAAGTCACAAGACTAGAATATACAGGGAGTGCAGAATTATTAGGCAAATGAGTATTTTGACCACATCATCCTCTTTATGCATGTTGTCTTACTCCAAGCTGTATAGGCTCGAAAGCCTACTACCAATTAAGCATATTAGGTGATGTGCATCTCTGTAATGAGAAGGGGTGTGGTCTAATGACATCAACACCCTATATCAGGTGTGCATAATTATTAGGCAACTTCCTTTCCTATGGCAAAATGGGTCAAAAGAAGGACTTGACAGGCTCAGAAAAGTAAAAAATAGTGAGATATCTTGCAGAGGGATGCAGCACTCTTAAAATTGCAAAGCTTCTGAAGTGTGATCATCGAACAATCAAGCGTTTCATTCAAAATAGTCAACAGGGTCGCAAGAAGCGTGTGGAAAAACCAAGGCGCAAAATAACTGCCCATGAACTGAGAAAAGTCAAGCGTACAGCTGCCAAGATGCCACTTGCCACCAGTTTGCCCATATTTCAGAGCTGCAACATCACTGGAGTGCCCAAAAGCACAAGGTGTGCAATACTCAGAGACATGGCCAAGGTAAGAAAGGCTGAAAGACGACCACCACTGAACAAGACACACAAGCTGAAACGTCAAGACTGGGCCAAGAAATATCTCAAGACTGATTTTTCTAAGGTTTTATGGACTGATGAAATGAGAGTGAGTCTTGATGGGCCAGATGGATGGGCCCGTGGCTGGATTGGTAAAGGGCAGAGAGCTCCAGTCCGACTCAGACGCCAGCAAGGTGGAGGTGGAGTACTGGTTTGGGCTGGTATCATCAAAGATGAGCTTGTGGGGCCTTTTCGGGTTGAGGATGGAGTCAAGCTCAACTCCCAGTCCTACTGCCAGTTTCTGGAAGACACCTTCTTCAAGCAGTGGTACAGGAAGAAGTCTGCATCCTTCAAGAAAAACATGATTTTCATGCAGGACAATGCTCCATCACACGCGTCCAAGTACTCCACAGCGTGGCTGGCAAGAAAGGGTATAAAAGAAGAAAATCTAATGACATGGCCTCCTTGTTCACCTGATCTGAACCCCATTGAGAACCTGTGGTCCATCATCAAATGTGAGATTTAGGCCCCATGCACACGGCCGTGTTTCACAGCCGTGTGCGGGCCGTGGAACCGCGGCCTGGATCCCTCCTGAGAGCAGGAGCGCACGGCGTCATTGGTTGCTATGACGCCGTGTGCTCCCTGCTGCCGGCACAGTACAGTAATACACTGGTATAGATCATACCAGTGTATTACTGTATTGCGGCGGCAGCAGGGAGCGCACGGCGTCATAGCAACCAGTGACGCCGTGCGCTCCTGCTCTCAGGAGGGATCCAGGCCGCGGTTCCACGGCCCGCACACGGCTGTGAAACACGGCCGTGTGCATGGGGCCTTACAAGGAGGGAAAACAGTACACCTCTCTGAACAGTGTCTGGGAGGCTGTGGTTGCTGCTGCACGCAATGTTGATGGTGAACAGATCAAAACACTGACAGAATCCATGGATGGCAGGATTTTGAGTGTCCTTGCAAAGAAAGGTGGCTATATTGGTCACTGATTTGTTTTTGTTTTGTTTTTGAATGTCAGAAATGTATATTTGTGAATGTTGAGATCAGACAAGATGTGTCACCCCCAAAAAGATTAGCTAAACCTGTTTAATAATGAGTGGAAATAATTAGATGACATCAGAGTTGTGATAATCATAGAGAATACATGACCTGTAAACACTATTGATAATTGGAATTAACTTTTTGTAGTTTCTCATCCAGAAACACATAATGGAAGAGAACAACTATTGGGATGCTCAGAAAAATGAAGGGTACACTTAAATCACACGATCTCCACGAATGAAAGACTCAAGTTGAAAATGTTTACCGAGATAATTTATGCAGTTTTTTTGAGAACAAAATCACGTATCAAAGGCTAGTGGAAACCAAAATCATGAACCAGTTGAGAGCTGGATTCCGATTCACCTCAAAAATCAAATCACTGGCTGATCCAATTTGTTAGAATTTCATAATGGCAACTCATAATGTAAATCAGTAGTGTGTATGGCCCCTGGTACCTAACAGTAATCAGGGCACCTTTGGCTATCACATGGAGGTTCTTGTGACCCTCCAGGAATATTTATATTTCTAGCCATTAGTCTGAGAAGTGACCTAAAGGGGTTGGCCAAATATTTGCTAACAGCCCCTAATCTGTTTTATGACAAATTATACCTTAAAGGGGTTGTCTCACTTCAGCAAATGGCATTGATCACGTAGACAAAGTTAATACAAAGCACTTACTAATGCATTGTTATTATCTATATTGCCTCCTTTGCTGGCTGGATTAATTTTTCCATTGCATTATACACTGCTTGTATCCAGGAGTTATGACCACCCTGCAATCCAGCAAACCATCAGCCTTTCCGGTGGCCAGGACCACAGGAGTGCGCAAAGGCCGACACTTTTTCCTATAGTGTGCAAGCACTGCCAACGCTGCTGGATAACAGGGTGGTTGTAACTCCCTTATCACTGCCCCTAACAACTCCCAGCTAGTTTATAGCTCCTCCCACCCAGCTAGTTACATAAACAGTCCCCTATCACTGCCCCTAACAACACCCAGCTAGTTTATAGCTCCTTTCACCCAGCTAGTTACATAAACAGTCCCCTATCACTGCCCCTAACAACACCCAGCTAGTTTATAGCTCCTTCCACCCAGCTAGTTATATAGACAGTCCCCTATCACTGCCCCTAACAACTCCCAACTAGTTTATAGCTCCTCCCACCCAGCTAGTTACATAGACACTCCCCTATCACTGCACCTGTTGCTGCCCATGGACAAAGCATCACAGGAAATTAGAAAGATCTGCATGAAGATGGTCATGTGAAAACAGGAGCAATAAAGGTGAACTACAGCAACCTTCATAAATGATTAATTCAAAGGATGCTGATGCAAACCGGAAGACCCCTTTGAAGATGAGAATAGCAAATCTGTTTTAAAAATGTACTTTTTTTTCACTAAGCAGGCCTGTGTTCTGATTCTTGAAATGTCCCAATGAGTCAGAAAACTGCAGAGTGAGTTTGCAGTGTGCTGTTATTCTGGTATAATAGATACTTCTGCTGTGCTGTTTCCGCAGTGAAGCACTTCAGTGAATATCTTGAAATTGCAGCTTCTACATTTATCATGTTAAGTAAGTACTTTGTAAGAATGCTTTGAACATAGAGTGTCCTCCCACAGGCTTGGGATTAACAGTTTCTCTGGTTGCTCTTTTGAGCCAATATATTTCTTTCCGGAAATAACGATAGATTGTTGTATAACTTGAGTAAATATTCTGCAGGCAATAGAGGTTTCAAATTGTGAACTGTTGGTAATGTAATAGGCCTTTGCTAAAGATGTGTGGCCAAGGACTAAACAGGGCTTGTGGACAGTTTCACCAAGCAGAGTAATAATGTTACCCTTAAATTTGTATATCACCAACTTGTTCTGCCAACGATTAAGGTCATGTCTACCAGGATGGATAGGCTGCAGATCTGCTGTTGTGGATTTGTGTGCAGCAAATCTTTAGGACATTACAGTATCACCAAAGTACTAGTTCCACGCCCTGCTGGAAAAACCCACAACGTAAATTGACCTGTGGCATGCATTGTACCTCCGTAGCATTCAATTGTGCTGTGGTTTCACCCTTCACAGAACATGCACACAGTAAAATAATTTGCTTCAGAGAAATCCGCCGCACATTTTGCTATGGACTCATGACAAATCCATGGCAAAATCTGCATGTGGTACATATGGATCTTGTTACAGATTTGCCATGGTTTTCACCTTATTCATGGAAAGCCACAACATAAATTGACCCTGTCGTGTGGATCAAAACTTCTGCTAAGGAAATAGGGGGCAGCCAATAGCAGGCCGCGACAGGAAGGAGCCTCCCTAGTATCGCCGATGATGCTAGGAAGGCTCGTCCCAGTTATAGGCTGCTATTGGCTGATGAACTTCCCCCGTCGCCAGATGTTTTGATCCGCGCCGACGGGGAGTTGCAGTAGCGGCCATACGGGCATCGGAAGTAACACAGGTGCCGGGGAGCAAGGTAAGTACAACCTGTGTGAGGGGCCTGGGCATTAGAGAGGGCATTATAGGGGTTGGTTAACCCCTTTAAATAGCTATTGGCTGCAGCATCTAAGGAATTAGACAAAGGGAGGGGTTCCTCTGTCACCCATCAGCATCTCACGATGCAATCACTAGGGATGATGCTATCTCTATGGCAGCTGGTGCCTATCTATGACGCCCAGTCTGCCATGGGCATCTCGTCACACCAGAAGTGTGCCCTAATAGCTTGCCTGTTAGTTTTGCATTAATAGACAGTAATGGTTTGGAATACTAAATATTTTAAATCATTATGTCAGCGATCAAAAGACTGCAGCTTATAGTCCCCTAGGGGGGGAAAAAAATTTAAATTTAAGTTAAGTTAAATAAAGTTTATTTAAAAAAAAGCATCCCACAAAAATCAATCAATACATTTTTCATAGAAAAAAATAATAATTTATTAGAAACATGGTACTGCTACAATTGTAACACTTTATAGAAAAAAAAAAGAAATTATTTAAACCTTATCCTAAAGGGAATGAACAAAAAACAATTATAAGAACTCAAAATTGGTACAAAAATTACAACTCATTTTGCAAAAATCAATCCCCCGTACTGACAGAAAAATGTTAGTTTACCGATGAATTATTTTCCAATTAAATTTTGCCAACAGAAATACAACATGCAAATGGGCAAGCTTTCTCTTTCAAACTGCTTTTTCAACAGAAAATTAAAAAAACTATAGCACTTAAAAAAATGCTTTAACCTAAAAGGTCCTGTAGAGGTTGAGATTAACATTACAAATGTGTTAGTGGTTTCTAGCTATTGACTGACCTTTTTTATAAGATTATGCACTCTGATGGAAACATTTGAAATAGTTTTAAATGATGGTGCATAAAGGCCAAAGCAATTAGTAAAGAGTGACACAGTGTTCCACTCTACATAGTGTAAGCATTGTGCTGTCACTGGGTGCTCCTTCCTCATTTTACATGAATGTATTTGAATCACAACTTCCCTTTAAGAACATCTAGGATTATCTTTCAGTTACCCACAGAATGGGACTTTTATTCTTAAAATTCCATCTTGAAAGACCTTACTAAAACCTTGGACATGTGAGATAGCATCTGAGTTCAGGCTGATTCCCACCATTTCTTAAATCAGAGATGGTGGATGTGCCAAATTCTCCTAGCACCCAGAGCAGATTATTTTACTCTGCACAGAACACCTTCTGTCCCCAGCTCCCTGTACTCTCATTGGTAATGTGCCTTTCTGTTGTAAACAGCTAGTTAGCCTGCATGTAACTGGAAGCCTGCAGCCTACAATGGTGATGAAAGGAACATACAATGTCCAAGACTCCACCATTGTTAGTGAACTAGGCTGATTACTTCTCTTAAAATGGGCATACACCTGGGTACAAGAGCCCACTTCTGTTTTAAACAATATCTATTAAAAGATAAGATACCCCTGCAGGAGAAACGTTGAATCTTAAATCTAAGTCACCAGATGAATTCCTGGCAAACCTACAGTTTCTGAGCAACTTTTCCTCTCACCACTGACAGACCATTTTTCAAGCAGCAAATACAATGGATGAATGTGGTGACTCATTATTTAATGATTGTGACCATATATAATGGACTTTGTGTGAACACCATATATACGAATCATACAATTCGATAACATTATGTACCAGGAAGACAAAGGTGTTATTTTTAGCCCAGATGAAAAATTAAGAAAAACTACCTGTAATGAAAGAATGCTTATGGTTATCATCTAGTTTGGATCATTCATGGCTGGCAAAGGTTGACATTCACAAAGGGGAATGTGTAATAAAATTCCTAGGCTGGGAAGTTAGAGTGAGAGTCATTACTGTAATACCACAGACTTGGGGGCATTACTATTGTGTTGTTTATTTGCTGCACTAAATTCATTTTATTTGCAATTATGTGTAATGTTATGTATGTCACCTGTATTGTGTCATCTTATCCAGCAGGGGGAGGTATTGTGTGGCAAGGGCTGGCTGTAACCGTGTTTAACCACTTTGTCTCACGCCTCTTGGTAGAGTGGGCTCGTCTGACTTTTTGCCAGGAGGAGGAAGTCTAGAGTTAGTTTATTCTATAGTCAGAGTTAGGCAGATAGAGGATGTAATAGGTCCTGTCCTGATAGTGGAAGAGAGTTGGGAAGCAGCTTATAGAGCAGTAACTCTCTGGACCATTTATAAGAGTCAGGATCCAGATAAATCTCATGTCATAAAGTGAGAAAGCAGCTCATAGAGCACCATCTCTCAAGAACTTAAGAAAGGACTCAAGTGAAGAGACCCTAGACAGCAGAGTGAACTGCGACACCAGCTTCTACAGATGCTGCAGTGAAGTGAGGGATTATGGCTGAGGACACCCCCATCATCAAACAACCACTAGGCTAGCAACATCTAAGTGAAGAATTGCAGCCATCCAATCTGCCACCAAACCTCCTCAGCTGGTGCCAGAGAAGAATTGCACTAAAGCCTGCTGCTACTGTATGTATTTTCAAGTTGTACATTGCACTTAGTAAAAAGGACTTTCTTACATTTAACTCAGGCCTCATTCTTAAGTGCTACAACTTTCACTGCAATGGACCCTCGGGAGTGGCGGCCTGTGGTAGGACACTTTGACACAACTACGCTACATCAGGGCCACTACCACTCCATTCCTTTACACCGGCTCCCACAGGGTCTCGCTTCATTACTATCTGAGAAGATATTGAGGGGAATGCATTAAGATTGGCATCATCAGGAGTCTTTCACCCCAAAAGAAGAAATGTACACTAGCTAGGGATCTAGCATAGACTTCTAGTCTAATGTACTCCATTTTTACAGCAGACATGTTGTTAAAGGAATTGGCCACTTCACAAAGTTTCTCTGTAATTCCTGGTATAATAGCTACTGCTGGTGACGTGCTAAGCCACTTCCATCCGTATTCTGTATATCCAGCTCTTTTCTTCCTCGCTGCTTCTCCTGTAAACAGTGTTTTGCCACAGCGGCCCTTACCTCTAACGACACTGTATGGCTGTGTTGCCTCCCCAACAGTCCATCTGGTATTGAGCCCTCCCAATGTCATGTAGGGCATGGAGCAATGCAGCCCTGTACTCCACCTGCACCACTCTCCTTACCTACTTGCAAGAGTCGCCCTAAATTGTGGTCCACAACTTGGTGACGGCCCCTAACTTGACTAAGTGCAGGGGTCTTAACCTAGCGGAGTAAAGAAGTAGTCAGACAGAAAGAGGTAAAAACCAGACAAGCAAATCCAGGACTGGCCAGAGTCCAAACCAGAGACATACGTCAGAACCAACACAAGATACAAACACAGAGTACAATAGTAGACGGTGTCAGTGCCGGAAGATAATTTTAAGAGAATAATTGACAGTCAGGAACAAGGTCAGGGACAATCCCAATATCAGGAATCCAAACAGTAGTACAAAACATGCTTGTGAGACTAAGAAGACCATTCACAGGCACCCGTTGCCAGCAGTTGCCTGTTCAAATATCCTACTGACAGGAAGCATGATTGGTCTAATGTCCCTGCTACATAATAGGCCGACCAGCCTGACTGTCAGCGGGACTGGTTGCCACAGCTATGGAACAACCTAGGCTGTGCCACAACAGAGAGGCCGGGCTTGCCGCCGGAGCACAGACAGGTAAGTACGTGACACCTGTCCTTTCTTATGCTGTGCAGGCAAAACACACCACAGCCACTACACCACTGTATTTAAAGCGGTGGCAGTGAGGAAGAAAAAAGCTGGATAAACAGAATATGGATGGAAGTTGCTTAGCACGTCAGCAGCAGTGACTATCATACAGTACAGTGAGTTACAGGAAAGCTTTGCAAAGTGGCCAACAACCTTAAATGAATCGGGCCGTGGGTGTCAGCCACTGTACATGGGGGCAGACTTAAATTCAGAAAGAGCAGAGGTTTAGATAAAAAAAAATGACATGTTTTTCTGAAACTTTGCCACAAAACTATATATCAACCTGCTCGGCGTCTTCTGCTCTATAGAATGCTGCCTGCAGACGGCACTGCATTGTCTGGTAACATTTAAGCCTAGTCCCGTCCCAACAAAACTACAATTCTTTTTACTGAGCCTCGTTGCCTTATCCAGCAGACAAAAGCATTATATTTTACTGTAGGTTTGGATTAAGAACCCATTTTGTATAGGTCTGTGATTTCTAGTCAAATTTCTGGAACCCAACCAGGTCTTTTGCATCACCCATGCTTTTAGGGCCAACCCAGATGTTCTACCCTACCTGAGCCACCAGCATGCCACTACCATCCTATTTGCTGTCTGCTCCCTGCCTTAACTCGCAGACCACACCTTTGATGAACAAAGTTTCTCTATCCATAGAAAAAGAGATTTGGCACATAAATAAGATCTTTGCTCACACATAGACCTACTATATCTGAATACTGTACCGTAGAATAGGACATGCACTTTGACAAGATTATTACCACCCGATAATGTTTGGGCATATTGCTAGGATGTGTCATTATATTCTGATTTCTGGGCGTCCAACCTATCTTGAAAACAAAGGTCCATTTGGTATTTCTCCTGCACAGTAACACTCTTGGACATCCAACGCGCGAGAAACTGCAATCCTTCACCATTCACGTAAAGGGGCTGCATTATATACATAGCAAACCTTTAGTTTGATAACCGTGGAGGTCCCGATAGTGAAAACCCCCACTGATGAGGAATTGATGGCCTATCATTGCGACATCATTGCAATATGCTGTCAATATAGTAGGAAAATCCACATACTGTAGCATGGGGTTTGCACTTTTAAGATAGGAATGAGGCTTGTATTGTTATATCTAGTGAGAGGACTGACTGCGTCCTTGATACCTCTCCACCTTGACAAAATGTCGCTTATCCCCTAGTAGGAATCTCCATTCTCCATGTAAACAAATTTTCATTAACACTTGTGTAGCCCAATCTAATTTGAAATATATCCACCATCCATTTGTAAATATTATGTTAAAATATAAATGTCTGTTAGACTTCTATTCTTCATCAACAAAATGAATTTAGTGATTCTTAAGTCTCATCCAAAGACATGAGAGATTTGTAATAGTCTGAAACATCAAGTACGTTGGTATGGCCTGCAACCAGTGATCCACAGTAACAGCGGATTCCATGCATACTTCCAACACACAGCATATTTTAAACTTCTATTCAGGTATTCTTTCAAATGAAATGCAGCCTACCATGTGAGATTCCAAACACAGAGCTGTGGGTTTGGTACTGAATTACAGAGTGATTTGAGAACAGCTTTTGGGCCACACACGGAGGTACAGAGAGGTCATTGTACTGATTTGAAAGGAATAAACTATAGCCTTGGTGACTTGACTTGGCTATACTTTTCTAGAAAATGACTGAAAAAAGTCAGTAAAGGCTGAAACCAATGTAACTTTAGTATGTTCAATAAATAACATAAAACACACTTTTATTAAAGCTGTAGAGGTGAATAAAATGTTGCAGACTTAAGTCATTTATTTATTACTCCCCACTGGCCACATTGGTGAATGGTAGTCCGAATGCTTGTAAATATCACAATCAGTTCTAAGCTGTGGAGGAATGACAATGTAAATTTTGGGGGTTACAGGGCATTGGAAACCCCACTCTATGCCCCAAGAGGTCAATGGGATTTACTGTCTTTGTGAATAATATATGTGTGTCCAATGATAGTGGTTCTTGACTTGGACCTCTGTTAGAAAAATCTGACCTAGTGGGGCAGATGGCTATTATAGTGTATTAAAGACAACCCTTTCATTTGTTTGTGATTTCAAGCTACACACTGGAAGCTGCTTTGAACCTGAGCTCTCAAGACTGGAGCTCTGAAACAACAGACCTTGGAATCGTGTTGAGCGATGCTATGGTGACCGAGCTATTAGTCACTTCTCCCTTGCTGGCTTACATGTCTTTTGCTCGGATCTCCTCTATTAATTTAAAGGGGTTGTCTGAGATTTTGATATTGATAGCCTATCCTCAGGAAAGATCATTAATATCAGATTGGTGGTACTCCGACTCCCAGCACCCCACACTGATCAACAGTTGAAGCTGATGAGCGCTGCAGCCTCTTCCTAGGACTGTGAAAAAACTATGGCACCCAAATGCTTTATTAGATTCAATATATTTTGCTAGTATAAAGTAATTTATATCCAGGTGAATTTACATATTTTTTTATAGCCACTTATAAATTACCAAAGGTTTCGGCCAGATATGACCGTTGTCAACTGTATCTGTGGCTTTAGAGGAAGGGCAGAGCAGTTGGATATAAAAAATAAAAATAAAATGTATGTATATTCACCTGGATTTGAATTACCTTGTACTTGCATAATACTGTATATTGCTTTTAGTAAAGCTTTGAAAGCATTTGCCATAGATCTTTCACATTTGATGCGTGACTCCATAGTCCTCTATGAGCACCCATGTCACAACCAGACAGCTGAGAAGCTCTGACAGAAGCCTTTCAGAACCTCCTCCTTGAGTTTTCTTTGTTTTTGGTTTTCAGTTCCTCATCTCATTAGCCTCTCTCAGCTGTCATGTAGTTGGACTGATTGCATCCCTTTAAATTCCTCCCCATAATGCATTAGTGTGCGGTTTATACAACTTCCTGGAGTGTGTGTGCATGCTGATCCTATCAGTCTTCTACAAGTTAAGTGTTGTACATTCATTTGTGATTTTCTGTTTGCTAGATCCCAGGTGACCCTGACTCCCTCCGTGTCTAGTGTAGGGAGCCGGTGGTCGTGTCCCTTCACTATTGTAGGGTGTTCAGGTGTTATATAGTCGAGGTACGAGGATATGCGATCTTCCACCATTGGGATTATTGCATAGGCTGAGCAGTAAGGGAGAGAGCCAGGTCTGATGCAGGGGTCTCCCTTTTTTTTCCTTAGTTTTGGATCCAGTGAGTCATATATTCATTTTGCATTGTCTTGTTTCCTGTACACCTTCCGTGACAACCCACAGCTGACCAATTGTGTGCAGGTCACATATACCTACAACTTCTTCTTGGCCAGTGACTAGGGATGAGCGAATCGACTTCGGATGAAACATTCGAAGTCGATTTGCATAATACTTTGAATACTGTACGGAGCGAGCTCTCCGTACAGTATTAGAATATATTGGCTCCTATGAGCCGAAGTTGTTTGCGAAGACTCGCGAGACTTCGCATAATAACTTCATAAATCAATTTCTACTGTAAAAAAACATTTCCCGAACCCGAGTTTGGGAAATGTTTTTTTACAGTAGAAATTGATTTTCTATAATATATCTGTAATGTGTTGCCGTATGCTGTCACCATATGGTGGCCCATAGACCGAGTTCAGGACTGTATTGTCATACAGGGCCACGTACAGCACAAGGCTCTTCCATCTGCATGTGTCCTTAGTCTGTTTATACATACGGCTTTAATTAAAGCTAGCCATAGCCATAGAATAATTCATCTCCCTACATCTACTGTCATCATCAGAAAGTAGAGATGGCCTTGCAGTTCGCCCGGCGGTCATTTCGCGGCGAACTTTGCGTGTTCGCGATTCGCCGAACATATGGAGAAATTCGCGCCCGCCATGTTTTTTTACATCGTAAGAACTTTGACCCATGACACATCCATCAGGTGGTACAGGACAGCCAATTGAGACATTTCAGCACATGGACATACCCCCTACCTTATAAATAAACCTGATCTGGCCGCCATTTTACATTCAGTGTTTTGCCAGTGTAGGGAGAGGTTGCTGTGTGGAGCAGGGACAGACTGTTAGGGACACCAAACGCTAGCTAATAGGGCCACAAAAGTTCTTTTAAGGACTAGTATAGGTGTGCTATCGATATGTGTGATACACAGAGGGGTGCGATATAATTTTATAATGAGTCAAAAACACATAGATCTATATAGTGATCACCTGGAAGTCAGAGGCCTAGGGGCTAGGGACTTGCTAGGGCCAATTTTTTACAGGGTAAGGATCCGGACGGGGTCACTATTATCAGGGCGGGTTGTCTGCGGTTAGGCTATCAGGGCCAGAATAGCACCCTTCTGTAGGGCAATATCAGGGACAGTTCTTTGCCTACCCTGTCCTTCAATGCCACATTATTAACTAGCCCAGGGATATATGTTTTTCGCTTTCCCTCCGGTATTCATGGATGTGCACTAGAACCCCCCGGATTGTGGTAGGACATATGGTTTCTAATTTGGTGCCACCGAGCACTTGTTATTGCCTACCACATCTATGCTTTTTGCTTAACTTTAATGATTAAATTTATTTTCATTTTGAGAGATATTTTTTCCATTCACACGTCCGCAAAATGGGTCCGCATCCATTCTGCAATTTTGAGGAATGGGTGCAGACCCTTTCATGTTCAATGGGGCCGGAATGTGCTGTCCGCATCCGCATTTGCGGATCCGCACTTCCGCATCTGTGCTTCCGTTTCCGCAAAAAAATAGAACATGTCCTAGTCTTGTCCGCAATTGCAGACAAGATTAGGCATTTTATATTATAGTGCCGGTGATGTGCGGTCCACAAATTGCGGAATGCACATTGCCGGTGTCCGTGTTTTGCGGATCCGCAAAACACTTACAGACGTGTGAATGGACCCTCATAGCAAAATTATTAAAGGTTATCTTTTATCTTTATGTATATTCTAATGGATTGCCTTCCATGTACAATTTTATAATATACTTTCTATGTTAGAAAGTATAGTATAGTGCATTTGTATTGTGCGATACTGCAGGTATATAGAGGGACAAGCGTTATTGGAACAAATAATTTCTACTGGTGTGATCTACCAGTCGCCCCCCCCCCCAAAAAAAAAATGATTGAAGCGGGGTGTTATATACCAATATACTTTCTTTATAGTGCATTTGGGTACTGTGCGTACGCGAAAAATTATATTGCCGATATTTCGCATTAAAAAAATAAATAAATGGAGATCGCAAATTCGAATAATACATCTGGTATGTCACTGTCCATGTTGTGGGACTATTTGTGCACTTCTAGTAATTATTTCTTGGCTGCAAATATGATCTGAAGGTTTTTCAGGTTCGCCTGCCATTAAAATGAATGGGACCTGCCGTGAACTTGCAGTTCGCGAACATTTTATCGTGTTCGCGCGATCGCGTTCGTGAACTGTCCCAGCAGATGTTCGTCCATCACTATCAGAAAGTAACTGAGAAGAAACTATATTTTAGATTTTTGGTCAAGTAGCAGTTAATACAATGACCATAATGTGTATGTTGTTTCCTTCTTTACCGATTTTTACACTTCTCAATAAAATTGACATAAAAATTGGACATAAAATACATGATACAATATTGCTGTTTAACATTTGCTGACATCTAGTGGCCAAGCAGGCTACAATCAGGACTGGTAATCACTGACATCTCATTTCACAACCTACAGTGATATTGAATGATATCAGCTCATTATCACTAGTAAGTGGATTGTTTGCTGGAGCTGCATAGATATGAAAAAACACTGAGAAATACAATGTTACAAATCTCAGAAGAGTACAGACTGAAGTTTAATTTTTAGAATAATTAACTCAATAATGGTGAAATTGGAATTAGATCACAGCACAATAATACTAAATTAAAAATAATGTATTTGTTAGTAGGAGAGTTGCTCGTATGTGACAAATACAATTTATTAGTCCAGTTAATTCCATGTACATTAATTACTTTCCAGCATAACTAAAGACACAGTCGATTTAAAGCATAATATATTTAGTGGGACAGATGCTTTAAGTTTGAAAGGTTCCCCTACCATATACTGATGACATGATGTCCTCTGTCTGGGACCATTAATGATAAGTTGTAAACCATGGGGGAAGTTAGTAGAAAGTGTAAACTTTTCCTGCACAGGGGAAATTAGTCCTTGCAAAATTCTCATTAAAGTTATTTATCTTTCCATATAGTGCCCACATGTGCCTGGTTATCCAAAAGAGAGGGATGCCTTTTAAAGCTGCTCCCCAGTCCAGAAGAGTCCTGAAAAAAGACTAATCTATAGTTTGAGAATACATTATGGTAAATCAGATAACCAGTTATAAAGTGTAACTCATTTCAGTTGACCATTTTTAGCTGTGCAGTCTCCAATTCTTACTTTTACCTTAGTTATCAGATGTAGACTAGCTGCTATAATTTCTCCCACAGACAGCACATGGAGAAAACAGGAGATTCTGCCCCCTGTCTCTCTGTAGCAAGTCCCCAGAAATGGCATTAGTAATGTTGGATATTATATAGCAGAACTAAGATTTAAGATGTGAATCCAGCAGTGAATTAAGACATTATAAGACACCTACTAGACCACAGGAGTTTCTAGGTCTGCTTCTCTGCCTGTGTCTCTATCCTGTAGCCATCTCCAACTTCCATACTCCATACTTCAATGAGCTACTAAGGCCAGGTTCATATCTGCAGTGGAGTATCTGCCAGGTGTTTCTGTCATAGATTCTGGCATGTAGCAGGATTTTGTTCAGCAGAGTGCCAGAATACATATCAGAAAGCCAGAATACATTCAGTCAATAGAATCCCTCAGGTGACGTTCTTTGACAAATGTCGGATCCAACACACATGTGAACCTAGCCTAATATGTCTTAACTGAAGACAGATTTGAGCAGTGAATTGATTGTTAGTTAAACAGGAAAGGAGGAGCAGTAGAGGAGTCTGATAAGAGAAGAAATAAGCAGTTTTCTGTAATAAGATATATTACAAAGTTTCTTATAGTCCCCTGTACTAGTGGTTTTTGACAACAAACAATGTACTGACAGTTACACTTACAGTTAAATACTCATTTTATGCTGAAGAAATACACAAAACTGTTAAACACTATCTGCTTATACTCCAAACCCTAATTCCAAAGGTCTGTTTACAGACAATCTGTCACCAGTGACTTCACATCAGACGGTTTGCATAAACACACAGCTGTGGTTAACCTAATTAAAATGCAGTTTTTCTTTTGTTGATCTGAAGCTGCCTTCCTGTGTTATGATACTTTTTCTTAATATGCAAATTAGGCTTTTGGTGCAATGAGGTCATCGCCATTGCTCTTTTTGCACCCAAGCTTTACTGATTTCTGTGGCCAGCCTCTTCATGGCTGCTTTGACAAGTCCAGGTGGCGGCAATGCAGCAAGCAAGGGGCTGGCCACAGAAATAAGTTGAGCTTGGGTGCACCGGTCACCTGAAATAGTGGGTTCACCGGTAAGACTCTGAATGCACCAAAGGTCTAATTAGCATATTAGGAAAAAGTATCATAACTCAAGAATGAAGCCTCAATCAACAAAAGAAAAACTGTTTAATCAGGTGAAGCACACTTTGTGTCTATGCAAATAGTTTGATAGGGCGGTCGCTGGTGATTCTCTTTAAATCATCTATTACTATGTGCAATGTCATTGAACCATCAGGAAGTGAATGGGCCAGAAAATTTATCATCTCTAATTCATTCCTATATTTTCTGGTCTCTAAGCATTCTAATTGAGATGTCAGCCTTCAACCATTTGAGCTTTTTCCCCTCAATGAACATAAAGATTTTGCTTAAATACCTTAAAAAAAAAAACGGTTTTATGCTATTTTTACAAACATATCCCAGACTTTCCAAAAACATAATGACAACAGTATATCCAGAATCTATTATCTGTGCTTACTTTCAATTTCATATATATGGAGCAACTGCATACAGTCTTGCTACTGGAAGCTGAACTATTGCTCCAGATTCCTCCTACCTTATACCACCTGCACATGTTGTGGAATACATGCAATTTTTCTGTGCAGAAAAACCACAGCGTATCACAGCACCAGCAAAGTGTATAAGATTAAACTAATTGTATGTACACTTTGTGGATTATTTCTGTGTGGAAATTAACCTGCATTGCGGTTTTCAAATTTAATAGAATATCAATTATTTGGAATCAAATGGCTCACACGATACACAAAGGAGATAGGGCGGGTGCACTATCTGTTTGGGAACCCAAACCACCAGAGGAACAAAGTCTTAGGTAAATGTAAATAGGCACGCCACCTACTGGAATGATATGTCAGAACACCTATGAAATGTTGAAACATCTGCTCAAATTTATTATATACAAATCAAAATAAAATAATGTATAAAAATGATCTTGAAACAATAATAGATAGCAGTGAAAATTTACATAACACAATAATTATTCATCCTAATTCATTTCATTCCTAAAAAAACTTCTTATACTAACTGGTCCATATCCACACTGCTCCAGTGCCACTGCTCCTTTCCTGCTTAGGCTTTGTTTGCCAATCACTGGTCTTGTGCCATGTGATACTGAGACCAGTGATTGGCTACAGAGGTCCCATGTGCTATATAGGCACATCATGTCTGCACCCAAGAAGATGATGTCATGGCTGCAATAGTGGAAAGGATTAGAACAGCGGTTCTGGATC
Source organism: Bufo gargarizans (assembly GCF_014858855.1). NCBI lineage: Eukaryota > Metazoa > Chordata > Amphibia > Anura > Bufonidae > Bufo > Bufo gargarizans. Next base: position 124,398,894 of record NC_058080.1, read on the forward strand.
GGAGAGGGTTGGTGCTAACGAGAATAACTTCTACTGTGTGTTTAACACTGTCCCCGACTTTCACCAGGCTTTTATTATCTCAGAAAATCCCTTTCAAAGGGCTATGTTCCACCACCGGGGACACACCTCAAGAGCCAGAACAGAGCACAACTCTGTAAGAGCCAGTCCTACTCAGGAGAACCCAAAATATAATGCTATATTCATTTCCCCTGCAATGATGGCTACAGGGACAATGACTGGTTTGACATGGCTTCTTGAGGTGATAACAATTGATCCTTGAACTGTCTACTTTGCAAAAAGAGGATTCTTTGACATTAACAATGAAATCACAAATGGGAAACATTAATACAGTTGAAACCAGAAGTTTACATACACTATATAAAAAGATACATATGCATGTTTTCCTCAATACCTGGCATGAAATCAGAATACACCTTTCCTGTTTTTGATCAATTAGGATTACCATAATTGACATCTGCAATGTCAAACGTTTACATACACTAAAATTACTATGCCTTTAAACAATTCTGAACTGCCCATATGATGATGTCTTGTGTTTGGAAGCTTCTGGTCCTTAAGGTGAAAATGAGCCCGGTCCTTAAGGAGTTAAAGGGAATCTGTCATCTGGTTTGACCATATTAAGCTGTCACCATTGCCATGTTTAATAAAATACCTTATTTCCTGCAGTGGTCTCTCTTTTCTTCATGGTTTCTTTTTGTTAAAGTGATTTTTGTATTATGCAAATGAACCTTGAAGGTGACCTGAGGGGGGTTATTCATCACCCTTTGAGCCCGGTAACGCCCCCCCTGCAGTGCTTAGCCCGCCTTAATTTAGAGCCCAAGAACGCCTCCTCGTTATGAACTATCTATCCCACAGACTAGTTTAATGGCACCGACCCCTCCGCTATGTCAACTAATTAATTCAAGCTACGCACCTTGAATCTTAATTTCCTCCGCTGGAAATCTTGCGCAGGCGCAGTACCGCCTACTGCCTGCGCAATCCAATAGCTCCTGAAATAGCCGTTTTTGGCACAGTTTTTATTTTTTGTTATTTACAACATTCATCTGACAAGTTAGATCATGTTGTATTTTTATAGACCAGGTTGTCACAGACGCGGCATACCAAATATGTATACTTTTTTTTTATTTATGTAAGTTTTACACAATTAATTTTTGAAACAAAAAAATATCATGTTTTAGTGTTTCCATAGTCTAGTTTACATTAGGCGATACCTAATATGCATCCTTTTTTTATTTATGCAAGTTTTACACAATAACAGCTTTTTTAAAACAAAAAAAAATGATGTTTTAGCGTCTCCATATTGTAAACCATAGTTTTTTTTTATTTTTTGGGCAATTGTCTCAGGTAGGGGCTCATTTTTTGCAAGATGAGGTGACGGTTAGATTTGTACCATTTTGGTGGGCATACGCCTTTTTGATCGCTTGCTGTTGTACTTTTTGTGATGTAAGGTGACAAAAAAAAGGTTTATTTAGCACAGTTTTATTTTTTACGGTGTTCATCTGAGGGATTAGGTCATGTGATATGAGCCGGTCGATACGGACGCGGCGATACCTAATATGTAAATTTTTTCCCCCTATTTGCCAATTTTTTTTACTTTATTTGGGGAAAATTTAGTTTTTGTTTATTTGTACTTGAAACTTTTAATTTTTGGGGGGAAAACTGTATTTTTTCAATTTTTTTTAACTTTATTTTTGGTCCCACTTTGGGACTTCAACTTTTGGGGGTCTAATCCTTTACAATGCAGTCCAATATATGTATTGGAATGCTTTGGCTGCATGCATAATACAGTGTGCAATACTCATACAGCTTCCGGCCTGTGTGATCCAGGGGGCGATCGCCAACATGGGGAGTCATGGGACCCCCCTGCGCAGTGACCCAAGGTGCCTGCTCAATGATTTCAGCAGGCACCTTGTTCCGATCACCGCCAGCCCGGCGGCGGTGATCGGAACTATACATGATGTACCGGTACGTCATGTGACCTTAAGTACCCGGACAACATGCCGTACCAGTACGTCATGTGTCCGGAAGAGGTTAAGGGCAATGGTACCAAATATTAATGAAATGTATGTAAACTTTTGAATTGGAAGAAAGTAATAAAAACCCCTTAAAATACTCTCTCTCTCTCTATCATTATGGAATTTGGAAAAAAATATAAAAATGATGGTAATCCTAATTGACCAAAAACAGGAAAGGTTTATTCTGATTTCATGTCAGATATTGAGTAAAACATGCATATGTGTATTTTTTATATAGTGTATGTAAACTTCTGGTTTCAACTGTAAATGGTAGATCAGAACATTTGACAACCCACACCTTGTGAGACTGTGGTATAAAACAATTCTATACAAAACAAAATTTATACATTCAAACTAGAATCATCGTAGCAGTGTAATTTGTAAGGAAGTAACTATGAAGCACTGCATAAAAAATCCAGGGCATGTTAGGCTGGTTTAGAAAAGATTTTGAGGGGTCACATGCTGAGTGTTGGAAGCACTTCAACTGCAAATCCTCTTCTGCAATTAAAGCAAATATTTCTCTTCACTTTAGCAATTAAACTGTGTTCAATGCAAGATCATTTCCTACCATCGCTAACGTATGGCCTGTTCCCAATGAACATTGTGAGGTTAAGAACAGGTAATCGATAATGTTAACTCCAAAATCTCGTGCCAAGTACAGAGCAAAATCCTCAATTCAGTGAAAGTAGCTTATAAAATGAATGAAGGTCAGAGCTGCACAATGGAAGCTGCATTGTTATGTCTTAAAGATTGCAAATAGGATTTAATTCCCAATATATAAATGTTTGTGCCATAGAGCAGCACTAAGACAGCGGGCACCACCTATTGTTTCTGAGCCCTTCTAGGTGTACAAACTCATGATGTGGCAATGGCACAAGATTCCTATCTAGTTGTGTGCGCAGAAGACCATTTATAGTTGCAGATAATGGGGTTTGCATTTTTTCCCTGGTAGCACAATAGCTTTTGTCTTAGTGCTGGCAGAGTGTGAGGAGCACGAAAACCACAAGTAGAAGTATACCGTGCTTCGATGCAAATGTTGGTTCATAAATGGCTATAAGCAAGAAACATTCCTCACATTCCACATGTATTAACCCCTTCTACCCAGGCCATTTTTTTAAAATCTGACATGTGTTACTTTATGTGGTAATAGCTTTGGAACACTTATTTATCCAGGCCATTCTGAGATTGTACTTCATGACAGTCATAAGATTCACCTTTATTTAGGAAAAAATCCTAAATTTACCAAAAATATTGAAAAAAACAAAATGATACCTCATAAAATATTTATTACTTACATTCCCCATATGTTTACTTTATGTTGGCATCATTTAGTAAATGTCATTTTTTTTTTTAGGACGTTAGAAAGCTTAGGCCTCTTTCACATGGGCGTCGCGTGTGAAGGCCGAACAAGATGCACGATTTTTCTGCGCGAGTGCAAAGCGTTTTAATGCGTGAGAAAAATCTGCATGTTTGGTACCCAGAACCAAACCCAAAATTCTTCACAAAAGTTCGGGTTTGGGTTAGGTGTTTTTAAATTTTATTATTTTCACTTATAACATGGTTATAAGGGAAAATAATAGCATTCTTAAGACAGAATGCTTAGTAAAATGTCCATTGAGGGGTTAAAAACAAATTTAAATCACCCCATGCACTTGATCGCGTAGCGGATCTCCTCTTCTTTCTACTTTCCTTAAGAACTGGCTAAATGACCTTTGATGACGCCACTGCGCTCATCACATGGTCCATCACATGGCCCATCACCATTGTGATGGACCATGTGATGAGCGCAGTGACGTCACCACAGGTCCTTTTAATCAAAAAAGAAAGAAGACATGCCAGGCTGAGCATTCAAGTGGATTAAGGTTAGTTTATTAATAGTTTTTAATTTTTTAACCCCTCCATCACTATTTTACTAAGCATTATGTATTAAGAATGCTATTATTTTCCCTTATAACCATGTTATAAGGGGAAAAAATATAGATCAGGTCCCCATCCTGATCATCTCCTAGCAACCATGCGTGAAGATCGTACCGCATCCGCACTTGCTTGTGATTCTCACGCAGCCCCATTCACTTCTATGAGGCCTGTTTAGCGTGCAACGCACCAGTGATGAGTGAAAATCACTGCTCATGTACACAGCCCCATTGAAGTGAATGGGTCCGGATTCATTGCGGGTGCAATGCGTTCACCTCATGCATTGCACCCACACGGAATTCTCACCCCCTGTGTAAGGGGCCTTAGAATTTTAGAAGCAATTCTTAAATTTGTTTACAAAATGTCCAAAACCCACTTTTTAAGGACCAGTTCAGGTCTGAAGTCACTTTGTGGAGCTTACATAGTGGAACCCCCCCCCCCCCCCCATAAATGAACCCATTGTAGAAACTACACCCATCAAGTTTCTCAAAACTCATTTTACAAACTTTGTTAACCCTTTAGGTGTTCCACAAGAATTAAAGGAAAATGTAGTTTTAAAATTTCACTTTTTTAGCAGATTTTCCATTTTAATCCATTTTTTTCTTTAACACATCGAGGGTTAACAGCCAAACAAAACTCAATATTTATTACTCCGATTCTGCGGTTTATAGAAACACCCCACATGTGGTCTTATACTGATGTAAGGGTACACAGCAGGAGAAGAAAAGGAACGCCATATGGTTTTTGGAGGGCAGATTTTGCTGGACTGGTTTTTAGATGCCATGTCCCATTTGAAGCCCCCATGATGCACCCTTACAGTAGAAACTCCCAAAAAGTGACCCTATTTTGGAAACTAGGGGATAAGGTGCCAGTTTTATTGGTACTATTTTGGGGTACATATGATTTTGTATTGCTCTATTGGTACATACGTTTTTGTGAGGCAAGTTAAAAAAATTGCTGTTTGGGCATCGTTTTTATTTTTTACAATATTCATCTGACAGGGTAGATCATGTGCTATTTTTTATAGAGCAGGTTGTTACTGATGCAATGATATCAAGTCTACTTTCTTTGTTTGTTTCAGTTTTACATAATAAAGTCTCCATTTTCTGAACTCCTTATTTTTTTTAATTTTTCTGCCAATCGTCTTGGCTCATTTTATGCAGGAAGAGTTGACGTTTTTATTGGTACCATTTTTGGGTACATATGATTATTTTGATAATTTATTATTGCACTTTATAGGGCAAGGTGACTAAAAAAGTGGTTGTTTTGGCACAGTTTTTATTTATTTATTTTTCCAGCGTTCACCTTAAGGGGTTAGGTCATGTGGCATTTTTATAGAGCAGATCATTATGGACGTGGAAATACCTAATATGTATGCTTTTTCTTATTTATTTAAGTTTTACACAATAGCATTTTTTAAACAAAAAAAATGATGTTTTAGTGTCTCCATAGTCTGAGAGCCATAGCTTTTTTATTTTTTGACCGATTGTCTTAGGTAGGGTCTCATTTTTTGCAGGATGAGGTGATGGTTTGATTGATAATTTGGTGGGCATATGCCTTTTTGATCGCTTGGTGTTGCACATTATGTGATGTTAGGTGACAAAAAAAAGGCCTTTTTGGCACTTTTTTTAGTTTTTTTTTACAGTGTTCACCTGAGGGGGTTAGGTCATGTGATATTTTTATAGAGAAGGTTGTTATGGACACAGTGATATTTAATATGTCTTTTTATTTTAATTTATTTCACTTTAACATATTTGAAAACATTTGAAAAAAATTATGTTTTAGTGTCTCGATGTTCTGAGAGCTATATATATATTTTTTTTTTCAAGCGATTTTCTTATGTAGGGGCTCATTTCTTGTGGGATGAGGTGACCTTTTTATTGGTACCATTTTTGATCGCTTGGTGTTGCACCTTTTGTGATGTAAGGTGACAAAAATGACTTTTTTTACACCGTTTTTATTTTTTATTTTTAATGGTGTTTATCGGACGGGATGGATCATGTGATATATTTATAGAGCCGGTCGTTATGACGCGGTGATACCTAATGTGTTTTTTTTTCCTTTTTCTTTCCTATTTTTTATTATAAAATCAGGGGAAAGGGACGTTTTTTTTTTTTTTTACTTGAAACTTTTTTAATTAAAAACACTTTTTGCTTTTTAAAAAAAAATTCTGTCCCTCTCTGGGACTTCAACTTTTGAGGGTCTGATCCCCACTGCAATGCATTGCAAAACATCTACACTAACAGGTTGCCTAGGAGACCCAGTCTGGGGCTGGATCTCCTCGGCCCCCGTAGAAGGCAGGTCCCGATGTAGTTCAAGGCATTGGGCAGCCTAATAAAATATAGTAGGGTACACCTACATCTGGACACAATATAGATACGCTGATCTTTATAATAATATTTTTTATTTATTGTATAAAATATACACAAAATAAATATCACAAAAATGTTAAAAATAAAAATATTAAAAAACTTTGATCTCTCACTTGACCTAGAGTGTATAATATGCTCGGTTTATAATGTAAGACCACTGTCTTTGAGGTAAATTATTATTGTATTGACATAATAGTCAGCATTAGTGCCAGCCGTGGTATCCCTCTATATATCGGAACTGATTATTATTTTCCCTTGCTGGTAATACTGCAAGGTGATGTATCTACAATATATAGTGGGGTATACCTCTATTGGTAATATTCACGTATCAATAATAGGTGCACAATAGCTAAGGGTACTTTCACACTTACATTTTTATTTTCCGGCACTGAGTTCCGTCAAAAGGGCTCAATGCCAGAAAAGAACTGATCAGGCATATCCCCATGCATTCTGAATGGAGAGTAATCCGTTCAGGATGTCTTCAGTTCAGTCATTTTGACTGATCAGGCAAAAGATAAAACCGCAGCATGCTACGGTTTTATCTCAGGCCCAAAAAACTGAAGACTTGCCTGAATGTATTAGTGTCGGATCCGGCATTCAAAATACCAGAATGCCGGATCCGTCCTTCCGCTCTGCGCATGCCGTTTTGCCGGATGACATCGGAAAAACGGATCCGGCATTTCAATGCATTTTTCTGACTGATCAGGCATTTTTACGACTGATCCAGATCCTGATCAGTCTTACAAATGCCATCAGTTGGCATACGTTTTTCCGGATCTGGCAGGCAGTTCCGGTGACGGAAATGCTTGCTGGATCACTCTGCCGCAGGCGTGAAAGTAGCCTAACAATTGGTATTTGGTACTTTCTAATATCGCACTGTACCTCACATTCAAAGAATCCCTACAAGTCTACTCAATTCAGCACAGTGTAACACTTTAAACCGCAACACGTGGGACGCCACGGCAAGTGCGGGACTCCGAGCTGACACCTTCGAAAAAGTGAGTAACCTTTTTAGGGCTAGAACATCAGTCTGATTTTTTATTTTTTTTCCCTGTGTAGTCAAATTGCAGTTGCCTGCCTGCCAGCGTGTGTGTCAGGCTCACAGCCCTGCAAGTGCATAGTGTCACCACCGCAACTCATATCTGGTGTCACATTCGATTACATTTAAAGAAAAACAACAATTTTGACTGACTAAATAGCAGTCAGTTGCACACACGTGTTTGTGGTCGGATCAGCTATCAGAAAGGTGAACCTAACCTATCTAACACTATCTACAATAAGCAGTGGAGTTATGCCATAACTGCTGTGGTAGGGCAGCCTAAAGGGGCAACAAAGAGCAGACCTTAGTTTAGAGTAAATATATACATACCGTTACCACGCCCGATTTTTAACAGAAAAGACCTTTCACGATGAAGGTGCGGAATATACCGTATATAGAAGATGATGTCCGCAAAGGCAGGCTTGGGATGACTGCTTATAAAGAAAACAAAGACCCAACAACCTAGAAAATAAAAGTCAGGGAAAACAATAACGCGAGTGAGATGCTAATGGCGCAAGCCACGCGTGCGTGCCACCACAAGAAAATTGTATTGCGAGCCACAGATGACTGAGCCATGGGAGCAGGTCTGAAGGCAGAAAAAGACATGGAACCTACTTGTTGTGGGACCACGCAGCCGGCCTGGCTGGCGGAGTTATGTGTGTATATTTTAAAGGCGAAGCCACGCGAGAGAGACTCCAATGGCGAATCCACGCGAGAGAGACTCCAATGGCAGAGCCATATGTGTAACACTAAAACAGAGAAGCCATGCGTGAGAGACTCTAATTGCAGAGTCATATGTGTAACACTAAACCAGAGAAACCATGCGAGAGAGACTCTAATGGCGGATTTATTTATTTATTTTTAAACCACTTATGCAGCACCAGTATGACTTGGGGACTCGCATAACCATGACCCTCTCCGACAATAAACCTTAGGACGCTAACCAGCCTACAACCATATTGTACCCCTAACGAACAACATGAAGAATGGTCATCGGGCCCCCGAAATCAAGAGACTGACCTGGATGACCTTACAGTGATGATAAGTAATTAAAAACGTGAGCCAGACCTAATGGGAAATGCATAGACATTAGTGATCCGAACCACGTGCATAAACGAAACATTAAACCAACCGTGAAATTGAAACAGATGGGAGAAAAACAAGAGCCAGAGGCATTGCAGTTCGCTAAGAAAAGACCCTTCTAGTGACAAACGAATGAACTGAAAACATAGTAGGAACTTACTCCTATTGGCCCACTGACCTCTAGGGAGCTATTTGGTTAACTGGGGCAGGAGATCAATCTGAGTGAATGCGAACCAGGACTAAAGAACACCACAAAATTATTTTTAGTTATTTTTTCTTCCTTCCTCTCCCCCCCCCCCCCACCCCCCAAGTGAACAGAAAAAGGTAGGCCTAAGGAATGTAACAAACCGCCGAGGAAAGAAACACAAGCCTGAAAAAGAAAGCTGCTATCTTTATCGGAAGAGCAGTATCAGAGCGGTGTGCTGATAGGCCTAGTAAGAATACTGAGTAACCATTATGTAGAAAGGAAAAGAAATGCAGCTTTAAGTGGAAGCAGAGTATAACACATGATGTAAGAACAAGTGGGTGAATGCAGCTCTGGATGTGAGTGGTGCCTAAAAACATGGTATGGGCACAGCTCTGAGTATGAGGAGCATGGTATAAAGCAGCCATATGAATGCAATCTGAAAGTGAGCAGAGTATAAATGTAATGCAACCGCGGACGCACGAACGCAGCTCTAGTAGTTTTTTTTTCATTGATCCACATTTACCATCACTTAAACCCAGCTTGCATAGCTTGAGCCAACTGCAGACATGCGCCCCGCATGTAAACCAGGTATCAGAAAACATACAACCATGCCCACTCTAAGCACATGCTACCCCAATAACTGTATGCAATGGCCCCACCAGGCCTCTGAATAGCCGGGCAAACAATACAAACAACCATGGTTCGACCATTAGTGCCCCAACTCTGCTTCATCCCAGAGTGCTACATGTCGCGGACCGCAGCGTGGGTCCCGTGCAAACAACTCCGATCCGACCATGAATACCAGCGCCCTCCTGAGACATTCTGCCGTCACCCAGCCGTAAGGAGCCTCCACACCATGCTGCTGTATCCTAGAGCTGAGCCAGAGGTGGTGAAATCAGCTGAATCAGCATCAGCCTGGGCCCATAGGTGCCTATAAATAGCCTAGTAATCAGCCAGCCTGGGCCCACAGGTGCTTATAATTAGCCTTGTAATTAGCCTCCCCTCCCACAAATGCAGCAATATATTTGCTTAATACTTAAAGTAAAACAACAATTTTGAATAACTAGCAGTCAGTTGCACACACGTGTTTTTGCGTCTAAGGTCCAGTGCAGTGCATAGTGTCACTTCAGCGCAATTCATATCTGGTGTCACATTTGATTCCATTTAAAGAAAAACAACAATTTTGACTGAATAACTAGCAGTCAGTTGCACACACGTGTTTGTGTGTCTAAGGCCCAGTGCAGTGCATAGTGTCACTTCAGCTCCATTCATATCTGGTGTCACATAAGATTCCATTTAAAGAAAAACAACAATTTTGACTGAATAAATAGCAGTCAGTTGCACACACGTGTTTGTGTGTTTAAGGCCCAGCTGCAAGTTCATAGTGTCACTTCAGCGCAACTCATATCTTGTGTCACTGTAGCTTGCACGCATAGTACAACTTACCTAATCTAAACAAAAATGACAGGCAGAGGCAGGCCACCCCGCAGGGGCTGTCGTGGTCGTAGTGCTGTGATTCCCTTTGGCCCTAGACTAATGCCCAGTGTTCAGAGGCCACGTACCCTGAACTCGAAAAGTTCTAAGGACATAGTTGACTAGCTAACACAGGACACCCAATCTTCTACAGCTTTCGCTCGGAACCTTGACGCACCATCCTCCTCCAGCTCAGCTTCGGGCACCTCTCAAGTTACCACTCGCCCGCCTGCCGCCACCACCAACACTAGCACCACAGCCGCTTCACTTGATCTGTCAGAGGAGTTATTTGCACATCAGTTGGAAGAAATGAGTGATGCGCAACCATTATTGCAAGAGGATGTAGATAACAGGGATATGTCTCAGTCAGGCAGCATTACACAGATGGACGTACGGTGTGATGATGATGATGTTGTACCCACTGCTGATTCCTTTGCTGAGTTGTCAGATACAAGTGAAGCGGTTGATGATGACGATGTGTCCGTAGATGTCACATGGGTGCACGCTCGAAGAGAAGAAGAACAGGGGGAAAGTTCAGATGGGGAGACAGAGAGGAGGAGGAGACGAGTTGGAAGCAGGGGGAGGTCGTCGCAAGGAGCTAGTGGCACAGTCAGACAGCATGTATCGGCACCCGTGGTCAGCCAGACAACACGCCAATCAACGCATGCTGTTGCCACCACCAGAATGCCGTAATTGCAAAGCTCAGCAGTGTGGCATTTTATTTGTGTCTGCCTCTGATAACAGCGATGCCATTTGCAACCTGTGCCAAAAGAAACTGAGTCGTGGGAAGTCCAACACCCACCTAAGTACAACTGGTTTGCGAAGGCACATGATCTCACATCACAAACACCTATGGGATCAACACATGAGTAAAAGCAGCACACAAACTCAAAGCCACCATCTTCCTCCTGGTCCAGCATCTTCAGCCACGTCAATCACTGCTGTCCTCCTTGCCCCCTCTCAACCACCCGCCACTCCGCCTCTCGCCTTGAGCAGTTCCTGCTCATCTGCCCACAGTCAGGTGTCTGTCAAGGACATGTTTGAGCTTAAGAAGCCAATGTCACAAAGTCACCCCCTTGCCCGGCGTCTGACAGCTGGCTTGTCTGAACTCTTAGCCCGCCATCTTTTACCATAAAAGCTGGTGGAGTCTGAGGGCTTCAAAAAATTTGTAGCTATTGGGACACCGCAGTGGAAGGTACCCGGACGAAATTTCTTTGCACAAAAGGCAATCCCCAACCTGTACTCGATTGTGCAAAAGGAAGTCATGGCATGTCTGGCACACAGTGTTGGGGCAAGGGTCCATCTGACCACTGATACCTGGTCTGAAAAGCATGGTCAGAGCAGGTATATCACCTACACTGCGCATTGGGTAAACCTGCTCACGGCTGCCAAGCATGGAATGCGTGGCTCTGCAGAGGAGTTGGTGACACCGCCACGACTTGCAGGCAGGCCTGCTGCCACCTCCTCTACTCCTCCTACTCCATCCTCTTCCATAACCTCCTCAGCTGAGTCCTCTTCTGCTGCTGCATCTTGCTCCACATCAACGGCACCCCCCCAGCTCCCCAGGGGCTATTCCACATCCCGAATACGACAGTGTCACGCCGTCTTGGGGTTGACTTGCCTGAAAGCAGAGAGTCACAACGGACCAGCACTCCTGTCTGCCCTGAACGCACAGGTTGATCAGTGGCTGACTCCGCACCAACTGCAGATCGGCAAAGTGGTGTGTGACAACGGAAGCAATTTGTTGGCGGCATTGAATTTGGGCAAGTTGACACATGTGCCGTGCATGACACATGTGTGTAATCTGATCGTACAACGCTTTGTGCATAAGTACCCAGGCTTACAGGACATCCTCAAGCAGGCCAGGAAGGTGTGTGGCCATTTCAGGCGTTCCTGCAAGGCCATGGCGCACTTTTCAGACATTCAGCGCTGAAACAACATGCCAGTGAGGTGCTTGATTTGCGACAGCCCGACACATTGGAATTCAACACTCCTAATGTTCGACCGCCTGCTCCAACAAGAAAAAGCCGTCAACGAGTATTTGTATGACCGGGGTGCTAGGACAGCCTCTGCGGAGCTGGGAATTTTTTTACCTGTAGGCTCTTGCGTCCTTTTGAGGAGGTGACAAACCTAGTCAGTCGCACCGAAGGCACCATCAGCGACCTCATCCTATTTGTTTTCTTCCTGGAGCGTGCCCTGCGAAGAGTGCTGGATCAGGCCGTAGATGAGCGTGAAGAGGAAGAGTTGTGGTCACCAACATCACCACCAGAAACAGCCTTATCAGCATCGCTTGCTGGACCTGCGGCAACGCTGAAAGAGGAGTCTGAGGAAGAGGAGTCAGAGGAGGAATGTGGCTTTGAGGAGGAGGAATACCAACCACAGCAGGCATCCCAGGGTGCTCGTTGTCACCTATCTGGTACCCATGGTGTTGTACCTGGCAGGGGGGAAGAACAGACCTTCAGTGAGATCAGTGAGGACGAGGAACAGGACATGAGGAGCTCGACATCCAACCTTGTGCAAATGGGGTCTTTCATGCTGTCGTGCCTGTTGAGGGACCCTCGTATAAAAAGGCTGAAGGAGAACGACCTGTACTGGGTGGCCACGCTACTAGACCCCGGGTATAAGCAGAAAGTGCCTGAAATTTTAATGAATTACCGGAAGTCGGAAAGGATGCAGCAGTTCCAAAATAAATTAAAAAGTATGCTTTACACAGCGTATAAGGATAATGTCACAGCACAACGGGAATCTAACAGGGGAAGAGGTGAAAGTAATCCTCCTCCTACCACGACCACGCCGGCAAGGACGGGACGCTTTACAAAGGGGCCCGCGCTGATGCCGAATCATAAAAGGCGCAAAGCTCCTTTACCAGGAAGCAAGCAGAGATGGAAGCTCAAAGGGCAGCTCATCAAGCCAAGATGGAAGCCCAAAGCAAAGCTCTCCAAGCAGAGGCAGATTCACAAATAAAGATTCTGCAAATGGAAGGGCAGGAAGCAGCTTCCCTAGCGAGGCTGAAAGTCCTTGCACAAGCAATGGGACAAAGTACTAATTCAAACTGCCTTATCCCAGCAGAACTGGAAGATCCAGCTGAACTCACCAGTGAATACGTTCTAAAGAATAACATCTGCAAAGATACAGAGTCATCTCCTGTACATCCTACTAACAACACTGTTCTGACTCCCAACGCAGAGACCTCTCAGCTCTATATGTCTGAGCCTCTTCAAGTCTACAACGCAAGTACATCTATGCAGCAAACCGGATAAACTCATATCAACAACAAGGTGACTTCCGATGATAAGCCGCAGCTCAAACCAAAGTCAGCACAAGCCTTAGAGACTATACCACAGTTAAACGCTCATTTATGGGAGAGGCTTAACTGTGATAAGTGGGTGAAGCGCCTCCCCTGACCTAGCTGGCTGTGTTGTGCCGGAAGCCAGGAGCGAGGGTAAGCCTAGTAGTGAGCAAAGAGAGACGAGGAGAGCAGAGTAGTGACCAAAGCTTTTAATTCCACTCAGAGGGCAAGACTACAAAACGCCTGGGAAATCTCTACATTCGGATTCGGTATGTATCTTGTGAAGCAGGAAGAGCGCCAACGACCCATGCATTTGATCACGTGCGCCGGGACCTCGTTTTTTTATGTTGAGGAAGCGGCCCCTATTCGGAGCGAGTGTCCTGTGATGGCCAGTCGGTTATGGCTGAGACCTGAGGCAGGACACGAACTGAATTGACGTCAGGGGCCCCCCACGCCAAGGAAGCAGCGGGCCATCTAGGGGGGCATCTTGCAACAGGGCTAACAATTGACGGAGGACCATGACCGGCCACCAATCGTTCGAGGTTTAAAACCTGACCTCCGAGGGAGGCCCATGCTGATTGGCCTTCGTGAAAGGGAGCCAGAGGACAAAAATGGTCATGGGCCCAGGACAACTGCCCCACCTACAACCCCTGACGTTTAGGAGAGGTGCTGGTAACTCACCTGGCCTGAGGAACCCGTAAAACCCGAGATACATGGCTGCCTTAATAATTAAACTAGGAGAGTGCCCAAAAGAATGTCTATCCAGTGCGGACGACAGTCTCCCAAACATCTCGCCGGAGACAGGCTTTCTACGGGCGGTAGGGGCATCCCCGCACCTCTGGATCCCCCTAAGGGCTGCCTTGACTGCCTGCACTGAAGAAATGGAACCTCCATTTGGATTATGAAGCATGGCGCAGTGCTGTATCCCCGCTAGGTACAGCCCGATGGTGTTAAATGACAGCCTGAGATTTGCGGTGACAGTGGGCTATGAACGCCAGGGTGTAGGAGACATCGTTCAAGCCACCTGCGGGTGGGACCTTGAAAAACGTTGGAAACCTTGACGCCGGCTTGGTAGTTTCCTGATGGTACGGGAAAAACCTCTGAGCGTTTCAGGCAAATATATTGGATCCTGACCGATTCAGGCAAATGCGAACAACCTGTGGGAAATAAGACCTGAGCGATTTCAGGGAAATACGTGACCTGAGTGAATCAGGAAAATACATAGTAACATAGTACATAAGGCCGAAAAAGACATTTGTCCATCCAGTTCGGCCTGTCATCCTGCAAGTTGATCCAGAGGAAGGCAAAAAACCCCTGTGAGGTAGAAGCCAATTTTCCTCACTTTAGGGGAATAAAAATTCCTTCCCGACTCCAATCAGGCAATCAGAATAACTCCCTGGATCAACGATCTCTCTCTAGTAGCTATAGCCTGTAATATTAATACATACACCCTGGAAATACCGTCAACCTGAAAGAGACAGGAAAATACAAACCTGAGCGATTCAGGGAAATACATGACCTGAGTGATTTCAGGGAAAATACGTAAAACCTGAGTGACGCGGGTAAATACATAAAACCTGGGTGATTCAGGTAAATACATGAAACCTGAGCGATTCAGGGGAATACATGAAACCCGAGCGATTCAGGGAAATGAGACCTGGGGTGCATCAGAAACTCCCCCCCCCCCCCCCGGAAAACCCCCCCCAAAAAAAAAAAAAAAAAATATATATATATATATATATATATATATTTTTTTTTCCCTTTTTTTATTTTTTTTTATTTATTTTTTTAAGCGGTGGCAGAGTGACCGGGCGAGAGCGGAACGGAAACAGGAATGACCATGGTATAAAAAGGATCGCAACCTACCGGAATCCACGGACAGCGCTGCCAACTCTCCGGCGACACTGAAGACCTAGGAATGGAGGCTCGTGATGAATGAAGGAAGGCTCTGAGCTGCGGAGGTGCGTAAAGCCACCACCCGGCTGGACCTTACCTGAAACCTGGCACCGTGGAATGACCGGACAGGAGACAGAGGTAGGTGCGTGCCTGGGCGATCCAGGAGGCAGAGGTAGGTGCGTGCCTGGGCGATCCAGGAGACAGAAGTAGGTGTGAGCCTGGGTGATCCAGGAGACAGAAGTAGGTATGAGCCTGGCGAACCAGTAGCTGAGACAGCAGCATATAACATGAAGTACATACATATAACAAATGGCACTGTCACCCCCATAGAATAGATGACTGCAGTGAGCGTTTAGTGACCGCTGAATGGGTATGGCGTGCAATGATGGCCTGGCCTACTCGTGGTCAGACCCCCGGTTTTTTTGAACACCGTGCTGACCTAGGTCCCTTCCAGCCCAGCAGGGACCCCGGGGCCCTCCCCCTAAATGAGGAACCGAGGACGACTTGCCTTCCTCCCGCGACTTGCCTTGCTCCCGCTGCCGCACGGCGGGAGTGCGTATGAAATGGCTGGTGATTGGAACCTAACGATTAATTTGTATATATATATATATATATATATATATATATATATTATTATTTTTATTTTTTTTATTTATATATATATATATATTTTTTTTTAATTTTTTTTTTAGGGCATGGGCCATCGTTGCCCGGGGGCTAGATACCCCTGCGTGCCGCGTGTGGCCTGTATGACGGGGGTGCCAGCCTGGGGGCAGTAGACCTGATGGGAACACTAAATACATTAAAATATGTTCTCCAGGATTCAGATTTCAGCTGCATGGACACAAGCTTCTGTGTCGTAGAACAAAGTGAAATCATTCTACACTGTGAATTTATATACATTAATAAACATCTGCTAATAGCCTGTGTCTATCATGAGGAAGAATCCACAGAAAAATGAGACCCAATAGATTTGTTGCTTTATTCTCTTAAGCAATGTGTCATGGTGCATAGTGATTTAATGCTTGACAGAGTTTCTAAATGTACATTTATGGGCCCAGGCCCGACGGAAGCACTCCGGCGTGCGCTCCAAGCTGGAACGCACGCCAAACACGTGACCAGGCCCAGGCCTGGCCGAGGGACTCCGGCGTGCGCTCCAAGCTGGAACGCACGCCGAACACGTGACCAGGCCCAGGCCCGGCCGAGGGACTCCGGCGTGCGCTCCAAGCCGGAACGCACGCCGACCACGTGACCCGGCCCATGCCTGGCGGCGGATTTCCGGCGTGCGCTCCATGCTGGAACGCACGCCGGCCTGCAGCAGAGCCTGAGGTGAGGACGGGGGAGGCCGTGTGGAGAGGGGGGACCCACGGGCCAGACCCTGCCCCCCTGCTGTCTCGGGGGGGGGGGAGTTGGACGGGAACACAGGAGGGAACCAAGAAAAGAGAGACAAGAAAAACAATTTGGGGCAGAAATGTGTATCAGCATGCGTTCCACGCTGGAACGCATGCCGACTCAGGGAGCCAGAGGTATGTGACCGTGGCTGATGGAGCCCTTGTGGCGCATTGTTTGCACAGAATTACCTCTCCTGAAGACGTGACGGCAGCGTATGAAAACGAAACGAACGAACCAGATGAAAGCAGCTCACGACGTGCACGGATGCAGTACCAGAGCAGACGACTCCCTATCCAGGTGTGAACAGAAGCGCCCTGAGGAGCTGGGGGCTGGAGCTTAAGAAGGTAAGATGCCCCTCCCACAAATTCAGGCTGACTTTTCAGCCTTCCACATAACATAATTTTACCCTGGTAAACCTCACCCTACATCACCAGAGAACTTTCACACCCAAGGGGATCCGCAATTCACTTTGACACCAAGGAGTGAGAGACCAGATATGAATGACTTTGCCAGATACATGGTACGCTGTGAGCTCATTAACACCAGCCTCTCAAGGTTTGACAACTGTCCAGAGAGCTATAGAGCCTGGAGATCAAACTTCAAGGCTACTATTGCCTATCTCAACCTTACTGCTAAGGAAGAACTTGATTTGCTCATAAACTGGCTGGGACCAGAATCTGCAGGTCGTGTTAAAAGACTCAGAACAGTACATGTTGACCACCCAGATGCAGGTCTTGTTGCTGCATCGGCAAAACTTGAGCAAGCCTATGGTAGCTCTAAAGCCATAGAAAGCACTCTATTCAAGAGACTACAAAACTTCCCCCAAAAAGGGAACAAAGACTATCGCAAGCGCCAAGATCTAAGTGACCTCCTCATGGAGCTAGAGTTGGTAAAGACTGACCCACATCTACCTGGACTAAGCTTCCTGGACACCGCTCATGGTGTCAACCCAGAAACCCAGAGGTGTCTAAACTGCCATATGGCCTACAAGAGAAATGGGCACAACAGGGCTCAAGATACAAAAGAGACTATAATGTATCCTTTCCTCCATTCTCATACTTCTGCAAGTTCATTAGTTATCAAGCCTGGATGAGAAACGATCCCAGCTTTAGCTTCAGTGAACCCAACCTGTCTGCTTCATCCTCACCATTATCAAGGTATGATAACTCAGAAGCTAAACGTAGAGACTTAAATAGAGCAATATCTGTTAAAAGGACAGACATCTCACCCTTTGCAACCTCACCTATTGATCAGGGCGTTGTGGATGACAGAGATAAAGACCCTAATCATCATTGTCCTATTCACAAGAAGCCTCACCCTCTTAAGAAATGTTGTGGGCTTAGGGCAAAGACTTTACAAGAGTGCAGGGAGATTCTCTGGAAACTTGGCATATGCTACAAGTGCTGTGCTTCTTATGGCCATTTTGCAAAAGACTGTAAAGTTGTCATCAAGTGCACAGAATGCGGTAGCGACAGACATGTTAGTCATGCATCCTACTCCACTCCCAGACAACCCACAGCAGCTTCCTAACTCCACTCCTGTCTCAAATCATGGCGGGGAGCAACAAGGTCATGCTCCAACCAAAGATAATGTCACTTCTTCATGTACAGAAGTCTGTGGAGCAGGCAAGGACCACAAATGCTGTGCTAAGATATGCCTAGTCAAGATATACCCAAAGAGTCATCCTGAGAAAGCTGCTAGGATGTATGCCATAATAGAGCAACAGATCCCTGGTTAAGCCTAAATTCTTTGAGATCTTTGGCAGAGGATCACGCAACACCATATACTCTCAGAACCTGGTCGTGTAGAGACCTTCAGTAGAAGGGTTGATGGGTTCATTGTCTCTCATATCAACGAGGGAGAGAGCATACCCCTACCAACGTTAGTCGAGTGCGACCAGATACCAGACGAAAGGGAAGAGATTCCCACTCCAGAAGCTGCATATCACCATCCTCATTTAAGGCATCTTGTTGATGAGATTCCTGCAATGGACAAGAGTGCTGAAATCTTAGTCCTGTTAGGAAGGGACATTCTCAGAGTACATGAAGTACATGATCAGTGCAATGGACCTGACAACGCTCCTTATGCAGAATCAGGAAATCATCTAAACCTGAACAATGGCATTATGTCCCATCTGAATTTAATCCTGCAGCTCATGCAACTAGGACAGTGTCTGCAAGTGTATTTTGCAAATTCATCCTGGTTAACAGTTTCTGAATTCATGCTGGATCACACAGAATAGACCACGGCTGACGTCTTCGGTGTTCTTGAACCTGACAAGGATCCAGAGAACCCAGCTATCCTTACCCCAGCTACCCTGCTTACCCAGAAGCTTGGGTCCGTTCCTGTTTCACCTGGAAACTGTAAAGACAGAAATCTGTGCTTTGATCAATGGAAGCGAGTACAAAACTTTGCCAACCGCTTCTGGAATCATTGGAAGATGGAGTATCTTTCCACTCTGCAAGGACGCAGGAAATGGCAGTGACAGTACCCTAACATACAAGTTGGAGATCTCATTCTGCTCAAGGACCAGCAAGCCGAAAGAATCGAGTGGCCTATGGGACTTATTGTGAAGAGCTTTTCTAGTGATGACGGTAAGGTACGCAAGGTGGAGGTGAAAGTTGCAAGACAAGGGACTGTAAAGACTTTCATCAGGCCTATCCCGGAAGTTATTCTGCTCTTGCCTTTTGGAGAATGAACTTATTTGCCTAGGCTGCTGAATCCTACTTGAAACTTCAAGCAAGAAGTGTTTGAACTTTAATTGATACACTTGAAGCCTTACATTTAGTTGTTGCATTATATGCCTGTTCTCTATGTTTTTACGGTCCTCGGACATCAAGCAAATTGCACTGTTTATTTGCAATTATATAACTACCGTTATGGTTTAAATAGTGACATTTTCAATGCCAGCTGGGGAGTGTGCTGCTACGCAGTTAAATCTACATAGTTTAATTCATATTATATATTTTCTATATTTGGTTATATGCTCCCACCTATTGGCCGTTTTTGGTATTGCACTTGTTTTTCTTGCTCGTGATATCTGTGACTAATTTATTTTCTTTGCTCCACCCCTTCTTCTGTGTACCTCACTTCCTGTTTCTTCATACTGCTCCAGTCATATGCATAGGTACACATGTATTCTCATGTACGCTTATGAAAGCATCATATTTTGACCGCACAATACCGGAATCCATCTGTTCTGCTGTACTCTGTTATCTGGCTTACAGAATAAAGCAACTTACATGGATAAACTCGGTGTTGGTGAGTTCAAGCTATCTGATAAGGATTGTCCGCAGTGATTATATCTGCCTATACAGGCCAGGCATAGAGGTATCACTAGGGATAAATCGCTATTACAACAATTGGAGTCAGAATATTTCTACTCTACTCTTGACTAGGCTTATTTTTCCTGTTTGTTTTGGTGGGATACTTGTGCAAATTTTGACACTGAAAGAGATAGAGATGCAACTTTTTCCACTCATTTGTGCAATATTTTGATGTGCAAACCAATGAGACAAGTCTTAGGCCTCATTTACATACATGGATTTTCACGGACAACCATAGATCATACGAGTGCATTACTGTACAGCGGCGGAGGCACGAAGAGCACGGTGTCATAGCAACCATGCACTCAGCAGGACGCCAGGCCGGGTTTCACGGACTGTGGTCCGTGAAAATCCACGTATGTGTGAATGAGACCTCAGTGAATCTGAACCTGTCTTAGGGTTGTTTTACACACATAAAGCCATCACTATGATACTGTAGAAGTAAGCTCAAGCAGAGGCACACAGCATTATAAACCATGATAATGAGTGAGCTCCTGCAAGTCCAGAACTGAGGAGGATCATGCTCACACATGGAGCTTGATTCCTAAAATGGACTCGCTCGTGTGAAACAGCTCTTACAAGAAAACAACCACTAGATGTCAGACTTAAACAAAAAAAGAGAAACCTGATTTATTAAGGCATAATAAATTAGAAGGAAATTAAAGACAGGTGTTGCCAATACTCCTGTTTTTTTTTTACTCCAAACAAACAAAATCCTCGGCCATCTGCCCACAAACTACACAGTAGTTTTCTTCACTAGTAAAGCCTCATTCACACGTCCCTGTCCATGCTCAAATCCGCGAGAAGGTGGTTAGTGATGCATCCGTGAAGCTATCCATGAAGAATCCGTGTTGGGTTTATGTGTCCGTTTTTTGTCGTCCATGTGCCATCCGTGTTTCACTGACACTGAACAGCTGAAAAATAATTTTTAAAGCATCTCTTCCTAATGATCCGTGAAACACGGATGCAACACGGATGGCATCCTTGGTTTTCATGGACCCATAGACTATAATGGGCATGATGGATCCATGAACACAGACAAAATAGAGCATGCATCCGTGCTAAAATAGCGGACCCACGGACCGTGCTAAAACACTGATGTGTGAATACAAACATTAAAATGAATGGGGACATGTGCTGTCTGTGGAGAACACGTACAGCACACGTCTGTGGAACACTGACGTGTGAATGAGGCTTAAGACCTGGGTCTACCAACCAGTTCCCGATAACACAAATTGTAGTTCATATAACACATGTGATCAGAGGATTTTGGCGACCACAGGCCATGGTGCAGTCTGCTTCTTCCCCAGACTGGGAACCCTACAGAAAGAGTTCAGTCCAAATTTCACTGAGCTCCTCAGTTGGCTGCTAATTACCCCTCATTAAAGGGGTATTCCCATCTTATTAATTGCTGTTAATCAGTTTCCCCAGTGTCCTTGAATAATCTTCTAAATAACTTCTATTTCCTAACTTGCACCGTTCTCCTGAAAAATCCCTTCATCTGTGCCTGTGTTGTCTACCTGTATCCCCTGGTTACGGCCACATACTTGCGGGGCTTGTATGGGCCGCGCCTGCGCACAATGTCCTACCTTCTCCCCAGCCGGCCGCTCGAGAACGCGCACGCTTGCTGAGGCCGCGTATGCCCAAAGAGATCACTTGTAAAACAGCCGTGTCTGACCCTGCATGCTGGAGATAGTGCCGGGGAGAGAAACGGTCTGCCTGCCACGCTGCTGTCCTGCAGATGCAAGAGGAGGAAGGAGGGCCCTGGAAGACCACAGTGGCAGAGTTTAGTGATTGATATGCTCCCCTATTAGTCCCGGGCCGACTCCTTCTGGGCGCCGGAGCACACGGCGTCCTTGGTTGCTATGACGCCGTGCGCTCCCTCCTGCCGCCGGAATACAGTGATACACTCTTATAGATCATAGCAGTGTATTACTGTTTTCCGGCAGCAGGAAGGAGCGCACGGCGTCATAGCAACCGAGGACGCCGTGCTCTCTGGTGCCCAGAAGGAGTCCAGGAGGCAATCCACAGATGCCCCCCCACCCCATAAGTGCCATCCACAGATGCCCCCCACCCCGTAAGTGCCATTCACAGATGCCCCCCACCCCATAAGTGCCATTCACAGATGCCCCCCCATAAGTGCCATTCACAGATGCCCCCCCACCCCATAAGTGCCATCCACAGATGCCCCCCCACCCCATAAGTGCCATCCACAGATGCTCCCCCCCATAAGAGCAATCCACAAATGGGCCCCCCCATAAGTGCCATCCACAGATGCCCCCCCATAAGTGCCATCCACAGATCCCCTTCCCCCCCCATAAGCTGGGTAATAGGTCAGTGATAATATCTGAGACCGGGAAAGCTGGGTAATAAGTCAGTGATAATATCGGACATCGGGAAAGCTGGGTAATAAGTCAGTGATAATATCGGACATCGGGAAAGCTGGGTAATAAGTCTGTGATAATATCAGACACCGGGAAAGCTGGGTAATAAGTCAGTGATAATATCAGACACCGGGAAAGCTGGGTAATAAGTCAGTGATAATATCAGACACCGGGAAAGCTGGGTAATAAGTCAGTGATAATATCAGACACCGGGAAAGCTGGGTAATAAGTCAGTGATAATATCAGACACCGGGAAAGCTGGGTAATAAGTCAGTGATAATATCTGATACCGGGAAAGCTGGGTAATAAATCTGTAATAATATTGTACACCGGGAAAGCTGGCTAATAAGTCTGTGATTATATCGGACATCGGGAAAGCTGGGTAATAAGTCAGTGAATATATCTATCTATATCTAACACAGATCATATGGCTACTAGCTAACATGCATTTGGGCTGTAGTGATTGTAACACAGGTTTTATGTGTAAAAGTGTATTAGAATGCAGGACAGCCACAAGTTACTACATTAGTTCACTAGCATTGGTCAGTGGTCACTGAGTGATTCCCCAGCAGGGGGATGGGCTTTACATACTCTGCAGGCTGCCAGACTGATGACTCATCCACATGAACGAGCACGCAAGGATTGAGCTCTCAGGGTGAGTCATGAGGAAGCGTGGCCGGCCTTCACTCAACTGCCTGAGCCAAACCAGGAAGTTAACAGGACATCTACTGCTGGTAAGATTGAAAAAGCAAGATGGGAATACCCCTTTAACAGCTGATGAACAGAGAAGGAAAACCCTATTTTCCCAGCCATTCTTGCTCTCACCCAGCTTTCTCTGGGTGAGATACACCATTTTATTTACCCTAATCCACTGCCACTGTAGCTGCACCGCCACTATCTGTCTATTGTGGGGATTCACTCTGGTACTTAGGATAAGCAGGCGCAGTACAGAGGCAAAATACAAGTTCGCAATTCAAACTTCAGTGTTTATTCACACATGATGCCAAAAACGTCACTTTTGCAGTGTTGGTGTTAATTTACACCCAATGGCAAGTTAATATAACAAAAGTCACCTTGGTGGCAGTTCTGCCTCAGAAAGTTCAAATACAGGCTTTAGACAGCCTGTTCCCCTGACACACCAGTCTCCGCTCTCCAGTCCAGGATATGCCTCAGATCCCAGCACACAGACCTCCTGAGCTCAACTGTTAGACAAAAGGTAATCCTCACCACCTGGCAGTGCTGGCTGGTTTTATACCTGGCAAAACCTGGCATGGAACGTGGGGAGTAGTCACCCACCCAGCACTTTGACTACTCCCAGTAAGAGCCGTCCTGGATCAGCTATTACAGCCATGCTAAGTACCAAGATGTCAACAGCAACTGCTGCTGACACATAACAACTGGCTCTTACTCCACCGAAGGCCAGGAACCTTGGTGACATATACCTAGTATCCACAATGATTCCTTGTACCTTCTTACACTATCTTTATATTTTTTATTCTAATTAACTTTCCGTGGGATGTAATATTATTTCATTAGTATATCTGATATATTGTATATCAAGCATAATATGATTTAAATTAAGTACTATGCTATGCTGGGTAATCTGCATTATTTATATGACATGGATAATATTAGTTTCTCCTGGCATACTTTACTAGCATTAAACAAGATATAATAGATAGTGTAATGAAAAGCGAGCATGCTCGGCCGGATACCGCATGTGATCGAGCGCCATCCTCGAGTCTCCTCCCCGCACGTTTCGCGGCTGCTAAGCAGCCAATAAACGTGCAGGTAAGTACTGCCATGATTGTAATGCCAGTACCCATGTTGGCTGCTGGCATTATAGTGATTGGCTGGCCGGAACGTGTCATCGAGTGCTATATAGCATCTGATGACACGTGCTCAGATCAGTCATAGTCAGGGAGAGCAGAGGGTAGGAAGGGACTACTTAAGGACTACTGTTTGTGTGTGTTTTAGAGCATCTCGACCCATCTTGTGGGCCGTGATCTTCTGAGTCATGTGATTACTGCTATACGTGAGCTTCACGATGGACCTCTCTGGTCTTTGCAGCGCATGCGCTAGGTTTGTAGATAGACAGCGCACTACGAGGGAAGTTTGACTCTGCGCATAGTATCCCGCGAGATCTCCGAGATTTGGGGTGTGACGTCTTGTGGGCGCATCCCCGCTCGGATGAACACGCGCACGCGCAGAGGTTCTTCTCCCCGGCAGTGGCGCTCTGCGCATGCTCCTCCCGCTGTGTGTGGATCGCGAGACGCTCCCGGGTTCGGCGTTCATTGTGAACACCTGTGAGATTGCCTGGGAGGTCTCCCGGCCTGCACTAGCTTTTATTGGCTATCCTGATGGGAGGTTCCCGGATGTGAGTGGAACTGCTTAGACTCACACAGGTATTTATACCAGCTTTTCACCAGGAGAAACCATACGCCCCCTGAAGAAGCAAGGCGAAACGCGCGTCGGGTAAGGAGCCATCACACCATCCTCTCCGGTTAGTATAGGTTACCACGGTCGGTTCTATTGAATTGCTGTTTACAGGCGGATTAGCATTGGTTTATTGATGTTTATATTTTACTGCTTACCGCTCTGTACACTATAAGTGTGGACTTATTGTCCTTTCGCTTATATACCAGTGACCCTTGGTAGTGTGATTAGGACGTTGTGCTTTTATGCAAGTACTATTGGGACTCATACCATTCATTGCATTGCTCTTAATCGTCCCATTACCCTTTGTACCATCTTCCCTATCAGATATATCAGCTTTCTTGGATTGGTTGGGTGGCTCCTATGCACTTGTCACTTTATACTCCTGCACTTTTTACCATTTATTGAAACCGCCATATATGTAATAACTATTGTGTTTTTCTACTAATAAAGCATTATCAAATATATATATGTGTGTGACTTTTTAGGTTCTTTATCTATGTACACACATATTGTCTTACACCCTAGCCTAACATCTCTTGGTTGTGTAATTAATTTTTTCCTGTATTTTTTACAGAAGGCTATTCCCTACGGGACAATGAACTTTCGTTCACGAGATAATTCCTGGTCTTCCCAGGTGGATGCGGTTTTTGCAGGGGGTATTGTGGCAGTGGGTGATCCGGGTCAGAGGAACATCACTGAGCTTAAAGCTCAGCTCAAACATATGCTACATAGAAGGATGAAGGTGTGGTGGAATAGGGCCACTCTTGACAAATACATTACTAGAGGTCTGATACCTCGAGGCCTAAGGGTTCAGACCTTTCCCTCATATGGTAGGGATGATGAGGACTTTTGTAAGAAATGGGAGTCCATTTGTGGTACCTGCTCAGGTTCTCTCATGCGCCTAATTGTGGAGCTTAACACAAAAACCCTAACAACATTGGAATCGGAGATTGGCGTGATGGAGGAACAATTATCCCAGAAATTATCGATGGATGAGCTTGAAACCTTCAAAAAGGAGATTGATGAAGCCTTTACATCATGGGAGCGGCAAATTAAGGCCGCAAAAACTAAAAAATTTCAGCGGGATCTCCTTGATATGGAAAATAACCGTGTATACCGTTGGAGAAATGTGGTACAACCAAGGGGCACACGATCTATGTCCATCTCATCGAACACCTCTATGAGTGATGATGGGAATCCCCCACCAGCCAAGGATCAGAGATATCCTAAGAGACTCCCCAAACGAAGAGGGACCACTAGTTACTACACTGGCCAACGCGGTCCTAGTGGTACTCACCAGCTGCAGGTAATCAATCTCTCTGACCATGTTTTGACTCATGATCAATTGTCGATTTTGGAAAAGGGACTCTCTTTCTCACCAACTTGTAATCTCGACCTCTTTTCTGTAGTGAAAGATCTTCACCTTTTCGCAAGAAAATTGGTTTTTAAAAAATTATTTAGTGGTAAAAGTGATCCGTTATTTCCAACGAGACTTGAACAGGATGCCTTGGCAACACTTAATGCACTTTTGGATGAGCAAGAAGTCACGTCGATCACGGGTGAGTTCCCTAAACATCTCCTACCCAGGTCCAGCAAATTTCCCCCCCTTTCCCTATTCCCCAACGTAGACATGTTTGTGAAGTTGGTGGAGGCAGAACTACGTGGGATTCCCACTAGTGGGGGAAGGGACAATTGTACTAGGGGCGAGAGAACTGCTCTTCGTGAGATCAGTGGTTGGAGTGATGTGGTGGTGAAACCGGCGGACAAGGGTGGGAACATTGTGCTGTGGCCAACCACCCTCTATGAGAGGGAGGCGCGCAAACAGCTCAGCAATGGTGATTGCTATCAAAAGCTCACGTTCAACCCGTCCATCAAATTCAGGGCTGAGTTGGAAGCCTTGTTGATGACGGGGGTGGATACTGGAGTTCTATCTGCACAGCAGTGTTCCCACCTTTTGTCCGCCCACCCAGTGATTCCGACATTGTATTTTCTCCCCAAGGTGCATAAGGCCCTGTCGAACCCACCCGGGAGACCGATCGTCTCTGGAACCAACGGGATGATTGACCCCATATGCAGATACGTCGAATACTTCTTACATCCTTTGGTGGAGGAACTCCCTTCATACTTAAAAGATACGATGGATGTGCTGAAGAAGGTAGAAAGTATCCACTTGGAACCGGACATGCTGATCGCCACCTGCGATGTCGAATCGCTTTACACCTCGATCCGACACCAAGATGGACTGGAGGCGACACAATTTTTTCTGCATACAACAAATTGGGGTAAGGAGAAGTGCAAATTCATACTGTCCTTGTTGGAGTTTTTGCTGACCCACAATTTCTTCACGTTTGGGGGCTCCTTCTACCTACAGCTCCAGGGAACAGCGATGGGGGCCTCTTGTGCGCCCTCATATGCAAATCTGTTCCTGGGGCTGTGGGAGAGGGAGATCCTCCAGACCGATCCCCTGCCAATGATGAGTAAGGTCCTATTTTGGGGACGTTACATCGACGATGTGCTCATCATTTGGCAGGGGACCGAGGAAGAATTTGGGCTTCTTATTCAGGAGCTCAACATGAATAACAAAAATATTAAACTCACATTCAAGGTGGGTCGGACCAACATGGAATTCCTGGATGTGGTCTTCCGGGTGGATTCACAGGGCCTCTTGGAGACGGACCTCTATAGAAAGGAGACATCGGTCAACTCTCTTCTCAATGCACAATCAGCACATCCCAACAGCCTCATTAGAAGCATACCAGTGGGTCAATTTCTTCGGGCGAGGAGGGTATGCTCGTCAGACTCCGCCTTTGAAGTACAAGCAGAGGATCTACGATATAGATTCCAGCAACGTGGCTATGGTAAGAAATGCATTGATCGGGCATACTTGAGAGCTAGATCAGAAAAGAGGTCGGATCTCCTGTTTAAGAAAAAAGTAAGACAGGACTCTGTGGACGAGATTCGTCTGATTACCAATTATCACAAACAATGGAGAGAGGTACGGGCAGTACTAACTAAGTATTGGGGTGTGTTACGTCTGGACCCTCAGTTGCAAACCTGGGTTCCCCCATATCCGCGCATCACCTACCGAAGAGCCAGAAACATCAGGGACCATTTAGTTCGGAGCCACTATTTGCAGAAGGCTCCGGGTCTCTTTGGTACAAAAGGTGCACCTTGGGGGAGCCGAGCATGCGGCAAGTGTGTGGGCTGTGCAAATATGGACAGGGCCACACACTTTTGGGACTCAGGACATAAAAGGGAATACGTGATTACACACCCAATAACATGCACCACAGTAGGGGTCATCTATTGGGCAATTTGCCCCTGTGACCGCATATATGTGGGTCTAACATCTAGAGAGCTTAGGCGTAGAGTCAGGGAGCATGTTCTTTCCATTGAGGCTGCCAAGGAGGAACAGGATACATTGCAACTCAAGACGTTGGCTAGGCACTTCAAGGAATGCCATGACTGTGACGGCACCCTTCTCAGAGTTAGGGGAATTGACAGAGTCATCGTGTCCCCCAGGGGTGGTGACTGGAAGAAGGTATTAGGTCAAAAGGAAACCAGGTGGATCTACACCCTGAATACCAACGTCCCACTGGGTCTTAATGAGGGCAACAGTTTTGCCCCTTTTTTGTGAGGCACCCTGGGACTATCTGGTCTCCGTTCTGACTGCCTTGTCTCTGACTGTTCCTCCTTGGCAGCATCCCTCTCTCTCCCTCTATCCCTCTCCCCATCCTTTATACCTAGATTTATACCTAGATTGATAATTCTCTCATCAACTTCTTTGTAGCTTCTTCCTCTGACCCGGTATCCTTCGGTACCGACTGTTTTTAGCAGTTACTAATTTTTAACTTGATTATCATTAATTGTTGTTTGCATGTCCTTTTAACTGCTTTTTGTACTAATTGTGCTTGGTTCTCCTGGTTACATCTTAGGTATGTGAGCCTTTGTTTCTTTAGATCTGCGTGGATCAGTTGATGTCTATTGGCCATGTTAGTAAAGTTCTACATCGTTGGATTTGGACACTCTGTCAGCTGAAAACTTGCCCACGTCGGATTTTAACTCTTCCTCTCATCATCTTCGGTTTAACTTGATTTTGTTGGACTTGTGTCATATCCTCAATCTATTAGGCTGCCAGTATTGAGGGTGATTCTCTATTTGGAGGATTACATATAGAGTTGTATGTCCTGCAGCCCACCCTCAATTTTTTGTAAATTTTGTGTTGTGGGCACTTTCTAGAAATGCTATCTCTGGGTCACATGTTGCTGACCTGGGCCAATATTGTCTATTCACATGCTATGTATATATATATTATTTATGTCATTTTATCATCTTTCACTCTTTAGTTGCATGCCTCTCCTTTCACGCTTCACTCCCTCACCTGCACCCTTTCTTTGCACTGTGCACGTTAAATTGTTTCAGTCGATTTAGCCTTATATGTTGCCATCAACTCTTATTTTTATTCTCATAACATTGTGTCAATTGGTGTGGTGCTATTGGATTTATTATCCATTGCGCCTTACACCTCCTAGGCATAACAATCTTCACAAATGGAGTATACGATGTCTTTTGTCTCGTATTAGGGACCCTTCCCCTTTTTAGTCACATTATTTTGTGTTTGGTTTTTATTGGCCCATTTGGATGTGTACACACAGTATCATTCAATCAACCATTGTGGGTTCATGACTGACGTATCATGACATCGTTGTTTCCATGTGGACATACCACATGATTTGTGACTGACTAACATCTCGACCCATCTTGTGGGCCGTGATCTTCTGAGTCATGTGATTACTGCTATACGTGAGCTTCACGATGGACCTCTCTGGTCTTTGCAGCGCATGCGCTAGGTTTGTAGATAGACAGCGCACTACGAGGGAAGTTTGACTCTGCGCATAGTATCCCGCGAGATCTCCGAGATTTGGGGTGTGACGTCTTGTGGGCGCATCCCCGCTCGGATGAACACGCGCACGCGCAGAGGTTCTTCTCCCCGGCAGTGGCGCTCTGCGCATGCTCCTCCCGCTGTGTGTGGATCGCGAGACGCTCCCGGGTTCGGCGTTCATTGTGAACACCTGTGAGATTGCCTGGGAGGTCTCCCGGCCTGCACTAGCTTTTATTGGCTATCCTGATGGGAGGTTCCCGGATGTGAGTGGGACTGCTTAGACTCACACAGGTATTTATACCAGCTTTTCACCAGGAGAAACCATACGCCCCCTGAAGAAGCAAGGCGAAACGCGCGTCGGGTAAGGAGCCATCACACCATCCTCTCCGGTTAGTATAGGTTACCACGGTCGGTTCTATTGAATTGCTGTTTACAGGCGGATTAGCATTGGTTTATTGATGTTTATATTTTACTGCTTACCGCTCTGTACACTATAAGTGTGGACTTATTGTCCTTTCGCTTATATACCAGTGACCCTTGGTAGTGTAATTAGGACGTTGTGCTTTTTTGCAAGTACTATTGGGACTCATACCATTCATTGCATTGCTCTTAATCGTCCCATTACCCTTTGTACCATCTTACCTATCAGATATATCAACTTTCTTGGATTGGTTGGGTGGCTCCTATGCACTTGTCACTTTATACTCCTGCACTTTTTACCATTTATTGAAACCGCCATATATGTAATAACTATTGTGTTTTTCTACTAATAAAGCATTATCAAATATATATATGTGTGTGACTTTTTAGGTTCTTTATCTATGTACACACATATTGTCTTACACCCTAGCCTAACATCTCTTGGTTGTGTAATTAATTTTTTCCTGTATTTTTTACAGAAGGCTATTCCCTACGGGACAATGAACTTTCGTTCACGAGATAATTCCTGGTCTTCCCAGGTGGATGCGGTTTTTGCAGGGGGTATTGTGGCAGTGGGTGATCCGGGTCAGAGGAACATCACTGAGCTTAAAGCTCAGCTCAAACATATGCTACATAGAAGGATGAAGGTGTGGTGGAATAGGGCCACTCTTGACAAATACATTACTAGAGGTCTGATACCTCGAGGCCTAAGGGTTCAGACCTTTCCCTCATATGGTAGGGATGATGAGGACTTTTGTAAGAAATGGGAGTCCATTTGTGGTACCTGCTCAGGTTCTCTCATGCGCCTAATTGTGGAGCTTAACACAAAAACCCTAACAACATTGGAATCGGAGATTGGCGTGATGGAGGAACAATTATCCCAGAAATTATCGATGGATGAGCTTGAAACCTTCAAAAAGGAGATTGATGAAGCCTTTACATCATGGGAGCGGCAAATTAAGGCCGCAAAAACTAAAAAATTTCAGCGGGATCTCCTTGATATGGAAAATAACCGTGTATACCGTTGGAGAAATGTGGTACAACCAAGGGGCACACGATCTATGTCCATCTCATCGAACACCTCTATGAGCGATGATGGGAATCCCCCACCAGCCAAGGATCAGAGATATCCTAAGAGACTCCCCAAACGAAGAGGGACCACTAGTTACTACACTGGCCAACGCGGTCCTAGTGGTACTCACCAGCTGCAGGTAATCAATCTCTCTGACCATGTTTTGACTCATGATCAATTGTCGATTTTGGAAAAGGGACTCTCTTTCTCACCAACTTGTAATCTCGACCTCTTTTCTGTAGTGAAAGATCTTCACCTTTTCGCAAGAAAATTGGTTTTTAAAAAATTATTTAGTGGTAAAAGTGATCCGTTATTTCCAACGAGACTTGAACAGGATGCCTTGGCAACACTTAATGCACTTTTGGATGAGCAAGAAGTCACGTCGATCACGGGTGAGTTCCCTAAACATCTCCTACCCAGGTCCAGCAAATTTCCCCCCCTTTCCCTATTCCCCAACGTAGACATGTTTGTGAAGTTGGTGGAGGCAGAACTACGTGGGATTCCCACTAGTGGGGGAAGGGACAATTGTACTAGGGGCGAGAGAACTGCTCTTCGTGAGATCAGTGGTTGGAGTGATGTGGTGGTGAAACCGGCGGACAAGGGTGGGAACATTGTGCTGTGGCCAACCACCCTCTATGAGAGGGAGGCGCGCAAACAGCTCAGCAATGGTGATTGCTATCAAAAGCTCACGTTCAACCCGTCCATCAAATTCAGGGCTGAGTTGGAAGCCTTGTTGATGACGGGGGTGGATACTGGAGTTCTATCTGCACAGCAGTGTTCCTACCTTTTGTCCGCCCACCCAGTGATTCCGACATTGTATTTTCTCCCCAAGGTGCATAAGGCCCTGTCGAACCCACCCGGGAGACCGATCGTCTCTGGAACCAACGGGATGATTGACCCCATATGCAGATACGTCGAATACTTCTTACATCCTTTGGTGGAGGAACTCCCTTCATACTTAAAAGATACGATGGATGTGCTGAAGAAGGTAGAAAGTATCCACTTGGAACCGGACATGCTGATCGCCACCTGCGATGTCGAATCGCTTTACACCTCGATCCGACACCAAGATGGACTGGAGGCGACACAATTTTTTCTGCATACAACAAATTGGGGTAAGGAGAAGTGCAAATTCATACTGTCCTTGTTGGAGTTTTTGCTGACCCACAATTTCTTCACGTTTGGGGGCTCCTTCTACCTACAGCTCCAGGGAACAGCGATGGGGGCCTCTTGTGCGCCCTCATATGCAAATCTGTTCCTGGGGCTGTGGGAGAGGGAGATCCTCCAGACCGATCCCCTGCCAATGATGAGTAAGGTCCTATTTTGGGGACGTTACATCGACGATGTGCTCATCATTTGGCAGGGGACCGAGGAAGAATTTGGGCTTCTTATTCAGGAGCTCAACATGAATAACAAAAATATTAAACTCACATTCAAGGTGGGTCGGACCAACATGGAATTCCTGGATGTGGTCTTCCGGGTGGATTCACAGGGCCTCTTGGAGACGGACCTCTATAGAAAGGAGACATCGGTCAACTCTCTTCTCAATGCACAATCAGCACATCCCAACAGCCTCATTAGAAGCATACCAGTGGGTCAATTTCTTCGGGCGAGGAGGGTATGCTCGTCAGACTCCGCCTTTGAAGTACAAGCAGAGGATCTACGATATAGATTCCAGCAACGTGGCTATGGTAAGAAATGCATTGATCGGGCATACTTGAGAGCTAGATCAGAAAAGAGGTCGGATCTCCTGTTTAAGAAAAAAGTAAGACAGGACTCTGTGGACGAGATTCGTCTGATTACCAATTATCACAAACAATGGAGAGAGGTACGGGCAGTACTAACTAAGTATTGGGGTGTGTTACGTCTGGACCCTCAGTTGCAAACCTGGGTTCCCCCATATCCGCGCATCACCTACCGAAGAGCCAGAAACATCAGGGACCATTTAGTTCGGAGCCACTATTTGCAGAAGGCTCCGGGTCTCTTTGGTACAAAAGGTGCACCTTGGGGGAGCCGAGCATGCGGCAAGTGTGTTGGCTGTGCAAATATGGACAGGGCCACACACTTTTGGGACTCAGGACATAAAAGGGAATACGTGATTACACACCCAATAACATGCACCACAGTAGGGGTCATCTATTGGGCAATTTGCCCCTGTGACCGCATATATGTGGGTCTAACATCTAGAGAGCTTAGGCGTAGAGTCAGGGAGCATGTTCTTTCCATTGAGGCTGCCAAGGAGGAACAGGATACATTGCAACTCAAGACGTTGGCTAGGCACTTCAAGGAATGCCATGACTGTGACGGCACCCTTCTCAGAGTTAGGGGAATTGACAGAGTCATCGTGTCCCCCAGGGGTGGTGACTGGAAGAAGGTATTAGGTCAAAAGGAAACCAGGTGGATCTACACCCTGAATACCAACGTCCCACTGGGTCTTAATGAGGGCAACAGTTTTGCCCCTTTTTTGTGAGGCACCCTGGGACTATCTGGTCTCCGTTCTGACTGCCTTGTCTCTGACTGTTCCTCCTTGGCAGCATCCCTCTCTCTCCCTCTATCCCTCTCCCCATCCTTTATACCTAGATTTATACCTAGATTGACAATTCTCTCATCAACTTCTTTGTAGCTTCTTCCTCTGACCCGGTATCCTTCGGTACCGACTGTTTTTAGCAGTTACTAATTTTTAACTAGATTATCATTAATTGTTGTTTGCATGTCCTTTTAACTGCTTTTTGTACTAATTGTGCTTGGTTCTCCTGGTTACATCTTAGGTATGTGAGCCTTTGTTTCTTTAGATCTGCGTGGATCAGTTGATGTCTATTGGCCATGTTAGTAAAGTTCTACATCGTTGGATTTGGACACTCTGTCAGCTGAAAACTTGCCCACGTCGGATTTTAACTCTTCCTCTCATCATCTTCGGTTTAACTTGATTTTGTTGGACTTGTGTCATATCCTCAATCTATTAGGCTGCCAGTATTGAGGGTGATTCTCTATTTGGAGGATTACATATAGAGTTGTATGTCCTGCAGCCCACCCTCAATTTTTTGTAAATTTTGTGTTGTGGGCACTTTCTAGAAATGCTATCTCTGGGTCACATGTTGCTGACCTGGGCCAATATTGTCTATTCACATGCTATGTATATATATATTATTTATGTCATTTTATCATCTTTCACTCTTTAGTTGCATGCCTCTCCTTTCACGCTTCACTCCCTCACCTGCACCCTTTCTTTGCACTGTGCACGTTAAATTGTTTCAGTCGATTTAGCCTTATATGTTGCCATCAACTCTTATTTTTATTCTCATAACATTGTGTCAATTGGTGTGGTGCTATTGGATTTATTATCCATTGCGCCTTACACCTCCTAGGCATAACAATCTTCACAAATGGAGTATACGATGTCTTTTGTCTCGTATTAGGGACCCTTCCCCTTTTTAGTCACATTATTTTGTGTTTGGTTTTTATTGGCCCATTTGGATGTGTACACACAGTATCATTCAATCAACCATTGTGGGTTCATGACTGACGTATCATGACATCGTTGTTTCCATGTGGACATACCACATGATTTGTGACTGACTAACATCTCGACCCATCTTGTGGGCCGTGATCTTCTGAGTCATGTGATTACTGCTATACGTGAGCTTCACGATGGACCTCTCTGGTCTTTGCAGCGCATGCGCTAGGTTTGTAGATAGACAGCGCACTACGAGGGAAGTTTGACTCTGCGCATAGTATCCCGCGAGATCTCCGAGATTTGGGGTGTGACGTCTTGTGGGCGCATCCCCGCTCGGATGAACACGCGCACGCGCAGAGGTTCTTCTCCCCGGCAGTGGCGCTCTGCGCATGCTCCTCCCGCTGTGTGTGGATCGCGAGACGCTCCCGGGTTCGGCGTTCATTGTGAACACCTGTGAGATTGCCTGGGAGGTCTCCCGGCCTGCACTAGCTTTTATTGGCTATCCTGATGGGAGGTTCCCGGATGTGAGTGGGACTGCTTAGACTCACACAGGTATTTATACCAGCTTTTCACCAGGAGAAACCATACGCCCCCTGAAGAAGCAAAGCGAAACGCGCGTCGGGTAAGGAGCCATCACACCATCCTCTCCGGTTAGTATAGGTTACCACGGTCGGTTCTATTGAATTGCTGTTTACAGGCGGATTAGCATTGGTTTATTGATGTTTATATTTTACTGCTTACCGCTCTGTACACTATAAGTGTGGACTTATTGTCCTTTCGCTTATATACCAGTGACCCTTGGTAGTGTAATTAGGACGTTGTGCTTTTTTGCAAGTACTATTGGGACTCATACCATTCATTGCATTGCTCTTAATCGTCCCATTACCCTTTGTAGCATCTTACCTATCAGATATATCAACTTTCTTGGATTGGTTGGGTGGCTCCTATGCACTTGTCACTTTATACTCCTGCACTTTTTACCATTTATTGAAACCGCCATATATGTAATAACTATTGTGTTTTTCTACTAATAAAGCATTATCAAATATATATATGTGTGTGACTTTTTAGGTTCTTTATCTATGTACACACATATTGTCTTACACCCTAGCCTAACATCTCTTGGTTGTGTGTTTTAGAGCAGCAATATATTTGTACCTACGCTAAATTGATCAGTCTCAGGGACATCCGTGCTGAGGAAGGGACACATCTACTGTATCTGTAGTGTGTGCGTGTAATACACATCTGTGACATATACAGTACTCCATCCGAAAACTGTTTCTTTAGCGTAAATTCCAATAATCTGGGCCTAATCTAGTGTCCATAGTGTGTGGCTTTGTTTGACATATACAGTGCGCCATGCAAAAACTGTTTCTTTAGGGCAAATTTTTACTAATCTGGGCCTAATGTGTGTCCATATTCTGTGGGTTTCTGTGGCATATACTGTCCTGCATCCGAAAACTGAGTTTGTATTGCAAATTCTAATAATCTGGGCCTAATCTAGTGTCCATAGTGTGTTATGTCGTGTGACATATACCGTACGCCATCAGCAAACTGTTTCTTTTGTGCAAATTCCAATAATCTGGGCCTAATCTGGTGTCCATATTCTGTGGGTTTCTGTGACATATACTGTCCTGCATCCAAAAACGTTGTCTTTAGCGGACTGTAAAACAATCTGTGCCACATCTAGTGACAAAACCATTAATATGAAGAAGGCAAGCACTAAGTGGGCGTGATGCTGATAGTGCATGCAGAGGTTGTGGCTCTGGGCGCAATGAAACTGTGCCTGCTGCCAGTGCACCAGAAAAAAAAAAAAACATCCACCGTACCCAGCTTCATGTCCAACTTAGCTGGGCGGCGCAGGACAACACTGTCCAAGTTCGACCAGTGCGAACAGTTGGTCGGTTGGATTGCCGAAGATAATGCTTCCAGTCGGTTAAGCACCACCCTCTCTTCCACCAAGTCCAGTCTCTGTAGCCAAGAGTCTGGTCAACCGAATCTTCACTCTGATCCTCCTTCCTCCCACCATGGAGAGGCTTGCCAAACGAGTGATCCCACACTCGGATATTCCGAGGAGCTCTTTCCATCGCCACTATTACATTTGGCCCTCACGCCCGGCATGCTTGAAGAGGGACCTGAGATATTGTGCCCTGGTTCCCAACCTCTTGATCCTTCACAGTCTCAAGAAGATGACGGTGGTGAATGGCAATCATTCGTTCACAAGGTGGATGATGATGAGACACAATTGTCAATCACTGAGGTTGTGGTTAGGTCAAGTCAGGAGGAGGAGCAGAGTGAGGAAGTGGAAGAAGAGGTGGTTGACGATGAGGTCACTAACCCAACATGGGAAGGTAAAAAGCTGAGCAAGGAGAGCAGTACAGAGGGGGAGGGATCCGCAGCACCGCAACAGGCTGGAAGTTGGGGTTGCAAAAGGGAGAAGTCGGCCAACACTTAACAGGTCCGCAACCATTACACCAAGCACCCCTATACGTAAATCTACCTTGTGAAGGGGTAGGTGTCCGCAGTATGATGCTTTTTTTATGAAAGTGCAGACGACAAAAGAGTGGTAGTTTGCAACTATGCCGTACCAAAATGAGCCGGGACGTGAACACTAGCAACCTCACCACCACCAGGATGATCTGCCACATGGCATCCAAGTTTTCTAATAAGTGGGCCAAACGCCTGGGTCCACAATCTGGATCTGCGGGTCGCAGTACTGCCTCCTCTTCCCCTGTGTTACGCACTGCTGGCTAATCCCCTGTTGAAGGCGCAGGCCTGGATGCCCCTTGCCCTGCACCTGGACCTTCGCATGAACCATCAGCAACAGCATCCACTTCCCTGTCCCAGCGCAGCGTCCAAATGTCCATAAAACAGTCATTTGAACAAAAGCGCAAATACCCGAATCAACCCACCCACCCACAGGCCATAGCACTAAATGCGCAACTTTTGAAATTACTGGCCCTTGAAATGTTGCCATTTAGGCTTGTGGACACTGAGGCTTTCAGCAGCCTCATGTCGGCGGCCGTCCCTCGGTACGCAGTCCCCAGCTGCCACTATTTTTCACGGTGTGCCATGCACTTACTGGGAAGGTCCACTTCAGACATGGACACATGGACAAGTGCTGGTGGCCAGGGACGCTACATTTTTCTGATGGCACACTGGGTGAATGTTGTGGAGGCCGGAAGTGAGTCGTACCCTGGGATGGTACAGGTGCTACCCACGCCCAGGGGACAAACAGCACACCACCACAGAGCTGTGGCAGGGTATAAGGGACCAGACTGAACTGTGGCTCTCGCGACTCAACCTACAATGGCCGTAACTTGGTGGCGGCTTTGGAGCTCGGCAACCTGACACACATCCCATGCCTAGCCCACGTCTTAAACTTAGCGGTTCAGCGGTTTATCAAAACATGCCCCAATTTGCCAGAGCTACTAGTGAAGGCGCGCCGCGTGCGTGCCCATTTCTGCAAGTCGTCTACAGCTTTAGCCGGTCTGTCAATGCTGCAGCAGCGCTTGCGGGTTCCAGCTCACCAACTGTTGTGCGACGTGAGCATGCGCTGGAACTCTACGTTCCATATGTTGGCCAGGCAGCAGAGGGCACACAAATTGTGGAATGCCAGCTGCAACATGGTCGCCGCCTTTTGAGTCAACTGCCACTATTCACAAGCGAAGAGTGGGCATGGATGTCAGACCTCTGTGAGATTTTAAAAAAACTTTGATGAATCCACACAGATGGTTAGTGGCGATAACGCTATTATCAGCTTAACCATCCCACTGCTGTGTCTACTCAAACGATCGTTGCTCACAATCAAGGACGCCGCTCTGAATGTGGCAAACGAGGAAATGGGGGAGGACATTACACAGGGTGATAGCCAGACAACCCACAGTTCGTCTTCTCACCCCGAAATGGACCATGAAGAGGAGGAGTTGGAGACAGTTGCCTCTGCTACAGAGGGTAGTACCCATGGAACTTTAATTCCATCTGTTCAGCGTGGATGGGCAGAAGGGGAGGAGGAGGATGAGGAGATGCAGAGTTATCCTGATGTCGACATCGACATCTTGCCTGTTGGTACTTTGGCACACATGGCTGACTTCATGTTAGGCTATCTTTCCCGTGACCCACGCGTTGAACGCATTTTAGATAACACAGATTACTGGGTGTTCACCCTTCTCGACCCCTGCTACAAAGAGAACTTCTCATCTCTAATTTCTGTGGTGGAGAGGACAAGTAAAATGGTGCAATACCAGAAGGTACCATACTTGTTGAGAGATTGCTCCAAAATTTTTCATCTAACAACGCGGCCGGCAGAGTCCGTACCTCCTTAGACAACTGAGGAAGGGAGACAAGGAGAACACACAGCAGTTCCAACAAAGACAGGGCAACACTTTCCAAGGTATGGGACACTTTCATGACACCCCGCCACACCAGCAACCTCACCCTGAAGCATGGCCTAGTGGTACAATGAGGCAACATTTTTGGAAGATGGTGACGGAATACTGGACTATTAATGGAGTTCATTACGGATCCGTCTTGGCTATGTTACAGATAATACAAATGGATCTGTTCATGACAGATGCATGCGGTTGTATTATTGTAACAGATCCGTTTTGCAGATAAATGACGGATCCGCCCAAAATGCGAGTGTTAAAGTATCCTAACACGCATAGGCAGTCTGCTTTGGAGAAATAATACTGTGAGTCCGTATGAAATACAGAGCACAGGCGTCGCTCTTAGAATCACTGCACACTTCCCTTTTTTGGGCAGTCCCGGAGACAACACTGACCAAATAACTCAAGTGTGAACTGTAGCGTGAAAGAGCACACTTCTTTTACAACATCGTCAGCCGATTCCACATAGATGTCTACAGAACCTGTTCTATTAAATGCTTATACAAATAGAGCCCCCTGACAGAGTGGAGAGGGTGTCAGCAGTAAATTTGTGTTGACGTCATTGATTATTTTGCCCTTCCTCTGATCAGTCAGAAAAGTAACCCACAAAAAACGGATCCTGTCTGTGGATCATACACCTTCACTTGGTCAGCATTTGCTCAATAACCCATCAGTATTGCTAATGCCAAAAAAAAAAAAAAAACAGGAGTGGATGTAAAACAGAGATGACACGTGAATGGAATATTTGCATGTCTTCTGTGTTTTCTACCCACTCCTGCTTTTGGCTACCAAATCATAGGACAATTCTAACGGGACCATACAGGCCTTACAGCTGCTACACAGACAGGATCCATTGTGCGTCTTATTTTTCCTTGCTTATGAAAGATCAGAAGAAAGGTCAAATAAATGATGATGTCAGCCAGGCCGAAAGGCAAAATAGTGGACCAGTCATGAAGTGGGGAGGGTGGGAACCGCATGAGACGTCCACAGAGTGGACCTATGACATAGCGTTGAGGTGGAAGCAGCATGAAGAGACCACAGAGTGGCCCAATGACAGGGTCTGGATTTGGCAGCAGTATGAGGAGGCCACTGAGTGGCACAATGACCGAGTCTGGAGGTGGCGGCATCAGGAGAAAGCCACCGAGTGGCACAATGACAGAGTCTGGAGGTGGCGGCAGCATCAGGAGGTTGTCATTGTTTTAATGTACTTTTTGTATATTTGTTGTTTCATAATGTATATTTTCCTCACATTTTCAGACTTCACATGATCTCATACGATGTCATTCGGTCTATACAGCAAAAGGAGTTTTTTAGTCACCCATCATTTTTACTGGAAAAAAAAAAACATTTTTAAAGAGTGGCACAATGACAGAGTCTGTAGATGGCAGCAGCATGAGGAGACCACAGAGTGGCAAGGTGACATAATGTTGAAATGGCAGCAGCAGCAGGATACCACAGAGTGGCAAGGTGACATAGCGTGGAGATGGAAGCAGCATAGAGTGGCAAGGTGACATAGTGTGGAGATGGCAGGATCATGGATGTGAAGAAGTTGAAGATTACAGGATGTGATTTTAAATTGAGA
This sequence comes from Bufo gargarizans, assembly GCF_014858855.1. Classification (NCBI taxonomy): domain Eukaryota; kingdom Metazoa; phylum Chordata; class Amphibia; order Anura; family Bufonidae; genus Bufo; species Bufo gargarizans. Next base: position 124,439,522 of record NC_058080.1, read on the forward strand.
ATTGAGTGCGTGGAAGTAAGCAATACTAAGCATTGTGGAAAGTTGAGTGATGAAGCGCAGCGCTGAAGAAGTATTGTGTCTTTTAAAGAGTGGCACAATGACAGAGTCTGTAGATGGCAGCAGCATGAGGAGACCACAGAGTGGCAAGGTGACATAATGTTGAAATGGCAGCAGCAGCAGCAGGATACCACAGAGTGGCAAGGTGACATAGTGTGGAGATGGCAGCAGCATGAGGAGACCACAGAGTGACAAGGTGACATAGTTTGGAGATGGCAGCAGCATCAGGATGCCACAGAATGGCAAGGTGACATAGTGTGGAGATGGCAGCAGCATTAAGAGACCACAGAGTGGCAAGGTGACATAGTGTGGAGATGGCAGCAGAATCAGGAGACCATAAAGTGGCAAGGTGACATAGTGTGGATATGACAGCATGAGGAGGCCACAGAATGGCAAGGTGACATAATTTGGAGGTGGCAGTAGCATCAGGAGGCCACAAAGTGGCAAAGTGACATAGTGTGGATATGGCATCAGCAGGATACCACAGAGTGGCAAGGTGACATAGTGTGGAGATGGAAGCAGCAGGAGGAGACCACAGAGTGGCAAGGTGACATAGTTTGGAGGTGGCGGCAGCATCAGGAGGCCACAGAGTGGCAAGGTGACATAGTGTGGATATGGCGGCAGCAGCAGGATACCACAGAGTGGCAAGGTGACATAGTGTGGAGATGGCAGCAGCATGAGGAGACCACAGAGTGGCAAGGTGACATAGTGTGGAGATGGCAGCAACATGAGGAGACCACAGAGTGGCAAGGTGACATCATTAGCATCAGGAGACCACAGATTGGCAAGGTGACATACTGTGGATATGGCAGCAGCATCAGGAGGCCACAGAGTGGCAAGGTGACATAGTGTGGATATGGAAGCAGCAGAATACCACAGAGTGGCAAGGTGACATAGCGTGGAGATGGAAGCAGCATGAGGAGACCACAGAGTGGCGAGGTGACATAGTGTGGAGATGGCAGCAACATGAGGAGACCACAGAGTGGCAAGGTGACATCATTAGCATCAGGAGACCACAGATTGGCAAGGTGACATACTGTGGATATGGCAGCAGCATCAGGAGGCCACAGAGTGGCAAGGTGACATAGTGTGGATATGGAAGCAGCAGAATACCACAGAGTGGCAAGGTGACATAGCGTGGAGATGGAAGCAGCATGAGGAGACCACAGAGTGGCGAGGTGACATAGTGTGGAGATGGCAGCAACATGAGATCACAGAGTGGCAAGGTGACATAGTTTGATGATGGCAGCAGCATCAGGAAGCCACAGAATGGCAAGGTGACATAGTGTGGATATGGCAGCAGCAGGATACCACAGAGTGGAAAGGTGACATAGTGTGGAGATGGAAGCAGCATTAGGAGACCACAGAGTAGCAAGGTGACATAGTGTGGAGATGGCAGCAGCATCAGGAGACCACAGAGTGGCAAGGTGATATAGTGTGGATATGACAGCATGAGGAGGCCACAGAGTGGCAAGGTGACATAATTTGGAGGTGGCAGTAGCATCAGGAGGCCACAAAGTGGCAAGGTGACATAGTGTGGATATGGCATCAGCAGGATACCACAGAGTGGCAAGGTGACATAGTTTGGAGGTGGCGGCAGCATCAGGAGGCCACAGAGTGGCAAGGTGACTGTCACGGACGGTGTACAGGAAACAAGGCAAAGCAACATGCATAAATGACTCGCTGGATCCAAAAGCTAAGGAACCAAAGGGAGACCCCTGCAGAAGACCTGGCACTTTCCCTGGCTGCTCAGCCTATGCAAAGATCCGAATGGTGGAAGTTTGCATATCCACGTACCTTGACTATATAACCCCTGAGCACCCTACAATAGTGAGGGGACACGACCACCGGCTCCCTACACAAGATACGGAGGGAGTCAGGGTCACCTGGGATCCAGCAAACAGAAAATAACAGATACATGTTCAACACTTAACTTTGTAGCAGACAGGAGAACAAGATCAGCATGCACACACACTCCAGGAAGAAGTATAAGCCGCCCAGAAAAGCATTCTGGGGAGGAATTTAAAGGGAAGCAATTAGTCCAACACATGACAGCTGAGAGAGGCTAACGAGATGAGTAACTGAATACCACAACAAAGAAACTCAAGGAGGAGGTTCTGAAAGGCCTCTGTCAGAGCTTCTCAGCTGTCTGGTTGTGACAGTGACATAGTGTGGATATGGCGGCAGCAGCAGGATACCACAGAGTAGCAAGGTGACATAGTGTGGAGATGGCAGCAGCATCAGGAGACCACAGAGTGGCAAGGTGACATAGTGTGGATATGACAGCATGAGGAGGCCACAGAGTGGCAAGGTGACATAATTTGGAGCTGGCAGTAGCAGCATCAGGAGACCACAGAGTAGCAAGGTGACATAGTGTGGATATGGCAGCAGCATGAGGAGGCCACAGAGTGACAAGGTGACATAATGTGAGATGGCAGCAGTAGCACCAGGAGATCACAGAGTGGCAAGGTGACATAGTGTGGATATGGCAGCAGCATGAGGAGGCCACAGAGTGGCAAGGTGACATAGTTTGGAGATGGCATCAGCAGCTGCATCAGGAGACCACAAAGTGGGTGGCAATACCAGTACTCGCTGACGAAGGTGGGTGCAAGAAGGAGCACTTGGCATCAGATGTGTGGCATCAGGCGGGTTGCAGCATCAGAGTAATAGCTGAGGCAGGTAGTCAGAAGAAACCGGTCTCTTTTATCAAAGTGTTGGTGTGGCACCATGGATGATCTAGTCTGATGTATCACTAATTAGTGGTTGGAAATCCTGGCTGATCCACGCCTGATTCATCTTGACAAAGGTCAGTCGCTCCACATTTTGGGTGGACAGGCGAGTTCTCCTTGGGGTAACTATGGCCCCCGCCACACTAAACACCCGATCTGATGCCACACTACTGGCCAGGCAGGACAGCTTTTCCAGGGCAAACTCTGCTATTTGCGGCCACAAATCCAGTTTGGCTACCTAGTGGTCCAGCGGATCTTCAATGTGGGTTAGCAGGGTGCTGTCCAAGTATACCAGCACTTGCTGGTTCTGGTCCTGCTCCAGATCTGTCTGCTGCGGGTAAAGAAAGCTACTCATCAGCGACTGTAGACTCAGGCTGCTGCTGATGGAGCTGGTACTGCTCCTGCCACCCCTCCCCTCTTCAGCAGCCATGGCAGTGGAACGTGAGTGTAGAGGGCCCCACGGTGAAGCCTGTGAGATGATGGACGGGCAACTGACCACATAAGATGTCTCTGTAGTACTGTAGATCAGTTTGTCTGGGATTAATTAGGGCCAGACGTGGGAGCCAGAGTGTATATACTGCATAGGCATGAGCTTTGCTTGGGAGCATGAAGGAGAAGATGCCTGCTTCTGTCTTGGTTGTGTGTGTGAAGTGAGTGAGTAAATCCATGGGAATTTTAACCCTAGGAGTACTAGTACGGTGGCACCCTGATTTAGGGAGGAAGCTCCGAGGGAGCTAGTCTGGGAAAGATTCAGAAATACACATTGTTTGTATGTTATAAAGGATCATGGATGTGAAGAAGTTGAAGATTACAGGATGTGATTTTAAATGGAGAATTGAGTGCGTGGAAGTAAGCAATACTAAGCATTGTGGAAAGTTGAGTGATGAAGCGCAGCGCTGAAGAAGTATTGTGTCTTGTCTGTCTGTGTATCTGTGTGCCCCGCACCGTGCGTGTCTCTGTTGCCTGGTGAGTGTAAGGTGTTTGGGTTAAATGTAAATGCAAGAATTACTGTGGCAGAACCCCTAGGAACTCTGTTTGCTGAGATCAAAAACAGAGGGAAAAACAGGGGCCTGTAGCTGCACAGCGGCGAATGACGTCATGACATTGGAATGTGAGATAGTGAGAACACTGCAATACTAAGATAAATTGGATTGAATAGAAAAAATAAAATAAAAATGTTAGTAACGATGTCTTTTATATAATTGTTATTGTTGGAAATTTAATAAAGTTTGTTAAAAAAAAACAACTAAAGGTTGAGGTAAAAAAAAAGATATATTGGATATAATCAAAAGAAAATGTGCGTTAAGTATTGAGTGTGTGTTTGTGTACGGAGCACGTATGTATGTTAATTGTATGTTATTTGTTTATAAGTTCAAAGACTTTTGTGGGTAAAAGTATGAGAAAGGGTTCTATATGTCTGCCTGTTTCTATGTCTGTTCGACATTGAATGTTATGTCTGTGTGGACCGGGAATCTGACCTTGTGTTTTGCCAACTAGAAAAAAGAGTAGAGGAAGGTCACGCAGCCAAGTTTACTGTGAGCGAAATTCGCTCTACTGATGTGATGATGATGCCAAATTAAGAGTTAAGTCGAGAATGAAAGAGATCATCACACAGGGAGGGGGTGTGTTCCTGCAACACAGGACATTCGGCCTTGAAGTTAGAACATTTTATTCTTGATATTATAAAAAACCAATGCAAGCGTCAACATTAAAATAATTAAGCATAAGCAATTAGCTTGGACAGAAATGTATGATGCCACTGAAACTACCCTCCAAGATGGTGCTGTGATACCCTACCACACCCACAGCAGCCATCTTAACTGAGGTAACTTCCCCACCAGCGGACATCTTAACTAATACAATTTCCGGCCTCACTGCCATTTTAACTCCTGTAACTTCCATCTGGCCCAGCGGCCATCTTAACTGAGGAAACTTCCTGCTCGGCAGTCATCTTAGGTACTGGTATTTCTCTGGATACGGCTACAATCTTGAAACAATACACATAGATCCAAGTAGCACCACAAGGGGTACTCACTCGAGTCAGTAAGTGAAGGATACAAATATACCCAAAATTAGTCATGACCAGTAGTATTGTTTAATTGTTTATTCAGATGAAATGTTTTAACTTCTATGTTTCTGGTTTTCAAGTAAAGTCAAGTGAAGTCCCCCCTCCTGCCCATTTGCGAGAATCGCAGAAGGAGAAGATTGTGATGGAGATAGTATCAACTGTGGTAAACTGCAGCTTTAAGCCCAGACAGATTCAGATTTTTTTCTTTCATATAATCTTGCTGAAAAATGCTAACCTTGAGATAAGATACTGCAGAATTATTAAAGAATGTAAACAGGCAGTGAAAAACATCAGCAAGCTAATGAAAGGTGTAAACATGCCCCCCTCCCCCCATCTCCGATGGTAAACTGAGAGTAGAAGTGAGAAAAAGCATGTAGAGAGATATAGGGTGGCTGAAAGATAACAAGCTTGCGGAACAGACAGAGGTCTTCCTGTGAGAGGCAAGTGTATAGAGGAGGAGGTGTAGAGAGACAGAGAAAGTCGGGTTGTGAATGCTATAAGGATAATGTTAAACCACCTCCCCAACAGAGAAAGGAAACAGTAGGTCTGCCACCCTATAATGGTCCTGGGAGGTGGACCTGCAGAGTCTGCGGGACCCAGAACCCAGATGAGAGAGAGAGAGTTGTGCTGTGTGTGGCACTCTTCGTACACACCACACAAGAAGGTCGTATTATGCGTTGCATGGATCACAGTCCGTCCCCCACAGACACCCATGTTTTTGTCATTAGGATGACACAGGTAAGGGGGGAAAGTTAGATCAAGATTAGGAAACAGGCAATCCAGTACCGGTTGATAAACAATGTTGAATTTATTGTATGACGACGCGTTTCGGGGTACAACTGTCCCCTTAATCAAGTCTGGATTGAAGTCAGCTGGAGGGCTGACACAGCCGCTGGCTGTCTGGCACGTGGAGGATTCTGACAGTCGCTGGCTGTGTGGCTCCCGCCCTAGGCGATTGGACAAGTTCAGGCTGCACCAACCGTTGACTGCAACCCTAAAAGGTGAGCAAACCATTTTTCACAAATTGTGGCTTCCACGTTCACTTGACGTACTACCCTATGAGCACCTTTCTCTCCTTATTGACATTATTTGCTGAATGTAAGAAGACTGTGGAGGACATCCCTTTGCCCAGAAACATGAATGCACTGAGGACATCATTTTTAGGCCCTGTTTCTTATTGCAGACCGTGGATACGTAAGTTTGATGCAGTTTTCTTTATGATTGGTTGTCTTTTAGTCCTTTCCACCTTATAGATCAGGTGGTAGATGCCTTTTATGCCTAAAGATGACTAGTTTGTTCTCTCCCCCACACTGGACCTATCAGATTACCACATTTAGATTGTATTGTACAGAAGTAATGGCCATGCCTCAGCTGTCCTCACCCAACTGCATGGCCAGCAGCAACAACGCCCTCTAGCATATTATTCAGCCAGACTTGACCCTGTGGCCAGAGGTGCCCCTTTTTGTAGCAGTTGTACAAGCCATGCTTGATAAAGGTTCTGAGATAGTCCTGAACCACAAAGTGACAGTGATATTACGTCTATCCTCATGAAAGTACAACCCAAGAACCGTTTTGTTGTCCGCAGAGTTAGATGTGATAACTTCCAAAGTGTGTGGTTTAACTCTGCTAAATCCGTATGTGCAGGAAGAAGGCTACAGTCTTAGGACTGAACCTCTGTATATCTCTGCTTGCTGATTTGAATGTTCATATTCATCCTGACTAAGGATAAGGAAATTGGTTCTCACATAGTTTTATACTCAGCTTAGGAATTAAGTCCAAATTTCTCAAAAAGGCAAGAGAGAGAAAATGACTAGTACACAAATGTGTGTATCTTAATGGTATATATGTGTTTTAGTACACCAAAAAGTTACTAAATTAACAGTTAATAATTGATCCTGACCATATGTTTATTGTGTCGATTTCTTAACCTACTACTAACACATAGGATCATGTCATGGACTTTCATTCTAGATTGTATTACCTTTCTTGGCTTCTCACAATTGACACTGATACAGATTATCATAACGTATCACAAACTCATTTCCTGAAGCTTTTAGATTAAGTGTTTTAAGTACTATCATGGATTCATCATGTTGATTATTTGTCCTAATTACTAATAGATGGGACCATTCTAGATAATATTATCTTTATAGATTTGTTTCTCTATCACAGAATTCCAGTTATTGTAACTTTTTCCATCAATCTATTTGTCAAAATATTGTGCCTATCAGGGATATTATTGTGTTGATGTATGATCATCCACTTTATTTGATTAAATGGGTTATACAGTTTGTTTTAACTGATGATCTATCCTCTGGATAGATCATCAGCATCTGATCGGCGGGGGTCCCACACCTAGGACCCCCTCCAATCAGCTGTTTGAGAAGGCAGCGCCGCGGCCTTCTCACTGTTTACCGCAGGTCCAGTGACGTCACGACTAGGGGGGACTACAAATAAGGAAGGCCTAACACAGTTTCAAGGGAAACTCTGCCTTCCCAGTTCCCTCTAATCCACGAAGGCACAGACAACCCATGGAGTGACGCACCAGTCAGAAACTGCTGTGTTTGATTTAGTACATAGCGCATGGTACGCCCCAGAGTTTAGCACTGTCGCAGTTAGATATACTCAAGGATGTATGATTTTTGCCCAGAACAACGTGAGACAAGGTGGTTAAGGTACCCCAGAAACACACGTCTTGCCCTTTGTATCTGTTTCAACACTTGCAGACTACCTTCAACTACACAAGGTAGGCATGTATGAGTATGTATTGGTGTGTGATGACTTGTTTTCAGGATGGCCAGACGCATACTCGGTAGCTAAGACCACAGCAAAGAAGATTATGTCCGAAGTTGTATGCAGGTATGGGGTACCTGAGACCATTGAAAGTGACACAGGTGTTCACTTTACAGGTGAAGTGATGCAGAAGATAATGAAGGTTTTGGGTGTAGAACAGGCCTTACATGCTTCGTACCATCCTCAAAGTAGCGGTAGAGTAGGGAAAAAAGAAACTGAATGGGACACTAAAGGTAAAGATTAAAAAAGCCATGGCAGAGACTGGTAAGCCATGAACAGAGTGCCTGCTGGTAACTGTATTTTTAGTAAGGTATACCCCTAACTGTGAGACAGGCCTTAGTCCCTATAAGGTCCTTAGTGGCTCCAGATGCAACATGGTTGTCTGACAGATTATGTGATCAGTTTGCACAAGTATTTGACTAAAATAATTCTCGAGTTTTTGCTTCACTTCCAGATGTTGATAAAGCACCAGGAACCCACCCACTTGTGTCTGGAGATTGGGTGGTGGTAAAAAGACACTTTAGAAAGTATCCTCAAATCCTGATTTGATGGTCCATTCCAAGTGTTGTTGACCACAAGCACATCAGTGAAGCTTGAAGAAAAGCCAAATTTTAGTCATTTCAAGAAAGTATTGAGTCGAGAGACTTGAAAGGATGTTTCTTGTCCCCCCTTGTGTGACTGCTGATCCTGACTAAAAGAATATGGATTCTTATTGAGATAGTAAAAATAGGTTTCTGGGATGGGGAAGAGGTGTGCAAAAGGAAGAACAAAGTTGTTACAGTCCGATACTTCTAGCCCAGTGACCCATTAATAGTATAGCCCAAAGACTCCCAGTATTGATAGTTCTTATATTCACACTAATCAATGACCAGGTCATGAATGCCCTAAAAGGACTTACTTCCTATTCCTGAATTTTAGCTTTATTTCTGCTATTTGCATTCATTGTTTGTTGTGTCATCCCCTACATTAGGAGGTTCTTGTTCAAAGTCGTAGCCCATAAGGATGGGAGACCTCCATGAGGATGGAAGACACTTAGATCTGTTAGTCCACCCCCTGCTTACAATGCCATCTGGAGATCATCGACCAGATGACTTTCCCATACTAAGTCTAGTGTCATGGGAGGCTATATACTAGGTTAGGTTGTCATGGAAGCTGGCGCTGAGGATTTGAAGCATGGGGACAGATGTGCTAGGCTTTCATTAGGGAAAGAATGAGGTCCAAGGGGGGACTGATAGAGATGTAGACTACATTTGAACTCAGCTAAGAAAGCTCCCACATACTTTAGCTCTAAGACAACACCTTATCTTCTCCAGAGCACAAAGGTTCCACCCTACCCAAGAGAACACGCCTCCTTGCCACGTCATATATGCTGTTATGCTGTTACTGAAAACTCCATTACAAGATGGCGCCTATAGCTAGATATTTACATAGTTCACATACCACAGTTAGTAAAACAATGCAGAATGGGCAGATGCTAAGTGTTATCTCTTTTCTTATTTTAATATTTCAGCCAATGTAACAATGCCACATGCCTCAGGGGGAATGCCTCTCTGATGTCTATATAAATTGCTGTACTTCCTGTAATAAACAAGAATTTGCTTTGACTCCAGTGTGTGTGTCACAGTTATTTTCTTCCCTGCACGTAAAACCCTAGGATTACTATTAATTTGGAGCAGTAGAGCAAACGTGATTGGCCCTGATTAGGGGCATCTTTATCACTAGCGACTTGCTGGCTCAGCCGCTGCCTGACGAACAAGCTGCCACCCTCTTCTCCTGATGATGACGAAGCTTCTTCTTCACCCGGCTCCCAAGTGCAATCGGCTTCATCACCATCGAGTAGTGTCTGCACATCACTGATGTCCTCCTCAAAGGCCTCTTGGTCAGTAGCCTGACCACTCACAACACAAGCTCCTGTGCCAATCTCCTCATCACTACTTGCCCGCCTAGTGGAGGAAGTGGCGGAAGTCTCCTCCACATTTTGTCTGGGCAGTATCTGCTGACTGTCCTCTAGTAGCTCATCCTTGCTGAAAAGTAAAGCTAAGCCCACTGCATGTAGTACTTCTTGCGGTGATGGAACAGAAAAGGCCAGAGGCAGGTTGAGGACAGATGAGGGCACAGGGCCTGCTCCTGGGCCATGCCAACTTAGGATTGCATCTGACGAACCTACCAACTGTTTGCTGGGGGTGCCTGATGTCACTTGGGATGACCGAGTTAACCAATCAAGAACTGCAGGGTTGCTGGTCAAGACGTGACTACTAGATGACATCGGGAGCTCAGGCCTCTCGCTGCGACTACTGCTGGCATGACCCCTTCCTCTGCTGCAACCTCTGCTTGCGCCAGACACATTCAGGCCTCTGCCACTCCTCTGTGCATGGCCTGGCACTTCTCTGCCTGACATACTTGTAGCTGAACTAAACAAATGAAATGGTAATTAAAACACCCCTAGAAGTGACGAATATCTTTTTCTTTTTGTACTCAAATAGGCCACTAAACGCTTTCACCACAATTAACTGCTGAAATGCACTGAGAACATATTTTTCTTGTACTAAAATATGACCCTATACGCTTTGACCAGAAAAAATTAAAGAGTGAAGTGCGTATATATAATTCTTGCAGAACTGAAATACGCCCCCATACGCTTTCACCAGAAATAACTGCAGCAGTGAACTGAGAATATATATTTCTTGTTGGACTGATTTAGGCCACTTTACACTTTGACCAGAAAAAAATAAGAGTGAAGTGCGTATATATTTTTCTGGTAGTATTATAATACGCCCCTATACGCTTTCAACAGAAATAACTGTAACAATGCAGCACGTATTGTGACACAGGGGTTTTTGTCTGGGAAGGATACAAATATACAAATATATGGGAAGGCAGGTATTTTCCTCCCAACATGGGCGGCTGGGCTGGTTTCCAGCCAGGTGAGGTCAAATACCAGACCGGAGTTTAAGTGCCGGTGTGGGTTTTGGCAGCACCTGGATGTCTTTAAATAGGCAGCTGGGCTCAGCAGCTGAGTCTCTGCGTTGGGTTCTGAGTTTTTGTGCCGGACTGGAGGGCTGAGACCCATGTGCAGGGGGAACAGGGCTCCTAAAGCCTGCTGTGGACTACTGGAGGCAGAACTGCCAACAAGGTGACTTGTACAATATGAACTTTCCATTGTGTGTGAATTAACACCAAAGACTGCAAAGTGACATGTTGTTCTGTGCAAATTGAACTTTCCATTTATGTGTGAATTAACATCAAAGACTGCAAAGTGACGTGTTGTTTTGTGCAACTGCCACAAGTGTGAATAAACACTGAAGTTTGAGTTAAAACTTGTATTTTGCCTCTGTACTGCGAAACCCCACAGTATATATTTTTCTTTTTTTACTGTAATACGCCCCTATACGCTTTCACCAGAAATAACTGCAACAGTGCGTATATATTTTTCTTGTTGTACTGAAATATGCTCCTATACGCTTTCAACAGAAATAACTGCAGAAGTGAAATGAGTATATACTTTTCTTGTCATACTGAATAACATACTAGGATATAAGCCACTAAAGGCTTTCCAACATAACACTTGAAGCCCAATAACAAAAAAGCTGGAATGACAGAGCTGTCTAATGACTATTTGGATCCCAAAATAATCATTCCCTTCACTTGTAAATCATATTCCTATCAATGTCCCTAGCGCGTTCTGATGTCTTTCCCTGCACTAAGATGCTGTGAATTGATTCCTCCCTATCCTTTCCCTGCATTTATAAATCCTTTTATTTTTTTAAACATGTTTTTAAACAGGTTTTTCCAATTGCTGTCCCTAGCACCTTTAGACGTCTATCCCTACATTCTGAATGCTGGAAAATGGCAGAATCTAAAATGGCTGCTGTATTTATAGGGCTGTGACATCACAGGGCTGGCTGGCTGCTGATTGGCTGCATGCAGGCATGTCATTCTGGGTGATCACGCCTTCCCAGAGTTCCTTGCCCCATGTCCCCAGTCCTCACACCTGTAGCCGCCATTTTAGGAAAATTGTGATTCGTTACCATGTTGCGAATCAAAGTTTTCCTGAAATTCGGATTGAATTCCACTTCGTCAGCTTCGATTCGCTCATCTCTAGTTGCATTATCCATTTAAAAGTGAGCCACCGAGCTTATAATATTATTACTTATTAATTACTAATATATGATATATACAGTATGTTCTCCATATATACCTATTGTCTAATTTATGCACCATTTAGCAATCAGCACATACAGTTTACAAGGGACTTAGGCCTCATGCACACGACCATATGAATTGTGCAGACTGTGTGCTTTCCATATTGTATGTCTGTTCCGCAAAAGACAGAACGTCCTATTCTTGCCCGCAAAATGCAGTCCACAGAGCACAGACCCATTGAAGTCACTTTCTGAAAAGTTCTCCTTTTGTCTCTTCAGTCCACAGAATATATTCCCAAAAGGCTTGAGGATTTTCAAGATTTTTTTTGGCAAATGTGAGAGGGCCCTTTGTGTTCTTTTTGGTTAGCAGTGGTTTTCACCTTGGAACTCTCCCATGGATACCATTTTTGACCAGTCTCTTTCTTATTGTTGAATAATGAATGCTGACCTTAACTGAGGCAAGTGAGGCCTGCAGTTCTTTATATGTTCTGGGTTATTTTGTGACCTCTGAATAAGTTGTTGATGCACTCTTGGAGAGATTTTTGTAGGCCGGCCACTCCTGGGAAGGTTCACCACTGTTCCATGTTTTCTCCATTTGTGTATAATAGCTCTCACTGTGGTTCGGTGGAGAGCCCCAAAGCCTTAGAAATGGCTTTGTAACCTTTTCCAGACTGATAGTAGTGATGAGCGGCATAGGCAATATTCGTTTTCGCGATATTTCGCTAATTTATTGCCTAATATTCACCATAAATTAGCTAATTCTATCATTCACAATCTCCATTCATTATTTCTTTGATTGCGAAAATCGGCAATGCAATTTGCACGTATTGCGCACGCAATACAGGCATGGCTCACTTTTGCTACATTTGTCAAGCTGCTAGAAGTTTCCTGAGACTGGAGAAAATGGTTGGCAGCAACTTTCGTGACGAAATGTGAGGAAGAACTCCTGATAGAGTGCTACAATATATTTGCGATTGCACAAATCTGCACTAATGATTCGCATATTCTGGGCGCAATACATGCAACTTCACATTTTATCAGGTCTGAGTAGATATTACTGATTGATGCACTAAGTATTATTGTGACATCACAGCACTATGTCTGTAGCATGTATGTATAGACAGCAGAGAAACAGTAATTCCTATGACACTACCTAACACCCTGCACTGGAACCTATCAGCTACACTATATCACTATCTAACCTACACTGACTATCTGTATTATATATATATGAGTTAACTATCTAATGTACTGTAATTAAATAAGGATCCAGATGCGTCAGCAAAGCACAGACTACAACAATGACACTGCTCTCTCTCAGAACTGCAAAAAAACAGCAGAAAATGGCTGCTGGGGAGTTTACTCTTGAAGGAGTTCCCAGAGATGCTTAGCACTTGTTGGCCCTTTTGCCTTCACTCTGCGGTCCAGCTCACCCCAAACCATCTTGATTGGGTTCAGGTCCGGTGACTGTGGAGGCCAGGTCATCTGGCGCAGCACCCTATCACTCTCCTTCATGGTCAAATAGCCCTTACACAGCCTGGAGGTGTGTTTGGGGTCATTGTCCTGTTGAAAAATAAATGATGGTCCAACTAAACGCAAACCGGATGGAATAGCATGCCACTGCAAGATGCTGTGGTTGCCATGCTGGTTCAGTATGCTTTCAATTTTGAATAGATCCCCAACAGTGTCACCAGCAAAGCACCCCCACACCATCACACCTCCTCCTCCATGCTTCACTGTGGGTACCATGCGTCGCACAGAGACACGGTGGTTGGAACCAAAGATCTCAAATTTGGACTCATCAGACCAAAGCACAGATTTCCACTGGTCTAATGTCCATTCCTTGTGTTCTTTAGCCCATACAAGTCTCTTCTGCTTGTTGCCTGTCCTTAGCAGTGGTTTCCTAGCAGATATTCTACCATGAAGGCCTGATTCACACAGCCTCCTCTTAACAGTTGTTCTAGAGATGTGTCTGCTGCTAGAACTCTGTGTGGCATTGACCTGGTCTCCAATCTGAGCTGCTGTTAACCTGCGATTTCTGAGGCTGGGGACTCGGATGAACTTATCCTCCGCAGCAGAGGTGACTCTTGATCTTCCTTTCCTGGGGCGGTCCGTATGTGAGCCAGTTTCTTTGTAGCGCTTGATGGTTTTTGTGACTGCACTTGGGGACACTTTCAACGTTTTTCCAATTTTTCGGACTGACTGACCTTCATTTCTTAAAGTAATGATGGCCACTCGTTTTTCTTTACTTAGCTGTTTTTTTCTTGCCATAATACAAATTCTAACAGTCTATTCAGTAGGACTATCAGCTGTGTATCCACCTGACTGCTCCACAACGCAACTGATGGTCCCAACCCCATTTATAAGGCAAGAAATCCCACTTATTAAACCTGACAGGGCACACCTGTGAAGTGAAAACCATTTCAGGTGACTACCTCTTGAAGCTCATCAAGAGAATGCCAAGAGTGTGCAAAGCAGTAATCAAAGCAAAAGGTGGCTACTTTGAAGAACCTAGAATATGACATATTTTCAGTTGTTTCACACTTTTTTGTTATGTATATAATTCCACATGTGTTAATTCATAGTTTTGATGCCTTCAGTGTGAATCTACAATTTTCATAGTCATGAAAATAAAGAAAACTCTTTGAATGAGAAGGTGTGTCCAAACTTTTGGTCTGTACTGTATATAATATTCGCGATTACGAATATATTGCACTATATTCTAGATTTTAGAGAATTCTCGAAGTGCCGATATTCGCGAAAAAAATTGCGCTCAACACTAACTGATAGATGTCAATGACTTTCTTTCTCATCTGTTCTTGAGATGTTTCTTCAGATCAAGGCATGATGTGTTGCTTTTTAAGATTCTTTAGCCTACTTCATGTTGACAGACAGGTTCTATCTGATTCTAGAGGTCTGGCAGTAAATGCCTCGAGTGGGAATACCCCTTCAATGTGAACAAATATGTACCATTTTTTGTCACCTCTGCTTGCTGAACCAATACTGGGGAAGCAGAACTGCTGCAGTCTTGGCCATTAGTTGTCTACTGTATATACAGTATGTGCCATTGACAATCAGTTATATGACATTACATGAAAGAGTCTGGCAGAAGCAATAATGGAAACGTTGCATAACATCTGTCATTACTCTGGTCTGTGTTACTTCTTCTTTCAGTTGAGGAAAATAGATTATTTTGCTGCTGATAAATACATTGTTATTTTTACAGAATATTGTGCAACATAAGCTTTCATTAAATGTGTACACAGGGTAGTCTCCTTGAAATCTTTGCTATGGAAATAATCTAAATCAAAGCTACAAGCTTCCTTTTATCACTATTTCAACATCTGCACATTGCATTGTAAAATCAATGGTTCACCAAAGTCTTCCTATCTTGTAATTTGAGTCAGTTAAAAAAAGGATCACAATTTTTTTGTATCTATTTTACACTGTGCAGTTTCTTTCTGCGACCTTTATGGGATGGAATAGAAATTGAGCCTAAGGGAAAGAGAACTAACATCTTGGGGTAGAAATGTCCATAGTCTCACTGCTCTTACAGTAATGAACCCTCATCTGCCATGAAAACGCTGTCACCTTTTTTTCCTCTAGACATGGTGGATGCTACTTGAAGTATACAGTATAAATAGATTATAAAGCGAATTATATCAGCCGGGCCCACCTTGGCTTCCTGCTATGGGATGAAAGGGTTCAGCCTCTGGAACTGAGAGCACAGAGAGTGGTTTAAAATTATGAAAATATAACAACGTATACAAGTAAATATGAATATCTTCTAATTACCCATACAATCCCAAGAACAAGGGGCAGAGATGGCAATCTCACTTCCCTGGTGTGAATGGATTTACACCAGAATTTGTGGCGCACTCTTGCTGCGTCAAATACATGAAGTGTACGTGCCAACATTTTCTTACAGTTACGGCACAAGTCACGCATTTTTTTTACACAACTTTTGCACCATAATTTTGTCTTTGCCTACTTTTTTGCCCTGTTTTGTTGCAGCCTTATACAGTTATTGGCGTATGTTTTGGACCAAAATGATACCAGCTTCATAGTGGGATAAAAAGTGGTGAACCATTGTGATAGTAGAAAGCCCTATAGCACATTGTGTCACAAATAAGGATTTTTATGAGGTCTTCCCTTCACCACTTTCTAAAACAACATCACAGATTTAGACACATTTAACAAGCCAAATAGGACATTTAGAACAAACAAAAATGGTGCAGCCACAATATCCTGGTGTAAAAAAAATAATGTAAAAAATCTTAATACATCTGCCCCAATGTGTAGCATTTTTTCACAAAAAGCAGGTATTCATTGTTATATTATCAGAATAAAAGGTTACGTTTTTAATGTATGCTGTGGAGGAGAAGACTACCTCCTTGCAATATACATGTAAATGTATTTCTTATCTGGTGGATAAGGACCTACTTGCTTGGTGTAGCCTGCCATCTATTCATTGTTATATTATCAGAATAAAAGGTTACGTTTTTAATGTATGCTGTGGAGGAGAAGACTACCTCCTTGCAATATACATGTAAATGTATTTCTTATCTGGTGGATAAGGACCTACTTGCTTGGTGTAGCCTGCCATCTAGTGTTTGCTGTGCAAGAAGACGCGTTTTATGTAGGTTCTGTTCACATTGTTTTTGGCTCCCTTCTGTCAGGTTTCTGTTGCATTTTTCACAGCCAGAATAGTATGTCTGCCACATTAATCTTTACCACAAACATACAGAAACCTAATCGCTCATTATAGCACAATAAAATCCATTAATGTGGACTAGTGTGAATATATTGACTAGATATATTCTTTTCATCTCTCTCTAGTATTGTAGGCCTGAGTACTCTAAGTACATTGAGAAATCTTCTGTTGTATTGCAGAAACATCCCATATAAACCTACTGAAGACAGTATCAGAAGAAGGTGGTGCCTGAGGCACAGCTAAAATCAGGGGTGGATTTGGCTATCATGCAGACCACAAAATTGTGTGAGGCTCCAGAGATTGCTTCTCACTGTCACGTGGGTTCCCCAGGCAGTGGCACAATTGTCTGCTCCATCTGTAGCCTCAGGATGTGAATACAATTGAGTACAATGGTTAAGCAGAGACCTGTCAGTTCCCTGCTTCACTATTCACCAGTGGTGTGGTGCTTGGAAGTGCGATGAAGTGATGTCATCGTGCCTGCTGCACCTAGCAGACACGCAGACCGGAGCAGATGTGCAGTGAGAGATCTTCATCATTCATGGTAGGAATGTGAGCTAGGTGAGTATTAATTTTAGAGACACTCAAGGCGCACCTTATTATGTGGGTCATCACCTAAGGGGGTACAATATTGTTTTGGCTGCACATAAAGCACATTGTTTTGTGTTAGGGCATTATACCGTATTAGCAGGGGCGTACATAGAGAAGTAAGGGCCCCATAGCAAGGATCAAACCAGGACCCCCAAACAGGATGGAAGGATTTCTGCCTAAACCCTTTTCAATGACCCTTGGACCATTTTTCCACCGCCTCATTTGCTAAAAGCTGTTTCTTTAGAGGGTAGAGTCCTGACTATGTTTTCACCCCCAGTAGAAGAGGAGATAATCCCAACTAAGACTGGGCCCCCTCTTGCCCTGGGCCCCATAGCAGTCGAATGGTCTGCTGCTATGGTAGTTGTGCCGCTGCATATTAGCTTTGTGATGGAGTGGAGCTTAGTGGTGCCCTAGGGATATAACTTTGCTTGGGGCCCCAGATATGTAAAAATCCACCCCTGGCTGGTGTTAAGGTGACTTCCCCTCTCAGGCCCTGGTGGCTGAAGGAACCCGCATCAAAAGTCACTATTATAATAATTATGGCACAAGTTGGTGAAGGTCCTGTTACAGATATCACATTAGGGTCCAGAAACTTCAGGTTAGACTTCTGGGTGGTGCAGTAGTACAATGCCCTTAGTCAGAATCCCCAATCATAAAGTGTTAACGCTAAAACATTACGTTAACAATAAAAAGCAGGGGTTGATGTCTTTACATGGTATTAATATCTGTTCCTTTTTGTTAACAAGCCTGAATCTTTTATAAAGCTGATAAAAATTTAAGGCTGACCAAACATCTCACAGTAAAACTGAACCCCAGGGGACCTGTATCTAAAGTACTACTGGCTCATGATGGTGGCCCTTTAGTTTTCTCTGGAAGTTACATTTTAAACTTTTTATTCTGCAGTGTTGATCTAAAAAGGCAAAATAATCCATGGATACCAACTAGTCTGTATGTAGAAGGGAAGAATATGGCCTTGTCTCTGTTACAAGAAAAACAATGTATCCTCACAGGTTCTGCCAGTTATGTGATGTTTTTATGTATTACCTTTGATTCGGTTACAGTGGGAATACCATCCTAGTTGAAGTGTTAATGCGGGGTTCTCACCAGCGCTAGAAATTCCGTTATAGTGTTCCATTATAACAGAGTTATACAGAATTTTAGGATGGAACGCAAAATGGAAACCTTTAAGAGGCATTCCGCTTTACCCATCATGAATAACGGAAAAAAACTGAAATATATGCGCCCATAGACACGTTTTTTACAGCGCTGCTCCAGATGTGCAGAACGCTAATGGAGAACATTGCAAATATCAGCAGACTTCCTCCATTATAAATTTATGCTCAAAACATAAATTTTTTGGCTCTTAACATTGCCAAACAAAAGTACTTCACCCCTCTCATCTCCTCACTCTCAAATAACCCAAAACGACTCTTTGACGCTTTTCATTCCCTTCTAAGCCCTAAAGTTCCAGAACCTGCCACTGATGGCATGGTCACTTACTTCAGAAACAAGATTGGCAGTATCCGGCAGAAAATAATCCCCCAGTCCCCAAATAATTTAAATCCTCCTCCCTCCAATTACTCTACATGCTCTCTCTCCTCTTTTGACCCTATAACAGAGGAAGAAGTCTCCAGGCTTCTCTCTTCTTCTCGACCCACAACCTGTAGCAGTGATCCTATTCCATCACACCTCCTCCAGTCCCTTTCCCCGGCTGTCATCACTCACCTAACTACAATTTTTAACCCCTCTCTCTCTCTTCTGGTATCTTACCCTCCTCTTTCACTCAATTATAACCCCACTACTAAAGAAACCATCTCTTGACCGGACCTGTGCTGCTAACTACCGACTTATTTCTTACCTCCCCTTCATCTCTAAACTCCTTGAACGTCTTGTCTACTCTCGCTTAATAAGCTATCTCTCTGCACATTCTCTTCTTGACCCCTTACAATCTGCCTTTTCGCCCACTTCACTTGACAGAAACTGCCCTTACTAAAGTGTCTAACGATCTCCTAACAGCAAAAAGGAATGGTGACTATTTGCTACTGATTCTGCTGGATCTCTCTGCAGCGTTTGATACCATAGACCATAAACTCCTCCTCACCATGCTCCACTCAATTGTCCTTAAGGACACTGCTCTCTCTTGGTTCTCTTCCTAGCTCTCTGGCTGCTCCTTTAGTGTATCATTCGCTGGCTCTTCTTCTTTTCCTCTTGATTTCGGCGTTCCTCAGGGCTCAGTACTAGGTCTTCTACTCATCTCCCTCTATACAGCCCCCATCAGACAATCAGAAAATTTGTCTTTCGATACCATCTCTATGCTGACGACACCCAACTATACACTTCATCCCCTGACATCACCCCTGCTTTACTCCAAAACACCAGTAATTGTCTGGCAGCTGTCTCTAACATCGTGTCCTCTCTGTATCTAAAACTGAACCTCTCAAAAACTGAACTTCTTGTCTTTCCCCCATCTACTAACTCACCTAAACTTGATATTTCAATTTCTCCTGTGCAACATGCCCACTGTCTTGGGGCCACATTTGACTCTGATCTTTTTTTTGTTCCCCATATTCAATCACTTACACGCTCTTGTCGTCTGCATCTCAAGAATATTGCCAGAATCCGCCCTTTTCAAACGGTGGAAACTGCAAAAAACTCTTGTTGCTGCCTTGATTCATTCTCATCTTGACTACTGCAGCACATTACTAATTGGTCTCCCTCTCACTAAACTCTCCCCTCTTCAGTCTGTTCTAAATGCTGCAACCAGGCTCATCTATCCATCCAACCAGTACAATGATGCTACTAGTCTGTGCCAGTCACTTCACTGGTTGCCCATCCACCACAGAATACAGTTCAAACTTCTCATCCTCACCCACAAAGCTCTCCACAGTGCTGCACCTCTATATATCTCCTCCCTCATCTCCATCTATCACCCTACTCGTGCCCTCCGTTCTGTTAGCAACCTAAGATTAACAACCTCCATAATTCGTACCTCTCACTCCCGTCTTCAAGACTTTTCTCGAGCTGCACCTACTTTCTGGAATACTCTGCCCCGGAATGCTAGGTCAATTCACAACTTCTCCACCTTCAAACGTGCCTTAAAAACACATATTTTCAGGCAGCCTTATCAAGCTACCTAAAAGGACTTTTCCCAGACTAAACCTTTCCTCCACCAACTCCTCTTGTAGTCCCAAACCCGAAGCAGATCGGCCGGCACCACTCCTGTCAGTTCAATAAAGGCTCAAACCCTTCTTATCACAATCAACTACCTTATGTGTCACCCCCAATTCCTCATAGATTGTAAGCTCTTGCGAGCAGGGCCCTGACTCCTAGTGTTTCAATTGCATATTAGCCAGTTACTTTTGTTTTGTACATAAACCCTATGAATTTGTAAAGCGCTGCGGAATATGGTGGCACTATATAAATACATTTTATTATTATTATTATTATGTATTAGGAAGGAGCAAAAGGGAATGCCTCTTAAAGCATACTGTTTTGCGTTCCATCCTAAAATTCTGTTATATTCCGTTATAACTCTGTTATAATGGAACACTATAACGGAATTCCTATTGCTCGTAAGAACCCGCCCTTAACATGTTGCAGTGGTGCTATGTTTTGCAAAAAATAAAAATAATGCATCAAAAACCAGCATTTGGTTTTTGTAACAACATACCTGTGTTTATAATAATTATACCTACGTTTATGCTGCATTTCCTTCCAGCAAGGGAAAAAAAACAGCAAACTTGAATTACATTAACCCCTTCAGGACATAGCCATTTTTCACCTTCTTGACAGAGCCTATTTTTGCAAATCCGCATGTGTCACTTTATGTGGTAACTTTGGAACGCTTTTCCTTATCCAATCAATTCTGAGACAGTTTTTTTTTTTGTTTCAAATCAGTTTTTATTAACATATTAAGATGGTACGATGGTTCAATCTTATGAGCAAGTATATAGCTGCAGATGTCTGTGACATAGAAGTTGGAACAAATAAATATTACAGTAAGAGAAAGAACACATACGGTAGTTTCTCTGTATAGTTTTTTTGTACTTTATGTTAAAGCTAAATTTGAGTCAATATGTTTTACCTTTATCTTCTATATATATAAATATAAAAAGAAGGACGTATGTATGTATGTATGTTCCGCGATCACTCAAAAACGCAAACATCGATTTCAACGAAACTTGGTATACACATCTCTTGCTACCCGGAAAGAAATATTGTGTGGGGTCACAACTCTCTAGCACGTACCGTTCCTGAGATATTCCCAAAACATGCAAATATGGCACATCACATGACCTGCGTTAGCCAATACAAGCCTGCAAGTCTTTTTCTTTATATTCCAACTGCCATACACACGGTCACATGTCCCTTATAAGCCAATAGAAGCTCGCAGGTCCTTAGTCTACATATGCACACAGTTTTACACCAGGTTTCCATAACAACCCAGCCATTTTTCTTCACTGCTGCAGGTCAGCTTTAACCCCTTCTTGACCAGCTCTGTAATAGTATGGTGCTGGCTGGGTCTTTAACCACCTCCGGACCGCCTAACGCAGATGTGCGGTCCAGAGGTGGCGGCCCTGCGCAGAGTCACGCATATATGCATCATCTCGCGAGGGCCGGGATTTCCTGTGGACGCGCGCACACAGGCGCGCGCGCTCACAGGAACGGAAGGTAAGCGAGTGGATCTCCAGCCTGCCAGCGGCGATCGCTCGCTGGCAGGCTGGAGATCCGAATTTTTTAACCCCTAACAGGTATATTAGACGCTGTTTTCATAACAGCGTCTAATATACCTCCTACCTGGTCCTCTGGTGGTCCCTTTTGTTAGGATCGACCACCAGAGGACTCAGGTAGGTCAGTACAGTCGCACCAAACACCACACTACACTACACACCCCCCGTCACTTATTAACCCCTTATAAACCCCTGATCACCCATGATCACCCCATATAAACTCCCTGATCACCCCCCTGTCATTGATCACCGCCCTGTCATTGATCACCCCCCCTGTCAGGCTCCGTTCAGACGTCCGTATGATTTTTACGGATCCACGGATACATGGATCGGATCCGCAAAACGCATACGGACGTCTAAATGGAGCCTTACAGGGGGGTGATCAATGACAGGCGGGTGATCACCCATATACACTCCCTGATCACCCCCCTGTCATTGATCACCCCCCTGTAAGGCTCCATTCAGACGTCCGCATGTGTTTTGTGGATCCGATCCATGTATCCATGGATCCGTAAAAATCATGCGGATGTCTGAATGGAGCCTTACGGGGGGGGGTGATCAGTGACAGGGGGGTGATCACCCTGATCACCCCCTGTCATTGATAACCCCCCTGTAAGGCTGCATTCAGACGTCCGCATGTGTTTTGTGGATCCGATCCATGTATCCATGGATCCGTAAAAATCATGCGGATGTCTGAATGGAGCCTTACAGGGGGGGTGATCAGTGACAGGGGGGTGATCACCCTGATCACCCCCTGTCATTGATAACCCCCCTGTAAGGCTCCATTCAGACGTCCGCATGTGTTTTGTGGATCCGATCAATGTATCCATGGATCCGTAAAAATCATGCGGATGTCTGAATGGAGCCTTACAGGGGGGGTGATCAGTGACAGGGGGGTGATCACCCTGATCACCCCCTGTCATTGATAACCCCCCTGTAAGGCTCCATTCAGACGTCCGCATGTGTTTTGTGGATCCGATCCATGTATCCATGGATCCGTAAAAATAATGCGGATGTCTGAATGGAGCCTTACAGGGGGGGTGATCAGTGACAGGTTACACAAGTTGTCACAAGTTAGCGGAAAATGATGATTTTTCTTTTTTTTTCTTTTTTCCTTACAAAGTCTCATATTCCACTAACTTGCGACAAAAAATAAAAAATTCTAGGAACTCGCAGTGCCCCTCACGGAATACCTTGGGGTGTCTTCTTTCCAAAATGGGGTCACTTGTGGCGTAGTTGTACTGCCCTGGCAATTTAGGGGCCCAAATGTGTAAGAAGTACCTTGCAATCAAAATGTGTAAAAAATGGCCTGCGAAATCCGAAAGGTGCACTTTGGAATTTGGGCCCCTTTGCCCACCTTGGCTGCAAAAAAGTGTCACACATCTGATATCGCCGTACTCAGGAGAAGTTGGGGAATGTGTTTTGGGGTGTCATTTTACATATACCCATGCTGGGTGAGAAAAATATCTTGGTCAAATGCCAACTTTGTATAAAAAAATAGGAAAAGTTGTCTTTTGCCAAGATATTTCTCTCACCCAGCATGGGTATATGTAAAATGGCACGCCAAAATACATTCCCCAACTTCTCCTGAGTACGGCGATACCAGATGTGTGACACTTTTTTGCAGCCAAGGTGGGCAAAGGGGCACATATTCCAAAGTGCACCTTTCGGATTTCACCGGTCATTTTTTACACATTTCGATTGCAAGGTACTTCTCACACATTTGGGCCCCTAAATTGCCAGGGCAGTATAACTACCCCACAAGTGACCCCATTTTGGAAAGAAGACACCCCAAGGTATTCCGTGAGGGGCATGGCGAGTTCCTAGAATGTTTTATTTTTTGTCGCAAGTTAGTGGAATATGAGACTTTGTAAGAAAAAAATAAAAATAAAAAATCATCATCATTTTCCGCTAACTTGTGACAAAAAATAAAATGTTCTATGAACTCACTATGCCCATCAGCGAATACCTTAGGGTGTCTACTTTCCGAAATGGGGTCATTTGTGGGGTTTTTCTACTGTCTGGGCATTGTAGAACCTCAGGAATCATGACAGGTGCTCAGAAAGTCAGAGCTGCTTCAAAAAGCGGAAATTCACATTTTTGTACCATAGTTTGTAAACGCTATAACTTTTACCCAAACCATTTTTTTTTGCCCAAACATTTTTTTTTTATCAAAGACATGTAGAACTATAAATTTAGCGAAAAATTTATATATGGATGTCGTTTTTTTTGCAAAATTTTACAGCTGAAAGTGAAAAATGTCATTTTTTTGCAAAAAAATCGTTACATTTCGATTAATAACAAAAAAGTAAAAATGTCAGCAGCAATAAAATACCACCAAATGAAAGCTCCATTAGTGAGAAGAAAAGGAGGTAAAATTCATTTGGGTGGTAAGTTGCATGACCGAGCGATAAACGGTGAAAGGAGTGTAGTGCCGAAGTGTAAAAAGTGCTCTGGTCATGAAGGGGGTTGAAGTGGTTAAAGATGGCGCCGGCTCCTGAACGCTGCAGGCGCCATAGCCGCAGGTGGCCACCTGCTTCTTATAGCAGACACCCGCGGCTCGTGTCCCGATTGCGGACAATTAACCCCTCAGATGCCGTGGTCAATCCTGACCACAGCATCTGAGCACGCTGAAAACCAAAAGCGCACGCTTCCGGTGGTGCTCAGGCTCCCTCATGTGACTTATTGGAGGAGCCAGAGCTTTTGTGCAGCAGCCCCTGTCTTTGTGAATGACCAGAGGCTGCTGCATAGTATTTCCTATGGAGCCCTTGCCTGTAATAAGGCTCCATAGGAAGCAAGCAATTTTCTCATAAACTCCAATGCTAGTGAATTTGAGTCACATCATGGGTGTTGCGATGTGCGAAAACGCCCATAGTATAAAAATATATTCCCCATACGGCAAACAGCAAAACGCAAAAAAGCGTCCAAATGGCCAAATCGTCAAAAAGTCATACACACCCTAGAATGGTATCAATGAAAAGTTCCAATCTCCCTGCAAAAAATATGCCCCCATACAAGCTCTGTACACATAATTACAAAAAAGTTATAGGGGTCAAAATATGGCGACCAAAAAATAAAATTTTCCCACTGAAATTACTATATGGGGCAGTGTGGGGGAAACTACTGTGTGGGGGCAGTGTCGGGGCAATTGCTATATGGGGGAGGCACTGTAGGGACAATTCTATTATTTCTGGGGACACTATACAGGGATTATTGCCTGGAGCACAATATAGGGTGTTATTATTACTGGGGGCACTCTAGGGGACATTATAGCTGCTGTGAACACTATAGGGACATTTGGGGTAATTTATCAAACTGGTGTAAAGTAGAACTGGCTTAGTTGCCCATAGCAACCAATCAGATTCCATCTTTCATTTTTGACAGCTCTTTTGGAAATCCAGTTCTACTTTACACCAGTTTGATAAATTACCCCAATTATGTCACTATTTTTTCAGCAGTATAGTACCTGAGGCATTGGGGGGCACGACAGGCACAGTATTGGGGGTGGCAGCAGGATGACACTGTGGGGACACCAGGATGGGGAGATTGATGGAAAAATTTAGAAATCTAACGTGTCTTTGTTACAAACTCGAGATGCGGCTGAAAGAATTTGTCATGGCAGTCTAACGGAGAAGAAGAGGAAAGAGAAGGTCTACATGACAGGAGATGTCCCTGAATGTAAGAGGTATATGGTCAAGTATTGGGGGGGGGGGGTAGTACCAGAGAAAGCACCCTGCATGTATCAGAAGTGCCTTCTGGCACTCCTGGCTGTGCAGGGCTGGAGGGGCTTAGCAGGAAGATTCAAGTAGAAATAAATAAACTTTTGCAGGAGTAAGGGAGACTGAGAAGAAGCTGTGATGGCTGATGGGAGCGCACTGTCTGCAGACTCTGCCCCCTCTGTACTGAGAGGATCATGCTGCATGTGAGGACATAGAGCCAGGAAGGTGCTGAGGACCACAAACTGTGAGCAATCAGAGTGTCTGTCCTGTTTATGGCCCCTCTGCTCTGTGATCTTATCACAGACATGTTTATTACAGCCAGACCAACAGTTTAACCCCTTCTGAGCTGTCAATATGGCTTAGTGATATATGAGGTCAGTGATATCGGCAGCAGTCACTGGTCTCATCTGTAAATGTGTGCCCTCTCCTTCCTGCACACTGTATATAATGATATGTGACCCCGCCCACATACATGTGACCTCCACAACTATATACTGTATATAGAGATGTGTGACCCTCTGTATACTGTATGCAGTGATATGTGACCCCCACCACCATTGTACACTATATATAGATGTGTGACCCCCTGCACCTGAGGATCCCATTATTATCATTATACACAGTGTGAACCCCTCTACATTGTATATAGTGATATGTGAACGCCTGTACATTGTATATACAGATGTGTGACCCCCCTGTACACTGTATACAGAGATGTCTGACTACACTCATTTCACTTTTTCCCCAGGTGATGGGCAGTCATATATTCATAGATGATTTCTAGGCTGTCAGCTGGGAGCAAGTCGGTGTGATGATAGACAGGATGTATAAACAAACTAAAGGACCTTATCTGGGTATAGGTGTATTTTACAAACTACACAAACAAGCCAAACAGGCTGGATACCTAACTTGACCCAGATAGTTGTAACAAAGTAAAATATAACTTTTAATATTATGTGTTAAAACGCATAAGTGAGCAAGACAAACAGGTATTAACCACTTCCCGACCCATGACGTACCACTACGTCATGGGAACCACTGCATTCCCGCAATTTCATGTACGTCATTGTGATCGCAAGGGCAACGGAGCGGTGCAGGGGCCCAGCAGTCCCTGGTAGCCGAGCACCTGCTGTATCCATCGGCATAGCTGTAAAATCCGATGCCAGCGTATTAACCCCTTCTATGCCGCGGTCCTCGCTGACCGCGACATAGAAGGGGTTTGTGTCGGGCGAGTGAGCGCATCGAGTCCCTGCGCTGCTGTGGCCGGGACTCGATGCATCACAAGGAAGCCCGATGCTGTGCAGAGGCTGCCCAATGCCTTGCACGGCATCGGGACCTGCCTTCTACGGGTGTCGGGGAGATCCAGCCTCAGGCTGCATCTCCTAGGCAACCTGTTTGTGTACTACTAACTGTAATACACGAACAGGCAATGCATTACAATACTGTCACCACCAGATGTTTGAGAAGTTCTGATAGACGCTCTTCAGTACCTCCTGCATGATCTTCTTTTGTTTTGCTTTCGTTTTGACATCTCTCCTCCCTCTCCCAGCTGTCATCTATTAGCAGTGATTGCCTCCCTATATATCTCCTCCCCATACTACCTCACCTTGTGGTTTATACAACTTCCTGGAGTGTGCTCATGTTGCAAATTGCAACTGATGCTTCTAGAGATAAGTCTGTTCATTTATTTGTGTTTTCTTGTTGCCTTGATCCTAGGTGACCCTGACTCCCTCCGTATTAAGTGTAGGGAGCCGGTGGTCGTGTCCCCTCACTATTATAGGGTGTTCAGGTGTCATACAGTCGAGGCACGAGGGCATGCAATTTTCTATCATATAGATCTTTGCATGGGCTGAGAAGACAGGGAGAGTTTCAGGGCTTAAATAGGGGTCACCCTTTTGTTCCTTAGTTTCGGATCAAGCCAGTCGGATCCTTATTTGTAACTTCTTGTTTTCTGTTACACCATCCGTGACATTATAAACCGCCAAAACCGTCTTAAGCATGAATCCGGTTTCAACCTTGATTGACCGCATGCAGGGTCTTTCACTGGAGGTAGCAGATCTCCGGAAAACTGTCTCTCAGTTTGAGGTGACCGTTTCTGCTTGCGTTCATGGAATTTGTTCTGAGCCTAAAATCTCGCTTCCGGATACGTTCTCTGGGGGTAGTGAGAATTTTATTCGTTTCAGAGAGGCTTGCAAACTCCATTTTCGCCTACTTCTCCATTCCTCTGGTGATGAGGAGCGGAGGGTGGGGATCATCATCTCGCTACTCAGGGATAACGCTCAGTCCTGGGCGTCTTCGCTGCTGGTGGGGACACGGCCCCTCCGTTCAGTGGATGATTTTTTTTTTGCCCTGGGTCAGATATATGATGATCCGGATCGTATTTCTCTGGCGGAATCTAAACTGCGTCTTTTATGCCACGGTAAACAGTCCGCAGAGATATACTGTTCAGAATTTTGGAGATGGGCAGCTGATACTGGTTTTGCAATGGTCTTTCAGAGGGATTGAAAGATGCATTTGCCTTTCATGAGAGACCTACCTCCTTGGATTCTGCCATGTCTCGGGCTGTTCGTATTGACAGGCGTCTTAGAGAGAGAGGAGAGATCACTCCTTCCTGTCATACTCAGTCCAAGGACAGTGGGGTGGTCTCATTCAGTTCGCAGGAGCCTCAGTCTCTCTCAATCCTCTCTGAGCAGGAGCCCATGCAGCTGGGTTTGCTTGCCTCTGACAACAGAGGATTCAGCTCTCAGAGGAGGGTTTGTTTTTGTTGTGGAGGTATAAATCATTTGGCAAATGTTTGTCCCTCTAGGAGATTCAGGCAGTTTTTTTAGAGTAATAAAGAAACAAAAAGAAAAAAGTCCTCTAAAAACGTTCCATCTGTTACTATTGGCAAGGTTGATGCGGAAATTGAAGGTTTTCCGTTTGCTTGTAGTTCCCGTTTTGTCCTGGCGCTAGAGAGCAAGAACATTCTTTGTGAGATTTTTGTAGATAGTGGATCAGCTGTCAATCTCATTGATAATCAATTTGCTATAACTCATGGTTTCCAGGTATGCACTTTGGGAAAGGATATACCTGTTTTTGCTATTGATTCCGCTCCACTTTCTCAGAAATTGTTAAAGGGCATAGTTCACAATATCCGTTTGATTGTAAGTGATACTCATGTTGAGGATGTGTCATGTTTCGTCCTAAGCGGGTTGCCTACTCCTCTAGTGTTGGGGCTACCCTGGCTCACTAAACATAACCCCACCATTGATTGGCAAGCGAGAAAAATAAATGGTTGGAGTGACTTTTGGAGAGAGAATTGCCTCTCGACATCTGTTTCAGAGGTTTCTACTAAGACTGTACCATCTTTTCTCTCTGAATTTTCGGATGTGTTTTCTGAGAGTGGTGTTCAGGAGCTGCCCCCTCACAGGAAGTACGATTGCCCTATTAATCTCATCCCAGGCGCCAAGCTGCCTAAATCTCACAATCTCTCCCAACCTGAAAGGGTCGCTATGCGTGCTTATATCTCTGAGAGCCTGAGAAATGGACACATACGACCCTCAAAGTCACCTGTTGCCGCTGTTTTTTTCTATGTTAAGAAAAAAGATGGTTCTTTAAGACCATGTCTGAATTTCAGGGAGCTGAACAGTATCACAATTCGTGACCCTTATCCGCTTCCTCTGATCCTGGACCTGTTTAACCAGATTGTTGGGGCTAAAGTTTTTTCCAAGTTGGATTTAAGAGGGGCATACAACCTGGTCAGGGTCAGAGAAGGAGACGAATGGAAGACGGCCTTCAATACCCCTGAGGGCCATTTTGAGAATTTGGTTATGCCTTTTGGTTTGACGAATGCTCCAGCCGTCTTTCAGCATTTTGTGAACAGCATTTTTTATCATTTAATGGGGAAATTTGTACTAGTGTATCTAGATGACATTTTGATTTTTTCTCCTGATTTCAAAACTCATAAGGACCACCTACGTCAGGTCTTGCTCATTCTGCGGGAGAATAAATTGTACGCTAAACTGGAAAAATGTGTGTTTGCGGTTCCAGAAATTCAATTTCTGGGTTTTCTTCTCTCCGCTCCTGGTTTTTGCATGGACCCCGAGAAGGTCCGCGCTGTGCTTGAGTGGGAGCTTCCTGAGAATCAGAAGGCACTGATGCGCTTTTTGGGTTTTGCCAATTATTACAGGAAGTTCATTTTGAATTATTCCTCTGTTGTTAAACTACTCACTGATATGACTAGAAAGGGGGTAGATTTTTCCTTCTGGTCAGTAGAGGCGCGTAGGGCCTTTTCTATTATCAAGGAAAGTTTTGCTTCCGCTCCCATCTTGGTACAACCTGATATTTCTCTGCCTTTCATAGTTGAGGTGGACGCTTCTGAGGTGGGTGTGGGTGCGGTCTTGTCTCAGGGTCCCTCTCCTGCCAAATGGCGACCGTGTGCCTTTTTCTCAAAGAAACTCTCCTCCGCAGAGAGAAATTACGATGTGGGTGATAGGGAGTTGTTGGCCATCAAGTTAGCTTTTGAGGAATGGCGCCATTGGGTAGAGGGAGCCAGACACCCTATTACTGTGTTTACCGACCATAAGAATCTGGCCTACTTGGAGTCAGCCAAGCGTCTGAACCCGAGACAGGCCAGATGGTCTTTGTTCTTTTCAAAGTTTAATTTTGTTGTCAAGTTCCGCCCTGGGGTTAAGAATGTGAAGGCAGATGCCCTGTCACGTTGTTTTCCAGGAGGGGGGAAATTTGAAGACCCAGGTCCCATTTTGGCTGAAGGGGTGGTTGTGTCGGCTCTTTATCCTGAATTTGAGGCAGAGGTTCAGGCAGCCCAGGCAGAGGCTCCTGATCTTTGTCCTCCTGGGAGGTTGTTTGTGCCTCTCGCTTTACGACACAAGGTTTTTAAGGAGCACCATGATACTGTCCTTGCTGGGCACCCGGGGGATAGAGCCACAGTGGATCTCATTGCTCGGAGATTCTGGTGGCCGGCTCTTCGTAAGTCGGTTGAGGGTTTTGTGGCAGCCTTTGAGACCTAAGTCCCTCATTCACGGCCATCGGGTCCTCTCCTTCCGTTACCCATTCCTTCCCGTCCTTGGACACATCTGTCCATAGATTTCATTACGGACCTGCCTCGTTCCTCGGGGAAGACTGTGATTCTGGTGGTAGTGGACCGTTTTAGCAAAATGGCGCATTTTGTTCCTTTTCCTGGCTTACCCAATGCTAAAACGCTGGCGCAGGCATTTATTGATCACATTGTCAAACTGCATGGTATCCCTTTAGACATAGTCTCTGATAGGGGCACGCAATTTATTTCCAGATTCTGGAAGGCCTTCTGTTCTCGCTTGGGGGTTCGGTTGTCATTCTCTTCTGCTTTCCAAGCGCAGTCGAATGGGTAGACAGAGCACGTCAATCAGAATCTGGAGACATATCTGTGTTGTTTTGTGGCGGAGAATCAGGAGCATTGGTGTTCTTTTCTCTCCCTTGCTGAGTTTGCTTTAAATAACCGTCGTCAGGAGTCCTCTGATAAGTCACAATTTTTTGGTGCATAAGGGTTTCATCCGCAGTTTGGGACATTCTCTGGAGAGGGGTTTCTGGTTTACCTGATGAGGAGAGATTCTCCTCATCTTTGTCATCTATTTGGCAAAAGATTCAGGAAAATCTAAAGAGCATGAGTGAGAGATATAAGCGTGTGGCGGATAAGAGACGTGTGCCTGGTCCGGACCTGAATGTTGGTGATCTGGTATGGTTGTCTACTAAGAATATCAGATTGAAGGTTCCCTCCTGGAAGTTGGGTCCTAAGTTTATTGGGCCTTACAAAATCTTGTCCGTCATCAATCCCGTTGCCTACCGTCTTGATCTTCCTCAGACTTGGAAGATCCATAATGTTTTTCACAAGTCCCTATTAAAACCTTATGTCCAACCCACTGTACCC
The DNA here is from genome assembly GCF_014858855.1 of Bufo gargarizans. Classification (NCBI taxonomy): domain Eukaryota; kingdom Metazoa; phylum Chordata; class Amphibia; order Anura; family Bufonidae; genus Bufo; species Bufo gargarizans. The sequence goes on from NC_058080.1 coordinate 124,470,967, forward strand.
TCCTCTTTGCCTCCTCCTCCGATTGTGGCTGATGGTAATCTTGAATTTCAGGTCTCTAGGATTGTGGACTCACGTATTGTCTGCGGTTCTCTTCAGTACCTCATTCATTGGGAGGGTTATGGTCCTGAGGAGAGGATGTGGGTTCCAGTGGCGGACATTAAGGCCACTCGTCTTCTCAGGGCATTCCATAGGTCCCATCCTGAGAAGGTGGGCTCTGAGTGTCCGGAGTCCACTCATAGAGGGAAGGGTACTGTCACCACCAGATCTTTGAGAAGTTCTGATAGACGCTCTTCACTACCTCCTGCATGATCTTCTTTTGTTTTGCTTTAATTTTGACATCTCTCCTCCCTCTCCCAGCTGTCATCTATTAGCAGTGATTGCCTCCCTATATATCTCCTCCCCATACTACCTCACCTTGTGGTTTATACAACTTCCTGGAGTGTGCTCATGCTGCAAACTGCAACTGATGCTTCTACAGATAGTCTGTTCATTTATTTGTGTGTTCCTGCTGCCTTGATCCTAGGTGACCCTGACTCCCTCCGTATTAAGTGTAGGGAGCCGGTGGTTGTGTCCCCTCACTATTATAGGGTGTTCAGGTGTCATACAGTCGAGGCACGAGGGCATGCAATTTTCTATCGTATAGATCTTTGCTTGGGCTGAGAAGACAGGGAGAGTTTCAGGGCTAAAATAGGGGTCACCCTTTTGTTCCTTAATTTCGGAGCAAGCCAGTCGGATCCTTATTTGTAACTTCTTTTTTTCTGTTACACCATCAGTGACAAATACACATGTATGGTAATGCATTGCAGAGGGGATCAGACACCCAAAAGTGAACATCAGTAATAAAGTACATATTTTTTTTTTTTTTTTTAATAAAATTTGGAAAGTAATAAAATTTATAAAGTAAAAAAAAGCCCCTTTCCCCTTATTTTATAATAAAAAACTGAAAAAAAACACCACACATATTAGGTCTAGCCACGTCCGTAATTACCAGCTTTATAAATATATCACATGATCCACCCTGTCCGATAAACACCCTAAAACAAAAAAAGGGTGTAAAAAAAAGCCATTTTTGTCACCTTACATCACAAAAAGTGCAACACCAAGCGATCAAAAAGGCGTATGTCCCACAAAATGGTATCAATAAAACCGTCACCTTATCGTGCAAAAAATGAGCCCCTACCTAAGATAATCGCCCAAAAAATAAAAAAAACTATAGCTCTCAGAACATGGAGACACTAAAACATAATTTTTTTGTTTCAAAACTAAGCTATTATTGTGCTAAAGTGAAATACAAACCAGATTCCAAAAAAGTTGGGACACTATACAAATCGTGAATAAATACTGAATGCAATGATGTGGAGGTGCCAACTTCTAATATTTTATTCAGAATAGAACATAAATCACGGAAGAAAAGTTTAAACTGAGAAAATGTAACATTTTAACCCCTTAGTGACCACCCATACGTGTTTTTACGGCGGTCACTAAGGGGCCTTAGGCTGGGCTGCCGCGTTTTTACGGCGGCCCGGTCTAAGCGCTGCACGGCTCCCCCGTGCAGCGGGGAGCACGGACCCGGCTCTCACATGAGAGCCGGGACCCTGCTCTAACAGCCCGGACCGGCAGGAGTGCCGATCCGGGCTGTTTAACCCTTTACATGCCGGGCGCAATGGCGCCCGCTGCATGTAAAGTGGTGACAGAGGGAGCGGACTCCCTCTGTCTCCCATCAGCACCCCGAAAATAAGATCGCGGGGTGCTGATGTGTTCGGAAGCTTACCTCACTTCCGATCAGGGCCCCGAGCCTGTCTTCAGTTATTTCCAGCAGGCCGTGCCTCTCTGGCGCCACCTGCTGGTCAAGGTTTGAATAGCATCGCTATTGAAATGTAATGCCTTATAGAGATAATGCATTACATTTTAAAAGCAATCAAAATACTGTATATTATAGTCCCCTTGTGGGACTTTTAAGTAGTAAAAAAATAAATAAATAAATACACATTTATTAAATTAAAAAAATTCCATAAAATAAAAAAATATACTTTTTTTTCATTGAAAATACGCTTTTCAATGAAAAAAATTGCAAAAAGAAAATATCCCCCATATGTTTGGTATTGCCGCGTCCGTAACGACCCGGACTACATAAATATTACATAAATTATCCCCTATGGTGAACGCCGTAAAAAAGAAAAATAAAAAAAAGAAAGAATTTCTAATTTATTCTTCGTTTCCACCGAAAAAAACGTAATAACAAGCGATCAAAAAGCGCCATTTACTCCAAAATGATACCAATGAAAAATACAAGTTGTCCCTCAAAAATCAAGCCCTCACACAACTCCATAGAAAAAGAAAAAAAAAGTTATGGGTCTTGTGAAGTGGCAATGCAAAATCATTTTTTTGGTTAATAAAAGGGGTTTTATTGGAAAAAAAAGTAGTAAAACGTAAAAAAAATTATAAGTATTTAGTATCACTGTAATCGTACTGACCCAGAGAATAAAGATATTATGTTATTTGTACCGAAAAATGAACGCCGTAAAATTTATAATGTAAAAACGCAGTGGCAGTATTGCTATTTTCCCCCATCTCCCTCCCAGAAAGAGTTAATAAAAGTTAATCAGAAAGTTATGTGTACCCAAAAATGGTTCCATTAAAAACTACAACTTGTCCCGTAAAAAACAAGCCCTCATAAAGCTATATAGACGAAAAAATAAAAAAGTTATAGCTCTTGGAACGCGACGATGAAAAAAGGAAGAAAAACGCTTGGTCATAAAGGCCCAAACAGGCTTGGTCACTAAGGGGTTAAGGGAAAAATATGTTCAATCAGAATTTCATGGTGTCAACAAATCCCCAAAAAGTTGGAACAAGGCCATTTTCACCACTGTGTGGCATCTCCCCTTCTTCTTACAACACTCAACAGACGTCTGGGGACCGAGAAGACCAGTTTCTCAAGTTTAGAAATAGGAATGCTCTCCCATTCTTGTCTAATATAGGCCTCTAACTGTTCAATCGTCTTGGGCCTTCTTTGTTGCACCTTCCTCTTTATGATGCGCCAAATGTTCTCTATAGGTGAAAGATCTGGACTGCAGACTGGCCATTTCAGTACCCGGATCCTTCTCCTACGCAGCCATGATGTTGTGATTGATGCAGAATGTGGTCTGGCATTATCTTGTTGAAAAATGCAGGGTCTTCCCTGAAAGAGATGACGTCTGGATGGGAGCAGATGTTGTTCTAGAACCTGAATATATTTTTCTGCATTGATGGTGCCTTTCTGCCTTTCCAGACATGCAAGCTGCCCATGCCACACGCACTCATGCAACCCCATACCATCAGAGATGCAGGCTTCTGAACTGAGCGTTGATAACAACTTGGGTTGTCCTTGTCCTCTTTGGTCCGGATGACATAGCGTCCCAGATTTCCAAAAAGAACTTTGAATCGTGACTCGTCTGACCACAGAACAGTCTTCCATTTTGCCACACTCCATTTTAAATGATCCCTGGCCCAGTGAAAACGCCTGAGCTTGTGGATCTTGCTTAGAAATGGCTTCTTCTTTGCACTGTAGAGTTTCAGCTGGCAACGGCGGATGGCACGGTGGATTGTGTTCACTGACAATGGTTTCTGGAAGTATTCCTGAGCCCATTCTGTGATTTCCTTTACAGTAGCATTCCTGTTTGTGGTGCAGTGTCGTTTAAGGGCCCGGAGATCATGGGCATCCAGTATGGTTTTATGGCCTTGACCCTTACACACAGAGATTTTTCCAGATTCTCTGAATCTTCGGATGATGTTATGCACAGTTGATGATGATAGATGCAAAGTCTTTGCAATTTTGCGCTGGGTAACACCTTTCTGATATTGCTCCACTATCTTTCTGCGCAACATTGTGGGAATTGGTAATCCTCTACCCATCTTGGCTTCTGAGAGACACTGCCACTCTGAGAAGCTCTTTTTATACCCAATCATGTTGCCAATTGACCTAATTAGTGTTAATTGGTCTTCCAGCTCTTCGTTATGCTCAAATTTACTTTTTCCAGCCTCTTATTGCTACTTGTCCCAACTTTTTTGGGATTTGTTGACACTGTGAAAATTTGAATCAACATATTTTTCCTTTAAAATGATACATTTACTCGGATTAAACGTTTGATCTGTCATCCACGTTCTATTACAAATAAAATATTGACATTTGCCATCTCCACATCATTGCATTCAGTTTTTATTCACAATTTGTTTAGTGTCCCAACTTTTTTGGAATCCGGTTTGTACCAATGCACCTGATAACTTTAGAAGTAGGAATTTTGGTTTTGTTATTTAACAAATCTGACTGATTTTTCCCTTTTGCCCAAGCAAATGCCCTGTGTAGCACTTTCTTAGGGTATCCTCTTTCCCTGAATCTATGGAACAGGTTATTGCTTTCTTTAATAAAGCTAGAATCTTCGGTACAATTTCTACGGGCCCTGATATACATGGTGAAACATGTCGGGGGGCAGTTTCTAGGTTTTAGTTTTCTGTGACCTGTGTATTTGAGTATAGCTACAAGGAATGTCATATGTTTAAGGGCTTGTTCACACAAACGTGTGAAGCCCGGGCTGTGGACCGCAAATTGCGGTCCGCAATGCATGGGCACCATCCGTGGGGCAGGCGCATGGGGATCACAGACCCATTCACTTGAATGGGTCCGCGATCCTTCCGTTCTGCAAAAGATAGAGCAAGTTCTATCTTTTTGCGGTGTGGAAGCACGGAACGGAACTCCAGAAAGTACTCCGTAGTTTTCTGTTCCGTTCTTCCGTTCTGCACCGTTCCGCATCTCCGGATTTGTGAAATGAATGGGTCCGCATCCGTGATGCGGAGCGGTGTCCGTGTATTGCGGATCCGCAAATGCGATCCGCAATACGGCAATGGGCAGCACACGTTTGTGTAAACGAGCCCTAAGAGGCAGATTTAGCTCTATATAAGAGCCAGTGAAGTAACTGGCGATCAGTGCAGTGATATGAGCAGGAGTGTTACTGCAGCAGGGAAGGTGCACACCCCTGCCAGCAGAAATAAAACACAAAGCTAGACGTCAGTACACAGGGAACAGTTTATTTTAATACCTGTTTGTCTGGCTCACTTATTAGAAGTTATATTTTACTTTGCTACAACTATCTTGGTCACGTTAGGTATCTAGCCTGTTTTACTTGTTTGTGTAGTATGATAGACAGGAGGCTCCTCGCTATGTGAGAAGATTAATTTGTACAATTGTGCAACAATGGTTCCCCCCCTCCCCACTCAACAGACCCCCTCCTCCTCGGGCAGTCCATGCACCTAAACAGAAATCTATGACAGCTCAGAGCTGCCATAGATTTCTGGCTTCATTTCAGTCAGAAAACTTGCGAAAATGAACATTCATTTGTTGAGACGACTGGTCACGCCCCTCCTTGCGCTTGTCACAGCCCCTTTTTTTAAAGGCGCAGTTAAAAACACATAGTTTGCAATTTTATAAAGCCGCATTTCAGAAACAAGGGAAATGATAAATCTCCCCCTCTATTCATTCTGTTCATGGCTTATAGCCAGTGGCACAACTAGAAATTACTAGGCCCCACAGCAAATTTATGAACAGGGTAACCCCCCTCCCCCCTGCAACACATGTATGATACATTTAGCACATTCATGTGGAACAGGTAGTGACTTCTCTTTACTGCTGGGACTGGGGCCTGCTTTCTATTGCTATATCTGTACAGCAGTCTGAGGGGCTCTTGTCTCTATGGGAACATACAGTGGAGGAAATAATTATTTGACCCCTCACTGATTTTGTAAGTTTGTCCAATGACAAAGAAATGAAAAGTCTCAGAACAGTATCATTTCAATGGTAGGTTTATTGTAACAGTGGCAGATAGCACATCAAAAGGAAAATCGAAAAAATAACTTTAAATAAAAGATAGCAACTGATTTGCATTTCATTGAGTGAAATAAGTATTTGAACCCTCTAACAAAAAAAGACTTAATACTTGGTGGAAAAACCCTTGTTTGCAAGCACAGAGGTCAAACGTTTCTTGTAATTGATGACCAAGTTTGAGCACATTTTAGGAGGAATGTTGGTCCACTCCTCTTTGCAGATCATCTCTAAATCCCTAAGGTTTCAAGGCTGTCTCTGTGCAACTCTGAGCTTGAGCTCCCTCCATAGGTTTTCGATTGGATTAAGGTCCGGAGACTGACTAGGCCACTCCATGACCTTAATGTGCTTCTTCTTGAGCCACTCCTTTGTTGCCTTTGCTGTATGTTTTGGGTCATTGTCGTGCTGGAACACCCATCCACGACCCATTTTCAGTTTCCTGGCAGAGGGAAGGAGGTTGTCGCTCAGGATTTCACGATACATGGCTCCGTCCATTTTCCCGTTTATGCGAATAAGTTGTCCTGTGCCCTTAGCAGAAAAACACCCCCAAAGCAAAATGTTTCCACCCCCATGCTTGACGGTGGGGACGGTGTTTTGGGGGTCATAGGCAGCATTTTTCTTCCTCCAAACACAGCGAGTTGAGTTAATGCCAAAGAGCTCTATTTTGGTCTCATCAGACCACAGCACCTTCTCCCAGTCACTCTCTGAATCATTCAGGTGTTCATTGGCAAACTTCAGACGGGCCTGCACATGTGCCTTCCTGAGCAGGGGGACCTTGCGAGCCCTGCAGGATTTTAATCCATTGCGGTGTAATGTGTTTCCAATGGTTTTCTTGGTGACTGTGGTCCCTGCTAATTTGAGGTCATTAACTAACTCCTCCCGTGTAGTTCTAGGATGCTTTTTCACCTTTCTCAGAACCATTGACACCCCACGAGGTGAGATCTTGCGTGGAGCCCCAGAGCGAGGTCGATTGATGGTCATTTTGTGCTCCTTCCATTTTCGAACAATCGCACCAACAGTTGTCACCTTCTCTCCCAGCTTCTTGCTAATGGTTTTGTAGCCCATTCCAGCCTTGTGCAGGTCTACAATTTTGTCTCTGACATCCTTGGACAGCTCTTTGGTCTTTCCCATGTTGGAGAGTTTGGAGTCTGCTTGATTGATTGATTCTGTGGACAGGTGTCTTTTATACAGGTGACTAGTTAAGACAGGTGTCCTTAATGAGGGTGACTAATTGAGTAGAAGTGTCTAACCACTCTGTGGGAGCCAGAACTCTTAATGGTTGGTAGGGGTTCAAATACTTATTTCACTCAATGAAATGCAAATCAGTTGCTATCTTTTATTTAAAGTTATTTTTTCGATTTTCCTTTTGATGTGCTATCTGCCACTGTTACAATAAACCTACCATTGAAATGATACTGTTCTGAGACTTTTCATTTCTTTGTCATTGGACAAACTTACAAAATCAGTGAGGGGTCAAATAATTATTTCCGCCACTGTAGGTGGGTGGGGATTACATGTGACTGCTCCTCTGAAGATGTTTGCTGCAGTGCATGCTGGGATTTTTACTTTCACTTTACAGCTGCTCCGCCCACACAGCCTGTCTGAGGAAGCTCCACCGGGGAAGTGTGCCAAGGTGAACTGGTTAGAAAAATTATATATAGCCAGCACATGACACATGATATAAATACTTCATCATTTTGGCTATTGTCTGGGAACCTTTGGATTTTTAATACTTAGGGTGGCCAACCCCTTTAATGAAAGCATTCAATATTTTTGCTTAGCAGTCTATCGGCATGGCACATTTTGCCTTGCCAATCTTGGCCCACTCTTGCTGGCAAAAGCATTCCAAATCTGTCAGATAGTGAGGGCATCTCTTGTGTACAGCCCTCTTCATGTCAACCCACAGATCTTCAATTGGACTCAGTTCTGTGCTGTGGCTGGTCCATTCCAAAACTGATCTTCTGGTAAAGCCATTCTTTTGTTGATGTGGAGGTATGCTTTTGGTTGTTGTCATGCTGAAAGGTGAAATTCCTCTTCATCTTCAGCTTTTTGCATAGGCTTGAAGGTTTTATGACAAACTAGACTGTTATTTGGAATTTTCTTCCTTCTTAAGCAGATCTGACTGGTTTATTTGCTAATGGAAGCCATGCCCCCTCCTGTCCTGCCCTCACCACGCCCCCTCCTGTCCTGCTCTCACCACGCCCCCTCCTTTCCTGCTCTCACCACGCCCCCTCCTGTCCTGCCCTCAACACGCCCCCTCTTGTCCTGCTCTCGCCACTCCCCCCTCCTGTCCTACTCTCACCGCGCGCCCTCCTGTCCTGCTCTCACCACGCCCCCTCCTGTCCTGCTCTCACCACGCCCCCTCCTGTCCTGCTCTCACCACGCCCCCTCCTGTCCTGCTCTCACCACGCCCCCTCCTGTCCTGCCCTCAACACGCCCCCTGTTGTCCTGCTCTCACCACGCCCCCCTCCTGTCCTACTCTCACCACGCGCCCTCCTGTCCTGCTCTCACCACGCCCCCTCCTGTCCTGCTCTCACCACGCCCCCTCCTGTCCTGCTCTCACCACGCCCCCTCCTGTCCTGCTCTCACAACGCCCCCTCCTGTCCTGCTCTCACCACACCCCCTCCTGTCCTGCACTCAACACACCCCCTCCTGTCCTGCACTCACCACGCCCCCTCCTGTCCTGCCCTCACCACGCCCCCTCTTGTCCTGCACTCACCACGCCCCCTCCTGTCCTGCTCTCACAGCATCCTGTCTCGTCCATCTCCGCACCTGCCATGGAGCTACCTCGTCCATGCCTGAAGGAGTGCTGCTGACTAAAAGCTTAAGATCCAGCTGCAGAAAACCAGCCCCAAAGCTTAATGCTGCCTCCCACATGCTTCACTGAATGGTGTTCTGCGTATGGTGTTCTTTTGGTGATGTGCAGTGTTGGAATTTTGGAATTAAGGCCAAAAAGCTCAACCTTGGTCTCATATAACACTTTTTTTCCACATGCTTTTGGTAGATTTTATGTAGATTTTGGCAAAAACATAGCCGGCTTGGATGTTTTTGTTTGTAAGAAAAGGCTTCTGTCTTGCCACCCTATCCCACAATCCAGACATATGAAGAATACAGGAGATTGTTGTCACGTGCAGCACACAACTAGTAGTTGTCAGAAAATCCTGCAGCTTCTTTAATGTTGCTGTAAGCCTTTTGGCAGACTCTCAGATTTGTGGGACACCAGTTCTTGGTAATGCCACTATTATGCCAAATTTTATCCACTTCTTGATGACCATCTTAGGCTGAGTTCATATCACCATTTAGCTTTCCATTCTTCTGATCCATCAGAAGAAGAATGGAAAGCTAAATGGTGATATGAACTCAGCCTAAGATGGTCATCAAGAAGTGGATAAAATTTGGCATAATAGTGGCATTACCAAGAACTGGTGTCCCACAAATCTGAGAGTCTGCCAAAAGGCTTACAGCAACATTAAAGAAGCTGCAGGATTTTCTGACAACTACTAGTTGTGTGCTGCACGTGACAACAATCTCCTGTATTCTTCATATGTCTGGATTGTGGGATAGGGTGGCAAGACAGAAGCCTTTTCTTACAAACAAAAACATCCAAGCCGGCTATGTTTTTGCCAAAATCTACATAAAATCTACCAAAAGCATGTGGAAAATCCATCAGAAGAAGAGAGAAATAAAACAGGTCCAGTTGCATCAGTAAGGCCTCATGCACACGACCGTTGCCTGGCCATGCCCGTATTGCGGCCCGCAAACATTGCCCGCAAGCATAACGGATCCGTCTGGTTTCCGTTATGCAGAATGGAAAAAGGTATTGTCGACAGGACTTTGTTTTCCGTCCTGCATACCGGAAACCATACGGATCCGTTATGCTTGCCTACAGACTTCTATTGTGACTAATCAAAACCGAATGCCTCTTAAAGGCTTCCGTTTTGCATTCCATCTGTGCATTCTGTTATATTCCTTTATAAATGAAACCTATAACGGAATGCCATAACGCTAGTGCAAACCCACCCTCAGATGGATATGGCTCAAATAGATGACAACTGATGCAACAAGATATGTTTTTTTACAGGATCCTGCAAAAAAATGGATCCCATGCAAACCTATGCAAAATTGATGCAACAATCAGTTTTTTAACAGGATCCAGTTTTTTTCCCCCTCTTCTTCTGATGGATCAGAAGAATGGAAAGCTAAATAGTGATATGAACTCAGCCTTTACTATGTTCCATGGCATACCTGAAAAACAACTAGGAAGCACACCTTAGAAGTAGAAGAAAAAACGCAAAAAGGCTGCAAATCATTGTATTAAAATTAAACTCATATTTTTATTAACCCTTTCTACACCGGGCCAGTTTTCACCTTCCTGCCCACGCCATTTTTTGCTAATATGGCATGTGTCACTTTATGTGGTAATAACTTTGGAACGCTTTTACTTATCCGAGCCATTCTGAGATAGTTTTCTCGTGACACATTGTACTTCAGGACAGTGGTAAATTTGAGTCAATATATTTTTCCTTTATTCATAAAAGAAATCCTAAATTTGCCAAAAATTTTGAAAAATTCACAATTTTCTAAATTTGAATTTCTCTACTTTTAAGACAGATAGTAATGCCTAATAAAATAGTTATCAGTCATCATTCCCCATATGTCTATTTTATGTTGGCATCATTTTGTAAATGTCATATTTTTTTTTTTTAGGACGTTAGAAGGCTTAGAAGTTTAGAAGCCATTTTTTAAATGTTTAAGAAAATTTCCAAAATAATTTTTTAAGCACTAATTTAGATATAAAGTGATTTTGAGGGGCTTACGTAATGGAACCACCCATAAATTGCCCCATTTTAGAAACTACAACCCTCAAATAATTAAAAACTGATGTTACAAACTTTGTTAACCCTTTAGGTGTTCCTCAAGAATTAAAGGAATTTGGAGGTGAAATTTCAAAATAAAATTATTTTTGCAGATTTTTTATGTTAATCTATTTTTTCTTGCAACACAGCAAGGGTTAACCGCAAAATAAACCTCAATATGCATTACTCTGATTCTGCATTTTACAGAAATACCCAATATGTGGTGGTAAACTGCTGTCGGGGCACCTGGCAGTGTCATAAGGAAAGAAGTGCCATATGGATTTTGGAGGCAGATTTTGCTAGAATGGTTTTTGGGCACCATTTTGTATTTGAAGAGACCTTGATGTATTCCTACAGTGGAAACCATCAAAAAGTGACCAATTTTGGAAACTACACCACTTAAAGAATTAATTAAGGGGTGTACTGAGCACTTTGACCCTATAAGCGTTTTACAGAATTTGAAAACACTTGCCTGTGAAAATAAAAAGTTTCATTTTTTCCAACAAAATGTTGCTGTAGCACCAAATTTTTCATTTTCACAAGAAGCAACGGGAGAAAAAGCACCCCATAATTTGTTAGCTATTTTCTCCTGAATACGGCAACACCCCATATGTGGTGGTAAACTGTTGCGGGTTCACATGGCAGGACTCAGAATCGAAGGAGCGCCACATTGCTTTTGCAACGCAGATTTTGGTAGATTGGTTTATGGGCACAATTAGTTTATTTTTAAATTGATTGTCTTAATGATCCACCCCGGGGTTAATGTTTTTTGCGGGATGAGGTGATTTTTTAATTGGAACCATTTTAGGGTACATATGACCTTTTGATCACTCGATATTACTCATTTTGTAAGGCGATGTGACACAAAAATGACAGTTTTGTCATAGTTTATATTTGTTTATTATTTATATTTTTAAGTTTTACACAGTAAAAGCATTTTTGAAAATAATAAAATCTTGCTTTTGTGTTGACATTTTCTGAGAGCCATATTTTTTATTTTTTGAGTGATTGTCTCATTTTTTGCAGAATGAGATGACGGTTTGATTGATACCATTTTGGGTTACATACGACTTTTTGATCGCTTGGTATTACACTTTTTGTGAGGGAAGGTGACCAAAAAGTGGCTGTTTTGGCACTTTGTTTTTATTTATTTTTTTACAGCGTTCAACTGACGGGGTGGATCATGTGATATTTTGATAGAGCTGGTCGATAAGGACGTGGCAATACCTAATATGTCAATGCCTATTTTTTTTTTATTACTTAATTATGGGAAAAGAACGCTTTTTTTAACTTGAAACTTTTCTTTTTTTATTATGCAAAACTTTATTTTAACTTTTTTTTTTTACTCCCCCCCTCAACTTTTGGGGGTCTGATCCCCTCCCCCAATGCATTACAATACTTCTGTATTGTAATGCATTGGCTGTAAGTTTATTACTCAGTGTAATACACTTACAGCCTTCCTGCCTGTGAGATCCAGGCTAACAATGAAGGCAGCCACAATGCCTAAGGAAGGCATCGGGCTGCCCTTCCAGCCATCGTGTCCCCGTCACAGCAGCACGGGGACCTAATGGGGATGGGGAGCTCCATCCCTACCCCCCACATGCACATAGCTGACTGCAGCATAGTGAGGGTTAATGCACCGGCATCAGCATTTTCACTGATGCTGGCGCATACAGCAGGGGTATGGCTATCAGTCACTGCTGGACCCCTGCAGCTGATTGGGCAGGCACAGCTCCTGCACCTGCCCGATCAGCACACCGTAGTACTATGGCGCTGGTAGGGAAGTCTCTTCCTGCAGCGCTGTACTATTACAGCACTGGTTGGGAAGGGGTTAGACAACACAAAAAGAAGGTTTAAAAACATTGTATACAATAAGAACCTAGTGCAGGATGAAATAATATGTCCAATGCACAACCGTATGCACACCATGTCCTAAATGTGGACAAATATGCTGCCAGAAAAAGCTAAAAATTTAATAGGTGATAAATATGACATCAAAATGATCAAAGCTTAATACTCATCAGTTGCAGGTTAAGGGAACTTTCACACTTGTGTTGTGAGGATACGGCAGGCAGTTCCGTCGCCAGAACTTCCTGCCGGATCCGGAAATCCGTATGCAAACGGATATCATTTGTAGACGGATCTGGATGCGGATCTGCAACACGCCAGACCTGCAGGGTATGACGAAGTGAGGTCACGGTTACGGGCAATCGAGGGTACTCACTATATTTGGAGAACCCTGGGCAGGCGCGTGGCAGTGAAGGAGAGGTAGACACGGTTCCTCTGGGGCACGCTCTGTAGATAGGGACCAGGCCTGATGGTGGATGAGGTGCCCTGGATGTTACAGGTATTTTGTGTGCCTGGGGCAAGGTCCCTGTGGTATTCGTGACGCCAGTGCCTTTGGATGGTGGCACACCGGTTGGTGGTTGGAATGATGGAGGTACACAAGTATATGGTGAACCAAACGTAAACTTTACTGGGCAATCCAACTTTGTACAGCAGGTGTAGTACAGTCTTTATATTACAGTTCCACAAGGGGGCTCATTCACAACAAGGCAGGCAATAGTCATGCAAGATACGCAGAGGGTAAACTTTACAAGCACTCAGCAGCAGGTTGTACCTTTCCTCAGAATCAATGTACAGTGTCCTTTCTAGAACTCCTGCTCTGGCTTTATATCTCCCAAGGCCCGGATGCCTAAAAGGGTGGCTTAAATCCTTGGTTACTCTCTTCCTCAGGTATTAGATTCTTGCTACACTTTCTAATGTCCTCTGCCCATCAGGGTTACTTAGCTTACCCTGGGTCGCCTTCCCCTATAAGGTGGATAACTGCGGGTTTTCTCCCAGGAGGTTGGGTCCTGCAACTGGGGTGTCTTCAGAGCTAACTAAGGCTCTCTTGTTCTCAGGCAGGCTGGAGCTTCTCACTAGCCTCCTGGACATCACTAGCAGCCAGGGCTATCCAGCTGCATGTCAGGAGCAGGCTTTTTAACCTCTGTCTTCTCAGACTCCTGACTCTGCACTAACACTCCCTGTCTAAACCTGGACATTTATACTAGGGGCTCCCTATCTCCCTCTAGTGTCTGGGATGTCTAACTACACCCAACTAGGCCTGCTGTTACATCATACAGGGGTACATTGCATATAACAACACATTAAAACATACATTAAATGCAGAATTAAATATGACATTTCTGTTCCTTGTGAGTAGGAGTAACGCGCACACCAATTGACCCTTGTGTAGTGCCCACCCCTACCTAGTGGGACACTACAGATCCGTCTGACAAATGCATTGAAATACCGAATCCATCTCTCCAGTGTCATCCGGAAAAACGGATCCGGTATTTATTTTTCTCACATTTTTAAAGGTCTGCACATGCGTAGACCGAAAGACCGGATCCATCAATGTGGCAATTTTAATGCTGGATGCAACACTAAAACATTTCAATGGAAGTGTTCCGGAATTTTGGACGGAGAAAATACCGTATTTTTCTCCTTGTAAGACGCACTCCCCCCCCCCCCCAAAAAAAGTGGAGGAAATATAGCAGTGCGTCTTATGGGGCGAATGCTGCAATTTACAATGATAACCGGCTGCTGCGATGCCGCACAGCGTGGTTGGCAGGTATATCAACTGAGAGGGAGGAGGGGCTGGGGTCCAGCATCTGGATTAGGAATGACAGCGGGGACCGGTACAGTCCCTGTATACTCTTTTGCACCAGCCCTGCTCACTGTTGAATAATCTTATCTAACCTGTAGGCATTGTTAAGATATAATAATCATGTGTAATCCAGCTGTATTAGTTACAACTAAGTTCCGAAGCAGAGAGGAGGGAGGGGTCAGGCCGGGAGGGCGGGCGGTGGGTCACTCACTACGTCATGCGCCTGCGCCGCCCACTTTATCAATGAAGCAGGCGGCAAGGGCGCGTGACGTAGTGAGTGACGCGTCGCCTGCCCATCCTCCCAACCTGACTCCTCCCTCCTCTCTGCTACGGAACTTAGTTGTAAGTAATACAGCTGGATTATACATGATTATTATATCTTAACAATGCAGGTTAGATAAGATTATATAACATTGAGCGGGGCCGGTGCATTACAATACAGGGACTGCACCGGTCCCTGCTGTCATTCCTAATCCAGATGCAGGCCCCCAACCCCTGTATTGGTGGTCTTTCACACTGCAGAGACACTGTTATGGGGGATGTGTGGATGGCACATAGCATAAGATGCTATATACAGTCCTGATCAAAAGTTTAAGACCACTTACAAAATGGCAAAAAAATCTTATTTTACATTGGTGGATCTTAACAAGGTTCTAAGTAGAGCTTCAACATGCAACAAGAAGAAATGAGAGTGAGACTAAACATTTTTTGAGCATTCAATTAATAGAAAATAACGATTAAACTGAAACAGGCTGTTTTTCAGCTGATCCAAACTTGAGGACCACATGCCTTTAAAAGGCCAAATCTGTGCAAAGATGTGGATTCATTGTCATTTTCTGTCAGGTAGTCACACATTCTGATGGCAAAGGCAAAAAAACTCTCCCTTTTTGACCGTGGTCGGGATGTTGAACTGCATAAGCAGGGTCTCTCACAGCGCGCCATCGCTGCTGAGGTGGGACGCAGTAAGACAGTCATTTGGAATTTCTTAAATGATCCTGAGGGTTATGGAACAAAAAAGTCAAGTGGAAGACCCAAAACTATTTGACCAGCACTGAGCCGGAGGATCCAATTGGCTGTCCGTCAAGACACTGGACGATCCTCGACCCAAATTAAAGCCCTTACTGGTGCTGACTGGAGCCCCATAACCATCAGACGGCATCTGAGACTGAAGGGCTTCAAAAACAAAAAACGTCTTCAAAGACCTTGTCTCTTTGAACGCCACAGAACTGCTCGTTTGGACTTTGCAAGAGAGCACCAAACATGGGACATTCAAAGGTGGAATAAAGTTTTATTCTCTGATGAGAAAAAATTTAACCTTGCTGGTCCTGATGGTTTCCAACTTTACTGGCATGACAAACAGATCCCACCTGAGATGTTTTCTACGCTCCACAGTGGAGGGGGCGCCATAATGGTCTGGGGTGCTTTTTCCTTCAGTGGAACAATGGAGCGTCAGGAAGTGCAGGGGCGTCAAACGGCCGCTGGCTATGTCCAGATGTTGCAGAGAGCATTCCTCATGACTGAGGGCCCTCGTCTGTGTGGTAACAACTGGGTTTTTCAACAGGACAACGCTACTGTTACACAATGCCCGCAGGACAAGGGACTTCTTCCAAGAGAATAACATCACTCTTTTGGCCCATCCGGCGTGTTCCCCTGATCTAAATCCAATAGAGAACCTTTGGGGATGGATGGCAAGGGAAGTTTACAAAAATGGACAACAGTTCCAGACAGTAGATGACCTTCGTGCGGCCATCTTCACCACTTGGAGAAATGTTCCCTCTCACCTCATGGAAACGCTTGCAGCAAGCATGCCGAAACAAATTTTTGAAGTGATGGAGCTACTCAGTACTGAGTCCATGTTTGGAAGTTGGATTTCTGTTTTGGGGGGTTTTTTTTTTTTTTTGGAGGTGTGGGCCAAAAACAGCCTGTTTCAGTTTATTTGTTGTTTCTATTAAATTGAATGCTCAAAAAATGTTTTGGCTCACTCCCATTTCTTCTTGTTGCATGTTGAAGCTCTACTTGGAACCTTGTTAAGATCCAGCCATACTAAATATGTTTTTTTTTTGCCATTTTTCAAGTTGTCTTAAACTTTTGATCAGGACTGTATGTATCATCCACAGATCCCCCATAGCAGTGTCATCCACAGATCCCCCCATAGTAGTGTCATCCACAGATCCCCCCATAGCAGTGTCTTCCACAGATGTCCCCCTGAACAGTGCTATCCAGAGATCCCCATAACAGTGCCATCCAGAGATTCCCATAACAGTGCCATCCAGAGATCCCCCCATAACGGTGTGTCATCCACAGATCACAAATAACAGTGTCCTCTACAGATCCCCCACAACAGTGTGTCATCCACAGACACCCTATAATAGTGTCATTCACAGACCACCATTAGTTCGAAACCCACCAAAATTACACCTTTTGGTTCAAATTTTTTCTTTCTTATTTTCCTCCTCAAAAACCTAGGTGCATCTTATGGGCAGGTGTGTCTTATAGGGCGAAAAATCTCAGCATGCTGTGGTATTTTCTCTGGCCAAATACCGTACGAGTGACTGAACTGAAGACATCCTGATTAGAGTTGATCTGACACCTGGATGTTCGGGTTCGGCAGGTTCGGCCAAACTTGAAAAAAAAAGTTCGGGTTCGGGACCCGAACTTGACCCCGAACCCCATTGAAGTCCATGGGGACCCGAACTTTTGGGCACTAAAATGGCTCTAAAATAGTCCTGGAAAGGGCTAGAGGGCTGCAAAAGGCATCAAAATGTGCTTAAGAGCATGGCAACTGTTCTGCAAACAAATGTGGATAGGGAAATGACTTAAAATAAAATAAAATACAGAAAAATGTAAAATAAAAATCTGGATCTAGGAGTAGGAGGTTGAGGAGGCGGTGGATGGGTGTATGTGGCGGTGTAGGTTGACGTGGCGGTGTAGGTGGAAGCGCGGTGAAGGAGGAATAGGTAGCCAACACTGATTTGTGTTATTTTATATTTTTAAATTAGGGTATCCCCCAAAATATTGGGACATATAACAAAATAAAACTAACAATAAGTGCAGTTGAGTACAAGAATGGATGGTTGAGGCTGGTATAAATGTCTATTCTGCACAAGGTACGGACAAGTCCTCTGGGATCCATGCCTGATTCATTTTAATAAACTTAAGCTTGTCCACATTGCCTGTGGCCTGTGATAATGCTCTCTGCCGTGCTAAACACACGTTCACACTATACACTGGCTGCAGGGCAGGTCAGCACCTCCAAGGCTGACAAAGCTTTTCCACATTTGGGCCATGCTAACCCTGCCTTCTCAGGTGCTGGTGGTGCCCCAGCTGTGTTGGCAACCTCTTCCTCCTCCTCTGCCTTCGCCTTGTGCTTCCACTGTGCCCCCGCTGTCAGGTGGGAATGCTATCATCAGCGTGCGCTTGTAGTCGCGCATCTTCCGATCAGTAACAGATGTTTTCACTAAATTTAGTTCCCTGTCAGCAATGCAGAGCAGGGGTTCATTCACGGCAAAAGGGGGTACATGTCACCCAGCAATACAACAGAGGATTTGGAGAGATTTAGGCCCCTGTCCACCAGGCACAGCAGGGGTTCTTTCACGGCAAAAGGGGGTTCATGTCACCTAGCAATACAACAGAGGTGTCACAGTCGTTACCTCTGGCTGTGATCTTCTGTCTATGCTCTCGCTGCAGCTCCGTCCCTGTGTGTTTGTGGTTCGTTATGGGTTAACTTTCCTGTGTGCCTATTAGGAGTTAATCCTCTGTCTGCTCCATGGGTGTGGCCTCTCTGCTGCACCCATGGAACCTGTATATAAGACTGAGGTTTCCTCAGTTCTGGTTCAGCTCTCCTGGTGTGTGTTGTCTTGTCCTGCTCCTAGTTTGTACTCACTCTCCCATGCTGCTGACCCATGGGATCCGTGTCTGTCTGTGCTCTGTGGGTTTCCTACTTGTTCATTCCCGTCCTCTTTCCTGTGTTTTGTTATCTGTTCTGCCAGTTATGTTTTAGTCACCTAGTTTGTATTCATATGTCTCTGTTCAGCAAGCCCTTGCTGCACCTTTCTTTGCAGCAGAGTGCCATGGGCAAGGCCATGCAGTTTACTACTGGTGGAGCTAGTCCTTTTCTGCTCATTGTCACTCCAGTTTCCTTGCTATGAACTTCTGCTTGTGTTTTTAGTTGCCTGCTTGTATTTACCTGTTTATGTTTGCCTATGTACCGTCGGTACCTTCTGGTACCTGTTGTCCGTTTGCTCCTGTTGTCACTGTCTAGTTCACGCTCCAGAGTGGACCCTGGCAACTCCCTGCGGCAAAGCCTAACCCTACCATCTGGGGCCCTAGTGAATACCAGGAGTTGCTTAGTCACGCCCCTCTGGAGTATTGCCAGACAGTGGCGCAGTGGGAGTTTTCCTCCCACTGTGCGGACGGTACATAGAGCTCTCAATTTGCCTGTGTTTTCCTCCTTTGATTCTGTTTTGTGCAATAAACTATTGTGTGTCTGTACCTGATTTGCATTTGTTTATTGCTTGACGACGCGGAGGTCTTTCCTGGGACCTCCAACTCGTGACAAGAGGATTTTGAGAGATTTAGGCCCCTGTCACCCAGGCACAGCAGGGGTTCATTCACGGCAAAAGGGGGTTCATGTCACCCAGCAATACAACAAAGGTTTTTGAGAGATTTAGGCCCCTGTCACCGAGGCACAGCAGGGGTGCATTCACGGCAAAAGGGGTTCATGTCACCCAGCAATACAACAGAGGATTTTGAGAGATTTAGGCCCCTGTCACCCAGGCACATCAGGGGTGCATTTACGGCAAAAGGGGGTTCATGTCACCCAGCAATACAACAGAGGATTTTGAGAGATTTAGGCCCCTGTCACCCAGGCACAGCAGGGGTTTGTATACGCCAAAAATGGTAAAATGTCACCCGACAATTGAAAATAAGAATTTTTTCAATTAAGGGCACTAAAATTGCCACTTTTTTAAATTAAAATGGCTCTAAAATAGTCCTTGCTCTGCAAACAAATGTGGATAGGGAAATGAAAATGAAATAAAATAACTAAAAATTACAAATTATTAACCTGCAACTCAGAGACGGAGGTGGATATGGAGTCGGAGGTTGAGGAGGCGGTGAATGTGGTGTTGTAGGTGGAGGCAGCAATGGAGGAGGAACAGGTAGCTAACAATGTTGTTTTGTTTTTTTATTGGGTAGGTAGCCCTCAAAATATTGGGACAAAAAAAAGAAAACAAAGAATCATTGCACTTCACTTGAGTACAAGAATGTATGTTTGATGGTGGTATAAATGTCTATTCTGCACAAGGTACAGACAAGTTTTGTGAGATTCAAGCCTGGTTCATTTTAATGAACATGAGCTTGTCCGCGTTGGCTGTGGACAGGCGGCTGCATCCATCTGTAATGACGCCTCCTGCCGTGCTAAATACACATTCAGAGAGTACACTGGCTGCAGGGCAGGCCAGCACCTCCAAGGCATACAGGGCAAGCTCTGGCCATGTGGACAATTTGAAGACCCAGAAGTTGAATGGGGCAGAACCATCAGTCAGTACGTGTAGTCGTGTGCACAGGTACTGTTCCACCATGTTGCTCAAATGCTGCCTCATGCTAACACACTCCATATCAGAAGTTGGGGCCGGTTGTTGCGGCGAGGTGACAAAGCTTTTCCACATGTCGGCCATGCTAACCCTGCCTTCTGAGGTGCTGGCGCTGACACAGCTGCATTGGCCTCTTCCTCCTCCCCTGCCTTCGCCTTGTGCTTCCACTTGTCCCCCGGCGTCAGTCGGGAATGCTCTCAGGAGCGCGTCTACCAGCGTGCGCCTGTAGTCACGCATCTTCCGATCACGCTCCAGTGAGGGAATTAAGGACGGCACATTGTCTTTGTAACGGGGATCCAGCAGGGTGGCCACCCAGTAGTCAGCACACGTTAAAATGTGGGCAACTCGTTGCGCAGGCACTGCAGCATGTAATTGCTCATGTGTGCCAGGCTGCCCAAAGGTAAGGACAAGCTGTCCGAAGCGTATCGTCTGTGTCCTCCGTTACCCCCCAGCCACGCACCAGTGATGAGCCCGAGCTTCTGTCACGGATGATATTGCAGATAACTGGAAGTTATGGATAAACATCCGACTGGCTTGATCCCAAACTAAGGAGCATAAAGGTGACCCCTGTAAAACCCTAAGAGCTCACCCTGACTGCTAAGCACATACAAGGGTCTCAGAGGTAGACGATTGCATGCCCTCATACCTAGACTGTGTGAAACCCTATAATAGTGAAGGGACACGACCACCGGCTCCCTGCACTAAATACGGAGGGAGTCAGGGTCACCTAGAATCAAGCCAGCAAAGAAACACAATACAAGAAAGGACTTATCTGAACAAGCAGTAACAGAAGTCTCCAGCAGTGATCACTTCAATCCAGGAAGTAGTATAAACCGCAAAGTGAGGCAGTATGGGAGGGAATATAAAGGGAGGCAATTAGTGTGAATAGGTGATAGCTGGGAGAAGGAAAGGAGATGACAAAGTGAAACCAAAACAAAGAACATCATGCAAGAGGTACAGAAAAACATCTGCCAGACCTTCTCAGAGAGCTGGCGGTGACAGCTTCATTCCCATCCTCCTCCTCCTCGTCCTCCAGTAGTGGGCCCTGGCTGGCCAAATTTGTACCTGGTCTCTGCTGTTGCAAAAATCCTCTTTCTGAGCCACTTCTAAAAGACTGGCCTGAAAGTGTTAGAGATGACCCCTCTATCTCCTCCTGTCACGACCATGGTTATGGCCGTGACTCCTGGAACCGCACGCAGTTGCCTGCCGTCTGGTTTTGTTGTCAATCACAGGGGAGTGCTGAAGTATGTTGCCTCACCTGTGGTTGCCACTGGCAACATAAGGTATGTGGCAGTATAGCAGCCTGAGCTGGTGCACCTGGCAACCTGTCTTTTTTAGGTGTGCCTTTTGTCTGTTTGGTGTGCACGGGGTTTATGAATGTGTACACTTTCCCTTCACATGCTGTTGTCTGCGGCAACGTGTTGTTTGTTTACATGTGGTGGCAGTGTCTCGGCCTTCTGGCTGGCTAACAGGACATGGTTGCCACGCATGTTGTTGCCGGCGGTAACAGCTGCAGTGTGATAGTTGTTTGTACACTTCCCCTTTATGTGCCTGTCTTCCCTTGCCTGGTGTAGGAAGGGTTTACTCCCTTCTTTGTGTGTGAACACTGGGTGTGTCTGTGTGTGGGTGTGGCAACTTGGGGCTTTTTAGCTCCTGCTGGATGCCAGTATCTGAGGGGGTACTTCAGCCATGGTTAGCTGGAGTCATCCTCCTGGTTATATACCATCTGCCAGTGAGGGCCACCCTTGTGGTCATAAGTTTGTTATACATGATGTTATGAAGGTGTGTCTTTGGTCTCTTTGTTTATTGCAGCTTATGGTCCTGGGTTCCTGTGTATGTGTGGTGTGTGCTGTGTCCGTTTGTGTTCTTGTGGACAGCAGCACTTGTACATGGGTTCCAGGCTTTGTGTCTGTGGCAGGTAGGTGTTGTAATTGTTTAATTTACCTGCCATTGCCATAATCTGTTTATGTTCCCCTTTCTTTGTAGCTTGGCCAGTGAGACTCCTGTTCGTCCGTTTCTAGGAGGAACAGGTCGTCTTACTCTGCTCCTAGTCCAGGGCCACCCTGAGGGCTAGTAAGAATCTTAGGTTCCAGAGTATGAGCCCTCCTACCATCAGGGTCGGCTCATACGGCTAGGAGACAGGGTCAGAATTAGGGATGTGATAGGAGGTGACCTGCTCCCTGATTCCTGTCCTGGCATTGCAGCGACCTTCATCTTCTGGCATCGCACGGCTGAGGGTTTTCCCCATCCTCAGCCGTGACACCTCCTCGTCCTGGGCCACATCCTCTTCCATCATCGCCCTAAGTATTTTCTCAAGGAGACATAGAAGTGGTATTGTAACGCTGATAACGGCGTCATCACCACTGGCCATGTTGGTGGAGTACTCAAAACAGCGCAACAGGGCACACAGGTCTCGCATGGAGGCCCAGTCATTGGTGGTGAAGTGCTGCTGTTCCGCAGTGCGACTCACCCGTGTGTGCTGCAGCTGAAACTCCACTATGGCCTGCTGCTGCTCGCACAGTCTCTCCAGCATGTGCAAGGTGGAGTTCCACCTGGTGGGCACATCGCATATGAGGCGGTGGGCAGGAAGGCCAAAGTTACGCTGCAGCGCTGACAGGCTAGCAGCAGCAGGGTGAGAACGCCGAAAGCGCGCACAGACAGCCCACACTTTATGCAGCAGCTCAGACATGTCGGGGTAGTTGTGAATGAATTTCTGCACCACCAAATTCAGCACATGCACCAGGCAAGGGATGTGCATCAAACCGGCTAGTCCCAGAGCTCAGCTGCAACGAGATTTCGCCCATTATCGCACACCACCAGGCCGGGCTTGAGGCCCACTGGCAGCAACCAGTCGTCGGTCTGTTGTTCTATACCCCGCCACAACTCCTGCGCAGTGTGGGGCCTGTCCCCCAAACACATCAGTTTCAGAACGGCCTGCTGACGTTTACCCCTGGCTGTGCTGAAGTTGGTGGTAAAGGTCTGTTGCTGACCGGATGAGGAGGTGGAAGAAGAGGAGAAGGAAGCCGAGTAGGAGGAGGAGGCAACAGGAGGCAAAGAATGATGCCCTGCGATCCTTGGCGGCGGAAGGACATGCGCCAGCTGCCACTACATTTACCCAGTGTGCAGTTAGGGACATATAGCGTCCCTGGCCGTGCTTACTGGTCCACGTATCTGTGGTTAGGTGGACCTTGCCACAGATAGCATTGCGCAGTGCACACTTGATTTTATCCGATACCTGGTTGAGTAGGGAGGGCACGGCTCTTCTGGAGAAGTAGTGGCGGCTGGGAACGATGTACTGTGGGACAGCAAGCGACATGAGCTGTTTGAAGCTGTCCGTCTCCACCAGCCTGAATGACAGCATTTCAAAGGCCAGCAGTTTAGAAATGCTGGCATTCAGGGCCAGGGATTGAGGGTGGCTAGGTGGGAATTTAGATAGACTTAAAAAGGTCACGGCACTCTCAAACTTCAAAGTTCAGTGTTTTATTACACCAAAATATTCAGCAACGTTTCGACATCCAAGTCTTTATCAAGCTACATGATGTAGCTTGATAAAGACTCGGATGTCAAAACGTTGCTGAATATTTTGGTGTAATAAAACACTGAACTTTGAAGTTTGAGAGTGCCGTGACCTTTTTAAGTCTAGCTGCGGTTTTTGGGGGGTCCCTGAGGCCGGGACCTGACGCCACGAGCACCGCCGCAAGCATTGAAGTGTTCTCAAGTAAGTGGTGCTGTCCTACTACATTTTTCTGTTCTAGGTGGGAATTTACGCTTTCTCTCAAAGGTTTGTGAGATGGAGAGCTGAACGCTTCCGTGTAACATGGTGGAGATGCTTGGTCATGGAGGTGGTGTTGTTGGTGGCACATCCTCTGTTTGCTGGGCGGCAGGTGCCAACGTTCCTCCAGAGGTGGAGGAAGAGGCCGAGGCAGCAGCAGAAGAGGGAGCAGGAGGGGCCTGAGCCCTTTTTTGGTTTTGAAGGTGCTTACTCCACTGCAGCCTGTGTCTCGCATGTAGATGCCTGGCCATGCAGGTTGTGCTAAGGTTCAGAACGTTAATGCCTCGCTTCAGGCTCTGATGGCACAGCATGCAAACCACTCGGATCTTGTCGTCAGCACATTGTGTGAAGAAGTCCCATGCCAGGGAACTCCTTGAAGCTACCTTTGGTGTGCTCGGTCCCTGGAGACGGTGGCCAGTAGCAGGCGAACTGTTTTGGCGACGACTGCACTGCTTTTGCTACGCTGTTGGCTTGGTCTCACCACTGCCTCTTCCTCCGAACTCTGAAGATCAGTGGCACAACCTTAATTCCATGTGGGGTCTAGGACCTCATCGTCCCCTGCATCGTCTTCCACCCAGTCTTCCTCCCTGACCTCCTGTTCAGTCTGCACACTGCAGAAAGACACAGCAGTTGGCACCTGTGTTTCGTCATCATCAGAGACATGCTGAGGTGGTATTCCCATGTCCTCATCAGGAAACATAAGTGGTTGTGCGTCAGTGCATTCTATGTATTCCACACCTGGGGAAGGGCTAGGTGGATGCCCTTGGGAAACCCTGCTAGCAGAGTCTTCAAAAAGCATAAGAGACTGCTGCATGACTTGAGGCTCAGACAGGTTCCCCGATATGCACGGGGGTGATGTGACAAACTGATGGGCATGGGTTTCAGGCGCCACCTGTGCGCTTTCTGCAGAAGATAATGTAGATAATGTGAATGTGCTGGATCCACTGTCGGCCACCCAATTGACTAGCGCCTGTACTTGCTCAGGCCCTACCATCCTTAGAACGGCATTAGGCCCGACCAAATATCGCTGTAGATTTTGGCGGCTACTGGGACCTGAGGTAGTAGGTTCAGTAGGACGTGTAGCTGTGGCAGAACGGCCACGTTCTCTCCCTGCACCAGAGGCTCCACCAACACCACCACCACGACCATGACCGCATCCCTTATTATATGTTTGCCTCATAGTTAGTGTTCACAAAGCAAAGTATAAAGTGGTTAAGTATGTTAAAAATAATTAACAGCCAATATAAACCCTGATGTAGGGTATTGCACTCAATTATTATTTTTTAACCTCTATATGACAGCGGTATTTGTGGCCTAAATGTAACACTCACTTATGCACGTCTTATCCCAGATGTGCAATACATCACAGGGTTTTATTACCCCAGTAACCAAAAAGCCGTATTGCTTGCCTAAATGTGACAGTCACTTATGCATGTCTAATTCTAGATGTGCAGTATATCAGAGGCTTTTTTCACCCCAGTAACCAAAAAGCCGTATTTCAGGCCTAAATGTGACAGTCACTTATGCATGTCTAATCCTAGATGTGCAGTATATCAGAGGCTTTTTTCACCCCAGTAACCAAAAAGCCGTATTTCTGGCCTAAATGTGACAGTCACTTATGCATGTCAAATCAAAGATGTGCAGTATATCAGAGGCTTTTTTCACCCCAGTAACCAAAAAGACGTATTCATGGCCTAAATGTGACAGTCACTTGTCTAATCCCAGATGTGCAGTATATTAGAGGGTTTTTCACCCCAGTAACCAAAAAACCGTATTTCTGGCCTAAATGTGACAGTCACTTATGCATGTCAAATCAAAGATGTGCAGTATATCAGAGGCTTTTTTCACCCCAGTAACCAAAAAGACGTATTAATGGCCTAAATGTGACAGTCGCTTGTCTAATCCCAGATGTGCAGTATATTAGAGGGTTTTTCACCCTAACCAAAAAGCTGTATTTCTGTCCTAAATGTGACAGTGACTTATGCATGTGTAATCACAGATGTGCAGTATATCAGAGGGTTTTTTCACCCCAGTAAGAAAAAAGCTGTATTTCTGTCCTAAATGTGACAGTGGCTTATGCACATGTAATCACAGATGTGCAGTATGTAACCAAAAAGCTGTATTTCTGTCCTAAATGTGACAGTCACTTATGCACGTGTAATCCCAGATATGCAGTATATTAGAGGTTTTTTTTCACCCTAACCAAAAAGCTGTATTTCTGTCCTAAATGTGACAGTCACTTATGCTTGTCTAATTCCAGATATGCAGTATATTAAAGGGTTTTTTCACCCTAACCAAAAAGCTGTATTTTTGTCCTAAATGTGACAGTCACTTATGCATGTGTAATCCCAGATGTGTAGTATATGAGAGGCTTTTTTCACCCCAGTATGCCAAAGCCATATTTATGGCCTAAATGTGACAGTCACTTTTGCACGTGTTGGCTCAGGGCAGGCTTAAAAAAATGTGCACTGCACCCACAAAACACTTTTTCTGTAGATCGCTGAGTACATAAACCAGTTCTTGATAAGATCGCTCCCTGATCTCTCCCTCACAGCAGCTGCAGCCTCTCCCTACACTAATCCGAGCAGAGTGACGGGCGGCGCTAAGTGACTCCAGCTTAAATAGAGGCTGGGTCACATTCTGCAGTTGGCCAATCACAGCCATGCCAATAGTAGGCTTTGGGGCTTTGCAGCATTTCAAAAAGAGCCATAAAAATTGACGAACACCGAACCCGAACTTTTACGTAAATGTTCGGTTTCGGGTCCGGGTGCCGAAAAACCTAAAGTTCGGTACAAACCCGAACTTTTCAGTTCAGGTTTGCTCAACTCTAATCCTGATGCATACTGAACAGAATGCTCTCCATTCAGAATGCATTAGGATTAAAATGATCATTTTTCCGGTATTGAGCCCCTAGGACGGAACTCAAGACAGGAAAAGAATAATGCAAGTGTGAAAGTACCATAAGGCAGGCATGGCTCAATGGGTAAAACGTCCCATGTGTATCGCTGGAATCACCATCTTCCTCAGGGGTCTCCAACGTTTTTGTACTTGTATGTTCCATGGCATAACTAATGCCTTGTAAATGTTTTGTACCCTTCTCCTGACTGATCCCTTTGATGTGTCGTAAACTGTTTAAAATAAAACTAAGAAAATCCTGCTAGAACAACTGCACTTTATATGGGATTAATCAGAATCAACTTAAATGATGGCAGCTGTGTAGTGACTACTAACGTATTTAACATGAATTTAAATGTAATTGGATAATTCTGAACGCAACCGCATGCCCAGTTATGAGGGTGTTCACACTTATGAAACCACATTATTTTAGCTTTGTTATTTTTATTTCCCCCCTAAATGATTTTTGTAGATGTTTCAATGGATCTGTACAGTTTATGGGTCACATAAAAGGTATCGGATATATAGGCTAAATATTTTTTATTAATATGTGCTAAAACTTTTTTGCTTCAGGTGTCTCTTTCAGGGGTTAGTAAAAAGATACAGTCCTTCTGAACCAGTTAACCACTTCAGCCCCGCTAGGTGAAACCCCCTTCATGACCAGAGCACTTTTTACACTTCGGCACTACACTACTTTCACCGTTTATCGCTCGGTCATGCAACTTACCATACAAATGAATTTTACCTCCTTTTCTTCTCACTAATAGAGCTTTCATTTGGTGGTATTTCATTGCTGCTGGCATTTTTACTTTTTTTGTTATTAATCAAAATGTAACGATTTTTTTGCAAAAAAATGACATTTTTCACTTTCAGCTGTAAAATTTTGCAAAAAAAACGACATCCATATATAAATTTTTCGCCAAATTTATTGTTCTACATGTCTTTGATAAAAAAAAAATGTTTGGGCAAAGAAAAATTGGTTTGGGTAAAAGTTATAGCATTTACAAACTATGGTACAAAAATGTGAATTTCCGCTTTTTGAAACAGCTCTGACTTTCTGAGCACCTGTCATGATTCCTGAGGTTCTACAATGCCCAGACAGTAGAAAACCCCCACAAATGACCCCATTTCGGAAAGTAGACACCCTAAGGTATTCGCTGATGGGCATAGTGAGTTCATAGAACTTTTTATTTTTTGTCACAAGTTAGCGGAAAATGAGGATGATTTTATTTTTTTTATTTTTTCTTACAAAGTCTCATATTCCACTAACTTGCGACAAAAAATAAAAAATTCTAGGAACTCACCATGCCCCTCACAGAATACCTTGGGGTGTCTTCTTTCCAAAATGGGGTCACTTGTGGGGTAGTTATACTGCCCTGGCAATTTAGGGGCCCAAATGTGTGAGAAGAACTTTGCAATCAAAATGTGTAAAAAATGACCGGTGAAATCCAAAAGGTGCACTTTGGAATATGTGCCCCTTTGCCCACCTTGGCAGCAAAAAAGTGTGACACATCTGGTATCGCCGTACTCAGGAGAAGTTGGGGAATGTGTTTTGGGGTGTCATTTTACATATACCCATGCTGGGTGAGAAAAATATCTTGGTCAAATGCCAACTTTGTATAAAAAAATGGGAAAAGTTGTCTTTTGCCAAGATATTTCTCTCACCCAGCATGGGTATATGTAAAATGACACCCCAAAACACATTCCCCAACTTCTCCTGAGTACGGCGATACCAGATGTGTCACACTTTTTTGCTGCCAAGGTGGGCAAAGGGGCACATATTCCAAAGTGCACCTTTCAGATTTTGCAGGCCATTTTTTACACATTTTGATTGCAAGGTACTTCTCACACATTTGGGCCCCTAAATTGCCAGGGCAGTATAACTACGCCACAAGTGACCCCATTTTGGAAAGAAGACACCCCAAGGTATTCCGTGAGGGGCATGGCGAGTTCCTAGAATTTTTTATTTTTTGTCACAAGTTAGCGGAAAATGATGATTTTTTTTTTTTCTCTTTTTTCCTTACAAAGTCTCATATTCCACTAACTTGCGACAAAAAATAAAAAATTCTAGGAACTCGCCATGCCCCTCACGGAATACCTTGGGGTGTCTTCTTTCCAAAATGGGGTCACTTGTGGCGTAGTTATACTGCCATGGCAATTTAGGGGCCCATATGTGTGAGAAGTACTTTGCAATCAAAATCTGTAAAAAATGACCGGTGAAATCCGAAAGGTGCACTTTGGAATATGTGCCCCTTTGCCCACCTTGGCAGCAAAAAAGTGCGACACATCTGGTATCGCCGTACTCAGGAGAAGTTGGGGAATGTGTTTCGGGGTGTCATTTTACATATACCCATGCTGGGTGAGAAAAATATCTTGGTCAAATGCCAACTTTGTATAAAAAAATGGGAAAAGTTGTCTTTTGCCAAGATATTTCTCTCACCCAGCATGGGTATATGTAAAATGACACCCCAAAACACATTCCCCAACTTCTCCTGAGTATGGCGATACCAGATGTGTGACACTTTTTTGATGCCAAGGTGGGCAAAGGGGCACATATTCCAAAGTGCACCTTTCGGATTTCACCGGTCATTTTTTACAGATTTTGATTGCAAAGTACTTCTCACACATATGGGCCCCTAAATTGCCATGGCAGTATAACTACGCCACAAGTGACCCCATTTTGGAAAGAAGACACCCCAAGGTATTCCGTGAGGGGCACTGCGAGTTCCTAGAATTTTTATTTTTTTGTCACAAGTTAGCGGAAAATGATGATTTTTTTTTTTTTCTCTTTTTTCCTTACAAAGTCTCATATTCCACTAACTTGCGACAAAAAATAAAAAATTCTAGGAACTCGCCATGCCCCTCACGGAATACCTTGGGGTGTCTTCTTTCCAAAATGGGGTCACTTGTGGGGTAGTTATACTGCCCTGGCAATTTAGGGGCCCAAATGTGTGAGAAGTACTTTGCAATCAAAATGTGTAAAAAATGGCCTGCGAAATCCGAAAGGTGCACTTTGGAATATGTGCCCCTTTGCCCACCTTGTCTGCAAAAAAGTGTCACACATCTGGTATCGCCGTACTCAGGAGAAGTTGGGGAATGTGTTTTGGGGTGTCATTTTACATATACCCATGCTGGGTGAGAGAAATATCCTGGCAAAAGACAACTTTTCCAAATTTTTTATACAAAGTTGGCATTTGATCAAGATGTTTATCTCACCCAGCATGGGTATATGTAAAATGACACCCCAAAACACATTGCCCAACTTCTCCTGAGTACGGCGATACCAGATGTGTGACACTTTTTTGCAGCCTAGATGCGCAAAGGGGCCCAAATTCCTTTTAGGAGGGCATTTTTAGACATTTGGATCCCAGACTTCTTCTCATGCTTTAGGGCCCCTAAAAAGCCAGGACAGTATAAATACCCCACATGTGACCCCACTTTGGAAAGAAGACACCCCAAGGTATCCAATGAGGGGCCTGGCAAGTTCATAGAAATTTTTATAATTCATAAGTTAGCGGAAATTGATTTTTTTTTTTTTTCTCTCACAAAGTCTCACTTTCCGCTAACTTAGGACAAAAATTTAAATCTTTCATGGACTCAATATGCCCCTCAGCAAATACCTTGGGGTGTCTTCTTTCCAAAATGGGGTCAGTTGTTGGGTGTTTGTACTGTCCTGGCATTTGAGGGTCTCCGCAATCATTACATGTATGGCCAGCATTAGGAGTTTCTGCTATTCTCCTTATATTGAGCATACAGGTAATGAGATTTTTTTTTCCGTTCAGCCTCTGGGCTGAAAGAAAAAAATGAACGGCACAGATTTCTTCATTCGCATCGATCAATGTGGATGAAAAAATCTCTGCCCAAAAAAAAAAATGGAGGGGAAAGGCGTCTGCCAGGACATAGGAGCTCCGCCCTACATCCATACCCACTTAGCTCGTATGCCCTGGCAAACCAGATTTCTCCATTCACATCAATCGATGTGGATGAATAAATCATTGCCGGGATTTTTTTTGATTTTTTTTTATATATATATATACAAAGTGTTTGCCAAAGCATAGGAACGCCGCCTTGGCAAACGTATCTGTCACTGCAGAGGAGAAAATCCCGTCTTGCAGCGCCACATACACCGACTTGCGTGTAATCTGACAGCAGCGCAATGCTTCTGTCAGAATGCACATCGGTGCTGCAGCTGGTCGATCGGTTGGTCCACCTGGAAGGTAAAAAAAGAAAAAAAAAAAAAAAAAAAACCAGGCCGCAACGCAATAATTTTATTAACTTTGCAACAGAACATATAAACTTTAACTTTTTTAACTGAACATTAACGTGTTTGCTTACTGGTGTGTTTTTTTTTTTTTTTTTACCTTTATAGAACAAACCTCTCCTTCCCCATGGGTCAATGTGCAAAGCGCAAATCGCCCAAAGATGTGGCGAAGTGCGTTATGCACTTTGTCCCATGTGAAAGGAGACGTTTGCAGCAGCAGTGAGTGAATGGGCCCTAATAGCCCTGTGTGCCTGTCCTGGTGAGATGATCCCTATGCTAATAGTGTACCTGTGAGTGGTACTTCCGGAAACACTCTCCAAAGCATAGGGCAGGGTGGTCCGGACAGTCAGGACAGAAATAGCGGGTGTCACGCCTTATTCCACTCCTGCTACAGACACGACATCTTTTTCGGGGTGACTGTTGGGTTGAGGTACCAGGAACGACATTGGGGAAATGTCGCTCGTGTAGACGGCTAATTACACTGGTGGTTGGGGCCACGGAACCTCCTGGATACAGGAGGTTCTCGATGATCTCTTCCTGAAATTTGAGGAAGGATCCAGTTCTCCCAGCCTTACTGTAGAGAACAAAACTATTGTACAGAGCCAATTGAATTAAATATACAGACACCTTCTTATACCAGCGTCTGGTGCGTCTGGAAACTAAATACGGAGACAACATCTGGTCATTGAAGTCCACCCCTCCCATGTGGAGGTTATAGTCGTGGACTGAGAGGGGCTTTTCAATGACACGGGTTGCTCGCTCAATTTGTATTGTCGTGTCTGCGTGAATGGAGGAGAGCATGTAAACGTCACGCTTGTCTCTCCATTTCACCGCGAGCAGTTCTTCGTTACACAATGCGGCCCTCTGCCCCCTTGCAAGACGGGTGGTAACGAGCCGTTGGGGGAAGCCCGCGCGACTAGTTCGCGCGGTACCACAGGCGCCAATCCGTTCTAGAAACAAATGCCTAAAGAGGGCCACACTTGTGTAAAAATTGTCCACGTAAAGATGGTACCCCTTGCCGAATAAGGGTGACACCAAGTCCCAAACTGTCTTCCCACTGCTCCCCAGGTAGTCAGGGCAACCGACCGGCTCCAGGGTCTGATCTTTTCCCTCATAGACACGAAATTTGTGGGTATAGCCTGTGGCCCTTTCACAGAGCTTATACAATTTGACCCCATACCGGGCGCGCTTGCTTGGGTTGTATTGTTTGAAGCCAAGGCGCCCGGTAAAATGTGTCAGGGACTCGTCTATGCAGATGTTTTGCTCTGGGGTATAAATATCTGCACATTTCTGGTTGAAATGGTCTATGAGGGGCCGAATTTTGTGGAGCCGGTCAAAAGCAGGGTGGCCCCTGGGACGGGAGGCGGTGTTGTCACTAAAGTGCAGGAACCGCAGGATGGCCTCAAAACGTGCCCTGGACATGGCAGCAGAGAACATGGGCATGTGATGAATCGGGTTCGTGGACCAATATGACCGCAATTCATGCTTTTTTGTCAGGCCCATGTTGAGGAGGAGGCCCAGAAAAGTTTTAAGTTCGGAAACTTGGACTGGTTTCCACCGGAAAGGCTGGGCATAAAAGCTTCCCGGGTTAGCGGTGATAAATTGTGTGGCATACCTGTTTGTTTCGGCCACAACTATGTCTAAAAGCTCCGCAGTCAAGAACAGCTCAAAAAATCCCAGGGCCGAACCGATCTGAGCTGTCTCAACCCGAACTCCAGACTGGGCAGTGAAAGGGAAAACTACAGGTGTGGCTGAAGTTGGGGACTGCCAATCAGGGTTTGCCAGCACCTCTGGGATTCTAGGGGCTCTACGGGCACGTCTTTGCGGTGGCTGCGACGGGGTCACTACTGCACGTGCCACCGTACCAGCTTCAACTGCCCTTCTGGTGCTCGCTACTTCACCAGGTTGTACGGCAGTGCTGGTACTAGGTCCAGGAAGGGCTGGGCTGCTGGTGTATGCCTCACCACGTAATCCGACAGCATCAGCCCCACTCTGCTGCTCTTGAAGCGGATCCTGCGCAACCTGCGGTCTAGCGACACGGGGCCGGGTACGCCTGGTGGTATCAGGGACCTCAGCCTCCTCGTCCGAACTTTGGGTCAGAGAGCCACTGCTTTCTACAGGTTCGTATTCTGACCCGCTGGATTCATCAGATGAGGGTTCCCACTCCTCATCCGACTGGGTCAGAAGCCTGTAGGCCTCTTCAGAAGAATACCCCCTGTTAGACATGTGGGCAACTAAATTTAGGGGTATTCCCTGAGACTACCCAAGAAAAAAAAAGCAAGCCTGTCTTACAAAGGGGAGGCTAGCGAAGTACCGGAGGCCGCTGCGGTTGATAAAAAATATCAAAACTGATTTTTTTATCGCCGCAGTGCGTGTAAAGTGAATGTGCAGTGATCAAAAAAAAATTTTTTTTTGTCACTGCGGTGGGGCGGGTGTGGGCGAACGCACGTGTGGGCGACCGATCAGGCCTGATCGGGCAAACACTGCGTTTTGGGTGGAGGGCGAACTAAAGTGACACTAGTACAATTATAGATCTGACCGTGATCAGTTTTGATCACTTCCAGATACTATAAAAGTACAAATGCTGATTAGCGATACGCTAATCAGCGAATAACGGACTGCGGTGCGGTGGGCTGGGCGCTAACTGATCGCTAACTACCTAACCAAGGGACCTAAACTATACCTAAAACCTAACGGTCAATAACAGTGAAAAAAAAAAGTGACAGTTTGCACTGATCACTTTTTTCTTTTCACTTGTGATTGACAGGGGTGATCAAAGGGGTGATCAAAGGGTTAATTGGGGTTCAGGGGGGTGATCAGGGGCTAAAGTGTAGTGTTTGGTGTACTCACTGTGAAGCCTGCTCCTCTGCTGGATCCAACCAACGAAAAGAACCAGCAGAGGAGCAGGCAGCCATATATCAGATCATATTTACTAATATGATCTGATATCTGGCACTTTGATTGGATTTTTTAAAAATCAGCAACCTGCCAGCCACGATCATTGGCTGGCAGGTTGCTGACGAAATACTGCTGTGCGAAATGCCGGCGCGAACTGCGCATGCGCGCGCGCATATTCGCGTCATCTCGCGTCTCGCGAGATGACGCGTATATGCGTGACTGTGCGCAGCGCTGCCTCCTCCGGACCGCACATCTGCGTTAGGCGGTCCGGAGGTGGTTAAACAAATGTTTCTAACCCACCACCGCCACTACCACCACCACCACTACCACCACTAGGGGGTGTGTAATGCGAACATCACTCAAGTTGCTGTCAGTTGACTTGGTTTTCCACCATGTAACAACAAAGAGTATTTATTGGAATCATTTTATTAATGCTAGAAAAGTTTCCAGTTAAACTTCCCCAGCAGAGGGCAGTATAAGTATTGTTCTAACTTCTAAGCATATAGTAAAAGGCAGAACAGCTGCACTCCTAGAGACATTCCTCATATAGGAAAGTCAAACATGTGTCAGTTAATGTGTTGGAGACAATAGTGTGATTGAGCGATGAATCTAATGTACCATAGAGTTAAACTTTCTTCATGCAAAGAGATTAGTATAGTATACTACACAGCAGAACACTTGTCTTTCTGCAGCAGCACCCACTAGTAAGAGTGAACTTCTGGTGGTGGAGAGACTGTTGTGTCACTGAACAAGTAAGGATTTTACTGCCTTTTATTTGCATCATATGTTTTATGCCTTATTTACATGTCTTTGTGTGTGGACTCCCATATTGTTGAATGGATTAGGCAGTGGATGAGGGGCAGACAACAGAAGGTTGTAGTCAATGGAGTATATTCAAACCATGGTCTTGTTACCAGTGGGGTACCTCAGGGATCTGTTCTGGGACCCATATTGTTTAATATCTTTATCAGCGAAGTTGCAGAAGGCCTCGATGGTAAGGTGTGTCTTTTTGCTGATGACACAAAGATTTGTAACAAGGTTGATGTTCCTGGAGGGATACACCAAATGGAAAAGGATTTAGGAAAACTAGAGGAATGGTCAAAAATCTGGCAACTAAAATTTAATGTTGATAAGTGCAAGATAATGCACCTGGGACGTAAAAACCCAAGAGCAGAATATAAAATCAGTGATACAGTCCTAACCTCAGTATCTAAAGAAAAGGATTTAGGAGTCATTATTTCAGAAGACTTAAAGGTAGGCAGACAATGTCATAGAGCAGCAGGAAATGCTAGCAGAATGCTTGGGTGTATAGGGAGAGGTATAAGCAGTAGAAAGAGTGAAGTGCTTATGCCGCTCTACAGAGCACTAGTGAGACCTCACCTGGAGTATTGTGCGCAGTACTGGAGGCCATATCTCCAGAAGGATATTGATACTTTGGAGAGAGTTCAGAGAAGAGCTACTAAACTGGTACATGGATTGCAGGATAAAACTTACCAGGAAAGATTAAATGACCTTAACATGTATGGCTTGGAAGAAAGACGAGACAGAGGGGATATGATAGAAGCTTTTAAATACATAAAGGGAATCAACAAGGTAAAAGAGGAGAGGGGCAAAGGTTTCAAAGTAATATCAGGAAGTCTTACTTTACTGAGAGAGTAGTGGATGCATGGAATAGCCTTCCTGCAGAAGTGGTAGCTGCAAATACAGTGAAGGAGTTTAAGCATGCATGGGATAGGCATAAGGCCATCCTTCATATAAGATAGGGCCAGGGGCTATCCATAGTATTCAGTATATTAGGCAGACCAGATGGGTCAAATTGTTCTTATCTGCCGACCTATTCTATATTTCTATGTCAGTGTTTGGTCAGTGATTTCCATCAGTGATTTTGAGCCAAAACCAGGTGCGGCTCTAAACACAGATCAGGTGCAGATCTTTCCCTTATACCTTATGTCTGTGGAGGCTCCAGTCCTGGTTTTAGCTCACAATCACTGATGGAAATCACAGACCAAAACACTGATGTGTGAATGAGGCTTTATACAGGAAATGCTTGGTGATCAGATGTTTGGTCTTTGACTTTCTTTTCCTCCTTTGATTATATTATTAGCCGGTATATTTAGTTTTATTTCTGCATCCCTAAACCTGATGCCAACTTGAGCTGCCCACATTGCTGCCAAGTATTTTTAGCCTTGTGTAAAGTAAGAACAAACTCTCCTTTGGTTTTTATCTTCCCTTTTTGTTACTTGGTCTTTGCTGTCATGTGGTGGACATGAGATAGAAGTACACACTTGGTCTTGTTTCATGATGTGGAAATGTAACTCAGTCTTTAAAAGAGTGATATATTTTATACTAATGCAAAATGCTGAAACTTTTTATGATCTGTAGCTCATATGTGTTATTTACGTGCCACATTTTGAGACAGGAAACACGTGGTCACTAGCTGTGACCAGTAGCAGATTTTACCACCATGCAAGCCAAGCAAATGCATGGGGTCTCAGGTATCATAAATGCCAAATTGGCACCAGGCTGTGGCACCCGAATAAGGCTACTTTCACACTAGCGTTCGTCGGTCCGCTCGTGAGTTCCGTTTGAAGGGGCTCACGAGCGGACCTGAACGCTTCCGTCCAGCCCTGATGCAGTCTGAATGGATGCGGATCCGCTCAGACTGCATCAGTCTGGCGGCGTTCAGCCTCCGCTCCGCTCGCCTCCGCACGGACAGGCGGACAGCTGAACACTGCTTGCAGCGTTCGGGTGTCCGCCTGGCCGTGCGGAGGCGTGCGGATCCGTCCAGACTTACAATGTAAGTCAATGGGGACGGATCCGTTTGAAGATGCCACAATATGGCTCAATCTTCAGGCGGATCCGTCCCCCATTGACTTTACATTGAAAGTCTGGACGGATCCGTACGAGGCTATTTTCACACTTAGCTGTTATATGCTAAAAATAATGCAGACGGATCCGTTCTGAACGGAGCCTCCGTCTGCATTATTATGATCGGATCCGTTCAGAACGGATCCGCCCGAACGCTAGTGTGAAAGTAGCCTTACACAGCTCCGTACACTTTATAATGGTTACTGCAGGGCTGCACCCATTCAATGTACTTCCAGTGCCTGGTTTTGGCACCAGAGCTTCTGAAAACTGATCGCTGGTGGTGCTGGGAGTCGGACCAGTTTGATATTGATGACCAATTCTAATGATAGATAATCTATAAGTAAGTCCTGGAATATGCCTTTAACCTCTTCATGACACAGTGATTTTCCCTTTTTTGCATTTTTGTTTTTCATTCCTTACCTTCCCATTCACGCAGACCTATGAGGGCTTTTTTTTTTGGGGGGGGGGGGGAGTTCAAATGTCAACATTTAGGCTAGGTCGACACGACATTTGTCTCATGACAATTTTTATAATAATAGTCTATGGTGTCGCACTGTGACTGCGACACGACAGTCACAAAAAAATCAATTTCAAATGGATTTTCTGCGACTGTTGCGTCGCAGTCGCAGCATGTTGCAATGCAACACCATAGACTATCATTATAAAAAATGGTCGTGCGACAAATGTCATTGTGTAGACCTAGCCTTAATATTGTGTACAATGTAGTAGGACGCTAGCAAAAAATTTCAAATGGGGTGGAATTGTAAAAAAATACAACTGCTCCATAGTTTTATGTTTTTTTTTTTTTTTTACGGCATTCCTTATGCCATAAAACTGACCTGTTCCCTTCATTCTGTGGGTCAGTACGATTACTGCGACCATTGGCGACCCACCAAGCAAATGTTGGTTTTGTAGTGGAGTCTTATTTTTTTGTGGAGGGGCATGGATGGAGTTGGGGAGGAGTGCCAAAGCTGAACTTTTACACCAGCGCCCATGCTCTTCTTTTTAGGTGAGGCTCTGTACACACCAAAGTAGTGAATGCATCGCCCCCAATGCATGAAACTGGATGCCTTACGACTGCATACATCTACCACTGACTGCCACTATAAAAAACTTGCACTGCACAGTATACATCTTTTGTAGGATCCACTTGTATTGAAAAACTTAGTATAGTTACTATAATACTTATGGACTAACTAATTTATGCAAACAATTGCCTAAAGCAGGCATGCTCAACCTGCGGCCCTCCAGCTGTTGTAAAACTACAACTCTCACAATGCCCTGCTGTAGGCTGATAGCTGTAGGCCTAAAGCAATCAGTACAAGTTTAGGAAAGAAAAATCAGCCCAAATCATTACCATTACTGTATATCAAGAAAGAGACATTTCCCTGCTAAAATGAGGAAGAATTCCTAAAGTAAGAGTGACATGGGGAGAATGACAGACTGAGCGGCATGTGGGTCAGAGAAAGCTCTAACCACAGTGCTGATGCGGGTGCAATGTCTCTAACGAGTTAACTCTCCCCAGGCTGTGGGACTGCCCAAGTGAGTCAGATCAGCCTTCTAACACTCCTCCAGCTGCAGGCTTGGTACAGTCTTTGTCTTTCTTTGATATGGCCTGCACGCTGTGCGCTGAAAGAAGAACTTAACTGTTAGCTCTCCTGCCCAGAAGTGTCTGTAAGCTTCATAGACAAGTGTAAGTCTATCGTTCAGTACTTATCTTATGTTATACCTGTTTGTTTAGCTGGGTCTTTGGTTAATAGTTAGTAATCTTTCTACTTGCACACAATATTTGCTATGGCAGATCTCAGGCTGTACATTGTTGCGTGCACAGTAATTAACCTTTTAGTTAGTCATCAATTAACAGCTACAGGTGTTCTCCACCTTTAGCACCACGGCTAATCGGAATGATAGGATGACAAATATTGGCGAATAAAAATTAATACTGCATATAGGTGGGCAGTGTTGTAGCTTTCAACCCACTGACAATCATAGACACCTAGCCTTTCTGCTGCCTGAGACGCAAACTGAAATCGCGCCCCCCCATGCCAATTTCTTTACCCTCACCCCTTTGCCACACTAAAAGCGCTCATTGCTCTTCTGCTGCCCCCCTCTTGCCAATACCTGGTGCTCCCTGAGGCGTTCGCCTCACCTGGCCTCATTGGTGGTGCACCCCTGCATAGGCATGCTGAGAGTTGTAGTTTTGCATTAACCTGTTACCTGGATTTTGGGTATAGAGCTGGGGACATGAATTGCTAGATGGCTGCAATACCCATTCCCCATAGCTCTGTGCGCTTTTATTGTGTCAAAAAAAGATTTTATATATATGTAAATGAGGCTACTAACGTTTCTGGAGCCCAGCCACGCCCACTTTGAATTAGCCCAACACCACCCCGCATACTCCGAATCTCCTCCTTGCTCCCCGACGTCACAAAGCTAGAGCGCCGTAATCTCGCGATGCGTGAGCTAGCGCATGCGCAGTGTCGGCATAGTGTTCCTTCCCTGTGCTAGCATCAGCCTCAGGGAATGAACTGTGCATGTGCTAGCTCGTGCATCGCGAAATTACGGTGCTCTAGCTTTGTGACGTTGGGGAGCAAGGAGGAGATTCGGAGTATGCGGGGTGGTGTTGGGCTTCTTCAAAGTGGGCGTGGCCGGGCTAAGAGTCAGAGAAGGCTGGACTCATCTCTGAAGCATGGAGGAGACAGGACTCATCTAAGCTTCATTTACATATATATATATAAAAAAAATTGACACAATAAAAGCACACAGAGCTATGGGGACTGGATATTGCGGATGTGCAAGCGGCGATCTAGCAGCCCATGTCCTCAGCTCTATACCCAAAATCCAGGTGACAGGTTCCCTTTAAGGAAAGGGTCATAGCTGTACAAACACATTCCTAGGAATAAGAAAACCTATTGTGTCATTCACACGAACGTATTTTGCTTCCGTGTCCTTTTCATTTTTTTGCAGATAGGATGCAGACCCATTCAGTTGGTTTACCCGATACAGCATTTTCTGATGAACCCAAAAAAAACAGGGAAACATCGGTTGTTGAGGTTCACCACCAACTATTACAACATTTTCCCAGGCCCGAGACATTGTTGGGTCCTGGTGCTGTGCTGTACTGAAATTTTCACTGGAGACATTGAGGTCTGCCAATTCAGGACCCGGAAGCAAATCCTCCACATCTCCCACCATTACAATCAGCGGGGTAGTCTCCCCCTCTTCCACCGAAGTGGCAGCCACCCCTACCGCTGGCACTTTGGTCTCAGGTTCCCAGGGTTCTGGCCTCCCTTCCGAGCTAGGCCACTCTGCTGAAGTTACCCCTGACTCAGGGGCATCAACAACTCTCACAGCCGGGCACAGGGCCAGGAATCCCGGAAAGTCTCTCCCTATTATTAGTTCATACGTGGGTCCACTTGCCGCCTCCCATGGATAGAGACACCAGGGCGGTGGGATAGTCCTTTAAATCTCCATGTATGCACAGGACCCCTATTTTTCGGCCAGTATACTCATCGAGCTGCACCAAGGTAGCTCTTACCAGAGACACCAGACTTCCTGAGTACAACAAAGCCACTGCCAGAGTGTCTCCAAATTCTACCTGGCACAGGTGGTTATTCTCTATAGTCTCTGGGATACCTGATGCACACAGCTTCCTGGTGTACAGCTAATTGCGGTAT
Organism: Bufo gargarizans; assembly: GCF_014858855.1. Lineage (NCBI taxonomy): Eukaryota > Metazoa > Chordata > Amphibia > Anura > Bufonidae > Bufo > Bufo gargarizans. The sequence goes on from NC_058080.1 coordinate 124,511,291, forward strand.
CTATAGTTAGCCTCCATGGGTTCGCCCCGATGGGGACAGTCGGCCCTTATGTGGCCAGGCTCCTGACACCGCCAACATACTATCTGAGCTGGGTCTATGGGGGGTAACCCCCGGACGGGTTTGGTTGGCACAAGTCTCTGGGATGGAGATTGCTGGGGTTTGGCTGCCCCCTCTCAAATGAAACCCCTTTCAAATTCCTTGTAGCCTCATAGCATTCCACCAGGTCCACCATCTCAAGGACATTACCAGGAGACACCTGGCCGATCCAGTGCTGGAGGGGGTACGGCAAAGCCCTCCAGAACACATCAGTAAACAGACGGTCCAACATAGCAGTGGCACGTCAGGTTGCAGACATTTTTGCAACAGGTGTAATAGGGTATAATACTGGGGCCTCCCGAGCTCAGCCGGGTTAAACTCCCACTGATGCACCCGCTGGGCCCGGACTAATACATTTACCTCAGTCTCGCCAGGATCTCACCCGTTGCTCCCAGGGTATCTTCTCTCTCACGGCTACCTTCTTGAAGATCGCCAAATAGGTCTCAACGTCGTATGTGGGGCTCATCTTGGGGATCGCCGCACGGACCAATTTGCGGGCATTGTGGATGCTCTGCGATGATCCTGCTGCTTGTAAAGCCATCACATGTTGTAACAGCAGTTGGTTTGTTTCCTGCTGTTGCTTATTGTCCTCCCGCTGTTGCAGGTAAGCTTCTATGAGGGCTTTCACGACAGTTTCCATTTTGTCGAGGGACAGGGGTTGTAATTTCGCTGGTTTGATGTAAGACATACAATCGTGCCCGCAAAAACAAAAATGTTTCTGCATTCACGCCAGCCTCACTGCAATGCCCGCATCCTCCACCAATTGTGGGGATTCGCTCTGGTAGTTGAGATAAGCAGGTGCAGTACAGGGGCAAAGTACAAGTTTGTAATTCAAATGTCCATGTTTATTTACACATAAGGTCAAGCAAAAACACTCTTTGCAAGGTTGGTGTTTGTTCACACTGAGTAGAAAGTTCATGCCTAAAAAAAAGTCACCTTGTCGGCGGATCTGCCTCCAGCAGTGCAAATGCAGGATTTAGGTGACCTGCATTACCAAGACACAGGTCTCAGTCTCAGCTTTCCAGCCCAGCTCAGAGCTCAGTTCCCACACAGCGATTGCCAGAGCTCCTCTGTCAGAGAGAGGTAATCACTTCCAGCTGACACTGCCGGCTGGGTATTTTATAGGCCAGTCAAGACCCAGCCTGGAACGTGGGAAGTAGTCACCCACCCAGCACTTTGCCTACTCTCAGTAAGAGCCATCCCGGATCAGCTATACAGCCATACTAAAGTAGTAAATTGTCAATTAGCATTAGCTGCCGCTGACACCTGAAGATACCGGCCCTTACTTCACCGAGGCCAGGAACCTCAGTGACACATACCTTCCGTCAACGATGGACCATTGCGCCTGCCTAATATAAATATATATATATATTTATTTATTGTGGGGATTCGCTCTGGTAGATAGGATAGGCGGAAGCAGTATAGAGGCACCAACCAGTTCTTAAATCAAACAGTTCAGTGTTTATTCAAACTCTTGGCAAATTCATAAACAAAAAGTCACATTCAACACAAAAAGTCTGAGTGTGTACCATTAATAACCACCCTCTGTTTTCTATCACTGAGCCAGTTACTTACCCACATACAGACATTTTCTCCCAGTCCGAGCATTCTCATTTTAAATACTAACCTTTTATGTGGTACAGTGTCAAATGCTTTGGAGAAGTCCAGATATACAACATCCGTTGATTCAACACTGTCAAATCTAGAACTTACCTCCTCATAGAAACTGATTAAAGTAGTTTGACATGACCGATCCCTCATGAAGCCATGCTGATATGATGTAATGATCTTGTTTTCATTGAGATCCTCCAGGATAGCATCTCTTAGAAAACCTTCAAACAGTTTACCCACAACAGATGTTAAACTTACTGGCCTTTAGTTTCCAGGCTCTGTTTTTGGACCCTTTTTGAATATTGGCACCACATTTACTATGCGCCAATCCTGTGGAACACTCCCTGTCAGTATAGAGTCTGTAAATATCAGAAATAAGGGTCTGGCTAAGACATTACTTAATTCTCTTAGGATACGGGGGTGTATGCCATCTGGATCTGGCGATTTGTCTATTTTAATCTTTTTAAGTCGCTGTTGTACTTCTTCCTGGGTCAGACAGGACAATTTTAATAGGGAATTTACTTTTACATTTGCATTTCATCTGACAGTTTATTTTCCTCAGTGAATACAGTGGAAAAAAAAATATTTAATAGCTTTGCTTTCTCCTCGTAGCTCTCTGCAACTCCCCCCTCATTGCTCTGCAGAGGGCCGACACCTTCAGATTTATACTTTTTACCATTTATATTATTGAAGAACATTTTAGGGTTAGTTTTGCTCTCTTTGGCAATTAATATCTTGATCTCTAGTTTGGCGGCTTTTATTTGTTTTTTACACATTCAATTTTTTTCCTTATAGTTTTTCAGTGCTTCCTCCTGTTTTAGTGATTTAAATGCATTCTTTTTGTCATTTATTGCCTTTTTTACAGTTCTATTTATCCACATTGGTTTCTTCTTGTTCCTTAACCCTATATTCCCATACCTCTCACAATTAGATTTTAGGATGCTTTTAAAAATATCCCATTTTGTGGCGGTATTTTTTATTTTTGAGGACTTTGTCATAGTTAGTTAGGCATATGGCCTCTCTTATTTGGCTAAAGTTAGCTTTTTTGAAGTTTTGTATTTTTGTTCCTCCCTGTAGAAACGCTTGTTTGAAGGTAATTGGAAGGTTATTAATTCATCCTGCACATCTGTTGTTCTGTCAGGTCTATTGGTTAATACTAAGTCCAGTATGTCCGTCCCTCTACTCGGGTCCTGAACCAGTTGGGAAAGGTAATTGTCTTTGGTTATTGCCAAGAACCTGTTTCCTTTATGAGATGTACAGCTTTCAGTTTCCCAGTCTATATCTGGGTAGTTGAAGTGCCCCATAATAACCACCTCATTATGATTTTCCGCCTTGTCTATCTCGTTTAGTAGTAGATTTTCTGTGGACTCTGGTATGTTAGGTGGTTTATAATAAACTGCTATTAGTAATTTATTATTATTTTTGCCTCTATGTATTTCTTGGGCTTTAGACAGGACTTTACATAAGGCAGACCCCTCCCCCTCTCCAGTTTTGACGATCCTTTCTAAACAGTCTGTAACCTTGTACATTAACTGCCCAGTCATAGCTATCATCCAGCCATGTCTCAGTTATTCCCACTATGTCATAGTCCTCCTCACACATCACTAATTCCAGTTCACCAGTTTTATTAGTCAGGCTTCTGGCATTAGTATACATACAATTAAGAGGTTTATGTCTATTTTTTACCCTACACCTTTCCTTCTGAACTGTTCTAGTCCCTCCTTCCATTCATCCCCCAGTCCCACTACCTTGCCCCCGGTCTCTATCTGCACTATCTTCCCATCCTATAATGTAATTACCCTCCCTCCCAGTCCCTAGTTTAAACACTCCTCCAACTTTCTAGCCATGTTTTCCCCTAACACAGATGCCCTTTCCCCATTGAGGTGCAGCCCATCCCTACGATAGAGCCTGTAGCTGACAAAGAAGTGAGCCCAGTTCTCCAGGAACCAAAACCCCTCCTTCCTACACCAGTTCTGTAGCTACTTGTTAACCTCCCTAATCTCCTGTTGCCTTTCTTGTGTGGCTCGTGGTACAGGCTGTATTTCGGAAAACACTACCTTTGAGGTCCTTGCCCTAAGCTTTTGACCTAAATCCCTAAAATAATTTTTAAGGACTCTCCACCTTCCTCTAACTTTGTCATTGGTTCTGATATGGACCATGACTGCTGGGTCTTTTCCAGCCCCTCCTAGTAATCTGTCATCCCGATCCGCAATGTGTCGAACTCCAGCGCCAGGAAGACAACACACTGTTCTACCGGTAGGACCCCCACTGATAATGAGAATCAGGGTCCCGTACCCCCTGTAGTCCCACTGATATGAATGGAGCAGCCGGTCAGGCATGTGTGTGACCGCTCCATTTATTTCCATGGGAATTCCAGAGATAGATGAGCACTGTACTCGGCTATCTCCGGAACTCCCATAGAAATGAATGGAGCAGCCATGCACACGTGTGACTGGCTGCTCTGTTCATTTTAGGGGGGCTTCAGGGGTATGGGCCCCCGTTCTTGCGATTGATGGGGGTCCCATCGGTAGGGGATACCTGTGGATAGGAGATAACTTCTAACAACTGGAATACCCCTTTAAACCAAAGTCTACAAACTAGGAAGTTGTTTTAAAACTGCCGCTCATTACTGGCAGCACTGGCTGCCTTGAAAGGACTAGAGATGTAGAAGAGCTGACCTGGGTCCTGGATGAATGAATAACAACGGGAGAGTAGGGAGGCCCACAGTATACATATGATGGTCATTGCCGCTGAAATGAGTTGGTATAAAATGTGTGTATGTGTGTTAGCTATCTCTCTACAAACTGGCTCTCTTGACTTCCCCATGCATACATATGTATGGAAGTTTGGAAGAGCACGTACTGTGTGTGTATTCAATGGGGAGGTAGGAGAAAGCCGCTGCTAAAAAAATAACTGATAAGATGGCCCTGTGTACAGCTGAACTCAGAAAAGACAGAGAGGTAAATATATAAATTACACGTTTTTCCAGAATCTTTTCCAATAAAACTATATATCGCTCAGCTTTATCTTCCTATAACATGATGCCTTGCAGTGGTTCTCTTTATGTCTCTGTTCAATAGCAATGTACAATGACCGGAAAACCAACTTTATTAATTTAATTATGGAATCCACTTTATCCTAAACTATTACTTGATCACCCACCCCAGGGGGGACTGGCAATTTACCCTAAAGGGAAACTTGGGCTGATATCCCAAGGCCACCTGAGACCACTTCACAGCCTCCAGCCAGGTAAGTAATGATCTGACAAAGAGTTTATTAATATTGGGAGCATCAAGTACTTATGTAGCTGGCCAGCAGCCCCATGTGCCCTTCAGACTCCTGAATTCAACTGTTTTATTTCTGGATTATATACTTAAAATTATATACTTTTTTTATGTTTTGTTATTCCAGAAAGAAAATGAAGTCTGCATACATATGGATGGCTTATGTGCTATGCACTATGTATGTCATAATAAGGGTACCGATCATGGCTGAAAATCACTGTAAGGTCACAACAGAGAAAGCTGACTGTAGTCACTTGGAATTATATACTATACCTTCAGACCTTCCATCAAACATTACAACCCTCGACCTTTCCCACAATCGCCTGAAGACACTGCCTGCAGCCAATCTCTCCAGATATGATAAACTTGAGCATCTAGATGTTGGTTATAATACTCTCCATGTTCTTGAAACAGACTTGTGTCAACTACTACCATTGCTTAAAATACTAAACCTACAGCACAATGAATTTACAAAGATTCCTGAAAAGGCCTTCCTTTACTGCATGGGTCTTGTGGAGTTGCAGCTAAATTCTAATGGAATAAAAGAAATAAATGGAAATCCATTCAAATATCTTCAGGTGCTATCATGTTAATGATCTTAGCCAGTTTCAAAATGCATTTTGCTGTTAATTTGATTAAACTGGTGATTTTATTCTTGACAGAGTTTGCAACTTCTTGATGTGTCTCACAACAAAATGACAACTACAGCTTTAGGAGACCAACAGCAGCTTTCAAACCTCACCGAACTTCTGTATTCTCATAATATGATTAAAGAACTGAAGAAAGAAGATTTTATGTTTCTTTGGAAAAACTCAGTGCGGAAGCTTGATCTTTCAGCCAACCCTGTGAAAGAGGTAAGGTGTTATATATTCAGGAACAAACAAAAAGGTAAGTGGCCCTATAGCAACAATTAAAATGAGACCCCTTTCTGGTTCTGATTAAAAGGGGGCATTGTAGAGGTAATGGCTGCCCTGCCCCCATCTCTGGAGTGGGGTAAGTATAACCTGTATGAGGTGCCCGGGCATTTTGGGGTCATTATAGGGGTTGGATAACACCTTTAACACTAACAAAAGCCACAGTCAACCAGGGACTTAATTGTTCAATCTCCTTTCTATTATCCTTGGGTAATTACCCTCAACCTTATTTGTAGGAACTTTGCTGAAGAGATCCCTGCACACTTTTTTTGCCACCCCAATTTTTTTCCTAGGGCCCCATAGCATTTGCCTAGTCTACCTTTATTGCAAGTGTACCTTGGTATATTTATATCATAAGTAAAAGTATATTATCCTTGATAGTATTTGGGTATGCCTAATATGCCTCCCAACAAATTGACATCTGTTAGTTTAGGAGACCAGTAGTGGTTGCCAGAGATCACTGATGTCCATTAAGTTTAAAATTGATAAAGAATTACATTTTTCAAAATATTAGCCCATATTTTTCAAAAGTGTTGTAATTTTAGACAATGTGAGTTAAAAGTTCCTCCAATCAAAACTGATTAAAAGATGTTTTTATGGCTCACTTTGTGCAGTGGGGCACAGTCATTCAGAAAGGGCCTTCCCCAAACTGTTATTACAAATATGAAAGCATACAATTGTCTAAAATGTCTTTGTAAGCTGTAGCATAAACATTATCCTTCATTGGAAATAAAGGCATAGCCTAAACCATGAAAAACACTTCCAGCCAATATTCTAGTCATTAGTCTTGTTCTAGCTCATTAGTCTCAGCCACATTTTATGGTAGGCACTATACCTTCTAAAAGATAGCATTCTTTGGCTATGCATCCGTTAGACTGCCAGTTATCAAACAGAGATTCTTTATTTCAGACAACACATTTCCAGTACTGCAGAGTCCAGTGGCGGTGTGTTTACACCACTCTAGTTGATGCTTTTTTATTGTTTTGACATGTTTATTTGCATGTTGAGCCTGTGGGGAGTCACTCAACTTAGGAGACCCATTCCATGAAACTCCAAATGCACAGTTTTTATTCATTTGTCACTTCCAGGGTCAATTTAGAAGTCTGCCATAACAGATGAGTACATTTTTATGCGCTATGCAATTAGGCACTCGATTCGCTATGGTTTGTGTGGTTTCTGTTCTGTGAGCTGTTGTTTCACCTGAACACTTCACAATAATAGTGGTTGATATCACATTTGACCGAGGCAGATCTAGCAGCTTATAAATTTCATGAACTCGGTTGTGACTAAGGTGGCATGCTATCACTGTGCTGCCATTGTGTGCTTGATTTGTAATTCATCTGTGCACCATGGGTTTGGCTGCAATACTGATAGTATGAGTGTCTTCATACTTCTGGCCATGCCAGCCCCTGCCCTGCTCCTTCCTTCAGGCACAGGCGCCACTGTACTCATGCTGTCTGCTGTCTGCTCTCTTGCTGTCCGGTCCTGTTCCTTTCTCTCCAGCTGCAGTGTTTCTGGCTGCCTGCGTCCTCTGCAAACGATGCTCTGCTCTTTTTGTCTAAAGGACATCTGGCCTATTTCATAGGGGGTGCACTCACTCTCGCCCTTTTAAAGGGCTGGTGCACGTGCCGTCCAAATCCTTCCTAAGCCAATGGCTTGTCATCCCTGTGTATTCTGTGTATTTAAAGCATCCTCCCCAGGGTGAGGGTGCTTGAACTTTAGGTTCCTAATCTTGATTTAACGAGCAAAGGTGCACTATTCTGCCTAACTACCCATGTATTGAACTTCGGCCTGACAACTGACAACGGCTAGCATTTACCCATTGCTGTCTACCCTGACCTTCGACTTCTTTCTTGGATCTGTTTGCACACAAGTTTTCCTGACCCTAGCTGATTTTCTGACTATGAATATTGCTTGACCCTATGTGCTTTGCACCAGTGTCTCTGACCACCGTGAGTCAGTTGCCAACTACAACGGGAATATCTCAAGAGGTTAGGGCCTGATGGCTCCACTGCAGTGAAAACCAGATTCCTGTATAGGGGTTAAAGAGTGAAAACCAAGGGACTTCCAGTATAATGCTTTTAAAACCAGTTAGTTAGTACAGAGGGTCCACACCCACTGTTTAACCGCTTAAGGACCACAGGTTTATACCCCCTTAGTCACCAGGCCCTTTTTTACAAATCGGCACTTCACAACTTTAACGGTTCATTGCTCGGTCATGCAACTTGGCACCCAAATTAATTTTACCTCCTTTTCTTCTCACAAATACAGCTTTCTTTTGGTGGTATTTGAATGCTGCTGACATTTTTCATTTTTCTGATATTAATCAAAATATACCGCAATTTTCTGATATTAATCAAAATATACCGCAATTTTCTCAAAAAAAGTGTATTTTTAACTTTTTCTGGTAAAATTGTTCAAATATAATTACATTTCTATACAAGTTTGTGTCAGAATTTATTGTGTTACATGTCTTTGATAAAAAAAAATCCAATAAGTGTATATTTATTAGTTTGCGCAAATGTTATAGCGTTTACAAACTATGGTACAAAAATGTGAATTTATGCATTTTGAAGCAGCTCTGACTTTCTGAGCACCTGTCATGTTTCTTGAGGTGCTAGAATGCCAGGATAGTATAAATACCCCCCAAATGATCCCATTTTAGAAAGAAGACACCCCAAAGTAATTGCGGAGGGGCATGGTGAGTTCATGTACGATTTAATTTTTTTTCACAAGTTAGCGGAAAATGACACTTTCTGAGGAAAAAAATAAATAAAGTTTCCAATGTCTGCTAATTTCTAGCAAAAAAAAAAAAAACTCCCATGGACTCACTATGCCCCTCAGTGAATACCTTGGGGTGTCTACTTTCCGAAATGGGGTCATTTGTGGGGTGTGGGGTTCTGGCATTTTGGGCGGGGCTAAATTGTGAGCAACCCTGTAAAGCCTAAAGGTACTCGTTGGACTTTTGGCCCCTTTACGCACCTAGGCTGCAAAAAAGTGTCACACATGTGGTATCAACGTACTCAGGAGAAGTAGGGCAATGTGTTTTGGGGTGTATTTTTACATATACCTATACTGTGTGTGAGAAATATCTCTGTAAATGACAACTTTTTACATATTTTTTTTTCCAAAGTTGTCAATTTACAGAGATATTTCTCTCACCCAGCATGGGTATATGTAAAAATACACCCCAAAACACATTGCCCTACTTCTCCTGAGTACGGCGATACCACATGTGTGACACTTTTTTGCAGCCAAGATGCGCAAAGGAGCCCAAATTCCTAAAGTACCTTTAGGATTTCACAGGGCATTTTTACGCATTTGGATTCCGTGAGGGGCATGGTGAGTTCATGTAAGATTTTATTTTTTTGTCACAAGTTAGTGGAATATGAGACTTTGTAAGAAAAAAAAGAAAAAATCAATTTCCGCTAACCTGTGCAAAAAAAAAAAATCTATGAACTCGCCATGCCCCTCAAAAGTGATCTTTATAGCGCTGCAGCGATTTTACTGTGTTTTTGCAGTGATCAGGAAAAAAAAATTCTGTCACTGCGGTGGGGCGGACTGAACGCAAGTGTGCGCACATGATCAGGCCTGATCGGGCGAACACTGCGTTTTTTGTAGAGCCTATATATCACATGTCCTATTCTTGTCCGCAATTGCGGACAAGAAAAGGCATTTTCTATATAGTTCTGGCAATGTGCGGATCCGCAAAATGCGGAAAGCACATTGCCGGTGTCCGTGTTTTGCAGATCCGCGGATCCGTGGATCCACAAAACACATACGGACGTCTGAATGGAGCCTTACAGGGGGGTGATCAATGACAGGGGGGTGATCAGGGTGTCTATATGGGGTGATCAGGGGTTAATAAGGGGTTAATAAGTGACAGGGGGGGTGTAGTGTAGTGTGGTGATTGGTGCTACTTTAGTGAGCTGCCTGTGTCCTCTGGTGGTCGATCCAAGCAAAAGGAACCACCAGAGGACCAGGTGGCAGGTATATTAGATGCTGTTAACAAAACTGTGTCTAATATACCTTTTTGGGGTTAAAAAGTGCTTATTTCCCTGGAATGCATGTTAGACTAATCTAGGGGCCGGGCAGACAATCGTCATCTCCATTGCGATTTAGGTTTATACAGAAAACACCTTATCTGGAAATAATATCTGAACAAGGCATTAGTGTTGAACGCGAATATTCAAAATCATAAATTTTAATCGCGAATATCGCCACTTTGAGAATTCGCTAATATTTAGAATACAGTGCTATATATTCGTATTCACGAATATATTTTAATCACGAATTTATTGTGAATATCGTCACTTAGCAACATCCCAAGCAACCAATTGGAAAGTTGCCTATAGGAGTGGTGTTGATCTCAAATTTTCGTATCGCTAATTTTCCGATTTTCGTATCGCTAATTTTCCAATTTTTCGCAATCAAAAAAGTAATGACTGGAGATCACAAATTCTCGTATTCGTGAATATATGATGTATATTTGCCCAAATATTCGCAAACTATTGCAAATTCGAATATTGCCCCTGTCGCTCATCACTGGTGTTGATGGGAAATTTGATTTGCCGAAAAGTCTTATTTTATCGTGCTTCGTGGTAACAAATCAATTTTCCCTGAAATGGCGGGGGAAAAAAATCATACTCGCCTCATCCATTTGAGTGCGAAGAGTCTGTTATCTTGCTTAAAGATTCCATGCAAAATCTCGTGCGCAGTGACATATGACGTCACCACAATGACCTGCGTGATGACGTCATCATGCGCCGTGCGAGATTTTACTCTGGATCTTCAAGCAAGATGGCCCGGCAGCTTCTTCACACTCAAATGGATAAGGTAAGTACAATTTAATTTATTTTTAAATGATTAACCCCTGAAAGGCCTTAATATTATTCTCAGATGCCGCGATCAGCAATAAACACGGCATCTGAGGGATTCAATGACGTGAGGTGGCGCAATCGCCGTTCCACATCATTGCACCCGCTACTTATAAAGAAAGGCTCTTTGTGACTAAGTAATTTGTCACTAAACAAATTTTTTGTAAAATTCGGCAAAGAAGCATCAAATTTTTAAGAACTTTGCTCATCTCTACAAGACATGTATATATTATATACCTATACAATGACTGCCTTCCTCCCCAATTAAAATCCTTGGCTATGACCATACTTGCATACCTACTGATCTGAAGACCCACACTTGCAGCAGCAAGACTGTCCTGTTTCTTCATGGCAAACTGGACAAATCTGGATTGGCTCTTCGGTCTGTTGACCTTAGTATCCTGGATTTGTTGTCCTATGGCTGAGCATGGACTTTAATATAACTTTTCCCCAAAATAATATCGACATTACTTTGAGAAGCTAAGAAAGTTTACAGGATCCTAGTTAAAGGTCAGTTGGGATGTCCCTATGTCTGCATATCAATGTGAGTGAGATATGGAAGTCTGTGTTTGGCTACAATAAAAGCTTATTTTTCTATACTAAAATAATATACAATATTTTCTTTGCCATAGATTCAAGCAGACTGTTTTCAACAATTGACTTCTCTTCACACGCTCACAATGGCTAACATGACACTTGGACCCAAGTTAACAGAAGATCTTTGCTCACAGTTGGCCGGCACACAAATTAGTGTTCTTTTGCTACCTAATTCTCAACTTACAAGAATATACAATACAACATTTAAAGGTTTAGACTCCACAAATTTAACAAGTCTAGATGTTTCTAAAAATACTTTGTCACAGATTGATAATAATTCATTTATCTATTTGCATCATTTGAAAAGTCTAAACTTGGAAGAAAACCAAATCAGTCACCTGAATTCCAGAGCCTTTAATGGTTTATCAAACCTGACATACTTGAATTTAAAAAAGTTTTTTAGCAGTTCAAATAACCCCAAAATCGATGACTTATCATTCCAATGGCTTCAAAACCTACAATACCTAAACATGGAACAAAATAAAAAAATTGACCTTTCTGAAAATACGTTTACTGGTCTAATAAGCTTGACGACTTTGAGCCTTGGTGGATGCTTGTTTCAAACTTTTACGAATAAAACATTTTCATCTCTTTCAAACTCATCTCTAATATCACTGAATCTAACAAAAACAGAAGTAATTAAATTAGAATCAGGAGCTTTTTATGGACTTAAACACCTTCAAGTGCTTGATTTGGGCCTTAACCAGATTGATCAATACCTCACTGGTGAAGAATTTGGGGGTCTTCACAGTATTAAGCAGATATATCTTTCATATAATAAACATCTGACTCTATCAAGTAGTTCATTTTGTAACATTCCAACCCTTGAAAAGTTAAACCTCAGGAAGACAGCATTAACATTTAAAAGCACAAGCAATTCTCCCTTTAACTGTCTATCTAACCTAACCTATCTGGATCTTAGTAACAACAATATCGCTAACATAGAAGAAGATTATTTTAGTGGTCTTCATAATCTAAGAATTCTAAGTTTACAACACAACAACCTTGCTCGATTATGGAAAAAGGCTAATCCTGGTGGTCCTGTTTTGTTTCTAAAAGGGCTGCGGGAACTAGAAATACTTGACTTCCTTTCCAATGGCTTTGATGAGATACCTGCTGAAGCTTTTAAGGGGCTTTCAAATTTAAACTTCCTGAACTTGGGTGAAAATAACGTTTACATATTGCCACCATCTCTGTTTGAGGATCAAGGGTCACTAATTGAACTGGACCTACATAAAAATCTAATAACATCAGTTGAAGAAAATGTTTTCAAAAATGTTTTCAGTAACCTCAAAATTTTAAATATGGGCAATAACCCTTTTGATTGTACATGTGAAAGCATAGCTTGGTTTGCAAACTGGCTGAATACAACGAATACCAGTGTCCCAGATCGAGACTCACAGTACATTTGCAATACACCTAGCAATTACCATGGTGTTTTGGTTGAGAAATTTGATAATTCACCCTGTAAGGACAATGCTCCTTTTAAGGCATTATTTGTACTCAGCTTTACAGTTACAAGTTCCCTGATGGTTTGGGTTTTGCTGCTGCACTTCCAAGGCTGGAGAATAAAGTTTTACTGGAATGTTTTGGAGAGCAAAATACTTGGCTTTAAAGAAATTGATCCAGAAAACAAAAATTTTAAATACGATGCTTATATCATTCATGCCAACAAAGACATGTCTTGGATTGAGCAATATCTTCTTCCTCTTGAAGAAGATAAGAACTGCAATTTTAAATTCTGTCTTGAAGAAAGAGATTTTGAAGCTGGATTATCACATCTGGAATTGATTGTTAAAAGCATCAAAAAAAGCAGGAAGGTCATTTTTGTTATTACACAATATTTCCTAAATGACCAGTGGTGCAGAAGGTAAGTGTTCTATAATATACGTAAACACATGTACATATATAATTCAGTGCAAATTGCACTAATCCATATACATGAATTCATGTGCTCAATGTGTTAATATGTTAAAGGAGTTATCCGGCCCTAAGTATAGAAATTCTCTGTGAATGTAACCTATAAAGGGAAGAATAGTTCATCAGTACTTACCCTCTGCACAGCAGGACTTTCCAGGATCTTCTTCACAGTCATACTCCAGGCAGAGAGTTCCATAGTCTCACTGCTCTTACCGTGATGGTGAGTTCACTAAAAGAGTTCAAGAGGGGCCTGGATGTATTTTTAGAGTGTAATAATATTACAGGCTATAGCTACTAGAGATGGGTTGTTGATCCAGACAGTTGTTTTGCCTTCCTCTAGATCAACTTGCAGGATAACAGGCTGAACTAGATGGACAGATGTATTTTTTTTGGCCTTATAAACTATGTTACTATATGGCCACTCCTGTAACGTTTTCAAGGCTTTTGGTCCAAGCCTGTCTTCTCTGTTTATCACTGAAGCAGGAGATGGTGTGTTATCACTGACATCACCGCCTCCTGCCGTCTTTCCTTGTTCCCGGCTCCTGTGCAATAGGATAACACTATTGTGCAAATGCCGAGACTGATGGCCGTCTTCGGACATCATTGTTGATAACAGTGTACAGGCTTCTGTGTGAAGCCTGTAATTTAATGACTCATACGCAGTACAATGTAAGTACTGCGCATGTGTCAAAACATAGCGATCAGCCTCTGTGCCGTCGCTATGCAGGTTATGGCACCATGAATGGTCACTGTAATGGGGGGCTGTGGATGTCGCTGTTATGACCGCATTGTGGATGTCACGGTTATGACCACATTAGGGATATCACTGTAATATGGCGCTGTGGATGTCACTGTTATGACCGCATTGGGGACAGGGGCGTACATAAAAATCATGGGTAAAACTCAGAATTGGGCCCCCCCCCCCAAAAAAAAAGTACAATTATTAAAGCTGATTAGCGAGGGTGCGTGGTGTTGCAGTGATATTGATTAAGAAAATTGGAATAAAGGCTCATGCACATGACCATATACATTTTGCTGTCTGCAAAATGCGAATCCACAAAATAATACAGGATTACGTCTGTGTAACATCCGTGTTTTTTGGGGGGAACCACTGTAACAATGCCTATTCTTGTCCGCAAAACAGTGCAGTACTATGGAACAGACAAGACATATGGTGTGCAGTCAGCATTTTTTGCAGACCCATTAAAATGAAAGGATCCACATTCTATTCGGGAAAAAAAAGGAACAGACACGAAACAAAATACATTCGTGTGCATGAGCCCTAATTGAGAAAAGTTTATTTAGTGGATATTTTTGCTTTTTTTTAAAACATTTATTTTATGTGTAACATATATTATGTTTGCAATGTTCAAAAGGTGCAAATGGTGTAATTGGAACTAGCTCCAGTCCTGACAGTTGAAGCAGTGTGTTATACCAACAGCTGATGATGCAGGCTCAGTTTTTGAGCCTTCACCATCACAATGCTGTACATGTACATCGGAGAGGAAATAAAAATAAAAAAAATTATATATATATATATACAGCACAGACCAAAAGTTTGGACACACCTTCTCATTCAAAGAGTTTTCTTTATTTTCATGACTATGAAAATTGTAGATTCACACTGAAGGCATCAAAACTTCGAATTAACACATGTGGAATTATATACATAACAAAAAAGTGTGAAACAATTGAAAATATGTCATATTCTAGGTTCTTCAAAGTAGCCACCTTTTGCTTTGATTACTGCTTTGCACACTCTTGGCATTCTCTTGATGAGCTTCAAGAGGTAGTCACCTGAAATGGTTTTCACTTCACAGGTGTGCCCTGTCAGGTTTAATAAGTGGGATTTCTTGCCTTATAAATGGGGTTGGGTCCATCAGTTGCGTTGTGGAGAAGTCAGGTGGATACACAGCTGATAGTCCTACTGAATAGACTTTTAGAATTTGTATTATGGCAAGAAAAAAGCAGCTAAGTAAAGAAAAACAAGTGGCCATCATTACTTTAAGAAATGAAGGTCAGTCAGTCCGAAAAATTGGGAAAACTTTGAAAGTGTCCCCAAGTGCAGTCACAAAAACTATCAAGCGCTATAAAGAAACTGGCTCACATGCAGACCGCCCCAGGAAAGGAAGACCAAGAGTCACCAGCCTCAGAAATCGCAGGTTAACAGCAGCTCAGATTAGAGACCAGGTCAATGCCACACAGAGTTCTAGCAGCAGACACAACTCTAGAACAACTGTTAAGAGGAGACTGTGTGAATCAGGCCTTCATGGTAGAATATCTGCTAGGAAACCACTGCTAAAGACAGGCAACAAGCAGAAGAGACTTGTTTGGGCTAAGGAACACAAGGAATGGACATTAGACCAGTGGAAATCTGTGCTTTGGTCTGATGAGTCCAAATTTGAGATCTTTGGTTCCAACCACCGTGTCTTTGTGCGATGCAGAAAAGGTGAACGGATGGATTCTACATGCCTGGTTCCCACCGTGAAGCATGGAGAGGAGGTGTGATGGTGTGGGGGTGCTTTGCTGGTGACACTGTTGGGTTATTTATTAAAAATTGAAGGCATACTGAACCAGCATGGTTACCACAGCATCTTGCAGCGGCATGCTATTCCATCCGGTTTGCGTTTAGTTGGTCAATCATTTATTTTTCAACAGGACAATGACCCCAAACACACCTCCAGGCTGTGTAAGGGCTATTTGACCATTAAGGAGAGTGATGGGGTGCTGCGCCAGATAACCTGGCCTCCACAGTCACCAGACCTGAACCCAATCGAGATGGTTTGGGGTGAGCTGGACCGCAGCGTGAAGGCAAAAGGGCCAACAAGTGCTAAGCATCTCTGGGAACTCCTTCAAGACTGTTGGAAGACCATTTCAGGTGACTATCTCTTGAAGCTCATCAAGAGAATGCCAAGAGTGTGCAAAGCAGTAATCAAAGCAAAAGGTGGCTACTTTGAAGAACCTAGAATATGACATATTTTCAGTTGTTTCACACTTTTTTGCTATGTATATAATTCCACATGTGTTAATTCATAGTTTTGATGCCTTCAGTGTAAATCTACAATTTTCATAGTCATGAAAATAAAGAAAACTCTTTAAATGAGAAGGTGTGTCCAAACTTTTGGTCTGTACTGTATATATGTATATAGTGGGGTTTTGCTCTGGTAGATAGGGTAAGCGGGTGCAGTACAGAGGCAAAATACAAGTTCCTAACTCAAAACATCAGTATTTATTCACACTTAAGGCAATTGCACAAAACAGCACGTAACTTTGCAGTCTTGGTGTTAATTCACACAAAATTGAAAGTTCATATAACACAAGTAACCTTGCTGGCAGTTCTGCCTCCAGTAGTCCACAGCAGGCTTTAGGGGGCCTGTTTCCCCAGCATGCGGCTCTCAGCCCTCCAGCACATCACAAAGCCTCAGATTCCAAAAACAGAGACCTCTCTGCTGAGCCCAGCTGCCTATTTAAGGATAGCCAGGTGCTGCCAAAACCCAGACCGGCACTTAAACTCTCGTCCGGTATTTGACCTCACCTGCCTGAAAACCAGCCCAGCCGCATATGCTGGGAGAAAAAATAAATGCCTTGCCAGACACAACCCCTCACTGTGTCACAAACCCGCCCTCCATTTGTTCAACCCTTAGAGGGGTGGGGATACGCCAGACAAAACAACCAGGACTGGGCATCCGCGTTTCCCTGCAACCGGCCTGCTCTGTGTTCTGCCGAGAACTTAAAGGGACACTGACAGGCCCAATAACCATAATTAGCTGTACATATGTATGCACAGGTCTTCTAATGTGCATTAAAAACATATAAGTATCCCCCCTGTCCACATTATGAATACAATAAACTCACGTTTTATAACCTGAAGTAATCGCTTTTCTTTCTGCCCAAGGAGCGGGGTTTCAGCTCCACTTGCGCCCAGCCAGCATCAGCCCAACCGCCGTTTTGAAGCACCAATATTCACTTCGCTGGGCGGCTTTTGCTGTCCCCGACCTTCCGAGATCCAGCGCATGCCCATTAGAAAGCTATGGGTGCCGGGCGCATGCGCAGAAGCTGAAAGCGAGTCCGATGCCCATAGCAATTCTTAAAAGTGCATACATGGAGGAAAAATACAGGATACTAAATAGACAATTAACCCATAATCCATCCTAGAGTGGGAAAAAAGTGCATAACACATCAACTATATTAGAAGTCAACAACCTGTATGGTAAAAAGACATGGAACACATGACAGTAAAACAACTTTGCCCATTTTGTCTAGAACAATATTTTTGGTAGTGTAGATTGTACTGCCTCAACTAGGCTATAGTGTGAAAGTAAAAGTTTAGATGACTAACACATATTATAATGAAGGAAAAGGTGTATCTGAACCGTTCACAATGATGTCACTCAAGTTCATCTCAAGTTTCAAGAGCACTTAATTGTGTTTAGTTTCACTTTAAAACTTCATTAAAATACTTTTTTTGGGGTTCAGGATATTGATGTTCTATTCTCAGTATAGGCCATCTATATCAAATTGGTGGAGTCCCTGCTGATCAGCTTTAATATTTACTATATGTATGGCACCTACCTGCACAACATACATATAGAAGCTTCATCCCATTCAAGTGAACAACTTAAAGCTGCAGTTCTCTGCACCGCAATTACTAATAATGAAAGGGTTGCACAAGCCCCACAGCTTCTTCAAACAGCTGATCATGGGTGTCAAAAGTTGAACCCCATTAATCTAATATTTCTAGGCCATCAATATACTGATCCCAGAAACCGGTTTAAAGCAGATTTCAATCGCTTGCTCAAAATATACAGTATGAAGAAAACACAATACAATGTGATTTCATATTTAATTCAAATGTATTGTTTTGTTTCCATAAGATTCAAGATTCAACAGGCTATGCAGCAAATCATTGAGCAAAGTCGGGATTCCATCATACTCTTATTTCTGGAGGACATCCCGGACTATAAACTAAATCACAGGATACATCTGAGAAGAGGAATGTTCAAGTCCAGATGCATTCTAGAGTGGCCTGCTCAGAGAGAGAGGATACGTGCCTTCCAACAAAAACTAAAAATTGCTCTAGGATCATCTAATGTAGTAAACTGAATATGGAATGTATATATTCATGGATAGGTCTGTCTAGCAAGCTACTGAGAAGAGTGAAGATGTCACAGCTCATATTTCAAAAGAGGAATAGTCAAATCCTAATGCATTCTAGAGTGACTTTTTCAAAAGGAGTAGATAATTTTCTTTTTTTTACAAAATGCCCAAGAATAAAACAAAAAAGATAGAAAATGAAACTGATATAAATGCTTCTTCTGTATTTATAGTTAGTCCTTTTTTTATTGCTCTTTTCTCAAATTACCCACCCATACATTGACCATGAACATAATTAATTTCCTGCTAAAAGTTTTTGGGGATAAAGGTTAAAGATTGTGCGGGCTGAATCTTCCATATTTTTTCTTTGTAGTACGTATTGGAGGTGTGGCGATCTCCAAGCAGTCAAGCACACCTGTCCAGTTAATCTGCCCCCTGGAGGCTGGTTTTAAAGTCAGTATAAAACATAGCACCTACCAGTAGCCATTAGGCTCCAGGAGAAGTATATAGTGGGCTCAGCATGCATGTTGGTACTTGCATCCCTGGATCCGATGAAAGCTGTAATGGCACCGGACGGGGTTAAAAGCAGAGTGTGCTTGGCGTGTATGCTGTACCTACGCTCCCTGGACATTATGTGGCTGTCATGGCCCATAAAAGGTAGGAACTAGTGTTAGGGACCACTCATGAAGGCGACCTTGACGTGGTGAGTGGCTTATTACGCTTTGGCCAAAATGTACACCAATGCCTTATTCAATATCCAGCATAAAGGCAGGGCAGAGTGCTGGTTGCAGTGTGCGATTGCATTTTGTGTTTTTACGTTGATAAAGGTTAAAGGCCATGTTATTTTAGCTCTCTTAAAGCGTCACTAAACGTTGCATTAATTAATAGTACAGTGTGTACATGAGGAATAACATTATTTCTGGCCACTGTATCACTTGTATCTGGCATTTTTTAGCAGTTTTCCACTCTGCATGCTGAAGTCTAGTTTGCAGTTCTCTCAGACATAGTGGGTGGAGACTAGTTGCAGTCCACTGCACACCGGGAGTAGTGAAGAATCTACTTCCTAACATAACAGAGAGGGATATGGTTCTGAATAAAGCACTTAGGAAGTTTATATATCAGCCCGTGTTTGCAGAGCTGGTCTGTTCTTGAAGGAATTATTCAGTGATAAAATGAAAAGCAATTAGTAAAATAGGGTGTTTACAGCTGATAACATGAGAACTAAATAAGATATAGTACAAAGTCCAAATGGCACCTAGCAAATGTGGTGCCAATATTCAAATAGGGATCAAAAACAGAGACCGGAAACTATAGGCCGGTAAGTTTAACATCTGTCATGGGTAACTGTTTAAAAGGTTTTCTAAGAGATGCTATCTTGGAGCACCTCAAGGAAAGTAAGCAAATAATGCCATATCAGCATGGCTTCATGAGGGATTGGTCATGTTAAACTAATTTAATCAGTTTCTATGAGAAGGTAAGTTCTAGACTTGACCGCGGTGAATCAATGGATGTCGTATATCTGGAAAGCATTTGACACTGTACTGCATAAAAGGTTGGTATATTAATCATCTTGTAGAAGGCTTGCACAGTAAAATATCAATGTTTGCAGATGACACTAAACTGTGTAAAGCAGGGGTGCACAACCCGCGGCCCCTAGAGCCAAGAGGCATGAGCGCCGCACAACGCAGCATTACAGCTCCTGCACTGTAGCAGTAGCAGGTCTGCTCTCGGCTGTAAGTGACAGCAGGGAAGGGGAGGAGAAGGCAAAAGAGGTTTATCAGCCCTTTTGCCTTTTCTTCAGATAGGTGAGCGGTGCGCTGTGCAGGTTGGACCTGGCTTAGGGGCAGAGGAGTGCAGAGCTGCAGGGCAAGCTAATAAATTAAACAATTATTTAAAAAATAAAAACAAAAAAAAACAAATGAAAGAAAAAAAATACGATGTGGCAAATATTTTTAAAATTTTGAAAAAATCAATTAATTAAATACAACTAAAATAAAAAAAATTAAAAGGAAAAATTGCTAAATACTGTCTTCCAACAGGCTTTTTTGTGATCCCTTGGGGGACATTTTGTGTTGCAAAAATATATATAAAAAATTATAGAAAATTATAATATATAAATAAAAAATAAAAAAATAAAAAATATTACAGTGTTCATTGTCCCTCAACAGTTTTTTTTATGACCTCTTGGGGGACATATTATGTGGCAAAACTATATTTAAAAAATAACTAATAAACCAATTATAAAAAATACAAATAAAATAAATTATTAATAAAATACAAATAAAAGGAAAAAGGAAAAAGTGAAAAATTAACAAAAAGTGCCAGTGTCCACCAAATGTCTTTTTATCACCTCTTATGGGATATATTTTGTAGCAGAAATACATTAAAAATTAGGTTAAAAAAAATAAAATACATAAAAGAAAAAACACCCACACCAACCGAGACCATCACCATTATCACCCCATTCACATGAAACCATACATATTATATAACTAAACAACTGACACGAAATAGAGAACTAATTATAATAATTTATTTTGGTGTCAATTTGCATATTTAAAGAATAAAGAGCTAGAGTTTGAAAAAAATACTTTTTAAAAATGTTTTGTACAGTTTTCCCCCAAATAAAAAAAAAAATTATAATGCCCTATGTGTCAAGTAAAAAATTATAGCAAAAATTATTTTGGTAGTCCCAACACATAAAACATAAAAAAGTTCCAAACTTTAGAACCACCACGTGCGCTAATTCACAAAAAAAATTGTCTGTTTAGGCCTAATTATTAAAGTGTTAACAATAAGCGCTTTCCCTACTAGTAAGGGAAGGTGATTACTGGTTATTACATGGCACTTGTAAATCGGGGGCAGGAGGTGGTAATAACCAGTGAGCGCCAGCCTCTGCAGTGAAGGAAAGCTCTTATTTATGAATAGGAGACAGGATCAAATGAAATATCTCCACTTTTCCAGGTTTTTCCTCTAAAAATGATTACACCTGGCAGTGCATGGCCATGGTCACATACACCGCTCCAGTCAATGACTGGCTTCAGTGGTGACCCGCTGCTTGTGGCCACATCACTGCTGAAGCCAGTCATTTGCTTGAGAGGTGCATGTGACCATAACCATGCACTGCCAGGTGAAAACAGTGCGGAGACCGGAAGATGGAGGTGGCAGGGGCAGTGCAGAGGTAAATTTAACTCTTCGGTTTCAGGGGCCATGCTGCAGGAACATGTTAGAAATTCATTTTTACTGGGAAATCCCTTTAAGCCCGTAATACACTGTGAGATATTCAGATCAATTACTGGGAACAAGTGTTCATAGGAACGCTCATTCATGACAACTGGCTGGTATAATCGTGCCTCACATCTCTCTGTGTAATCAGGGATGTGCTACCCATAATCTATATAACTAAATGAAGGAGGAATGACTGGTATAGCGATCATTCCTCCCCAGCCACTTTACATTGGCCTGTGTAAAAGGCCGATGCAAATGAGCGCCGATCAACTTTTTTTTTTTTATTTGCGACCCCTTGAAATACAGAGATGTGACAATGCGGCCCTCAGACCAAAAAAGGTTGTGCTTGCCGGGTGTAAAGTAATTAACACGGAAGAGGACAGTATACAGTGAGGAACAGAAGTATTTGAACACCCTGTGATTTTGCCAGTTCTCCCACTTAGAAAGGAGGGGTCTGAAATTCACATTGTAGGTGTATTCCCACTCTGAGAGACAGAATAAAAATATTTTTTTCAGGAAATCACATTGTATGATTTTTAAAGACTTTATTTGTCTTGCACTGCTGAACATAAGTATTTGAACACCTGAGAAACAGCAAGAATTCTGGCTCTCAGAGACCTGTTACTGTGCTTTTAAAAAGTCCACCTCTACTCCACTCATTAATTTAACTTAATAGCACCTGTCTGATCTCTTTAAAGACACCTGTCCATCCTCACAGTTATTCAGACACCAACTACTACCATGGGCAAGACCAAAGAGCTGTCAAAAGACACCAGAGACAAAATTGTGGACCTCCACAAGGCTGGAAAGGCATACTGGACAATTGCCAAGCAGCTTGGTGAAAATAGATCAACTGTTGGAGCAATTGTTAGAAAATGGAAGAGGCTAAAGACGACTGTCAGTCTCCCTCCGACTGAGGCTCCATGCAAGATCTCACCTCGTGGGGTATCACTGATGATAAGAAAGGTGAGGAATCAGCCCAGAACTACAAGGGAGGAGCTGGTTAATTACATGAAGAGAGCTGGGACCACAGGTCACTGTCGGTAAAACACTACGCCGCCCGGAAGGTTCCCCTGCTCAAGTCATCACATGTCCAGGCCCGTCTGAAGTTTGCCAATGACCATCTCGATGATCCAGAGGAGGCATGGGAGAAAGTCATGTAGTCAGAAAGGACCAAAGTAGAACTTTTTGGTCTAAACTTCACTCGTGTTTGGAGGAAAAAGAAGGATGAGTTGCATCCCAAGAACACCATCTCTACTGTGAAGCATGGGGGCGGTAACATCATGCTTTGGGGGTGCTTTTCTGCAAAGGGGACAGGACGACTGCACTGTATTAAGGAGAGGATGAATGAAGTTACATCTTATCGTCCTATCTCTCTGTTGAACACAGATTATAAAATCCTTGCAAAACTGTTGGTTAATAGATTAAACGCTGTTATTCATAAAGTTGTTCACGCGGACCAAACTGGGTTCAATCCTAAAAGGAATATACAGGACAATGTAAGGATGGCCTTCCTGAATATCCAGATGGGGGAGGGGGAGGACTGCTCCATCCTGTCTCTCGACACGGCTAAGGAGTTTGACAGGGTGGAGTGGCCCTTCCTCTGGAGAGTGATGTCACGGGTGAAGATAGGTGAATATTTCTCCAGATGGGTTCGCATTCTGTATCATAACCTGGTATCCAGGGTTCGAGTTAATGGGGAGTATTCTTCCTCTTTTCCACTGACCCGAGGAACACGTCAGGGATGCCCCCTCTCCCCTTTACTCTTTTCATTGTTCCTGGAGCCAATGGCATGCAAAATTAGAACAGATGAGGAAATACAGGGCTTTGGATGTGAGGGAGAAGTCGACAAAATAAGTCTCTATGCGGATGATACTCTACTCTTTTTGGGGGGAGGGTATAGGAACTTGCCCAGGGTTATGGAAAGTGTGGATGAATTTGGATGTTTATCTGGATATGAGATAAACTGGGAAAAATCGAAGTTTCTCCCATTGAGATGCCCTGTTCCACCGGGTTATAACTTTCGGGTTAGTATGCTGATCCCATCAGAATCTCTATTATATCTCGGCATCCATATCGGGACCAAACTGGAATATTTTAAGAAACTGAACATACTCCCAATAATAGCTAAAGTTAAGGAAAAATTAGAACATGGTTAAGACTCCCCCTGTCACAAATTAACCGTATAGCCCTTATAAAAATGACATTATTACCAATGCTATTATATGTACTAAATGCAAGCCCAATAACGGTAGAAGATATGTTCTTTAATAAACTGGAGACCCTTTTCAATGAATTAATATGGGGGCGCAAACGAGTTAGAATTAAAATACAATACCTGTATAAAGAAGAGGGTGGTATCTCTGTCACTTTTCTAAAAGGATATTATTTGGCTGCAGAGCTGAGATGGTGTGTGAGGAATCGAAAGAATAAATGTATACGGCTTATTTTTGGGGAGTACTGTGGACCTTGGTAGGATCTCTTCTTCATCCTTGAAAAGGGTCCCATTGAGAAGAAAATAATAATAAACCCGTTTAGTAGAATGCTTGGGTACATTTGGCAACAAGTTAGACGTATGGCTGGAGTATCCCAAGCGGTTCAGTACACCCCCCTGTGGGGGAACGCACACTTACCACAAATTATGCAACTGGGTGATGTTGAATACTGGGAAAAACAGGGGATACATTTAATTGCACAGGTTTTTGATAAAGGACAGATCAAGCCTTTAAACGAAATTCTCCCTGACACCAACACTAGGATTCATTGATAAATTTCGATATGAACAGCTACGACACGCTATACACTACACGGAAAACAAGAACTATGTAAACATTGCACGGAACACCTTTTTAGATCTTTGTCACGATATGACTCTAAACACTTCTGCTATATCCCACATTTATGCAAAGTTAAAATACGAATACACCAAATCAATTACATTTAGAGCTGAGGCTAAATGGGAAAAGGATCTGCAGAATGTGGAACCCATCTCATGGAACACTGTTTATAAAAATATTAAAAGGTCCACGGTCTCCCCTGCTCATACGTGGATTCTTTTGAAAATTATACACCGTCTCTATTACACACCAGCACTATTGCATACTATCTATAAAGACAGAGAACAGAATTGCCATAAATGTAATAAAGACAGAGGAGAGTGCAAACACTTGCTGTGGGAATGCCCGGGGATAAAAGAGTATTGGACTAAAATATTTCGGAAACTGCAGAATAGTTCTCCCATGAAATATGAAGTGCGCATTGACTATGCAATTCTGGGTACTCTCCCAGAGACAGATAAAAATAAAACTGAGCAATTACTTTGGCTTCGGGGCATCGCCTTGGCCAAAATAACAATAGTTAAACACTGGGGCTCCACTAAATATCCAAATTTTCAGGAATGGATAGAGTATATGAACAGGGTAAAGCTGTACGAACATAGTCTTGCCCATACAGTGGGAAAAAAAGCAGCCTGGCAGCGGATATGGGGTAACTGGAAATAATAACACTAGGTGCGATGACGGTAGCTCCGCGGAAAAAAAGGGGGGTTGGAGGGAGAGGTGGGAGGGTATAAAACAAGAGGGAGATTTAATACATGATGAGAATATGTTATATTGTACTGCTTTTGATATTGAACTGGTATATTGTAAATTTCAATATTTTTTTTGAAAAAAAAAGAAGGAAAAAAAAAAAAAGGAGAGGATGAATGGGGCCATTTATTGTGAGATTTTGAGCAACAACCTCCTTCCCTCAGTCATTGAACATGGGTCGTGGCTGGGTCTTCCAACCTGACAACAACCTGAAGCACACAGCCAGGATAACCAAGGAGTGGCTCCGTAAGAAGCATATCAAGGTTCTGGAGTGGCCTAGCCAGTCTCCAGACCTAAATCCAATAGAACATCTTTGGAGGGAGCTTAAACTTCGTGTTTCTCAGCGACAGCCCCGAAACCTGACAGATCTAGAGGAGATCTGTGTGGAGGAGTCGGCCAAAATCCCTGTTGCAGTGTGTTCAAACCTGGTCAAGAACTACAGGAACTGTTTGACCTCTGAAATTGCAAACAAAGGCTTCTGTACCATATATTAACACTGATTTTCTCAGGTGTTCAAATACTTATGTTCAGCAGTGCAAGACAAATAAATTCTTTAAAAATCATACAATGTGACTTCCTAATTTTTTTTTTTAATGCTGTCTCTCAGAGTGGTGTAGGTGCTACAATGTGAATTTCAGACCCCTACATGATTTCTAAGTGGGAGAACTTGCAAAATCGCAGGTGTTCAAATACAAACCGGATTCCAAAAAAGTTGGGACACTAAACAAATTGTGAATAAAAACTGAATGCAATGATGTGGAGATGGCAAATGTCAATATTTTATTTGTAATAGAACGTAGATGACAGATCAAACGTTTAATCTGAGTAAATGTATCATTTTAAAGGAAAAATACGTTGATTCAAATTTTCACGGTGTCAACAAATCCCCAAAAAGTTGGGACAAGTAGCAATAAGAGGCTGGAAAAAGTAAATTTGAGCATAACGAAGAGCTGGAAGACCAATTAACACTAATTAGGTCAATTGGCAACATGATTGGGTATAAAAAGAGCTTCTCAGAGTGGCAGTGTCTCTCAGAAGCCAAGATGGGTAGAGGATCACCAATTCCCACAATGTTGCGCAGAAAGATAGTGGAGCAATATCAGAAAGGTGTTACCCAGCGAAAAATTGCAAAGACTTTGCATCTATCATCATCAACTGTGCATAACATCATCCGAAGAATCAGAGAATCTGGAACAATCTCTGTGCGTAAGGGTCAAGGCCGTAAAACCATACTGGATGCCCGTGATCTCCGGGCCCTTAAACGACACTGCACCACAAACAGGAATGCTACTGTAAAGGAAATCACAGAATGGGCTCAGGAATACTTCCAGAAACCATTGTCAGTGAACACAATCCACCGTGCCATCCGCCGTTGCCAGCTGAAACTCTACAGTGCAAAGAAGAAGCCATTTCTAAGCAAGATCCACAAGCTCAGGCGTTTTCACTGGGCCAGGGATCATTTAAAATGGAGTGTGGCAAAATGGAAGACTGTTCTGTGGTCAGACGAGTCACGATTCGAAGTTCTTTTTGGAAATCTGGGACGCCATGTCATCCGGACCAAAAAGGACAAGGACAACCCAAGTTGTTATCAACGCTCAGTTCAGAAGTCTGCATCTCTGATGGTATGGGGTTGCATGAGTGCGTGTGGCATGGGCAGCTTGCATGTCTGGAAAGGCACCATCAATGCAGAAAAATATATTCAGGTTCTAGAACAACATATGCTCCCATCCAGACATCATCTCTTTCAGGGAAGACCCTGCATTTTTCAACAAGATAATGCCAGACCACATTCTGCATCAATCACAACATCATGGCTGCGTAGGAGAAGGATCCGGGTACTGAAATGGCCAGTCTGCAGTCCAGATCTTTCACCTATAGAGAACATTTGGCGCATCATAAAGAGGAAGGTGCAACAAAGAAGGCCCAAGATGATTGAACAGTTAGAGGCCTGTATTAGACAAGAATGGGAGAGCATTCCTATTTCTAAACTTGAGAAACTGGTCTCCTCGGTCCCCAGACGTCTGTTGAGTGTTGTAAGAAGGGGAGATGCCACACAGTGGTGAAAATGGCCTTGTCCCAACTTTTTGGGGATTTGTTGACACCTTGAAATTCTGATTCAACACATTTTTCCCTTAAAATGGTACATTTTCTTAGTTTAAACTTTTGTTCCGTGATTTATGTTCTATTCTGAATAAAATATTAGAAGTTGGCACCTCCACATCATTGCATTCAGTTTTTATTCACGATTTGTAAAGTGTCCCAACTTTTTGGGAATCCGGTTTGTACTTCTGTTCCTCACTGTACTGCTACAGATGGATCTGAATAGATTGGAGGCTTGGGCAGAGAAGTAGCACATGAGGTTTGCCCCAATTCATTCTTTCAGAATGCATCAATTTGGCTGCGTTTGGTCTTTAATGCGTTTTTTAGACGGTGACTAAAACGCAGCTTGCAGCGTTTTGGTGACCGTCTGACTATACAGAGCCAAACAGATCCATCCTGATTTACAATGTAAGTCAATGGGGACGAATCAGTTTTTCACTGACACAATATGGTGCAATTTCTGTAACGGAACGCCTAGCACCCCGACCGGGTACCTCCGTCGATAGATGCTCCTAGTGCTTTCCGAGGACTCCAAGCACTCCACTTGACACCATACGCCCTGCAGACCCCACGAACCGCCGCAGATTGGTTGGGGTCTCACCGTCCTCCACCCACGCTGGACCTACGACAAGGCTCCAGGCTCCAGTGGGTGAACCTCTCCTACAGCCAGAGAGCAGGAACAGCTCTTACAAGAGCTCGTAGTTATGCCAGGGGAGTATAGCAAATCTTCAGCGTATAGCAATCCCCCAGTTTGATCAGTTATCCAAACACCAGTCTCAGCATGATGAAGGATAAAACAGGAACACTTTATTGAGGGCTACCCGCCCGTATTTATGCAGGTCCCCATCTGGTGGCCACGCCCTTAGGGGACCAGAATGGAGACTGCGACACAGGACAGATATGCAGAAATTCAGGATACACAGACAAAACACATCCCCACAATGCATCATGGTTTCCTCCTCTCTGCCTGGCGACACCCGAGGAGCAATCCAATTATGTCTCAGGACAAAGGGAAAACACCAATACACACGTGGAGACAACAGGACAGGAATCACCACCCAAACACACAATGTCACACCCCCACAGCAAACACAGACATTTAACATATCCCCAGATAGCTCAAGTCTGAGTGCATATCATTAGGTGAATGGCACTCAGAATACACGAATACAATAATATTAGCTATCTGGGTGCCCTCACATAACATACAATTTAACCGAACGCATAATAACATAAAACACAATTCCAAAGACAGATTTAAGCTGTGCGGCCGGTCTGTTTTCTTTAAAGTTAGTATGGGCCATAATCCTGAGGCAAGAGGCTAGCAACCAGCCCCCTCCAAAACACTGTGGCGAGGTTGGTTTCGTCACACATCTCCCCCTTCCAGGGAAGACTAACCAGATACCTGACCTCACGGTCAGTACCTGCGTTAGTCTGGCAGTCCAACCACAACCCCATACTGGACCTGTTGAATTTTGGTGCCTGGCTCTGTTCTGTATGTCGCCAGCTGTTGAGTGGGCATCTACGACTCCTTGCTGCCTTGTGGTTCTCCAGCTTGGAGCTGTAGGTACTTGGTGTGCAGAGGCCGACTGCGCTCTGCCCAGATGCCAGCTCTTCCGCGGGGGTAGCCTGTGGAAAGTCCGGCTCTGAAGAAGAGGGTAGGGGAGGGCAGAGGCCGACTGCGCTCTGCCCAGATGCCAGCTCTTCCGCTGGGGTAGCCGGTGGGGAGTCCGGCTCTGGAGAAGAGGATAGGGGAGGGCAGAGGCCGACTGCACTCTGCCCAGGTGCCAGCACTTCGGCTGGGGTAGCCTGGGGGATGTCCGGCTCTGGAGAAGAGGATAGAGGAGGGCAGAGGCCGGCTGCGCTTTGCCCTGATGCCAGCTCTTCCGCTGGGAAGAAATGAGTGGGTAGCGCAGGCTCATCCCCTGCCCCCAGAACTCTGTTGGGAAGTAGCTGGGAAGGGGAGGGCTCGCTTACCTCCTCCTCCTGGTATCCCTGCGGAGATGGATGGGGATCTGGACCGACTGTCCAGCATCCCTGTAGGACTGGCACCGAGCCCGCTGTCTCATCTGCGCCCATGCAGAGGGGCTTGTGTTCCCCTTTTCCCAGTATCTCCGGCTGCTGGTGGAAGGTGAGGCCGGTTGCCTCTCCTCCCCAGGACTCTGGTTGCTGTAAGGCAGAGGGACCCCGCATCTCCTCCCCCTGGAACTCAGGTTGCCGCTGGGGAGAGAGACCGGTTGTCTCCTCTCCCTGTGATATGCACTGCCGCTGGAGATCTGGGTAGGCGGCCCAGC
This sequence comes from Bufo gargarizans, assembly GCF_014858855.1. Lineage (NCBI taxonomy): Eukaryota > Metazoa > Chordata > Amphibia > Anura > Bufonidae > Bufo > Bufo gargarizans. Next base: position 124,540,893 of record NC_058080.1, read on the forward strand.
ATCCCTGTAGGGCCAGTAGAGAGACCTCGGTCCCATCTCCACCTGCCATCTGTGGGTCCTCCCAGGACCAGTCTGTGAGGTCCCTCAACATTTGCGAGTCAGGATCACCTGCGTCCACACCTGGCAACTCCGGCTGCTGCTGAGGGTCTGGGCCAGCATCCCAGCATCCCGGTGGAGAGCCCTCGGTCCCGTCTCCACCTGCCTGTTGTGGTTCCTCACAGGACCAGTCTATGAGGTCCCCTACCTCTGTAGCTGGTACTGAAGCAGGGGATACTTCAGTCGGGTCTTCCCAGCTGTAGGGTTGTAGGTCTGGGGCTGCCACCCAGCTCTCTGGCAGTGTATATTGGGACCGAATTGAGCTGAAGAAGTATTGGTAATCCTGCTCCAGCTCCCACTCCTTTGTCACTAGAGATGCCAGGTCTTGTCTCACCTCTCTCGCTGTAGCCCAATCATGCATAGCCTCCCTGTAGTCATAGATATCCCAGAACCGGGACCCTCCAGCATCTCCGAACTCCGGTTCTGCAAAGGCCTCAAACAACAGGCCAGGGCCATCATAATCCTCACCCTCGGGTCTGTCGTGCTCATCCATCCAGGGAGAGTGCCGAATCACATACCACCAGAGTGCCTGGTAGGCGTCATCTAGCCAAAGCTCCTTCCATACCAGGCTCTCCAGTTCTGTCACCCACTCATTCAGGGGCTCCTCTCCCAGAAGGGGCATTCGCAGGGCCACTCGCATCCGCAACTGCTGCTCCTCACTGGGGAGACACTCGCCCCGCCGACGCTGTACATCTTCCAGGGCCTCGTGCCAGACGCCTTTCCGGACTGCATCTCTCCAGTCCGGGTCATCATCCTCCTCGTAGTGGAACGCTGTTCGAAGACTAGCCGATTCCATCCTGCTGTAGCCAGGGGCGCTGTACGGATACTAGCGTTGCCCTCAATATACTCCACGAACGGTGTCTCCGAGCTGCTTCTCCTCACACTAGGACGCCATCCCACTGCTGCCACCACTGTAACGGAACGCCTAGCACCCCGACCGGGTACCTCCGTCGATAGATGCTCCTAGTGCTTTCCGAGGACTCCAAGCACTCCACTTGACACCATACGCCCTGCAGACCCCACGAACCGCCGCAGATTGGTTGGGGTCTCACCGTCCTCCACCCACGCTGGACCTACGACAAGGCTCCAGGCTCCAGTGGGTGAACCTCTCCTACAGCCAGAGAGCAGGAACAGCTCTTACAAGAGCTCGTAGTTATGCCAGGGGAGTATAGCAAATCTTCAGCGTATAGCAATCCCCCAGTTTGATCAGTTATCCAAACACCAGTCTCAGCATGATGAAGGATAAAACAGGAACACTTTATTGAGGGCTACCCGCCCGTATTTATGCAGGTCCCCATCTGGTGGCCACGCCCTTAGGGGACCAGAATGGAGACTGCGACACAGGACAGATATGCAGAAATTCAGGATACACAGACAAAACACATCCCCACAATGCATCATGGTTTCCTCCTCTCTGCCTGGCGACACCCGAGGAGCAATCCAATTATGTCTCAGGACAAAGGGAAAACACCAATACACACGTGGAGACAACAGGACAGGAATCACCACCCAAACACACAATGTCACACCCCCACAGCAAACACAGACATTTAACATATCCCCAGATAGCTCAAGTCTGAGTGCATATCATTAGGTGAATGGCACTCAGAATACACGAATACAATAATATTAGCTATCTGGGTGCCCTCACATAACATACAATTTAACCGAACGCATAATAACATAAAACACAATTCCAAAGACAGATTTAAGCTGTGCGGCCGGTCTGTTTTCTTTAAAGTTAGTATGGGCCATAATCCTGAGGCAAGAGGCTAGCAACCAGCCCCCTCCAAAACACTGTGGCGAGGTTGGTTTCGTCACACGGACCCATCCCCCATTGACTTTCAATGTAAGTCAAGACTAATCCGTTTTGACTTAGACTGAATGAATAATGCAAACGGATCCGTTATAAACGGATACAAGCGTTTGCATTATTGGATACAAGACGGATCAGCACCAAACGCGAGTGTGAAAGTAGCCTATCACTGACATGGAAAAGGACCTAGGAATTTTTGTGAACAGCAAACTAAGCTGTCAGGCAGCTGCTTCCAAGGCCAATAAGATAATGGATTGCATCAAAAGGGGCATAGATGCCCGTGATGAGAACATAGTCCTGCCACTTTACAAATCATTAGTCAGACCACACATGGAGTACTGTGTACAGTTCTGGGCTCGTGTGAACAAGGCAGACACAGCAGAGCTGGAGAGGGTTCAGAAGAGGGCAACTAAAGTAATAACTGGAATGGATGGACTACAGTACCCAGAAAGATTATCAAAATTTGGTTTATTCACTTTAGAAAAAAGACTGAGATCTAATAACTATGTATAAATATATTAGGGGACAGTACAGAGATCACTCCCATCATCTATTTATCCCCAGGACTGTGACGAGGGGACATCCTCTGCGTCTGGAGGAAAGAAGGTTTATATACAAACATAGAAGAGGATTCTTTACAGTAAGAGCAGTGAGACTATGGTACTCTCTGCCTGAGGAGGTGGTGATGGTGAGTACAATAAAATAGTTTAAGAGGGGGCTGGATGTATTTCTGGAGTGTAATAATATTACAGGCTATAGCTACTAGAGAGGGATCGTTGATCCAGGGAGTTATTCTCATTGGAGTCGGGAAGGATTTTTTTTCCCTTAGGGCTCATGCCCACGAATGTAAGGGCTCCGTGCCCGCGCTGTGGTCTGCAATGCACGGGCACGACCATGGGCAGCCGCATGTGGATTGCGGACCCATTCACTTGAATAGGGTCCGCGATCCGCATCCGACGGTCCGCACCGCAAAAAAGTAGTGCATGCACTACCTTTTTTCAGTGCGGAGGCACGGCCAGAAACCTAGTGCTTCTGTGGGGTTCCGATCCGTGCCTCCATTCTGCATCTCCGAGATTGCGGACCCATTGAAGTGAATGGGTCCGCGATCCATGGTGCGTCGTGCACACCACCGATGCCTGTGTATTGCGGACCCCTGTATGGCCACGGCTGGGCAACGGCCGCGTGCATGAGCCCTTAAAGTGAGGAAAATTGGCTTTTACCTCACAGTTTTTTTTTTTGTCTTCCTCTGGATCAACTTGCAGGATAACAGGCTGAACTGGATGGACAGAGGTCTTTTTTGAGCCTTATAAACTATGTTACTGCAACGTTCCGGACCGCAGTGGCAGTATGTGAGTGTCATGGTGTGCCGAATGGGTGTAGTAGTTGTACTCACTTTTGCCGTAGCTCCCTGGGCCCGCGTGCAGTGGAGAAGAAGACAGCACTAAATCCTCCGGGGCACTCTCTGTTGCAGGGAACACCAGCCAGATGGAAGTCGAGGTGCCCTTGATGGTAATGGGCATGCTTAGGGTGCTTTGGTGGCTGGGCCCCTGTGTTCGTAAAGCCAGCACCATAAGGTGCAATTAGGAGATAGAGTACAATGATGAGAGAGGCAGTAGTTGAAGCAAACAGGAACTTTACTTGTAAATTGTAGTCTTGCAATAAGTATCATCCAATAGCAGCACTTTGTCATAAATACAGATGGTAAAGCCGTAAATCCCAATAACAGGCTCAGTGAGGTGGTGTATGTAGGTTCCAGCTCAACTGTATAGGAGTGATGATCTTACTTGTACTTGGTTCCTGATCTTGCTTTGGTTACTCAGCCTTTCAATAATAGTTTGGATCCTCTGTAAGTTCAATTCAGCAATATTCAGTGCTTCAGTGATTCAGCAACCCAAGGGCGGTCTCCCTTATGGCAGGCAAACTCTCTTCTCCATTCTTTGAAAAGGTTGCCCAAGATACAGCAGTTATTCTCTTAATCCCCGGAAGGGTCCCAGGAAGGGGTATTACAGTAAAGGATCAATAAGTCCTAGTCTTGGACTACAAAAGTTGAAATAGCTTCACTCCCTGGGCTAGGCCCAGGAGAACAGAGACAAGTCTGTCTCCTCTCCTCCTAACTCCTCACTCTTTATCTCCCCCTTACTTCCTGTGGCTGACCTATATAAATGGTGTTAAAGTGACACCACGAGGTGGATATGTGTAGTGCATTGAACCAGCCTGAAATGGGAATTTAACAGAATTGACAAAGGAAAATACAGTAAATAGTGCAAAATGACTCAGGATGGCACAAACAATTTTGGAGTGTTCCCATCCACCTGGAGTGGGACACTACGTACATTACTATGTTCTTGTACTATTAATTTATGCAAAATTGTGTGAAAAGTTAGTGACCATTTAAAGGTCCTTACACACATGAATTTGGCTCTGGTGTTTTTTTTTTTTACTGTATAAATGCACCAGAATACATGCTAGTATTTTTTCTGCCACCTGCTTTGGTTTTTGTGGCATTTTTCCACAAAGACAAAAAACACCATGGAGTTTGACATACTGTTAACTTATCCATAAGAAAAGTCATCAATATTACATATGTGGTTGTCTGACACCTATGGAAAGGTCATCAATATGCTGGTCCAGGAAAACCCCTCTGAAGCCACCTGCGCACCTTGCGGAATACATACGTTTTTTTCTGTGTGGATTCTCCTGCAGAAAAAATGGAGTGTATTACAGTACCAGCAAATTACACAATTCTCATGTACACTTCGCAGATTTTTTCTGTGCAGAAATTGACCTGCCGCACGGATTTCAAAATCTACAGCATGTCAATTATGTTTGCAGTTTTAGCTGTGGATTGGGCCCTTTTCAATGGGGGGTGATGACTGCAGCAAAACCGCATCAAATCCACACCAAAAACCACTTAGACATTGTGGTTTTTGGTGCAGATATGCTGCAGAAGTGCACAGAAATCTGCACAGAAATTTGCATGGACCTTTATGTGCGTTCAGCTGCCCTCATGTGCAGGTGGCCTGTTTTTCATGTCCTACAGCATTCCACAATGCTGAACGCTGCTTTAGGAAAGCATTGCAGTAGTGCTGAGTCTGTGTGTCACCACCACGCACTAGGCTCTGTCCTAGCTTTTAAATTCAAATTCTGGCACCATAAAAGCAGTGGGAACATACTGCAGTCGCTCCCCACAGGCCATAATATTTTGTGTAACAGATAAATAGTGAGATGCTACTGTAAAATTGGAAAAATGTGCGCTGCAACATGAAGCCAAATTGAGGAGCATCTGTCAGCATGATCAACCCTAGTAAATTAAGCATACTGGAAAACCAAGAAATCTTGCACATGTACCCATGTGAGTTTGATCAGTGCAATTTGGATCTCAGATCCCAGTGAGATCTTCTGTGCATGCGCCGATTGAATTCTTGCTGGCCCACATGCAAAATGTTAGAGTCAGACATCAGAATAGTGAGGATTCTTGGTCCTGTCAATCAGTGGGAGAGATTCAGTAAATAAAACTGAAAGGAGGAGTGCTCTAGTGGGCTAGCCCCCTGCTTCTGTGGCCTGAGCACCTCATTAGCATACAAATGCAAGTACGCATCGGATTGCTGCAAGAGAGGGGTCATTGCACTCTGCATGATTTCCAAACATGTTGCAAAATAGCAAATTGAAAACAATCTTGCTATTCTAATTTTGCCTTCAGTTTTCACCTTTCTGCTAAGGCTACTTTCACCTTTTACCCTGTAAAAGAGCAAATTTTACCAAATGAGGCAGTGGCAAAATGGCCCAAGGGTCTTTGAAAATGGTTTAAGCAGAAACCCTTCTGTCCTTTGTGGGATGCCTGGTTTGATCGTTGCTATGGGGCTTTTACTTCTCTATTTATGCCACTGTCCATGTGTACACTTATTATTGTCAGAGCCACTACCACTCCCATCCTCACTTGCTCCTTCTGGGCGGCCGCTACATGTGTAGCCACCATTGCATTGCATCAAAACGGCCCAACAGTCAAGAACATTTTTGCTTGTAAGATCGCATCTAAGCAGGGCCAGCAAACTGGGCCATTGCCCAGGGCCCCCATCTTCGGAGCTGCTGAACATCAGAGCAGGCGGAAGACCACTGAATAGCCACAGGCAACTGATTAAACATCCCCGGCCACCAAAATCTGTGAGAGATGAGATCGACAGTCGATCTGCTCCCAGGGTGCCCAGCAAGCACCGTACAGTGATGTTCCTCGAACACCTTGTGACGTAATTCGGAGGGAACAAACAACTTCCCCGGAGGACAAGAGTCTGGAGCTTCCTCCTGTGCCTCCAACACCCTGGCCTCAAGATCAGGATAAAGAGCGGATATGACTACCCCTTCAGATAAAATGGGACTAGGGTCATTAGACTCCCCCCCAGGAAAGCTATGCGACAAAGCATCCGCCTTGACGTTCTTAACCCCAGGGCGGTAAGTGACGATGAAGTTAAATCTGGTGAAAAACAATGACCATCTGGCCTGCCTTGGGTTCAGACGCTTAACCGACTCCAGGTAGGCCAGATTCTTGTGATCCGTAATTACTGTAATAGGGTGAATTGCTCCTTCCAACCAATGCCGCCATTCCTCGAACGCCAACTTAATGGCCAGCAATTCCCCATTCCCCACATCATAATTCCTTTCAGCAGTAGAGAGTTTTTTAGAGGAAAATGCACATGGGCGCCATTAACTAGGTGTAGGACCTTGCGACAAGATTGCTCCTACCCCTACCTCGGACGCGTCAACCTCAACAATAAATGGCTGATTCACGTCTGGTTGCATCAGAATAGGGGCCGAAGCAAAACATTCTTTCACAGCAGAAAAAGCCTGTAATGCCGCATCAGACCAGACAGAAATATCCACACCCTTCCTAGTTATGTCTGTTAAAGGTTTAACCACCGATGAATAGTTCAAGATAAATTTACGGTAGTAGTTGGTAAACCCTAAAAACCGCATAAGCGCTTTCAGATTTTCGGGTCGATCCCAGTCCAACACGGCACGGACCTTCTCGGGATCCATACGAAAACCTGAGGATGAGAGAGCAGGTAACCCAGAAATTGCACTTCCTGTACAGCAAATACACACTTTTCCATCTTAGCATACAACTTATTCTCTCTTAGGATCTGTAACACCTGTCTCACATGATCCTGATGAGTCTCCATATCAGGCGAATAAATTAGTATGTCATCAAGGTATACAACGACAAACCTCCCCACCAGATGATGAAAGATGTCATTGACAAAGTGTTGAAAAACCACAGGAGCATTGGTTAACCCAAAGGGCATGACCAGGTTTTCAAAATGGCCCTCAGGGGTATTAACCACTACAGGACCGCCGTACGCAGGATTGCGTCCTGCCGGCGGCCCTGCTCTTCTGGGTGGACGCATATACGCGTCCTCCCGCGAGAGCCGAGATTTCCTGTGAACGCGCGCACACAGGCGCGCCCGCTCACAGGAACGGAAGGTAAGCGAGTGGATCTCCAGCCTGCCAGCGGCGATCGCTCGCTGGCAGGCTGGAGATCCGAATTTTTTAACCCCTAACAGGTATATTAGACGCTGTTTTCATAACAGCGTCTAATATACCTCCTACCTGGTCCTCTGGTGGTCCCTTTTGTTAGGATCGACCACCAGAGGACTCAGGTAGGTCAGTACAGTCGCACCAAACACCACACTACACTACACCCCCCCCCCGTCACTTATTAACCCCTTATAAACCCCTGATCACCCATGATCACCCATATACACTCCCTGATCACCCCCTGTCATTGATCACCCCCCTGTCATTGATCACCCCCTGTAAGGCTCCATTCAGACGTCCGCATGATTTTTACGGATCCATGGATACATGGATCGGATCCGCAAAACACATGCGGACGTCTGAATGGAGCCTTACAGGGGGTGATCAATGACAGGCGGGTGATCACCCATATACACTCCCTGATCATCCCCCTGTCATTGATCACCCCCCTGTAAGGCTCCATTCAGACGTCCGCATGTGTTTTGTGGATCCGATCCATGTATCCATGGATCCGTAAAAATCATGCGGACGTCTGAATGGAGCCTTACAGGGGGGTGATCAATGACAGGCGGGTGATCACCCATATACACTCCCTGATCACCCCCTTTCATTGATCACCCCCCTGTCATTGATCACCCCCCTGTAAGGCTCCATTCAGACGTCCGCATGATTTTTACGGATCCATGGATACATGGATCGGATCCACAAAACACATGCGGACGTCTGAATGGAGCCTTACAGGGGGGTGATCAATGACAGGGGGTGATCACCCTGATCACCCCCTGTCATTGATAACCCCCCTGTAAGGCTCCATTCAGATGTCCGCATGTGTTTTGTGGATCCGATCCATGTATCCATGTATCCGTAAAAAATCATGCGGATGTCTGAATGGAGCCTTACAGGGGGGGGTGATCAGTGACAGGGGGGTGATCACCCTGATCACCCCCTGTCATTGATAAACCCCCTGTAAGGCTCCATTCAGACGTCCGCATGTGTTTTGTGGATCCGATCCATGTATCCATGGATCCGTAAAAAATCATGCGGATGTCTGAATGGAGCCTTACAGGGGGGTGATCAATGACAGGGGGTGATCACCCTGATCACCCCCTGTCATTGATAACCCCCCTGTAAGGCTCCATTCAGACGTCCGCATGTGTTTTGTGGATCCGATCCATGTATCCATGGATCCGTAAAAAATCATGCGGATGTCTGAATGGAGCCTTACAGGGGGGGTGATCAGTGACAGGGGGGTGATCACCCTGATCACCCCCTGTCATTGATAACCCCCTTGTAAGGCTCCATTCAGACGTCCGCATGTGTTTTGTGGATCCGATCCATGTATCCATGGATCCGTAAAAAATCATGCGGATGTCTGAATGGAGCCTTACAGGGGGGGTGATCAGTGACAGGGGGGTGATCACCCTGATCACCCCCTGTCATTGATAACCCCCCTGTAAGGCTCCATTCAGACGTCCGCATGTGTTTTGCTGATCCGATCCATGGATCCGTAAAAATTATACGGACGTCTGAATGGAGCCTTACCAGGGGGGTGATCAATGACAGGGGGGTGATCCGGGAGTCTATATGGGTGATTACCCCCCTGTTATTGATCACCCCCCTGTCATTGATCACCCCCCCTGTCATTGATCACCCCCCTGTCATTGATCACCCCCCCTGTAAGGCTCCATTCAGACATTTTTTTTGGCACAAGTTAGCGGAAATTTTTTGTTTGTTTTTGTTTTTGTTTTTTCTTACTAAGTCTCATATTCCACTAACTTGTGTCAAAAAATAAAATCTCCCATGAACTCACCATACCCCTCACGGAATCCAAATGCGTAAACATTTTTAGACATTTATATTCCAGACTTCTTCTCACGCTTTAGGGCCCCTAAAAAGCCAGTGCAGTATAAATACCCCACATGTGACCCCATTTCGGAAAGAAGACACCCCAAGGTATTCACTGAGGGGCATATTGAGTCCATGAAAGATTGAAATTTTTGTCCTAAGTTAGCGGAAAGTGAGACTTTGTGAGAAAAAAACCCAAAAAATCAATTTCCGCTAACTTATGCAAAAAATAAAAAATTTCTAGGAACTCGCCAGGCCCCTCATTGAATACCTTGGGGTGTCTTCTTTCCAAAGTGGGGTCACATGTGGGGTATTTATACTGCCCTGGCTTTTTAGGGGCCCGAAAGTGTGAGAAGAAGTCTGGGATCCAAATGTCTAAAAATGCCCTCCTAAAAGAAATTTGGGCCCCTTTGCGCATCTAGGCTGCAAAAAAGTGTCACACATCTGGTATCGCCGTACTCAGGAGAAGTTGGGGAATGTGTTTTGGGGTGTCATTTTACATATACCCATGCTGGGTGAGAAAAATATCTTGGTCAAATGCCAACTTTGTATAAAAAAATAGGAAAAGTTGTCTTTTGCCAAGATATTTCTCTCACCCAGCATGGGTATATGTAAAATGGCACCCCAAAACACATTCCCCAACTTCTCCTGAGTACGGCAATACCAGATGTGTGACACTTTTTTGCAGCCAAGGTGGGCAAAGGGGCGCATATTCCAAAGTGCACCTTTCGGATTTCACAGGCCATTTTTTACAGATTTTGATTGCAAGGTACTTCTTACACATTTGGGCCCCTAAATTGCCAGGGCAGTATAACTACGCCACAAGTGACCCCATTTTGGAAAGAAGACACCCCAAGGTATTCCGTGAGGGGCATGGCGAGTTCCTAGAATTTTTTATTTTTTGTCGCAAGTTAGTGGAATATGAGACTTTGTAAGAAAAAAAATAAAAATAAAAAATCATCATCATTTTCCGCTAACTTGTGACAAAAAATAAAAAGTTCTATGAACTCACTATGCCCATCAGCGAATACCTTAGGGTTTTTCTACTGTCTGGGCATTGTAGAACCTCAGGAAACATGACAGGTGCTCAGAAAGTCAGAGCTGTTTCAAAAAGCGGAAATTCACATTTTTGTACCATAGTTTGTAAATGCTATAACTTTTACCCAAACCATTTTTTTTTTTGCACAAACATTTTTTTTTATCAAAGACATGTAGAACAATAAATTTGGCGAAAAATTTATATATGGATGTCGTTTTTTTTGCAAAATTTTACAGCTGAAAGTGAAAAATGTCATTTTTTTGCAAAAAAATCGTTACATTTTGATTAATAACAAAAAAAGTAAAAATGTCAGCAGCAATAAAATACCACCAAATGAAAGCTCCATTAGTGAGAAGAAAAGGAGGTAAAATTCATTTGGGTGGTAAGTTGCATGACCGAGCGATAAACGGTTAAAGTAGTGTAGTGCCGAAGTGTAAAAAGTGCTCTGGTCATGAAGGGGGTTTCACCTAGCGGGGCTGAAGTGGTTAAATGCGGCCTTCCACTCATCCCCCTCCTTGATCCTTAACAGATTATATGCCCCCCTCAGATCTAACTTAGAGAACACCTTGGCACCGACAATCTGACTAAACAAATCCAGAATCAAAGGAAGGGGGTAAGGATCACGGACGGTAATACGATTGAGCTCATGGAAGTCCAGGCATGGTCTCAGGGTACCATCTTTTTTCTTTACAAAGAAAAACCCAGCAGCCACTGGGGACTTGGATGGTCTAATATGTCCCTTTGCCAAACTCTCGGTAATATACTCTCGCATGGCCTTTCTTTCGGGTTCCGAAAGATTATACAACCGAGATTTGGGCAATTTAGCTCCGGGAATAAGATTGACGGGACAGTCATACTCCTGGTGCGGAGGCAACTCCTGATTACCACTCTCAGAGAAACCATCAGAAAATTCTGAAATGAACGAGGGTACAGTTTTAGTGGTCACCATAGAGAATGATGCATTAAGACAGTTGTCCATGCAAAAATCACTCCAATTGAGAATCTGTCTCGCTTGCCAGTTGATGTTAGGGTTATGTTAGCTTAACCATGATAAGCCCAACACCAACGGAGCAGGCAGACCCTCCAATACATAACAGGAGATAGATTCCTGATGCAAATCACCCACTCTTAAATGAATGTCATTCACTACCTGCGACAGGCATTTTTGGGTGAGAGGTGCTGACTGCTGAGTCAATTGCAAAGACAGAAATACTTTTCTCTAATGCATTAGTAGTCAACCCATAAATGCGTAGTAGCTCCTCCTAACTGCATAGGCTCATCATAAGGCACAACTACCAGTGTCTCTCCACCATAAGTGTCAAAGGAAGCAGTACCCTTATTGGACAGTACGTCCTGAAGGTGAGGACCCCTAGATCTCTCCCTCAGGCGTCTATCTAGACGTACAGCAAGGGACATAGCTGCCTCCAATGACACAGAATTTTCATGAAAGGCCAACGCGTCCTGTAGTCTCTCAGCGAGACCCTGACAGAATTGGCTGCGGAGAGCAGGATCGTTCCCCTCAGTATTGGTAGCCCATCTCCTAAATTCAGAGCAATAGGTCTCCGCGGAACGATCTCCCTGCGGCAAACTCCGTAACTTGGTCTCGGCCTGAGAGATCCGATCCGGGTCATCGTAGATGGGATCCAAGGCTCTGAAGAATTCATCTACCGACCGGAGGGACAGTGATCCGGTCGGCAGAGAAAAAGCCCAAGATTGGGCGTCCTCTTTAAGCAATGAAATAATCATACCCACACATTGACACTCATCCCCAGAAGAGTATGGACGCAGCTTAAAGTATAATTTACATGACTCCCTGAACCGGATGAAATTGTCACTACCCCCAGAAAACCTATCCGGGAGAGCCACCTTCGGTTCAGGATAGGCCTGGGACCCACCACTGGAACCAGCAGCCTGTGGACTCTGAATCTGCAAGACAGTTGCGTGGAGGTCTGCTACCTCCAAAGTCAGATTCTGCATCTGTTCGACCAGTGTAGACATAGTATACATAGCTGCACAGATCAGAGAAAATGGCGGTATGGCTTGGGATTATGTCAGGGCAGAGACCACCTGTTCCTTCCCTGGTGAAGGAACTAGCGTCTCACTGAGGCCTGGTAAACAACGGGGAGGGGGGGGGACAAAACATGACAAGCGGAACATTAAAGTTCAGAGGATGAAGCATGAACAGGACTTCAACACGAACTACACTCCAGCTCTTCCAAGACCAAATGAAGCTATCCCAAGCAAGGAGTGATGGGAAAAGTCAGACTAAATAGGGCGAGGTAGAGGTCACATGATCCACACCTGAACAGGAGGTGTGGACATACCAGCAACACACAGACAAAGTGAAACCAAAAGAGGCTTTCAGATCACTAATGCATAGATAATCTTTCAGACCTTCTGGGACCTGTCACAGATGTGACAACATCTTGGTCATCCTGGACTACGCCACTCGGTACCCTGGGGCGGTGCCACTGCGACATACATCGGCAAAGCTTATAGCTAAGGAGCTAATGGAGATGTTCTCCCGAGTGGGGCTACCTAAAGAGGTTCTGACTGACCAGGGGACCCCTTTTATGTCCAAGGTCATGAGGGAACTCTGTAAGTTGCTGCATATCAGACAGTTACGGACGTCCGTGTACCATACGCAAACAGACGGTCTGGTTGAAAGGTTTAACAAAACTCTAAAAACTATGTTAAAAAGGGTGGTGTCTAAACATGGGAAGGATTGGGACCTTCTTCTGCCCTATCTCATGTTCGCTGTGCGAGAGGTACCCCAGGCTTCTACTGGGTTCTCGCCCTTCGAATTGCTTTATGGCAGACATCCGCGTGGTCTGTTGGACATGGCCAAAGAGGCGTGGGAACATAAGGGAAAGATCTGCTCCTGTTCTGTGTTTAGAGCCGCACCTTGTTTTGGCTAAAAATCACTGATGGAAATCACTGACCGAACACTGACTGTGTGAATGAGGCATTAGTGTCAGGATGTTCTGTGAGGATTGTGAATTTGGTGCTGCCTCCTCCTCCTTACCACACTGCTGCACTAGGATCAGTGCCGGCATTAGCGGGGGCAAACTGGGCGATTGCCCAGGGCCCAAAATCCTCTAAGAGGCCCCCTGCTTCAGAATGCTGAACAGTTGGGACTCTGGAGTACTTGGGAGGCTTAGGAGTCCCTGCTCTAACTCCATATATGAACATGAAGGGGGTATTGACAATGCTTGGGGACACCCTGGGTATTTAAGTCTAATTCAACCTCCATTTTTGAAATGTTTCTGTGGGGATTCGAACTCACAACCACCAACAGCCAGAACCTTAACCACTGACTATAGAGCTCAATGCTAGACTATTGCTGAAAAACCTCATAGAAGTTTCTTTTGCATTAGATATTCATACATAGCAGAAGTATTTTTTTTTTCATATTTTTTTTAGTAATTGTAAAAAAATGTATGGCCCAAAATAAATATGTAAGTACAAAAAAAATATATAAAATGATACTTCTTATATATATATGAATGCATAGTGTGTAGGAGACTACTATGAAGGTTTTTAGCCATAATATAGTTAGAGTAACCTAACATGGAGCTGTATAGCTCAGTGGTTAAGGTTATTGCCTTTAATGTAGATGGTTGTGAGTTAAAATCCTCACAGAAGCATTTCACAAATTGATGCTAATAAAAATGAAATTCTCAGGTTGTCCCCGACAGTGAAAAGTTTGATTTTATTGAAAAAAAAGGAGCAAAACGTAAAATATTATCAAATAACACCAGTATTAATCCACGCCAATCTTTTTAACTTTAACCAGTGTTTTCTGTTGGGAAAGGTGGCAACCCTAGCAGCACCCCCGCTCAGGACCTCTATAGGCCCACTAACTGCAGCAAGCCCAGCCTCTGTAAGCCTCATTAGGACTCACTTTGTAAAACATTTTTTTTTTCTTATCATCGTGATATTCTGACCCTCAAAACCTTTTTATAGTTATGTCTAGGTGTGGGGGCTCATTTTTTACAGGACGATCTGTCATTTTTGACAATACCATTTTGGGGTGTGCATGATCACTTTTTATAAAATTTTCTTGATAGATAAAGTGATGAAAAAACTGTGAATCAGCCTTTTTTTATTTTTTCTGTTACGGCATTCACCATATGGGCTAACTTTTTTTTATATTTTAGTAGTACTATGGTTTTTGCATGCAGCGAAGCCCATAATGTTATTTTCTTTTGTTGTTTAATTTTATTTTGGGGAAAGTGAGGCAATTTGACATTTTTACATTTTTTTTTTTGTATAACTTTTTATTAGGTCCCCAAGTGGACCACAACTTGCAATCATCAGATTGCAACTTATACAGAATAATGGAAATTGCTCCATTATTCTGTATAGAAACCACTATATTACAGTTCAGTGCTGCCATCGAGTGGCCTGAACTGGGATATACTAACAATGAGCCTGGAAGCCTAGTTCCAGGCTGCGACTCATTTTTAGAACAGGGTGCTTCCCCCGATCTCTGCTGGGGAAAAGCGCACCTGAAGAAGAAGCCTGTGCTTCCGGTTTTTAACACTCAGATGCCGTGAGTGAGGGAAAATCACTGCTGTGAGGGGAGGTGGCATGTGGCGTATTCTGGAGCCAAGAGAGTGCAGATCTGTGTGAGGAGCTTTATGGGTAAATCTGTGAGGGAGGGCCAGGGACACATTTTGTCTAAAACCAGCCCTGGCTAGTATAGAAGCTAGAATGGATTTGTTAGGAGGTTTGCGACATCACTGGTCACACACTCTTTAACCCTTTCCTGATGTGGCGATTTATCGTTTTTTGCTCCCTTCCTTCCTAGAACCATAACTTTTTTATTTTTCCGTTCACATAGCCATATGAGGGCTTGTTTTTTGCAGGACAAGTTTTACTTTCTAATTCCACCATTTTACATAGGTTTCACAGGGTTTTTTTTTTTTTTTTTTTTTTTACAGCGTTCCCTATGCGGTAAAACTGGCTTGTGCTCTTCATTCTACAGGACATCATGTATAGTTTTGCTTACATTTCAATATTGAAAAAAAAATTTAAACTTTGGAAAAAAAAAATTTTTTCTTTTCATTGCTATACTCTGACCCCCATAACTTTTTTACAGTTATGACTATGGAAATGTATGGGGGTTATTTTTTGCAGGGCGATCTGTAGTTTCTGACAATATCAGGTTGAGGTGTGTATGACTTTTTGATCACTTTTTATTTAATATATAGGCTAACTTTTTTAAATATTTTAATAGTACAGGCATTTTCACATGTGGCGATGCTCATTATGTTTTTTGTTTTTTTTTTACTTTTCTTTACTTTTTTTTTTTTACTTTTTGTTAGGTCACCAAGTGGACCACAACTTGCAATCATCAGATTGCAACTTATACAAAACAATGGAAATTGCTCTATTAGCGGTCATGCACATGACCGTATTTTCTTTCTGTGTCCATTCAGTTTTTTTTTAGTAGCCCGTATGCGGAACCATTCACTTCAATGGGTCTGCAAAAAAAAAATGGAAATAACTAATTCCGTTTCTGTAAGTCCACAAGTCCGTTCTGCAAAAACATAGAACATGTCCTATTCTTGTTCATTTTGTGGACGAGGACAGGCATTGTTACAATGAATCCCCCCAAAAAACGGATGCAACACGGACATCACACAGATATCATCCATTTTTTATTTATTTTTGTGTATGAGCCCTTATTCTGTATAGAAACCACTATATCACAGTTAAGTGCTGCCACCTAATGACCTGAACTGGGATATACTAATAATGAGCCTGGAAGCTTAGCACAGGCTGCGGCTCAATATTAGAACAGGGTGCTTTCCCTGATCTCCGCCAGAAGAAAGCGAGCCTGAACAAGAAGCATGCGCTTCCGATTTTTAGCACTCTCAGATGACGTGGTGACATTTGACCATGGTTCTTGAGTTGTTAAATATCTACGGTCTGTGTTACCACAGATCGAGGACATTAGTTGTGGGTGAAACAGCAGGCACCCAGTTGCTTTGACAACCGCTTCACTCCGGAGTGGGCGTCATTTTTAAAGACCCGACATGCGCCGTACATTTATGGTGGATGTTGGGAAGGGGTTAATGCTTATAAGACAGTTCAGTGGTTGTCCCGCAGTCCCAGTATGGGGAGGTATTTCCCGCTTTCTGCCAGCTGTCTCTGCTTCCTTTCTGCCAGCTGTCTGTAATGATAAAGCAGAAAGACATCCGTCCGCTCTCTGCTCCATCATTCTTCCCCCTGTCTGCGCTGCACACTGCGCTGCCCGGGAGCTGTCCATGTATCATCCTGCTGCTGCTGGGGAATGAGGTGAGTATGTTGAGGTATTATTTTTATTTATAACAATTTTTTTTTAACTGCCTGTAAGGGGGCACAGCTGGGCATATTACTTTACTGTAAGGGGGCACAGCTGGGCATATTACTTTACTGTAAGGGGGCACAGCTGGGCATATTACTTTACTGTGAGTGGGCACAGCTGGGAATATTACTGTGAGGGGGACACAACTGGGCATATTACTGCGAGGGTGCACAGCTGGGCATATTACTGTGAGGGGGGACATCAGGGCCGGCTCCAGGTTCATGTGGGCCCTTGGGCGATAAATCCCATTGGGCCCCCATGAGGCATTTTTTTACATTGACATGTCCCCCTGTGGCTCCCGCACGGTATAATGACCCCCAGTGGCCCCTATACAGTATAATGACTACTAGTGGCCCTTCACACAGTATAATGACTACTAGTGGCCCTTCACACAGTATAATGAACCCCCAATTCCCCCCCCCACTGTATTATGACCACCTATGGCCCTGCATTCAGAAAAATAACCCCCAGTCGCCCCCATTCAGAATAATTACCCCCAGTAGCCCCCACACTGGGGGAATACTGTATGGAGGGGGCTCTGGGGGTCATTATACTAAATGGGGGACACTGGGGGTCATTATACTATGTAAAGGGCCCTCACAGTATAATGACCCCACAGTGACCCTCCATTCAAAATAATGACCCCCAATCGCCCCCACACTGGGGGTTATACTGTATGGAGGGGGCACGAGGGGTTATTATATTTAATGGGGGCTCTGGTGGTCATTATGCTAAATGGAGGGTCAATGGGGATCATTATACTAAATGGGGGGCACTGGGAGTCATTATACTGTGTAAGGGGCCCTCACAGTGTGATGAATGACCCCCCAGTGGCCCCCTCACATACCTATCATTGCTGGGGAGCTGGTGGTCCTGTCATTCACTAACCGCAGCTCCCTGCGCTCCTTCTCTCCCGGCGGCCCGCTGCAGCAGTGAGCCAGGCCTGGAGGAGAGAAGGAGATGTGCAGTGATGTAGGTAGAACTGACTGGGCCCCACAGCAAATTTTAGTACGCCCCCCTCCCCCCCAATGTGTGTTCACATCACGTTTTTTCCTATCGGTTTGATGTATACAAATGTGCAGCACTCCACGTTTTTGTATCCTGCAGAGTCAAGTAAAAAATGCATACGTTAACGTATATGTTTTTTTACAATGGAACTGTATGGTGAACGGATGCCACTGTACGGCATTAGTCTGAGGATTGTATGGTGACCGGACGCCACTGTACGGCATCAGTCTGAGGATTGTATGGTGACCGGACGCCGCTGTACGGCATCAGTCTGAGGATTGTATGGTGACCGGACGCCGCTGTACGGCATCAGTCTGAGGCATCTGTTAACGCATATATTTTTGGTATACATTAAATGGATGGCACAAATGGGATGTGAACCCAGCCCTAGTGTCAGAATAAGCACCAGTACACAGCGGAGCAGCGTGGCGGAGAGGGGAGGACGCCATGTACTGACAGAGCACTACCTGGTCCTGGTGGTCAGTGGTGAGGACTGTGTTTCCCAAGGATCATTTTCTACTGGGAAATACAGGGCACAGTATAATACACTAGAATCTATATAATATAATGATATTAGCCCTACCCCCAAATAATAATACAATTAGGGGGTCATTTATTATATAGAAATACGTCTATGTTAAGCTACTTTCACACTAGCGTTCGGGGCTCCGCTTGTGAGTTCCGTTTGAAGGAATCTCACAAGGGGCCCCGAACTGATCCGTCCAGCCCTAATGCATTCTGAGTGGTCTGGCAGCGTTTGTCCTCCGCTCCGCTCAGCAGGCGGACACCCGAACGCAGCTTGCAGCGTTCAGGTGTCCGCCTGCCCGGGCGGAGGCAAACGGATCCGTCCAGACTTACAATGTAAGTCAATGGGGACGGATCCGTTTGAATATGACACACTATGGCTCAATTTTCAAACGGATCCGTCCCCCATTGACTTTCAATGTAAAGTCTAAACGGATCCGTTTGCATTATCATGCAAACGTATCCGTTCTGAACGGATGTAAGCGTTTGCATTATAGGTGCGGATCCGTCTGTGCAGATACCAGACGGATCCGCACCTAAACGCACGTGTGAAAGTAGCCTTAGGCGTATTTCTGACACAGATTGTGGCACAAAGGTCCTTAGCACCGCAATCTGTATCTTTTCCCGCTCATGCCAGGTCTAAAAAAGGATGGCGTGGGCAGGGAAGGGGATACAGTTATGGCCATGCAGTTATTGGATACCACCGCCATATAGTGATAACACCGCCATACAATGATAAAACCACCATACAGTGACCGGATAAAAGGGTATAAGAGGGCACAGTGCAGGGAATGACTATGGGCACTGCACAGGGTGTGGTAAGAGGGCACAATGCAGGGTATAAAGGGGCACAGTACGGGGTGGGGGGCACAGTCACATGACCCTGTGACGTTAGAAGGTCCTTATGGTGAATGCTGTTCAGATGCCACCATAATGAGAGGCAGAGGAGTGAGACAGGGCCCCTGGATGGACAGGAGGGGTGGACACAGCAAGTAGGTTGAAGGGACTCTGAGGGGGATTCATACAAGAAGTAGGGGCAGGAGGTCTGTGCAGGGCAGCAACAGGAGATAGGGGGGTGAAACAGGAGCTCTGGATACATGAGGGAGGAAAGGAGACAGCAGGGGCCCCATGAGGATGAGATAGGACAGGATATGGGGGGGGGGGGCAGATGTGTGGGGGGGGGGGGCAGGTATCATGGAGGCAAACTGCTTAATGAAACAGTAATACAACTAAATAGAATGAAGCAGCAGCCGATCGGAGAGTCCCCCCCCCCCTTCTGTCCCACAGAGAAGAGACAGTCACAGTGCAGACTCACTCACAGACTGTCTTCACACTTCTCTGCTCCAGCTCCAGCCTCCAGCCCTCTGGTCTCTCTCCTCAGGCAGCGTGTGTCCTGTGTAGAGGGGGCGTGGTCTGAGTCTCTGCAGCTCAGGGGGCGTGTCTGAGTCTCTGCAGCTCAGAGGGCCCCACCAAAGGGGTACTGTGTAACTGAAGTGACAGCAGTGAGAGCTCCCATCTGTATTGATGGAAGTGCTCATAGCAGCTCAGTGGGCCCCCCCAGGAGCATTGGGCCCCGGCACTTGACCGGGGATGCCGGGTTATGACGCCGGCCCTGGGGGACATAACTGGGCATATTACTGTGATAAGGCACACAACTGGGCATATTACAGTGAGGGGGCACAGAACTGGGCATATTATTGTGGTAGGGCACAGCTGGGCATATTACTGTGAGGGGGCACAGCTGGGCATATTACTGTGAGGGGTCACAGCTGGGCCTATTACTGTGAGGGGGCACAGCACTGGGCATATTACTGTGAGGGGGCACAGAACTGGGCATATTACTGTGAGGGGGGCACAGAATGTGGCAGATTACTGTGAGGGGGCACAGAACTGGGCATATTATTGTGAGGGGGGCACAGCTGGGCATATTACTGTGAGAAGGCACAGCTGGGCATGTTACTGTGAGGGGGCACAGCTGGGCATATTACTGTGAGGAGGCACAGCTGGGCATATTACTGTTAGGGGGCACAGCTGGGCATATTACTGTGAGGGGGCACAGCTGGGCATATTACTGTGAGGACAGCACAGCTGAGCATACTACTGTGAATGGGCACATATATGGACATTGCTACTTTGAGGGGACACATATCTGGGCATCGCTACTGTAAGGGGCACATATCTGGGCATAACTACTATGAGAGGGCACATATCTGGGCATTACCACTTCTGTTAGGTTGTCACATATCTGGGCATAACTACTGTGAAGGAGGCACATATCTAGGCATTGCTACTGTGAGGGGGCACATATCTGGACATAACTACTGTAAAGGAGGCACAATGCTGGCATAACTACTGTGTGGTGGCATAAAGGGGGAATAGTTGCTATGTGGGGGCATTTACGATACTGAGTGGGATTAGGTGTTTAGTTATGTTTTGGGCGGAGTTAGAGGCGTGGCCTAGTGCGGGCTCTGCACATACTGTCCTTCTTCCTTCTTTTCAAAAGTTGGGAGGTATGGGGTTATTCATGATTATAAAACAGGTTTGCTTTTTCCCCTCAGGGACTGGGGCAGGCTTGTCCCTGGGCTGTGTCTGGTACTGCAGGTCAGCTCCTTTGATGTAAATAGGGATAAGCTGCAATACCAGCCACTACCCATGGACAAGAGGGGAACTGTTCATTGGAAAATATACAGACATTTTTTCTAAACCCAGAAAATCCCATTAAAAATTCTACTCTTAAATATAGAACTAACCAGGTCATTTATTTTACAGTTTCATGGCCAGGCAATTTTGGCAGCAATTATCAGTCTATTGTTCTGTGAGATATTTTTCTCTTCCCTTCTTGTATTTGATTACAGACGATCCGCAGTGACACAGGTTTTAATTACTAGTGAGTTAATATGTGATGATTCTCTAATTAGAGTAACTGGATTAACCTTTAAGTGATACCTGCAGCTCATATTCCCCTTTATTTCATCATGGCATTTTCTTTCTTTCTCTTACAGTGTCTTCACACGTGCTTTGTACATGTGTCGGCTCTGATGTATGTCACACAAGCAGTGGTAAAATGACACTAAGACTGAGTGACGGCATGATGTGCTGCTCAGTGAGCAATCCTGAAGAGCCAGTACACATGTAGACTCAGGAGCGTAGCTGAAGGCTCATGGGCCCTGGTGCAAGAGTTCAGCTTGGGACCCCATTCCCTCAGTACTGTGTGGCCACGGGGCAGGGAAGCACATTCCTACTGCCCAGCGGCAGATTGGCCATAGACCTTACAGGGAAATTTCCCGGTGGGCCAATGCAAAGCGGACCGGCCACTGGAAGTTTTTGGGGATATATTTTGTTTTGCTGGCAGTATTTTGTGATGGACTGTGGTATTTGGCTCTGTTGGGGTGGTATAATGTGGCACAATATAGTATTGCTGGCCCTTCCTTCCATCAATCTGGAGCCAACTACAAAACGTGGCCACTTTTAGTATTTTTTCCAGGGCCACTTTAAGTTCGCAGTCCGCCGCTGCTGTTGCCTGAGGCAAAAATTGACGCCCACCATGCCAAATTCTTGACCTAACCCCTTCCTTACAGCCAGAGGACTGACTTTAACATTCTGGGCCCCAGTGCAAAATCTATAACAGAGCCTTCCCAACATGTACTTTCTATAATACCGGTGTCTTCTTATGCGGCACAAGGGTCTTTGGGCCCCTCAGGCTCCTGGGCCCAGTAGCGACTGCTACCTCTGCACCCCTTATAGCTACACCCCTGTGTAGACTAACTATATGGCTTTTGAATAATCAACAGGATGAGAAATTGCTGTAGGGTGCCCTGTGGCCACAGATTTAAAAAAATGCCTTTCAGGGGAATGTAGATTTGAAATAGCAGTTGATCTTGTTAGAAGAGATGAGTTTAGCTTGAATTTGTTGTGGTGGGGTATTCGTGGATGGTGGTAAATGCCCCTTTACATGGAAAGACACTTTAAACCAGGGTTTCTCAACTCCGGTTCTCAGGACCCACCGGTCATGTTTTCAGGATTTCCTTAGTATTGAGCAGGTGATATAATTAGTGTCCATGCAACAGGATTTACCACAGGTATTCATTCTGTGGGATATTCTGAAATCCTGACCGGTAGGTGGGACCCGAAGACCGGGGTTGAGAAACCTTGGCATTGACAAAGGATTAGTGGTTTAAAGAGTAGTTGCTGAGAATCTGATGGACATTTGATTATGGAGGATCATCACTGGCAATAGAAGAAACATCAACCCCACTGGGAGAGGAGCACCATTGCCTTCCTAGAGACATGTCTCAGGAGTGCTGTGTATTAGATGGCAATGCCTTGCCTTAATACATTTTGCTATGAGCAGCATTTACACTTAAAGTGAACCTCTTTGAGGTCGGCGTAAAGCCATGGCAGTCACACTGATGTGTCTGTCTCTTGTTAATGTGCTTACATGCTAAAGAAGTTGTATAATGGGCCAATTTTTTCGCAATTAAAAAAATTTAAGAATTCAAAGAATTGATACCCTCTCAGACACCATGCTGATCCCCTTCAGACACTTACTGGTTCTCCACTGGTGTCGTCTTCCTTGTCAGGTTTAACATACAGGGAATTCAAGGAAAGGTTTAATCAGTCATTTACTAGGTGACCACTGCCTGTATGGGCCTTTCCTGAGCATTTTACCAAAAAGTTTGCCCTGCTGGAAAGCAACTTACAACTTCACAGCGTGTGACAGCTAGGAGCCCAGTGATATGAGAGTTCTGCCCTTGCACACCATCTGCTCATTGACTGGTTTATCTCTATTACTATGCAATAGCTCCCCTGTGCACATCATCTGCTCATTGACAGGTTTCTCCCTATTACTATGCAATAGTTCCCCTGCGCACATCATCTGCTCATTGACAGGTTTCTCCCTATTACTGTGCAATAGTTCCCTTGTGCACATCATCTGCTCATTGACAGGTTTCTCCCTATTACTGTGCAATAGTTTCCCTGTGCACATCATCTGCTCATTGACAGGTTTCTCCCGATTACTGTGCAATAGTTCCCCTGTGCACATCATCTGCTCATTTACAGGTTTATCCCGATTATTGAGCAATAGCTCCCCTGTGCACATCATCTGCTCATTGACAGGTTTCTCCCGATTACTGTGCAATAGCTCCCCTGTGCACATCATCTGCTCATTGACAGGTTTCTCCTGATTACTGTGCAATAGCTCCCCTGTGCACATCATCTGCTCATTGACAGGTTTCTCACTATTACTGTGCAATAGTTCCCCTGTGCACATCATCTGCTCATTGACAGGTTTCTCCCGATTACTGTGCAATAGTTCCCCTGTGCACATTATCTGCTCATTGACAGGTTTCTCCCGATTACTGTGCAATAGTTCCTCTGTGCACATCATCTGCTCATTGACAGGTTTCTCCCTATTACTGTGCAATAGTTCCCCTTTGCACATCATCTGCTCATTGACAGGTTTCTCCCTATTACTGTGCAATAGTTCCCCTGTGCACATCATCTGCTCATTGACAGGATTCTCCCTATTACTGTGTAAAAGCTCCCCTGTGCACATCATCTGCTCATTCACAGGATTCTCCCTATTACTGTGTAATAGTTCCCCTGTGTACTCCATCTGCTCAATGACCGGATTCTCCCTATTACTGTGTAAAAGGTCCCCCTGAAAACCATTTGCTCATTGACATTTACTGTGCTCATTCTCCCTATTACTGTGCATATTGAGAAGCAGCTGCTAGAGGTTAGAGGAGCTTGCAAGTCACTTGATTCCTTGCTGGCAATGTTGGCTGCATGCTGTGAAAGTATGAGCCAAAAAGAGAGACAGTGGTATGGTAAGTATAGTGAGCACACCAGAGAAACACATAAAAAAGGCTTCATTATAGAAGAAATTGGCGTGTACAAATATACCCATAAAAACATCTAAAACCAGCAATTGAACACAAAGGGGGGTGCCATGATGAGGGGTAACGAAGCTAGGTTAGCTGGCGATATGTGTAGGGTGGTTTGCTCACCCTCATCCCCAGGCTGCACAGGTCTGGTTTAAAGGCTTCATGTTTACTACATCATGTTTTTTGTCATCACTTGCTTGATATTTTGATGATCTCTTGCATGTATGCCTTGATTATAGTTACCCTGCAGACCTGGCATTTGATTTATTGTTTCATGGGGGATGGTGTATGGGAGGGTTCTGATCATGGCACCCCCCAGTGTGTTCAGTTACTGTTTTTAGATATTTTTATGGGTGTATTTGTAAGGCCTCATGCACACGACAGCTGTGTGCATCCGCGTCCGTCCCGTCATTTTTCACAGTTTAGTGGAGGTCCCATTCATTTCTATGGAGCTGTGAAAAAAAACTGATAGTCCTCTGTTTTTTCTCCACGTCCGTGATTCCAGTCTGTCCAAAAAAAATATAACCTGTCCTATTCTTGTCAGTGGAAAACGGAGGACAGACCCATTCAAGTCAATGGGTCCGTCAAAAAAAAACTGAGGCACAACTGGTATGTCATCCGTGTCCGTTTTTTTCTATAAGACCTTGGTGCAATAAAATTACACTTTTCATTGACCTTCCTTTTTTTTCCCCTTGTCAGACAAAAAAAAAGGAACACACAAGGAAACACAACTGAAGCAAAATCGGACCCGGACCACTGAAGCCAAATCACTGACAGTGAAAAAACACTGTTGTGTGCATGAGGCCTAATTCTATTTTGAATAAAGATTTTCTGAATGAATTTCTCTGGTGTGTTAGGTATGGTTGTGTAGCGCCCTACTTTCTTTTTGTTTGTGCACCCATGTGCTTGTTTTACACAGTGTGAAAGGTCTTATAAATAGCTACACAGTAACACATAGGTGACAGACCTCTTGAATCAAAGATGGCAATAAAAGGACTGATGATGATAATTTCTACCTCCCCACAATTAGTTATAGTTTTATCGCTTATTGTTGAGCTTGCCAATAACCCTTGTAACTGACACAGCTCAGTGTAGGAATGAAATGCAGATAAGGCTGGAGACACAAGTCCTAGACACTGCAGTCTTAGGAGATGATTATAGTGATCAAGAGAAGGATTGCCAGTGGGGAGGGGAGCGGGTGAAGAAGAAGAAGGGAAGAAATGTGCAGAAGAACTTGTATGATGTGCCTGTACACAAATTCACATACATATATAGTGACTTTTATATTCTATGCATCAACATAATAGCCCAATGCAGAAATGGTATACTAGCTGATAGCACTCATCATTTGTACCATAGGGGTGGGACACAGTGAGAGATACATTACATCAGTACATAGTCGTTTCTGCTTCTGTGAGGTACAGCCAAGTACATTAACAAGGAAACAGACAGTGCCAACATAAAATACATGAAAAGGTTGTGATTAGAGTTGAGCGAACACCTGGATGTTCGGGTTCGAGAAGTTCGGCCGAACTTCCCGAAAATGTTCGGGTTCGGGATCCGAACCCGATCCGAACTTCGTCCCGAACCCGAACCCCATTGAAGTCAATGGGGACCCGAACTTTTCGGCACTAAAAAGGCTGTAAAACAGCCCAGGAAAGGGCTAGAGGGCTGCAAAAGGCAGCAACATGTAGGTAAATCCCCTGCAAACAAATGTGGATAGGGAAATGAATTAAAATAAAAATTAAATAAATAAAAATTAACCAAAATCAATTGGAGAGAGGTTCCATAGCAGAGAATCTGGCTTCCCGTCACCCACCACTGGAACAGTCCATTCTCAGATATTTAGGCCCCGGCACCCAGGCAGAGGAGAGAGGTCCCGTAACAGAGAATCTGGCTTCATGTCAGCAGAGAATTAGTCTGCATGTCATAGCAGAGAATGAGGCTTCACGCCAGCCACCACTGCAACAGTCCATTGGCATATATTTAGGCCCAGCACCCAGGCAGAGGAGAGAGGTCCCGTAACAGACAATCTGGCTTCATGTCAGCAGAGAATCAGTCTTCATGTCATAGCAGAGAATCAGGCTTCACGTCACCCACCACTGTAAGAGTCCATTTTCATAAATTTAGGCCCAGCACCCAGGCAGAGGAGAGAGGTCCCGTAACAGAGGATCTGGCTTCATGTCAGCAGAGAATTAGTCTGCATGTCATAGCAGAGAATGAGGCTTCACGTCAGCCACCACTGCAACAGTCCATTGGCATATATTTAGGCCCAGCACCCAGGCAGAGGAGAGAGGTCCCGTAACAGACAATCTGGCTTCATGTCAGCAGAGAATCAGTCTGCATGTCATAGCAGAGAATGAGGCTTCACGTCACCCACCACTGCAACAGTCCATTGTCATAAATTTAGGCCCAGCACCCAGGCAGAGGAGAGAGGTCCCGTAACAGACAATCTGGCTTCATGTCAGCAGAGAATTAGTCTGCATGTCATAGCAGAGAATGAGGCTTCACGTCAGCCACCACTGCAACAGTCCATTGGCATATATTTAGGCCCAGCACCCAGGCAGAGGAGAGAGGTCCCGTAACAGACAATCTGGCTTCATGTCAGCAGAGAATCAGTCTTCATGTCATAGCAGAGAATCAGGCTTCACGTCACCCACCACTGTAAGAGTCCATTTTCATAAATTTAGGCCCAGCACCCAGGCAGAGGAGAGAGGTCCCTTAACAGAGGATCTGGCTTCATGTCAGCAGAGAATTAGTCTGCATGTCATAGCAGAGAATGAGGCTTCACGTCAGCCACCACTGCAACAGTCCATTGGCATATATTTAGGCCCAGCACCCAGGCAGAGGAGAGAGGTCCCGTAACAGACAATCTGGCTTCATGTCAGCAGAGAATCAGTCTGCATGTCATAGCAGAGAATGAGGCTTCACGTCACCCACCACTGCAACAGTCCATTGTCATAAATTTAGGCCCAGCACCCAGGCAGAGGAGAGAGGTCCCGTAACAGACAATCTGGCTTCATGTCAGCAGAGAATTAGTCTGCATGTCATAGCAGAGAATGAGGCTTCACGTCAGCCACCACTGCAACAGTCCATTGGCATATATTTAGGCCCAGCACCCAGGCAGAGGAGAGAGGTCCCGTAACAGACAATCTGGCTTCATGTCAGCAGAGAATCAGTCTTCATGTCATAGCAGAGAATCAGGCTTCACGTCAGCCACCACTGCAACAGTCCATTGGCATATATTTAGGCCCAGCACCCAGGCAGAGGAGAGAGGTCCCGTAACAGACAATCTGGCTTCATGTCAGCAGAGAATCAGTCTTCATATCATAGCAGAGAATCAGGCTTCACGTCACCCACCACTGTAAGAGTCCATTTTCATAAATTTAGGCCCAGCACCCAGGCAGAGGAGAGAGGTCCCGTAACAGAGGATCTGGCTTCATGTCAGCAGAGAATCAGTCTGCATGTCATAGCAGAGAATCAGGCTTCACGTCACCCAACATTGGAACAGTCCATTGGCATATATTTAGGCCCCGGCACCCAGACAGAGGAGAGGTTCATTCAACTTTGGGTAGCCTCGCAATATAATGGTAAAATGAAAATAAAAATAGGATTGAATGAGGAAGTGCCCTGGAGTCCAATAATATATGGTTAAGGGGAGGTAGTTAATGTCTAATCTGGACAAGGGACGGACAGATCCTGTGGGATCCATGCCTGGTTCATTTTTATGAACGTCAGCTTGTCCACATTGGCTGTAGACAGGCGGCTGCGTTTGTCTGTAATGACGCCCCCTGCCGTGCTGAATACACGTTCAGACAAAACGCTGGCCGCCGGGCAGGCCAGCACCTCCAAGGCATAAAAGGCTAGCTCTGGCCACGTGGACAATTTAGAGACCCAGAAGTTGAATGGGGCCGAACCATCAATCAGTACGTGGAGGGGTGTGCACATGTACTGTTCCACCATGTTAGTGAAATGTTGCCTCCTGCTAACACGTTGCGTATCAGGTGGTGGTGCAGTTAGCTGTGGCGTGTTGACAAAAGTTTTCCACATCTCTGCCATGCTAACCCTGCCCTCAGAGGAACTGGCATTGACACAGCTGCCTTGGCGACCTCTTGCTCCTCCTCTGCCTTGGCCTTGGGCTTCCACTTGTTCCCCTGTGACATTTGGGAATGCTCTCAGTAGCGCGTCTACCAACGTGCGCTTGTACTCGCGCATCTTCCTATCACGCTCCAGTGCAGGAAGTAAGGTGGGCACATTGTCTTTGTAGCGAGGATCCAGCAGGGTGGCAACCCAGTAGTCCGCACAGGTTAAAATGTGGGCAACTCTGCTGTCGTTGCGCAGGCACTGCAGCATGTAGTCGCTCATGTGTGCCAGGCTGCCCAGGGGTAAGGACAAGCTGTCCTCTGTGGGAGGCGTATCGTCATCGTCCTGCCTTTCCCCCCAGCCACGCACCAGTGATGGACCCGAGCTGCGTTGGGTGCCACCCCGCTGTGACCATGCTTCATCCTCATCCTCCTCCACCTCCTCCTCATCCTCGTCCTCCTCGTCCTCCAGTAGTGGGCCCTGGCTGGCCACATTTGTACCTGGCCTCTGCTGTTGCCAAAAACCTCCCTCTGAGTCACTTCGAAGAGACTGGCCTAAAAGTGCTAAAAATGACCCCTCTTCCTCCTCCTCCTCCTCCTCCTCCTGGGCCACCTCCTCTTCCATCATCGCCCTAAGTGTTTTCTCAAGGAGACATAGAAGTGGTATTGTAACGCTGATAACGGCGTCATCGCCACTGGCCATGTTGGTGGAGTACTCGAAACAGCGCAACAGGGCACACAGGTCTCGCATGGAGGCCCAGTCATTGGTGGTGAAGTGGTGCTGTTCTGTAGTGCGACTGACCCGTGCTTGCTGCAGCTGAAACTCCACTATGGCCTGCTGCTGCTCGCACAGTCTGTCCAGCATGTGCAAGGTGGAGTTCCACCTGGTGGGCACGTCGCATATGAGGCGGTGAGCGGGAAGGTCGAAGTTACGCTGTAGCGCAGACAGGCGAGCAGCAGCAGGATGTGAACGCCGGAAGCGCGAACAGACGGCCCGCACTTTATGCAGCAGCTCTGACATGTCGGGGTAGTTGTGTATGAACTTCTGCACCACCAAATTCAGCACATGCGCCAAGCAAGGGATGTGCGTCAAATTGGCTAGTCCCAGAGCTGCAACGAGATTTCGCCCATTATCACACACCACCAGGCCGGGCTTGAGGCTCACCGGCAGCAACCACTCGTCGGTCTGTTGTTCTATACCCCGCCACAACTCCTGTGCGGTGTGGGGCCTGTCCCCCAAACATATGAGTTTCAGAATGGCCTGCTGACGTTTACCCCGGGCTGTGCTGAAGTTGGTGGTGAAGGTGTGTGGCTGACTGGATGAGCAGGTGGAAGAAGAGGAGGAGGAAGCCGAGAAGGAGGAGGTGGCAACAGGAGGCAAAGAATGTTGCCCTGCGATCCTTGGCGGCGGAAGGACGTGCGCCAAACAGCTCTCCGCCTGGGGCCCAGCTGCCACTACATTTACCCAGTGTGCAGTTAGGGAGATATAGCGTCCCTGGCAGTGCTTACTGGTCCACGTATCTGTGGTTAGGTGGACCTTGCTACAGATGGCGTTGCGCAGTGCACACTTGATTTTATCGGATACTTGGTTGTGCAGGGAAGGCACGGCTCTCTTGGAGAAGTAGTGGCGGCTGGGAACAACATACTGTGGGACAGCAAGCGACATGAGCTGTTTGAAGCTGTCTGTGTCCACCAGCCTAAATGACAGCATTTCATAGGCCAGTAGTTTAGAAATGCTGGCATTCAGGGCCAGGGATCGAGGGTGGCTAGGTGGGAATTTACGCTTTCTCTCAAATGTTTGTGAGATGGAGAGCTGAACGCTGCCGTGTGACATGGTTGAGACGCTTGGTGACGGAGGTGGTGGTGGTGGTGTTGGTGGTACATCCCCTGTTTGCTGGGCGGCAGGTGCCAACGTTCCTCCAGAGGCGGAG
Source organism: Bufo gargarizans (assembly GCF_014858855.1). Classification (NCBI taxonomy): domain Eukaryota; kingdom Metazoa; phylum Chordata; class Amphibia; order Anura; family Bufonidae; genus Bufo; species Bufo gargarizans. The sequence continues at coordinate 124,571,007 of NC_058080.1, forward strand.
GAAGAGGCCGAGGCGGCAGCAGCAGAAGAGGCCGAGGCGGCAGCAGCAGAAGAGGTAGCAGGGGGAGCCTGAGTGACTTCCTTGGTTTTAAGGTGTTTACTCCACTGCAGTTCATGCTTTGCATGCAGGTGCCTGGTCATGCAGGTTGTGCTCAGGTTCAGAACGTTAATGCCTCGCTTCAGGCTCTGATGGCACAGCGTGCAAACCACTCGGGTCTTGTCGTCAGCACATTGTTTGAAGAAGTGCCATGCCAGGGAACTCCTTGAAGCTGCCTTTGGGGTGCTCGGTCCCAGATGGCGGCGGTCAGTAGCAGGCGGAGTCTCTTGGCGGCGGGTGTTCTGCTTTTGCCCACTGCTCCCTCTTTTGCTACGCTGTTGGCTCGGTCTCACCACTGCCTCTTCCTCCGAACTGTGAAAGTCAGTGGCACGACCTTCATTCCATGTGGGGTCTAGGACCTCATCGTCCCCTGCATCGTCTTCCACCCAGTCTTGATCCCTGACCTCCTGTTCAGTCTGCACACTGCAGAAAGACGCAGCAGTTGGCACCTGTGTTTCGTCATCATCAGAGACATGCTGAGGTGGTATTCCCATGTCCTCATCATCAGGAAACATAAGTGGTTGTGCGTCAGTGCATTCTATGTCTTTCACCGCTGGGGAAGGGCTAGGTGGATGCCCTTGGGAAACCCTGCCAGCGGAGTCTTCAAACAGCATAAGAGACTGCTGCATAACTTGAGGCTGAGACAGTTTCCCTGGTATGCATGGGGGTGATGTGACAGACTGATGGGGTTGGTTTTCAGGCGCCATCTGTGCGCTTTCTGCAGAAGACTGGGTGGGAGATAATGTGAACGTGCTGGATCCACTGTCGGCCACCCAATTGACTAATGCCTGTACCTGCTCAGGCCTTACCATCCTTAGAACGGCATTGGGCCCCACCATATATCGCTGTAAATTCTGGCGGCTACTGGGACCTGAGGTAGTTGGTACACTAGGACGTGTGGATGTGGCAGAACGGCCACGTCCTCTCCCAGCACCAGAGGGTCCACTAACACCACCACGACCATGTCCACGTCCGCGTCCCTTACTAGATGTTTTCCTCATTGTTATGGTTCATCACAACAACAAAAATATTATTTGGCCCAATGTATTGTATTCAAATTCAGCGGGATATAAATTTGAGGCCTAGTATTTAGGCGCTGGGTGACCGGTATGGATTTACTAACAGAATTAGACTTGGAAATGCACAGTAGCGTGTTTGTGAAGTTATTCTGAATGACCCTATGTGCACCTTGAATATTATATACCCTTTTAGGGATAGATTTCAAATAGCTCTGATATAGCAGAAACCACTAAATTATGAAATTGCTAAATTGGGAATTGTATTTCAACCCTGAACAAAAAATGTGCTTTGACGGACACTAAATAACTTTCCCATCCACAACAGGACAGCGGTAACGAGAGATTTAGCGGGATATAAATTTGAGGCCTAGTATTTAGGCGCTGGGTGACCGGTATGGATTTACTAACAGAATTAGACTTGGAAATGCACAGTAGCGTGTGTGTGAAGTTATTCTGAATGACCCTATGTGCACCTTGAATATTATATACCCTTTTAGGGATAGATTTCAAATAGCTCTGATATAGCAGAAACCACTAAATTATGAAATTGCTAAATTGGGAATTGTATTTCAACCCAGAACAAAAAATGTGCTTTGACGGACACTAAATAACTTTCCCATCCACAACAGGACAGCGGTAACGAGAGATTTAGCGGGATATAAATTTGAGGCCTAGTATTTAGGCGCTGGGTGACCAGTATGGAATTACTAACAGAATTAGACTTGGAAATGCACAGTAGCGTGTGTGTGAAGTTATTCTGAATGACCCTATGTGCACCTTGAATATTATATACCCTTTTAGGGATAGATTTCAAATAGCTCTGATATAGGAGAAACCACTAAATTATGAAATTGCTAAATTGGGAATTGTATTTCAACCCTGAACAAAAAATGTGCTTTGACGGACACTAAATAACTTTCCCATCCACAACAGGACAGCGGTAACGAGAGATTTAGCGGGATATAAATTTGAGGCCTAGTATTTAGGCGCTGGGTGACCGGTATGGATTTACTAACAGAATTAGACTTGGAAATGCACAGTAGCGTGCGTGTGAAGTTATTCTGAATGACCCTATGTGCACCTTGAATATTATATACCCTTTTAGGGATAGATTTCAAATAGCTCTGATATAGCAGAAACCACTAAATTATGAAATTGCTAAATTGGGAATTGTATTTCAACCCAGAACAAAAAATGTGCTTTGACGGACACTAAATAACTTTCCCATCCACAACAGGACAGCGGTAACGAGAGATTTAGCGGGATATAAATTTGAGGCCTAGTATTTAGGCGCTGGGTGACCGGTATGGATTTAGTGACAGAATTAGACTGGGATATGGCCAAAAAATAACCACACTATTGCTGGTTAAATGCACTTGGTGACGGGCGCAGCTTGCCCCTGATGTAGTATATGGCCAAAAAATGAACAGACTATTGCTGGTTAAATGCACTTGGTGTCACAGCTTGACGAACCACACTACTGAGGGTTAAATGCACTTGGTGACGGGCGCAGCTTGCCCCTGATTTAGTATATGGCCAAAAAATGAACAGACTATTGCTGGTTAAATGCACTTGGTGTGATAGCTTGACCAACCACACTACTGAGGGTTAAATGCACTTGGTGACGGGCGCAGCTTGCCCCTGATGTAGTATATGGCCAAAAAATGAACAGACTATTGCTGGTTAAATGCACTTGGTGACGGGCGCAGCTTGCCCCTGATTTAGTATATGGCCAAAAAATGAACAGACTATTGCTGGTTAAATGCACTTGGTGTCACAGCTTGACCAACCACACTACTGAGGGTTAAATGCACTTGGTGACGGGCGCAGCTTGCCCCTGATGTAGTATATGGCCAAAAAATGAACAGACTATTGCTGGTTAAATGCACTTGGTGACAGGCGCAGCTTGCCCCTGATTTAGTATATGGCCAAAAAATGAACAGACTATTGCTGGTTAAATACACTTGGTGTGATAACTTGACCAACCACACTACTGAGGGTTAAATGCACTTGGTGACGGGCGCAGCTTGCCCCTGATGTAGTATATGGCCAAAAAATGAACAGACTATTGCTGGTTAAATGCACTTGGTGTCACAGCTTGACGAACCACACTACTGAGGGTTAAATGCACTTGGTGACGGGCGCAGCTTGCCCCTGATGTAGTATATGGCCAAAAAATGAACAGACTATTGCTGGTTAAATGCACTTGGTGACGGGCGCAGCTTGCCCCTGATTTAGTATATGGCCAGAAAATGAACAGACTATTGCTGGTTAAATGCACTTGGTGTGATAGCTTGACCAACCACACTACTGAGGGTTAAATGCACTTGGTGACGGGCGCAGCTTGCCCCTGATGTAGTATATGGCCAAAAAATAAACAGACTATTGCTGGTTAAATGCACTTGGTGTGACAGCTTCACCCTGATGTAGGCTTTAGCCAAAAAACAACCACACCATTGAGGGTTAAATGCACTTGGTGACAGGAGCAGCTTGCCCCTGATTTAGTATATGGCCAAAAATAACAGACTATTGCTGGTTAAATGCACTTGGTGTGACAGCTTCACCCTGATGTAGGCTTTAGCCAAAAAACAACCACACCATTGAGGGTTAAATGCACTTGGTCGCAGCTTGTGCTGGCGCACCACAAGACACAAAATGGCAGCCGATCACCCCAGAAAAATGTGACTGACAAATGGTCTGGGCAGCCTAAAAACAGTGAGCAATTGAGTATCAGCAGCTCAATGATCCACAGCTGCAGATCGATCAATAATCAAGTCCTTGGGAGGAGTTAATCTGCCTAATCTCGCCCTACTGTCGCAGCCGCAACCTCTCCCTACGCTAATCAGAGCAGAGTGACGGGCGGCGCTATGTGACTCCAGCTTAAATAGAGGCTGGGTCACATGGTGCTCTGGCCAATCACAGCCATGCCAATAGTAGGCATGGCTGTGATGGCCTCTTGGGGCAAGTAGTATGACGCTTGTTGATTGGCTGCTTTGCAGCCTTTCAAAAAGCGCCAAGAAAGCGTCACAAAAGCGCCAAGAAAGCGACGAACACCGAACCCGAACCCGGACTTTTACGAAAATGTCCGGGTTCGGGTCCGTGTCACGGACACCCCAAAACTCGGTACGAACCCGAACTATACAGTTCGAGTTCGCTCATCCCTAGTTGTGATATTGATGTTATATGTCTCCTGGCTCAAAAATGCTAATTCAGCGCATGCTGCCCGACATGGTTTAACATTTAGCCATTGTTCCTGAATTTAAAAAAAAACATCCTGTAAAAAGAAGATGTGGTATCATGAGGCATTTAAACCTTTCGCTTCCAGGGGAAGTTTGGAAATTTTTCACCTTTGGTATCCAGGACAATTTTACACTTTTGACATTTACAAATAGAAATCACAAAATAAAAAAGTCTGAAATTAGACACCAGACGCATGGTCAAAATGCCTCTCAGCTCTTACACACAGACAGCTTCTGCATTAAGTATGTCCTTTTTCATAAAAATTATATAAAAGTTGTTACCCAAGCTAAAAGTTATATCGACCACACCTCTTATAAATCAAAGTTCTACATGCTCAGAGCTCAGGCACGCAACTTAGGCCTAAATTTACATATATATATAAAAGTTTGGAGCTTCATAAAATCTCCAGAACTGAAAAAAAGGAACAGCTTATAAAACACAAGAATTATGCTCTTTGAAAAGTATCCCTAAACTGATTTATTTCCTGAAAGCAGATAACTGATGATTATAGTTGCCTTGACTGAATATTGACAGCCATGTCCAACAAACATTTGCATCTAAGGGACTGTTCACATTGAAGACTCGATGTGTGCAGAATTTTTTTATCTGGTAAGAATGGCACTTCCATTATTTTCATTGTTTTGCTCCTCTAAGGGCTCTTTCACACTTGAGTTCTTTTGTTCCGGCATAGAGTTCCGTCGTCGGGGCTCTATGCCGGAAGAATCCTGATCAGGAATATCCCCATGCATTCTGAATGGAGTGAAATCCGTTCAGGATGCATCAGGATGTCTTCAGTTCCGGACCGGAACGTTTTTTGGCCGGAGAAAATACCGCAGCATGCTGCGCTTTTTGCTCCGGCCAAAAATCATGAACACTTGCCGCAAGGCCGGATCTGGAATTAATGCCCATTGAAAGGCATTAATCCGGATCCGGCCTTAAGTTAAACGTCGTTTCGGCGCATTGCCGGATCCGATGTTTAGCTTTTTCTGAATGGTTACCATGGCTGCCAGGACGCTAAAGTCCTGTTTGCCATGGTAAAGTGTAGTGGGGAGCGGGGGAGCAGTATACTTGCCGTCCGTGCGGCTCCCGGGGCGCTCCAGAGTGACGTCAGGGCGCCCCACGCACATGGATGACGTGATCACATGGCACGTCATCCATGCGCATGGGGCGCTCTGACGTCATTCTGGAGCGCCCCGGGAGCCGAACGGACGGTAAGTATACTGCTCCCCCGCTCCCCACTACTACTATGGCAACCAGGACTTTAATAGCGTCCTGGCTGCCATAGTAACACTGAACGCATTTTGAAGACGGATCCGTCTTCAAATGCTTTCAGTTCACTTGCGTTTTTCCGGATCCGGCGTGTAATTCCGGTAAATGGAGTACACGACGAATCCGGACAACGCAAGTGTGAAAGAGGCCTAACGCAGCAGGTGGGGTGAACTTACCCTTAGAAATTCAAGCAGATGTTTACACATAAAAGCAAAGTAAATATAAAATAAGGGGTTGTCCTAGATTTTGATATTGATGACCTATCTGTGCATGCTCTAAGAAACAGTACAGGAGTCTAAGTAGGAAGGAGGATGCCAGAGACACATAGCTGAACTTGTGCCAGCAAAGGAGGAAAGGAAGCTCCGGTACAGGGTGCAGATACAACATTTTAAGCTACCTGCTCATTGAGGGGGGTTGAGGGAGGGAGCTTGGCACCCGTGCCCGCGTGTAGGGGCAGCAGTGCTAGCATGGAGAGTTGAGCTATCATATTGTATATGGCATTGTGCTTATTAAGCTGCAAGGAGGACACAGCGCTCCCCAGAGCCCGTTGACCTCTTCAAACAACTGATTGGCAGGGGTGGATCTTCAGCAATCAGATATTGATGACCTATCCTGAGAATAGGCCATCAATATTAAAACCTCACATAAGATGTGCAAATCTCATACAGATACATCTGAATAAATTAGAATACATTAGAATATCATCAAAAAGTTTATTTCAGTAATTCAATTCAAAAAGTAAAACTCATAGATTACATAAAATCATTACACACAGAGTGATCTATTTCAAGTGTTTGTTTTAATATTGATGATTATAGCTTACAGCTAATGAAAACCCAAAAGTCAGTATCTCAGAAAATTAGAATATTATATGAGACTAATTTAAAAAATGATTTTTAATACAGAAATGTCGGCCTACTGAAAAGTATGTCCAGTATATCCAGTCAATACTTGGTCGGGCCTCTTTTTACATGAATTACTGCATCACTGCTACGTGGCATGGAGGCGATCAGTCTGTGACACAGCTGAGGTGTTATGGAAGCCCAGTTTGCTTTGATGGTGGCCTTCAGCACATCTGCATTGTTAATATCTATCTTCCTCTTGACAATACCACATAGATTCTCTTATGGGGTTTAGGTCAGGAGTTTGCTAGCCAATCTAGGACAGTGACACGGGGTTACTAAACCAGGTATTGGTACTTTTGGCAGTGAGGGCAGGTGCCAAGTCCTCCTGGAAAATGAAATCAGCATCTCCATAACGCTTGTCAGCAGAGGGAAGCACAAAGTGCTGGTAGGTGGCTGTTCTGATAGTGGACCAGTATCAGCAGATGACATGGCTCCCCAAACCATCACTGACTGTGGAAACATCACACTGGACCTTAAACAACTTGAACTGTGTACCTCTCCACTCTTCCTTCAAACTATGAGACCTTGATTTCCAAAATGAAATGAACAATTTACTTTCATCTGAAAACAGAACCACTGAACAACAGTCCAGTCCTTTTTTCCTTAGCCAAGGTTAGACACTTCTGATGTTGTCTCTGGACCACGAGTGACTTGACTCAAGGAATGTGACAGTTGTAGTCCATGTCTTGGATATGTCTATGTGTGGTGGCTCTTAAAGCACTGACTCCAGTCGCAATCCAATCCTTGTGAATCTTCTTGAATGGCCTTTCCTTGACAATCCTTTCAAGTCTGCAGTTATCCTTGTTGCTTGTGCACCTTCTTCTACCACACTTTTCCTTCCACTCAACTTTCTATTAATATGCTTGGATACAACACTCTGTGAACAACCAACCTCTTTAGCAATGACCTTTTGCAGCTTAAAATCCTTGTGGAGGGTGTCAATGACTGCATTCTGGACAACTGTGAAGTCAACAGTCTACCCCATTATTGTGTAGCCTACGGAATAAGGACCAAGGACCATTTAAAGGCTTAGGAAACCTTTGCGTGTGCTTAGCATTGATTAGAGTGTGACACCATGAGTCTAGAGCAGGGATGATCAACCTTCGGCACTCCAGCTGCTGTGAAACTACAACTCCCAGCATGCAAACATGCTTGACTGTTCTCACAACTCCCATAGAAGAGAATGGAGCATTCTAGGAGTTGTAGTTTCAGAACATCTGGAGTGCCGGAGGTTGCTGATCCCTGGTCTACAATATTGAACTTTTTCACAATATTATAATTTTTTGAGATACTGACTTTTGGGTTTTCATTAGCTGTAAGCAATAATCATCAACATTAAAAGAAATAAACACTTGCAAAAGATCCCTCTGTATGTAATGAATCTGTAGAATATGAGTTTCACTTTTTGAATTAAGTTACTGAAATAAATAAACTTTTCAACCAGATTGTAATTTATTATAAACCAATAATTTATACCAGTATACCAGTAATTTACTTATATACCACAGGTGTATGCATCAGCTTGCGCTCTAAAAAATACTGGAAAAGAGGTAATGTAATATATGGTCTTCATCCACATATGCATGAAAAAATGCATACTGTACATGGCAAACAGCTGTCATGTTACCAAAATCTACATTTTCTGAGAGAGCACAGCATACCATAAATAAAATTAATAACAAACACACACAACCACCATCACGGAACTTTGAAGTAAACTGTGATTATATAGTATATGATTTTCCATTCTCCTATGTGCTGTCCTGGCTAAGGGTTCTCATTTAGAATTCATATTAATTGCATACTGTTATACATATATTTCTTATCTACTTTACTTACTCTACTTTGATGTCATTTAGTGGACATTGTTATATTTGGTTTTATGTAAGTTATCAATGGTTGTATTTAAGGATGAGCGAACCAGTTCGGACCGAACCAGGCGAACCCGAATATTTTCAGGCATAGCGCCATTTTAGTTCACATGTTGGCAGAAAAAAAGCACTAGAGAGGAACAAGAAGGGTTCTCACATGACTCTGAGAGGAAGTGAGGGGGGAGGGCTTGCCCTGATTGAGTCCCAGGCTGACAGACAACCTGGATGAGCCAATCAGTGCTGCAGCAGTCAGGGAGGTACCCTAGCAGAATGAGCAGAATGCCATGCTGTGCTGGGTTGTAAATGAGGCTGGTTGGGTCTTACCATGTCTGCCAGGAAAACGATCTTATGGAGTCAGGTAGAGGGAAAGAAATCAATCAGGGACAGTCAGAAATCAATCAATCAAGCATATTGCCAGGGATAGTGAAAGGAAATGCTAGGATTCCAAAGACGAATTATGTGTGTTCTGTACAATAGAGAGAAGCAGGGCAGCTGATAGACAGGGAAAGAGAAGACATGACCTGTGGCTGACTGTGCCTGTTATCAGAGATGCAGGTGCACCCCAAAAGCAGCTACCTGGAAGCCAATACAGAAGTTGTAAATGTTGTGAATGTTGTAAATAACAAAAATAAAAATGGTGCCAAAACAGCTATTTCTTGTTACCTTGCCTCACAAAAAGTGTAATATAGAGCAACCAAAAATCATATGTACCCTAAACTAGTACCAACAAAACTGCCACCCTATCCCGTAGTTTCTAAAATGGGATCACTTTTTTGGAGTTTCTACCCTAGGGGTGCACCAGGGGGGCTTTTAAATGGGACATGGTGTAAAAAAACAACAACTGTCCAGCAAAATCTGCCTTCCAAAAACCGTATGGCATTCCTTTCCTTCTGCGCCCTGCCGTGTGCCCGTACAGCAGTTTACGACCACATATGGGGTGTTTCTGTAAACTACAGAATCAGGGCCATATTGAGTTTTGTTTGGCTGTTAACCCTTGCTTTGTTACTGGGAAAAATGGATTAAAATGGAAAATTTGACAAAAAATTTAAATTCTGAAATTTCATCTCCATTTGCCAATAACTCTTGTGGAACACCTAAAGAGTTAACGATGTTTGTAAAATCTGTTTTGAATACCTTGAGGGGTGTAGCTTCTTAGACGTGGTCACGTTTATGGAATTTCTACTCTAGGGTGCATCAGGGGGGCTTCAAATGGGACATGGTGTCAAAAAAAACAGTTTAGCAAAACCTGCCTTCCAAAAACCGAATGGCATTCCTTTCCTTCTGCACCCGTGTGCCCGTACAGCGGTTTACGACCACATATGGGGTGTTTCTGTAAACGACAGAATCAGGTCCATAAATATTGAGTTTGGTTTGGCTGTTAACCCTTGCTTTGTAACTGGAAAAAAAAATTATTAAAATGGAAAATCTGCCCAAAAAGTGAAATTTTGAAATTGTATCTCTATTTTCCATTTAATCTTGTGGAACACTTAAAAGGCTAACAAAGTTTGTAAAATCAGTTTTGAATACCTTGAGGGGTGTAGTTTCTTAGATGGAGTCACTTTTATGGAGTTTCTACTCTAGGGGTGCATCAGGGGGGCTTCAAATGGGACATGGTGTCAAAAAAAAACAGTCCAGCAAAACCTGCATTCCAAAAACCATATGGCATTCCTTTCCTTCGGCGCCCTGCCGTGTGCCCGTATAGCGGTTTGCGACCACATATGGGGTGTTTCTGTAAACCACAGAATCAGGTCCATAAATATTGAGTTTGGTTTGGCTGTTAACCCTTGCTTTGTAACTGGAAAAAAATTATTAAAATGGAAAATCTGCCCAAAAAGTGAAATTTTGAAATTGTATCTCTATTTTCCATTAATTCTTGTGGAACACCTAAAGGGTTAACAAAGTTTGTAAAATCAGTTTTGAATACCTTAAGAGGTGTAGTTTATTGAATGGGGTCATTTTTGGGTGGTTTCTATTATGTAAGCCTCGCAAAGTGACTTCAGACCTGAACTGGTCCCTAAAAATTGGGTTTTTGAAAATTTCAGAAAAATGTCAAGATTTGCTTCTAAACTTCTAAGCCTTGTAACATCCCCAAAAAATAAAATATCATTCCCAAAATGATCCAAACATGAAGTAGACATATGGTGAATGTAAAGTAATAACTATTTTGGAGGTATTACTATGTATTATAGAAGTAGAGAAATTGAAACTTGGAAATTTGCAATAAAAAAAAATGTGGGTAAATTTTGTATTTTTTTATAAATAAAAATAATTTTTTTTTACTTCATTTTACCAGTGTCATGAAGTAAAAAACAATCTCAGAATGGCCTGGATAAGGCAAAGTGTTTTAAAGTTATCAGCGCTTAACGTGACACTGGTCAGATTTGCAAAAAATTGCCAAGTCCTTAAGGTGAAATAGGGCTGAGTCCTTAAGGGGTTAAGGTGAAATTTAGCATCAAGCCTCAATCGTCCGTTTACATATATTCAGTTTCCACACAATCGCAATAAAAACAAATTGTTGTGGGGTTTAATTTAATTAAGCAGCAACCAAGTGTCAAGCCTCAATCATTGGTTTATGTATATTCCACACAGTTGGAATTAACATTTTTTGGGGGGATTGTTAAATTTAATTAAACCAGAATATATATATATATATATATATATATATATATAAAATGTCGGGCCCACCTACCGGACGGCAAGGTCGCTTCTCATCAGGTGGGACTTACTCTAACACGGAATGTCCAGCTCCATTGTTTCTCTGATTAAAAGCACCGTCCGGTAGGTGGGACCGACATATTTTTGATCAATAATATGCGCTAAGAGCTTCTCCACTGCTTTGCAGTAACTATATGGCGTCATGTATTTTTGACCCTGTTCACACATTCACCTGTTTACTTAGTCTTAGCGCATATAGTGGTGTGCTGCTACTGTTTTTTGTTTGCTGTATTATGCCGGGTAGCTTGTACCTGCGATTTGTCTCAGGAGGTGCTGTTCCGTTTTTGGATATATATATAGTATAGAGGACCAGGCATCCTCTGTGGAACTTAGCACTCCTCGCCCATCCCCCACCCCTTGGTGCTTTTAATCAGAGAAACAATGGAGCTGGACATTCCTTGTTAGAGTAGGTCCCACCTGATGAGAAGCGACCTTGCCGTCCGGTAGGTGGGCCCGACATATTTTTGATCAATAATATGCGCTAAGAGCTTCTCCACTGCTTTGCAGTAACTATATGGCGTCATGTATTTTTGACCCTGTTCACACATTCACCTGTTTACTTAGTCTTAGCGCATATAGTGGTGTGCTGCTACTGTTTTTTGTTTGCTATATATATATATATATATATATATATATATATATATATATATATATATTTATTTATTTACTACAAGACACAGGGTAGGGCAGCAATCTACCTGTGAGGGATAATGAGCAATTGAGTGTCGGGCCTCAATTGTCAGTTGTCAGTTTCCCTGAATTCTATTTCCACACGCTTGGAATTTAAACTCATTTGGCACTTGTTCAATTTAATTAAACCAGCATATAGCTGATCAACACTAATACACAGTCTAGCACACCATCTACCATCTATGAGAAATTTAAGCATAAGTCAGTTTCCCAATATTCACAAATTTTTAATAAAATTTTTTGTTGAGGGGGCAAAGTTGAATATATATTTAAACTAGCAGCATATATATGTGATTACTACAACAATAGACAGGGTAGCACACAAAAGTATCTGAGAGTGATAACTCATTTAGGCCCAAATCCGTTTACGTATATTCACACGTTTTTAATCTATTATTATTATTTTTTTGGGGAGGGTCGTTGATTATATTCAAACAAACAGCATATTTATATATGTGATTGCTACACCAACACACAGGGTAGTGCACAACATTATCTGAGAGGCCCAAAAATGTCTGGGCTAAGGAAGAGTTCCAAATGAAATACAGACAGAATGTGGTTAGCATCAACTATCCGTCCAGAAGTAGTAGTAGTAGGCTGCACTTGTCCCTGCTGGCTTTGGAAAGATAAAATATTATAGTTGAGGAGAAAGACAATGAGATAATGAATTGAATGGCTCATCCCTCCTTATTCGCAGCGTTCCTCCTGTTCCTTTTCCTTGCAGCCCCAAAGAAGGCTTTCAGTGGAGTCCTCACAGTCTTCATTTCCCCTTCCTAGAGGGGTGCCTTCCTTTTTCCTAAGAAGTGGCAAGAAAACCCCACCACACCCTACAGCAGTTAGTCAAGAGAGTCTCCCTATTGACAACTTGTGTGAGAGCAGTCAGCATTTGTACTGTCATGAGGAGGAGGTGGAGGCTGCAGATCCCATGCATAGCCGTGCTGGTGGTGGTATAGTGTCCCCCATAGCCACACGATTGGCGTTGGGGGCAGTAACAGTGGCAGTCGGGAAAGAGCAGGAAAGGGAGCCAAAGAACCCAACATGAGATCCCACAGTCTGATAGAAGCAAAAGAGAGGATGAGGACTCCAATGAGAACTGTGTGCTGGACCGGACCTGGGAGCCGGATCAGGGTGCACAGTAAGAGGCAACATCAGAGGAGGAGTGTAATGGCAACAGCAATAAAGAATAGAGGCCATGTACCTCCCAAAGAACAGCCAGGGCCACATTTGCTTTGGGATCTGGTGATGTGTGGGTGGGTTAGGCCCAAAACATGCCACAGCTAAGCCCAGCTCGCTCGACTGCTTCTACCTCTCTCCCGTATCTCCTGTCTGGCAGTTTTTCTCCATGCTGCCGGAAGACAAAAGCATTGCCTTGTGCAAGCTGTGCAAGAGCAAAATAAGATGTGGGCAGGCAAACACAAATGTAGGTATCGCAGCTCTATTGAACCACATGAAGCAGCATCACCCCATCCTGTGGGCAAATAGAGGCGGCCTTCTCCCAATCCCGCTTGCGCCAGCCAAGCCGCATCCATGAGCAGTACAGTGTCTTTCCCATCGTCATCATCCTTTTCTGCTTCTCTTGCTCAGACCCCTCCTCTTCCTCCTCCACTCCATCGTCAGCCATCGATAACAATGTGTGGCAAGGAAACATCTGTACGCGCCTAGCAATCCGATGGTGCGCAAGCTTAATTCCCACCTGGCCAAGTTGCTGGCAGTGCAGTCCAAGTTGCTGGCAGTGCAGTTGCTGTCATACCATTTAGTCAACTCTACTGCCTTTAGGGAGATGATAGCGTATGCTTAGCCTCGCTGGAAGATTCCTAGCCGGCATTATTTCTCTCAAAATAACATCCCTGCCGTATACTCTCATGTTGCGGACAACATGGGCTGATCCCTGCGATTCGCTCTGTGTGGCAAGGTTCACGCCACGGTGGACACTGAGAGCAGCTCTTACGGGCAGGGACAGTACATGTCTTTCACGGACAACTGGGTCAATGTTTTTTCCAGCAGCTGTAAGGCAGCACCCCAGCAACGAGGTCAGGTACTTTTGACCCCCCACGATTGTGTCGACCTGTCTCCCACACCAGGCACTTATCTGCCTCCTCCTCCTTCATGGACACATTCCCGACAGCACCTGGGCACAGGGTCACTCACACTACCCCTCCTTAATATCACATGTGTCAGGTCAAGCATTGCTACGCCGTGTTGGAGCTGATCAGCCTGGGAAAGGGGAGACACACCGGCGAGCAGTTGCTCAAGTACATCAAGCAGCAAACATCCTGCTGGCTGTCACCCTGCAGACTCCAACTGGGCAAGGTGGTCAGCAACAATGGGTGCAACATCGTAGCCGCCCTGAACCTGGGCAAAATAACACATGCTCCCTGCTTGGCGCACGTCCTCAACTTGGTGGTGCAGCACTTTCCAAATAAGTACACTGACTTGCACAAAGTGCTGGCAAAGTCCAGGAGACTGTTCAAGCACTTCAGCCATTTTTACATGGCTGAACCTGCAGCGACAGAACGGCCTACCGCTACACTCCTTAATCCCTGATGTGCCAACTTGCAGGAAATCCACATTCCACATGCTAGAGCCTCTGTATGAGCAGCTGTAAGCTGTGAACAATTTTGTTGTGCACCAGAGAGCCTCAGCAGCAGGGAGCATGTGTTGCTTTGAGGTCAGGCAGTGGCAGCTCATCCGAGGCGCCTGTCGGGTGCTGAAGACCCTTCGAAGAGGCTACAAAGTCAGCAGAGACAACTGCGGCATAAATGACGTCATCCCTCTCATATTTATCTTAGAACTGATGCTCATGCAAGAGGGGACCACGGCGGAAGAAGAGCAGCTGACGCATCTTGCTGTCTGCCCTATAGATGTTGGGGATACACAAAGGGAATCTGGAGGAGGAGGTATCACGATCGGCGTAACTGTCACATACGTGACACGGAGGGAGGAAAAGAGGGAGGCCCTGCCCTAGTGAGAGGGAAGGTGGTGACCCCTGACTCACCTTGCGGCTGGCGCCTGGCTGCCCTGTCGTCCCTAGACGGGTTCCTCACCCGTACGCCGATCACGTGCCTAAAACCCTGGCTTTCCCTAGGATGAGCCCTAGATAGTGAACAGGGCGGTGGGAACACTAGTCCGCACCACTAGCTCTAAAGGAAAACACCAAGGGGAGGACAGACAATACAAACTAAACATATAATCCCAGGTGGGCAACAACAGGAGACAACAAAAGCCCAACAGGGATCCGGAGGGTAGCACTCTGGAACAACAACCAGATTCTCAGCTCCAGTGGGTCAGCATAGATGTCCAGGCAGGAAGCTCTATAACTGGCAACAAGAGAAGTGTGAGAGGAGAATATAAGGAGTTTGGGAGTGGCAGACAAGAAACAGCTGAGGAGGAGAAGCTACGGATCCCTGAGTGAGACAAAAAGGATAGCAAGGCAAACACAGAAAACAAACACTAAGAAACACCGTGATCTTTAGACATAGAGCGCGCAGCCACCCGCTGCGACTTCCTGACCCCGGGTATAACGGAGTCAGACGTGGCTCTTGACACCCTCGTGACAGTACCCCCCCTTTCACGAGGGGCCTCCGGACACTCAGGACCAGGTCTCTCCGGATGAGAGACATGGAAAGCCTGAATCAACCTGTTGGCGTTTACCTCTGACGCTGGAACCCACATTCTTTCCTCGGGACCGTAACCCCTCCAATGCACCAGATACTGAAGAGAGCGGCGGACCCGACGAGAATCAACAATTCTGGATATTTGAAACTCCAGATTACCATCCACAACAACAGGAGGAGGTGGCAGCGGTGATGGTTCTAGAGGTGGAACATACTTCTTGAGCAACGACTTATGGAAGACGTTATGGATCTTAAAAGTCTGAGGTAGCTCCAGGCGAAAAGCCACAGGGTTAATGACGGCTACAATTTTATAAGGGCCAATGAACCTAGGACCCAGTTTCCAAGAGGGAACCTTCAACTTAATATTCCTAGTAGACAACCACACATAGTCATTCACTCCTAGGTCCGGACCTGGCGACCGTTTCTTATCGGCCATGCATTTGTATTTACCACTCATATTTTTTAAGTTAGCTTGCACCTTCTGCCATACCGATGAAAGAGATGAAGAAAACCGTTCCTCTTCGGGAACCCCAGAAGACCCCCCCTCTTTGAAAGTACAAAATTGGGGATGAAAACCGTATGCACCAAGAAATGGTGACTTGCCAGTGGATTCCTGACGGCGATTATTTATGGCAAACTCGGCTAAAGGTAAATATGATGACCACACCTCTTGGTTTTCAGACGCAAAACACCTTAAATATGTTTCTAGGTTTTGGTTGGTACGCTCAGTCTGTCCATTCGACTGAGGATGGAAAGCTGAGGAAAAGGATAAGTGTACCCCTAAACGGGTACAAAAAGCTTTCCAAAACTTAGAAATAAACTGGGTTCCCCGATCCGAAACCACATCGGAAGGGACCCCGTGAAGCTTCACGATTTCACTGATAAACACCTGAGCAAGAGTCTTAGCATTAGGAAGTGCGGGTAGCGCAATAAAGTGTACCATTTTGCTAAACCTGTCTACTACTACCAAGATAACTGTTTTACCCGCAGACAAAGGTAAGTCAGTGATGAAATCCATTGATAGATGTGTCCATGGTCTATTGGGGATGAAAAGTGGCAATAAAGACCCTGCTGGACGTGTATGAGAGACTTTCGCGCGTGCACAAGTAGAACAAGTAGACACGAAATCTATTACATCCTGACGCAACCTTGGCCACCAAAAACGACGAGACAATAGCTCCAAGGTTGCTTTACTACCCGGGTGCCCAGCAAGTGCCGAATTATGATGTTCCTTCAATAACTCAAGACGCAGGTTTAACGGTACAAACAATTTCTCTGAGGGGCAAGAGGCCGGGGCGTCCCCCTGGGCCTCTAACACCTTTCCCTCTAGAACAGTGGTCAGCAACCTGCGGCTCTAGAGCCACATGCGGCTCTTTAGCCCCCTGATATTGGCTCTTCCAGGTGCGGGCTCACATGTACAGTGCGATAGCATTTTCGTTGCCCGTAGCAAAAATAGGTAGGAGGGTGAAGACCAGGAAGCGGTGAAGGCTCTGTACTCACCGCTTACTGGTCCTCGGTTGTAGGCTGTGCAGGGCTGCGCACAGTGTGAGGCGCTCTGTGACGTCAATCTGTGCACGCCAGTTCACAGCACAGCCGACAGCAGGAGGAACACAGAGCGCAGGTGGTGAGGAGCAGCGGCATCCAGGAGCCGGAGAGGTAAGTGCTTTTTTTATTTTATGAAACTTGGGGCTGATCTGAGGCAATGAGGTGATGAGAATCATAATGGGGGATATGAGAGGCATCATGGATGATGAGAGGCATCATGGATGATAATGGTTATGATGAGAGGCATCATGGTTGATAATGGGGATGATGAGAGGCATGGGGCTCTTATCTAAGGTCTGATTGAGGGGGTCATTTACTTTGGGGTCTGAGCTGACATCTGATCTCAGGGAGGTCTTATTAACATTGAGGTTCTGCTTAAGTGCTTGAGGCATAAGGTCACTGACTTTTTGAATGTTCGTATTGCGCTTCAAACAATACCTTCATGGGAATAGGGGTTCTAAGTTAGTCTCCAACCTTATTAAGAACCAAAGAAATAAATCCTTTATTAAAGCCATCAAATCAGCCTCAGGCCCCCGACTTATTAATACTCCAGCGATAGCTCAGGAGTTTTGCTCCTTTTATTAAAATCTGTATAACCTCCCAATACCCCTCACCAGCCAGTAAATCGAGACATGCACGTCGGAGTTCCTTAGCTCTATTAACATCCCAAGAATTTCTGAGGTCGATATACATCAGCTGCTTCAACCGTTTACAACGGAAGAGGTAGAAAAGGTTCTAATGTCTATCCCTTCAGGCAGGAGTCCCGGACCTGACGGTTTTCCAAGCTCATATTACAAAAAGTATAAAGATATTTTAGTCCCACATTTTGTCACGGCATGCAATCTTCTCCTTACAGGTGGCTCTCTGACCCCACAAGCCTAGGAAGCGCACATAACGATTATCCATAAAGAAGGGAAGGATAAGGAAGCATGTGGAAGTTACAGGCCGATTTCACTGCTGAACACCGATTTGAAGTGGTGGACTAAACTGCTTAACAGCAGGATGTCAGGGTTGCTCCCTGGGATTGTGGGTGAAGAACAGGTAGGTTTTGTTGCAGGTAGAGAGGGTAGGCATAATATCAGTAGAGTCATACATGCGATCACCCACGCCATCAAATCTAAGTCCCCTCTTGTACTCCTGGGCACAGATGCGGAGAAGGCGTTCGATAGGGTTAGCTGGGCCTATATGGAGAAAGTACTACAAGCCTTTGGCTTCCCTGAAGGCCTCATCAGAGCTATCTATACTCTATACTCTGCACCATCTGTGAGAGTACTAGTCAACGGCACCCTATCGAACGCCTTCCAAATTAGAAACGGTACTCGTCAAGGATGCCCATTATCCCCCACCTTGTTTGTACTCACCCTAGAGACGCTTCTTCTTAAGTTCTGCCAATCCCCCACGATCAAAGAAGTGAAACTAGGCAGATTTACTGCTCCTGATGATTTACTGCTCCTGTTGTCAAATCCTGAAGAGGCTTTGCTGGAGGTTATGCAGATTTTCGAAACTTTTGGGGTTATCTCAAATTTTAAGATAAATTTCGATAAGTCGGAGGCCCTTGGCGTTTCCCTCCCAGCTGTCCTGCGTACTAAGGTCAAAGCCCTCACACCATTCAAGTGGCCTACACAAGCAATAAAATATTTGGGGGTGACGATCCCGATGGACCCCAAGTTGTTGTTTAGTCTTAATTTCCCCCCGCTACTCTCCAAAGTCACCTCTATTCTCTCTAAGAGCAGCTCTCCTTTCCTAACCTGGCTAGGCAGGAAAAATGTCCTCACCACCTACATCCTGCCGCTGATAATGTACACCTTGAGAGCCCTACCCATATCGGTACCTGTTAGTTTCATTAATAAACTACAATCCATCATGAGCAGTTATTTGTGGGATAAGAAGCGCACTAGAATGTCCTTTCGCCTTCTTTCCCGAAGAAAGAAACATGGGGGTATCTCCCTCCCTGACTTATCAACCTATATACAGGCTATTAGTTTGGAAAGGTGGCTTAAACTGGCCAGACAAGAGACATTCTGTATGCATGTAGATTTAGAATTGGCCCTGTTGGGGAAGGAATTGTTCTATAGGTTATGGACACCTGAGAGGACAGGAGAAGGGACCAAAGTAGATAGCGTACTCACCAGAGGAATGCTGCATATTTGCCATAAGTCTTTGGTCTTAACATCTGCTCAGGACAAGATTTCTCCCTTAGCTCCTATCTCAGTTATCCCCACACTACTGTTCCCACAAATTAAATCTCCATCAGACATTTGGCTATCAATGTCACATCACAGATTAGGAGATTTGAAAGGGTTACAGATCACTTCCGACTTCTATACTGCCCTCTCGGATGTACCTGCCCTTGGTAAAGATTTCATTCAAAGAAATGACTTTGAGAATGCTTGTAGGCAGTTTATGATTTCCAAATTTACCCCTCTCCCTGATCCATCATGGTTGGAGAATTATGTTCTGCTGCCAAATTTACCTCATAAATGCACCACCCTCATTTATAGGCAGATTCTAAGTGAGAGCTATTCTAGCGTACCGCCCTTGGTTGCTGAGTGGGGAAAAGAACTCCACCTTGAATTTAGTGACACTGACAGTAAATGGATTCAGAAATCTTCTCACGGCTTTTCCAAGTGCATTAAAATTCAAGAAAACTCTGTTAAGACAGCGTTGCGTTGGTACAGAACCCCCGAGTTCCTTTTTTTCAAATTTCAAAAGAGATTTCAAACATTGAGGTTCTGATTAGTGGTCTGACCTGAGGTGTAATGAAAAATATTTTTTTCCATATTGTCCTCCTCTAAAACCTATGTGCGTCTTATAGGGTAAAACGTTGTGGAGAGAAAGAAGATGTAGTGTCGAGGATTGAGAAAGGTATGTTCAGATGGTTAGGAATACCCTTATGAAGTAAATAACAATGTACCTTCCTATATATTTGAAGTTTAAAAAATTTGGCTCTCAAAAAAATAAAAATCGCTGTTTTGTCGATATTTGGCTCATTTTACTAATAAGGTTGCCCACCACTGCTCTAGAACAGAGTGTACAGCAGAGACAACCACTCCTCTTTGTAAAATAGGTACCGGATCACTAACATTACCCCCTCCAGGGAAACTACGAGACAATGCGTCTGCCTTGGTATTTTTTGCCCCAGGACGATAGGTGATTACAAAGTTAAATCTGGTAAAGAATAGCGACCACCTAGCTTGTCTAGGGGTGAGACGCTTAGCCGATTCTAGGTACAGAAGGTTTTTGTGATCCGTAATTACCGTGACGGGGTGGATTGCTCCCTCTAAGAAGTGACGCCACTCTTCAAACGCCAGTTTAATCGCCAACAGTTCCCTATTTCCAATATCATAGTTCTTTTCTGCTGCAGATAATTTTTGGAAAAGAAAGCGCAAGGACGCCATTTGCCAGGAGACGGACCCTGAGACAATACAGCCCCCACTCCCACCTCCGACGCATCAACTTCAACAATAAAAGGCTGGGAGACATCAGGTTGAATTAGGACAGGTGCCGAGGTAAATCTCTCTTTTAGAGAGGAAAATGCAATTTTAGCGGCGTCAGACCATTTAGAACAATCAGTCCCCTTCCTAGTCCTGTCAGTAAGGGGTTTAACGATCACTGAATAATTTTTAATAAATTTTCTGTAGAAATTTGCGAAACCCAAAAACCGTTGTATAGCTTTAAGGTTCTCAGGAAGATCCCAATCTAAAATTGCCTGGACCTTCCCAGGATCCATACGGAAACCTGAAGCAGATAATAGATATCCCAGGAATTGTATTTCCTGAACGGCGAAGACACATTTTTCAATTTTCGCATATAATTTATTCGTCCGTAGGACCTGCAGTACTTGCCTGACATGTACTTCATGTGTTTTCAGATCAGCCGAATAAATTAAGATATCATCTAGGTATATGACTACAAACCTGCCGATGAGATGACTAAAAATATCATTAACGAAATGTTGGAAGACAGCAGGGGCATTGGTCAGACCGAAAGGCATGACTAAATTTTCGTAATGCCCCTCAGGGGTGTTAAAAGCTGTCTTCCACTCATCCCCTTCCTTGATACGAATCAGATTGTAGGCCCCCCTAAGATCAAGTTTGGAGAACCACCTAGCACCCGCAATCTGATTAAAAAGGTCAGGAATGAGAGGAAGAGGGTATGGGTCTCGGACGGTTATCCGGTTTAGCTCACGGAAATCTAGGCAAGGACGCAGGCCCCCATCTTTCTTTTTAACAAAGAAAAACCCTGCAGCCACGGGTGAAGAAGAGGGTCTGATGTGTCCCTTGGCCAGACTCTCGGAGATATAATCTTTCATGGCTTGTCTCTCGGGACCCGTAAGATTATACAACCTGGACTTGGGTAATTTTGCACCGGGAATCAGGTTAACCGGGCAATCATAAGGACGATGAGGTGGTAGCTTCTGACAACCCTTTTCAGAAAAAACGTCCTCAAAGTCCGAAATAAATGTAGGTAGGGAAGCTATGGAGGCGATTAAGCAATTGTTATTTAAGCAATTCTCTCTGCAATGCTCACTCCACTCCAATATCTCCCTGGCCTGCCAATCCACCACTGGATTGTGCGCTACCAACCTAGGGAAGACCCAATACCACAGGAGAGGGAAGGCCCTCCAGAACGTAACATGAAAGACGCTCCTTATGGTGGTCCCCTACCCGAAGATGTAAGTTATGGACAACGTGAGTGAGGTTTCTCTGAGACAGAGGAGCAGAGTCAATAGCGAATATGGGAATGGGTCTCTGCAGCGTACAGAGAGACAAACCCATAGTGCGGGCAAAATGGGCATCTATCAAATTTACCCCTGCACCACTGTCTAGAAAAAAAGAAATAGACTCCGTCTTAACACCAAAAACAATAACCGCTGGCAACACAAATTGAGATGTTCGTATGGAGGAAACGTATACCCCCCGGCTGACATCCTCCGCACAGCCTGGGGTTAGTAGTTTTCCGACGGTCTTTTGTTTTTGGGAAAGGAGGGACAGACATTAATGAAATGACCCTTCCCCCCACAGAAAAAACAAGCCCCCCACCTACGACGAACCTCAGGAGGACGGACCTGACGAGAAGTTCCTCCTAGCTGCATAGGCTCATCCAAGTCAGTACAGACTAACTGCTGCTTGGGAGAGGTTACCGATTGCTCAGGAATTTTCGATCTCTCCCTAAGACGTCTATCTATCCTGATAGAGAGGGACATAACAGCATCAAGGGAAAGGGGGGTCTCATACAGCGCCAGCGCATCCTTAACCCTTTCAGATAACCCAGAGCAGAACTGACTCCTGAGAGCCGGGTCGTTCCACTGAGTATCCGTAGGCCACCTGCGGAACTCTGAGCAATATTCCTCTGCTGGCCGATCTCCCTGTAGGAGTCTCCGTAACTTCGACTCAGCCAGGGCGACACGGTCAGGGTCATCATATATGAGACCCAAAGCCCCAAAAAATCCCTCCACTGACCGGAGAGCCTGGGAACCAGGGGGTAACGAGAACGCCCAGGATTGCGGGTCCCCCTGAAGCAGGGAAATAACAATCCCCACCCGCTGTTCTTCATTACCTGAGGAGTAAGGGCGCAGCTTAAAATATAATTTGCAGGCCTCACGGAACAACATAAATTTGTCCCTTCCCCCAGAGAATCTGTCAAGAAGAACAACCTTGGGTTCTGTAACAACCTGGTTACCCATAGCAACCGCTGGGCTTATGGTCTGCTGCATTTGCTGCTGCTGTTGGAGGACAGACGCCTTCAATCCTGCCACCTCCAAAGACAGGCCTTGAAGCTGTTTTGCCAAAGCAGCAATAGGATCCATATTGGATTCTAAGTAGAGAAAAAAAAAAAATTATATATATTTTTTTTCTTTTTTTTTTTTTTTTTCTCTCAAAAAAAAATAAGGGCCAGTTATAATATCACGATCGGCGTAACTGTCACATACGTGACACGGAGGGAGGAAAAGAGGGAGGCCCTGCCCTAGTGAGAGGGAAGGTGGTGACCCCTGACTCACCTTGCGGCTGGCGCCTGGCTGCCCTGTCGTCCCTAGACGGGTTCCTCACCCGTACGCCGATCACGTGCCTAAAACCCTGGCTTTCCCTAGGATGAGCCCTAGATAGTGAACAGGGCGGTGGGAACACTAGTCCGCACCACTAGCTCTAAAGGAAAACACCAAGGGGAGGACAGACAATACAAACTAAACATATAATCCCAGGTGGGCAACAACAGGAGACAACAAAAGCCCAACAGGGATCCGGAGGGTAGCACTCTGGAACAACAACCAGATTCTCAGCTCCAGTGGGTCAGCATAGATGTCCAGGCAGGAAGCTCTATAACTGGCAACAAGAGAAGTGTGAGAGGAGAATATAAGGAGTTTGGGAGTGGCAGACAAGAAACAGCTGAGGAGGAGAAGCTACGGATCCCTGAGTGAGACAAAAAGGATAGCAAGGCAAACACAGAAAACAAACACTAAGAAACACCGTGATCTTTAGACATAGAGCGCGCAGCCACCCGCTGCGACTTCCTGACCCCGGGTATAACGGAGTCAGACGTGGCTCTTGACACCCTCGTGACAGGAGGATGACGAAATATGAGAAAAATGAGGATGAGGAGCTGCAAACTGCAAGAGGAGGTGGAAGAGCAAGAGGATGATGATAAGGATGGCACCGGCCATCTCAGTGGGGGGCGGAGTGGAAAAGAACTGGCTCCTCAGGCACGCTGGCCAGAATGGAGACTTGTATGCTCACTTGCTTACGCAGTTGACATCTTAGGCCAGTAAGCAAGCCGACAGCTCCCACCTCAATTCCCAGGTTCAGGCCTACCTAAACTATGGCCAGTCTCTGTTGCATACCGTGTTCCCTGACCCCATAGATTTCTGGGCAGGCACACTAGAACAGAATGCTCTGGTGTAAGTTATATCTGAAGTCTGTGCCAGCCCCTGGCTGACATAAACTTCCGTTTCTTTTGCATGGCAGGGCAGAGATGTGCCTAATTTATTAGGAGACCAAGACTGGCGTGTGGATATACTTGATAAATCTTCCCCTATGTTTTTTCATAGAAAAGGCAAGAATGTATCCATCAGCCACTTGTCCAAAATGTGAGGAAAAAGGGCCCTAACGCTAAGGTCAAATTTTTCTTCTTTTGCTGCTCTGCACATGGTCAAAAATTGTGAATCATTAAAGATAATCTATCACCTCCTTAGGGATGTGACAGGCTTAGTAATTCCAGCACTGACTATATGGGGGGCATTTACAAAGACTGTACTATCTTTTACTCCCCTTTTGTGTTAGCCATGCTGGCGTAAGATGCACCTAATTTATGATGAATGCGCACCTTCAGCAGTCCATGCGCCTGGCGGAAAAAATAGAGTAACCCCTGGCTAGCGTAAATTTTTCGCCAACATTTATGCCTGTTTCTAGACATAAATTTGTCAGGCTGAAGTCCTGACCTGCCCCCAACACAGTCTGCCACACTTTGGAAATCCCTGTCCAATGTGGAGTAAAGTCAGTACAAAATATTGTTGCATGGACATTCAAAAGGTCCCAAAATAGTGATTGCGCAACATATTTATGCCAAAAGCTAGTGTAAAAAAGTTTATTAACGACCCCTTATGTGTGTATAATGTTGTTTCTGAGAAATGTACTTATTGTTAGCTGCAAACCTGGCATCATGCTTTTACAAAAGAGTCCTTGTATTCATGAACTGAAGGGATAACCCCATCCACACTAGCCTTTGCTCTGATTGAATTCTCCCAGTTACTGTGCACAGGGAGAAAGCTATCAATCATCAGCAGGCGGGGACGGCCACCCCGGCAGCTTATGAATATGAGGACTTTTTTCTGCAGCTCATAAACAGTAAATTTCTCAGAAACTACATTTTAGACATTGCTGGAAACAGCATGCCTGTCACTATCTTATGTTGCTCTCAGAGAGGACAACATGAAGGTGACAGATTCCCTGTAAGGCAATGTTTAAACTATGTTCAAGTCTTTCATTGGAGCTGTATATCAGGCGGATTTCCTAACATATGCCTCCAACGAAGGCTGTGATGTATGCCACTTAACACGCAATGTAAGAAAAAAATATAAAATATATATATAGAGCCACAGCCGGCACTACTGAGCGTAATACGATATCAGCGGCACTCCTGTCCAAGAAACATGCAGTGATACCGGTGGTCCAAAGTCACATAGATGAAAAAGCAGAAGAAAAAGCGGCACTCACCGAATGTTCACAAAAATCGCAGCTTTATTGTAGGTTAAAACACATGAAAGGGAAAGTAGTGAATAGTGATCTGGATTGTTTAAGACTTAACTTTTACTTATTATGCATTATAAAATATATCCCTCAAAGTGGTTCAATATAAATACAACTTTTCATAGTCCCACACTCCAGGGTACTCCTTGAAAACAAGGGAAACCGTGTCTACACTTAGTGTCAGACACTAAAGGAGCCGTTATGCTCCGTATGTTGTATAGCGTGACGTAATTGTTCATATCGAAATTTATCAGTAAATCCTAATGTAATGTCTGGTAATATTTCATTTAAGGGCTTAATCAGTCCTTGATGAAAAACTTGTGCAATTAAGTATATCCCATTTTTTCCCCAATATTCAGCGTTGCCTAGTTGCATAACTTGTGGTAAGTGTGCATTTCCCCACAGTGGGGTATACTGGACTGCTTCAGATACACCCACCATATCTCTAGTTTGTTGCCAGATATACCCGAGCATTCTACAAAACGGGTTTGTTATTGTTTTCTTCTTAAAAATAGCGGTTTCAAGAATATGAAACAGATCCGACCATGGTCTACAATGCTCCCCAAAGAGAAGACAAATGCATTTATTCCTCCGATTCCTCACACACCATCTCAATTGGGCAGCTAGATAGTATCCTTTTAAAAAAGGGATGGACATTCCACCCTCTTCTTTATACAGATACTGAATCTTAATTCTGACTCGTTTGCGGCCCCATATCAGTTCGTTAAAGAGGGTCTCTAACTTGTTGAAGAACTTGTCTTCTATCGTGATTGGACAGGCGTTTAAAACATATAGTAACATTGGCAATAATGTCATTTTTATAAGCGCTATTCGGTTGATTTGTGATAGAGGGAGCTTTAGCCATGTTCTAATTTTTTCCCTAACTTTATCTATTATTGGGAGTATGTTCAATTTCATATAATGTTCCAGTTTGGACCCTATCTGGATACCCAGATACAGTAGGGAATCTGCTGGGGTCAGTATACTAACCCGAAAATTGTGGCCCCGTGGAACCGGGCGTCTCAGTGGAAGAAATTTAGATTTTTCCCAGTTTATGTCGTATCCAGATAGGGATCCAAACTCATCCAGACTTTCCATAACCCTAGGCAGGTTTATGTACCCCTTCCCCAAGAAGAGCAGCATATCGTCCGCATATAAACTAATTTTGTCAGCTTCCCCCTCGCACCCGAAGCCAGATATTTCCTCATCTGTTCTAATTTTACATGCAATTGGCTCCAGGAATAGGGAGAAGAGCAAAGGGGAAAGGGGGCAGCCCTGGCGTGTTCCTCGGTTCAGGGGAAAAGGGGCAGAGTACTCACCATTAATTCGGACCCTCGATACCGGGTTTTGGTACAGAATGCGAACCCATCTGGAGAAATACTCGCCCATCTTCACCCGTGATAGTACTTTCCAAAGGAAGGGCCACTCCACCCTGTCGAAGGCCTTAGCGGCATCCAGGGACAGGATGGAGTAGTCCCCCCCGTCCCCCGTCTGGATATTCAGGAAAGCCCTGCCTTATGTTATCCTGTATGTTTCTTTTGGGAATAAACCCGGTTTGGTCTACATGGACAACTTTATGTATGACAGTTTTTTAATCTGTTGGCTAACAATTTGGCAAGAATTTTGTAATCTGTATTCAACAGAGAGATGGGGCGGTAAGAGGCAGCTAACAGCGGATCTTTCCCCTTTTTGGGGATCAGTGTGATAGTGGCTTCCATCCATGAGGGAGGTAGGGAACCCATTGTCCAAGAGTGATTTAGTACCTCCAACATTGGGGGAAGAATAGTTCCCTCATGTTTCCGATATACTTCAAATGGGAAACCGTCCACCCCTGGGGATGTATTGCCCTTAATGGAATACAGCGTAGACTGTAGCTCGGTCAGTTGTATAGGTCTATTTAGCCAGTCAATGTCTTGTTGGTCAAATTCAGGGATATCAATGTTATCCAGATATTGATCTATTTTTCTTCCCTGATTTTGTGACCCAGCTTGATATACTGTCGAAAAGTACCTAGTAAATTCCCTTAGGATGTCATCAGGGTCTCGTAGGATGTTTCCTGCCTCTGTCCTTATTCCACTGATGTTGGAACCTCCCCTTTGATTTTTTACTATCATAGATAATAATCTGCTTGGCTTGCCGGACTCATTAAAACTCCTCAACCCTGAAAAAAACATTTTGTTCTGTGCTTTTTTGTATAGATTTTGTTTATATTCCTCTTGTACCTTTTTAAGTTGGAGTTGTTTTTCAGGGGTATTTACGTGAATAATCTCATTCGTTATCTGGTTGAGCCTCCCTTCTATTTCTTTTTGAGTTTGGACAAAGAGATTTTTCTGTTTCCTGATTTCGTATGAATATATACCCCGCAGGTATGCCTTGAGCGAGTCCCAAACCATATGGATATGTGTTGAATTAACATTATCCCTCCAAAAGAGTTTTATTTCCTTATTAATCTTATCTAGATCCCTTATCAATGTCATCCAGTGGGGATTGAGTTTAAAAATTCTATTTTGATTTGGTTTCTTAGGACTGTCCAGTATTACCATAACCGGGCTATGGTCAGAGATGCCATGACATTCGTAATTAATTTTTTTAACCCTATTAATGAGCCCGGGGCTGGCGAGAGCCAGATCAACTCGAGACATGGACCTATATGTGTTACTGAAGCAAGAAAATACCTGCTTATTTCCGTAAAGGGATCGCCAGATATCGACCAGTGCCATCTCCGTACAGATTCTAGATAGCACTGTATTTGATCCTTGATTTAATTCATAATTGGTTATGGTGGAGATCCTATCTTTTTTATTGTCCATGACCGAGTTGAAATCGCCCATCACCAGCACCGGTCACTCCTCTCGTGCTGCAATATAGTCCATCAGTTTACATAATACAGTAGTAGTAAAGGGGGGCGGGATGTATATAAACGCTATAATTCTCCTCTGCCCCTGCCATTGGCAGTGCAAAAAGATGTACCGGCCCTCTTGATCGATTAGCTGTTCTATTGGGACATAATCTACCTGTCTATGAATGTACACACTAATTCCCCTAGAATATATAGAGTAGCAGGAGTGGTATTCGTGGGAGGCCCATCTCCTTCCGCCCAGTGCCGCCACTTTTTCACCTGTAAGGTGTGTTTCTAACAGGGCCACTATTGCTGGTAAATGTCTAGAAACTAAATCGAACACTGCGCGCCTCTTAATTTTATCCGCAAAACCGTGGATATTCCATGTCAATATGCTAGACATTTTAAAGAATATGACAACACTGAGCGGAAGAGCAGGGGAACCACCAGCAGCATACCCTCAACACCACGACAGTCCCCCGCGGAAAGAAACCCCCTCCCCCAACCCCCAAAACCCCAACCCTCCCACCTCCCCAAACCCCACACCCATTCTGTCCTTCGAGTCGCAGACTGTGACTCATAGGACTCTAACCATAGGCTATCCCCCCTCCTCCCCCACACCGTCGACCCCCCCAGCTTCCCCTCGATGCATCACTGGCTTATTATTTAATGCCCTTTGAGTCCATCCAATCGGCTGCGTCGTTTGGGTTAACAAAAAAATGAACGGTCTCTTTATATATAACCCGTAATTTCGCGGGGTACAACATGGAGTATTTCACTTGCGCTTGTATCAGTCTCTTTTTCACATCCTTATATTCCTTTCTTTTATCTTGCGTGGCCTTCGAAAAGTCCGGGTATATCTCTATATTAGAATCGCTATATTTCACCGTTTGTATCTCTCTTTTCCACCTAAGGATATAATCCCGCTCTCTTGAAGAGGTCATCTTAATTAACCACTCCAGGACCGCCGTACGCAGGATTGCGTCCTGCCGGCGGCCCTGCTCTTCTGGGTGGACGCATATACGCGTCCTCCCGCGAGAGCCGAGATTTCCTGTGAACGCGCGCACACAGGCGCGCGCGCTCACAGGAACGGAAGGTAAGCTAATGGATCTCCAGCATGCCAGCGGCGATCGCTCGCTGGCAGGCTGGAGATCCGAATTTTTTAACCCCTAACAGGTATATTAGACGCTGTTTTGATAACAGTGTCTAATATACCTCCTACCTGGTCCTCTGGTGGTCCCTTTTGTTAGGATCGACCACCAGAGGACACAGGTAGGTCAGTAAAGTCAGCACCAAACACTACACTACACTACACCCCCCCCCCCCCGTCACTTATTAACCCTTTATGAACCCCTGATCACCCATGATCACCCCATATAAACTCCCTGATCACCCCCCTGTCATTGATCACCCCCCTGTCAGGCTCCGTTCAGACGTCCGTATGATTTTTACGGATCCACGGATACATGGATCGGATCCGCAAAACACATGCGGACGTCTGAATGGAGCCTTACAGGGGGGTGATCAATGACAGGCGGGTGATCACGCATATACACTCCCTGATCACCCCCTGTCATTGATCACCCCCCTGTCATTGATCACCCCCCTGTAAGGCTCCATTCAGACGTCCGCATGTGTTTTGCGGATCCGATCCATGTATCCATGGATCCGTAAAAATCATACGGACGTCTGAATGGAGCCTTACAGGGGGGTGATCAATGACAGGGGGGTGATCACCCATATACACTCCCTTATCACCCCCTGTCATTGACCACCCCCCTGTAAGGCTCCATTCAGACGTCCGCATGATTTTTACGGATCCATGGATACATGGATCGGATCCGCAAAACACATGCGGACGTCTGAATGGAGCCTTACAGGGGGTGATCAATGACAGGCGGGTGATCACCTATATACACTCCCTGATCACCCCCCTGTCATTGATCACCCCCCTGTAAGGCTCCATTCAGACGTCCGCATGTGTTTTGTGGATCCGATCCATGTATCCATGGATCCGTAAAAATCATGCGGACATCTGAATGGAGCCTTACAGGGGGGGTGATCAGTGACAGGGGGGTGATCACCCTGATCACCCCCGTCATTGATCACCCCCCTGTAAGGCTCCATTCAGACGTCCGCATGTGTTTTGCGGATCCGATCCATGTATCCATGGATCCGTAAAAATCATGCGGACGTCTGAATGGAGCCTTACGGGGGGGTGATCAGTGACAGGGGGGTGATCACCCTGATCACCCCCTGTCATTGATAACCCCCCTGTAAGGCTCCATTCAGACGTCCGCATGTGTTTTGCGGATCCGATCCATGTATCCATGGATCCGTAAAAATCATGCGGATGTCTGAATGGAGCCTTACAGGGGGGGTGATCAGTGACAGGGGGGTGATCACCCTGATCACCCCCTGTCATTGATAACCCCCCTGTAAGGCTCCATTCAGACGTCCGCATGTGTTTTGTGGATCCGATCCATGTATCCATGGATCCGTAAAAATCATGCGGACATCTGAATGGAGCCTTACAGGGGGGGTGATCAGTGACAGGGGGGTGATCACCCTGATCACCCCCTGTCATTGATAACCCCCCTGTAAGGCTCCATTCAGACGTCCGCATGTGTTTTGCGGATCCGATCCATGTATCCGTAAAAATCATACGGACGTCTGAATGGAGCCTTACAGGGGGGTGATCAATGACAGGGGGGTGATCAGGGAGTCTATATGGGTGATCACCCCCCTGTCATTGATCACCCCCCTGTCATTGATCACCCCCCTGTAAGGCTCCATTCAGACGTCCGCATGTGTTTTGCGGATCCGATCCATGGATCCGTAAAAATTATACTGACGTCTGAATGGAGCCTTACCAGGGGGGTGATCAATGACAGGGGGTGATCAGGGAGTCTATATGGGTGATCACCCCCCTGTCATTGATCACCCCCCTTGTCATTGATCACCCCCCTGTAAGGCTCCATTCAGACATTTTTTTTGGCACAAGTTAGCGGAAATTTTTTGTTTGTTTTTGTGTTTGTTTTTTCTTACTAAGTCTCATATTCCACTGACTTGTGTAAAAAAATAAAATCTCACATGATCTCACCATACCCCTCACGGAATCCAAATGCGTAAAAAATTTTAGACATTTATATTCCAGACTTCTTCTCACGCTTTAGGGCCCCTAAAAAGCCAGGGCAGTATAAATACCCCACATGTGACCCCATTTCGGAAAGAAGACACCCCAAGGTATTCCGTGAAGGGCATATTGAGTCCATGAAAGATTGAAATTTTTGTCCTAAGTTAGCGGAAAGTGAGACTTTGTGAGAAAAAAACAAAAAAAATCAATATCCGCTAACTTATGCAAAAAAAAAATAATTTCTAGGAACTCGCCAGGCCCCTCATTGAATACCTTGGGGTGTCTTCTTTCCAAAGTGGGGTCACATGTGGGGTATTTATACTGCCCTGGCTTTTTAGGGGCCCGAAAGTGTGAGAAGAAGTCTGGGATCCAAATGTCTAAAAATGCCCTCCTAAAAGGAATTTGGGCCCCTTTGCGCATCTAGGCTGCAAAAAAGTGTCACACATGTGGTATCTCCGTACTCAGGAGAAGTTGGGCAATGTGTTTTGGGGTGTCATTTTACATATACCCATGCTGGGTGAGAAAAATATCTTGGTCAAATGCCAACTTTGTATAAAAAAATGGGAAAAGTTATCTTTTGCCAAGATATTTCTCTCACCCAGCATGGTTATATGTAAAATGACACCCCAAAACACATTCCCCAACTTCTCCTGAGTACGGCGATACCACATGTGTGACACTTTTTTTCAGCCAAGGTGGGCAAAGGGGCACACATTCCAAAGTGCACCTTTCGGATTTCACAGGCCATTTTTTACAGATTTTGATTGCAAGGTACTTCTTACACATTTGGGCCCCTAAATTGCCAGGGCAGTATAACTACCCCACAAGTGACCCCATTTTGGAAAGAAGACACCCCAAGGTATTCCGTGAGGGGCACGGCGAGTTCCTAGAATTTTTTATTTTTTGTCACAAGTTAGCGGAAAATGATGATTTTTCTTTTTTTTTCTTTTTTCCTTACAAAGTCTCATATTCCACTAACTTGCGACAAAAAATAAAAAATTCTAGGAACTCGCCGTGCCCCTCACGGATTACCTTGGGGTGTCTTCTTTCCAAAATGGGGTCACTTGTGGGGTAGTTATACTGCCCTGGCAATTTAGGGGCCCAAATGTGTAAGAAGTACCTTGCAATCAAAATCTGTAAAAAATGGCCTGTGAAATCCGAAAGGTGCACTTTGGAATGTGTGCCCCTTTGCCCACCTTGGCTGCAAAAAAGTGTCACACATGTGGTATCGCCGTAATTAGGAGAAGTTGGGGAATGTGTTTTGGGGTGTCATTTTACATATACCCATGCTGGGTGAGAAAAATATCTTGGTCAAATGCCAACTTTGTATAAAAAAATTGGAAAAGTTGTCTTTTGCCAAGATATTTCTCTCACCCAGCATGGGTATATGTAAAATGACACCCCAAAACACATTCCCCAACTTCTCCTGAGTACGGCGATACCAGATGTGTGACACTTTTTTGCAGCCAAGGTGGGCAAAGGGGCACATATTCCAAAGTGCACCTTTCGGATTTCACCGGTCATTTTTTACACATTTCGATTGCAAAGTTCTTCTCACACATTTGGGCCCCTAAATTGCCAGGGCAGTATAACTACCCCACAAGTGACCCCATTTTGGAAAGAAGACACCCCAAGGTATTCCGTGAGGGGCATGGCGAGTTCCTAGAATTTTTTAGTTTTTGTCGCAAGTTAGTGGAATATGAGACTTTGTAAGAAAAAAATAAAAATAAAAAATCATCATCATTTTCCGCTAACTTGTGACAAAAAAGAAAAAGTTCTATGAACTCACTATGCCCATCAGCGAATACCTTAGGGTGTCTACTTTCCGAAATGGGGTCATTTGTGGGGGGTTTCTACTGTTTGGGCATTGTAGAACCTCAGGAATCATGACAGGTGCTCAGAAAGTCAGAGCTGCTTCAAAAAGCGGAAATTCACATTATTGTGCTTCAAAAAGCGGAAATTCACATTTTTGTACCATAGTTTGTAAACGCTATAACTTTTACCCAAACCATTTTTTTTTTTTTGCCCAAACATTTTTTTTTTATCAAAGACATGTAGAACTATAAATTTAGCGAAAAATGTATATATGGATGTCGTTTTTTTTGCAAAATTTTACAGCTGAAAGTGAAAAATGTCATTTTTTGGCAAAAAAATCGTTACATTTCGATTAATAACAAAAAAAGTAAAAATGTCAGCAGCAATAAAATACCACCAAATGAAAGCTCCATTAGTGAGAAGAAAAGGAGGTAAAATTAATTTGGGTGGTAAGTTGCATGACCGAGCGATAAACGGTGAAAGGAGTGTAGTGCAGAAGTGTAAAAAGTGCTCTGGTCATGAAGGGGGTTTCAGCTAGCGGGGCTGAAGTGGTTAATAATGGCCTTGGTGCTGACCCTGGTGGGGGTTTTCTGGTTGGGATGCGATGTGCTCTCTCCACTGTTAGTGTCACCGCTGCCTCTGCCGTTGTTACATTATTTGATAGCCATTTTTGGATAAAGCCCCTGGGGTCGTCTTTTTCTGCTCCCTCCGGAAAGCCCACCAATTTGAGATTATCTCTCCGGGATCTGTCCTCCAGGTCTGCCATTTTCCCCTTTAGTGCCTTATTGTCGCTTTCTAATGTTTCGATCCTTTTTATAGTCTGGGTGGCTTCTTTTTGTAGCTCTATAGTCAGGGTTACATACTCCTTAACAAGTTGCCTCATTTTGTTTAGGTCGTCTCGAATTACTGAGATATCGGTCTGCACTGCTGCCACCGTCGTTGTCAGCGTGTTTAATGATTGATTAGTTGTTCTGACTGCCTCCAGTATGCCCGCTAATTTGCGATCGATATTATTCATCTGGTTATCTGCTTCAGGTGGCTGACTTTCTCCCGCCCTATTCACAGGGTTCCCATTATCTTCATAATCCTCTGTTTGTGGTATTTGTTTCTGGTTACTCCTCGTCTTAGTTGGTGGGGGTGGTGATTTGAGATATTTATCTAACTGTGTCCTTACAGTGCCCCCTTTGGGAGATGATGTACCAATAGATTTTCTATTGGGAATTTTAGGGGCCATTCTTCTTTTCCTTTTTTCTTTTTCCTTTCCCTTCCCTTCTTCCTTTCCTTCCCCTTCTCCTTCCCTTCTTCCCCCTTCTTCTCCTTCTTCCCCCTTTCCCTTCCCCCTCTTCCTTCCTCCTTCTCTCCCCCCTCTCTCCCTCTTTCCTTCCTCCCCCTTCTCCTTTCTTTTCCTCCCCTTTCCTTCCCCCCTCTCTCTTCCTTTCCCCTCCTCTCTCCCCCTTTCCTTCCTTTCTCCCCCCTCCTTCTCTCCCTCTCCTGCGCGGTTGCTTTCAAAGTGTGTTCATACAGATTCCCGTTTGTGTAAGACGCCGAGAGAGAAAAAAAAAAATATGAAAAAAAGTATCCTGTAGCACAGAAAGGGAGTTGGAAACGGTCTTACATATCCTCGATCTCCTTGATTCTTGCTCCCTTAGTTTTCCTGGGCGCCGGAGAATTTCAGAGTTGGTGTCGCCCAATGTCTTCGGCACAGTCTGCCTACGGTCTTCAACGGCCCTCCAACAGCTAAGTGGGTCTTATATACTCGAGTATCCGGAGCTCAAAGAAATGACAGAGCGGTTTTCAATATATAAATCATACAATACAGTGCATAATCCAGAAACAGTACAGAGATGACGCTAATATCCACCGGTATAGCACCCAGGGCGAAGCGTCTTAGCTTTATCGCAATGAAAGCAGCTCCACAAAGGCGTCAACTGCGATCTGTTAAGCGGTTTAGAGTGAGACAGTGGAGAATTGACGGGGCAGCAGTGTTAATTGCGGATAGCTACATTTCATAGTCCGCCAACTCCCCCACTCTTCACAACTGCCCAGCAGGCAGAGCAGACCCGGTGGGTAAAGCAGCACACAGACGACCACTCCGCAAACGGCCGCACCAAACTTATGGCACAGAAACACTCAGGGTACCCAAAGACAGAGGAGCAGGGAGGATGACCACTCACTGTTCAATTTCACAGCACATGGGGAGCGTGTGGAGCCTGGAGCAGCATGGAACAGGTAAGGCCCCGGACGACGGCGCCTGGTATTGGTTCAATAAACGGAGCCGCAATGCCCTGTGCAGCCTAGGGCCGGCGTGGCAGAGCGGTGAAGAACTTTAGTGCCTGGCGTCCGGAGTTCAGCAGAGGGAGGGTGAGCTTAGCTTAGCGATGTCTCAGCGGTGGCATCGAGGGTCAGAGCCGGAGCCGGCGTTGGGGGTGGGGCGGACCGCTGCACGTACGTTGTCTACGTCATGCTGCCGCGCCTCCTAATTATTTGAAGATAGTAAGGAACACTTTTTTAGATCTTTGTCAAGACATGACATTTAACACCTCTATATCACATATATACGCTAAGTTAAAATATGAACAAAGGAGCCGTTATGCCCAATCACCTTACAATTCTTCCACAGTCACACACAGAAGAGGACTCTTTGGAAACAAAAACATTTATGTCTACACTTATACTTTCAGTGTCAGACACTATAGGGTGGCAAGAGCTGATATGCACGAGCACCCTAAATGTACAGAAAACAGGGTAGCAGTAATCTATATATATTGGCACCCTATATACACAGTGATGTGAATAGATAACATATAGCAATGTATACAAAAATGCATGGCGGCATACAGAGAAAAGTATACACATTGATAAGGTTATTAATATCATCATACACAAAGGTGTATATCAAAAAGGTGCACGGTGGCACCGAAGGAACCCAGGGTCCTACCCTACAGTTGATAGGCTCTTCAGACACCTCCGTTCCGCTATTTCTTTGGTGGTACGAGGTCCTTAAAATATGTGGGAGTAGCAGGAAGATGTTCCTATATATCCCTGGATGACCCTCGGGGCCCTACAATAGCTGGCAGGAGGAGCGGAACAGGCTGGGAATCAGCCTCTGCTCCTCCTACACAGCAGCACAATGTGTCACAGTATCCTGCTGCTGCTGATGGGGAGCACAGATCATGTGAGGAGCCGGGTGATTGAGGTGAGGAGTATTGTTTTTTTTTTTCACTTCCTGTGAAGGGGGTACATCTGGGCATAACCACTGTGAAGGGGGCACTGGGCACATATCTTGGCATATCCACCGAAAGAGGGCACACATCTTGGCATATCAACTGTGAGGGGGCACATATTTTGGGATATCTACTGTGAAGGGGGCACATATCTTGGCATATGTACTGCAAGGGGGCACATATCTTGGCATATGTACTGCAAGGGGGCACATATCTTGGCACATCTACTGTGAGGGGGCACATATCTTGGCATATCTACCATGAAGGGGCATATCTACTGTGAGGGGGCACATATTTGTGAGTAGACCTGAGGGACTGAAACACTGGGTAAAAAATAAAAGTAGGCACATAAGCACTGATTCACTGTGTAGCATGCTCTGTGTAAGGTATTTAATCTATAATACATGCAGTTTCATTGCTGTAAGCGCCGTGCAAAATGTCACAAGGGGGCCCGCTGAGACATTATCGCCCAAGGGCCCACATGAACCTGGAGCCGACCCGGTATAGGGTTGTAATTAGTATTTGAAGGGTGAGACATATGTCCAAAAAATTGCAAAGCTTCAAAGGGATTGTCTCACTTCAGCAAATAACATTTACCCTGCAGACAAAGTTAATACAAGGCACTTACTAATGTATTGTGATTGTCCATATTTTTAGGGATAGCTTTAGTTACGTCACTGTTTTAGTTATGCATGAACTTTAAAGGGAACCTGTCACCGGAATTTTGTGTATAGAGCTGAGGACATGGGTTGCTAGATCACCGCTAGCACATCCGCAATACCCAGTCCCCATAGCTCTGTGTGCTTTTATTGTGTAAAAAAAACCGATTTGATACATATGCAAATTAACTTGAGATGAGTCCTGTCCCTGACTCATCTCACATACAGGACTCATCTCAGGTTAATTTGCATATGTATCAATTCGTTTTTTTTACACAATAAAAGCACACAGAGCTATGGGGACTGGGTATTGCGGATGTGCTAGCGGCCATCTAGCAACCCATGTCCTCAGCTCTATACACAAAATCCAGGTGACAGGTTCCCTTTAACTAACAGCTCCAGTTGTAAGAACAGCCTTTTGCTCTACAGCTGGGATCAGAGGTAGCTCCGGTCCCAAATGTTAACCCTTTGATTGCCACAGTCTGTGACCACAGCATGATTAAGGGTATTTCCCCCCTTTGAGTGGGTCACAGTAATTTGATCAGATGCTGGGTAAACGCTCTGCAGTCCGCCATGGGTATGTAGAAAGGACCCCAGGACTGTAAGCTCAATAATCCTACTATTAGATTACCCTAAT
The DNA here is from genome assembly GCF_014858855.1 of Bufo gargarizans. Classification (NCBI taxonomy): domain Eukaryota; kingdom Metazoa; phylum Chordata; class Amphibia; order Anura; family Bufonidae; genus Bufo; species Bufo gargarizans. Next base: position 124,608,524 of record NC_058080.1, read on the forward strand.
GTTGCCCTAACCACACCTTGTGCCATAGAGAAAAGCAGAGCATCATGAATTAGGATACAGGAGTATACTAACTAATACATTATAAGTCTAAAATAATTTTGTAAGATTGTAATTCCTTAATGGGATTATAACAAAATGTAATAAAAATGTAATGTAAAAATGAAATTTAATTTTTTTTTTTTTTTATTAAAAAGCTTGCAAACATTAATAAATAAGAGATTATGTTTCATGAAATAAATTTTATTATGGACACGTAAAAGCAGAAACTATACTTATTAGGTATCCACACAACTGAAAAAACTCGAACAATTCATTTACCAGGTTATTCAGTGTGAAATAAGTAAAGTGCAAACAGTATAAACTGCAATGTCAAAAATCATTTTTTCTATATTTGCAAAATTGTATATAAATTATATGTACCTTCAAACAGCACACAAAAATCTATTTCTCTTGCATAAAACTAGACCTTGTACATCCATGTAAATAAAATAAAAAACTGCTTAAACATGGAGAGGCAAGAACAAAAAAAAAGGCTGGTCCTTAAAATAAATTCTATTATATTACTTATATTAATGATATTACGGTAAGGGTTAAGTACTAAACATAAAGTGCTGTGGAATTTGTCAGCGCTATATAAGTGAGTATAATAAATAATAAATAAATAAACATAAAGAGTAAAAGCTACAGAGAAACGTGTTTTCATGTTCACCAATATAAGGCAAATGATATATCATGCAGTGGTGCACGTTAGTATTAGATGCAGAACCTATACACGGCACCTCCCTGTGTCAGCAATGTGCAGTCAGTACAATACTGTGACTAATGTGTTTTCTTTTCCTGTCTCTCAGGGTGAAAGCTTTACCTTTCCAGTCTCATAGCTGGAAAGGCCCAATTGCAAGTCGCTCCTCTTTTTGTTTATCATAGCAACCGCCCGCCCCTTTACTCTTGTGTCAGCTGCTCCAAGCCATTGAATCAAGACATAAACACGCAGCTTTCTCCTTTCTTCCAGGATCACAGATATGCAATCTTTACTCATTTTCAGGATTTCTTCATTTCAGGACTAAAGACCTAAAGACAGAAGATTGGTTATAAATTAAGAGAAGCCAAAGCAGAACATTACATTTTTTTATTCTTTTTTAGGCTGTGGAAACTATTCACATAATCTATCGTTTGTTTCTGCTCCTTTCCTAATTTTAGCTGATATCCGGGATGTACAGTTTTTTACTGACCCTTCATTTTTGTTCTGTGAAACAGCATTTGAATCGCATATATTAGCCTTATTGTTAATTTTTGAGTATAAAGACATGAAGGTTGCTGTCTTGGACTTGGGAACTGTATTTGCTAAATTTTTTAAATCATCTGTATCTCCTATAAGCCCTGGACCAACCAATAATCCTTTCTCTCAAGGCTCTAATGCAGGGAGCTCTTCAGGATCAACAGTCCCTTCCCTGGCTGGTAAAACCCCATTCCTTCTACTTTCTGCACCACCATCGCCTCTGCACATCCTCAATACACCCACTGCATCTACCTCCTCCTTGTCTCGTATTCCCTCGGGAAAAGCTTTGACTCCAAGTCCTCACTCAAGTGGTATTTCTGCACCTAGCAGTCCTGCTCATTCAGTAAAGCCTCAGCCTTCAAATTCTGCATCCAGCAGTTTGGCACAACTTAAACAACTCAATGAGGATTCATGGACAAATCCAGCGCATACAGCTTCATCTACCACATCACCAGTGACAATTCTCGTACGTCCAGGACCAACAAGTATCACTACAATGACACCGGCAATGCAATCTAACCACTCCAGTCGGTCACCAAGGCTTCTTCAAGAGACATCTGTCTCCGGTTGGAACACCAAATCTATGCTTTTCACCCTGCCTGATATTGGGGAAGAGAGCACAGATTATGAAGACAATCTCAGCCATGGGTGAGTTTTTGACACAGAAAACTAGAGTTCCCAGGTGATTCCAAATAGATGGTGCACGGCACCGGTGGTTCCAGTTGTCAGGAATAATTGCACAAAGGAAGGATGGGTCCAACACTCATCTAAAATAAAATAAAAACATATTTTTATTTATTTCGGTAAAAGTTTAAGAGAACATCCCAGGGATTCTCACTTAAATGTTTCAAGGAAAACTGGCACTTAAAAGGGTTGTGCCAAGTTTGAAAGTTTTCTCCTATCAAATTAATAGGAGATAAGAAATTGATTGCGGGAGTCCGACTGCTGGGACCCACTCTGATCCTGAGACGGGGGGTCCCATGTTCCTGGCCTGGTGGAGCAGCAGGCCGAGCATGCATCCTGACACTCCATTCATTCTCTGTGGGACTGCTGGAAATAGCCTTCTCCACAGTCCCATAGAGAATGAATGAAGCGGCAGCGGCATTGCCCCAACGTTTGTTGCTTGTGGTTGCATCTTAAACAATGTCCCTTTCTATTGAAGTACGCCTTATTTTTGAAGGAGACAAAAAACGTGTCTTAACAACTTAAAAATTTGGCACATTTGATTAGTAAATCTGCCTCTGTGTTTTTATTTTTGGATGAGTATTGGACACTACCTTTCATGCGTAGTTTTATTTGATCCCATGTACACAAGATATTATGAGGGACGTTTATTAAGACCGACGTTTTCCATGCCAGTTTTAAGTCCCTCTGCACTGCTGGAGGAAGCGTCAAAGTTATATAGAGGCACAGGCCTGTATATTAGTTTGGCGCTCCCTCCAGCAGGCCATGCGACAGACTTCAATCTACACCAGTTCTCTTGCTGTCCTAGATTTAAAGGGGTTCTCCGAGATTTTAATACTTATGACCTATCTTGTTTGAGAAGACACCGGCACTCCTGTGAGCTCCGCGGCCTTCTCACAGTTTTTACTAGTCCGAGTGACGACATATTCATGTGTCACGTGGCCTAGGAGTGCTCGGCCTTATTCAAGTGATTGGGGCTGAGCTGATACCAAGTACAACCGCTATACAATGTACAGATCTGTTCGAGAAGGCAGCGGCTGCTCACAGGAGCACCGCTGCCTTCTCAAAACAGCTGATCGCCAGGGGTCCCGGGTGTCGGTCTCCCACCGATCCGATACTGATGACTTATCCAGAGGATAGGTCATCAGTATAAAAATTTTGGAAAACCCTTTTAAGGGTGGATTCACATAATGTTTTACCCATCTGTTTAATGTATACAAAAAACGTATTTATTAAACGGATGGCTTAGACTGATGCCATACAGTGGCATCTGTTCGCCAAAATGACGTGTGACAAAATCTGAGTCTTTAATACACTAAAAATAGCGTATATGAGTTTAGAAATATCCTCCTATGTCCTCAAAAGCAAAAGCTTAAAATAATACTGCATTAAGTGAAAACAAGTCATTTCAAGGTTACCATGATATACAATGATTTAATTAACGGGATGCTTGAATTACTGAGTATTCATGCATGCACATGGCTTCAGGTGGTTACACTCTATTCTATGTGCACATTGTATCTTTCAGCAGCGCCTACTGTTTCAATGCAGTGCTCATAGTAGTCCGATACAATAGCAGCCAATGTGATGACAGGTGATACAACAGTCAAATCACATAGCTCTTTGTGTGGTCTAACAAGCAGTTTGGTTGCCTATTATGCTTTTATGTGCCAAACTAAAGTGGAACTATAGTATAAAGTAAAGTTTGGTACATTTTTGGGCAACAATTTACAATCTCTGAATAAATGAGATGGTGCATAATACCAAATCTTTTGGAAGTGGAATTCTACTATGTGTAAATGAGAAAACCAATCTTATTTGATGAAAATGTATTGCTCAAATAATGTTGGGATCAAATGTTTAATATTGTTGCAAAAGGAACTGGTTTTCTGGTACAATTGTGTGTAATTGGCTAGATCTTGTGTAATTGAGTTTGTTCACCTATAGCCACTGTAATATATGAAGGAATTAAATTGTGAATAGTCTAGGGGTTGTCCAGGACTACAAATATATGGCTGCCTTCTTCCAAAACAGCCTCATCCCTGTCCATGCACTTTGGAATTGCAGCTCAGCTCCACTACAGTCAATGGGGCAGAGCTACAATACCACCCACAAGCCATGAACAGGAGTGGTGCCGTATTTTCTGAAACCTGGACAACCCCTTAAAGATACAGCTCTTAAGTCAAGTGATCCCTTTATAATTGGAAGTCATCCAGGTTAACTACTCTGTATCAGAAGCGTAGAGACGATGAAAACTGAGAAAATGAGGACCAGTTGACATGTGGAGGACTGAGAAAAGGAAATTAGATTTGGACTTGGTCTCAATGGTGAAAATCTATGAGAAAAAGAAAACAAAAAGTAAAAAGAAAATCACTTGTGTAATATGGAGTCTATAATGACATGACATCAGGCAATTACATAGTCTAGTAGCTCCCAGGCCAGGTTGTATCTCTATGGATGAAGGGGCACTGACACTGAATGGCACATTAGTCACACATTGCATCACTATGGGTGCAACATTGTTGTCAAAGTACAGTATATTTCCATTTTTTAAAATTTTCTACAGGTTCTGTCTAAAAATTCTTGATTGAAAGGGTCTTAGTTATAGTTACTCTGTTGCAGTAGGGAGCTACACTGCTACTACATATATACAAATGTAAAGAAGCCATATGAGCCATGAGAGCTCATGGGGTGGGGAGGTCCTGTTTTCTCACTTTTTCCCCTTCTCTGCCGCCGTCGACACTTTTACAAATGGGGGCATTTTGAGCTGTGTGCAGGACCCCCATAGCCTAACAGATTTACCAATATGTGTGCCAGCAAACGGGCACATATTATGCTTGAAATACAGTATATTTCATTTCCAGGTGCACAGACTTGCCAAAGGTGAACCAGAACTATTATGTATTGATCATTCTGGCGCATCATACACCAGAGACGATCTGAATACTGTCCACCCATAGATTTCAGTATTTCTTTACTCCACCAATTTAAAACATAAATATGAGGGTTTCTTTTTTCATTTTGGGTCTATAAGAGTCAAACAGAAATAAATCATGCTGTATTCCATCGAATGCTGCATTACTAAAGCATTGCTTCCTGGAAATATTTCATTGTTTTTTTCCTTCCTAGCAGGGAGGGTCGTAACTATAATTCATAGGGCCCCATAGCAAATAAAGATGGGCCCCCCACTATCTAGTGTGAGAAAATTAAACGGGCTGCATAATTAGCAATAATTAAAGGTATATATAATAGCACCATATATCGGAAAACCCACATTATAGCAAATAGCCACCATATTGCTATTTCCCACAAAAAGGTACAACGTTCTTGCACCTGACTGGGCCCCCTCAGCCTCTGGGCCCCCTAGCAAGTGCCCCTGCTTCCTAGTGATTCATATGTCTTCTTAAATAAAAAGGGGGAAGGAAAACTGCAGGTACAACACACCGACACACCTTGTAAGGGTCCCTCTTTTGTCACAAATGCCTCTTGAAGGGTCCCTGTCATGAGAAATTACGTTATGTAGCGATGGGCTAATGTCAGCAGTACATAACAGTGTACTTTATAACTCCCTGCCTGCCGCCGTTGTCTAAAAATAAAGACTTTTAAAATATGCTAATGAGCCTCTAGGTGCTATTAGGGCGTTGCATCAACACCTAGAGGCTCGGTCTACGCACCCTTTGGTACGCCCAGGTCCAGTTCATTGACTGTCGAGTTCTCCTCTTCGTCCAGTAAATCCCGCACCTGCGCCGTCCCATTTAGTATTCAGCGCAGACGCAGTGAGTGAAGGACGCGGTCCAGGAGCACGTCCTTCACTCACTGCGCCGAATACTAAACGGGACGGCGCCTGTGCAGTGAGTGAAGCTGGCGCAGGCGCAGTGAGTGAGGCCGGCAGCAGGAGCGCGTCCTTCACTCACTGCGCCTGCCCAGAATACTAAACGGGACGATGCAGGTGCGGGATTTACTGGACGAAGAGTAGAACTCGCCAGTCAATCAACTGGACCTGCGCGTGCCAAAGGGTGCATAGACTGAGCCTCTAGACTGAGCCTCTAGGTGCTGAAGCAACGCCCTCATAGCACCCTGAGGATCATTAGTATATTTTAAAAGTCTTTATTTTAGAGAACGGCGGCAGGCAGGGAGTTATAAAGCACACTGTTATGTACTATTAGCGCATCGCTAACATCAGTCAGCTACATAACGTTATTTCTGATAACAGAAACCCTTTAAAACAGAAAGGTCTTGCCTCGTGAAAACAACCCCTGTCCTTGTGCTCTATTAGGACCCCTCTATTAGCCAGACAGACTATCCATACATTACATGGCTGGACAGTCATTTGGATGGCTGCAATTTAATGCTATACTTCCAGATGCAGATTCCTTTCATAGAGTCAGTTCATTGTGTCTATATAAAAAGGGGGCAGTATTTGGACGCACCCTAATGTGACATGTGAAGAAACCCTAAAACTGCTGGATCCAAGGCATATTGAGCTCACAGAGCAGCAGCAGCTACCACTTTTTAGCCACCCGTATCCTTTACATGGGGGCACCTTTGTTTCAGTAGACCTCAGAACAACACAATGTAACCCTATTACATCAGAATACACGGCATACGAATTCTAAGGTATACTGTATTTATCAACCCTTTTTTCCCATTTCCCTCCCAAATACTGCCAGCTGTAGATAGGCAGGACTAAGCAGCCACACAGTCATGTGCAAGAATAAGAAGACCTACATGCACGACAGGCTGGTTACAAAGGACTTTCTTTTATTTCCTTTCATAAATGTACATTTATATGTTTGTTACATATGAGGCAATTTGTGCAGTAACCTTCTAGGACATGATTGATACATGAACATAAATATTTTAACATGTAGTAAACAAACAAAACAACGTTGAAAACAATAAAGAAATGTAAAAAGGGCTGCGGATGCTTCACTTGCACTGCTGTGTGGTGTTTCTGTTCTGTTAGCTCCGTCTCCCAGCATGCTCTGCCTTTGTTCTGCAGAACTGAAAAGAATGCTGTCTGGTTATTTATAGCCAGGGCGGCTAAAGCTGACAGACCGTACAATGAGCCTGCACCGGGCTTCCTGTCCTATTATAGGACCATCGGTGACCTCTTATCATTACCGTTACTATACCCCGGTGCACACATGTATGTGACATGCAGAGGACGTATATGGAGCAGGCCCCAGTCCGAAAGTCTTACAATAAAATATCTTTAGTATGCATCTGATAATCCAGACAGTCTGATAATCTGCCCCATATTTCCAGAACAAAACTACAATATAATATGGAATTTACAAGACCAGAAGCGAGATCATAAAATTATAGAAGCATAATGTATGTTAGTATTTTAGACCTCAGTGTTCAATCAGTGATTTTCATCAGTAATTGTGAGCCAGGTACAGGCCAAATACACAGAACAAGTGCAAATCTTTCCATTGTACTTTATCTCTGTGGAGGCTCCAGTCCTGGTTTTGGCTCACAGTCACTGATGGAAATCACTGACCAAACACTGACCTGAGCGAAAACGGTCAGTATTTCATCCATGAAAATGTCTGTAAAGGGTCCATATGTCCATTTTTTACCCTCAGTGTGTCATTCATATTCCATGTGCACGACTAGGCTGAACAACTTCCACTTAGGCCCCTTTCACACAAGTGAGTTTTCCGTGCAGGTGCAATGCGTAATGCGAACGCATTGCGCCCGCACTGTGTACATGAGTCTGTGTACATGAGCGTTGTTTTTCATGCATCACTTGTGCTTTGCGTGAAAATCGCAGCATGTTCTATATTCTGCGTTTTTCACACCAGGCAGGCCCCATAGAAGTGAATGGGGCTGTGTGAAAAATGCAAGCAAGTGCAGGTGCGATACGTTTTTCATTGATGGTTGCCAAGAGATGTTGTTTGTAAACATTCCGTTTTTTATCAAGCGCGTGAAAAAAGTATCAATTTGCATTTCACCCACGTGAAAAAAACTGAACCACTCAACGCAATCGCAGAGAAAACTGACTGAACTTGCTTGCAAAATGGTGCGAGTTTTCCTGAGCGAACCCTGAACGCATCCGAACCTAATCCGTATCATTCCGGTGAAAGGGGCCTTAGGGCTCACCCACACAGCCATATGTTTGGATTCGCATCTAAACCGCATTTTTTGCGGAACAGATGCAAACCCATTAATTTTAATGAGGCCGCAAAAGATGTGGACATTACACTGTGTCTGGACCCACAAAAAAAGATAGAACATGTCCTATTCTTGTATGTTTTGTGGACAAGGATAAGACATTTCTACAGAAGTTAAAAATAAAAGGCAGCATGCACTCAATGGGGGCATGAGCCCTAATGGTCAGTGAAAACCACTGACTGAACACTGAACCACTGATGTGTGAACACATTACAATCAATGGATTTGTGTGCTGTCCTTAGATAGCACACACCTGAGATTCACTCACCTCTGGCCGCTTTCACACAATGTTTGGTCAGTGTTTGATTATCCATTTTTATCAGTAATTGTGAACCAAAACCAGGGGAGGGTCAAAAACACAGAACGGGGCAAATCTTTTTATTATATCTAATTTTTGTGTATGATCCATTTCTGCTCTTGGCTCACAATCACTGGTGAAAATCACTGATCAAACACTGACCAAACGCTGAGGTCTCATGCACACGGCTGTTGCCCGGCCATGCCCATATTGCGGCATGCACTACATTTTTGCTGTGTGGACCACGGACACCATTCATGTGATTGGGTCCTGCATCCTCATACGGCGGCCCTACGGTCGGCGCCCATGCAAACTGCGGTCCACAGCATGGGCCCTTGCCGGCACATATTCGTGTGCATGAGCCCTGACTGTGTGAAAGTGGCCTAAGGCGTGGAACATGCTTTGTCTTGGAGCGTTTATTCCTGTAGTGACCTCTGCTCGTCTGACCGGGCCTCATGGCGTTATAATGATTTATAATGCTGTGTGTCTCTGCCCGACCTTACCTGTAATGGTCTGCACTGACACAATGCCGTCAGTAAAACTCATTACAGTTGAGATCGATCAGAGGCACACAGCATTATAAATCATTACAATGCCACGAGGTCTGGTCAGATGAGCAGAGGTCGCTACAGGAATTCCCACTCCCACATACAGCGCGTCTCACTCTGGGAACATATCTTTGTAAGCCCTTGGCTTTCTTTCTGACAGTTATCTGCGCACACTTTTATCAATCGTGTCACTTTAGTCACAGATTAATGGAATATTTGTGCACAATGAAAGGGTGCAAAGTCAATGTTGAAGTTTGCCCACTATCTTCAGATACCCAATTGGGCAGAAAACTTACAGCATTTCATGCAATAAAAGTGATTAATTATATCCAGTGTTTACAAGGTTTCATATTGTACCCAAGGAATGATAACCACTTATAATGCTTCCGTTTTACTGCCACAGGAGTGCCCGTGGCTTTTGGCACTGTTGGTATAGAGGCAATGTCTGCAGCCCCTATGATGCTTGACATCAGAAGTAAATAATCTTGCAATCTTATTTCCTCTGTAAATGTTAATGTGTGCCAGATACTAGGATTCTCAAGAACTCTTAAGTAGAGCCTGTCATGTATTTTTAATTTTTTTTACTAATATACAGTGCATTGAAAAAGTATTCATACCCCATTTTGTTCACATTACACCCATAAACTTAAATGTATTTTATTGAAATTTTATGTGGTAGACCAATACAAAGAAGCAAGTATGTGTGAAGGGAGAAGAAAATACAAGGTTCCCTTACGTCCTACCAGCAGCACAGATGGGGTTAACTGCCCCTGTGGACTGGTAGGACCGGCGGAATTTTAATGAGCCCAAGAACCAATAAACGATCTTCAGCTCCCTGAAAAGGAGGAGATCACCCCCCAGCCCACCGTGTTTTTTTCTGTCCTCTGGACAGGTGGACTGGCGTATCGCTCCCCCTCAGGGGAGCTGAAGAGTGCTTAGGGGCTCTTTTTTTCCTTAAAAGGCCTTTCAGTGCCTTTATTTTTGGCCTGATCGCGGCGGTTTTTTGTCGCTGGGGTACCGTCGGGGAAGGGGGTGTCCCCTCCCCTCTTCTTTCATCTCAGCATGCGGTGTCCCGTCTCTCCAACCGCATGTGTGCGGCGCTATGGGCGCCGCCATCTTCCGGAAGTGACGCGCACTGGGTGCGCTACGTCACTTCCGGTTTTCTGGAGCGATGCGGTGAGGTTGTAAAACTCACCATTTCTATTAACTGTCTCCTTATAAAAGACATCCTGGGACCCAGGATTAAATCTAAGGAGACATTTAGAACAGCTGAGCATTATAGGTTCTGTTATTTTGCTGGGCTAATTACGATCAAGGAACCTCCCAAGGGGCGGGGCTTCCTCCTTTAAAGCACCCAAGAGCCTGTCAGTCAGTGCTCTGGTTGCGTCGCTTTCACAAGTTAGCTCCAGAGTTCCCTGTGCCTTGAGATATTTTCATATTGCTTGGCTTGGGGTTTGTTGTTCCTCTTTTTCACAGCTCTAATTTCTTCTAGTGCTGGTGGGCCCCCTTAAGGTCTTGTTTCTCCACCTCCAGGTATTGTAGGTGTTATGACCTGTTTTTTTCTTTCCAATTACAGACTATGGCTTCCCCTAAGGATCCGGATCAGCGCAAGGCTGGGGCCAAGAGGAAGCATTTGGCGTGTTACGAATGTAACACACCCTTAGATGACGGCTGTCCTTACTCCAGATGTGAGAATTGTCGCACGGCATCCACGGAACCCACGATGCAGGAGATGTTCCAGTGGACAAAAACATACGTGGATGATTCCATTAAGGGAGTGGTACGGCTGCTTAATGAGAGGCTACCAGGTCCCTCTCAGACTCCCATGGAGGTGGTCGCACCGGTCGAAAGACCTACCCCCTGTTCTGTGGGGTCTTCTTCCGAGGAAGAAGAATTTACTTCTTGCTTTTTCCCTCCAGAAAAGACGCAGAAGTTACTCAAGTCCATCAGGTCGGGGGACCAGGATGTTGACATGGGGGAGTCTTCCGATCCCGCCGGACGGACACAGCGTGTCTTTAGAGCGGATGAGACCCTCCTCTCTGTGATGCGCACAGAGTGGAGAAAGCCTGAGAAAGGTCCAGTACTCACTAGAAAATTCAAACTTATGTACCCGATGGCTAAACCCTTGGTGGAATCATGGGGTTCCGTTCCCAAGGTGGACATGGCTATAGCCAAGTTGTCCCGGCGCACTCTAGTTCCTGCAGACGATGGGTCTAGTGTGCAGGACCCTCTAGACCGGAGGGCAGAGTGCACCCTTAGATGGAGTTACGCGGCGGCTGCTGCCTCCGCAACAACTTCAATTGCGGCCACGGAGGTAGCCGCCTATTTACGCTCCAGGCTCAACCAAATCCAGACGGACGTGGATCAGAGCGTATCAAGAGATGACATCCTGGCAGCCTTCAAGTCAGCCAATCTGGCTATGGACTTTCTGGTCGATTCCACCCAGATGCAGTTGAAGCTGGCCGCCAAAACTATGGCCCTAGTTTCAGCTGCGGCGCAGGCCACTTTGGCTGAAACCATGGATCGCTGACAACGCGTCCAAGTTCAACCTTTGTGGGCTCCCCTTCGAACCGGATAGGCTGTTCGGGTCCGAATTGGACAAGATAATGGAGGGGCTCTCCGATAAAAAGGGGAAGAGCCTCCCCCAGCAGCCCTTTCGGGGACGCCCCAGACAGGAGAAGAAGCGCGAAGGTCGTTCGGGGCAGCAGTCTAGGCACAGAGATTGGGGGGGGCCATCTCGTAAATACTCAAAACGCTCCCATAAACCCACCAGTGAGGCAAAACCCTCCTGACTATGGGCCTCCTCGAGGCTCTTGGATAAGCCCTGCTGCCCCTGCAGTGTCTCCTCTAGATTTTCCCGTACCCCTCCCCCAGATTCCCGTGGGGGGCCGTCTTACTCATTTCAAAGACTCTTGGAGCCGATTGATTGCAGACCCCTGGGTCCAGGACATAGTTTCCGTCGGGTACCGGGTAGATCTCATCTCTCTCCCCCCAGAGAGATTCATCGCCACACGAAATTTCGGGTCTGCCAAACAAGTGGTCCTAGAATCTTACATTCAGGACTATATCTCCAAGGGAGCCCTAGAGGAGGTGCCGGCAGGGGAGAGGGGTCTAGGGATTTATTCACCAGTGTTCCTGGTTCCCAAAAGGACGGGAGATCTCCGGATGATTATCGATTTGAGATTTCTCAATCGATTTATAAGAAAAACAAGGTTTCGCATGGAAACCATAAGGTCAGTCAGCCATATCCTCAACTCTGGGGACGTCATGGCTACTCTGGACCTCAAGGATGCGTACCTTCACATCCCGATCCATTCCGCGTCCCGGAAACTCCTCAGGATCGCGGTCCAGATTTCAGGGGTCCGCAGGCACTTTCAGTTCGCCGCGCTTCCCTTCGGAATCTCTTCTGCCCCCCTTATCTTCACCAAGGTGGTGGTGTCGGTGGTGGCAGCCTTGAGACTTCAAGGACTGACCATTATTCCTTATCTGGACGATTGGCTTTTCAAAGCCTCTTCAGTTCCGGTCCTTACCCACCATCTTCAGATGGCAATTTCCTTTCTCCTCGGCCTGGGCTGGATTATCAACTGGCAGAAGTCGAATGTAAGCCCATCGACTTCAATCCATTATTTAGGATTCGTGGTCGACTCTGTGGAGATGTCCCTCCGGTTGACTCTAGAAAGGAAAGCGCGGATTCAGGACCTGGCAAAGGTCCTTTATGTCCCTCGTCGAGTCTCTATCCGGACTCTCATGAAGATGCTGGGGCTCATGTTAGCGGCTGCGGACGCAGTCCCTTGGGCACTATGGCACTTCCGTCCTCTTCAGTCGGAGGTCTTACACTTATGGAACGGCAGCCCTGCGGGGCTAGATTCCCTGTGCTCCCTGTCCGGTCAAACCCGGAATTCCCTCAGATGGTGGTTTCGGCTACCAGCAGGGAAGTCTATGACCCAACCAGCTTGGGTCATATTGACTACAGACGCGTCCCTGGTAGGCTGGGGCGCTCACCTGGACGGATCCCCAATCGCCCTCTGGAGCGGCGTCTTTCTTCCAATCTTCGCGAGATGCGAGCCATCCGGCTAGCCCTCCTTCACTTCGCCCCTCAGATTCGGGGCAAAGCGGTGAAAGTCCAGTCAGACAATATGACTGCGGTTCTCTATATAAACAAACAGGGAGGCACAAGGTCATTGCCCCTTCTATCAGAGATCGGGGTGATCCTTCGGTGGGCAGAGTTGAACCTTTCCCATTTATCTGCCGTTCATATTCGAGGCTCCCTCAATATGATAGCGGACCGCTTAAGTCGAGGTTTACTGACCATGGAGTGGTCTCTGCATCCGGAGATCTTCAGGCAGCTAGTTCACAGTTGGGGTATGCCAGAGGTGGATCTCATGGCAACCAGGTTCAACACCAAGGTGCTAAGGTTCTGTTCCCTGTACAGGGAAGACAACCCCCTGGCGATAGATGCTCTGTCGATACCGTGGAGGTTCAGGCTGGCTTACATCTTTCCTCCGTTTTCCATGATACCGAGGAGTATTGATGAAAATCCGTCAGGATCAGGCCTCGGTAATAGCCATCATACCGTTTTGGCCCAGGAGATCCTGGTTTACCCAGCTCATTCAGATGAGTCGGGGACAATATTGGAGGTTGATCAGTCCCTTCCCAACATAGAAGGGCTTTACGAGTCGGTCCTGAGAACGTTGTCGCATTCCCGAGCAGAGTCTACAAAGAAGGCCTACTCCAGGATCATGAGAATCTTCGTGGCATGGTGTGATTCCAAACAGGTGGCGTCCGCAGATCCGCCCCTTCCTGCGATACTACAATTCCTTCAAGATGGATTAGACAGAGGCCTATCTCCAGCTACCTTGAAGGTACAGGTTTGTGCCATCTCGGCCTGTCTCAACAGGCCATATTCTCGGGACCCACTCATCAAACGCTTCCTGAAGGGAGCTGAGAGACTAAAGCCTACTATACTGAAACCTATTCCCCAGTGGGATCTTTCAGTAGTGCTCAGGGGGCTAGCATCTCCCCCCTTCGAGCCTTTGGAGGAGGTAGATTTCAAATTTTTAACTTTAAAGATGGTCTTTCTTCTGGCTATAGCTTCAGCCAAAAGAGTTTCTGAATTGCAGGCTCTCTGCAATTCATCCATACATCATCTTCCTACAGGATAGAGTGCTCCTGAAGTTTTTACCATACTTCAGACCTAAGGTGCCTACCTTTCAAAACATCAACCAGGTAATCTCTTTACCAGTTTTGTTTACAACCTCCTCCTCTGATACTCCAGCTAGAGACCCGCTGGATATTTCAAGATGCCTCCAGATCTATGTGGATAGATCCAGAGAGTTCAGGATAGATGAGAATCTCCTTATCCTGTTTGCCGGTAAGTCTAAAGGCCGTAAAGCGTCTAAAGCCACCATTAGTCGCTGGATCAAGGAGGCCATTAGGGAAGCCTTTGTCTCCCAATCCTTAGATCCTCCCGAGTTTGTGAGAGCCCATTCTACTAGGGCGGTCTCCACCTCGGTTGCGGAAAGAAGCCTTTTCCCCTTACAGTTAATCTGCAAGGCGGCCTCCTGGAGCTCTGAGTCAACCTTCATCTCCCATTATAGGATAGATGCTAGGATGGCAGAGTTTTCGGCTTTTGGGCAGACTGTTCTTAGTTCTGCCAGGCATGAGGACCCTCCCTAGGGGATTCTTCTTGCTATCTCCCCATCTGTGCTGCTGGTAGGACGTAAGGGAATCGTTAATTTCTAACGATAATTTGTTTTCCCTTAGTCCTAACAGCAGCACACAAATATCCCACCCTAGATACATTATGCTTGTTAAAAACACGGTGGGCTGGGGGTGATCTCCTCCTTTTCAGGGAGCTGAAGATCGTTTATTGGTTCTTGGGCTCATTAAAATTCCGCCGGTCCTACTAGTCCACAGGGGCATTTAACCCCATCTGTCCTGCTGTTAGGACTAAGGGAAAACAAATTATCGTTAGAAATTAACGATTATAATAAATAAAAATCTGGAAAGTGTGGCCTGCATTTCTATTCAGCCCCCCTGAGTCAATACTTTGTAAGACCACCTTTCGTTGCAATTACAACTGCAAGTCTTTTGGGGTATGCTCAGTCAGATTGGATGGAGATCGTCTGTAAACAGCAATTTAAAAGTCTTGCCATAGATTCCAGGGATTTAGGTCTGGACTTTGACTGGGCCAGTTTAAAACATGAATATGCCTTGATCTAAACCAGGGATCCTCAACCTGCGGCCCTCCAGCTGTTGTAAAACTACAATTCCCACCATGCCCTGCTGTAGGCTGAGTTGTAGTTTTGCAACAGCTGGAGGGCCACATGTTTGTCATCCCTGATCTAAACCATTCCTTTGTAGCTCTGGCTGTATGTTTAGGATCATTTTCCTGCTGGAAGGTGAACCTCCACCCCAATCTCAAGTCTTCTGCAGCCTCTACCAGGTTTTCCTCCAGGATTGCCCTGTATTTAGCTCCATCCATCTTCCGATCAACTCTGACCAGCTTCCCTGTCTCTGCAGAAGAAAAGCATCCCTATAGCATTATGCTGCCACCACTATAACTATCACCATCCCTACAGCATGATGCTGCTCCACATAAATTTAGCGCATCCAACGGCAGGGCAGAGGGACTAAGACCGGCGTCTTAATTGCCGGTTTTAATAAATCTCCACCATAGTTTTTGTGAAACCTTTCTTTTTTAAAGATTTGTCGTGTATCAAAGGAAATCGGAAGTACCTGGATAAAAACGAAAATACTTAACGTATGGAAACATCTTATGTTTCCATCTGGCTCCTATTCACTTCAATGTAAAAAAAAAGCACTCGTTTTGGTATGTTTTTTGCAGGACAGAAAAGCGCTATATGCTATGCTATTCCATCCTGCAAAAAAAAAAAATTATTTAAAAAACTAGAGAAACGTAAACAGAGACAAACGGAAACAAAAGTATGCACTTTTGAACTGTGTTTTTGCCCAATTATAGTCTTAGGCTACTTTCACACTAGCGTTCGATCGGATCCGTTCTGAACGGGTCCGATCATATTAATGCAGACGGAGGCTCCGTTCAGTACGGATCCGTCTGCATTAATAACTTAGAAAAAATTCTAAGTGTGAAAGTAGCCTGAGCGGATCCGTTCAGACTTTCAATGTAAAGTCAATGCGGGACGGATCCGCTTGAAGATTGAGCCATATGGTGACATCTTCAAGCGGATCCGTTCCCATTGACTTACATTGTAAGTCTGAACGGATCCGCTCGCCTCCGCACGGCCAGGCGGACAGCTGAACGCTGCAAGCAGCGTTCAGCTGTCCGCCTGTCCGTGCGGAGGCGAGCGGAGCGGAGGCTGAACGCCGCCAGACTGATGCAGTCTGAGCGGATCCGCTCCATTCAGACTGCATCAGGGCTGGACGAAGGCGTTCGGGTCCGCTCGTGAGCTCCTTCAAACGGAGCTCACGAACGGACCTATGAACGCTAGTGTGAAAGTAGCCTAAGCCATATGTTTCTATAGTTTTTTCTGTTTACAAACATATGCATTTGACTAGAGATGAGCGAATTTTTTAAAAATTAGATTTTGCCGGTTCGCAGAATTTTTTTAAACAATTTGCTTCGATCCGAATTTATTTGCGGTGAATCACATTTAAAAATGGCTATTTCCTGGCTTCAGAGAGCCGTTATAGTGGTGTAGAGCACTGTGCCTTGTAGTAACACGCATAGGGAGTCTGCTTTGGTGGTGAAATAATACTGTGAGTCAGTATGACATGCAGATGACAGACATAGCTCTTAGAATCACTGCACACTTCACTTATTTGGGCAGTTACGGGGCTAAAACTGACCAAATAACTCAAGTATGAACAGATCGATGTTAGCGCCAAGAAGAAGCGCACTCCTTTTACACCATCAGCTGATTCCACATAGATAGTCAGCAGTAAGTTTATGTTGACATCACTGATTATTTTGCCCATCCTCAGATCTGTCAGAATGATAACCCACAAAAAACGGATCCTGTCTCTTGAGCATCTGCCTTAAAACATATAATTGCACTGCTGAACGGCAAATATATGTTTCTTTTGCCACTAAAACACAACAAATGGCTTTAGAACATATAACTGCACCTCTGAACGGCAAATATATATATTTATTTTGCCACTACTACACAACAAAAAGGGCTGCTATTTTAGTACTTCACACAACGGCTAATAAGCCCTTTTTCCCCATTAATACAAGCCCAAAAATGCTTTAAAACATATAAATGCACCGCACAAGGACAAATAAGACGTAGAAATATTTCCTTGCAATAAACCCTGTCGATGCCTGTATCAAATAGCACTTGCACCCTAATAAGAACGGTTTGCGGGAATTACAGAGCAGTATAATGGCAATTTGGGTCCCCAGTCAGTGCAGCAAGGTGTAATAGGATTGTTCCTATTACCCAGGCTGTAACCTCCCCTACTGAACCCTGTTCACCATAAATGCTGTGGAATGATTTCTCCCTATCCTTTCCCTACACCTTGAATAATGTATCCCTGCACTTGTAAATCGTTTTTTTAGCACAAGGAAGTTTTCCCTAGCACTGTCCCTAGCGTCTCTCCCTGCACTAAGTACACTGGAAAATTGCAGAATCCAAGATTACTGAGGCTACATATAAGGCTGTGACATCACAGGGCTGGCTGCTGATTGGCTGCATGCATGGCATTATGCGTGATCCCGCCTTTCTAGAGTTCCTTGCTCCATGTCCTCACACGTGTAGCAGGCACGAAGCGTGAGGAAATTCGTTGCAAATCAAATTGTTCCTGAAATTCGGATCGAATTCCACTTCGTCAACTTCAATTCGCTCATCTCTACACTTGATGAACAGCGAAAACGAGATATGAACAGCTTCTAAGGCTGATGGTCACATCTGTATTACAGTTGTGTTTGGTGTAGAGCCATAATAGGATTGCCAATGGCCGGTCCCTGATTCGCCTATGTCATCTAAAGGTATACACTCAACATAATTTTATTACCAGACTCAATACAAATCCAACAAAAATAAAATGCGTGCTATGTACTGTAAGGAGTATTACTTTGGGGAGACTGTACCACAGCACAAGAAAGCTGTGTGACTCCCTACCTACTAAGGGACCATGAAATCTCTGTATTAAACAATGATTTTCATTTATATTTTCCATTGCACATTAAAAAAGAATAATGCAACATGTTGCCAGCATAAGAATAGGTGGACGGGGTCGGTTCTAGCTTTACTAGAGATTGTCATGTATTATATGATGTCTGATGTTTCATGTTTTACATTAATCACAGAATAACCCTTTTAAAGGGAACCTGTCACTGTGAGAGTGCAATGTAAGCTGCAAGCAGCATATAACAGACTGATATATAGTTTTATGGGAAATCACTGATAGGAAATCTTCCTTGACTTCAAAGCCCAGAACGAACAGGAATTTACATGAATAAAATGCAAGTTTTACTGAATCTTTCCCCAGAAAACTATACATCAATCCTCTCAGCTCCATCTGCTCTATACAGGACCACCTTGGTTAACATGGCAGGTTCCCTTTAAATAACCAGATCTGTTAAGAATTATTTTGAAAAGTGACAACTATTATATTATTATACTTATAACATGGCATCTCGCGGTAACAGTACCAATCTAATTAGCTTAAACGGATATGCTATATAGCAAAATACACGCTACATGGATGAACTTCTGATCACCTCTTCACGTACGAAGATTTCAAAGAGTGAAATGAAGAATATACTGAAGATCGGTCTAAAGGTCTTGGTGTTGAATATTTAATAATTTTTCTTCTTCGAAATGGAAACAACTAAGCTAATTAAAAATAGGTTAAAGATGCAGTATAGCCTTTCCTCCAGCAATGCTGTATCCTGTTCCTTCTTCAGTGTCTTTTACTTTTGTGGCAACACAATACAGGCATTTGCAGCATGAATAAAAGATTGCTCTGGCATGGGGCATACAAAAAGAAAATTAGTGCACGCTAATGATCCGGCAAAAGTAACACAAAAACCAAGAGTTGCAGACCTGATATTTTTACGCTATTAGAAAAATATGGTGTATAATTTAAAAAGGATTTTCTAAGATTTTTTTACTGATGACCTATTCTCCGACAGCTGGGACCCCCGCTGACATCAGCGCTCCTGTGAGCCCCGCGATCTTTTCCATGCTTACCAAACACAGCGCCGTACATTGTAATGCAGCTCTGCTCGGTATCGCAGCTCAGCCCCATTCACTTGAGCGCCGCTGCCTTCTCAAACAGCTGATCGGTGGAGGTCCCGGGTGTCGGACCCACACCCTATCCAGAGGATAGGTCATCAGTATTAAGTTTTACAAAACCCCTTTAATACAGTTCCTAATAACCCAAGTCTACAGTACTGCAACTTGGTGAATTAGAGTAATTTTAATACATAAAGTCAGCCATACACAAAGAAAATGCCCGCTTGCATGTCGCTCAGGCATGTGGAAATCGAAAACACATTAGATCACCATCCAATGGCACTGGAATTGGCGGTTTTGGATGAGTTGTGTCTTCTGTATGTACATTAAGAGGGTTTAGTAAAAGCAGGGGCAATGGATTTCTGATGGGACAAATGTGATTTTATTAGGATTCTGAGAATAACATCAATCATTTCCTCTATACTGCAGAAGAATGCCAGTTTTATTTATTTTTAAATGCATATGTGTGCTGCACTTTTTAAAACAGAAAAAAAAATTGGGGGGGGGGGGGGAGTTATCACTTCCGCCATGCCAGTGGCATTAAAAAGTCAGAAACCCAATAGTGAGTGCTTCTATTCAGTCCTGACCACTTTCCTGAGAATGGGGCATGGCGAGGGGATGGGCACAGCACGTTTATCTTTTTTTATGCCAGTTTTCTGGATTAAAAGAAGACTGAAATCTATGCCATCTCTGGTGTAGATTTCACTTGAGGCACACAGACTGCTGGAGGATGCGCCTAAGTTATGACTAGGCCTGCGCTTCATCTTAAATAAGGCACATCCTCCAGCAGCGCATAGACCAGCATAAAATGCTGGTCTAAGATAAATCCTATCTATCCATCCATCTATCACCGTAATATCATGCATCCTATCACAGTGCCTAAACCACACTATTGTAACATAACTGTTCCATAACCAACTATTATGACATCACTATGTAATACCACACTATTGTGACATCATTTTGCTATACCGTACTATTGTGACATGACTGTACATTACCCTACTATTGTGGCATCACTGTGCTATACCACAATATTGTAACATTAATGTGAAAAATACTTCTCCATTGTGAAGTCACTGTGCAATACACCACTATTGTGACATCAATGTATATTACCCCACGACTATTACATCATTGAGCTACATGCCACCAATATGACATTACTGTGTGCATTATTCCACTATTGTGATACCATTGTGTGCATGATTCCCGTTCTGTAACTTTATTAGATTAATTATCTCCTTATGGTAGCATTAATGATGAGTGTGGGCATTATACTTGTACATTAGAGAGACTAAAACAATCATAAGCTTTTCTTGTACCTTAATTTGCTGCTGGTAGTTATGGTGGGTAGAGCCCTACTTTAAGATTTGCTATGGCGTCCTGTGGTTACTTGTTATGCCTCTAAGTCAGATCAATGGAAAGGTGCCCATGCTAACATATGGCTCTCTTTACTGGAGCCTATAGGGAATATAGACAGTAGCACCCACACACTTCAGTAGAGAGAGTTTCATTCAAGTGAAGCCACCTGTCCACTGATTTCAAGGGTAAAAGATGGTAATACCTCTTTAGTTATGTTTAAGTAAGTGGCAGAGGTATCCAGCTGTATGCTCTAAAGTTGCATAATGGCGAGGAAAAAGGTCAAGAAAAATATATAAAGTAGCTAAAACATATCGCTAGATCGTGGTGTGGACATATCTATAGTGTTCCAAGTACTTTTGCTGTGCTTGTTTTTTCCCAGCTCTAGTGTCTATGATTATGTAGGCGCAGATGTCTTCTGTCAAATCATGTGTAGAGTTGAAGCTTACATATGCCTCCTTAAAAGGGTTTTCAGAGATTTTATTAATGATGACCTATGCTCAGGATAGGTTGTCCAAATCGGTCGGCACTGTTATAAGTCAGGGTGCTCGGCTATCTTTTTTTCGTCTATGCTTAGGATAGGTCATCAGTATCTGATTGGTGGGTCTCCGACACCTAGGACCCCCATGATCAGATGTTTGAGAGAAACCGGAGCTCCTGTGAGCACCATGGCCTTCTCCCTGCTTACCAAGCACAGCGCCGTACATTGTATAGTGGCAGTGCTTGGTACTGCAGCTCAGGCCACGTGACCGATGAACGTGTCATCACTGGCCTAGAGTAAATTGTGAGAAGGCAGTTGCGCTCACCTGGTGCCTTTTCAAACCGCTCAGATACTGATGACCTATCCAGTATTAAAATCTTGGAAAACCCTTTTTAACTATCATTAGGGGCTTTCTGTTCTAACACAGTTATATCATAGAGAAGATTATGGAGTAGCCTGCAAGGACGGCATTGAGCAGCAAAGTATGCCACTAATCTACACTGACCAGTTCTACTAATCCTCAGATTTCTTGGAGGCTGTGTTTGCTCTTCTGTGTCCATGACTACTAGAAAGTTTAACACTTAAAGGGGGTTTCCAGGCTCTGTATATTGAGTTCCTATCCTCAGGATAGGTCATAAATATCTGATCAGTGAGGGTCCGACACCCCACACCCCAACTGATGAACTGTCCCTGCAGCCTCTGGCTCTAGGACTTGCACTTCAAATGGAACAGGAAGGTTACGGCAGCTCAAATCCCATTTACTTCAATGGAAGCGGAGCTGCATTAACCCAGCACTATATTTTGAACAGAGCTGTGCTTCCTGTTCAATTCAAATTTCTAGTTCCAGGGCCAGAGGTTGCAGGGAAGGTGGACCTTCACTGATCAGATATTTGTGACCTAATAGATCATCAATTTCAGGGTCCTGGAAAACCCCTTTAATTACTATAAAGATTTAGTAAAGTCAATGTTAGTGTGCAAAGTTGATCTTACAGTACATACTATTACAAAAAAAAAATCTTTAGCAGTAGACAACTAAGGATGGCTATATACAGCTAGATTTGCTACTTAGATCCTTGGTCAACCTTGGAAACTCATACAATGATAACAAGATCTCACATATGTTCGAGAGTATGAGTAGCAAAAACACAGAATCACGTTATGATTGTCATAATGAGATCCTCCCACACGTTGGGTAATCTACTAATCAGATATGTTTACAAATCAGATTATATTGATATTTTTGGGGGACCAATGCTGGTACTAGTGTTTATTCCTGATAATTGACCTGTACACTTGAAAACTTATATACCCATAGGTATATATATATATATATATATATATATATACACACACACAACGGGCACTGCCCCCCAGGGCCCTCTATCGCGTCCCAGGTTTAGTAGCAATGCCGAGTGGTATAGTGCAGCCTAAATGTCTCTTTATGTGTGTCACGGTGCTCCTACCTAGATAATGCTGGCCCCCAGGCTTTGGCTCCGAAGCAATAAAAAGGGTCAATAATTGAGGGATAAAAGAAAGATTGAGTCCAGTCCTTGTATGTAGTTGAACAACTGCTTTATTTATTTAAGCTGCACTAAATTTTGCTTTAGTCTGGTACTGTACTTTATGACTGTTCTGGTATCCTTAAAGGGAACCTGTCACTGGGATTTTGTGTATAGAGCTGAGGACATGGGCTGCTAGATGGCCGCTAGCACAGCCACAATACCCAGTCCCCATAGCTCTGTGTGCTTTTATTGTGTAAAAAAAACGATTTGATACATATGCAAATTAACCTGAGATGAGTCCTGTACGTGAGAGGAGTCAGGGACAGGACTCCTCTCAGGTTAATTTGCATATGTATCAAATCAGGGTTTTTTTACACAGTAAAAGCACACAGAGCTATGGGGACTGGGTATCGGGGATGTGATAGTGGCCATATAGCAGCCCATGTCCTCAGCTCTATACACAAAATCCCAGTGACAGGTTCCCTTTAAATGGGGTGCTGTCGACTGTTATTCCCCTCCTGACACTCAGTAAAACTGATCTTCATCGAGGAACTCCTCCTCTTGCTGATTTCTCTTATGGTGGCCGAATAACTATTCCTCTAGTCCCTATGGCTTCCAGACATCTTTCTTAATTGCCAGGGAGCCTCTTATGGTAGGTCAATTCTATGTAACTATAGCGCTGCCATTTTCACTGCCATCTGCTGGTGAACCAGGCACATTACAAAATAATAACACAACACGATTAGGAATGCACAGTGTAGAGGACCTAAACAGAAATACACAGATTACATTTATGTTAGACCATTAAAGACAGTGGTAACACCACTCCACGGTGTTACATATACAGACGTGGACAAAATTGTTGGTACCCTTTGGTCAATGAAAGAAAAAGTCACAATGGTCACAGAAATAACTTTAATCTGACAAAAGTAATAATAAATTAAAATTCTATAAATGTTAACCAATGAAAGTCAGACATTGTTTTTCAACCATGCTTCAACAGAATTATGTAAAAAAATAAACTCATGAAACAGGCATGGACAAAAATGATGGTACCCCTAGAAAACACAGAACATAATGTGACCAAAGGGACATGTTAATTCAAGGTGTGTCCACTAATTAGCATCACAGGTGTCTACAACCTTGTAATCAGCCATTGGGCCTATATATATGGCTCCAGGTAATCACTGTGTTGTTTGGTGATATGGTGTGTACCACACTCGACATGGACCAGAGGAAGCAAAGGAAAGAGCTGTCTCAAGAGATCAGAAAGAAAATTATAGACAAGCATGTTAAAGGTAAAGGCTATAAGACCATCTCCAAGCAACTAGATGTTCCTGTGAGTACAGTTGCACATATTATTCATAAGTTTAAGATCCATGGGACTGTAGCCAACCTCCCTGGACGTGGCCGCAGGAGGAAAATTGATGACAAATCTAAGAGACGGATAATCCGAATGGTAACAAAAGAGCCTAGAAAGACTTCTAAAGAGATTCAAGGTGAACTTCATGCTCAAGGAACATCAGTGTCAGATCGCACCATCCGTCGTTGTTTGAGCCAAAGTGGACTACATGGGAGACGACCAAGGAGGACACCATTGTTGAAAACGAATCATAAAAAAGCAAGACTGGAATATGCCAAACTACATGTTGACAAGCCACAAAGCTTCTGGGAGAATGTCCTGTGGACAGATGAGACAAAAATCGAAGTTTTTGCCAAGGCACATCAGCTGTATGTTCACAGACGAAAAAATGAAGCATATCAAGAAAAGAACACTGTCCCTACTGTGAAACATGGAGGAGGCTCTGTTATGTTCTGGGGCTGCTTTGCTGCGTCTGGCACAGGGTGTCTTGAATCTGTGCAGGGTACAATGAAATCTCAAGACTATCAAGGAATTCTAGAGAGAAATGTACTAGCCAGTGTCAGAAAGCTTGGTCTCAGTCGCAGGTCATGGGTCTTGCAACAGGACAATGACCCAAAACACACCGCTAAAAACACCCAAGAATGGCTAAGAGGGAAAAATTGGACTATTCTAAAGTGGCCTTCTATGAGCCCTGACCTCAATCCTATTGAGCATCTTTGGAAGGAGCTGAAACATGCAGTCTGGAAAAGGCACCCTTCAAACCGGACACAACTGGAGCAGTTTGCTCATGAGGAGTGGGCCAAAATACCTGCTGAGAGGTGCAGATGTCTCATTGACAGTTACAGGAAGCGTTTGATTGCAGTGATTGCCTCAAAAGGTTGCGCAACAAAATATTAAGTTAGGGGTACCATCATTTTTGTCCATGCCTGTTTCATGAGTTTATTTTTTTACATAATTCTGTTGAAGCATGGTTGAAAAACAATGTCTGACTTTCATTGGTTAACATTTATAGAATTTTAATTTATTATTACTTTTGTCAGATTAAAGTTATTTCTGTGACCATTGTGACTTTTTCTTTCATTGACCAAAGGGTACCAACAATTTTGTCCACGTCTGTATATATATATATATATATATATATATATATACACATACACACACACCCATACACATGGACAGCTTATTCACCTAGACTATGCACTGTGAGAAGGGGGCAAAAATGTATGGTACAGTGGCATTTTTCTTACACCCCTTAAATACAAGTGTGCACATATAACAAATTTAAGTCCAACACACAAATACGATGTCAAAACCAAAATCACTACACAAAAACAACACTGTAACTAAGTATAGTATATAATTACAGATTCAGAACAAGCTTGGTACATAAATACAGCACTAAAACTAAACTTACTACATAAATTAAACACCAGAACCAAGCTGATAACATACATACAGATGCCCCATAGGCTGATTTTAATTAGTGTGAGTATATAGCTTGGCCTGCTCTCCCTCATTCACTGGAAGCCATTTGGCACCAGGAGAGGTATAAGGTGGACTCTCATTGCATTCGTTGGTGGCTATTTGGCACCAGGAGAGGTGTGGAGTGGGCCCGGCATGCATGTTGGTACCTGCATTCCCTGGATTTAATGAAGGCCATTTTGGCACCAAAGATTACAAAAATGAAGGTGGGCCCAGCATGCATGTGGGACCTACACTCCCTGAATTGTATGGTAGCCGTCATGGTACATAACAGGTAGAATTTAGTGTTAGGTTCCCGTCTTACATAGATCGCCTTGACATGTGGCAGATGGGCCCAAATAATTTTGTACAAAATGTATTTGCCAAGCATCTCTAATTTACATAATAAGCACAGCATTAGAATACTTTTTTGTACTTTATTTGGTTTGCAGAGAGCTGTTGCATTGTATTTTTTACTTTGTGTTTTCAGCCATGGCAATGTGCACCTGAGCATTGGGATGTGCTGACTGACCCCCCTTTTTTTTCTTTACCCCACCACCCCACCCGCCATGACAAATTATTGACCTAACCCCTTCCCTCGTGTCAGAAGTATAACCAGCATACCTCTGCACCCCTTATAGCTACGCCTCTGAATGACTGTATATTGGCATCCTGAAGACGCTGATACAGATTAAAGTGGTGCTCCCACTGACAGTTAAAGGGGTTGTCCGAGTTATTTTTTTGTTCTTTCTATGTTCCTAACTAGGCAAATATAACAACTTTACAATTAACTCACTTTATCTCCAGTGGCTGGTTTATCAGATTTGATTGAGGGTCACATGACCTGTGATGCCAGCTTCTCTCCCTGCTCTGATAAAGTTTGTTTACAAGCCTGTAAACGAGACATCACTGTGCTGGCCACTCCCCCCTTCACTGCCGGCTGCTCTCTCCTAGGACTCTTAACCCCTTCAGCTGTACAGACTCAGGGCTGAAGTGTTTACTGTGTAGTTGCAGGCAGTGAGGAGACAAATGCTGGGAACAGGAGCTGAAAGAGAAGTTCTGCAGAGCATTGCAGGTAGGGGGAAGATCCTGTGTATTAGCAGTATCACTGTACAGCTGGGACTTGTAGTTCTACACATACAGGATGCTGCTGATTCTCCCAGCACTCAGGGCAGTACTTGTATTCACTCCCTTAGCAGTGCAGGGGGAGGGGCAGAGATTATTTTTATTGCATGTAAACAAAGGGCCAGAAGAGATCCAGGGAAATGAGGAAATATATATATTTTTTTGCCTGAAACTTGCTTAGCTTAGTTATATATTGCTGCCCATCAGATTTCCAGTGCTATATTTTTTTTTTTCATAACTCAGACAACCCCTTTAAATTGTTTTTAACTGAAGATGGTTATCTGGATCAGCATCACATTTCTCCATGGTTTTCTAGCTTAGCAGAATTGGAGAAAAACATCTGGATCTCATTTCTGGGGCCCCTCAATAACGTTTAATAGCAGGGCCTGAAGCAAATGCTCCAACTGCACCAACGATAATCTGACACTGGTCCCAAGAAAAAATGCAGCAGATAACCCGCTGATTTCATTTGCTCTTCAAGGGATCCTGTTTTTTATGTGGCACCTAAAATTGTCCTTTGTGGGCAGCACATTGCATGGGAATGAATGATACATGAGATGGAGCTGACCAAGCTTGCAATGATCTGGAACAAACAGTAACAGGGCCCTTAGCAGGTATGTCATATACTGTAAGTTCCCACACCTCCACTCACATTCCAGTGGACAATGTCCCTTTTGTTCCGCTATGGTCTGATATTTGCAGAGCGGTTATTGCAATCCCATCACTAATATGATCAACAGCAACAGTCTTGTTGCATAAAGCCTTGATAAACAGTGTAATCTCGTTCCCTTGGATGGCATACAATCCTACATGGGCATGTATCTCGGGTATTAAACAAATGGCCGTTGGGTTACTTGCTGATAACAGTGCAATATTAAATATTCTATAGTTTCTTTATTGGTATCTGAACATACAACACAGCAATGATAACAAATTCCAATGCATTAAAACATTCCTTATGCTTAGACAGGTTGGGTTTCTGATTGGGGAGTGGTAGAGTTACACAATTGGGCTTTATGTGCATGCTTAGCAAATATCATATGGTGGCATCACCCAATATCAAAAGTTGGTATTCATTATAGTGACAGGTTTACTGTGTTCAGATTACTGTAATGTACTGGCCAAGTTAACCCCTTTACTAACAGACACTTTAATGAATCTTTAGGCTGGGGCTACACCTAGATTGTTTGTAGCATTTTTCATAATTTTTTTCGAGTGCTGGTGCAAGATGGAGAAATTGTTTAATGAACTACTTTGGGCAGGTAAGAGAGTTAAGAAAAACCTATTATGGTTCACAAGGGCTTATGATCAAGGAGGTTGGGAAGGTCCGGAGATGAAGTTTTATTATTTGGCGGCCAATATTATATTGATAGTGAAATAGGAACAGGTGAATTCTTCTTACAATATTTGGTGAGCAATAGTGAGGGTTAACTGTCCAATATGTTTGCATTATTTGAACCAGAACACTTGTACAGCAAGGGAGTATTTAGACTTCCAATGGTGAAGTCTTTAGTGGAGAAATACTTGGGTTTGGAGGGAATCACACGAATGACTCCTTTATGGTATAATAGGTCACTGGGGGAAACTACATTGGTGGGCGAAGCTAAGTATTGGATTACAAAGGGATTGTGGTTTATAGCACAGTATATTAAGGATGGGGAATTAAAGTCTATGGAAGAGTTATTAGGGAACTTAGAAGATGATAGGGAAAGATTTTTTAGATATAATAAATTATCAGCAATTTTCTGCAAGAGTCAAAAACAAGAAATCTATGGCACTATGTTCAGTTGTTCACATGAATTGATGAATTTTATTTTTGGGTGGAGAAGTAATTGTAGGTTGGTTTCAACTTTATATAAAAAAAATTAAGGGAAATAATCAATAAAGAGGTGAAGTGTAATAGTAAGACTACTTGGGGAAAAGATATAGGTCCCCTAACTGAGGAACAATGGAAGAGGTTTGGGCAAGCGAGTAATTATCTAAGAAACCCCTCTCAGAGAGTTACTCAATTTATGATTTTATATCGGTTATACAGTATGTGATTCCTAGTGGGCTTCAGATATTTTCAACCAGTACTCCAAATATATGCCCAAGATGTGAAAACCGTAAAGCAGATATTATTTATATGTGGTGGCGCTGACCTAAGATACAACCATTCTGGCAGGGTTTTATTGAAATGATCAGAGATATTTTTAGTTTCAAATCAGCTTTGTCGATCTTTATTTGTGTTTTGGGTGAAATTCCTTATAAAACTTATCAAAAGATAATGAGTTTATGGTGTATAAAATCTTTTTTTTCCCTTCTTGCTCTCTGGGGTGGGGGGTGGTTCTCAGGGAGGATGGGTGGGCATATAAGAATAAAATATTTATATATGCTTTTAGGATTCTATAATGTATATTTGGAATAAAGATTAATTTAAAAAAAATGCAAACTGACACCAAAATAAATTATTCAAGTTAATTCTCTATTTTGTGTTGGTTATTTTGATATATACTATGTATGGTTTCACATGAACAGAGCAATAATGGCAACATTTTGGTTGGTTTGGGCATTGTTATTTTTTTTTTTATTGTACTTTTTTTACTCATTTAGAAAACTAAAAATTTAGTTATATAATATGTTCCCCCAAGAAGTCATTAACAGACCTCTGGGGGGACACAGATTTTTTCTTTTGCACTTTTTCATATATATATATATATATATATATATTTGTGGGAGGAGCTGCTAGAACCAGGATAGGCATGCCTATGGACTGTCCCTACCCGACTGGCTGGAGTGTGCCCGATGCCAGTGACGAGGTAAGGCCTGAATAAGTGGGCAAAAGAGAACCGGCAAGTTGCAGGGTATGAAGTATTTATTGAAGTATCGTGTGACCTACAATGCCAAGGAACAGAAGGCTCGGGATACTTCCGCCCGTGGATTCGGGATGTACCTTGAGAAGCAGGATGATCTCCACCGACCCATCTTGCGAATGATGTGCGCTGGTACCTGGTGACTGGAAGCTGCCGATGCGGCCCCTATCCGAAATGAGTGCCCGGATATTGCGCTAGGGTTGTAACCCAAACCTGCGGCCAGGGTGCGGATATTGGAGATGAATACGGTAGAAGACAGGGGCTTCCCGTTAACCGGGAGCAACAGGCCGTCTGAAGCGGGAGATTGAAGGGAGGCCAGGAGCTCCTGGAGCACCTTGATAGGACACCAACAGTTAGACGTAGGGTAAAATTCCACCTCCGTGGGGGGACCGGTTTGACTGGTCTTGGAGAACGGAATGGACAAAATAAAGTGGTCGGAGTGCCATGCGAGATGTTGTCTTAGCAGGGTCGTTCGGGAGATGGTGCTGCAGGTGAATTCCCTGGGCCTGAGGAACCCATAGAACCCGAGATACATGGCTGCCTTCGTAACGATGCTTGCAAATTGGCCAAAAGGAAGACCATCCAGGGCTATGGATAACCTGCGGAAAAGCTCACCTGAGACCGGCTGCCTGCGCACTTGGACTGCCGTGCTGACTCTCTGAACGCCCCTGAGGGTGGCCTTGATGGCCTGATTTGAAAAGATGGATCTGGCAGAGGGGTCGCTGAGCATCCGGTGGTGCTGGATGCCTGCCAAATATAGCCTGATGGTATTGTATGAGAGGTGGCGGTGGGAGTGGCAATGGGCTATGAACGCCATGATGAAAGTGACCTCGTCTACGTTCCCCTGCGGATTAGTGTCAGCAAAACGTTTAAACATGCTGAACCCGGTATCATAATTCCTGGCGGTGTTGGTGGCT
Source organism: Bufo gargarizans (assembly GCF_014858855.1). NCBI lineage: Eukaryota > Metazoa > Chordata > Amphibia > Anura > Bufonidae > Bufo > Bufo gargarizans. The sequence continues at coordinate 124,638,799 of NC_058080.1, forward strand.
AGCGACCGCCGGACCAATGCCTGCGCGGTTGCTATCAGGGGCTCTAGTCCAGCAGGAGGGCGCTGTAAGGTGGAGCTGGAACGCCGACGGGATCCGCCTCTGGGAGTTCCTGGAAGAAAATATTGAGGTTAAAGCGGGACAGGGCGTCAGCTGCCACGTTCTGCGCTCCCTGAATATGGACCGCGAAGATGTGGAAGTTAAACTCCAAGGACAGCCAGACAAGCCTACGCAACATAGACATTATCCTGAGATTTTTAGCCCTCCCCTTGGAGATCACTTCCACCAGAACCTGGCTGTCTGTCCTCAAGATGACCGATTTGTTTGCCCAGAGCGGTCCCCAGACGTGGGCAGCCGCCACAATGGGGTATAATTCTAATAGTGGCGAGGACCTCATAGCCCCCGCCTCGGACAGGAGCTCCACCGCCCAACTGCCGACCAACCAGTGCGGACAGAAGATTGCCGCGAACCCGCGGGAGCCCGCGGCGTCGGTGTAAACCGTGGGGGAAGCCGCATTTGGGGATGGCACGAACAAAGAAATGCCATTCCACCCGGTCAGGAAGGTTCGCCACATCTTAAGATCCGCCATGGCGGGACCGTCCAGCCGGACGGTGGAGTCCCGATCCGGAGCAGTCGGGAGGAGATTGAGAAGCCGCGAGATGAAGGACCTCCCCTGTGGCATGATCTTGAAGGTACATGTAAGGAATCCTAACAGGGACTGGAGCTCCTGCCTGGACAAAACTCCAGAAGAGGCCGCGGAGGAAACGGCGGACTTGATCTTGGCCAGCTTGGCCGTGGGGAGGCTGGCCTCCATGCGGACCGAGTCCAGAGTAATGCCCAAGAAGGTAACCTCAGTGCCTGGACCCTCTGTCTTGGCGGATGCCACCGGGACCTTGAGCCTGGCGAACAGCTGGAGCAAGCTCTCCAAACCTGATGGGGGCCCCTGGGGCCTCTCGATGATTAGGAAGTCATCTAAGTAATGAATGACCATGTCCATCCCCCCATGACGGACAAGGATCCAGTGTAGGGCACAGGCGAACTTGTCGAACAACCACGGGCTGCTTTTAGATCCAAATGTGAGGCGGTTAGCAAAATAAAACCTGTCTGCCCACTGCAACCCATAGTACTGCCATAACTGAGGAAGGATGGGGAGTAGCTTGAAGGCGTCCGCGATGTCGGCCTTGGCCAACCAAGCCCCTTCCCCAGCCAGCAGGATGAACTGAATGGCCTCGTCAATGGAAGAATAGAGATGGGATCAGGGAGTTGAGACTGGGGATCGGCGACATGTGTGGAGCAGACAGGTCGTATATCAGACGTTTTTTATTTGATGCTTGTTTGGAGACTAGACCAATGGGATTGATTCTCCACTCGGCAAAGGGAATGGTTTCAAACGGGCCTAGCAGAAACCCTTTGCGAACCTCGTCTCGCAACAGAGTGGCCACCGCCTCCGGATCCTGCATGGCTGACTGAAGGTTCCTTCCTTCCCAGGAAGTTTGAGGGAGGGCAATGAATCCTGTATTGAAACCCTTCTCGAAACCGGTGATGAGGAACTCCACTGACTGGCGATCGGGGTGATCCCGCAACAGGATGCCCAAGAGCTCGACGTTGATGTCGGTCAGTCATAGAGCCTTACGTTGCCTCTTCGGGCAGCTGGAGCGGGGGTGGGCCCTGAAGCAGAGGGAACACACATGCAAAGCTCTACAACTGTTGAAACCACAGCCCCCGGCATTAAAGTTGTTGCAGACCTGACTCTGGCCTAAGAAAGTAATGGGCCTGCCCAGCTTGTCGGTGGAACCCTGGGACCATTGCGCGCCAGAGGGGCCTGGCTGGGAGCCTTCTCGGGCCGGGGTGGGAAGATTAGGGCACCAGTCGGCCGTGTGCAGGATGGACTGGCATGCAGCGCACGTGGGGGCCTGCAACCCGGCAAAATGACGGCAGAATAGCTCCATGTCCAAGCTCGCCCAGTCCGTGATGAACTGGAACTGAGCAAGCGCGGCTGCTGCTTTGGCTGAAAAAGACCTGTGGTAGTCGTAGAAGTTCGCAGCTGCAGATGGTATCTCGGTAGAGGCTGAATGCCAGGACAAACTCGGGGACCGACAGTTTTCGGTTCAGGCGGATATCCTTGGCCCGCATGACCACCGAGACCTCCCCGCAGTTGATGACTTTATTCTCCGATACGTCTTGTGACGCAATGAGAATGGACGCCAGGTTGACGTCCCTCCCCGCCAGGATGTCCCTTTTAAGGTTTTCCGGAATGTAATGCGAGGGGGCAATCTGGGGTCTGACACGGACCGTACCTGGCGCCAAATCCTGGGACGTAGACGGCAAGACCGGAAGGGCTGGAGAAGGCAGGGCCGGAGGAGGCCGGGACTCCCACTCCCCCATCCTAGTCTGGATATCCGCAACCGAACCTGCCAGACTGGCGATGGTGGCCTGCAGCTGCAGGAGGGTCAGCTGGATCGATGAGGGAGAAGGCTCCTCACTTGAACCTGATGGTGCCGTCATTAGAAGCCGGTACAGCTCCGCTTTTCTCGCAGTGGCAGGATGGTGAATCCCTCTTCGTCTGAGCTTTACTATCAGTTTCGGAATGGTCCAGCTCCTCAGGGAGGGGTTGCTGGCGCGGCCTGACACGGAGGTTCCGGGCAAGGACAGATTGTCCTCCGACTCAGGGACCTGCGACATCTTCAAGCTGCATGGAGGAGGTATGAAGGTGATAGATGAGACTTCCTTCCCCCTGCCCCGGGAGCCCGACCGAGAGCTACAGGGGAAATAGTTCTCTTGACCGAATAGCATTGCCTGCTACTTACCTTGAACGAAAGGGACCACGCTACAGACTTCTGTATTGAGGCAGAGACCTATGAACGGGAGCTCATGACAACGAATAGCTAATGCAGTGATAGGTCGTAGCACAGCCTTGCGGCTGTATCTTACCTGAACCGGGAAAATAGGCGCAACGACCGTGGTTTGCTTGTAGCTCTGGTGGTCGCGGCCCTGCTTACGAAAAAGATAAGCCGTGTTTTACCGGTGCACGGCGAGGGCCGTGACCTGCTGGACCCCTAGTCAGTGAACCAACCAAACATCTGAGCGATTCAGGGAACCATTGCACCTGAGCGATTCAGGGAACCATTGCACCTGAGCGATTCAGGGAACCATTGCACCTGAGCGACTCAGGGAACCATTGCACCTGAGTGATTCAGGGAACCATTGCACCAGAGCGACTTACGGAACATTTGCCCAGAGCGAATCCGAAAAACATTGCACGTGAGTAAAACAAGGAAAACATTGCACATGAGTGACTCAAGAAACATTGCACATGAGTGAATGAAAGGGACACCCCTGGGCGATACCTGGATGAATTGTACCTGAGCGATTCAGGGAAGACATAGCACCTGAGTGATACAGGGAAGACATTGCGCCTAAGCAATTCCGGGCAGACATTGCGCCTGAGCGATTCAGGGAAGACATTTGCGCCTGAGCGATTTTGAGGAAGCCATTGTACCCGAGTGATTACAGGGAGATACTGGTTCCGGGATGCAGGGAAACTCGCGACAGGGTGGCCGGGAGCCCCACCCACAGAGTGGCCCGGGTAGGTGAATGCTGTTGCTTTCGGTGCCCAGTCTCCCATAGGATCAAGGTTGAAAATTATTATTTTTTTTGCCAGCCGGCATTTAGTAATAACTCAGAATTTAAGCGGCAATTTTGAACTTGCAGTCTGACATGAAATGCATCTCCCCTGCGTGGCTCACACAGTTCTTACATTTGCTGGCCACACAAAATCCCTAGACAGAGGGTGTATCTGCATGGCAACATAACATCTCCGCTCTGAGACGTATGCCCCAGGGAGATGAGGCCTACTGACTCAACCTCTGATCCCCCTGACACACACGCCGCCAACCAGAGGAGGACCGCAGCCGCCGTGCTGTCAGCCCCCCCCTCTCCCCCCACGGCATGACACCATAGACACTGGGAACCGGGCAGCCGCTGCGCTGTCAGCCCCCCGCCCCACAAACATGATGACCGCTGGTATTGCCTCTCACATGGTGCGCACCGAGCCGCGTGGTGCCCATGTGACTCGCCGTGAGCATGGTGGCGCTGCCGCAGCTGCAGAGCGGGGACCGGCAGCCGCCGCTCTGTCAGCTCCCCCCCCCCCCGGATGCGACGGAGCCGACGGTGGTTGATGGTGGTACGAGGTGCCGGTGGCAAGGCGCGTCTGGCCGGGCCACAGAGGGGTGATACTCACGAGGTGATGCTGCTTGGAGATACGCACAGGATGACGAACCGACGGAGACGCGACCGGAAGTGACGTCAGGCGCTGGATGCTGCAGAAGCAAGAACCGGGCGCCCTTCTGCTTGTGGGAGGGGGTTTAAATAGGGTAAGTGCGCCCCTCCAACAATTACAGGCTGCAAGCAGCCTTCAATACATATATTATACATTTTTATATATTTTTTTTAAATATATTTTTGCCACATAATATGTCCTCCAAGAGGTCATTGAAACACCTCTGGAGAACAATGACAATTTTACTTTGTATTTTGCACTATTTCCACTGTAACTGGGGCATCCAAAGGAGTCCCAGCTACAGGGGAACCAGCCCCCTGTGGAGTCTTTGTACAAGGTAGAGCTAATCAGGGTCTGAGACCCTACAGCTCTGTTCTGCCCCTGAGACACCCAGTGATCACGTGCTTGCTTGGTCCAATAGAGAAAGCAGAATAGCTGCTTTGTCTATTCACTGCATAGCGCGCATTGAGAGCTGAGGAGAAGGCAGAAGTGGTAATAAACAGTGATAATAGACAGTGGGGGACCTAACCTACTCCTGTTAGATTGCAGGAGCAGGACCTTTAATCTAGCGATGTGTTGAGGTCCAATCAGGAACACAGATGATCGTACTATGGGGGTTGCATGTGGCCCATAGTTCACCAGTTGTACACCCCTAGTCTTGGAGTAGACTCTATATCATGTTGACGCATTTGACTTGGTTATTGTTATTTTTAAATCTGATGTAGTTTTAGGTCAAATATAGAAAATCCTGAAGGGTTCACAAATGTGTCCAGCACCTCTGTATATATATCAACGTGCTTCAGATCCGCACCCAACTGTGCTAGTGCCAGAAATAGGTGTCCGATGATTCCCTTTTCTATGAAAAAACATAAGATATGATGCTGCAAGTTTCTTTTCACAAATGTATGCAAAATCTCCTTCTGCTATATATAGTTGGCTTTAGAAGTGTTCATTAGCTTGTCAGACAAAATCCATTTATCAAATTGATTAGATGTGCTCTGTGTATGTGTATGGCGGTATGGCTATGGAGCTGTATGGCAGAGCCACCTGCTGACTACTTGATGGAAATGCATTTACTTTTTGCACTATAGATCTGTTTCCTTGCTGCATTTCATATAGCACCTTTCATTTGAACCCATGCATGTTTTTTTGTGATATCGATGTACACTGACCATCTATCTGGTGCAAACATCTTAAAACATTTTTCATAAAATAGATTTGCCAACTTTTTTAATGTAATGTAAAATTGGAAAGACTGTCTTAAAATGTTCCAAGACCTTAAGTATTATTTCCTGAAAATATGTAATTAGTTCATCCCAGTTGACTATATTTCCCAACATTCCTAATGGTAAGTAGTGTAATTTTATTATGAAAAATAGTTTTTTGTGTGAATTTTAAAGGGGTTGTCCATGGGTTGCAAATGATTGGAAAAGGTCTCTGAGTGGGGTAAAAAAACAAAAAAAAAACAAAATTCATACTGCAAGAGCCCGGCATTTTCGTATAAAGGAGGGGTACTCAATTATTTGAGAGCTCTGGGCAGCAGATACAATGGTATTTATTAATAGAACGCCTCATATGCATAAAATCGCATCAAGAAAACTCACGCAGAAATAAAATCCATCAAATAAAATCACATCAAATAAAAATAACTAGATAAATGATGAAAGGTAGTAGGGAAGGACTAAGTTCCAGTGCTCTGGTATAAGCCAAAAGATAGCACTCCTTGTGACCATAGGCCTGGTATAGCAAATATGAGTGGTGCAATAGACAAACATAAGACTGATGGCATGCAAATTGGTTTGGTACGTTACCACCACGCTCTAGGACAGTGATGGTGAACCTTTTAGAGACCGAGTGCCCAAACTGAAACCCAAAGCCCACTTATTTATCACCAAGTGCCAAGCCAGCAATTTAACCTGAATAGCAATATAGTATATTTTCCATGTATCATTTAGCTATAATAGCCTGCCTTCATTCAATGCACTGCCTGTGCCATTTATAGTATGCACTGCGCTGATAAAGGACAGGAAAAATCAAAGGCATATTAGTACACTAAAGACTTTTTTTCAAGGGTGCGGGTGCCCACAGAGAGGGCTCCGAGTGCCGCCTCTGAAACCCGTGCCATAGGTTCGCCAACACTGCTCTAGGATGTCAGCTGCTTCTTTCTCCTGCCGCCCGGACTTACTACGGCGTCCCGTGGGGTCTCACGGTCTTAGCGCAGCATCCCACGTGACCTGGCGGCATCTCACGTGACTGGATGTGATCAACGTAAGCTCCGTCGGAGATGATCAGCTGTGGGTTCCAAATATACGCTATGCGTTCCACTTGTAAACTTTAGTCCGGACCTTTATAGACGTCTTTGTTGAAATCCAATGACACCGCTTAATGCTATGGGTGCTTGCTGAGACACCAGGGCCAAACGTGTTTCAGGGTACCTCCCCTTCCTCAGTGGCAGTGTCAGCAAGTGGCAAATTCAGCATATTTATACTATGTTTGGTCAGAAAGGGATGATGGGATGGAAGTAATACCAAAATTCTGGCATGGAGTGGTTACCTCCATATATGGGTTGCTATTATGTCCATAATACATGGTCCATTTAATCATTGCAATCGCCATAATAATCCAGCCAATAAGCCCCTACATATAACCATGATTAAAATACATACAAAATATTATAATATACATAATAGTTCACCTAAAAATAATCCCTAATAAATGGATATGATAAAATCAGGACATAGATGCAACGTTCAATATAAGTTAAAAACTGAATGAAAATGAATAAAAGTTGATTAAACATTAAGAACCTGACTGGTGGTGCAGAGAAGAGAGAGGGAGGCGGTCCGGTAGGGAGATGGGGTCCAAGTGACTTGGACTCCACATCACCACCAGACAGCCCACCCATCAGCGGAATCCAAACAACTCCATCTCTGCATGCAAGTTGGGGGGTGTACCTGCACAGACTGACTCTATCCAATCAGTGCTGCCAATTTTAGACGGTACAGGTACACATCCCCACTCGTTACCTCCCCTCTGTGCCCTTACTGCAGACAGCTAGCAATTATTCATAACTTCTAGTAGAAATAATAGAGGAATTGGACAACATACAGTCATAAGAATAGATGCTCCAGAATTGCTAGTACGTGGGGAAGCATAAATCTATTAAAACAGACATGTCAGAAGTGGTGAAAGGTCCTCTTTAAAGCATCTCCAAAATGACAGATCATGTTCTGGGTATTAAGTAGTTACTTAGTACCTACTATGGGGACTCACACTGGTAGACAGGATTAGCGGACGCAGTATAGAGGCAACAACAAGTTCTTTGGATCAAACAGTTCAGTGTTTTATTCACACTTTAAGCAAGTGACAAAACAAGCAGTCATATTCAAACAAAAAGTCACCTTGCAGTGTTAGTGGTAATTCACACCATGCAGCAATTCTGCCTCAAGAGTCCTTGCTGATAGCAGCACCAACCTGTTTTCACGCCAAACAGGTAGCAAGCCTTCATCCAGACATGGCTTCTGAGCCCAGCTGCCTATTTTAGGACAGCCAGGTGCTGCCAAAACCCAGATCTGCCTTTAAAATCCGGTCTGGTATTTGACCTCACCTGGCTGTAAATCAGCCCAGCAGCACATGCTAGGCGGAAAATACCTGTTTTCCCAGACCATACCTCTCACTGTGTCACACTACCAGAAGTGGTCCATAGAAAGACAACTGCTGATTGGCAACATAGCCATGGATTTAGGAACCTATACAATTTTATGTTATGACTGGTTAGTGTATAGCATAGCTGAATATATGTAGCTTATGAAATAGGATATAATGTTCCTAGCACAAAACTTTAAAGGGAGTCTGTCACAAGCATTTCACTTTTTTAACCCTTCTCACAGCTCCCTAGCATGCTTACAGTTAATAAAAACGTTACCTCTGGCATCAATCCTGGACTTATAGAACCATTAGGAAGGGGCGGGGGGACGCAATGAAAAGGCTGAGCAAGCAGGGCACCTAAGAGAGTAATGCCGCCCCTGGGCACTTGCGAGCCCTCATTTGCATATCTTATAAAGATCGTGTTTGATGGTTCTATAAGTCCAGGATTGATCCCAGAGGTAACGTTTTTATTAACTGTAAGCATGCTAGGGAGCTGTGGGAAGGGTTAAAAAAGTAAAATGCTGGTGACAGACTCCCTTTAACACTTGGTAATGTATATGGTAAAGATTTAGGGGGGAGATTTATCTTCTTCCTCGCGCCAGAAAAGTGGCAAGCTGGGTGTTTGTAACATTTTAAATGCGACTTTTTGAGAGAAAAAAAATGTCCCAAGTGCCCCTTTTTACGCCGCATCGCCAGTTTTCCAAAAGGAGGCATAGCAAGGGCAGGAAAGCGGCATGGCCAACAGATAAGGCAAATTTATCTTTATTTGCGCCATTTTTCTGGTGAAAATAAAGCCAGAAGCTGTCATAGATTTCTGTTTAGGCTCACACACAGACTGCCGCAGGATGCACCTAATTTATGACGAGGCTTGCATCTCATCATAATTAGGCACCTCATCTGGCAGCGCAGTCTTGATAAATCTCCCCCACAATGTTTTGGGTGCATAGATGGATGGTAGCATAAAACCAATTATTGTAAGTTTGTAAATTCTATATTGTAGTTTAGTTGTCACATACTTAGTACGTAGCACGTTGTTGTGGTATGACAGACCAAAGTTTGTTCTAAACTCAGGGGGTCATTTACAAACTGATATACGCTACTTTTGTAGCGTATATCATTTGTACTATGTTACTATGTTACTATGTTACTATATTGTTGGAGATTCTGTCGCACTCCATGTTGTGGCAGAATCTGCAACTTCTTCCCTGGTCACACCAGGTCTAAAAAAGGGGGTATGGTTTGGGGAATGGGACAGGTGGGCAGGCCCGTTTCATTCATAAATTTCTACGCCTGGTTTAGGCGTAGAAAATAGTCAAAATGTAGGACAGCAAGTAAGCTGTCTTACATTTATAATCGGCGGGGGTTAAGCTGAAGTTATGTAGAGGCTGACGCCTCTACAAAACTTCGGTGAGCCACTGCCAGTACAGGGGCTTATTAAGACCAGTGTCTTAAATGCCGGTCTTAATAAATGTGCGCCAGAGTTCTTAAAGGAATTGCCCCATTACAAGAACTTGTCCCCTATTCAAAGGATAGGGTTAAGTGTTTGATCAATGGAGTATAGATCTCTAGGGCCCCAACTGGTCATGAGAACAGAGGCCATGTTTAGGGCTAGTTTTAGACAATACCAGATGTAGCAGGGGTAACACTAAACTCTTAACTCAAATTTCTTAACCCATCGCGTTATCTTGAAACAAAAGCCATTGAAAAGCAATTCAAGGCGTTTGTTTAATGCATTTAGTTTAGATAACACGTCTCATAAATCATGTGTGTACTACATCTGTAAGTGGCCCTGGCCAAAATTTGAGGTGGGGCCCTAAATAAAATATTGTAACACACTCAATTAAAATTGCGGTACACCAGAGTATTGCTAAGGTATTAAAGATATGTATGCCCCCCCCCAAAAAAAAAGAAAAAGAAACAGAAATTCATCAATAGCCAGCAATCAGATTCCACTTTTCATTTTCCAAAGCTCCATTGAAATATGAAAGGTGTAATCTGATTGGTTGCTTTGGGCAACTAAGCCAGTTTTCCTTTTCATCACTTTTGATAAATCTCCCCAAAATATATATACGTACATATCAAATATTACCACTATAAGAGATGTAAATATTGCCATCATACAGTGATTAAATATTCCATAATTACATAGTTACATAGTTGATATCGTTGGGAAAAAAGACAAGGGTCCATCTAGTCCAATTTCCATAATTGAGCACAACTCACTATACAAAGGACAACATTACCAATGATACCACTAAATGTCTTTGGTCTCTGCAGTAAACAACCCAAACCTCTTTCCTCTGCTCCCGAGTGAAGGCTAGAAAAGGCTCCTATGAGAGCAGCAGAAGAAGGTTGTGAAGCTGTTATGGTGGAGCCGTGGGCACTTCAGAGTTAGAGAACCTACTCACATTGGAGGAATCCTAGGACCGACTTTAGGTTCTCTAATGCCTGAGGCAAAAATCGAGATGGCAACCCCACCAACAGTAATAATTCTCTCCAGGTAATTAGCTAAAGGCTTATGGGCCCTGGTGCAAGTTCAGCTTGGGCCCCCCTTCCCTTAGTGCTTTGTGGACAGGGGCAGGGAAGCACATATGGAAAAGGCAAAAATAGAAAAGGCACCCCCCATGCCAAATTCTTGACCTAACTCCTTCCCCCCAGTCAGAGGCGTAACTTGACCAATATGCACTTTCTATAATACCGGTGTCTTCTTATGTCTTTGGGCCCCCTCAGGCTCTTGGGCCTGGTAGCGACTGCTACCTCTGCATCCCCAATAGCTACGCCTCTGATTCTCTCCCAGAGTGCCCTCATTAGTAACAGTGTCCCCTACAGTGCCCCAGTAGTGATAATGCTCCCCAAGAGTGAACCTTTTTAGTAGTAACACCTTCCTTTTTTTTTGCCCAATAATAATAATTCTCCTACAGTACCCCCAGCGTGTATAATACCCCCTGCAGTGGCCCCTGTAGTTCTAATGCCACCCTACAGTTATAACTTCTCCTTTAGTGCCCCCTGTATTATGTCCCCTGTAGTGGCAGTATATATAATGCTCCCCCATTTCACCCTTGTAATGCCAGTATATATAATGCTCCTCTGCCCTCCCTCTAATGTCAGTATATATAATGCTCCCCCATTCCCCCTGTACTGTCAGTATATATAATGCTTCTCAATTCCCTCCTCTAGTGCCAGTATATATATTGCTCATTGCATTCCCCCTGTAGTCCCAATATATATATATATATATATATATATATTTAGAGAGAGAGAGAGAGAGAGAGATGGCCTTGCGGTTCGCCCGGCGGTCGTTTTGCGGCAGTCATTTGACCCATGACACATCCATCAGCTGGTACAGGACAGCCAATTGAGACGTTTCAGCACATGGACATACCCCCTACCTTATGAATAAACCTGATGTGGCCGCCATTTTACATTCAGTGTTTTGCCAGTGTAGGGAGAGGTTGCTGTGTGGAGCAGGCACAGACTGTTAGGGACACCAAACGCTAGCTAATAGGGCCACAAAAGTCATTTTTAGGACTAGTATAGATGTGCTATCGATAGGGGTGATACACAGAGGGGTGCGATATACTTATACTTTTAGTGATCACCTGGAAGTCAGGGGCCTAGGGGCTAGGAGCTTACTAGGGCCATTTTTATATAGGGTAAGGTTCCGGATGGGGTCGCTCTTATCAGGGCTAGGCTATCAGGGCCAGATATTGTAGGGCAATATCAGGGACAGTTCTTTGCCCACCCTGTCCTTCAATACCACATCATCATCTAGCCCAGGAATAGATGGTTTTTGCTTTCCCTCCGGGATTCATGGATGTGCTCTGGAACCCCCCCGGATTGTGGTAGGACATATGGTTTCTGATTTGGTGCCGCCGAGCACCTGATTTAGTGCCGCCGAGCACTTGTTATTGCCTACCACATCTATGCTTTTTGCTTAAAGGGGTTCTGCACTTTGTCTTAAAGGGCTTCTGTCACCCCACTAAACGATTATTATTTTTTTGTGTACTTATAATCCCTATCCTGCGATATATCTATACATTATGTTATTAATAATTTCCGTTCAGTAGATTTGGCAAAAAAATTACTTTTATGATATGCTAATTACCTGTCTACCAGCAAGTAGGGCGTCTACTTGCTGGTAGCAGCCGCAGAAAACCGCCCCCTCCTCTTGTTGATTGACAGGGCCAGCCGCGATCTCCTCCTCCGGCTGGCCCTGTCAGCATTTCAAAAATCGCGCGCCAGTGTTGATTCGGCGCAGGCGCTCTGAGATAAGGAGGCTCGCCTCCTCAGCACTCCCTCAGTGCGCCTGCGCTGATGACGTCACCGAAAGAGAAGACGTTATCGGCGCAGGCGCACTGAGGGAGTGCTGAGGAGACGAGCCTCCGTCTCTCAGAGCGCCGAATCAACACGGGCGCGCAATTTTTGAAAGGCACTGCATCAGCAGTGCCGCAGCCTTCTCGCTGTTTACCGCTGGCCCAGTGACGTCCCGACTTGTATCAAATAGCGTGGGCGGAGCTAAGCTCTGTTCACTTGAATGAAGCTTAGCCCCGCCCACGCTAGTTGATACTAGTCGTGACGTCACTGGGCCAGCGGTAAACAGTGAGAAGGCCGCGCCGCTGCTGGAGCACCGCTGCCTTCTCAAACAGCTGATCGGCGGGGGTCCCGGGTGCCGGACCCCTGCCAATCAGATGCTGATGATCTATCTAGATCATAGATCATCAGTTAAAACAAAGTGCAGAACCCATTTAACTTTAATAATTTAATTTATTTTCATTTTGAGGGATATCTTTTCCATTCACACGCAATTTTGCGGAACGGGTGCAGACCCATTCATTTTCAATAGGGCCGGAATGTGTGTCCGCATCCGCGGATCCGCATCTGTGCTTCCGTTTCCGCAAAAAAATTAACATGTCCTATTCCTGTCCGCAATTGCAGACAAGATTAGGCATTTTCTATTATAGTGCCAGTGATGTGCGGTCCACAAGTTGCGGAATGCACATTGCCAGTATCCGTGTTTTGCAGATCCGCAAAACACTTACGGACGTGTGAATGGACCCTCATAGTAAAATTATTAAAGGTTACGTTTTATCTTCATGTATATTCTAATGGATTGCCTTCCTTGTACAATGTTATAATATACTTTCTATGTTAGAAAGTATATTATAGTGCATTTGTATTGTGCGACAGTTGTGTGCGGTTCTGCTGCAATACTGCAGGTATATAGAGGGACAAGCGTTATTGGAACAAATAATTTCTACTGGTGTGATATACCAGTCCCCCCCAAAAAAACTGATTGAAGCGGGGTGTTATGTACCAATATACTTTCTATATAGTGCATTTGGGTACTGTATAGTGCATTTGCGCATGCGCGTACGCGAAAATTATATTGCCGATATTTTGCATTGAAAAAAATAATGAATGGAGATCGCAAATTCGAATAATACATCTGGCATGTCACTGTCCATGTTGTGGGACTATTTGTGCACTTCTAGTAATTATTTCTTGGCTGCAAATATGAGCTGAAGGTTTTTCAGGTTCGCCTGCCATTAAAATGAATGGGACCCGCCGTGAACTTGCGGTTCGCGAACATTTGATCGCGTTCGCGAACGGTCCCGGCAGATGTTCGTCCATCACTATATATATACATATATATATATATATGTTAAAGGGGTATTCCGGTAGGTACAAGTATCCATAGGATAGGGGATAATTTGTACCTGCCTGAATACCGCTTTAATCCTCCATCCCCCCCTAGTGCCAGTATATTTCTTGTTTATCTGTTCCCCCCTGTAGTGCCAGTATATATACTGCTCCTCCGTTCCCCCCTGCATAGTGCCAGTATATATATTGCTCCTCTGTTGTCCCTGTAGTGCCAGTATATATACTGCTCTCCCATTCCCCTTGTGGTGCCAGTATACACTCACCTAAAGAATTAGTAGGAACACCTGTTCTATTTCTCATTAATGCGATTATCTAGTCAACCAATCACATGGCAGTTGCGTCAATGCATGTAGGGTTGTGGTCCTGGTATCACGATCGGCGTGACTATCACATACGTGACACAGAGGGAGGGAAAGAGGAAGGCCCTGCCCAAGTGAGAGGGAAGGTGGTGACCCCTGACTCACCTTGCGGCTGGCACCTGGCTGCCCTGACGTCCCTAGACGGGTTCCTCACCCGTACGCCGATCACGTGCCTAAAACCCTGGCTTTCCCTAAGATGAGCCCTAGATAGTGAACAGGGCGGTGGGAACACTAGTCCGCACCACTAGCTCTAAAGGAAAACATTAAGGGGAGGACAGACAATACAGACTAAACATATAATCCCAGGTGGGCGACAACAGGAGACAACAAAAAGCCCAACAGGGATCCGGAGGGTAGCACTCTGGAACAACAACCAGGATTCACAGCTCCAGTGGGTCAGTATAGAAGTCCAGGCAGGAAGCTCTATAACTGGCAACTAGAGAAGTGTGAGAGGAGAATATAAGGAGGTTGGGAGTGGCAGACAAGAAACAGCTGAGGAGGAGAAGCTACGGATCCCTGAGTGAGACAAAAAGGATTGCAAGGCAAACACAGAAAACAATCACTAAGAAACAACGTGATCTTTAGACATAGAGCGCGCAGCCACCCGCTGCGACTTCCTGACCCCGGGTATAACGGAGTCAGACGTGGCTCTTGACACCCTCGTGACACCTGGTCAAGACAATCTCCTGAACTCCAAACTGAATGTCAGAATGGGAAAGAAAGGTGATTTAAGCAATTTTGAGCGTGGCATGGTTGTTGGTGCCAGACGGGCCGGTCTGAGTATTTCACAATCTGCTCAGTTACTGGGATTTTCACGCACAACCATTTCTAGGGTTTACAAAGAATGGTGTGAAAAGGGAAAAACATGCAGTATGCGTCAGTCCCTTGGGCGAAAATGCCTTGTTGATGCTAGAGGTCAGAGGAGAATGGGCCGACTGATTCAAGCTGATTGAAGAGCAACGTTGACTGAAATAACCACTCTTTACAACCGAGGTATGCAGCAAAGCATTTGTGAAGCCACAACACGCACAACCTTGAGGCGGATGGGCTACAACAGCAGAAGACCCCACCGGGTACCACTCATCTCCACTACAAATAGGAAAAAGAGGCTACAATTTGCACAAGCTCACCAAAATTGGACTGTTGAAGACTGGAAAAATGTTGCCTGGTCTGATGAGTCTCGATTTCTGTTGAGACATTCAAATGGTAGAGTCTGAATTTGGCGTAAACAAAATGAGAACATGTATCCATCATGGCTTGTTACCACTGTGCAGGCTGGTGGTGGTGGTGTAATGGTGTGGGGGATGTTTTCTGGGCACACTTTAGGCCCCTTAGTGCCAATTGGCCATCGTTTAAATGCCACGGGCTACCTGAGCATTGTTTCTCACCATGTCCATCTCTTCCTGACCACCATGTACCTATCCTCTGATAGCTACTTCCAGCAGGATAATGCATCATGTCACAAACCTCAAATCATTTCAAATTGGTTTCTTGAACATGACAATGAGTTCACTGTACTAAAATGGCCCCCACAGTCACCAGATCTCAACCCAATAGAGCATCTTTGGGATGTAGTGGAACGGGAGCTTCGTTCCCTGGATGTGCATCCCTCAAATCTCCATCAACTGCAAGATGCTATCCTATCAATATGGGCCAACATTTAAAAAAAATGCTATCAGCACCTTGTTGAATCAATGCCACGTAGAAGTAAGGCAGTTCTGAAGGTAAAAGGGGGTCCAACACCATATTAGTATGGTGTTCCTAATAATTCTTTAGGTGAGTGTATATATTAATCCTCTGCCCCCCATAGTGCCATCTGTTTCCCCTTGTAATGCCAGTATCTATTTCCAGTATATATTCTGCTCCTCCATTTCCCCCCAATAGTCTGGTATATATATTGCTCCTTCTGTCCTCCCTTCCCCGTAGTGCCCCCAGTAGTCCCAATGTATGTGAATGTACATAGAAATGTATGTATATAGAAAAAACAGCAGCACAGTCAGTGAAGTTGTCGGTGCAATCCCTCTGAGACCCTAGACAGGTTGTCCACTAGGATATAAAAATAAACTAAAGGGGAGGTAGCACTCAATAGTCAGTGAAAAGGGTGTTAGACGCAATTTATTCTCCTGCAACGTTTCAGCTCAGCAAAAAGAACCTTTTGTCAAGTGGTATAATGTATATTCTCACCTGACTTCTGCTCCCTGCTGCCATGTGCGATGCAGGCCTCTTCCAACGCAGGTGGCAGCAATGACATCACCACTACCTTATGACCCTGGGCCTCATACCACGCAATGACATGGTGATGAATGCCTGTGTCAAGATGGAGGCATTCGTGACCATGTCATCATGCCGCCTAACACCCAGTTTAGGAGGTTGCGATGTTATCACCGTTCTACTGCCTCATAGGCTTTAGGCCTAGTAGCCTGCAGCCTACAAAGGCTAAACAGCGGGGACGGGAGCTATAGGCTCTGGTGCCCCACTGTAAACTGTTGCTAAAGTGACATGCAACCCTGAGGAAGGCCACTGCAAGGGGGCCTTTTTGGGGATAGGGGCACTGGGCAATTGCCTAATTCTCACCTCCCCAACATCGGCCCTGGGCCTTGCTTCTTTATTTGAATGTAGCATCAGACATACAGCCATGTCCGCTGCTCCATTCTGCTCTATGAAACTTCTGGAGATAGCGGAGTACAAGGGCATGGCTATCTCTGCCTGCCCCATCAAGTTGAATTAAGTGACAGCACACAAGTGTGTCCACCACTCCATTCAAATGGGGGAACACAGGCCCCCATTCTCATGAGGGACCTCAGCAGTTGGCTCTCTGCCGATCATACACTAATCTCATATTTTGTGGTTAAACAACTCCTTCAAGTCAGGTCCCCTATACTCGGGCAGCATATAATAATAGAGGATGAGATGCTAGGCTTGGGAATATCATAGATTCCATTTGATTTGATTTTTGTTACTTTTTGCATGTTGGTGTACAAACTACAAGAACTTAAAATGCAGAGCAAAAATACCACATGTGAGCATGCCCATGAAGCACAGTCGGCTACTGGCCAATTTACTACAGCTTATCTCACAAGCTATTCTGATACCTATTGTTGCTGCGTGATTCTCTAGATAGATCTCTAGATATAGGTATATAACTTGAATTATTATGAAAAAAACATTATGAATAATGACTTGTGGGGTAAAGGCCCTCTTTGCTCAGGAAGTTTTTCAAACCACCAAAAATTATTGTATTTAAAAGGGTTTTCTGGGAGTTAAATATTGATAACCTAGACTAGCGCCAGGTGTTGGACCTCCACCAATTAGATATTGATAACCTATTCTAAAGATAGGCAATCAGCATTGAACTCCCAGAAAACCTTTTTAATGGACAATTTTCATGAGAACATCCTCAGAGAGGCCTAGCAGGGGGCACACATCTTTGCCCAGCGACATCTCTCATCTGTGTTATGTAGGTAAATATACAGTATTGTTGATGACAATGACATTGTTAACCTATCACAGCAAGGCTGTAACTTTACTTTTTTTTTTTCGTTTTCATTTTTTACTCCCAGTCTTTCCAGAGCCATAACTTTTTTATTTTTACATTCACATAGCCATAGACCAGGCATCCTCAAACTGCGGCCCTGCAGCTGTTGCAAAACTTCAACTCCCAGCATGCCCAGACTGCCTACATCTATCAGCCTACAGCAGGGCATTGTGGGAGTTGTAGTTTTACAACAGCTGGAGGGCCGCAGTTTGAGGATGCCTGCCATAGACTATATAAAAGTGGTAATTTGGCTTGAACGAATCGAGCTTCAGGTCATAGATCCGAAGCTGATTCATTTAACAACTTAGTTTTTAATGCTGTTTCCACCCAGAATTAAAAAGTATTGGCTCTGTGTAGGCAAAGTTCATATCGCCCGAAGTTGCGCGACACTTCAGTGAATTACTTTGGTATTCCTATCTGCGTCTGTAAAACCATTTTAAAATAGGAATCCAAAGTCGGTTTCGGTAGTGGCTGGTACCTTGGCACCAAAGCCTACTTTAGATTCCTATTTTAAAATTCCACAGCTACGAACTTTTCCTACACTAAGCCAATACATTTTAATGCTGTGTGGAAACAGCATTAAAAACAAAGTTGTTGAATGAATCAACTTCGGATCTTTGATCCTGAGCTCGATTTGCTCAAGCCTAGTTGTAATCTCACTGACTCAGGGAATGAAGGTAACAGGTAATTTTTACTGCATAGGAAATTGGGTAAAAAACTAAGCATATAAAACTGTGAATTGTGTTTTTTTTTTTTTTATTCCACTTCATTTGAATTTTTTTTCCAGCTTTCCACTACATGCAGCAGTAAATGGCTATGTGAATGGAAATGCTGGTTTATTCACAGGCACAATATATGATTATAAAGACACTATTAATATGCATTAACTTTCTAAGTATAGATAAACCTCTATTCTCAATATAGTATAGACATTATGGGTAAAATGAGGGAGAAAATAAAAATAACTGAAGAAAAAAATCTAAACGTCTCTCTTGTGATTTAAATCTGGAACATCTACACGTAGGGCTAACCACTTACCTACAGGCTGCAGCCATATTATATTGAGACAAGTGGTTTTACATACTTAGAAAGCTAATACATATTACTAGTTTCTTTAAAATCGTATAGTGTGCCTGTGAATATACCAGTAAGTCTACTTTCACACTCGCGTTTTGTCTTTCCATTTGTGAGATCCGTTCAGGGCTCTCACAAGCGTCCAAAACGGATCAGTTTGCATTCTAATGCATTCTGAATGGAAAAGGATCCGCTGAGAATGCATCAGTTTAGTCTCCATTCCGCTTTGGAGATGGACACCAAAACGCTGCTTGATGAAACTGAGCAAAAACTGATCCGTCCTGGCACACAATATAAGTCAATGGGGACGGATAAATTTTCACTGACACAATCTGGCACAATAGAAAACTGATCCATCCTCCACTGACTTTCAATGGTGTTCAAGATGGATCTGTCTTGGCTATGTTAAAGATAATACAAATGGATCCATTCAGAATGGATGCAGACGGTTGCATTATCTAAACGGATCCGTTCATGACGGATACGCACAAAACACGAGTGTGAAAGCCTAATAACCATATACTAGTAATATGTCTTAGCTTTCTAAGCATAGAAAACTTCTATTCTCAATATGATAAGGCTATATAGTTAGTAGTAAGATGATATGTACATGCTATAGCAACAGCATTAGGACACAGATTTGCCATCCGAATGTTGATGTTTAGCCCTGTCAATGAAAGGGAGGGGGAGTATGAATGGAGCTTGAATGTGCTCATTTGCATATGAATAAAATGTAGATTTCTCTGCAGCTGTTTAACATACAGACAGAAGAAAGGTATAGTTTTAATACTGTTGATGTTATGTGCGTCTGTTACACAAAGCAAATTTGTCTTTACCCTAAAAGTTTTGTGCTGAAAACCAATATAAAAGATGCTCTGAAATCTCATTATAAATGTTTCTGAGCCTTTTTCTCTGTAGAAATGGTCATACTCATTCCATCTATATTATTTATAGGACAGCAACTCTGAAAGAATCATTGTAGTATATTTGACCTTCAGTCTTGTTTTTCTCAAAACACAAATGGCCCAGGATATCCATGTTTGCTTGGTTAGCATCTGTGCCATTCCTCCAGGGGCTGCTACACAATGCCGCAGCAATTAGTTCCTCCTGTACTTCTGTCTCCAGACACTTTCTGCATTGTCACTCATGTAATTGAGGGTTACCCAGCATTTCAAGAAAACTGACGCCTACTTATTTCTTCAGCA
Source organism: Bufo gargarizans (assembly GCF_014858855.1). NCBI lineage: Eukaryota > Metazoa > Chordata > Amphibia > Anura > Bufonidae > Bufo > Bufo gargarizans. Next base: position 124,658,557 of record NC_058080.1, read on the forward strand.
AGAATCATCACTTTCCTGTACCACCACCAACTGTAAAAAAGTCAAGCAACATCATTTAAAGTGGCAATTCTAGTAGTATACTATGCTTTAGATGTTTATAACATGGTACTTAGTGTTGAGCGAAGCATTCGAAGTGGAATTTGGTCCGAAGTTTTAGGAAAATTTTGATTTGTAACAAATCCGAATTTCCTTGCACTCCATGGTAACAAATCAGTTTTCCTAAAATGGCGGCTGCATGTAAGGCGGCGAGATCACTCATAATGCTTTGCAGCCAGCCTAACCGCAGATAGCCATCCCATGTCACAGCCCTATAAAACCTTCATCCCGTGCGGTCTCCGCCACTGTCCTGTGAGCTGAGCATAGGGAAAGACGTGGCAAGCTCTCGTGCTATAGGGACAGTGTTGCTGAAAATGATTAATAGAAGAATATTGGAGAGGACGAGTGCAGGGAGAGTGCAGGGAGAGTGCAGGGACAGTGAAAGGAGAGTGCAGGGAAAGTGCAGCGAAGTACATGGAGAGTACAGGAGCTATTCCTACTTATTCCTAGATTAGCCATAAACTAAGATAGGTAATTCAATACCAATAAGATAGAAGCCTTTATTATTCCAGTGCTCAGCGTGCCAACCAATACGATCCAGTCTGCACCCCTTAGGGGGGCCAGGTCTTAATGATGACCATCCTCATCTTTTTCTGGCTTTACTTCTTCCAAATTATCCTTCATGTCCTAGAAAAGTCATCAAGACACAGAGAGAGGAGCAGCTGGATGTTCCTGATGATATATTCTCATCGATATGAGATGATGTGGAAAAGGAGGAAAAGCAGATAGCAGAAGAAGGGCTCCCACCTGTAGAGCAGGAGAGCACTGGGGTTGGAGAAGTGGGTATGCCAGCATATTGTGCCCCCACCTCACCAGCCAAACCTCATACCAGCAACAGCCCCTGTTTAAAGGGGCATTAAAGGTGCCATGCCGCCATTAACAATGAAGACCGACTATACGGTGCTGTCTTCTTTATTAAATGAAAGGCAGCATGGCAGTGATGTACATAGAGAAGTAAGGGCCCCATAGCAAGGATAAAACCAGGCCCCCCACACCAGACAGAAGGGTTTCTGCCTAAACCCTTTTTAATGACCCTAGGGCATTTTTCCCACAGCTTTATTTGCTAAAAGCTGTTCCTTTAAAGGGTAGAGTCGTGACCAAGTTTTCACCTCCAGTAGAAGAGGAGATAATCTCAACTAAGAGTGGGCCCCCTTTTGCCCTGGGCCCCATAGCATTCGCATGGTCTGCCGCTACAGTAGTACGCCCCTGCAGCATGGCCGAAAACCTGCCCGCAGCATGGCCTCTCCGTCTGGCCATAATCTAAGGTCTCTTGCACACGAACATGTGCGCCCCGTGGCAGCTGCAGCAGATCACAGACCCATTCACTTTAATGGGTCAGCGATCCGCCCGTTCCGCAAAAAGATAGGACATGTTCTATCTTTTTGCAGAACGGAAGTACGGGACGAAACCCCACGGAAGCACTCCGTAGTGCTTCCGTTCCATGCCTCGTTCCGCATCCCCAGATTTGCGGACCCATTCAAGTGAATGGGTCCGCATCCATGATGCGGAATGCCCACTGAACGGCGCCCGTGTATTGCGGATCTTGGGTATAATTTATTTATAGCAGTTCATGATGAATTAATTTGTAACAAATAAAATTTCTTGGTGAACTTTGGCAAAACTCCTGAATCAAATTTTTCCAAACCTCTGTCATCTCTAATGGTGATATTAGTCCCACCTTAGCTGTACAGTGGGCAGTGTCCCACAGGTCCCACATAGGAGCAGTGTCCTGGACTATAGACTCTACAACCATTTTCTTGCTGCTTGACGGGTGTTTTATTTTATGGTTTGGGGCTGATCATTTGTAAATGACTGTGATACTGCTACATTTTCCACATGAATTCTGTAACTGGCATATTTGAGGCTGAGGCTTAAACAGTCATGGGGACAGCAGCTTTTTTCATAAGCCAGGTGCAATAATTTACGCCAATTGTGACCAGCTACCATTTTTATGACACACTGGGGTCTCTAAAATAGATGCTGCAGAAAAGTTTTCAGATACGTGCTCCACCCTGCACGATCTGGTCATACGTCCAAAACCAACCCTAGTTGTAATTTCAATGCAAAACTGCAATATAGGGCCTTGAGTGCCCAGACCTAGTGATGTTCCTCTTAAAATGTTCCATATAACAGTGCCCCCAGCAGACTGCGCCATTACCAGCTACATTGCAGTCCATACCATTGTGTAGTTGAGGCCAGACAGTAGTGCCCACTCATTCACAGGGAACAGCCCATGACAGGACCATCGTGTGGACTGTGATGCATGGCTAGTGGTAGGGTCCTGGTTGTCAATTATTTCTGGATTTTTTTTGCCTTAGGCTAGAATCATACGAAAGTTGAGATTTCTATCAGTCAAACGCAGCCATCCTTGGATGTCCGTATAGCATCCAGGCGCATTCATTTCTTTTCTAGACCCATTCATTTGAACATGGGAGCTGCACTATTTAGGGTTTATTCACATGAACCCGAACAATTGTTAAAAATGGACAGCACCCGGACTGAACATTGAAGCATTAGCGTCAATAGGGTGATTTACATGGACCATCGAGCGCTCTGTACAGTATTAGAATGTATTGGCTCCGATGAGACGAAGTTCTAACTTCGCGAAGTCTAACGAGACTTTGCGTAATAACTTCATAAATTGATTTCTACTGTTAAAAAAAAAAAAAACATTTCCCGAACTTGGGTTCGGTTCCAAGTGGTACCCAAAGTTTAGGAAATTTTTTTTTTACAGTAGAAATCAATTTATGAAGTTATTACGCAAAGTCTCGTTAGACTTCGCGAAGTTAGAACTTCGTCTCATCGGAGCCAATACATTCTAATACTGTATGGAGCGCTCCGTACAGTATTAGTAACAAAGTTTTATGCGAATGGACTTCGGATGTTTCATCCAAAGTCGATTCGCTCATCCCTAACGGGTACAATCCAGATGGCACGTGGACAGAAAAGACTGTTGTCTGAATCAAGCCTTGAGGGGCCATTCACACATCCAAGTGTTTTGCGGATCCACGGATCCGTGGATCCGCAAAACACGGACATCGGCGATGCGGACCGCACATCGCCGGCACTTAATAGAAAATGCCTATTCTTGTCCGCAATCGCGGACAAGAATAGGACATGTTCTATTTTTTTGGGAACGGAATTGCAGACCCGGAAGTGCGGATCCGCAATTCCGGATCCGGGCAGCACATTGTGCTGCACCATAGAAATGAATGGGTCCGCAATTCGGTTCCGCAAAATGTGGAACGAATTTGCGGATGTGTGAATGGACCCTAAGAGTTGAGGAGACAGGATCCATGCCAAAAATGTCATTGAATTGCAACTTAAGCTACATTCACATCTCCAGTGTGAGTTCACTGTATCTGGCATAGCCAGATAACGCTGCGCTCCGATGGATCCCCATTGACTACAATGGGATCAGATGAGGATCTGGATGCTTTTGGCAGAAACGCTGGCTTTTAGTAGGACAAAAAAAAGATGCATGCATGACTTTTTGTCCAGCTAAAAGTTCACAAGGGAGATGTGAACGTAGCCTAACCATGTAGCGGCACTCTGGAGCTCATCAGCAATATAAAGTATAGCGGCCTATGGTTCACCTATACCATCTCTAACCTGTTAACGACCTTCAAGTAGAATGTAATTTTCTAGTTAGGCTACTTTCACACTCGCGTTTTGTGCGGATCCATCATGGACGGATCCGTTCAGATAATACAACCGTCCGCATCCGTTCAGAACGGATCAGTTTTTATTATCTGTAACATAGCCAAGACGGATCCGGCTGGAACACCATTGAAAGTCAATGGGGGACGGATCAGTTTTCTATTGTGCCAGATTGTGTTATAGAAAACGGATCCGTGCTGACACACAATGTAAGTCACTGGGGACGGATCCGTTTTCTATAACACAATCTGGCACAATAGAAAACGGATCCATCCTGCATTGACTTTCAATGGTGTTCAAGACGGATCCGTCTTGGCTCATTTTCGTCAGACGGACACCAAAACGCTACAAGCAGCGTTTTGGTGTTCGCCTCCAAAGCGGAATGGAGACGGAAAGAAGGCAAACTGATGCATTCTGAGCGGATCCTTATCCATTCAGAATGCATTAGGGAAAAACTGATCCGTTATGGACCGCTCACAAGTGGTCCATAACGGATCTCACAAACGGAAACCAAAACGCCAGTGTGAAAGTAGCCTTACATTACATAGATGTAAGAATTATAAGCAAGGCCAGTTTAGCTAGTGGGAGCCTATTAGTGTATACTTGAGACCCTCTAAGGAACTCTCCATGCGCACATGCCCTATTTGTGCACATGTATGCTATAGAAAGGGGGTCTCTCAATCAGGTTCCCCTCAATTAGCTGAGTTTAGAGCCACTAATAAGTGACCTTGGTGGACATTGCTCGGCCATGTACCACATGGTGGCCCATTTTACATTTTCCTGCGGTGACCCCTGAACGAGAATTGTGTGGCTAGAAACAGGATGAGTGATAGATGCGGCTTTCTTGAGAGATGAGTTCATAGACATCAGTGGATCCACGCATGCAGAACAAAGGGATTATTTTAAATGGCCACTAAATCTAAAAGTGGCATGAGCAGGAAAAAAAGGCTACATTTTTGTTGCAAAGGGGTTAAATACACCACAAAGTGACGTATATTTCTTAATAAATTACCCTCTAAGGCCTCATGCACTTGACCGTATGTATTTTGCGGTCTGCAAAAAACGGATCCGCAAAAAATAGGGATGACATCTGTGTGCATTTCGTATTTTGCAGAACGGAACAGCTGGCCCCTAATAGAACAGTCCTATAATAGGGCATGTTCTATTTTTTTGCAGAACGAAAATACGGACATACGGAAACGGAATGCACTCGGAGTAACTTACATTTTTTTTGCGGACCCATTGAAATGAATGGTTCTGCATGCGGTCCGCAAAAAGACGGAACGGACACAGAAAGAAAATACGTTCATGTGTATGAGCCCTAAGGCCTCTTGGACACGACCGTATGTTTTTTTTTTTTTTGTATTTTGCGGTCCGTTTTTAACAGATCCTTTTTTCCGGGTTTTTGTTTCAGTAATTTTTCCATCCCGTTTTTCAGTTTGTTTTTTGCGGATCGCAAACGGAAACGGAAGCATACAATAATGTTTAGACATTAAGTACATAAAAAAATTGGGCTGGGCATAACATTTTCAATGGACGGTTCCGCAAAAACGGAACGGATCCGGAAGACATACAGATGCATTCCATATGCATTTAGTTTTTTTTGTGGAACCATTGACTTGAATGGAGCCACGGAACGTGATTTGCGGGCAATAATAGGACATGTTCTATCTTTGAACGGAACGAAATACAGAAACAGAATGCATACGGAGTACCTTTCGTTGTTTTTGCGGACCCATTGAAGTGAATGGTTCTGCATATGGACCGCAAACGGAACACAAAAAAACGGAACAGAAACTGAAAGAAAAAAAAACACATTTGTGTGCAAGAGGCCTAAGGCTGACAGGACTGGCTGCTGGTAGCGCTCACACATGTCCTCAGAACCGGACAGGATGAGGCCGCCATCATGGTTCATGAAGCAAGGGCTTTTCTTGGCTCTCAGCTGCTTCTAGAAAACAAAGGACTTCATTCAACCTACAGAAATCCATGTTCAGTGTTTGAGCACTTGCCTTGTAGATAACTTCATGCACAGAGATGCTATATGTCCGGTGGGGGGCGCTCTGCCCCCATCTTTGAGGGATACATTTCTATTGGTGGGAGAAGACGCCGTACTGTAGACATACTACAGGATTAATATGTGCTGTCCCTTTAAGGGACTTCCTTATATGGTAGCAGAGGACCATACATTGTGCCCATCTAGTAGCTGAATGTGATTGAGCTGAGGTAAACAATGTGCATGATCTCTCAGCCGGCAGACAGAGGGTGGCATTATCTACCAGCACCCATCCTCTGCCCCTCCTGGTGACAGCTCCGGAGGACCCTCCGCCTCCACCTCCTCAGCACAGGCCGCCTTAACCCCTTCCCTCCTTACGCCGGGAGTGGCAGCCTGGAAAATGAACGCTGCTTTCCACTGTGCCCGGGCAGGGACCCGTCTGTATCAATGCCCACAGCTGCCCACCCCTCATCCTCCTGCAGAGTGAGGCAGGCATCTCGCCCGCAGCAGCAGCGGCACAATCTCAGCCCGGACACTCAGCTGGTGGTCATTGGGTAAGTGCCCTGTGCCCATGGACAGAGCTTTTACTGACGGGGTATTGAGGGCAGACCTCTGCCATGGCATTGCCATCCAGTGATATAGGCAGAGTCACAGAGAGAAGTATCTGTAGAAAGATCAGCCACAAAATGATAGATTGTGGCTCATAAAAACATCCAAATTCAGGTTGTAGAATCTCACGGTTTCTGACTGGATCTCCCCAATACAAAGGCAATGCTATGTGATGGCAGGTACGCTGCGCTGTAAGGCCGCATTCACAGGTGCAGATTGTGTACAGTTAGATGTGATTTTTAGACCAAAGACAGTAGTGGATATAAGAGAGAGCAGAGAGGTAAGTCTTTCTGTTCCTATGGGGTCCAAAAACTGCACCAGGAAATGGCATGTGTGAATCCAGCCTGATGCCAGTTCTTTAATAATCTATGATGATGAGAAGACTGATGATTTTATGTATGGATCACGGTAAAACGTTAGGTTGTATGAAACCCTCTTAATAATTATTATTGCGGATCTGTTTCTTACTCCATCAGGGTTCATGCACACGACCGAATGTATTTTGAGGTCCGCAAAAAATAGGGATGATGTCCGTGTGCATTATGTATTTTGCGGAACGGAACAGCTGACCCATGATAGAACAGTCCTATCCTTGTCCGTAATGCGGACAATGATAGGACATGTTCTATTTTTTTGCGTAATGGAAACAGAATGCACACGGAGTAACTTTTTTTTTTTTTTTTTTGCGGACCCATTGAAATGAATGGTTCCACATACGCTCCGCAAAAAAAAAACGGAATGGACATGGAAAGAAAATACGTTCGTGTGCATGAGCCCTCACTGTGTGATATAACATGGTGTATAGGCCACATCTGGATACAAGATTTCACCCCAAATATCAACACTAACGGTATTTAAAACTGTGTATAGCATCGTGCCTCCATTTTCTCAGGCCACAAGTAGCTGTCAGGCGGTGGGTTCACGCGTAGGATTTTTGTGGTATTTTTCTGCACTTTTGTGTTTTTATGTACTTTTTTTGCTCCCGCACCTTTTGGGTTTTTTTTTTTTTTTTTTGCATAAAAAATGCCAGCTCAAGATGGTCACTGGAGGACTGTCGGAAATACAAAATGCAGGCGTTTTTGGTAGCTCTTGGTGTATTTCTTTTTGGCGTTTTCACGCATCCTTCTCTACCAGAGAAAAATGCAGTGAAGAAAATGCTAGTGGGCATACACACTGGCAGACATTGAGCCCAGGGACACAAGTGATGGAAAATCCAGAGGAAAATTCTGCTGCATTTCCACTGCAAAAAACACATGAAAAAAAAAACACAAGAAAACCACATGTATTACATGTGTTTTTGCAGCGCAAAAGCCAGATTTCACCCTCTTCATTGGAAAGGAACTCCACAAGAGAAATCCACTGTATAAATTGACACCCGGCGAATTTCAACTGGCACTACCGCAGATTTTCTGTTGTTTTTATTTTTCCGCAGCATGTAGATGAGAATTCTGAAATTCGAATCCACTTTGCTGGTCCTGTACAACAAGCTTATTTTCCAACAAGCGGATTTTCCACATGTAAAACCGCTACGGCAAATCTGCAGCTAATCAGTCATGTGTGACCATGGCCTAAAGGAAAAAAGTGGGGGTCATTTATTACGACCGTGTTTTAGACGTCGGTCTGAATAAAGTCCCTGCGCTGGCGGTGGATCTCCAAAGGTATATACAGCGGCTGGCCTCTACATAACATCTGGCCATAATATATGACTTTTTTTTCCCCCACAATAGAAGTGTAGATACTTTTTTAAGAGGTTTCTGGGATTATCACA